>NC_141345.1:20140000-21369500 GCF_057382095.1 Aulonocara sp. 'chitande type north' Nkhata Bay
ATTATGTTATTTCTAGAAACTTTTTTGGATCTTCCGCATCAAACGCTCTATTGATGTTTCGACGTTAACATTAGGGGTGTAAGCTATGATATGCCTCCGTTAGCGCTCCATCATATCTCCTACAGACTAACAAGACTAAATGGATTGGGGAGATCAGATTAACTAGCCATTAAGTCTCCATTAAAGTGTGAACAGTAAATGGTATTTTGCGGAACTGGAGATTTGCACAGCAGCATCAGGACTTAACACAGGGCTGTGGAAACTTTCTCCACTTCAAAGGGTTCCTGTCTAAAAGGGCCAGACAGGACCAGCGACTGTGGAGGGCTTTGTCGGGCCGCGACGAGCCCAAAGTGAAGAGAGGGATCGTGGAACAGTGCTGCCACAAGCCGTGCAGCATTTACCACCTGGAGGGCTACTGCGACTGACTCGCCACTTCAGGAGCACCACTCATAGCCTGTAAAAAGGTCCCGAAGTCAATTTCTGGCCTGATACTTGCTGGCTATGTCTTATCAACTGAAGGAAATAAAGCTTCCTGACCCATAACCCAAGGCTCTTCTCTGCAAAGATGTGAATTTGTGTTTTTTTTGTCGCTCATATATAGTGCAGCTGAAACATGGGCTGTGGTAGCCTTTTGCTGTACTCCAACCTGTGGCTGCAGTCCTAGAGTGCTCTCTTCTGGCTAAGGATAGACATGGCCAAAATGATCCAAATGAGAGAAAAGAAAAAAGCTCCTTATAAAGCATTTCTACACCTAGCATGTGAATAGGTCTCAAGAACGATTGGGCACAAGAAGAGTATTAAAATTTGTCTTTATTTACAGAATAAGACAGAGCTTTTCCCCATGAGATAATTACTACAACCCTAAGATTAATGAAAAAGATTAAAATTCAGTTAGCAAAATGCACCTTGGATTTTTAGCCAGTTATACTTTTGATCTCCAATTGTTAGCATCTAAGACTTTATTCCATCTTTTACCTCATTAAGTTTAAACAGTTTTTGTTAAAAAAAAAAAAAAAAAAAATCCAAACAAAATGTACACACTAAAACAAAAGGCTGTAAAACCTCAGTTTACACTCTCATAACCCACAGATACTAGATCTCAGAAAAGTCTCTTGGCAGCACTGCTAGCAGAGTCCTAAAGCCCATAATGGTTTCCTAACAAAACAAACAGAGAATCAGAGTTTTAAAAACACTTTAGGAGTTACATAAAAATGAGACTCATCCACAAAAAAAATGTCATAGTTCATCTCATCATTCCTTCAAGGTTCTGGCCAGATGAAAGTGCTTACCGTCTTTAAGCGGCTCAGACGTTTCAGTTTGCCTGTTCTCCTTATCATGTTGGAAAGCTTTGCTGGGGTCAAACCTGCGGCGAGGCGCACCGGGGAGCTTTGACTTCACTTGCTCCAGATCAGTCTTTACCCAGCTCACCTGAGAGCGAAGCTTAGACACCTCCTACACACACACGAAAAAAAAGGGAAAATAAATAAATAAAAAGAAGGTGGGGAGGGTGTAGTGTAGAGGCATGTTAGCTTGAAATGATGTCTGCGTTTTGGAAGGCAGGCAATTCTGCATCACGTTTTACCTGTTTCAGAGAGATGTTCTCATCCTTCAGCTTCACCACGTGTTTGATCTTCTGCTTCTGGTTCTGGTGTCCCAAGAGGCGAGCGTAAGCGTCAGCCAGTTTGTTTAATTCCTCCTGGTTTGCCCCGTTCTCATTAAGTAGTGCATTTCGCTCTGCTGCAAAGGCATTGAGCTGTTCCTGCAGACACACATTAATTAGTTTTCACTATTATTCTGATAACTGTGTGTTCACAGAAATGTTATGACATCAACATTCATTTTGATTTGACCACTTGATGAATACACATCTCCACTCTTCAAATCTTCACCAACTTCTGGGGAAAAAAAAAAAAAAGTCTTGCCTTTTAGTTGCTTAAAAGCACTTCAATCGGTAAGACTAGAAAAGTACTGTGCAAGTACTGCTCCATTCACTGCTAAAAACCTCCACTTTTTTCCTCTCAATCACCTTCTTCACCAACTGTGTCTGTGAGCCATTTGATGCTGGGTGAATAGAGTAAATTGGGATTATTAGAACTCTGGAGCTCCAAAGAGAGTGTGTAGAAGTACTGAAGCTGTTAATTGAGCTGAAGACAACTAAAAGACAGCCTGAACAGCAGAGGTGGGTGAGAAATATCTGCGGGTTCATATGTGGCAGTTTTATTTTGCTGGTAAGATAAACATAAAGTGCATGCACCCTGTCAACTAAACCAATTAAACAAGGAGGGGTTTTGCTGTTATTAATCTAAAAATACTAATTAATCCAACTTTAATGAAAACGTGTGTGGGTTTCTATGAGTTGTCATAAAAATAAATCACAGACCTGGAAGGGCTTGACTTTGGCAAACAGCTCCTCATATTGTTTCTTCCAGTGCTCGGTCTCTGAACTTGAAGAACTTAAAAGAAAGTATATGATGAGTTAAAAAATGCACAAATTGTAACAGCAAAAACCTCCGGAGGACACACAAAGATCAACCTCTCTCACCTCTTCTCTTGTGCTTCAGTTATTTGTCTTTGCAGTTCCTGCCGCTGCTCCTCCAACTCCCACTGCAGCGTAACCTTCTCCTGAGTCAGTACTTTTACCTGCTCTCTTATAGCTCGTCCGTCTTGTCGCACCTCATCCAACACGAGCTGCAGAGCTTGTGTTTTCTCTTCTGCGAGGCCTAATTGGGCCCGGAAGCTCTCGGTTTCTTGTTCAACCTCATCCAGGTGAGACTGAAGCAGATTTCTGGCCTGCTCGGCCGTGCTAAGTTGATTTTCAAGATCCACCTTAGATTGGTCTCTGAGCTCTACCTGAGACAGTAGACCTTTCCTTTCCTCCTTTAATCTCTCGAGCTCAGTCTGTAGTATGATCACCTCTGACCTTAGCTGCTGGTGGACTTTCCTTTCAACCTCACATGCTTCCTTCTCCTCCTGAAGGGCGATCTGAATTTTAACCTTCTCCTCTCTTTCTTGTTTGAGCTGTGTCGTCATTTCCTCCTTTTCCCCACTGATTTCCTCCAGCAGTTTCTGGGCTTTTTCCCTCTCTTTTTGGAACTGAGCTACACTCTGACCTCTCTCTTCCCCCAGTTGTCCCAGTGCGTCTTCTTTCTCCTTTTTCTGCAGCTGTACCTCCTGCTGTAGCTGACTGATCTGAACAGCGTGGCTCGCCTCCGCGGCCTTCATCTCATCATCTTTTTGTGCAAAGCAAGCCTGCACCTCCAGCAACATTCTACAAAGTCAAAGAGAAAGGTAGAAAAGTGACAACTTTAGCAAAGGTAGAAATTTTGTTTTAAAAAAAAAATAAAAAAAATTTTTTTTTAGGATACCTCAAAATCTGCTCGCTGGCTTTCACTCCAGCTAACTGTATCGCCTGCTGCTCTTTTAACCATTCCCTGACTCTCTTGATCTCCTCCTCCTTCTGTTGAAACCCTGTGAGGATCACCTCCTTAATTTCAAGTTCTAGCTCTCTCTGCCTTTCCTTTGCTTCCTTTAAAGCCTCTCTGGTACTGAAAATTAAAACGAGCATCCCGTGAAGCCCACGCTCTGGCAGAAATCCACATTTAAAGCAAGCACAAATCAAACTGGCTTTTCAAGAGACACATCCAAGAACTACAGACGCTTGAGCGCTCACCTTTCCAGCTCCGTGACAGTTTCTGCCATCTTGCTCAGGGACTTTGTGTGCGCCTCTTCAAGCACTCTCACAGCAGCTAAATGCTCCTCTTTCACAGCTGCCATGTCATTGCTTTTACTTAAAAAAAAAAAAAAAATAATAATAATAATAATAATAATAATAAGACACATTGTCAGTTTACGTTCCTAAAACACCCAATTCACTATAACAATTGACAGAAGTATCAAAAAATATACAAAATCAAATAGCAGTGGTCACATAATGCATCAAGTAACACTGCATTTAGAAAAACAGATGAGACAGTTTTTCAAACTTTTTCTTCCTCAACTTCCTAAAAACATTAATAAATTACTGTATCTTTGGGTTTGGATTTTTTTTTAAAACACATAAATAAATAAATAATAATATTGGAAGATATAGTGGAATAACTGTGCTCGCAACAACAGCAGGGGTTGTTGCGAGCACACATCTACGGTCTACGTAACGAGGTGATCTGGGGTGAATACTTCAACTTTCATAAACTATTCGCTTCATGTTGCCTTGTGAAAACCCGTCCACTGGGATTTCCTCCTGATGCCACTGACTATCACAACTGGAGGAAGAGCTTACTGATGCTATTTGAAGAAAACTGGAGCTCTATGGTTTAACTTCACTTTTATGTAGTGTTAACGGAGTGAACTTGTACAAATGTAAGTGGAATAATAGGACTTTCTGTTTTCTCATGAAACTGCTCCCTTAATTTCATTCCAATTACCTTGTCGGCTGCAGCGAATATTCTCGTGTTGCCAAACTTTTATTTGTGTTTGGTGCGAACAAACCATAAGAGAATTAGTCTATGGTATGGAATAACCTTGAGTCGTAATAAAATCTTCGCTTGCAGCCCTAGCTACAAGGTGCACATCATCAATATTAAAGTGACGTGGCCCTCCAAACCTCTTACATTTACCAGACTCTCAAAAAGAGAAAAGAAAGAAAACATGGTCACCAAGTGCCCTCCTTTCTTTATACACCAAGGATGAAGTCAGTACATTTGGAAACTTTAAATTGGTCTAAAACAGAGACAGTGACCCACTGACTCCGTCATGCTTGTGATGGACTGATGCACAGCAATTATTTTCTCCCCGCTTTATTTACAGTGCATGCCAGGACATGCTGCCAGTCTAGTGGGTCAAAAATAGTAACACATGGGCAGTGACACCCATCAGTTTGCTTGCCCTTTGGTTGCTCACCTCTCCAAAAGTGCTTCTGTATCACTCAGCTGTCTCTCCAGCTGCCTTTGGAGGGTCTCCCGACTCTCTGTCATTTCCTGATTATTCTGCTCCTGTTCTTCCATAAGGGCAAGCTCTCCCAGGACCTCCTCCATCTCTTCCTTTAGCTGTCTGAACCGATTCTCAGAATCCTCTCGCACCTGCTCCACTAGCACAGATAGGGAGTCCACTAATGACTGCAGGGAGAGGTGAAAAGACAAAAAAAAAGAAACAATAAGTTACAGCTTAAAAGTTATTGCACTGAGTTTTGGTTAACAAAAAACAACAGCAAACCCAACAGACAAGAAAAAGTTTGTCTCACCCTTTCCTTTGCCAGTTCCTCAGTAAGCTTGGCATGTTCTTCCTGGAGCTCAGTGCATCTCTTTGTCTCCTCTTTTTTAGCCTCCTTTAGCAAGCCCAGCTCCTTCTTCAACTCTTCCACCCTCCTTAGTCCCTCCTCCTGAGTCTTGCCTAAGATATATAAAAACAAGAACTTCACAAACCTGGAATTATTTTCTGTACCTTGAATAGCCAAAGCCACTGGCTCAGGATGAACATACTTCTCTCTTCCTCGGAAAACAGACACCTCTGTTCAAGATGCGCCACTCGCTCATCCAGCTCCTTCTCCGTTCTCCGGAGCACCTCCCTCAGTCTAGAAAGCTCTGCTTCCTGCTGGCCTACTGTCACTTGAGATTCTTGAACATCTTGGTTGGCTAACTTTATTTGTTCCTCCATGGCACTCATAGAAGACTTCAGCTCCTGCTCTTGTTCCTCCAACTTCTTTTCCATTTCCCATAAAGCATCCTTTGTTGACTGCAGCTCTTGCTGGAGTTTGCGTACCACCTCCTCTTTTTGCCGCAGCGCATCTTGAGTGGTTTCAAGCTCAGAAACACACCGCTCTAGTTCGGACTCCAGCTGCCTGTGGAAAAATGACAAATGAACATATAAGACACGCAGGAAGGATAAATTTAATTAGATATACATTAAGCGTTTGCTCACTTTAGTTTCTCCACTTGGGAACCAGCAACAGTGTTCTGTGTCTTCTCTTGAATCTTCAAGCGGAGCTCCTATGGCCACAAAGATGGATTAAACATGACTTTCACAATTTATGAATAAAAGATGGGGGAAGACAAATTAATAAATACATATTTGCAGCATGTGGTAATGTAAATCTAGTTTATACCTGGTTTTCATCATTGGTTGCATCCAGGTATCCCTGCACTACACGGATCTCCTCCCTGAGCTCCCGTATCACAGCTGGCAGAGAATGCAACCATTAAAAAGAAACACAGTAAAGGTGATGCTACTTGCTTACTAATGTTATTCCCAAGTCAAAGATGGTGAAAATGTTCATTTGCCTTCCAGTTCAACTCAACAGACTTTGTGAAAAATCCAAAAGAAAACTCACCATGTAATCGAGCATTTTCGTTTTCCAGATCTTCATTCTGACTTTTTGTCACCTGATGGAGGTCCTCTAGAGAAAGATAGCATCCCTAATTAGTTCACCTACACATTCTGCATATGTAATAGATAGATATATAGTCTTAAATCTTACCCAAGTCTTTATTCCTGTCCTTTAAAGCTGCGAGTGTAGCCCTTGCAGCTTGTAGGTCAGTTTCTAAAACTTTTATTTGGCCTTCAGTGTTAATCTGAAGTACACTAAATTCCTGAATAAAAAAAAAAAAGACAATTTATTACTGCACATGGGTTAATATTAAGGTAGGATTTAACAAACTGAATGAATCATACCTGGTTTTTCACATCCAAAGTGTTCCTAGCTTCCATCAACTCCATGGTAAGGGAATTGATTCTCTTTTTTGTTGTATCAGCAGACACCTTGAAAAAAAATAAAAAATAAAAAACACCCACCATTCAAGTCCAAACACACTCATGACGGTATTTCTAAATACAAGTAGAGCCTAGATATCATCATACCTTGTTTTTTAGGAACTCGTTGACTTTCTTGAGTTCAGCTCGCTGTCTCTCAAGTGTGGTAACACTGGCAGTGAGCCTGGTCCTTTCCCTGATTGCAGCCAACAGCTTGGCCTCTACCTTCTTTAGCTCTTCTTCCAGGGCGAGTACCCGACGATCCTGCTCCCCACGCTGTTGCACCAGGGACCGGATCTGGGAAGAATCAAAGCTCAAACTATCTTTCTGGTACAGGCACCAACAGGATGAACAGCAGCTTGAACACTTACTGGTGCACCAGTTCCACAGTAATAACTAAGGACACAAGCTACTGATTACAGAGGACTATCAATCTTTGAGGTGTACCTCCTTCTCCAGTAGTTTCTGCTGCTTCCTCTCCGCAGTCATGCCATTCCTGTCTTTCTTTGCACTTGACCCTTCAGGCTAGTTTTTGACAAGGGAAAGACAAAGGAAACAAATATTGTATATCTCAAGCAACTCTATGATCAGCAGGCTCTGCAGAGTGGCGTTAACAATAACATTAAACTCACAAGGACATCAAGCGACAGAGTCCTGCGGACAGGAGAAACTAAGGCATTTCTGGAAGGCGATGGTGGTGGCGGCAGCATAGCAGCTCCATCAGCTGAAGACACAAAAGAAAAACAGTGGTACTAACGTTGTGTTACCAGTTACACCATTTCCTGTAGCATTACATGTAGCAGAGCCACTCACCCGCTTTAGGAGGTTTGAATCGATCAGATTTGTCAAAGGATGCCACTCCTCTCAGGTCCCCAGGTTTAACCTCATAGGACCCCGGAGGAGGGGCGCAACCTTCGAACAACAAGAAGACGTTAGCTGTAATGTCGATCACCGCAATCAACAGTGGTATCATAAACACCATCAGGCCTTTGTTATGTAAACAAATAACCACCCGTGGCTATGTTTTATTAATTTATATACGTTAAACAAGAAACCCCGCTAACCAAATGTGCCTTAACGCTTGCTTAGCTTTAGCCAGCGAACATAAGCCATTTAACGTTAAGTGGTTGAATTTGGCAGCATGCTACAGCCGTTAGCTTTTACTTACCTACGTGTTCGTTGAATCTCCTCAAAGGAGCTCGTGAAAAAGACATTTTATCCCACTGTATGTGACTAACTTTGAATTTCTAGAAGTGTCGCAAAGGCTGTAGTGCAACTCTCACTGACAAGCAACGCTTCGCCGCTGAAATTTCAAAATAACGTCATGCGTAGATTTATCTGCCCGTAGCCAATAGGAATCCAGTCCCCATGACGCAGTTCCGGATATCGCGAGCGTCTTCTTTTCACAACAAATTCAAATAGCCCTCAAGTTTACTTAGAAAGTGTAGTTTCGGATTTTGTTTAAATCCGTAACTGTAGAAATTATATATTTTACTTATTTTATACACCCATTGATGTACACCTGTACAGACTTAACATACTCGTTTTCGATTTGATTTGTTTTTTGGGGGAGGGGCTTCCCCAGGTCTTTTTAAATGGCTTACCATGGACGCTTTCTCCCATTGAAAAATAAAATACCATCCATAGCTCGATTTTTTTAAATAACTAAAAATCCAAAAATAATTAAAAACAGTTTAATTGGCATAAATTGCTAAGTAAAATAATTCTGTTTAATAGAATAGCAAAAGTCTACAAAGTCCAGTTTGGTCTTTGGTCGCTAACCCAGTTAATTTTTAAATACAATGCATTCAGAAAGCATTCCAACCTTTGTTATATTGCAGTTTATCTCAAAATGATTTTTTCCCTTTAATATGTACAGATGTGCTCCACAGTGAGACAAAAAATTTTTTAAATGCTTGGTATCTATTTTTACTATAGTTCTGCAATATGATAATAGTATTAGGCAAGGCAAGGCAAGTTTATTTGTATAGCACAATTCAACAACAAGGTGATTCAAAGTGCTTTACAGAGACATTAGAAACAAGAACAAATAAAAAGCATGATTTAAAATTGATTAAAACAAGCAAATAAACGAACTAACTAATTAACAAACAAACAACAAACAACAGTATATAAAATCAAAACAGATAAAATCAGAACAGTAGATAAAATCAGTAGTTAAATGTAAGTTTTGAAATTTAAGCTTAAAGTGTGGATTTGGTGCTTTATTCAAATGCAGCTGAGAACAGGTGAGTCTTCAACCTGGATTTAAATAAACTGAGTGTTTCAGCTGATCTGAGGCTTTCTGGGAGTTTGTTCCAGATATAAGGAGCATAAAAGCTGAATGCAGCTTCTCCGTGTCTGGTTCTGACTCTGGGAACTGATAAAAGACCGGATCCAGATGACCTGAGGGATCTGGATGGTTCATACTGGGTCAGGAGGTCATTGATGTATTTTGGTCCTAAACCATTCAGAGCTTTATAGGCCAGCATCAGAACTTTAAAGTCTATCCTCTGACGGACAGGCAGCCAGTGTAAGGACCTCAGAGCTGGACTGATGTGGTCCACTTTTTTGGTCTTAGTGAGGACTCGAGCAGCAGAGTTCTGAATGAGCTGTAGTTGTCTGACTGATTTTTTAGGTAGACCTGTAAAGATGCTGTTACAGTAATCAAGCCTACTAAAGATGAATGCATGGACTAGTTTTTCCAGGTCCTGTTGAGACATCAGATCTTTTATCCTTGATATATTCTTGAGGTGATAGTAAGCTGACTTTGTTATTGTCTTAATGTGTTTTTCTAAGTTTAGGTCTGCATCCATCACTACACCCAAATTTCTCGCCTGGTTTGTGGTTTTTAGATGTATAGATTGAAGTTCTCTGGTGACCTGTAATCGTTTTTCTTTGGCGCCAAAGACTATTACCTCAGTTTTGTTTTTGTTTAGCTGGAGAAAATTGTGGCACAACCAGTCATTGATTTCCTCAATGCATTTACCAAGAGCCTGTACAGGGCCTCGGTCTCCTGGTGACATTGTGATATATATTTGTGTGTCATCTGCATAGCTGTGATAGTTTATTTTGTTGTTGTTTATAATCTGTGCCAGTGGGAGCATGTAGATGTTAAACAGAAGGGGTCCCAAGATGGAACCTTGGGGAACTCCACATGTGATACTTGTCTGCTCAGATGTGAAGTTACCTATTGATACAAAGTATTTCCTGTTTTCTACGTATGTTTTGAACCAGTTTAGTACAGTTCCTGAAAGACCTGTCCAGTTCTCCAGTCGTTTGAGTAATATGTTGTGGTCAACTGTATCAAATGCTGCACTGAGATCCAGTAAAACTAAGACTGACATTTTTCCACTGTCTGTATTCAGACATATGTCATTAAACACTTTGGTCAGAGCGGTTTCAGTGCTGTGGTTCTGTCTAAAACCTGACTGGAAGGCATCGTAGCAATTATTCTGTTTTAAGAAGTAACTGAGCTGTTGAGAAACTGCTTTTTCAATGATCTTACTTAAAAACGGGAGATTTGAGATCGGCCTGTAGTTGTTCATTTGTGTCTTGTCAAGATTGTCCTTTTTCAGTATAGGTTTGATTACAGCAGTTTTTAGTGATTCTGGAAACACACCTGATAATAAAGAAAAGTTGACGATCTGTAACAGGTCTGACTCTAAAGTCTTTGAGACCTTTTTGAAAAAACTTGTTGGCAGGACATCTAAACAGCAAGAGGAGGAGTTCAGTTGACCTAAGATGTCCTCCAGGTCTTTGCTGTTAATAGGTTGAAACTGTTTCATGGTGTTTAAACAGTTTTTTGGTGGACACAGTACATATCCTGGATCTGCTGTTGATGTACCAATTGCTTGTCTAATCTTTTGGATTTTTTCAGTGAAGAATTTGGCAAAGTCATTGCAGGCCATGGTCGAATGAAGTTCAGCTGCCACTGACACAGGAGGGTTTGTTAGCCTGTCAACTGTAGAAAATAAGACCCGAGCATTATGGCTGTTTTTAGTGATGATGTCAGAGAAGTAGGACCTCCTTGCACTCCTCAGTTGTAAATTATAATTGTGAAGTTTCTCTTTATAAATGTCATAATGAACCTGGAGGTTTGTTTTTCTCCATCTGCGCTCAGCTTTCCTACACTCTCTTTTTTCATTTTTCACCAGTGTGGAGTTTCTCCATGGAGACTTTTTCCTTCCAGAGATAACCTTCACCTTAATGGGAGCAATAGTGTCCATTACATTTAACATGTTAGCATTGAAGCTATTGACGAGCTCATTGACTGACCCTCTGGGCAGGTCAGGTGTTAATGGGAAGACCTGGTTAAAAATTGCACTACTGTGTTCAGTTATACACCGTTTTGTGATCACTGTTGTTGATATATTTGTGTGGGCTGAGATTTTACTTTCAAAGAAAACACAGTAATGATCAGACAGGCCCACATCAGACACAGTAACCTTTGAAATGCTCAGGCCTTTGGAGATCAGTAGGTCAAGAGTGTGTCCTCTATTATGTGTGGCCTCTGTTACATGCTGAGTCAGCCCAAAGTTGCCCAGAGTGTTACTCAGGTCTTTAGTCCCTTTGTCCTGAGGGTTGTCCACATGAATGTTAAAATCCCCAGCAATAATTACACAGTCAAAATCAACACAGATCACAGACAGCAGTTCACTAAGGTCATTATTACATAAGTATTCAGAACCATTTACTTAATATTTTGTTCAATCGTCTTGTCTTATGCAGGGGTCTCGAACGCCAGGCATCCAGGGCCGGTGTCCTGCAGGTTTTAGATCTCACCCTGGGTCAACACACCTGAATCAAATGATTAGTTCATTACCAGGCCTCTGGAGAACTTCAAGTCATGTTGAGGAGGTAACTTAGCCATTTAAATCAGCTGTGTTGGATCAAGGACACATCTAAAACCTGCAGGACAGCGGCCCTCGAGGCCTGGAGTTCAAGACCCCTTATAGGTTATGGTCCTACAATATTGACAACATATTATTTTTTTAATTTTCTACCATTCTTGACAGAATCCAACCCAGATAGGGTTGGATGAGAAGAATGGGTGCAAAGACAATTTTTGTTTCATTTTTTTCCAAGATACATTAGGATAAATTCTGGCTAAGGCAGTGCAGCACATTTAATTTTTCAAGTCGCAAAGGTATGATATAACAACATGATTGAGATGCTACATTGATCCAGGTACAACACCAACACGAGGATATGAGAGACCCTTCCTATAGGCCACCTGGCATATGTAACAGATGTAGTATGTACACAAGCTTCATTCTACAAGATTCTCAAAACAAACAAATTTGGAAAACTAAAACCTGAAAACATCCTCAGGTGTAGGTTCAGGTGTAATACGGCATGCTGCAAGTAAATGGTAGAACCCATTGAAAAGCAAACATGCTAAATACAACTTCTTTTTTTTCAGTTAAACATTTTTTATTTCATGGAAATACAACATAATTTCAAATCCTTTGCAGGAACATTGTTGTACATTTTATATTCTTTTTCTCCACTTTTTTTTTTTGTACTTCAAAACATGGTCACTTGTACAACAATATCATAAACAAAGCCTCATGTCACAAATGGAGCCATTGATGACAATAAATTACATTTGCCATGCTAAGGTTTCGAGATGACACGCCGGTACCCTTCATTTTGACGAGATCAACCTTTAAATGAACCGCAAGTCAGACTTGAATAAATACGCTAAAAAGACACCGGAGTTACAAAAGAAACTTTCTTCATTCAAAACGGAGCAGAAAAAAGAAGGCTGCTTTGAAGAGGGTTACTTCATTTGTCTTTCTTCATAAGAAAAAAATAGGGACAAAGTTTTTGCATATTTTGATAACACTGCTAAATCTAAAGCAAAGAGTCCCACAATAGTAAATACTGACTATATTTAGGAAACTGCCCTTTAATCATAACTGACATTTTAGTTTATTACTTCTTCTTTTTTTAATTATTTGTTCCTTCGCTGTATGAGGAGAATATTTCATCTTCACCCATTCATACTCAAAACAGGTTAATCTAGTACAGTACTGTCTTTATACAACCTAGAGGTATTTTCTAATCTTTTTGTTCCTTTTTAACTCTTGAAAAAGCAAACACATTTACTCAGATGACTGTGTGTCTTTTTGCAAACTGTAAATAATATCACTGTATTCATATACAGAATATAAAAATCTTTCCAACAGACAAAAGAGGAGGAGGGGACAAAACAAAATAAAAAATAAATAAAAAAAAAAAAAAACTACCGATGAGGTTTTCCAGTCAATAGAAGAGAAGCAAGTATGCAAAGGATGGTTAAATTAAAATATTAATAATTAAAAACAAAGAACAATTACGACACTCAACACTTCACTTTGTTCAACGGTGAAATTTACAGTGGAACTGGTTACCGAGTAAAAGCGTGTCAGGAGGCCGACGAAAAACCAGGTAAACTGAAGGCAAATCAAAGATGCAGTGTACCTCCGCTCCTCTGAAAAGCAGGCCGTGTGTGAGAGTAATGAAAAGTATATAAACGCGTCATGACAGACGCCTTGTATCATGGACAGTGGGTAGATTATTATACAGATGCATCACGATAAACAAGTTTGGGTCTTAATAGAGGACACGCGTAGAGATCGCACAGGTGTACTGGTGCCTGTGCGAGTACTGTTGGGAGACGTCGGATCACGTAAGAGCACCATGTTGGACTTAAATATATTTATATATATCTATATCTATATAATTTGGAAAATTTGTTATTTGTTGCGCCGTTTCATATCACATTTTTTAAAATCAGATAGTCTAATTTTTGTCTCTTTTGGCATTTGTATCAGTGGTCCAGCGAACAGGTAAGCAACTGAAGGAGTAAGAGAAGGCATGCACGAGTCTTGAGTGGAAGCCACACAAACGAGGAAATAAAAAGAAGAGACGTGACTATACACTTCTACCTCTGGGGTGCTCCGCTTCTCGTAAGAACCCAAAGACACTCATTTGTATTAAATAGAGGAACAGTTTGAGGAGACGTGTCTTTGGATTCTTACAGCCAATGGGGAGCTATTGTGGTACCTTACACCTCACAAAGAGCAGTAAGAGGCAGAAATTAGCATCACAGCTAAGGGGAATGTGTCTTCACTTGTGTGTGTGTGTACAATTTTCAAAGGTCTTTTCAGCAAGTGGTAGCCAGGGATTGGTGTATAGGAGGCTGGAAACAGCGAACATGCTCCACAGTGGAACTGTCCGTCTCCACTGCCTTCATGTACTTGTTCAGGATGGCAAATATCTCATTGTTGAGGATCTGGTACTTCCTGATGCGATCTGCCATCTTCTTCAGCGGCTACGGAAGAAAAGAAGGGATGTATTTTTTGGACTTATAATTGCAAGTCTTCAGCAACAAGGCAAAATTGAGGATACGCAGCAGATAACGTGTACCCACCACATTTTTGATGATCTCGTCCTTGCCATCCTGCCTTTGGACTTTGAGCAGGTGGTAGCAGAAGTCGAAGAGGTCAAAGCGACGCTGCTGTCCCAGCAGCACGATGATGGCACAGCCGGCCCAGTTCAGCCCATCCCCAAAGCACTGCCTGTAAGGACGAGCACAAACAACACGGGGAGGGGGCGGAGGGGTGCGCTTTCATTATGTGATGCACAACTCGAGATGTGACAAGTCTGCAAAACAATGATGCAACTCTGATGCAACAACGCTCTAATGTTTCCAGCTGCTCTGGCGACACAAGGGAGCAACGCGCCATGGAAAAATCCTCCCTCTGTCTGGGTCCAAACTGCTGTCACATATACACAGCCCGCCCCTTTCAACTTATTTTCAGCAATCTTATTCAAGGAGGGTGATGTAAAGGGTGTGTAGCACAGTGATAGAAAAAAAATTAATTAAGGGGAAGAAACTAAAGAAGTCACATAGTGTGTATTGAAAAAGTTTCTCCCAAAACTTTTCCACCCCTTTAACTTCTCTTCTGATTTGCCAACTTTAACCTTTTTATCAGAAGAGAAAAATACTGCTGGACCTGTCATATCAACATCTGCACCAAAATGGACCCAAAGAATAAAACAAAGCAGGTCAAATTTAGCTTAAAAGAGGAAAATACATCAACAGCCATCAGAAGCCATCAACACATGGCTGTGGGGAATTTAATTTTCACCATAAAGCAGCCGAGGTCAACAGACACTCTTGGAATCTACCATTAGTTTGCTGATAACTGCAGACTTCCCTTGAATGACTTTTCTACTGTCGCTTGCTGCTGTGCTTTGCAAGTAATGACTTTCTTTGCCAGGTGTCACTTACTCTGCCGTGAACTCGTGCGTGCCCACGGGGATGCAGTAGACGAACTGCATGGCGCTCCACAGGCGGTGGAACTCCATACATTCGTCGACATGCATCACACCGTTGGTGGGCGGAGGACCGCGCCACACCGGATCCTGCAGGAAGCTGCGGATTCGCGTTAGGATGACCTCGAACATGGAAAGGCCACAGCACAGGCGCTCTTTGGTCAGCAGGTCTCCCTCCCGCGCAATGGCAATTTGCTGGTAAAAAAGAAAACAGGCAGAATGCTCAAGGATGAAAATCTAAAAGAGAAATCAGACCATTCACTTCCTAGAGAATTTGCCAGGGGATTTTTGCCACTGCTATCCTCCTCTGTCGCTTGCTGCTAGAAACTTAAAGCTGATTACTCAGCTTTTTATTTCCTCCTCTGAAAATCCGCAGGCTTCTAGTGTAAGTCAGTCAGCTTAAAGGATAATGCTAGGAGAGAGAAGAGAAACTTTCCCTCCAAAAGTCTAAAAAGTCTTTAGAGAATTTAGAAAATTGTGGGAAAGATTGGCAGCTTAAAGAGAAAATTTTTTGAAGACCAGCTATGAAAATTGTGCAAATTCCCTTGAATTATTTATTTATAATCAATAAATAGTTAACAATGAAACACGCCTGAGAAAAGCAGGAGGAAGGGGTCGCATGATTAAGCTGCAAGACTATAAATATGTCCTTTCAGGTCTGCTTTCATGCCCATCAGAGCAGATGTTGAACTCACTTGTGGGGTTCCCAGCCTCTCAATTAGAGGCACGAGGTGGAGAGGGGCGTACTTCGCCTCCAGCCGCTTCATCCTCACCTCCAGACGCTCTCCCTCTGTGCGGCACACAAATACCAACAGTTGCGGACGTATTTCAAAAGAAAAATGCTTCTCAGATCATCCCAAACTTCAAACTGTGAGTAATGTAATTTGCACCCGTCTGCTTTTTAATTCACCGCTTCCAAACTTGTTGTATACCTTTGATGTAGACTCTGGGAAGAATGTTCTGGAAGGGAGCGGCGTGAAGCAGGTCACACACTTCCTCCTGGGACTGAGATTTAAGCACAACACAGACAAACAGCTCATTTTAATCCAGGAAGTCGCCCGCTGTTATTCTCTACGGATGCCCTGACAAAGCATGCAGACAGCCATGAGGCGGCTTTTTGCTGAACTTCTTAATTTAAGTGTTTTAAGACATATTTTTGAATGCCTAACACGAGCTCCGAACCACAGGTCTGTGCTGACAGATTAGTCAACACAATGTCAGGCTTAGGGAGAGTGGGGAGATAAGATAACTGAATTAGAGTTTGGCTGTGTGGATAATGATGCTACGATTATCAAGCAATGATGACAGGCCAATTTTAAAAGGATTATAATTTGTAACACTTTAAGCACAAAATCCCATCTAGTCGGGTTTAGCGGCTCGAGGTCAAGTTTACAAACATCTTAATGAATCGAAAATGTCACGTGGCTCAGTGCGTGGTTTTTTGTTTGTTTTTTTGCCATTAGAGACTAAGGAGCAATTTCAAGCGGTCAGAGCGATCGTGGTGGTGACTGTTTGTCAAGACGACAAGGTACAAATCAAAGAAAGAGCAGAGGAGCAGCACCTCGAGACCTCGGCTAAAAAAAACAAAAGAAAGAAAAGGGACCGGCTAGAAGAAAAAGCCATGCAACACGCACTCGAATGAACGCACACTTAAGAGACAAACAACACACAACTAGGCTTTTAGTAGACGCACAAGCAAGTGCAGCCAGACAGAAATGGTAAAAAAAAAAAGAAGAAAAAAAAAGAAAAGAGTGAGATCTGGGCAGCGTACAGGCATTACAAGTGCCCAGAAGTAAAAGACAGTCATGGAGGCAAAAGTGCAGAGTTTAGCACAAGAATGTGCGATCACCTTCTAAAATAGTTATGATTCAATGTAAAAAACATTTCCTGTGACAAATGCAGCTTGATTGTCTGTCTCACTGATTTCCTGCAAGATTACTGAAAGCTTGCAATGTGAATATCGTGAAACGTGTCGGAGAGGTGAAGCAGAAGCAACAAATTGTTGCATACGTCTTAGGTGCACTCTTCAAACACTCTTTTAGTTTCACCTCATTCTTTTTAAAAAAATGAAAGATGTCTCAGTGCTTTTGCTTCCATGGCTAATTGAAGGTAAACTGCGTGTGTGTCAAACTAACACGGAAAAAAAGAGAAACAACAGAAAACAGCAGCCCAAACCAACAAGAGATAAAAGAGCAAACATATTTGGTCATGCTGTCATTTTCTGGTAGCCAATAGGAAGACCTGAATCCTTACCACCTGTGGTAGTTGCCAGCGTGTAATGAAAAACAGAATTGTATTTCAGAAACGTAAAAAACCCTCACACACAATCAGAGATTAAACACTTTGGGGCGTGTGGACTGGGAGCCTGATGGCTTCTGACCGTGGTGTTTGATTTAGCGAGTGAATCAACACCACAAATTGGGTGGAAACCTTCAGGCACCCAGGTTTGTTGGTCACCCACATTAAAACAAGGCAGTCAAGAGAACTTCATTTCAGTGGTCCTGTTTACTGAGCGTGCTCGGAGACCACAGACAGAGCTATCAGAGGAATCTTTGAGAAAGCAGTAGTAACAAAACAAAACAAAAAAAAAAGAGAGAGAGGGGGGGGGGGCGGGGGGCGGGGGTGTGCAATAATCACATTAAAGCATTATGGGATTTTGACACTTGTAAAGAGAAAAGTCCTACCAGAGCTTGCTCGATGAGCAGGCAGAAGAGGATGGCGTTTCCCACCTCCCTTAAGCTCTGGAAGACATCCGTCTTTAGCTCAGCATACTCAATGATATCCTTAAGCTGGTGGTGGAAGAACTCCAGGATGCCTGGAATGGCAGATGGAGAAAAAGACAGGTGTGATACGGCGCTCCATCTGCATTTTTAAAGATACGCTGATAACATCTATACTCTCCTACAGTCTAGGAAGCAAGCGCCTGCTAATATCTCGTTATGTCATTGATAATCTCTTGCTAGCGGGATGAAATGCGGTGATGTCAGCGGGTCCACGCGGCCTCTCTGACCCACATTTGGTCTGAGCATCGGAGCCTCGCAGCAGAGGACAAGAGGATCATTAACTGCTGTCAGTGAGATCACAGGCAGTAAGCCAGGTACAGACCTCAGGGTACAGAACATCAGTAATCTACAGATTACTAAGCCCTCCTCTTAGGGATATTCCATCTGACTGCCTCTAATCTGCAACCACAGCTCTAGTCAAAATGCATTAAGGCAGGTCACGGAGTGCACAAAGATGTAAAAGAATTAGGCAGGTAGAGGATTTTTTGTGGTTTAATTGGACATTGTGCACAACCCAAATGGCTGAGAACAGTCGTGTTCCTAACTGTATTTTGTAGTGGTTCATATGTTGTTATCTAGAATTGTACTGCTTTCTCCAAGTTATGGCTGAATCTTATTCCAGTACTGTTGAATGTTTCCAAGATCTGACTGAAGCCAGAGAGGCAGTCTGTGCAGGACTTTCTCCAATAGTGAGCGGCGATATCTGAACCTGGAGGAAAATGTGACTTAAACTGCTGTGCTATGCATCAAATAAATAAAATATCTGTACCTATAACCAGCTATAAATAGTTAGTGCACATTTGTTACAGCACTTTTGTTTCATATTTCTTCATTATGTAAAGAATACTGTGCAAAAGCCTTGAGCCATGCATTGTTTATTTATATTTTGCTCGAAAAATAGGAAAATAAGTGCAGTGATTAACTGAAACATGTAAAAACATAAATGAAAATTTACTATGTGAGGCAAAAACACAGTGTATAGAACTCTAACAAGCTTGAAAGCCAATTTTTGGTTTGACCACCTTCTTCAACAGTAGATGACTCAACTGAAAGGCCAGACGCATGCTCTCAGCTGCAGTGTCAGGTCTGGTTGCTGGATTTTTCTCCACTTTTCTAGTTTCCTCATTTTTTTAACCACACACCATGTTAAGATATAACAAGTTTTTGGATAAGAGCTCTTTGGAAATCAGTTAATTTGTGCAAAAAACACTATTTTATGCCTGTCAAACTGTGTTCTCTTTGGCAACTTTCACAGACTCAGCTATGAAAGTGTCTTTTTGCCTTTTTGTGACAGGCAGGTAACAAAGCACCTAAAGATACAGTTTAAAATTGGTTCTCTGCTAAGTTCTCTGTTTTGCGCCTTTTATATTGTTGAAAGTGGCTCAAAAAACAAACAAAACATGTCCAACGTTCAAAGCAAAACTCTGATGCATCCTCAAAAAGCGTGCAGAACAATTGCTCAAGAAAGTAAAGCAAAGCATTTTTTTTTAAATGAGGGGCTTTTGCACAGTACTGTAAGTGCATTAAAGTAGTGTGAAGTTATTCTGACGCTGTGGTTTTCAGGCTAAATGATCTGCGATGATAAAAATCTCATATTGAATGTGCTAATCCGCAGCCCGTTTATCATACTTGACATATAAACTCGTGCTTGGTACACAGCTTGATGAGAATGGCATTAATTTTGCAGATATATTTCAACTAAAATTGTGGTATGCTGGTGGTACAAAATTTCACAGCAATCAATCAGGTATTGCTCAAATTTCAAGTTTATGTCGGTCAAAGCACCAACCAATATGCAGACCATTTAGTTTCTTTTTCTCTGATTGCCCCCTTATTCAAAAACGGCTTAATTTGACTTACCTGAAGTCAAATAAAGAATCATATTTAAGCAAAGCGAACAAAGACAGCTCATGTGGAAATGTTAACGCAACAAAATGTGCTCCATTCATTGTAATTTTGGGGATTATAAACTCACCTGGGGAGCCGTACTCGTGGCGCGGTAGGCGGCAGATCTTGGGCATGACTTCTATCAGGGTTTTTACATACTGCAGTATGGTGCCCTGTAACTGTAAAGTGACAGAGAAGATGGATAGTTCACAGCAGGAGAGGGGAAGAGAGGGCACAAAAAGGAAGGAGAATAATAACTGTGAGGATCCAGCACACTGAGGGGGAGGACAGCATGCTTTTCAGGATGGAAAATGAAGATAAATACCAGGCTCTTGACAATCTTAAGCAGCTCCTCCATCACCACAGCGATGCCTTGGTAACCAAGGAGGTGGCAGATGGTCTTGAAGTGAGGCGGGCCAACAAAGTTTCTGTAGGAGCTGTATATGTGGGAGTATGCAATGTTGAGAGGCTGAGAGGGAAAGAAGAAACAGACACAATGTTATTCTGAAGCAAGAGGAAGTTTGCTTTACACAAAAAATTACAAGTCTTTACTATAATATCACAGATGGTACCGCACCTTAGACCCATACAGGTAGTAAGGCTGTACGTTGGCTGGCTTGTCTCTTTGAGGCTCCTGGGTGAAGGGAATAGCCGTCCGTACAAAGCTGAACAGAGGGAGGCGAAAAAAAGGTAAAGAAAAAACACAAAAGGTAAAAGCAAATAAAATATATTCCTGCAAAACAACAGCGTGAAACTGACCGGTTCGTGGACCCGTTGTAGCAGTAGTTGGGGAGGAAATCAAAGTTGAGTTCCCAGAAGACGTGGAGAGTGATTCGTCCATAGGGGGCGGAGACATTGTGGTTAGCCTCGCGGAACATGGCGTCAAAGCTGTCCAGCGTCATGTGCTTGGACAGGAGGCGGTGGGTTAGCCTGTTAACCTCCAGCAGCCATTCCAACTCCTGTCCAGACATGCAGTGTGAGAAGGATGATGCGCACAGGACACAAAAATAGATTGACGATTTTCACTAGTTTCCCTGATGTTTGAGCTCACCACTATAGAGGTAAGATCCTCGCTCTCAAAGCGGCTGATGGCGTGGTCCAGGGACTTGTACATTGCTGCAGAGATCCTCTGGGTAATCAGACGGTTCAGGTCAATCGAGCGACCCAACAGCTGCGTGAGACAACAGGGATTGATGAAAAATACAGTGTGAAAGTCAGACTGGTGGTTAAATAAATACAGATACAGCAGATGTGTTTTCATGTTTCTGCTACCTGCACGTGTCTCTGTTTGAGCAGCGTCTCGTAGCGGTTTGATGGAGGATACGGGATGATTACGCCGTAATTTTTACACTCAGCTCTGAAGCGCTTGTCTAGGAGGACACTGAAGAACACATGGCATATGAGTTTGTAAAGTCTGCAAAGAGCGCTTCAATATCTGCCAATAACTCTAAAATACTTTTTTTTTTTAAAGTCACATTTTCTTTTTTTACCTTCCAGCCATTGCTTTGTAGTAGGCAAATATCTGATCTGCTAGCTTGTAGACAAACTGATCAAAGCAGAGGTTTACCTGAGAACAAAGCAAAGAAAATGGTTATTAGATTCAATTCAAAGTATTTATTGTCATGTGTCACGAGAGAAAAAGGCATTTCTCTGTGCAATGAACACCCACAGATGCTGATAAATATATACGATAGAAATAGAACATATAAATACAAATAATACAAATAAATGAAGACAGAAAAGGAGACAGAATATGGAGATTTGAAACAGAGATGTGTGCAAAAGAGCTATAGCTTAATATGCTGGCTTAATATGCAAGATGGCCTGATGTGCAAAAAAATATATATATTATTACTGTTCAAAAATGGGTCAGCAGTTCAAGAGTCTGATGGCAGTGGGGAAGGAGTTGTTGAGTCTGGATGTTCTGGATTTCACATTTCTGAACCTCCGCCCAGAGGGCAGAAGTGTGAACAGTCCGTGTTGGGGGTGTGTGGGGTCTTTGAGGATTATTAGATTAGATTTATCCCTTTAAATTTCCATGGGAATACTCCTAATGGTGGCTATTAGAACTTACCTCAGCCTCGATTTCATCATAAAGGAACTGTTTCTTGAACTTGGTGAGAGCGTAGTAGCCACTGTCATTATACAAATCTAGAGGGTACAGCACATACCTGAGAAGAGATAGTGGGAGTTAAAATACTGCTCTTTTTTAAAGTCATAATCAATGAGTGTTTAACTGATCTACTTCTTACTCCATCATGGAAGGCTCCTTGGTCTCCAGGATGTGGTCAGTGAGGATCCACGGCATGGACATCTCAATGGGGAACTGGATTCTGCGGCCCATGGTGAGCTCCAGGAAGAATTCTCTGAACCAGAGCTGGGACAAGTCACAGCACTGCTGCAGGGCCTCTGTGTGACAGGACAGTGGCAGGAAGAAGGAAAGAAATGGCAGAAAAGATTGGCAAGCATTAGCAATGTTTGCTCTCATTGCTCTTCCGCTGCCTCACAAAGGAAGCAAGAGTAAAAGCTGTTAATAATGTTAGCTGATGCTGTGGAGTATTCATTCACTTCTCTTCTGGTTTTTCCTTTGACAACTTGGTCTGTTTGAACTTTCAGAATTCCAGCTTACCACTAAAGTTGAGCAAATGTGTGAAGAAGAAGGACTGCTTGTGGAAGTCTTCTATGGCTGTGACTATGGGTCCATCAAGGCTGCTCCGCAGAGTCTTCTTGGATCCACTCTTGTCTGCTATTAGGGATTCCAGCATGGTGCGTACCATGTACAGCTGTGGAGGAGAGAGACAAAGGTTAAAATATAAAAAAGTGGAAACCTCCTTTTTACCAAGCAGCAACCTGGGTGAAAAATGAAGCCAGTATAGAAGTGTAAAAAGGAGCCACTTCCACAGGCACTAATGTACAAACAGATGAAACAGAGATGCAGGCTTTAGAGCCGAGCGCTGATAACAAGCCAGATGGTGTCTCTCCTCTTTAGTCTGGAGGACGCGGTGTGCGTGTTTTCCAAAAAGAATTAAAAACTTCGATTAATCTGACCACAAAACCTTTATTCGGTGATTATGAATGACTTTTGGCCTAGAGAACATGTTTCTGGATCGTGCTCTTTTTTGCATGATTGCACTCTAACCTGCAGATAGCAGGTTGCAGATAGTAACTGTGCTCACAGACAGTCATTTCTGGAAGTGTTCCTGGGCCCATACGGTGATTTCCATGACAGAATCATTCCTGTTTTTAATGCAGTGCCACTCAGGGGCCCAAAGATCATGGGCACCCAAGAGCAGATGGTCTGCCATTTTTGAGACTGGTGATGGCATCACATTCAAAATATGCTAAATTTTTTTATGAAATAATAAAATGTTTCCATTTAAACAACTGATATGCTTAAACAGTAGTGTATATAACTTTTACACTCATTGCATCAGACGAATATGAGTGGACAAAAGCTCATGTGACAGACCATTATTACTCATTTGAAACCTTTATGAAACACGACTGTCAGCTGCAAGAGAATTCAATATTAATGAATCAATGGTACGGAAGTAGAGGAAGCAAGAAGAATGAGTTGAGTAAAGTTTGACTTATCTGACTGTCTTGTTTCACTTAATGCGCCTTATAATCCAAAAAATACAGTTACTTCTACCTTCCTTTAGCATGTCCAGAAGTATAACGTTTTGTGCGATGGTTAGCATCTTCCACTGCCTTTGACGTTGCAAAATGGTTTGTCAACATTTTTGCGTTTGTTGGGGATAAACTTACAAACATACAGTGCAGCACTTCAGAGTCACACTGCTAGCGATCAAAGATTTATGTAAATTTGACAAGCTGAACGCATTCTGTACTGTACAGGAGAGACGGCACGGAGGAGACTGATTGACAGTAGTCTAGAGCCAATCGGGAAACAGAACACAATGCACTGTTAAAAAAAAAAAAGCATGCAAAATTGCACAAAGAAATTCCCGAAACAGCAAGGCCGCGAAAGGTGAACCTCGTTATAGCGAGGGACCACTGTAACTTGAGAGAAAGCTTCATTTCTAATTTAAAGATAACACCTTTACTCAAACCCACACCCCAAATCTATGTATTTTAAAAAGTCATAACCTTCATGAAAATGTATCAGACTCCAAACAGTGTCAGTTTCTTTTAAATGGGAACACCGTGCAGCATAACTCACGCAACTCTCACACCACATGTACATTTTCAGGTTTTGCAACTGCTAATAGGAAGTTAAGCTACTTTAAAAATCTCAGTAGTTTCAAAGATAATACATGCAGATCTAAATGCTTTCACTACAGACTGAACACCATTCTTTAAGCACCCTGGTCCGTTTCACGTCTCACCTGTGTGCTGGAGGGTCCGACGGCTCTACGAGGCACCTTGATATCAAAACCGCCTTTCGGGTCCTTCTCACCCCTCAGACAGGGGTCATTTGGAGGTTCCCTGGCTCCTTCCCAGTCACAGACAGTTTTTCGAATGGCCTGGAGAACGCTGCAGAAAAATGTAAAAATACTTCGTCTGTTGTTTAGTCTGAAACAAAAGAAACGGATGCATTTGTGATTGCATCATTTTTGTACCTGATGAGAACGTTCTTCTTTTTGCGTACAGCCTGGCGCAGAGGTTCTCTAAGGGTCATTTGGGCAAAATCCTGCAGAGCTGCGTAGATGGTGTTCCTAATGGCCTGGTTAAACACAGACTCCATTCGGCCCATCAGAACCTTTGGGACACATAACATCGTTTATTGCATCACCTAATTTTAATGCCGCTTTAATGTCAATTGTGCAAGTTGCATTTTTGGAAATAAACTAGTGAAAACTATGCTTGTGTCAAACCATGCACTCAGCTGAAGTGCAAAAAAATATCCAGATAGTGAACATCAGTGAGAGTGCTACTCATATTTCAATAATCTTTTACCTGCAGCCCTTTGATCATGGCAATGACCTCCACCAGGGCAAACTTCTCTTCACTGGTGTAGTTGTAACGTGTGGCTCGCTCATACTCCTCCGCCGTGCCTGGACAGTCCTTATTACAGAATTTATCCGTGGGATGTACCAGTTTCCATGAGTACTGAAACAAAGGAGAGCTATAATTAGATCAAAGCCAGAACAATAAATAGCAAAAAAACAACCCACATCATACGTCCAAAACCCACTCATATTCACACTGACGGCCCCACAAAGCATTTTCCCTACCCACACAGGGATGCAATCAATCCCACGCTTTACTCACAACTTCCATGACATGCGTGCTCCACTTAGACAGCAGCTGCAGACCCCTCAGAGCCAGGTCGAACAGCTCCCTGTACTCCTCGTCTGACTTCTGGCTGTCCAGGCCCGAGCCGGTCACCACTTCGCTGTTGCTGTAGCGCGCTAGCTCGGAGATGAAACGGATGTGGTCATCCCTGATCTGCACCATCTGCTCGCACAGGTTGTACTGCGGAGAGATGCTGCTCTGAGTGCACGTCCACCTGGGCACAGATGGGAAAAGAGGGTTGGGAGGGAGTGTGTGGGAGTTTGGTCATCAAGGAATTTTACTTCGGCCTGTAGTTGTAGTGGTGGAAAAAAAAAGAAGAGTAACATCCAGATTTCTGTAAATTACACCGGTGGATGGGTTTGCTCACTTGGACTTGTTTTCTTCATAGTGTGCGCTCGTCTCAATGTAGCGTGACAACTCGATCTGCATGTCTCCAAACAGCGGCACCACTTGCAGCTGAGAAACAAGAGTGAATGCCTCACTTCGTGGGATAAACACAACAAAGCGTGTAATGGGAAAAAGAAAACGCTTAAAAGCCCTTACTTTGAAGAACTTGTCGATCTTGCTCAGGTTGATCCTCTTTTTGGCATCTAGTTTATAGATATTACTCACATTCCCATCCATCAGGTACAGACCAAAGCCCATAACCTGTCAAAAAGAAACGGAAGGGGAAAAGACAAATTGGCAAAAAGACGCCAGAAAGAGATAGTTTCGAAATGTTGCGAGCTGGCGTCAGATAACGATGTCAAACGCGCGCTTACCTTAAGCAGCATGTGTTTCTCGCTAGGCGTCAAATACATTTTGTTCTCATAATAGTCTACACAGATGTTGACAATGTCTGCCAAAAGCTCCTCGTAGCCGGGAATCACCTCCAACTGTTGATGCAGGCACTGCACGGAAAAAGCGCGACACAACAAGTCACCTTTAGATAAACAGTAATGCACTGACAACACAAGAAAGGAGGACTCACTGTACCCTGTGCGTACGTGGGATTAAGCATCAACAACAACACAAATAAAATAAGATCGAACACAATTCAAGAGGACCAAAAACCAGCAATACACTGAGCCGTAACTCCGGCAGCTGTTAAATCTTAATAAGCAGACTTTCAATGAGAAACTTCCTGTCGGGTCAGCGTTCAGCAAGTTAAAGGCTGATTTAGGTGAGAACAGCCACACTAATTACATAACAGCTCCTCTGCTCTGACTAACATTCAGGCAGCAGCTCTGTGACACCTTGAGTACAGCTGTGAGTCATTCATTCGCTCAAGTCATTATCCTGGAGCAATCCAAGTCACCTGCTG
The DNA here is from genome assembly GCF_057382095.1 of Aulonocara sp. 'chitande type north' Nkhata Bay. NCBI lineage: Eukaryota > Metazoa > Chordata > Actinopteri > Cichliformes > Cichlidae > Aulonocara > Aulonocara sp. 'chitande type north' Nkhata Bay. The sequence continues at coordinate 20,166,305 of NC_141345.1, forward strand.
TACTATCACCAGGATATTTAATTGTATTTGCAATAAACCCCCAATTAAAATGTCTATTTTCACAAAGATGCACTAAAAAAAACAAAAGAAAGATGGAACCTAAGTCATAGTCTTTTATTAGCCACGCATAATCCCCGCACTGACCTGAGTGATCCTGTTGTGGTTCGCTAAAAACATGGAGAGATTCTGAGACTCCTGGATGGACTGGGGATCAGCCATCTTCCTCAAGAACTGAGCTGCCCTAGAGGTAGGAGAGGAGAGGAAAGTTAGTTTGGCTCTGCAGCGTGAGAAAAAAACAAAACAAAAAACGTACATTTGAATCTCTTTACTTAGGGTTCACTACCGTTTGTAGGCAGAGTGATCGTTTTTGACGCTACACTTCATATTCTTCAGTTCGTCCAGCACTGCGAACATGTTGATGAATTTGCCCAGAGTGAGCAGATAGGCCTCAGACACGAAGTCTTTCCTCCTCTCGGCGTGGCACAGACGCTTCACTTCGCTGCAGAAGCGTTCTATGGCTTTCCTCTGATAAAAAACAAACACAAAACCAACTGATTATCAACAGCTCTATTAATAATGAATACATATGCATAAAAAATGTTTAAAAACCCTCCTTTGTCTCTATAGACATAAACATACGTTGGTCTGTTTAGTGCTTTATCATAGAGTTTCATTGATCTAGTTTATGTAATCTTAAAGTAGGATCTTACCTGGAAGTACATGAACTTCATGAGCTTGGTCACTTCGGGCTCTAGCACTTCCACCGTTTTCTCGTAGATCTCCACTCGGTTGGGCTGCTCGTTGCATTTCACCTAGCAGACACAAGATGGTGCCATCACACAGCCTGATCTCACAGCAACAATGCACCACATATACTTTCCCCCAGGTAACATATTAGCTGCTCCGATCCCCCACGACCCCACCCCACTCCCATCTTTTTGCTCCGTTTTCCCAAAAATCGCGATTACTAAACATTTTCGTTTAAAACTGTAAACGTCAGTTTTGGGGAACTTTGTTACATGTAACAATAAAATCATTAAGGTCACACTGCAGACCTGCGGGGTGTACTAGGAAACAAGATTAGTGAGGTATGCTCAGTTTAAAGTTAGAGTTCTTTCTCTCTCTCTTTTTAACCCGTCTACATCGCCATGGCAACTAACACTGAACGCTGAGCAGGTCCAGCTTGCGTGGTCCTAATTTGCTGCTCAGTCCAGCAGCTGACAGGACAAAGATGAGTGAATCGATCGGCCAATTTGTAGACTTTTAATGCTTAAGAATATCCAATGTGTGAAATTGATTTCACTCTCATCTGGCCACAATTTCCACATCTTCAGAATACAGGACAGAGTAAGTCCCGACTGTAGCGAGAGCGACTTAGCCATAAACAGCATCAATGAGGGCACACTGAGTAGGACAATATGAACATACAAGTTCGCTACATTTGAATGATTTTTTACAGCATCCTCCCACCTTGATTTATTTGCAGTGTTTGAAGTTTGACTTTCTTTTAATAGTCTTTATATTTCCTTTTCTCACATGTTCCTCTGGGAGTTAAGTGGGCAGCACTTGAGGGTCAGTTTATGTGAGCGTGCACAGAGAAAGTCTGAACAAACAGAAAAAGCCGACAACCACCCGCTGCAATGCCTCTGACTGGGGTTTAAGGTTTCGTTGAGCCAGCTAATGTAAAAAAGCCTGACTGACTTTGTTAAGGCAAATGCTTTGCAGTCCAATTCGGTTTGAATTTTTTACGTAACAGGGTGGTTTCTGATCCCCCCCCCCTTTTTATTTATAGCTAAAAATACAGCTGTCAGTGAACCAGAAGCTCAGCTGCAGGCGGTGTTGTTTCTGCTCTGTAGAATCACCACCGCCTGCAGCTGAGCTTCTGGTTCAGTGGCTAAAAGGTGCAAAGTTAGGCAACCCAACTACCAACCCACAACTCAAGCCTGGCAACATCTGCATTTCATACGGCCTTTTTTGGGTAATTGTTCCTTACAGTGAAAAGACAGTGTGACAGCTTGAATAAAACTCTGTTATGATGGTTTAGCATTAGATCTAAAGGTTAAGATGTGAGGACATGAAGGAAGTGATCATTAACCTGGGGAATGGCTCTGGAACAGCTTCTCCATGTGTAAAGCATCACAGCATATTCATGTCCTTCCTCCAGCATCTCATTCTGTAGAAATAAACAGAACAAAGACATTTAATTCCTCATGCACAGCTGAAGTCACGCCAGAACTAGATACCTCAACAAGCTCAAGATTATATCTACATTGCTGTGAAAAAGTATTTCCCATCTTCTTTTTTGCACATGCCACATTTTTTTTGTTTCAGATGATCAAACTAATTATTTTATTAGACAAAAACCTGAGTAAATGCAAAATACATTTTTTTTAAATGATGATTTTATTCATTAAAACAGTAAAAATAAAAATGACCCAACCGTACCCGGCCCTCTGTGAAAACCTCCCCTCCCCCATTAACTGTTAACTCATTAATTAACTGTGAATTCAATTTCACATGCCACACCCAGGCCTGATTACTGCCAGCTCTTTCGAATCAACAAAACACTTAACTATAACCTCTCTAACAAACTGAAGCAGGCTACAAAAATCTCATCTAGCAACTCATCAAGCTTTGATCTCTAATAAAATGAAGAACAGATGTAAAACACTGAAGTCTGGACGGGTTACCACGTCATCTGTAAAGGTTTGGGACTCCAGTGAATCACAGTGAGAGCCATTATCCACAAATGGAGACAAAACTTTAAACCAGGCAACCAAAATTACTCCAAAAAAGCGCATCGATCACTCATCTAGGAGGTCACCAAAGAACCCAGAACAACACCTGAAGAACTGCAGGCCTCACTTGTCTTGGTTAAGGTCGGTGATCATGATTTAAAATTCAACAAGAGGAGACTGGGCAAGAATGTCACCTGTGAGAGAGTTCCAAGGTGAAAAGCACTGCTGACCACAAAGAACACAAAGGCTCGTCTTACATTTGCCAAAAAAAAGCCTGGAGCACTGTACCCAAAATCATTTCCCCTAGGGATCAATAATGTATTCTGATTCTGATTGATGATCTCCGAGACTTTCGAGGCGAAAATCTTTTGTGGGCTGGCAAGAAGAGAGCTGAACTTTGTGGAATCTTTGAGTGCCGTTACATCTGGTGTAAAATCAAAGAGAGAATTTCATATAAAGAACATCACACCACCAGTCAAACGCAGTGGTGGAGGTAGTGTGATGGACTGAGGCTGCTTTCTTCTTCAGGATCTGGATGACTTCAACCCATGAATTCTTCTCTCTACCAGAAAATCCTGGAGGAGAATGTCCAGCCATCAATCTGTGCACATTTGGGATACACAGCAGGACAATGATCCAAAACACGCCGTAAGAGCACCTCTGGGTGGCTCAAAAAAACCAAAAACCAAATAAAGGTGTTGGAGTGGCCTAATCACTTAAACCCAATTGAAATGCTCTGGCATGGCCTTAAACAGGCCGTTCATGCTTGAAAACCCTCTGATGTGCCTGATTTAAAACAGCTCTCTAAAATTCCTCCACATTGAGGTGAAAGATTCACTGCCAGTTATTGCATACACTTGATTGCAGTTCTTGCTGTGGCACAGTTAGGGGAAGTTTAGGAGAACTGCTTCTAACACAGGGTCAGGTAGGTTTAGATAGCTTCTTCTTCCCTAAAAAACTGCAGTTGGTATTGACTCAGGTTATCTTTGTCTAACATTAACATCTGTTTGAAGTGTGACAAATAAGCAAAAAAATAAAATAAAAGATATCTAAAAAGATATCTGGAAGGGGGTGAATACCTTTACACGGTACTATATCTTAGTAACAGACATTCTGCAAAGCTACTAAACACATCACACATCTCAGATTAAACCCACATTGCAGGACTTGATAAATATTTTAGCAGGGAAACATTTCATCCTCTCAGAAATAGGAAAGACAGATTCCTCCATCCCTGCGGCTAAAGGACGAGTGCCCCCAAATAGCCTGGCCTCAACCTGAATGTGACTTCCTCGTTGAACCGGTTAAATAAAGCTCTCACTTCCCCTCTTCGACAGTCACATCACATTCTCTGTTCATTCACAATCAGGGAAGGGATGTTTAGTGCTCGGCTGCCTCTCTGATTCACCAGCGTGTGAGTGGAATTTGTGTCTGCAAGAGTGTGCGTGCGTTATTTTTATGTGTGTCCCGCCACAGGCCGAGCCAAATGATAATCAATTCACATGAAACGAGGCTCTCTTTAAGGGCACGAGGCTGCTTCCCACAGTCTGCTTTGATTTTACTGAAAGAGGAACAAAAACTACTGAGTTGAGACCACAAAAGACTGAATTTCACTAGTTAGCTATTAAAGGAAAAAAAAAAAAAACAGTGGAATGGAGAGCAATCCCGTGATGTTTATTTTAGTAACCAGCGCCGCAGGTCTCACCATGCTGGAGTGGACTGTGGCTTGCTCGATGTAACGGGCGATGCCAGTCACAAAAGCATTCCTGTCTTCAAAGTTGGTGTCAAAATTTGCCTGCCGAAGGAGAGACAAAAAGGGGTCAAAAGACTGTACACTGAAAAGGACCAATCAGCTGGGGACGATGGTAGGTGGCAGCGGTGGCGGCACTGTGAACCAGTGCGTACCTGGTACATAATAGAGGAGGGAGGGGGTTCAATGCACGGCTGCTGGTCCGGGAGCGGCAGCTCCTCCAGCAGGTCCACGTTGGACAGAGCATCCTCCAGGGTCACGTGGGTCGTCATGGTAACGAGGTGTCACTCAAACAACGCCCCAGGCTGACATAGAAAGAGAAAACAGAAGGAAAGATAGGAGTTAAAGAGGCACTGCAAAAAGGAGGAAAAGTGCTTTTGTGATTCCCAAAACAGAAGGTCTCACACGAGTACTTCCTACTGCAGTTTTACACATATATGTCGGCAAACGGGTCAAAAAGTTACAGGTGAAAATGACTTGGTCAGTCACGACACAATACTTTTTGCAATCCGGTCGTTAAGTCTGACGTCACTAGCCGTGTCTGGGCCTAAACTCCGCTGCAGGTCCATATATCAAACGATCACTATGGCATTACTGAGAGTTGAAAAACTGTCTAAAGTCTTTCATCTTTAATAAAATGATCAGCGTTCTGCTCTACCAGGTGTAACAATTGAGTTTAACATCCAGGCATCCATGAAAACGGAATTTATGACATTTAACGGAGTTAGAAGTTAGCAGGAAGTTAGCTCGCTAGCTTCCATCTAAATACAATATAGCATGTCCTGACTGCGGGGTTTTGGAAACAAATTAAAACGTACAGCTCTGTTATCACTTCCAGCATAAATGAAGACAGAAAACTAAACAGCAGTGACGTTTGTAGGGTTACTGAAGTTTGGCTAGCTGGTATATAATGATGTGCTACGTGACAGCTAGTGACACAGCTATGTTAGCATAATATAAACAAGCTAACTTTTTTTCCACTCGATAAAAGTTAACGTGAGTGTTCTCGGTGGTCAGGAACAAATGTAATCGCATGGCAGGATGCTGTAAAAGGACCAAACTTCAGCCAGGAGAACAACTGAGATAATCCATCCACAATACGAGGTTAGTCATTCATATACTGCTGCATGGGCTGGGCTGTAGTTACATCCTAAGGTTTTAAAAACTGAGCTTAAATAAATGATTAGTGGTAATAAAAGCCGAGGGAGGTCAACAGTGATTACTGACTGTTTTAGGAGCTTTTTGAGATTAAATAGAAGAAAATACATAACATTAAACATGTTAACAACACAAAAGCCATATTAAACGCAGACTACTTTAGACCCGGAAGTAGGATTCGTCACGTCATCACTTAACAATCGGATAGGCTCTGTATTGCACTGACATGTACTGCAATTTGGGGTGGCTGTAGCTCTCATCTACTGATGGGAAGGTTGGTGGTTCGATCTCCGATCTTTGCTCCGCCAGTCTGCATGCCAAATATCCTTGGGCACGATACTAACCCCAAGTTGCTCTCTGGCGCATCAAAGCACTTACATAGAAAGAGCTTAGAAAAAAGTGCTTGTATAAATGGGTGAATGAGGCATGTTGTATAAAACACTTTAAGCTCTCAGTCCATTTATTACCTTTTTCAATTGTAAATTACATCCTTAAAGTTATATTTTGTGAGTAACCGTTTTTTAAACTGTGAGTAAAACCTGCCATAACACAGAATCAAGTCTGCTATCAGTCTACGGTTGCATGGGGTCAATTATACACTCTGTCAAGCTAAATGTGTCTTTTCTGTTTGGCCTGATTTATTGTAATTTTGCTAAGGTAATATTATATCAGGAGGTGAGCCCTCTTGTTAGTAGAGTAGTATCTCCAGAGTATTTTCATGTATGTGTTTCTTTTCAAATAATAATAATAAAATATCAATATTTGGTGTCCTCGATACAAAAAACCCAAACTGACACGTGATACTGTGCAGCAAAATGAACCTGGGGTGCTTGTCTCAATCGGACAGAAAAGTCAGGGGACAACTGATCAAGAAATTACTGAATAAACAGATAAAAATGAATAAGCAGGTTACACTCTAGCAATTCAAATGCATTCTATAGTCAGATACTGCAGGGTTAAAGGACACATACACCAGACACTGTCTTAGTATGTCTAGACAACTTCATTTCCTCCCATGAAACCCTGTTTTGGTGCAGAAAGTGTGTGCATTCACCCTGCACCTGTATCACTTGGGGGGAAGAAAGGGGAAGAGGCCCCTTGCAGTTTCCTTTTTGGCTTTTTGCTTGACTAGAAGAATATCTGAAGAGCATAATTCATGAAATGCCAAGACCTGGAAAATGCCATTGATCTGGCAAAAAGCAGAAAACGCTTCGAAAAACAGTGAAAGTTCGACAGCAAACACAAAAACGTGTTATCTTGTAAATGCGGCATTGGCAAAATCTGCTTTCCTGTTAAACTCTCAAATTGCTGGCAGCTTTGTACTTTTTTATCAATTCAAATAAATATCAGGTGGTATATATGAATGCATGATTACGATTTCACACTGCAGGATAACGTTAAAAACTACACAGTCACAGCCAGCACAAGCAGAGAGGAAAGTGTGAACACCAAAATACAAGAGAGGGGAAATTGAAAAATAAAATCCTCCAACAGTGGGAAATGGGAAGACGGGACAACTTTAAAGTAAATGCAGAATCTGCAAAACCGTCATTTTGTGACGAGAAGCCTACATAATGAGTTCGCCGGCTCTTGGTCATCGGTAATGGTCGCATATGCAGGCTTAACCAATTGGGTGGGGTTTCCTGTCATATCAGACTGTGACATTTTTTTCACATGGTAGGCCACCAGTCAAACAGCACCGAGTTCTCAGACCTCACCCAGCTTCCAAAATATATGCACACACAGTAAAGATACTTTATATGGGTGCTGCAGCTCTGTATACAGTTTACACTGCAACACAAAATAAAGAAGAAGAAGAAGAAAAAAAAAGAAAAGAATGTGGCACAAGTGGGTAAACGGCCACTTGGCCTCTTTAGTTAGCGCTTGTGGATCAGACCACACGGGCTTTCAAAACTCAACCTTTATTTTGATCTGAACTAAAGACCCATAAAGTTTCGTGAGTGTATGTTGTGGTGTTACAACACCACAAAAGGAAAAAAAAACAAAAAACAACAACTACCAACCTTCTGTCACTATTGCAGTACTTCCAGCTACAGCGGGTCTCATCAATATCAGATTTTACCATGATCAACACACGTAAACACGTACACAGATAAGTATAATGATTACTGGATGCTAAATGTAGGTTGTTCCACTTCCCGTTTCTGCTATTGTGTGAATAACCGCTTCTTTAGTTGATTATCGGTGACATCATTTTCCATTATGGTATAGAGTACCACTCATTTGCTGAGCGCTATCGCCCTTTAACTGCTCTTTTTGTTTCTGTTCCATAATTTTAAGTATGACGTTTAATGTGGACACGGTGGTTGTGAAACAGATAAAAGCCGGCAGTGTATCAAGGATGTTGTGTACCAACTTATACTCTACACGTGTGTGTGTGTGTGTGTGTGTGTGTGTGTGTGTGTGTGTGTGTGTGTGTGTGTGTGAGAGAAACCCCTTTTTTTAAACGTCTGAGGATTTTGTCATCTTGAACAGAGTGTTTCCTGTATTCTTTACACTGCTGTGCTGCTTTACAACCTGGATGCGCACACTGCCTGATTCTTTTAAGACCTGGCTGGTTATTTATAACCATTCGGCATACAGAAAATGAAACACGCAGCTCGCTACAGGGGCTTTGTCGGGCAGACAAACGCGCTCAGTGCTGCTAAACTCCCATCTGTGCATGCAAATACAGACGCGCTCTAAAGCCTGGGTTGGCTGAACAAACTTTCCCACCCTATACAGGGCTCTGTTAAACAGTAGGTTTATCTGTCAGTCTCTGTGTGTATGTGCATCTTCGCCCAGCAAAAAGGGCCCCTTCATTCCCTTCTGGGCACTTGGAAACCTAGTAGAACAACCAAAGAGGGACAAATGAGGCAACGAGACAACAACTCGCTTCACAAAACTCACACAGTAATATTCCCTCCCCCCCGCCGAGTTCACGTTATAACTGCAGCCTCTATACATGAAGAGCTCTGGTCTGATGTCTTCGTGACAGCACTAAACAATGAGGTGGTGAGAAGATCCCAGAATATCATGAATAAAGCCGAGGAAAGGAATGAGATGCAGTCAGAACATGGAGCATGATGTAACAGGCAGAAAAAAAAAATAAAAAAAAATATGACCACTCTGCGCTGCTAGGCCTTTGTGTAATACATCTTGCCCGAGAGGAAGACAAAGTGAGAGAAAGTGTGTCAACTCCAGCCTCGCACCACTCCATGGGATCTCCCACCCAAGGCTAGCTTTGTAATACACGCAATAAGACCATATGTGATCAGCATTGAAGGCAGGCACAATACGGATCTCGAGCATTTAGTCACGCATGCGATCATTTAGAAAACGTTCAGCGACACCAACTAACTCTGCGGCTAAATGTGCGTCCCAGCAGCGTCTGTGCAGAGCATCCTGTGCAGGGGACGGTGTGTGGCTGAGGTATTTCACAGGCTGGTTGTCATTTCTGAAAGCAGCACAAGAAGAAGAAGAAGAAAAAAAAAACTGCTTTCATCTTATGATTTCTGTGATGTCATGCTTGCAGAGATGAATATAGACTAGGGAAAGAACAAGAGCATGCCTCGCATAACCATCAGCAAGCTTGGAAAGTACAGACAGCAAACGAAAAGTAAACCAGGTGTATCTAGTTGTATTTATGTTGGCAACTTTATGAAAATACATTTGTAAGTGGTGATAATAATAACTTCATCTGACTGCTACAGTTCCACAACAGCTTGCGCTGCTTCCTTTTTCTTTGTCTAGTTCGTTATTTATATCTAGACTCATTGTCTCGCGGTGTTTCTCAAATCAGTCAACTGCAAAATAGTTGTACTTGTACCCTGAATCACTGAGCTGTTTCGGGCAAGTAACAGTTGTGAGGTGGGACCTGCACATATTGTTTTTTCCTCTTTGGATACATCCCACAGGATTTAGATCTCGGAAATCTGAAGGCCTAATCAACAAATCGGACTCTTGCAGAGCAAATTGTTCTGCTAAAGGAGAAAATGTGCTGAATGCTGTTGTCTGCCACAATGTTTAGGTAGGTGATAAGTGGAAAAATGAAACTCACATGAGTGATAATGACCCCGAGGTTTCCTAGCAGAATGCTTTCCTGATGATCACGCTGACTTATTCCAATATTCTAGCTTATGGACCTATATAGCTTTCCCAGGTAAACACTGCACACATATAGCCGACCACATGATGATTAATCAGAGCAGCCCACCATTGGCCACTTTAATGCTCACATGCTTCCTGTGAGCACAAACAGGGGTCAGCATCATGGCCAGAATTAAGTTTCCAGCAATTTGTGTTTCAGCTCTTCACACAAGTAAGCCTTTCCTTCCAAAAAAAAGCATTAACGAGCCTTGTTACCTGACAAAGAAACTGCCGTTTCACCAAGTTTTTGGTTGGCACTAACTACTGCACACCAGGAATACCCCACAAAGCCCTCTGTTTAGGAGGTGCCCTTAATTAGTCTTCTAGCTATCACAATTTGGCATTTGCAAGTTCTTACTGTTGACCAGTTTCCTGCTTCCAACACATCTTTCACAACGGACTACTCAGTTGCTCCTTAATATACTGTTTTCTGAAGAACTCTGGAGATATAAGGATGTTTAAATATTAATTTTAACCAATTTAATAGAATGGAACTGGTATGAAAGCAGCACATTGGTATTGTGGTTTCCACTATTGCCTCACTGACAGAATGTCTGGTTTGAACTCCAATCTGGGGCTTTTCTGATTGGTTCTCTCCAGTTACTCCAGCTACCTAACCCTAACCCAAAGGCATGCTTGGGTTTAGGTTAATTGGTGATTCTAAAATGACTGTAGGTGTCTCATGTCAAGAATCAGCCTTAACCTGTTTCTTGCCCTATGACAGCTGGGATAGGCTCCAGCCCCCCTCACTACCCAAAAGCAAAATAGATAATAAGCTAAAGGATATAATTCAATCTTCCCTTTTACGTTAAAGGGAACTGCCTGGTTGCACTCACAGCATAGCTCTTAAAAGGAGAAACGGGGATGAGATGAGTTTATGAGTCAATTTTAACCACTCATGATTTATTCTCAGCAGATGGTTCAAACAGGGATGTTTTAGACAGCTCCATTTCTAGCTGTATACTGGTTTAGACCACATTAGCCTGGCATACAGCTGGTAACTAGCCTTAGCAGTTCAGACATCTCTCTGTGACAATAATAGCGGGATGCTGTGGTGGTGTTTAGATGTGTTTTTTCTTCTAATTTTAAAGCATGACAAACATGACCATGACCGACTTCACAGTAAATGATTTGATGGTTTTTCACTTCAGGTGGCAGTAAGCCAACTTTCGTAGAAACCAACCTTGAATTCACTTCAGTAATGTTAGCACTTGAGTTGCAACTAATTATTATCTTATATAATGATCGTAGCATATGTACGTATTAACCCTCTTAGACACAATTGAATCTGTAACTTACTATGTAAACTGTCTATGTTACCAGGATTATTAACATCTATGTAGCTTTTGGGAACTTTTTTTAATACCAGTCAAATCTTTACAAATTATAAATGTAGGTGAAGTACCTGACCTGAAAAATGAACAACATTATATGTATGTTGTTGACATTTCGTGTATGTTACGTGTATGTGGCTGACATTACGTGTACTTGTTAGTTGTTGACATTAGATGTACACTACATGTACGTTGTTGACATATGTGTATGTTACATGCATGTTGTAGTTTTTGTAAACACATTTTGCTTAACAGATTTTAGTGCCGTGGTACTCTGGGTTCATTGGAATGTATATCTGTAAATAAATGTCAATCAAGCAGTGATGCTACTAATGCCAGTAATTGATTACTTTATCTTATGCAATGAATATGGATTTTGCAAAGAAGACAAACAATAAACCTATGTATTTATCTATTTATATTTTAGTGTATATGAACAATACTTTTTGCCATTTGACTGAATACAGTGCAATCATGAAAATAAAATAAAAAAACATCATAAATTAACATATGTGTGTGTGTGTTTTAACACGTGAGCGAGGTTAGCAAGCTAATATTAACAATAATACCTGAATTGCAACAAATTATTCTTATTAATACTACTACTTCTACTACTACTGACAACAATAATAATTATTATTATCAATCTTAGCAAATTACACTTTCAGAGAAACAAGAAACACTCGTTTTAGTCAGTCAAAAATGTGAAGTTTTCCCGTAAAACTATCACAAACCTAAAGAAGACTCTTTAAAAAAAAAAAAAAAAAAAAATATCCTAATTTTACCTGACTATTAATGGCACCGGGTTTCATTTTCATTGTGGTTTTAATTTTGCAATCCTTAGTGTTAGCAGAAGAAAGCATCAAGATTCAAGCATTACATCACTGCTTGTGGGTGAGGGTCTGGCATACAGATTTACAGCTCAGAGAGTCTGCAGCAATGGCAGGCTTACATTTCTACCCAAACTGGCAGGTTCGTCTGTAGGAGAGAAATGGAAAGGAAAAACATCTGGGTTTAGACTAAGCCTGTCTGAGACGGAAGTGGGTGAACCTGTCATTTGAGCACAAGTAACGGCCCTGCCTGCCTGCTGGTGTGATAGCTGTGAAACAATCCTGTGCATCTGGCCGTGCTGTGGCCTGTTAGTCGATTGGAAAGAGGGGAGAGGACCTTTAAGGGGGAAAAAAATTAAAAAGCCAGAGCATCGTCGTGAAATCGAGCAATCTGAAACACCAAAACGTTATTTTTCGACATCTTTCTGTGTCTGTGCAGCGAAACGGTTGTTATCAGCTCAGAAAACCGTGGAGCCTTACGTGCTCCATCATTCATCAGTGCACTTGCCACACAGGCACCCTCTCCTCACCCCACCCATCTCAGCGTGAGCTACGATGCCGATGTAAGCTAACGGGGATCCCATTCATGTGCCACAATTATCCACGATAAAGCGGGGCGCTCGATCCCAATCAAGTCCCTCCTATTTACAAGGATCCCCCTATTGTTACATTTGCGCACGGACAGATAAGTAAAGGGAAAGGATGTGAAATGCGAAAAGGAGGCAAAATAAAAAGAAGGGGGGGAAAAACAGCACTCCAGTCTCCAGCCATCATCACTACCCAAAGCACATCACCAGCCTCGTTCATCTTCTTCGCTGCGTCTGCATCCATCGCTACTTTTTGCCACATACCTGAAAATTGCATGTCCGTCCGGCGACAAACTAAATCGGGCGGACCGTGTCGCGGTCTGCGACGGCGAGCCAATGTTTCCTAGGTTTTTCTTTTCTTTTTTTCCACGTCTTCTATGTCGACTGATGCTCTAGTTTCGCCCAGTACCAACCCGGTGCTAATCCACCCCACACAAAGAGCAGAAAATGGCTGCAAGTGCATTTTCTTAAAGAGACAGTCACAGTGGAGCACAGGCGATGATGAGAGGAGCCCCGACATGTTGATTCGCTTCATTTGAGCTAGTTTTCTGCTTAAAAATACTTTGGGTACGGATAAATACACAATGCGTTTCAGGCTTTTAAATTGACAACATCAAAAGCTGTGGGTATATGTTGTATGTATAGGGAAACTGAGGGTAACCTCATTTAAAGGAGGCGGTGGTAAATTCTTAGTTCTCTGTATGAATTCTAATTACATGATAAATAGGATATAGAAAAAAGTAAAGGGCCCTACTTCACCCACTTTGTACCACTATTTATAATTATCAGAGGTGGGACCAAGTCATTGTTTTGCAAGTCTCAAGTAAGTCTCAAGTCTTTATCCTCAAGTCTCAAGTCAAGTCTCAAGTAATGTCAGGCAAGTCAGAGTCGAGTCTCAAGTCACTGGTGTAAAAGTCCGAGTCAAGTCACAAGTCTGAAACTTTGAATTTCAAGTCCTTTCGAGTCTTTAAAAAAAAAAAGAAGAAAAAATAATGTTGCAGTTATGCTAAATGTAAATATTAGACCATGTAATTTTAAAATCTGTGTTTTTCTCAACACATGACAAAATAGTGAACTTAGAAAATATACACAAATTGTGAAATTGCACCTCTTTAAAATGCAGCTCAATTAAACCTAGCTCCAAGAATAATTTTCACCGACAGTTCTGAGATAAGCTGCATGTTATTCTTGGATGCGGTTGTAGGACCAGCTTTAAAATCGCATGACAAAAATATCATACACATTAAAAAAAACTGCATCACCAACGTAGCCTGGACAACATTTGCTAGTTAGATGAAGTCAGCTATCTCATCGTAGCATATTTATATGCATATTTATAATTACACGGTTCTTGGAGTGAGTGTATACACTCATGAAGTTTAGTAACTTCAGGTCACTGCAACAAGCCCAGGTACAGTTTACCGACGGATGGGTACAGGACCTTGAAATGCACCGTGTAGAAAGTAAAGACCATCGTACGTATCATAAGTTTACCAGTCTCACAAATTGTCTCATAAATACACATTCCTTAACCGTTTATTAATAGGACCTTTGAGCTCAACGGTAATTAATTAGTAGTGGAAATAATTTCTGGTACCCATCACAGAAATGTAGCAGTGACAACAATATTGTATGCTGTAATCGCACTGGACAATTAGTGATACAAAAAACCTGTTTTATCCTGTGAATAAAAGTATATGTTTTTGTCAATGTACCATAATAACAGAGGCGAAACGCAATATTGTGTCAGGACAATTCACTATTTATGCACAATAAACAAAGGAGCATAGCGCGACTATTTCTGTTCAGCGCCAGACTTGCTTGTAACCTATATCACTAATTATGTTATGAAAATGACGTATTAACTACTAAAAAACACTGACCTTTGTGTAAATGCTTGGAGCAGACTAACCTGTGAGCTGGAGGGTTCTGGGACGTTATATTTGATCTTTGAATGGCTGCAATCCAGGCCACCCTAGCCTCTTTGTTACTTCGGAAACATGGCTCGAACAATTTCTCTTCAACGATGTAATCCGATAACAACCGATCTCTTTACCCGTCGGCTTCCCGTGGCTGTCATGCGACTGGCTATTGCAGTTAATAATACAACGGCTTCTTGACATTTTTGTGTTTCTTTTTATCGCTGTATAACTGATTTCAATTGAAAGCCTGCGTGCGCTAGTACCGCTTGCCACGAGTTCCCAGAATCCTTTGCGGTTCTACCCGTGAATGACGTCACATTTTCAATCTCTATATAATATGCATGTTAAATTTTATATTTGGGGTAAAATATCAAGTCTTTTCAAGTAAACCGATTCAAGTCCAATTCAAGTCCCAAGTCATTGGTGTAAAAGTCCAAGTCAAGTCACAAGTCTTAGAACATTTTTTCAAGTCAAGTCTAAAGTCATAAAATTAATGACTCGAGTCTGACTCGAGTCCAAGTCATGTGACTCGAGTCCACACCTCTGATAATTATGAATTCAAGTTGCATGTAGTAGCATGTAGTTAAATATTATTGTTTATTATTTCAAACGTATGTGTTGAATACAGTACTTTATAATGACAACATGCTATAACCTTGATTCCAGAAAACTTGGAATGTTGTGTGAACTGCTTAAAGACCACAGAAATCCCATTTTCACTTGCAGATCTTATAAACCTATTTTTTATTCACACAACAACATAGAAAACATATAACATGCTTAATTTGAGAAAATTGCTCATTTTAAGCAAAGAAATCACAAAAAATGAACGATACAGGATTGTAGTTGCTCGACATTCCTGGGTTTGATTTGTAGTATTTTCCATTTCATTTGACGCCAGATGTTTTCATATGGAGAAACGTGCCTGACCCTTCAGCTGATCCATCTACTTTGGTGTCAAGAAGACATCCTTAGGGAAGGGAAATGGAAAGAAAAGGCTGAGGTATGCCAAATTACACTGGATTTCCATTCTCTGCACCTTTTTTCCATTTTCCTATAATGGATATTAAAAAATGAGCGGTGGCTCAAGACTTTTGCACATTGCTCTATGTCCCAGCAGGAAACTGCAATTCCACGTCTTGCCACTATCGTCAGAAGAGAATGTGTTGGCTGACATGGCACCAAGAGAAGATCGCATATCACTCCAGTCTTGGCCTCCCTTCACTGGTTGCCTGTAAATTTTAGGTTTCATTTTAAAATTTTAGTTCTAACCTTTAGGGCCCTACATGGTCAGGCTCCTCAATATTTATCTGACCTGCTGAAACCACATACATCTTCTCGGGCTTTAAGGTCATTAGATCAGAGACTGCTGGTGGCACCGCGCACTCGTTTTAAAACTCGTGGTGATCGGGCCTTTCAGACTGTGGCACCACGGTTGTGGAATTCTCTCCCACTATCTCTTCGCTGCACGGACTCCATTGATTCTTTTAAGAAACAGCTGAAGACATTTTTATTTAGAAAAGCATTTGATTAATTTCTTCTTATGCTGTTTTTATAGTTTTATTGTTTTACATTGTTTTATTTACTGTTATATTGTTTTTATATTCCCATTTTCTGTGTTGTAAAGCACTTTGTGATTTTTATCTGTGAAAAGCACTATATAAATAAATTTTACTTACTTACTTACTTACATGATACAAGAGAATTATTGATCATTTGATATGGGAAAAAAGTTACTGTGCCTGTACCAGAAACTGCAGTTCTTTGACTGGCCACTGGAGTCTGGCTCCAAAAGTGAGTCATTCCAATAACGTATGGCTTATTTGACTGAAAAATTGATGTGGGTATAGACCAGCGGTCCTCAACCTTTTTTACGCCACAACCCGGTTTAATGTCAGACAATATTTTAACTGACCAGCCTTTAAGGTGTTGCGGATAAATACAACAACAACAACAACAAAAAAAGATACGACCAAGACAAAAACTGTGGTATTTTGTAAATATAATAATAAACGTGAATTCACTGTGTAATTGTGTAAGTTAATTAGCAGCGTCCTCCTGACATGCACCAACAACATTGAGAGTAACATCCTCCTCTCTGCCTCTTAATGCTCTCTGGTCGCTATGGTAATGTGTAAATATTTCTTTCAAAAAAAGACACGCAACTACAACACGGGAAAAGACCCAGGGAAACCGAGTTAACGATACAAACCCTGAAAACCATAAATTTCACACCCGAGGCTCAACTCTCGTGGCCCGGTACCAAATGACCGGTCCGTGGCCCGGGGGTGGGGGGCTGCTGGTATAGACAGCTGTAGAAGTTAGAGTCACACAGTTGAAATCGACCAACCTTGTTCATGGTGTGGGTGCGATATGGAGCATTTTTTTGTTAAATATAATTTCACAAAAACATGACTTCATCTCTGGATAATTGTAGTAATAGTCTAATCAAGAAGACTGTGCTCCACCTTTAGCACAGTTTCAATGACTCATATTACTTACCACATATTACGATGTATCCGAGCAATGAGTAATAAATCTATCTTGACCAAATGTGGTCACCTGTGACTCCAAAATTAATTCATAAAAAAAAAAACAAAACATGACTCATGACTTTGTTGTAGCTATGTCCATCTTTTATATACAGTATATGGATGATCATCAAAAATATGACTGTTGTGGCTAATGTCAGTGAGCTCCATAAAACAGGAAAGCCTTTCTAATTTCTAAATATATATAACATCTGGCAACTTCAATAATTTCTTCATATAGAAACAAAAATATTTCTTATGCCAAGATTTCATTATTGTAGTGGAGGAAACTAAGACAGTGAGAAGTGACAAGATGTAAAACATTCAGTTTAATGACAGTCAGCTGACTGAAAAGCAAACATCTCACTTTTATATGGCTTATAGAATTACTCAGACCTTTACATGATTCTGCAGGAAGCACCAGTAGCTGTGTGAATGGACTGTGTGAGCCCTCTCAGGGGATACTTACAAAGCTACGAAAGAGATAAAGTGCAAAATCCAGGATATAAAATTGCTTTGGAATAATCTAACTTTACAAATGACAAGCAACTGGTTACAGTAAATAAATAAAATAAATATTATATATAAAAAAAAATCACAAATCACATGTTGGTTCAGGCGTCTGAAAGGGAGGCCAGCTCGTGAAAGAGGAGCCCAAATGTTGGGCGATCGTCTGGTTTCTGGGAACAGAACAGAAAACAAACGACAGTTAATCGTTTGCTCATTTTATGATCAGCAGAGAAGTTCTGCTTGAAAAAAGGGTAATGTCCTCACCTCCTTCCAACACCACTCCATGAGTAGGTGGACAGAGTCCGGGGCCAAGCGTGGCTTCAGGAGCCTCAGGCCTGCGTTCAGGGAGTCCACCACTTCTGCATTAGTGCGGTTCTCATAGGGGAGTCGGCCTTCGTTGTACACCTCCCACATGAGCACACCTGAAGAGGGACACGGAGACAGCACTTGTTAAACAATATGGAAGCATTTTAGTCCATATTGTATCGTTCGTTTAACAGTGAGCTACTCTAGTCCAGTGCAGTGTGTTTTTATTTATTTATTTTTTTTATATAACTGAAACATATTTATTTTTAGCCTCATTTGAGAGTAATTTACTACAGATCAGAATTGGCCAAAATTGTTGCTACCCAATAAAAAAAATACACACACCTACACATGAGACACACACACACCTAAAATTTGCTCTGCTGTAAGTTCTTACTTTAAAAGTAATTCATCTCGCTTTCATTCAATACAACAAATATAGTCGTCTGCCTAAAGTATTTGATCCTTAATTGTAATATTGTGCAGCTGAGCAGTTTTTGTGATTCTTCACAAGAGGACGCCCACCTCCCTTTCACCCACTTACCTACCCCCACACACACCTACACACACACTCACACATCTCTGTAGGTTGTTTGACTCTTCATGTTCAAACCGCTGCGGTTCATTCAGGTTTGATGAACACGT
The DNA here is from genome assembly GCF_057382095.1 of Aulonocara sp. 'chitande type north' Nkhata Bay. Classification (NCBI taxonomy): domain Eukaryota; kingdom Metazoa; phylum Chordata; class Actinopteri; order Cichliformes; family Cichlidae; genus Aulonocara; species Aulonocara sp. 'chitande type north' Nkhata Bay. The sequence continues at coordinate 20,184,765 of NC_141345.1, forward strand.
TTTCCCCCCACTGTGAGTTTCAGCTTTTTCCACACTCGGCTCAAATGATTTTGTTTCAGTCCATCTTGTTGGAAGTATGTTTCAGATCTTTATACTGTTGGAAGAAGCAGCGTTGGCCTGTGACTGGCACAGAGCTCTGGCACAGGTACATAAATGTATTTCACTCCAGATTATCTTGATGAAATCCGTCATCCCCAGCGTTCTTTTCTTCAAAAGCTTCTTTTTTTCGGCAAACTTGGAAACTAGTTTTAAATCCCAAACTTCATCCAACAAGAACCACTTTGACTTGTCTATTTGTATTTTATCAAACACAAGTTTAAGGGTTTTTTTTTATAATCCTCTTTCAAAAGCGGGGTCTCTTTTTTCAACCTTCATTCAGAAACCAACGTATGGTGTCGACAGACGCTTTTGCACTTTGATCCTTTAAATCAGCTCTGTTTAGTCTGGAGTTAATGTTCCTCTGGTAGCCTCATCCACTGAAGCCGGCATGAAAGAATCCAATGAAAGAGTTTCCTAATATTCTTAGCAGCTGCAGTCTCAAGAACTTCACACAGCCTGTAGATGGTCCGACTGTCTCTTTTAGTTTTAAACCGTTATTTAACCAGGAAGTAAAAATCTTGACATAAAGAATCTTTTGAAAGACGCCTCAGACAAACTTTTCCCCTCTTTCTCCTGCCCATCATCAGTGTAACAATGATACTATACAGCTGAATTATTACTCTTTTACCATTTCAATGCATAGAATCATGATTGAAAACACTTGTGTTACCAATGAAAAGCAATAGCCTGCTTAAACTGTCACTGCAGTTCATTTGTTTTTCACGATTTCTAAGGGACGTCAGTAATTGGATCCAGACCTTTTTAGAATAGGTCATAATTCAAATCTGTTTAGAAATAGAAATAATAACCCCTATTGTAGAAGTTATAATATGTTTTATTTTTACTTAGTTTTAGCACATCCGTTTTACACAAGAAAATCATAGATTCATAATACAGAATCTTTTTTTTCCCCCAAAGATGACGTCAAGCTAAAAGCTTTCTGTCTGTTTAATCTCCTTTCAAACCTCGGCAATTGTCTGAGCTTATTGTGCATCCACTAATTGTCACTGAATCATGAAAATGGCTAGCTTTTAGACTATTTTATATAAAAATGTACCAAAAAAAATGGCTTTGTCACGGATAACTGCAGTAATAGTCTGCCCAAGAAAACTGTGCTCCAGTTTGAGCACAGTTTTTTTTTTCACAGGATAAAAAGAATTGTTTAATATATAACGTCTAAACCACTGCAGTGTTATTTAACTACAGTTGAGCACATGTGCCATCAGGAAAACAAATATGATTTAATCTGCTCTCACCCAACCTGCAAAACTTGCCAGACGAGTGAATCAGAAATGCAAACCAAACAGCTGAATGGCAGACAAGCGCCCAAACTCACCGAATGACCAGACGTCAGACTTGGTGCTGAATTTGCAGTATCTGATGACCTCTGGGGCTGACCACTTGACAGGGAACTTGGAGCACTGTGAGCTCGTGTACTGATCATCAAGAACAAATCTAGGGTATGGAGAGTGGACACAGACCATAAGCTGTGACTCACTGTGACATTAATGTTATGTAATAATTTAAAAAACTGATCTTCACGAACATACCTGGTCATTCCAAAGTCCGATACCTTCACCTCGTTGTTCTTTGAGACGAGACAGTTCCTGGCAGCCTTTGGAAGGAAGAAAGGAAGGATAAAGTCCTCTAACAAAGCAGGGATATGAAAGTGTATCGTGAAAGAGCACTTTATTTATTTACCAGATCTCTGTGGATGAAGTTGGACATCTCTAGATAAGCCATCCCTTCGCTGACATCCAGACACATCCCCAACAATATATCCTGAGACAACGAGCCTTTCCTTTCTCGCAGGTAGTCCGTCAGGCAGCCGTTTTCCATGTACTCAAACACGAGGCAGATAGGAGAATGTTGTGTGCACACGCCATACAGCTGTACCAGCTTAGAGTGAGAGAGTCTCCTGTTAAAACACACATGCACAGATAAACTGAGTGGTTTCAAACTCGTTTTACAGATCTCCACCGTGAACTGTACTTACATCATAATCCGTGCCTCTTCTTTAAATTCGTCGTCTGACATGCACTCTTCTCTTACCATCTTCACCGCTACCTTGAGATCCCTCCAGCTGCCTTCCAGCACCAGTCCAAACTGGCCGCTGCCTATCTCCTGACCCAGTATCAGCTCCTCAGGGTCCACTTCCCACTGATCTGTTAACCAGCAAACCAGCAGTGAACCAAAGCATCCACACTATAGCTCAGTTATATAACCATAGAGTTAAACTTCTTCATGCAAGTTTCACAAATAAAAAAGGACTTTTTTTTTCTCATTTTCACTTGCTTTTTTTCAGCAAAGATTAATTTGTATTACATTGGTTTATATTAAAAGACAAAAGGGTGGAGTTACTTAACAGCCCTGAAGTGTAATTCTGTGCAACCCACCAGAGGTCAGCAAAAACAAGATTCACAGCAATAAATTAGGACTGCTTGGAGCTTTAGTTCAACAAACTTCGGGCATCACAAAAAGACTTAAACCTTTTGTGATATCAGTAGAATCCTGGGAACAGCATTGACCTTGAGAGACGGGGTGTCTCAGCCGTGTTATTAGCCCTGCACAAAGAGAAAGAGACAACGGGAAATTTAAAAAGCAGGACCAAGAATTTAGCCGTTTCATAAGATGAACTTCATTTATCCTTTGAACTTTTTGAAATAATGCTGTTGCATGAGAAAAGCTGGCACACTTACCTGCAGCATTGTGCTGGTGGTAATATATGAGCTCAGGAATGGTGCTAAACAGGTACTTCTCTGCCAGGTAAAAAGAAGCTGGGCTCGTTTCGGTTTGTCTGATTTGGTAATGCTTCACTCTCGGATTCTTCTCCCCATTAGACCTGATGAGAATATATGCTTAACTTAACAAACATTTTTAAAGCAAATGTTTGCCTGAGCAGATGATTACACATAAACATTGGAAGATCAGAAAAATATCACAAGATTACACTAATCTTATACTTAATTCTCATTGGTAACATCTTTAACGGTCACTTAAAATGATTGAAATCCTATGAGCCATCAATTTTTTTTCATGATATAAGTAACCATATATGACTGTTTTAATTATAGAGTTGTTTGATAGATATTTTTTAAGTAAATTCATAAGAACACTATAAATAACATTTACCCTGGTGCTTTGGTGAAAACAGACACTGTGTACACTCCCGCCTGTCTTGAGTCCCGCACAATGAATGCACCTTCCTTACCCTAAAGACAGAATAACGAGATCACATAAGATTTCCCACGTTCGGCGGTGCATTCTGTAACACGTCTGGCGGCCGTTTTAATTCAAAGACGACGATGGATAACCATTTTCCCTTCCTGCTTGCAAAACTTAGCAAAGCAGGAAATTCAACATTGGAGGAAACTTTGTGGTTGTGAGAAATTTTTTTTTCATGTTCTATGTCAAGTCGAATTGTCGTTGTGCAGGTGCATATGCAGCGATTTTGCAAATGCAACATTGCTGTTGGCGGCACAGTCGCATCAAAATGCACTGTGTCATACAGGGGCTAAATCTTGCCTGTCATCATCATATCAAAATCATTATTTGAAATTTTATTGCCAAACAGAACTGAGTTTTTGTTTTTACCTCTTTCATTAGCAATTCTTCTGCTTGCGCTCTGCTAATGTTTTTGTTGTACCATCTGTTGAGAACACATTAAACATTTAACACAACAATTAAATCAGTTTTGGAGGGAAAACATGGTAATTCATTAGCAGCAATAAACACTGCAAATTAAAAGCTCGAGTAAAAGAAATGAATTCAAACTCACTCAAATCTTTCAAAGTTGTTGATGGATTTTTCAGCTACGTATGTACTGGGCACAAAACCCGAGTTCCTAATGGGTGACAGGAAAAGGGATTTAGCTAATGGTTCTTCTTTTGAAATGTACTGCTATTTTTTAATGTAAACAGTTCAAATGAATTTGGCATTGGCTGTAATGCACTTTACCCTCTCTCATCCTGTACAAGCCACCAGGTGGAATGGGAATTCTTAACCAGGAGATACTCCTGATCTTTCTGAAGAGGTAAGTCATTGTCTCCCTGTGGCGTGTAGTTTTGCAAAGCGATGACCTTCTGTTGCCCCGAATCTTCCAGCTCCATCTGGAAAGGGAGGAAAAAATCTGATTTAAAAACCATTTGTACAGGTATGTACAAAATTTTGGGTTATTACCTCTAAATTTCGACATACTATCATAAACTTCCGAGATGAGATGAGAAAATAACTCGAGATTTAGAATCATGAAGCTGAAGTTTTGCAATAAGAACCCCAAATTTTGAATTTAGCTCTGCCAATCAGGAAAATGTTTTTTAAGTGGTGGAAATAACCTGGTACAAATTATTGAGAGGTCTGAGTGAACTCTTCCCAAAAAGTTCATACACAAATACGAAATCCAGAGGTTTCAAATAAAATTACATTTTCATAGTGCCAAAGGAAAAAGTATCAACAAGGATTTTCATTTGACAAACTTTAATGTACTTCTATTTCTTCTACTATCTATCTATTTAAGTAAACACTCAAACACATGTGCGCTGAAACAACTACAGAGCTGCTGCCTGAACACACAAAATCAAACCACAGAAACAGTGGTTAAAAACCAATGCATGACCTAATTATTAAATATGTAGAGAGAAACTGTGTTTAAAAGTATTGCAGACAAACATGACAGGCATTAAAACTGAAAAAGTGATTTGGTCTCCCTCGCTTCATTGGAATATCAGTAATAACCACAATAACATTTCAAAAGCTTGTGTCGTTTGTGTTTTAGATGGTGGTACCTCTGGCTCCGGGAGGCTGGGAAGCGGCTTTTTAGAGGCTGTAGGGGAAACAGAAATGTTAAATTGGAGAGCTATTTGGCCCATCTAAACTCACAAAGCAACAACGGTATGAACTGGATTAGGCAAAACGAAAGCATTTAGTTCAAGTTTACTCTAACCATATGTGCGAAAGCCATACAAATATCTTAATTCAAATGGAATCGCTACCACAAATCATTGGATTCACGAAGTAGAAGAGAAGGAAAAAGAAATGCTACAAACCATAGCCCACTGGGTCGTACACGTTGCACCCAGTCGCCAGTTTCTCTGTTTGCTGGCAGCATCTCCATTTTCCATCCATCCAGAAGTTTGGGTGGTATTTTGGAACTAAGTTGTTATTCTTTGTCTCTACATCAGACAGAACAAGGGAAATATTGTTTGAAATATCCATCCGTATGTGTTTGCAGTTCATACAATCAGCGGTTTATCATCGACTTGTCATAGTACTATTATTATTATTTGACTGGTGATATATGGTAATGGCTTACCCTCTTTAAGAGCTCTGACCCATTTCTGACGGCAGTCATTGTCTGGTGCAAATATGTAGAGGTAATAACTTTCATGAAAAACCTGCAGAAGAATTGAGATTTTAAAGAAAGGTTATATGCGTTGTCATTTTCAGTCATACTTCACCATACACTGTATATAGGGTGTATGTCGCAGTGTTTAGCAGATTTTAATGCGGTGACAATTGAGTTGGTCTCTAGGAAATGATGAATCTTACCTGAAAAGGGTACTTAAAGCTGCATGGTATGGGCACATCAGTACACACAATCTCCACGCACTTAATTCTGGACAGCTCGATGCAACCTTTCAGCAAAGGCTTTTTCTGCAACAAAACAGCTTAGATTACAGCAAACAGCCAAGAGTCTGCATTCCTGAAACAGCTCTACAGATTAACCGCACATACTGTACTTACCCCGGGACGACGTTCAGAATACTTCAGGTCTTGGGTATCCAACACAAAAAATCGCTCTTTATAGTTACAGGGTGACACTCGCTTCTTCTGTTGAGATTTTTTGATCAGAGTTCCCTTCAAAATCACCCTGGGGAACATTTTACCAGCTATGAGAAGCGCAATGAGAAATACTGCCTTGTTTTGTCATACCAAGAGAGGCGGCATTGCCTACAGCATGCAGAGACAGAGTAGCAGTGAGTGTACAAGAAAAAAAAATTGAGGATGATAAGTTGATAGATGTCGTAGAGTTTCCGGCATAGGGTTGTTGCACAGTAAACCACATCCTACGGCAACAAATGCGTTGTGCAAGCGAAATACACGCGTGCGCGCACATACACACCGTTCAGGGTGCTCGCAGGCACTTTCACTCACTTAGTGCACGTTGCAGTCAGCCACTATGAGTAGTGCGATCCCCAGAAAAAGGATGACTCGTTAACCTTTACATTTTTCAACGCTTTCCATCAACATTCACTTCAAAGGTCACGGATGTGTCCCACTACTACAGTGAGGTTGGGTTATAATGTCAGCATTGGGCAAAGGGGGGTTCAATCTAAGAGGGCAAAAAATGGCATAAATGATTTTAACTTGAAACAAGAAAGTAATAGGGGAAAAAACAAAAGTTTTTACTGAGATTGTGAGATTGCAAGAAACACACACACAAAAGAATCTGTTTTTTTCCCCTGCCATAATTAATACATTTAGAGTTTGGTGTTACGTGTTCATGATGTCTTTTAGGATTTGCCCTGTTTTTTCTCCATCACTGCTTTTTTCTCCCTTATATTTTACTTGGTTTTTGGGGGGTTTGTGCAGGAAAAGAAGGTTAATAATAATAATACAGGTTATAATATAGTAACAATAATATTGTAACAGTAATGATATGGTAATAAGAATATGGTTGGGCTCCATTAATGATTTTAAAGTGACCGAAAAATTTCAAACTGCTGAGGTAGTGCTGTCAACTTACAATGGAAGAAAATGTAGTTAAAGTTAAAATCTGAAAATATTTTTACAGTCACACCGAATGAAAGATTTAAAGGATACTACAGCACCACCACCAGGAAAGAGTTCCAACAGATTGGTGTGGATTGAATGAGTTGGGATTGCCATTTAATTTAATTTAATTTAATTTAATTTAATTTAATTTAATTTAATTTAATTTAATTTAATTATTGTCAAAAAACAACAACAACAAAACAGATCCAAAAAGCCAAAATTACAAAATCGGCTTTGACTGTATATTTTTATACAGTTTGAACTGTGTAAATGTCAAAATTCAAGGCTCTTTCTTCTTTTGTCAATTAAAAACATTTCCAGAAAATACCTGAATTTAACATTTTTAGGAGTTAACGTGCTGTTGAATGGGAAATGTTCAGCAATTTTGTTCCATATGAGTATTTAATAAAAGAGAACATTTGTCATGCTGTATGTAAATAAGTGCAAATAAGTATAAAATAAGTGTAAAAGTAGATGTGAAGGACCGTGTGACACTAAATAATTTATTTTCTAAATCTAAAGCTCCAAACTAAAAATGTGGAAAGTTTTCATTTGTTTTAAAGATGTGACAGAATCAGAAGGGTGAACTTAAGATGCTCAATACACTATAGTGTTTAAAAGCATTCAACTGTATTTTATTCTTCTTGTTGTTTTAAGCCATATATAAGTGATAAATTGGGGGAAAAGAAAAAAAACAAAGGAAAGTTTAGAAAATTGTCTTATACTGACACAACGTTAAGGATAGATCCTTGAATTTTTAAGCTTTTGTCTCTTGTATTCGTAATAGTTTATATCTATTGTAATTTTCTTCCACATTTTATTTACCTCTTACCTGCTGCTGACCTTCTACCGCTCGTCCATTGAGAGCCTGCTAACCTACTGCATCACGGTATGGTATGGCAGCTGCACCAAGGTGGATAGAGTGAGGCTCCAGAGTGTGGTCAAGACAGCACAAAAGATCATTGGCTGCCCTCTCCCCTCCCTGATGGACATTTATTCCTCCCGCTGCCTCAGCAGAGCAGCAAACATTATCAAGGACAGCTCCCATCCTGGTTTCAACATGTTCAGCCTGCTTCCCTCAGGGAAGCGCTACAGGTGCATCAGCACAAAAACCCACAGACTCAAATACAGTTTCTTCCCCAAAGCCATAACCACCCTGAACTCACACATGCACCGATAACACAGCCCCCCCCCCCCCCCCCCAATTTTTTACATATTACTTTTTTTTTTAAAAACGTACATGTTTGTACAAAATGTGTATATATATATATATATATATATATATATATATATATATATATATATATATATATTTTTTTTTATTTTTATTTTTTCCCTATGTTAATACTGTCTATATGTATATAGCGCTGCAGAACTGTACCCCCCCGAGCATGTTTACACTGAGTACGAGGTGCTCTGTATCTCATTGTACAACTGTATAGTGACAATAAAGGCATTCTATTCTATTCTTTTCTATTCTATTCTAAAAGTATTGGTGGCGTTGTAAACTGCTGGTTTGCTTTGACTAGAAAAATATTTGACATTACCAAATGATAACAGGTGCTGGAGATGGTCACTATTGTAAAAAGACATCAGTCCTGTACAAAATAAGCTTCAAATTAAGCACTTTCGTATCAAAAACTACAAGATCAAGCGTGGTATCCTCACACCCAATCGGTGTTTAGTTTGTTCCATTGCTATCGTCCAATCCGCGGGACAAAAACCAATGACGTCGAGCCTTAGGGACTGAAACGAAAATCTTGTTAGTGTGGAATGGAAGGGGCTAAACTAGCTACAAGCTAATGGTCGGAACTAACGGACGTCTATATCTAGCGTCTTATATCTTCAGCGACTAAAGAGTTATTTGAAAGGTGTGTATAAATATCATAAGTCTTCCCCCTTTTAACGGTATTGTGGGTTAGCATTATATTTGGTGTAGCGATTTAACTCGTTAGCGGAGGTTAGCAGTTAGTCAGTCAGCAGGTAAGCTAACGACTGCAGTTAGTTGGAGAGTAAAGGGCTAACATGTTGATAAAACAAACAAAGGTTTGCGACAGTAAATGGTAGTCTTCACTCAACTCTATTCCCATGCAGACAGCGTTTAACATAAGTTATATGCAGATATTTACCGTACAGACAACTGGCTGGGCAGTTTGTGTTAGCATAGGCCTCTTAGCACATCTTTCGAAGCGATGGTCTCAAACAAACACTGGATTTGTTTGGAGTTAGTGCAAGCAAACTATTTAGACACGGCTAACGTCTCTGCAATTAAAAAGCTATGCCGTCTTTTTGCGGCAAACATCCTGCTTCTTGTCTACCTGTGCCCCCAATAGTGAAGTGAGAGAGACACCTTTTCACTTCTGTTATATTTAGGCACATAGCCTAAATTAATGTGTTTATGTTCAACTACTGTGAACTGTAAACACTTTTTTTTTTTTAAATTAAGATACTAAATTGCAAAACCTAATGTATGTTGCTTTCCTTTTTATATATATTGACACGGATTCTTGTGCTTTCAGGTCGGTATCATGGGTGAACCACAGCAGGTCAGCGCCCTGCCTCCTCCACCGATGCAGTACATCAAAGAGTACACAGATGAAAACATCCGCAAGGGTCTGGCCCCTAAGCCACCTCCACCCATCAGAGATAATTACATGATGTTTGGCAACCATTTCCAGTGTGATGACCTCATCATCCGGCCTCTCGAAGGCCAAGGCATTGAGAGGCTTCACCCTATGCAGTTTGACCACAAACGGGAGCTCAAGAAACTGAACATGTCCATTCTTGTGAACTTTTTGGACCTTCTGGACATCCTTATCAAGAGCCCTGGTAGTATAAAGCGTGAAGAAAAGCTGGAAGACATAAAGCTTCTGTTTGTCCATATGCACCATCTGATAAATGAGTACAGACCGCATCAAGCCAGGGAGACGCTAAGGGTGATGATGGAGGTCCAGAAAAGACAGAGGCTAGAGACAGCAGAGAGGTTCCAGAAACATCTGGAGAGGGTGGTGGAGATGATCCAGGGGTGCCTTGCCTCCCTGCCTGATGACTTGCCTCAAGTGGAAGGTCAGGATGGTGCTTGTGATGGGACAAAGAGTGCGCCTCCTGCAGCTAGTGTTGGCTGTTCATCTGGGCAGGCCACCAGGCTGAAAACAGAACCTATGGATATAGAGGAAGCAGCTGCCAGCTGCATGGCAACGAGTCAGCAGGAGAAGAGCATCCCTACTTCAAGAAGTGACAAATGGGACAAGGATGCTGCCATGTGCAGCATTATTGATGAACTAGCATAGTTTAATATTATGTTCTTTCTTTTTTGTCGTTTCTTTGCTGAACTCTGTGTAAATATGGCACTTTCGTACATGGTATACACAGAATATTTTTGTTCTTTTTATTTTATAACTGGTTATGTCACTGGTCTTTGCTCCACAAGTCTTTAACATGACTGCATTCTGCTATTGAGTTATACGTATATGGTTGTAATACATCTCTGTTCTCATGGTTTCATGCACGAGAGTGATTTAGAGAGTGAACATGTTATACCTGTGGTTTTTGCCATACACATAAAAAATGTGTGCCTGGGGCCTCAAGAATTATCAGCATTAAATCAAGTGTAACCACACTGTACAACAGTGATGCTCGGTAACCTCTCTTCTGACTTGGGAACTTTCAAAACACATCATCGACGAATGTTTCTTACTGCTAGCGTGAAACAGCTGGTGAGATAAAATGTTGGGTGCAACATTTTATCTCATTTCATCTTTGCTGTTTATGGCTTTCTCAACTGCATCGGTTCTCAAAGTTTTTCTAGTACGTTTAATTTAAATCCCCAAACTCCACAGTTTTTATCCAACCACTAAGAAAAAAAGTTTTACTTAAAGGTCACATTAAGAAAAAATCCACTCAAGTTTCACTTCACCTTGTTGATTATACTGCACCAGTGTTTCCCGCCATGCAGGTAGTGTGAGAACTACTGCTCTAATAAGATGAGCACTCCAGCAAGAGAAATGCACAGTCATGCTTTTGTCCATGTGTGTCAGTTAATGTGACTTTATCATTCACGTTTGTGTTGTTTTACTAGGTACCACACAGTAAGGCTGATGCCTAAACCTTTATTTAGAAGTGACCAGTGTACTCGTTCACCCACGAAACTTGAAACTATGACAATAAATGCTGTCACATTAACGGGAAGCTGTGAATGTCAGAAATGGACATTTGAGGGTGCTAGCTGTGTTTTCAAGGGCCCCATTGAATGTTGTTTTTATTTAAAATGTAGAAATTCTGACTAATTCCGGAAAACATATTCCCAGAATAGAAATTTTTAACATAGATCAGGTGGGGGTGCTAAGTTTGCATATTTGTAATAAACCCAATAAACAAATTTGCAGTCAGAGTGCAGTCATCTCACAGAAACATAGAGGGCTTTATTAGACCCGTCAGAGCAGAGTCGCATGAAAACTCATGTAAATGCTGGACTGCCTTTATGTTTGCAATGCATGATTCTTGTCACTGATTTGCAGATTGTGTAATCCATGGAGAGTCGTCACAAAAAAGTCGTCATGTATATTATGTAAAATGTCAAATAATTCTGACCCCCTTCCCTCTTTTATAGGTTTTCATAAGCATACCTAACAGTATAACCAATTTTGTGTTGCCTTGCAGCAGATTGCTCTTACACAACTGTTCAGGGAAAGAAATGTGAGCCTTTCAACTGGTTGCTTGTAAAGCAATTCAAGTGCACATGTTTGGTTGTTGAAACTGAAAATACACCTCAGGTTGGTGATTGCAGCGCAGATTTCACTACTTGCGTTTCTGTGATGTTAGCTGAGGTGTCTGTGTAACTTGCATAAGTTCAATAAATCAGTGCGTGATACACAAGATGTGTTTTGGCCCAATTTTTCTTTTATTTGAAAAGACAACCCAAGGTTGTTTCTCTGAGAATTCATCAAGGATTTCTGTTCTAATGTCTGTGCAAAAAGTGTGCTGTTTTTGAAGCAGGCAGGAGTCATGATGTGTGTCGCTCTGAGACATAAAGAGTATGTGTATTTGGCCAGTTGCAAATTCCAGCTTTATTTCATTGACCTAGAGTAAATGCTCTGCAGCACACTGCATTTTATGTAATGATGTAATGGCACAAACTGTATGCACATTTTTAGCTGTGCATAGACGTTAAGCTGTGTTTGTGTTGACCTTTTGTTTTAAACGACAAACAGGATGGACAGAACCAGGTAATATGCACTGATCCTTTCACCGCACCCCCTCGGAAGTTATTACCCTTAGCTGGAATTCCCTGCTTTGAGGCAAGGTAGTTTCCATAATTTTCTCCACCCTTGGATTTATCATATCCACCATTTTTCCCCTACTCACGCTATACCATCAACTCGTGCCCTGGGGTAGTTTAAATGTACAGATGAAAATAATAGGAAGCGTAGTCGAAGGAATTATGTTATGAAACTCGGCATCGTTGGGTTTCACAACAGGGTGGAAAGCCATTCACTTCACCCAATCGGGTTGCTTGCTGCTGCGTCACGTGATCTTTATTTATGTAATGCAATGGTGTTACACAGTCACCCAGCTTCGTGGCCGCGGAGAAGTAGGCTACAGGGGTTAATAGCGGACTCGGATTACTAAAGAGAAATAACATTAATGTGCGGATTTACCGACCTCGATCGTGCGGCGTGTTTGGATTTTTGGAGCGTCGAGGAAACCGGCGCATTGGACTGGGAGCCGAGAGTCTTTTTTGAAAAGGGAACATGGCATTTGTCCCAATACAAAGACTAAGTTAGGGCTGAAAACGAACAATGTCACTGAATGTTTTGAACACGAAAAGAAAATTTGCCAGGTGAGCGTATGAGGACTCAGTTTTGCAGCCAGACGGAAAGCGGTCTGGTTTAGGCTGATGTGTGACACTATTATTAGTGCATCGCCAGCTGCCAGCATGTAATTTAAAGGGTCCTTGCAGTAACAATACCGCCAAACCGTCTATCTGCAGTGCTTTGACGAACAAAGCGACAGTTCTTCCCGTGGGACACTGTACTAGTGACATAACCAGTAAAAAAAAAAAAAAAAAAAAAATACAATGGAAATGCTGGAGTGCCCCCTTTGCCTCTGTCTGATGTGCGAGCCGGTGACCGTGTCGTGCGGCCACACGTTCTGCCGGAGGTGCGTCGGGGGCTACCTGCCTTCCAAATGTCCGCTGTGCAAAGAGAGGCTAAAACAAAAGGAGGTGAAAAACACGAGGAACAACGTCTTGCTCATCGGCGTCGTGGAAAAGTGCTGGCCCGAAGAGAAGGGGATGAAGTGCCAAATTCAGGAGAAACTCAAAGCCACCGAGTTCGCGGAAGCGTTACGCTTAGCGAACGAGGGGCTGAACTTAGGTAAGTGACACACGTGAGAGGTCTTGACAAGTGCAGGCACACATAAGTGTGCGTGTGTGTTTTCTTTCTTTCTTTTTAAGTGTTTGTTTGATTTATAAATACTATTATTATTTTCCGTGGAATCAAATTACTTTTTTCCTCCTTTTCTTCCACTTTTACGCACTGCACATACTCTTTGCTGGTGTCCAGTGATGGTGCAGCCCCCCTAAAAGCCAAGTACCCGGGTTATTAAGAAGGTTAATAGAGAATGCAAAATGATCAAACATATTAAACCATTTGATTGAAACAACAAAGTAATTTGTGATTTGTGCTGAATAAGCAAGATGCAGTGGAAGAAACATCTGTCTCATTCAGCTGTATTACGCAGTTAAGCATTATGACATAAGGTGAGATGTCGATTGGATAAACGTATCTGGCACAGACTCGGTCGGTGTGTGTGCTTCTTTTATGCACCTCTGCAGGAGGAGGGGAATTTAAAGATGTTTTGTAATATTTTAAAAACTAAACAACTGCAGCCTTGCAAGCTGTTATCTGTGCAACTGCTTACCTTCGGCGTCTTTTGCATGTGCGGTTGATTTTTTTTTCTTTTTATTTTCTTTTTTGGTTCATGCAGCCACAAGGAAGTAAAAGGGTCTGCTCCTGCCTTAGATGTGTCGATCAAGTCAGCAGGCGCCCAGGGGATCATGAGAGTGTTTGTGCTATGGGGAATCAGTTGAATTAACCTTCATGTTCGCCTCCTCTGCCAATCCAGTTAAATACTTCTACCTACCTTGCTCCAGCATTGCGGGCTCTTGTGTAACGAGCTCCCTGCAGATTTGTGAACTAGTTTTTTCCCCTTCTTCTTCTTTGTCTTTTCTTTTGATGATTTCTCATGGCACCTGTTCACTTTCACTTGTTGTTTCAGAGGATCATTACCAAGAACTGACTTTGTGTTTGCAAATGCTTATGTGCATAACCTTGCAGGTTCTTTTGTAATGACTAGTCAAGCAGCTTTAGGTAACAATGTCACCAGGAACCTAGAATGCACACTAGTGTGTCAGCTGAAGCTAGAAAGTCTTGAATGGACTGGAATAGGAGATGACTGTGCACATATGTGAAGCAGAAGGTGCAGATGCTGTCGGCGCCAGGGGGGTGGAGGGGCTCGATCAAATATTAATTATCTTTATATAGCGTGCCCATGTGTGTGTTATGTCAGTGATTGAGGAGTGGCATTTAATTGCATTTTTTTGTTTTATATGGTCAGTAGTGGTGCCAAAAGCAATTATTTCCTTAAGACGGCGCATCATAAGTTCTTGGATCGATTTCCTCCATGCTCCAGAAAGCAGAATTACTTGTTATGTGGGCCTGTTACTACCTGATGCGTGTTTCCTCATTTGAATGTTTGGATTGTTTTAATTTTGGCCACTTCTCCTCAAAAGCTCCACACACCATCATCCCTCACCTATCTCACCTTTTCTCACTTCCTCTAGTCCCAGACGACCAGAGTTTGAAGGTGTTCAGGGCCGAAGCGAACTTGGGCCTGAGGCGTTTCTCCGACGCTCTGACGGACCTCGACTACCTCTGCTGCCTTCGCCCCAGCTGGACGGAGGTGAGAACGGAGCGGAGCCAGCCAGACGCAGTGTGCCTTTGCTGTCTGTGTGGTTCTTTTGTCCGGACAACAAAAGCTGATCTGTTGTAGGGAACATTAACAGTGCCACATTTATAGCATTTCACTGCACTCTGGTGTGGGAAAGCCGAATCTGAACCTGCACACCCTCCCACTGTCGGCTTGGTTTTGTAACATGCATGCTACGGCACAACCGTAACTGCAGGAAGAAGGTGTTACCTCATTTCATAATTTGCCTTACCATGTCGACCTGATACATTTGAAGCAATTCCCCTGCTTTTATTGATGTTATGTCATTCACAATGTTATGCAAACAGCTACTTATGTCATAATGTCATTTAATCACTCCATGCCAGTGGGTGACTCACTGCTAATGCAGAAAAACATACTGTACAGAGTCCATTATTGCATTGTTTCTGTTTTTATATCTAAATTTAGACAAAGCGGAGGTTATTGTACTCGGCCCTAGAAATCCTAGGAACATGGTTTCTAACAAGATGCTTACTCTGGGTGGCATCACCTTTGGCCTTTAGTAGCACCATGAGGAACCTTGGAATTGTTTATGACCAGGATATGTCCTTCAGCACACATACTAAACAAGGACTGTCTTCATTCATTTGCACGATATCTCTAAAATTAGAAACATCCTATCTCACCTCTGCTGAAAAACTAGTTCATGCATTTATTACTTCTAGGCTGCACTATTCATTATTAGTATCAGGTTGTTCTAAAAATTCCCTGAAAAGTTTTCAGTTGATTCAAAATTCTGAGTACTGACGGGGACTAGAAAGAGAGCATATTTCTCCCATATTAGGTTCTTTTCATTGCATCAATGTTAATTCATAATTAAATATAATTAATTAAATCCTTCTCCTCACTTACAAAACGTTGAATAATTAGGTCCCATCTTATCTTAACGACCTCCTAGTACCATATCAACCCATTAGAGCTCTTTGCTCTCAGACTGCTGGCTTTCTTGTACTTCCTAGGATTACTGGGAGGTAGAGCCTTCAGCTTTTAGACCCATCTTCTGTAGAACCAGCTCCCAGTTTGGATTTGAGAGACATACATGGTCTCTGCTTTTCACATTAGGCATAGAACTTTCCTTTTTGATAAAGCATATAGTTAGGGCTGGATCAGCTGACCCTGAACGCTCCCTTAGTTAAACTGTAATAGGCCTAAGCTGGTGCTTGTCTTATTGCTGGCGTTTCTTTCTAATATTAGGGTCGTTACCTTACAATAGAAAGCACCTTGTCATTGTGATAGTTATATTTATATAGTTAAAACTGAATTGAACTGAATATCCAGAGATGTTATTTTACAGGAAATGTTCCGTAACACCATCATTTTACAGTTTGACTGACTCTGCCTCTAGTGCAGAAAAAAAAATCTGTAATTCTGCAACATACTTCATGTAGAGTTTTTGTTTAAATGCTCTGGAGGTCTTTGCTTAAACAGACACCAATGTGCTGATTGCATCATTCTGTTTGTGCAGGGCTCCTTTCATAAAGGGAATGTACTGTTGGAAATGGGTCAGCAGAAAGAAGCCCTCATCCACTTCCACCGTTGCCTAAAACTTCAAGCTGATTTTGTTCCCGCAAAGAGCCAGATTAAGAAGGTCTGTTAAACCTCCCAAGAACTCATCAGTGAGAAATGTAATGTAATTCAAGTTGAAGAGCACATGCGATTCCTTATGTATAACAGGATGTAGCACAGACATAGACACTGCTAAATGAAAGGCTGGAGTCATAGAAGGTTAAAGCAGCACCTGCAATAGCATTCTGCGCAGAGTTGCGCAAATCATTTAAAGAACAGGTGATCTTAAGAGATGTTTTAGGATCTGACCTGAATTTTTGATATGTGTGAATGTATGATTTTTTTTTTTAATTATAGGTCACACCATGGGTCATATGTTCAGAAGGCAAACATACCTCTAATAACAGATGCAATCAGTTATTAGAGAGCTAATTTTAAAGTTTGAACTTCCAAATCAGTTTAGATTTAGTTTGTTTCTCTCTCTGTGTGTGTGTGTGTGTGTGTGTGTGTGTGTGTGTGTGTGTGTGTGTTTTTAAATCAAACAACTGAATGAATGAATGAATAGATAAATAAATAAATAAATAAATATAAATATACATGATATCACTGTATAATATAACCCATGATTACAGGCATAATTCCCTTGTAATTAAATGGAACTTTAATATTTTTTATTTGAAATTACAATATGGTTGTATTTACCTACAAATACTTAAAGTTATGCACGATAGAATAAATTTGTAGTCATTTTTTTACAAGAAAAAAAGAAATAATTATATTGTAAATACATGTTAAGCTGGGCATCATTTCATAGAAACTTTGTGAAATGTAAGGAATATGGCACTTGTACGGGCTGTATTATGGTGCAGGTGAAGTACTTAAATTTACTTAAAGAGTTATTATTTCTTTGAAAAAAAGCCTTTTTACCCCTTTATTCTAGTGTACCTACCATAAAATATTAAAATTAATACTTAAAATTAATGTTCACACCCCCATTTTAGCTTTATTTGCATTACTTCACTTAGGTTTTAGTGCAAGAAGACTGAACTAACTTCACTGTGATGACAGTGAGGTATCATGGCACATTTTCTTTTTATATTGATTTTATTCTTACAATGGCAGATCCTGGAGGCAGAGGGAGTGGAAGTGCCAGAGGAGATGCCCTGCATTTTGCAGGCAGTGTCCGAGTACCTGAAAGAGCCCTGTCCCATCACAACCCTCGGCAGCTCGCAGGGGCCGGTTCATGCTGAAGGCTTCAAACATCCTCATGGAGATAAGGGAGAAGGAAAAGGGAGGAGAGATACACATCAGGTAAACATTTCATATGTAGTTAGAAAATGAGTTTTAAAGATTAAGAAAAACAGGAAAAAAAAAAAACATGAGGCGTGTCAGAATTTGCAAATAGATGGCCGTAGTCCTGGAATTTCCTCTGTTTTAAGGTCCTCCCATGAGGTGAGTGTGGGGAAGCTTATGCACTTAAAAATAAATCTTAACAGATAAAACCTAATATCTGCTTTCTCCAAGGTGAAGCATGACACGGGTACTGAATGCTGCCTCAGCCTCTGCCAAGCGGTTTCCTTCCTCCCCGCTGCTGATGAGGATGAAGAGATGATGACGAGGAAAGAAGACTTGCACGGCAAGTGTAAGTCAATATATCGGTGCTCGCATTCATTATGATTTGACTCTCATCTTTAACATCGGCGTACCCAGTAGGAGTCATTTTTGTCTTTTGCAACTGCAAACAGCTTTCTCCACCCCCGCCACCCAGCAGATGGTTTGAAACTACACGATGATCGGGACTTGTTTTCCGAAAGGTCAAACTCACTGCAAACGTTTCAAGGGAATCTGTTTTTGTGTCTTTTCTCTTTCAGTCTTAGGTGAAAGTTATCACGAGAGAGAGAACGGCATGGTTATTCTCACCGTGTCAGACTTTGAGTGCCCTCTCTGCATTAGGTGAGTGTGTTGGACTGCTCGCTGCAATCAATAATGCACCGCTGTTTGTAACGGGGTCATATATCTGGCTGGTCTCGCTTTCCTTGCTTTGTCTGGTTAGTGTTTAGCACACATGCCAGCACTCACCAGATTTAACAGCTAAATCATACATAGCATAAACAGCCTAATGTGTTATGTCTGTCCTCTAAAGGTTATTTTTTGAGCCAGTCACAACTCCTTGTGGGCACACATTCTGCAAAAACTGCATCGAGAGGAGCCTAGACCACAACCTCCGCTGTCCACTCTGCAAACAGCCGCTGCAAGAGGTAACTAGACTGAGTGCATTTAAACCCAATGGGAAGAAGGCCAAACAGCTCCACTTTAAATAAAAAAGTACTTTTTTTTATTATATAAGCTTTGTTAATGCTACCACATTGCGGTCTTCAGGCGCCAGATTTAGCTCAGGCACTCTGACATGAATCTTTTCAATGCTCTACTTTTGTGACAATGTGTGCAAAGATACTGGGCCTCATTTTCTAATAGAAATGTTACTAAGCACACTCAAAATCAATGTTGGATTTATGTTGGCCAATTTAATTCTTAATACTGTCTGTGTGTCAGTCAATCTGAATCATTTTAAACCAGTGGGCTCTGGCTTGCTACCTGCAATCTGCAACATACAACATGCTATCACACTCTTTTATCCCCATTTCACTGTTTATAAGGAAACACATTTAAATCTGTACCATTCAAACAAAGGAAAGAGAAGGTCTGGCTGAAGACACTGAAACAATAGTATCTGAAGAGGAAGGAAGAAAAGGCACACTTTCCAAAGTTTTTCCACAGGGGTGATCATGCTTTAAAAGTGGGCTGAAATAAATAGCAGCTTTGCTGAATATATTTTAACCTAATAAAGCTAACTGTGGCTGAAGAAAAAAAGGAACGTTTTAGCATAAAAAATACTAACAGACCATAAGAATAAGACACTTAGAGGATATGGTGCAGCTGGTCTGTTAGCCCAAGATGAAAAACTTCAGGGAATTTTTGAACAACACTCATATCAGTCGCTATATGCGGGACTACAGAGGAATAACACTGAAACTGAAGACATCCAGCACGGATTCAAGTTGATTTTAGTAAATGGGATGATGGGATGATACCTATAGGACATGTAAAATAGCCAAAATGAAGTAATCACACAGTTATATCAGCACAGTTATATTTTTCGACAGTAGCTGTATATACAGCTGAGACAAGACTTTAAAAATGTACTATATTTAAAAAAAAAATCAATATTTTAAGGGTGGCTTCAGTAGAAATTACTTGTGCTGCTAATTTGCGTATTTGCATATTATATGCATACTTGCACCACTGCATTTCATGCTTCCATTGCTGGACTACTGCCACTGGAGTATCCGTAATCAAACACAGACAAATCAGTCACAGACAAATGTATATCTATGAGCACCCTGACACTCACATTAATGATGGAGCACAACAGTGCAAAGTATAATTTTGTTTAATGGTTGCAGGGTTTTTTTTTTTGTTTATTTTTTGCAGTACTGTAGTATCTTTTCTTTCTTCTCATTTCCAGTACTTCAGAAACAGGAAGTACAACCCCACAGTTCTGCTCCAGGACATCATGACCCGACTTTTTGCCCCCCAGTTGGCTGAGAGGAAACAGGTCCACGATGCTGAGATGGCTGAACTGTCAAAGTAGGCGCTTCACCGACACAGTCTACACCTAATTATTGTCGCGACTTTAATAGATTGTTTTGTCACAAAATAGCCCGTTGTCCTTACAGTTGTGGTCTTTTCTCTTTCTTCTAGTCTCACTAAGGACATCCCTATATTTATCTGCACCGTGGCCTACCCTGGAGTGCCCTGTCCACTGCATGTGTTTGAGCCTCGCTATCGGCTGATGATGCGCCGCTGCATGGAAACCGGCACCAAGAAGTTTGGCATGTGCAGCTACGAGCATGGCAGAGGGTATGCAACAGAATCTTCTACCTATTTCCACACGTAGCATACTGTACATCAAATTATGATGATGATGTTGGGTTGAGAACAGTGGCCTATATGATTGCATGTGTATAGAAATTTAAAATAACTTTCTCTAGGCTGTCTGTGTGTGTAGAGAGATTTTGGGTTTGACATTTTCCCGACTGTGAAGCTCACAACAGGCTAGGTGGAACCTGATGGGAATGTCAGCAGGGCACCGCAAGTAGACAGCGCAGGGGCAAAGTTTAAATCACTGATCTGTGACCCTGAGGGGATGGGAAAATAACAACATGGTCACAGGTTTGCCATGAGATCTGCTGTGCATTTTCATCTGCTTCTGAATAGCGTGCCTTTAAAGATCACACTACAACCTCCAGGGCTGAAAAATAAAGCCAGCACAGACTGGAAAAAAAAATCTGTAGTTCCTTGAGTGGCCACTGGACTCTTGGCCCCAAAAAGCAAGTCAGTATCCAGAGACCATAGACACTAATGTTGAGGCTCTAAAATGTGGTCCAGAAACTAATCTAATCTAACTAATCTCATCCATCTGATATGTGTATATATACAGTCTGTGCTGGGTATACCATGTTCTTGTAGGGAGACAGCAGTCATGGTGGGACTTTGATGACCTTAATCATTTTTAAGTTATCCTCATCTTTGTGTCACAGGTTGACATGGTTTCCAGTTACGTTCTTGTGTTCCTTCAAGCTAATAATGCCTTGAAAACGCACAGAACAAAACTAGTTTATATTCATTACTATCGCAAAATAAGCTTTACTCCAACCCCCTCATATTCTTCCTGCATAATTTTCTAATTATTGCATTAAGATGTATTTTAATATGTTGAACCTAAAGACTGCTTTTTATCTCTTGTGCGTCAGATTCGCAGACTATGGCTGTATGCTGGAGATTCTCGATCTGGAGCTCTTGCCTGATGGACGTTCTTATGTGGAAACAATTGGTGGGAGCAGATTCAAGGTACTGAAAAGAGGCCAAAGGGATGGTTACCACACCGCTGATATAGAGTACCTAGAGGACATCAAGGTGAGGGTTTCTGAGATTACAAACAGCAGCATTTCTCTCTCTGTCTCTCTCTTTGTGATTGTTAATATCGTTGCGTCCTCTTAGGTTGATGGCAGTGAGTTGGAGCTTCTGCAGCGTCTGCACGACAGCGTGTACCAGCAGGCCCAGGACTGGTACCAGCGACTCGGCAGCCGCATCCGCGAACAGATCAACAGACAGTATGGTGCTATGCCGGATAAGGAGGACAACATTCAGGTTTGTGCTTTAAGTGTGACGTTTGCTCTGATAACCTTTGTAAAACTCATTTCCCTCACTCTGCTCAGTAGCCACTGCTTTTACCCTTTTAAATGTCAAATAGTGACCAGTGTTATCATGAGTGCAAAAAAAATCTAAAAGATTAATTTTTTTTCTTAAGTATTCTGATCGATGTTTTCATGCGTCGTATTAGTATGTAATAGTAATGTTTAAGTTATAATAGCAATAGCAAAAACACTGAGGTTTTGCCTCAGCACGTCATTGACCAGTGAGATTATGTAATTGCAGCTACGTCCAAATTTTATATTCAGATGTTGGTTTTGAGTAGTGTTTCTTTAAAGAATGGCTTTTCTTTTATCTTTCAGTCTCTTTAAATGATTTTGTGGTAGTGGAACAGAGAATTATCCAGAGTATTATTCAGTTACACTTAGGTTTGGGCGATTGGACGAATATATCGATCGTTTTTACAAGGGCGATTTATTCATTTATTTGCCAGTGGGTACGTTTGCTAATAATGATGCAGCTAATAGAAAAGTCAACAGAAAAAAAAAGTAATAGCGTTGTTTTAACAGCACCTTGTTTCATCTGCGAGCAAATGCACCCTCCTCAGAGTGCGCCCAAATGCTTGTTGATGGAGCTGCAGAAGCTGGTGATAGCCTAGCCTAGCATACTCAGCCGGATGGCGGACACGTACAAGTCGTGTTTGAGTACTTTGCTCGTACTATACGTCTGCACAAGTCACACACCGCTTTGGTTACATCCTTAGGTTTACCCTTTTTCGTCCCAAATGGGCTGTCAGCGTTAACGCGCCGTCATCACGACTAACATGATTAACAATTAACCCATCTGGAGCACAGACTGACTCAAAATCCCTGAAATGTCTGGATTTCGGGCAGTTTGTCCAAAGTTTGTTCATTCTGCGCTCCAAATGAGTTAATTGTGATGACCGCATTAACGCCGACAGCCCTAATTTTTTGGGGAAATTAGTTCGTTCATGTTTGGACTTCTGAGTTGTAGACGCGCAAATCCGTCTGTGCCTGATTACATTGCTGCGCCTGTCAAAAAGTCTGCACAGGCGTGAATGTATCGCCCATCCTCAATTATTGGATTGACGATTGTCGGTTGGTTGAGAGAATTTAAGTTTTCATTACCATCACAGGGTTATTGGACTGGTTTGGCACTTAATGTATTTTCATGATTACAGAGGCTAAACTTTCTCTTTTAGGCTTCGCCTAATGGTCCAGGATGGTGCTGGTGGCTGCTGTCTGTCCTCCAGCTGGACCCCGCCTATCAGACCACCGTCCTGTCCCTGAACTCTCTCAAAGATCGCCTGGGACACCTCCGCCTTGTCCTTGAGTACTTCTCTCAGAGCTAAACCCTCCAGCACAGTGGTACTGAGACCACGGCTAACTGACACCAATATTATGCACAGCACATTTAAAAAAGAAGTGAAATCAAACAAATGCACACACAACACATTTTGAGTTTCAGGGTTGGGTTTGTAACTATCCTGTATCGTTTCTATGGACTGTGCTCGAGTCACAACTGAAAGCCAGATCACCTGGCTGCTAGCTAAAAGCTTGTGATTTTTATCACACAATCCAGTTGGTCAGAGTCAGGTTTTTGCTCTTTTGAGTGCTTTATATATTTCTTACACCAGAATATTCTTCTGCGCACACACACTGTACATGCTGTACCAGTGAGAACTACAGGGTTGACCAAAGATTGATCATGAATTGTGGGGAAATCGATAACATTGCAGAAAACTAACACTGGGTGTCACTGTTTTACTCCAGTTGTTACATTTAGAAAATCATGCAATAGCATCAGCCCAACTGTTAAACGTGCATATATGATCTACTTCAGCTGCACTTGTTGCATTCAGAAGGAAGAGAGCTGAAATAAGCATAAACAGCAATCGGCACTTAATTTGTAGAGATATTTTTGCAAGACTATGAACCTCCAGAGGGTGAAAGTTCATGTGCCAAAATATTTTTTGGGGAAAATTCACAGTGATTGTCTTGTGCTGCACAACACTATTTGTAATGCCTGCATGTTAACTGCATCTACGCTATTGACTATGACTAAGTTTGTACTATTAAAGAATATTCTAAGATCCCTATTTAGCACTGGCAAATAATCCAGTAATTTATACTATCACATGGCAGCAACTTGAGTATCACTTTTTAAAGAGTAAAAGCTGCTGTTTTTTTTCTTTTTCAGTGAAATGATGGCATTGAGATAGCAGCAGGTTTGCATTATGCTACAAACCTGCGATTATGCATGCTGATGGTCAAGTAGCAGCACAGCACTGCATGTACGTGTGTCAGGTGTAAAATAACAAGTCACTCTTGACACAAGCCATTTTTTTTCCACTTCTTTCTTTTTTCTTTTCTTTTTTTTTTTTTTTTTCAAAAGTAGATATGGTGTGTTGTCTGCACTGATAACAGTTACTGTAAAGTTTGAGTCTGTGTAGGTGGTGACACCTAACTCTGGCCCATCTACCACCAAAGTCGTGGTGCCTTTGAGTGCCTGGGCTGACCCACCAGGAGACCTGCAAGTCTTAGTTTTTACATGGCGTTGATGATGAACTGGGTGATCTTTTGTGGATATAGTGCTACATTCCGTGGAATGTTGAAGCTGTAAAGTAACATAGAACTAATTTACTAAACACTATAGGCTTAACTGGGTGATTTTAAAAAAGAAAAATTGATACATGTGCCATTGATATTTCTATATTAATTGCTTTATATAAATAGCTGGCCAACTTGTCACTGTGTTTATGTCTGTCTATATCATGGATGCTGAAGCTAGCCTTGATTCCTTTTATGCCTTTTGTATGGTGGGCAGCAAACTTTTTTTTTTTTTTTTAACATTTCTTGGCCAACATATCACTTTAAATAATAAGAATTAGACCAGCAACACACTTAACAGATACAGTTTGTATGACAGCGAGTCAACACCCCGCTACAGAGACCGCTTAGATATAGCTTACGCTCAAAAGAAAAATTTCACATGCACGGTTGAGAGATTTGAGGTAATCTGAAGATGAGGGTAGAATCAGAGATGACAATGAATGTGCTACAAAAATAAAACACGAAAGTCAGTTTCCTGCTTCCAGACAATAAAGCTAACTCAAATCAGAAAAGGGATTTAATTCCATGTCCACAGAGGCGATTTTTTTCACCTCTCTGACTCAATTTCTAAGACAAATACTTTTGCACAGTAAAATCATTTTGGTGGGGCTTTGTTTTCTGATGCTCACCTACAGTCCCTCACACCTCTTGCATGTTTCCGTTTGTCAGTGTTATTGTTTGAAGAGATTTCCATGAATAGAATAATGATCTGTGTCGATCATAGTCAGCTATGTCACGTTAGTTTACCCTGCGCCGCTGTGAGATTACAATTCACAATGCTTTTGTTTTTTTTACAGAACAACTCATCCCAGTCTAACTCTTTGTCATCTTAGTGTTTAGCTGGTGTCCATTCATTGTGTAGGTTCAAACGTCTGCTAATGCATGCCCCCCCCCTTTACACCCTGGCAGCTGTTCATTGACATCGGTGCTACCGGACTGTCAAAAAAATGCCCACGAGCACAGTTAAACCAGTTTTCACTGAATCCACACCGTCTCCGATGCTGAACACGAGGCATAATCAGCGACCTGTTCTTGGCAGCGATTGCCCATGAGAATGAGCCGCACAGTTGTCTGCTCAGGAAAAAATAAAAAGGCTGTGAAAAGCACCATGGCGACTTGTTCCTGCTATGTGCTGCAGATCTTACAGGAAACGTTGGCCGCTGTGGTTGGACGGTCAGTGGTCTGTGGGCTGCGTGTGAACTGAAGACATGCCTGTTTTAGTACCACTCTGTCAGCAATGGGTGCATGCAAATCTGCCGAAAGCGAGAACAATGTGCGCCAGATGACGGATTTGCTTTTAAATCCCCCCACCCTTCAAGCCAAGAGCAGCGAATGATCTTGATCTGAATATTTCTTACCTGCTTGCCCACCCCACCCCCTCCCTCCCAGATTGAACTTTTTAAATGTTGTTATAAATAAAAAAAATTCTCACATTCTGCGTAATCTTCCTTTAATTTTGTGTCTGAGTGATTTGAATGTCACGCTGCCAGTTTTTCTGGCTACATTTCACGCCAAATGGGAGAGCCAGGGTCTATTACAATTCACAGCATGACAGAAACCGACACATAGGAAGAATTGATGGGAGCGAAACATGCCTCACATACTGATAATAACACACTTTGGCAGGGAAACTGTTATAATTACTGAGAGAACTGTGAAGTGCTGCAGCTGCGGCAGTGAGAAAGGATGGACTCCTTTCTCACTGCCTCTTGTGGATAGAAATTTAAATTAGAAGAGGTTGAATGGGTATTCCCTGTGAATATCCAATTGGAAGCTATTTCTAGATTAACTACACCAGCTCTAAAGAAATTGCAGGGGTTATGATGACTCACAACCTTCAGGCATTTCTTTTATTAATGGTGCATAATTCAAAGTTGGTTATTTTTAATCCAACCCAGACCTTATGTGTTAAATTGGAGGAAGTGACTGCAGCAGCACAATCAAAAATATGTTAATACATGTTTTTGTTGTTGTTGTTTTACATAAACTCTAAACCTGCAATAGCCTACATATACGTAATGAATCAAGGTTCCACCAGGGGGCAGTCTATACCCGCTAAAGACTAAGGCATGGCACTTCATAAACGAGGAAGGCTTCACAAGACTGTTATTATATTTTATTTTTCTCATTATAATCTCAGTCCCAAACTGATCACGTCCACGAAAATAGGGTCAGCGTGAGATTCTCCAATACAGAGGCATTAATACAAGAAGATGAATGTAGATGTCTTTGAACAATAATAAGGGGGAAAAAAGCATCTGTGCAGCAGAAGTGAGGTATATTTCCTGCCGACGTCCTCTGCATAGGAAACAGACAGATAAAAAGAGGTTTCACTGGCTTCAGTGAGGTTCTGTAATGCAGCTCAGCGTCGACATCAAAGCCCATTACATTTGAAGAATGCCACAGCTTTTCTCTACTAAATTGATCCATCGGCTTGCGCTGACTCCCCGCTTGTGTATGACTGAGTAAGGATGACAGGCGTTTTGTAGGAGTTATCGCAAAGGGGAGAACTCGCTGTGACTCTGTGCGTGCTAGTATTTCTGCTGTTAAGAGAACCAACATTTCTTGACGGGGAAAAGAGAATCCCCTGGATATTTTGGTTAAATTATAATATATAAAAGTTGGAATTTTCTGTTAGGTAAGGGTCTCGGTGCAAGGCGACAGATAGAGGTAAAGTTAAGGCCCCGAGAAACAATATTGATACAAACAAGTTTGTATGCGCACGACTACTTAATAATTATCCCCCATGATTGTGGAACAACCCGCAGGGGCTTCTACTAAAATAGACATAGCCAGACAATATGGAACAAGAGCAGAAAAAGAGCATCAGAGAACGCATGCATGCTTTTGTTGTCCTGGGAACAAAACCCAGCCTGGAAAACCAACATGTCAAGAGCAGGATTATCAATTAGGAAGTAAAGAAACTTTCTCTTTGAAGAGAAAAGCATTTTTGTGTACCTTACACAGCATGAAAGACAACACGCAGGGAGCTAATTCCTTCAGATATAAGTGCAGTGAATTGAAGCAGCTTGAAGGGGAGTGGGAGATAGAGGAAAAAGAGCTCAAATTTGTGTGTGTTTGTGTTTTCTTGCTGTAAGGTTAGTTTTTTAGTGTGTGTGTGTGTGTACTCATGCTCTCTTGTCGGGCTGAAGCTGATAAACCTAGCTTGTTTCTGTCTTTGTATAATCCTCTTGAGTGTCTACACGATGACAAACCCATGAGTACGCTGTTGTGTGTCAGTGGCTGCGAGAGCCAAGGTAAACATATTGGCTACCACCCTCCCCCGAGGCACATATTAAATACTTTGGTGGAGAGAAACACAAGATTTAAAAATTAAAAGAACAAGCGAGAGACAGCCTGGAAAGGAGCATCACGTCATAAGGTTAACCAGCCACACTCTGCTTTCTACGACACCTTATGAGTCAAGGCCTAAACTTGTGATTTGTGATAAGAACGAGAGAATTTGACTTTGGATGTTGTATGTGTGGATGCTAACATGTCAAAAAAATAAAGATGGATTAGGTACCCCTCGGTGCCACTACATCTCTAAGGAAACACTGGCTCAGATTGAGCTGGTTTTATTGTTACGTGTTCTTTACATACTGCACAGGGAAAAAAAATACAATCCAAATGAAGCAGATTGGGATCACCTGCTGGCAGATGAAGGACAGGAGAAACAGGAAATGGTTGGGGCACCACAGGAGATGTGATGTCATGGAACTGGCTCACTGATTTGTAGAGTCACACACCTGGCTGTGGGGCTGCTTTTGTATGGTCTGCATGCACGGCGCGTTGCTGGTGTACGAGAACAAAGAAAAGGGAGAGCTGAATATAATAACAAGAGGTTGTTCTAGGAATTAGTAGGAATATGAATGTGTCCGTGGTTGAGTTTCCACCGGCATTATGTGAATAGATGTTCAGAATTGTATTTGAGGGTCAAAGGCCAGCTGCTTGCTCCAAGATAAGGTTAATGACTGTTTTTGTGGAAGCTACTGGGAAGCTGGGCTACACTGTGTTTTTACTATACCAGCATGAGCATGTCAGAGGAAGTTCAGCCCAGCTTGACTACTCTGCTGTGTGGATGTTTAAAATTCCTGGACTCTTTAAAGAATGCATTTGATGAACTGGCCACTAACATTTAAATATTAATTTTGACACCCAAGTATATATCAATAAACCTCTTTTTTGATGACCATTAGAATAGTTTAAAGAGGCACAGACCACCCTCGCTAACTGATGCACATCCAGTCATTTTATTTAATAAGCAGGCCTGAAATATGACAAAAACCGCAGAGAAAAGAGCTGCAGTGGTGACTCTTGGTCAGCTTTCAAGGGGTAAAGAGTTGAACCTTGCCTGTACAAACTTTCGATGTATAGCCAGACACTGTTCAAACCCTCATTACTTTATATTATAGATTAGATTAAAGAATAATATAGGAACAGATTCGAGATTCATGTGTCACAAGAGAAAAAGGCATTTCTCTGTGCAATGAAATTCTTTCTTTGCTGTCCACCCACAGATGGCGATTAATATATACAATAGAATGACGATTGGATTTAAAAATGATTCATAAGAAACATAATATTCCTATTTGATTGAAGGTTGTTGCTATAAACTCCATGCTTAAATTTTCTTCCATTATCTGGTTAACCTAAAATACACAAAACAGCCATGTGCATTATATCAAAATTGTTTATTGTGAGGACTTTGAAGGAATGTAATAGATGGACATCCAAGTGTCACTAAATAAGTGTGTGCTGAACATGCAAAGTTTCAGCCACTTCAACGATGTCAGTCTGGCATGCACTCAAGGCTGTGTTCAGTTCAAACAGATTGAAGTTGGATATATCCCTACCTTGATTATAGTACAGTAAAGACATTTGTGTTTGGTCGATTATTTCTTTGTTGCAACAATGCTTCTTGGCAATAAATCTTACACAGTTGGAAATCCCTTTTATGTCCCCTTAAATGGTGTCAGATCTATAAGGAAAATACATTTGTGGGTTGAACAGCAGAGTTTAGTGTGTGAGTTGTACCCATGAAAAACTTGCCAGATCTTCTCTGCCAGTGCCAAACAGCTTAGTCTGTTCTTGAATCTTATTGTGAGCTTCTGGTACACCAGGTGCTGATAATCAGGTGCCCAATTGGATTTTGATTAGCTGCACCTGTGAGCATGGACCCTGCTGCAGCGGTCAGTCGGTGTCTGCTCCAAGCATGACACGTTTGATTGATCTGGATAGTGCCCATGCCATAGAGCAACTTCACTACTTATTTGGGGTGAGGCCTAGTACAGTCTCCAAGTTGGAGTGCCAAGTTCCATATAACGGTGCAAATCAGAAACAGGCTACGAAGTGGGGATCTCAAGAAGATGACACCAGCAAAAGACTGTTTCCTTACCCTACCAGCACATGTAAAGCGTAGGTAGTCTTCTACAGATTTCTAAGTCAAGGTTTGCGGCATGATATGGCCGACGGCTCTCTACACAGACAATCCAGATTGACTGCACACAGCGAATCTCTGGTTTCATATGACTGCCAAGAGGCCTGCCATGACTTCCTTTATCATCAGAACTGATTGTGCTTCATGCACACTGGAATCTGAATGTGTGGGGTAACTTTATGTTCATAAAGTAGTCCTGATTTTGCCTACAGCAATATGAGTGTAGGGTCAAAGTGTGGAGAAGACACGGAGAACACTATGCTGATTGCTGTACTGATAGGGTAATAGCCTTTGTTGGAGGCAGTATGATGGTGTGGGATGGCATAGCTCTCACTGGAAAAACAAGACTTGTCATCACTGGAGGCAATCTCAGTGCTGGCAGATATTGAGCTGAGATTCTGCAACCAATCCCATATCTCCACAGTGAGGGGAAAAAACTCAGACACTACTTCCAGAATTTGGGACTTGAGAGGATAGAATGGCCTACCTGTAGTCCTGAACTAAACCCCACTGAACACTTGTGAGATCAGCTTGGTCGTGCTGTTCATTCCAGAGTGACCAACATAACCACACTGGCTGTCTTGCGACAAACGCTGGTTCAAGAATGGGATGCCATCGCCCGGCAGTGTGTGACCAAGGTGGTGACCAGCATGAGGAGGAGATGCCTGGCTGTTGTGAATGTGTATGATTCTTCCACATGTTACTGAGACCCCAGTTTGTTACATTAATAAACTGTTAAATTACCAGTATATCTGTATATTGTTTCTTCAGACTTCAATGATTCAATCCAATACATGACAACAAACAAGAGTCAATAGCAAAACAAGCTGTTTGGCATTGGGAGAGAAGATTTGGAAGTTTTTCATGGGTACAACTCGCATACTAAACTCTGCTGCCCAACTGATAAATGTATTTCCCTTTAAATGTGACATCATTTAAAGAAAGAATCAACCAAACACAAATTTCTTTAATTTCTGTTCCAAATTTATTTGTGAAATTTATTTCATTCTGTTTATATTTTATTCTATTTAACATTTGTGTGAGGTTTTTAATCATAATTCTGATATGTGCTCAGGTGACAGCTAAATATTAGTACTGGGTTTTAAGCTATTGGAAACTTAAGCTAAATTATCCAGTTTTCCAGCTTAGTTAAAGCAGTCCAGTCTGCTACACCGCTGCCTTTTATTCATATATCGGCTCTCATATTACATTACATTATAATTAACATTCAGCTTTCAGCTGTCCTTCTTTGCTGCTAACCTAGTGCTAACAACTGAGCTAAAAGCTTTACGTAGCATCTCACATTCTGGTAAATGAGGGAGTTATTATTCATCTTTGATGGATTCAGCTTTATGTGGAGCGTTCACCGTTTGAATCCATATCCTCCATCTCATTTGTTTGGATTTTGACTTCAGAGAAGTGAAATATGACACCTACTATGAGGATATCTGCTGACAGACTTGCATGTTCCAGACAGCAATATTTTCTCCTGTCCTGAAAGCTCGACAGTGTTCTGGTTGTTCTGGTTGCTAATGTAGGATTAGGAGAAGCTTAGGTTCATTGCTCTCCAGTCTCTGTTCCCGGAACCACGACCCATTGCCTGTTTATCTGTTCTTAGATGCAAGCACCGGATTCCAATCACGGCTTTCTCGTTATATTTAGTATCACTGAGTATTGAGTTCTGTGTAATAAAGTTTTCATGTCCAAGCCACGTTAACTCTGCATTTTGGGTCTACCCTCTCCCTCCGGCGTCTCCGCCATAACAGCCCATGCATTAACAGCACTTAAACCGTATTTAAAAAACAATCCTCTGAGAAACAAGTTCCAAAGGCACTATGAAGCAGAACAAAAGTCAGACTGGGATCACAAGGCTTAGCTTTCAGTGAAGGCAAAAGACAGATATTTCTGCTTAAAGAAGTGTCAGGATGGTAGGAGACTTATGGGAGAGATAACGTTTGACTAACGACCATCTGAATAATGAAAAACAGTGTGACAGATCATATCTACAACAAGGTCCAAGACAATGGAGGGGATAATGATCACCATAAAGATGAGGAAAGGAAGAAAGAAGTTGCTATACTTCTGACTTAGAAAAGACAGCCGTGGGGGGAAAAAGTGATTTGGCAACCACTTTGATATAACAGACATTGGTTTATATTATCAAAAAATACACGCATGATCGATTTGATTATTCTATTTGATCCCATCACCTCGTGGTCATAATTTAACCAGCTACAAGACGCCATGACGTGATCACAGGAAAGCATTCCCAACCCCCGCAGAATTTGGAAGTTAAGCTTGTTGCAAAGGAGAGATGTCTCTGGGAGATAAAGGAACGTCTAAACAGGAATGGCAAAAGGCAAAGCCCTCAGTCGATGTGAACGTATTTACTGTTGAGCCTTCAGGTCTTATCTTATCAGTAAGTCCCGTAACAAGTCTTGTGACAATATGCAACAGCACAACGAGGTGAAACGTCAGATGTGATGAAATGGAAATGAAGGGGAAAAACAGTAGTGTTTTAGTAAAGAGTTGGCACCTACAGGTTACCATGAAACAATGGCTAACTGCTCAGACAGTTAGGCAGGGAGTTTCTGAGAATTTTATGTTTAGTTGCCATGGAAGTAAAGCTGTTAACCATGGTTTGTGTTACACTGATAATATTCTCAGTGAGTATTTCTTAATTAGAAATCACTGCTGGAAGCAAACATCCTGTGTATTCAGGCACAATATTTAAAGTGTGTTCATACAAATATATTAGTGTCTCTAACTCTGCATCCTTCTATTAGTCTGTTTATTCAGCTGCTTATATCATCTCTGAGGCTTCTGGCAAATCATAGTGTAAGAACACAGAAGCAGTTTCTTTAATAGAATATGAAAGAAAAAGGTCCAATGTGACACCAAGACTGCTTTAAAAACCAAAGTGTCATCAGTCTAAGTAGTAATGCCTTAAAGATGAGACATGATCCATCTTAATGCTGAGGGACAGTAGCCTGGACCACTACGATCTACGGCTGCGTCTGTCTTGGTTTTAACAGTGTGGGCCACACTGTTGAAACCAAGACAGATTAAAAAAAACTGGCAACACGTTAAAGCTCTATTTCATTTGCTCACAAGATCATACAATTTAAAGAGAAAACTGCAGTGCAGTGTGAAAGATCATTCAAGGCTCATCATTGGTGCATCCTGCACCCTTTGTTTTTGATATTAAGACTTTTACCATGTTGGGGATGCTTGTGTTTCCACAATATACTCTTTGCAAGATCTGAGGGATGTTTGTCTTTTTTTTCTTAGTCTCCCACAAAGGGATGTAAAGTGCTGCAGAGCTACTTCTCACCAAGATGGGAAAGAACAAAGGAGCTCCTTCTTCATATGTGTTTGTGACGCTTGCATGTGCACATTTGTGCCTGGATTCATATTCCACAGTGCGTTTTGCATCTAATATGCATAATGCATCATTACAGAGACACAAGGCAACATTCACAAAGAGCACAAAGATGAAAAATGATTCTAAAGTTACTGAAATTCTCAAGAGGAGACACCCAAGCACACGTGTAGCCATATTTATCAGTACCAAGTGGGAGCCCACTAATATCTACATGTGCACATGCACCCTCATCAAAACACGTAGACGCGCATACACACGAAAGCATGTGCTGAAGTTTTGCGAGTGTGGATGTCTACGGTGAGGGATTTGCAGAAGATAGCAGTGAACATAGCGCAGGATTTCTGTCATCATTGAACACATGAGGAGAGGAGTCTGCCTAGACAGCAGCATTGACAGATTGCATGAATAATTTAGGAGCAAAGTGAGAGGCCTCATAGACCTCTGAATCACTACCAATGACAGGTGCCTGCTCTGACTTTAGCTCCTCTCTCATCTTTTTTAATGCATATTATTTCCATAAATTCTTCCCCTTACATCTCTAAGCTGTGTCCAGATGCAAAGGACATAATGCCGAATCTGACATGCAAGCAGGGGCTATGGCCTGAGGGACAAGTCAGCAAAGTACTTGGAATTCGAAGGAAGCAGTGGCCTTAAGATTTCTTGAAGCACTTAAACTCCATAGCGGTTTACCTTTTGCCAAAATGTATCAGGAAGATGTGGGAGGGAGGTGGACTGGAAATAAATATCATAGCAGTGTTCATGTAGATGAAAGTGGAACATTACAGAAGAATCGGACTTAGATCACTAATACTCTGTTGAGAGTGGCAGACAGTCTCTTTCTGTTTTCCACTCAGATATAGCTAGTGGTGATCAGAATGTTTCAGAGGGAAGGTTTAGCGGAAAGGGTTGGAGGGGAGAAGGAAGGAAACAGAAACAAAAAGGTGGTGCATTGCAGAGGTCCAGGATGAGTCAGATAGGAGCAGCTGTGCATATAACCTTTAATAGAGAAGATATTATCCCAGCTACTGTGGCGTCTTCCTTTTCACAGTCATTGAGAAAAAAATATCTTTTTTTCTGTTCTCATGCTGGATCATTATTTCCATTTGCTTAATCATCACTAGTGGGAAACAATGCCCATTCTTTTCTTCATCCTGTCATCATTAAGCCAGCAGCAGTCCTTTACTAGGAGATGCTAAGCTAAGCAAAAGTTTTTCTATCCTTTCATGTGCCTCATTTTTTCCAGGGTTTACATTGTTGCAGTTACAACAGTGCACAGTAAAGATAAAATGAGACCACTTCTCAATATAGTGCCAAGAATTGGCCTTTGTTTGCCAGGTAATGCCTCCCTCCATGACGGCAATAAAGCCAAATATCTGAAGTTCCTGAAAGCTTTGCACAGTTTATAGAGTCACACAAATGAAATATGGCTTACTTTTGTTTATCTGAATGTGTTTGCTATATTGCCAGTTAAAAGCCTTTAGTTTTACTGAAAACTGTAAAAGTACATTTAGATCGGTTAGAGATTCTTATTGTCAGTAAATCTGATTTATTATCCAGTCCTACACACACATATTTTTATATATATACTTAAATACTGAAGCTGTTAAGCAGCTGACAAAACTGGCCCACTTCACTGCATCATGTCTGAATTAAAGCCAAGCTGCAGAGGTTGATATATTCACTTGAGCTGATGATTAAAGAGGGTTTAAAACCCTGTCTGGAGTGTGTGTTTGTGCACGTGTGTTTGTCACAGAGAGAGAAAAAGAGAGAGAGAGAGTGAAAGGGGGGATATGGTAGTCAAAATGGATTGTGGGCTGCAGCATCAATGCCTGGAAGTGTTTGGCTTGATTTTAACTTTGGACAACTCCAAGAGAACAGTGACTTGAAAAGTGTGCACCAAGTCACTTCTCTAAGGCAATCAAAAACAATCGAGGTACACGCCAGCCAAATCCCACTTGGCACTCCATAATCCTTATAGTCTTTATTAAAGAGTGACCTTTCTCATTGTGGATATAAAAAAAAAAAATCACCAAATCCAATGATTTTTTTTAAAATAGCCTTTTTTGCACAAGAAGTGATTGGAAGCAGGATTCCTGTTCCACGTGTCACGTACAGAGGCGCTGGCAGACAGACCTACTGTAATCTGCACCCCCCACCACCCCACCCTTCCCTCTTTCAAAGAGGAAGTTGAAGGTTTATTAGAGTTGGTGGCCTGTGATTGTGTTTTAATGAGAGAATGACTGTGGAGGGCAGATAAGGCACCCAGTTCTGGCTGAGAGGTCCTCGGTGGGATTAGAATAATCATTAAAAAACCGCCATGTCTTTAAAAAACGCACAATAGAATGGGGCTGCTCCTGTCATCCTCCACTCCTCCGCCCATTCATCCAGCCGTCCCCCCACCACCGCTACCACCTCTTCCCTCCACCTCCAACACCACTTGGCCAATTGACATTCCAGTGTGATGGTCCGCTGCTTTGCGCTGGAATGTGACATTTCCTCTCATCGCTCTCTGTACCGAGCCAAATGTGCGGTTTTACAGATTACAGAGGGACAGTGAGAAAATGTGACGATGGGGTTGGGGTGGGGGGGGCTGTGTGGAGAGACGATGTGATAGATGCCAGAGAGAGAGTGAGAGGGCACAGGGAAGAGATGGATGGAGAGAGGCAGAGGGAGCAATGGAGAGAGATAAAGAGGCATTCAAGTACTGAATTCATGCTAATGAATGATAATGAGGCATTCAGATACAAGCAACATCATTAGCTATCATGATTTCACAATCCCTTTCTTCCCGTGTACACTTTATTTGCATGCTCCCTATTTAACATCGACAATCAGCAACTGGCCTTGAGTTTCATTATAGAAAACAGCAGTGTGGGTGGGGTAAATATCATAAAACCTTTGATTTAGGTTTCCTAAAAATTGCTGTATGTTAATGCGACATTTAGGTTTGTACATCCACTTGCTGAACAATCGCATTAAGTGGTTTGTTTTTTCAGCCACTTGGGCTAGAAGTGGCTGGATCGATCCAAGTATCCAGTAACGATACTAACGCTGGTGTTAGTATTGGACCAATAGCCCGATAGAATCGATACTTTGTTTCTATTAACTTGAATATGTAGCCCACTGAATTGTGTTAAATATTGATAAAAATTTTTTGGAAATGAAAACATAGACCGCAGACATGCACTATAAATGTGTTGACTGTCATGTCTATTTTTTTTAAAGCACATTTAACAAAATAAATATGTCCTTTAAAGACAGGCACATTTACATTCCAGGTCGCCAACACCCCCCCCCAAACAGTTTCAAAATACATGAAAAGTTGAAAGGTGTGCTTTTATGTATTAACTAATTATTGCACAATGTAAAAAAAAAAATGACACTGATTTAGTGGTCATTAAAATTTGTTCAGAATTTCAAAATTGATGATGCTTCAACTCATAAAGCATGACACACTGCTGTCCTCTACATCAGTGGTCCCCAACCCCCGGGCCTCGGACCGGTACCGGTCCGTGAGTCGTTTGGTACTGGGCCATGAGAGTTGAGGCTCAGGTGTGAAATGTATGGTTTTCAGGGTTTTTATCGGTTTTCAGCGTTATTTTGTTATCGTTTTTATCATTGACTCGGTTTTCCTGGGTCTTTTCACGTGTTTTATGAATAAATCTTCTTTTTTTCGGTACCGGTACTAGTTTTATTTTGTTGTATTTATCCGCGACACCTTGAAGGCTGGCTCGTGAAAATATTGTCAGGCATAAACCAGACCGTGGCACAAAAAAGGTTGGGGACCGCTGCTCTACATAACCTGACTAAAAGTATCGGCATAGGATCGATACCAAAATTTACAGTATCGCACAGCACTAACTTGGGCCAGTGGAAAGGGAACTGGAAGCACATCATTATCCTATAGACTTCAAGTCAAGCACACTTAAGGAAATAGATGCTTATTTACACATCCAGCAGACAGAGTAGCATTATCATTCATTAGGCATTGTTTCTGGCCAGCTAATAAGCCTAAAGCCCTTTTCTTTTCGCTTAACTCGAGATCTTAATGAAAATCTGAGAAGCATTTCAAAGTATCAGCTACTGTATCAACAAGTGGTGATTTCACAGCAGAAAAGCCCCGCAAACAGAATGGGTCACATGAGCTGGAAACAGAAAAGAAGCCATGCGGGGCACTGTGTAACTTTAATTCTAATGATCAAACAGAGAGAACCTGAGTGTGATAAGGTGACAGAACTCTGCGGGGATGGGGATATGTGAACTCTGGTGAACTGGAACTCTCCCCTTATTTACTTCTCTTTAAATGCTGTTTAAATCACACCAGCTAATCTGAAAAGGCTTTACCAACCTTGGTGTGTGTGTGTGTGTGTGTTTGTGTGTGTGTGTGTGTGCGGTGTGTGACAGAAAGAGAGAGAGAGTAGGGAAGGGGATAGAAAGAGAGAGAGAGAGAGGTAGAGTTCGTTTGGGCCTCTCTCTACAGGGAGAGGGGATTATGTTTCTCTGCTGTCATGTGTTCTGACATTCAGAATGTTATTAAACTTCAATAGGCTGAGCTCAGGGTTCACTGATTACTCTTACCGTGGCTGAATCCATTATTCAGGCTTTACTTCACACCATGTGCTTACCAAAATTACAATCCCACCTGCTTCACACGCCAATGTGCGCTAACCTGCACACGCACTCACATATGTGGGCTATACGTGTATACACACATGCTCTCTGCAGCTGTTTCATATAAGCAGTTATTTAAATAAGTGCATGAGAAGAAATTTGCCATTACCACAGTAATGCTTTTTAGATAATGTGACTGTTATGGTAAAATTTCATTTGTGCTCCTGCTAAATATGCATTGGGCTTGGAAGACGGGGGTGGGGGGAGACTGTAATTTAGAGTTAGCAATGTTTATAAGAGTGTCTTTAGAGTGAACTTTAACATTGAGAATGAAAAGAGAAAGAGATTGCCCACTTGCAACTCGAAGCAAGCAGCTACACCATGCACTGACTGGGAGAATGAAAAATACCTGGTATTTCAGGAGAGCAGTTCTTTTGCAAATAATGGAAACAGCAATCGAAGTGTTGCTTTGCAGTGCAGGGACTTAAGCAGGGCATTTTGCACTATGGAGTGAAATATTACATTGAAATGGGAGGGTTATTTCCTGCTTCTCTTCTTTTTTGACCCTATCCACCAAAGCGATTGGCTCGGACTATACCTGGTTGTAAAGGGAGGCCACCTAACTTTGATCACTGTGGAAAGTAGCCATGCTCCATAATCCTATCATCTGTCATTCTGTCTGAGGCGATGTGGGCTACCATACATCTCTCCCTCACTCCCTCCCCTTTGCACTCCTGTTCCTTCCATCTCCAGTGCCTGTTTACTACGGCCATCCATCTTCCCCACAAGGCCAGCGTCTACTTTTGTCCGTTAAAAATGGACAGTTGGGAAAGGCAGTACAAGAAACAAGGTCCAGGGTGTCAGTTTCCTCCTAACTTCAGTGGGTCCGGCAGCAGAGTAACTTTCCTGTTCCGACAACAATGAGAGACGACTCGAACAGGAACAGTTAATCTTAAGAGCATCAGACTAACAGGCTCTGCTGTGATTGACTGTCCCTTGCAGCCAGTCCCTGAGTGACCCTCAACACCACAGAGATGTGAGAGGACCAATAAAACTCCAACTGGATAATAACTCATCATAACCTCATACGTTTTCATTTGCAGAGCAATATAACCACATTACCAGTAATAAATCAAAGGCTAATGGGATAAGTGGAGCTTCAGACTGTTAGCCTTGATGTGCGTACTGACCACTGAAGTGCTTAAGTAATATTTAACGGTATCCTCCCTCAGGCCAGCACATTTGTTTGCTCATATGTTGCCATAAAAAAAACCCACTCCCTTTGTTGTTGCTGTTTTCCTGGCTCTAAAGTTTTGGCCTTATTCTTTTACTTGGAGTCCTTTCTTTCTTTATTGTAGTTTTCTTATAAAGTAAGTGTGCACATCTTAAGTTAACACATCTTAAATATGTAAGACTCATATATACATCATTGCCTTAAATCAGGTCATTACAACCCCTCTACATTCTTTTAGGAGATAAGTGCTAAATTTGGTCTGAATGTTTTTCCAATAAAACTGATGTGGAAAACCTTAATAACCAATCATTTGATTACCGAGCAAAATGCTGGTAGGAAATTAGGGCATCCAATCATAGCTGCAGAACTTAAAGCAGCAGCTTGAGCTCAACAGAATGTAAAAAGTTTGGCACCTTTAAGAAAAACGGTTTGTCTGTTATTGGCAGATGGATTTGTTCATGCCTATGATTTTGGCCAAGATGTCAAATTCTTTGCTTTTGAAGAAAGGCAAAGATCCCCTGCTGTGTGGTTCATATCGTCCTATAATCCTCTTAAATGTTGATTTTAAATTATTGTTGAAGCTACTAGCCAAGAGTCCTGAAATCATCCTTCTATCTGTTATGTCCCTGGATCAAATGGGGTTTATTCATAGCAGGCACTTTTTTTTTTTTTTTTAAATCTCAGGCGAGTATTTAACATCATTTACAGCTCCCATCAACATTTCCTGAGGCTTTGATATCTTTAGACTCTGACGAAGCATTTGATAGAGTGGAAAATCTTTTCTTCACT
Source organism: Aulonocara sp. 'chitande type north' Nkhata Bay (assembly GCF_057382095.1). Taxonomy (NCBI): domain Eukaryota; kingdom Metazoa; phylum Chordata; class Actinopteri; order Cichliformes; family Cichlidae; genus Aulonocara; species Aulonocara sp. 'chitande type north' Nkhata Bay. The sequence goes on from NC_141345.1 coordinate 20,224,460, forward strand.
CTAGAGAAATTTGGCTTTGGGGGAAAAATATTTCTTGGAATAAACGACTTTATTCCAAGAAATAATTAGCCTTTGTTAGGGCCAACAGCATACTTGTAGATCGTTTCCACTTTCATCATTCGGCTAGACAAGGATGTCCCGTGAGTCCAGGGTTATTTTATTCCGGCACAGTTGGTGTGGAGCACCTACATTTTCTTTGTATAACGACAATAACTATTCTATTTGCCACTCTGATGGAACACCCATCTTTTTCTTTTGACCTTTTTTTGCAGTCCTTTTGTATGTGACCCTTCTTATCTCCAGCTCATCTCTTTCACGGAGTCTGTTGAATATTTCTGCAAGATTTCTGGATATGACTTGAATCTTAATAAGAGTGAAATTATTGCTATCAGTAAGTCTGCCAAAGAATACCCACTGTATGATTTATCATCTTAAACTGCTGGTTCAGACTTTCTTCATCATATAGTAGTGTGTGTGAGAGTTTGTGTGTATAAGGTATGCTAGATAATTAAAAAAAGACTTCTCTCTCTATATAAAATTATATATATGTATGTATATATATATATATATATATATATATATATATATAGGCCTCTGCTAGAGGACCCGAGCTTGAAGGATAGACCACCTGCAGGGGTGAGAGGGAAATTTTTATACACATATACAGAGCTATCTATCTGTATCTATTTTTTCTTTTTTTCCTGCTTCCTTAAATTGAGATTGCTGAAACTGTATCTAATGAATGCAGCAAGAATCTTACTGCGGACCCAAATCAACTATTTCCTTACTTAATGTTCCATGCTTTTTGATTAATCTGTCTTCCTCCACAAAAGATATAAAAACATTCACCACTTTGGTGGCTGCAGAAATTGTAATGATCAATCAATCAATTACTGGCACAGTCTTTGATTTTGAGACATTATCTCAGGTAGGCATGCAGATAATGGTCTTCTAAATCTGTGCAGTAGCTGAAACCGTTTAAATTTTGCAGCTTCTTCTGATGCAAGTGAAAAGTAAAGTGTACCTAACCACTGAAGGATTTAATCAGAAAAAGGATCCAAAATGGCTAAAATATTGCATGTGTGATTGCAACGATAAAAAGAAAGCATGCACGTTTTTATGCGTTATACGTTCGTGTTAATCAAGGGAGAACTAAGTCTGCCCGAGGGCTGTTTCTTTGTATTGTCAACGTGTTATTAGATGTTTTCTTCAGATTTCCTTCAGATTCCGTCATGGTGTAAGTGTCAGTCACTCAAATGAAAGAAAGGGCCAGAGGGCTAGATGGATGAAAGACGAGAGGTGCTACATGCTATAACAGGGCTTCAGTCTTGCAGCATCTTTGTGGGTGTAGCGTGTGTGCATGTGCGCTTGCTCGGGTTTATATGCACCCGTGTCCGTGTCTGTGTGTCTTTGCTCATGGATAAAAGCAGAGAGAGAGAACTCCCACACAGAAATGTGTGCAGTCACTGCCCGCAGCTGCTTGTGGGTGTAGAAACAGCACACACGAAGAAACAATGGACAGGTCCAAGAGAAACAGGTGAATTACAAGTGACATGAAAGGTAAAGATAATGTGGAAGAGGCAACAGGCGTGAAGCTGTGTGTGACGGTGCCCTTTTATTAGAGACAGAGTCAAATTATTCAAGCTGCGCCAATGAGGAACAAGCGTTGCCTCCTCGATGGCTGCGAGACTTTACTCCGTCCCTCCAACATGGGCTGACAGCATCGTCTTCACCGCTATTGATTTCCTTTCTTTTTCTATTTGGAAAAACATGGCTCACACGGCAGGAGAAGACGCCCGAATAAAACCCGATTTAAACAAAACACACACAGTATCAACGTTACACACAAATGCAGCACATTCAACCAACATAAGTTATGATTGAATTAAAAATATTCTCATGAGCAGAAGAACAGGTAGCATCTACTAGGAGTATAGAGGGTGGTTATTGAAATGTTGATGCCTTTACGGTCATTGTAGCTGTACAGTCTATTATTTTTAGGCCATATACAAGACACAAGCCCACCTGTGTATTTTTAATCAAATCCCCCAAATGATTTTGACAAATAAAACAGAAAATATTTGATTGGCCCTTTGCTAAATCCATACCCCAAACAGTTATTATACAGCTATTTTGATGTGTCTATATCCTGGAAGAATGGAACGGCACAATTCCAAAAACCATAAATCTAAGAGCAAAAGTCAGTGGATTTGATATTTACTATCACAGGTATTGAACTCATGAACCCACCTATATTCCAATCTTCACTTTTAGTCTGAAGTCTGGATAATTAGCAAAAAAGTAAGGTCACAAATAGAAGCAGCTAAAAGGAGTTTTAGAGAGTTTTGGAGTTCTTAGACTAGACCTGCTGCTCTTTTATATCAAAAGGAGCCAATTGAGGTGTTTCAGGCATCTGGTTAGAATTCCTTCTGGGCACTTCTCTTTGGAGGTTTTCCAAGAACAAGTACTTGATAGTATTGATACCAACGCTGGTATTGGACTGATACTTTGCTTCTATCCTCCAAGTTTACTATGTAGACCATAGAACTGTGGTAAATACATTATTTATTTTAGAGATGAAAAATGTATGTCATGATTACGAGTGCTGGACTCAAACGCAGGAATCACACTGAATGAAGAGTCAAAAGGTGGTTTATTTACACAAGTGTCACAAGGTGACAAAGGAAGGTCCAAACTCCTCTTCACACAGTTTGTGACTCACGACAATCCGCACACTAATCCAGTCCAAACTCGCTCTCACACATGCTCATGCACTCGGGATTCACGGGGAAGGGAAATAGGCCAGGGTCCAGGGAAATCTATACACAAGAAGAGAGGCTGACATTAGTGAGGAGCAATGTTCCCTCTAATTTTTCGTGTGTCTGAGCAAACGCACAAACTCCCTGAGCGGTCCCTTGGACCTCTGTGAGCAATATTAGACATGTGCACTGCGGTCACGCCAGCATCGAATCCATCCAAGTTACATGGTTTATTAAAATAATCAAATTACAGCATTTATGTTAGACTACTTTTAATTAAGTGCTTTAGCCCACTTACAAGGGAAATTTAAACAAAGCTTGTAAAAGTAAAAATAACTTGAACTCCAATTTTGAAAACACAACTTCTTTTCTTTTCTTTTTTTTTTTATAAAGCTCTGACTTGTATTATGAGTATGAGTCTTTGGTCTGGGGGAGAGTCCTGTAACTCTCTGTCTGCAAAATATAGTATGTAATGACCAGTGTTGGGCAATTAATTATATAGTTACTTCTTCAAAAAAGTAACTGAGTTTTGCAAACAAAGTTTTTTGCAGCTGTTTACCTAAAAATGCAGCTTAGGCGTTTTTTAAAATAAATATTTCAAACTATTAACAGAACAATCAGCTGTTCTGCATCAAATTTGATGCCACACAAATTATTTGTGCCACTCCAAAAAAATAATTTCTGTCCACTATGAGATAAAGGAGAACAACAGCCTGATACCTGCAGGCCCGACAGCAGAAGATGTATCACTCCTGTACAGAGATGGGCAGTAACGCGTTACTGTAATCTGATTACTTTTTTCAAGTAACAAGTAAAGTAAGTGATTACTGTTGCAAAACGGTAATTAGATTACCGTTACTTTCCCGTAGGAACGCTGCGTTACTGCGTTACTAAAACCGTGATTTTGTTTTGCAAGCATGTCTCATGACAGTGACGTAAGCAAGTGCGATGTTCGTGGCAACAGCTGTGTGCAGATCAACAATGGATCACATATCGATTGTGGGAGAGAGTATGAGCGTGCAGCGTTTAAAGCGTGGAAGTACTGACCTTACTTTGAGTTTGATTCCATAAAAAGTGACAAAAACATTAGTGTCCGTTGTGCGTGGGAAGAAAACTTCTTTTTACAGCGAAAAAAACCCCCTAAACTTCCAAGCAAGCACCGAGAGCGCTACCACGTAATGGGAAATTCACAGAGAAACTCGCGGATTCTTCCACCAACACAACCACTGACCGCTGCGGCACACCTGCACCAGGGTAAACCTCCGCCTACCCCAGTCCTGCTTTACAGGTGAAAACAGAGCAACAGGACCGCTGAGTCTTTGATTTTATTTATTTTCTGCTGTGTTTTACTTGCATCTATTTGAAAGAGTGAGTGTAAACACACAAAAAAAATTATTTTATGTGCTGGAATGTGCAGAAAATAGGGATTACTTTTTGGGGGAAGTAATCAGTAATTAGTTACTGATTACTTTTTTCAAGTAACTTGACCAACACTGCTCCTGTAACACCTGTAACATTCAGTATTCGCCTCACTGTTCTGACACACACAACAAAACTATTGACTACATTACACACTAACAACACAAGGCAACGCACTAACTTTAGACTCCAAACACGCTAAATGTTGCAAATCTCTCACATCTCAAAACACCACCGTCACTGCTAAAACTTCCCCCCTTCCTAAACAACTAAATGCCATGTTGCCATATCATTTTTTGATTGGTCGACATGGTAGATTTTTCCACCAATAGGAAACAGTAGGGTTTTTTGGTTTTGGTTTTGCTCACAGGCGGAGAGTGCTTTCGAGCCCTTTCCTTATAAAACACTGTTTTTTACCGTTTCTTTCAGCAGTAAATATAAACAACGATAGTATTCAGAAAAAACAAACACTGCATATATTTTTTATCATACCTCTGGTTTTATGTGGCCGATCAACACAATTTAAAAACTGGTACAAAGTCCACACTTTTTCCGTCAATTGTTCCGTCTGTCCTCACATCTCCAGTGGTTGTACACGTTGTCATTAACGTGGCTTCACTCCACATCATAGCCTGTCAACGACGTTGATTAGCTGCGTATATACGAATGTGAATCGCATCATTGGCTGGAGCAGCCAGTCACTTACTGACTCACACTGCAAAACAGAATTGTTAACGTATTTATTTAAATTTCAATTCAGGTTAGATTTTTCTTTTTTGTGTGCAACACAGATTCTTTCTGCGCAGAGACCGTGCCAGCAGTGCGCGATTGCGCTCGCGCGCAGCTTAGAGGGAACATTGGTGAGGAGCACTAGGAGAACACAAGGAAATCGCTAGGTGATTTCCAGTGAGTAATCAGCCTCCACTGAGGTCTTAAGTAGCATGGGAGCAGTCACTGATGATGGATGGCGGGTAAGTAATAATTCGTGATAAGTGGCAGGTGAGTAGGGTGCACAGGTGAGGAGCGAAGGAGAAACAATGACAAACAATCCAGAGGAACCAGGAACCATGAGAATATACCTCAAACATGCACCATGTGTTGTGCTGACTATGAGGTCTATTTTATTTATAGCCAATAGCACAATTACACAACAGAAGCGCCTTAGACACACGTGCAATTACATTCCAGATCTCCAAAAACCTGGTCTCAAAATACAGAAGCTGAAATGTGTGCTTTGTTGTGTTCACTAATTATTGTGGAAATTAAAACCCACAGTGATTTAGTTGGTCATTAAAATGCATTTAGATTTTGCAAATTGATGATGATTCGTCTCATAAATCATGACACACTGAAGAAGAAAGAAAAACCTGCTGGAGAGATTACAGTATATATCTCATCTTGCCTGGCAGCATCTCAGGATTCCCCAAAAGGAACTAGAAAGTGTTGCTGGGAAGAAGGACATTTGGAGTACACTGCTTAGTCTGCTGCCACCAAGACTGGACTTCAGGGAAGTGTAAGGTAAAGGACTGAAGGATGCAGTCCTAAAGCAGGGATGTCAAACTCATTTTACAACATGGGCCACATACAGGTTACTTTTATAACTTAAGTTATAAAAAAATAAAATCCTTTTTCTGTAAACCCACAGTAAAAATCAAATGAATATAGTAGTGAAATTCTGACATTTAATTGTTTATTACTTCATTACTTTGATCTAGTCTGAACAGCTATTGAGGAGGGATTCTTTATCATCAGCTGTAAAACTAATGACTACACTGTTAAAAGTTCAAGACCTGGGCACTCTTTCACGTTTTCCAGAGCCATCCAGAGGGCTGGATTGGAGTCTTTTCTGGCTCGATCCTGGCCTCCCAGGCCTTATGTTTAACACACGTGCATTTAAAAAGCAGTAATGTGCAGGCTTACTACTCCCTTAACAAACCAGAACATCAGGCTGTTACTGGTACCTGAGGATCTTTGAAGCATCTGTTTCTCAAACTAGAGACTTTGTCCTCTGATCCCTTGTGAACTACTTCTTTGTGCTTTTCCAACCAGCTTGTGCCTTTTATTTGAGAGTTGTACACCCTGCTGTACTATATCCTCAGTTTTTTGGTCCTTTTTAACCTGGGACATTTCTTTAAAAAAGTAACCTCAGGCATTTGAGTGCTTCTGTAAATATTCTCTTACAAGGAAAAAAAATACTTTGAGTGACATGTCAGACACATTCATCTACAAAGCTGAACTATTTCGCGAGCCTGTGTTTGTGTGTCCACATCTGTGTTTGCCTTGGTCTCTTGGCAAATGGCCCCACTGCTAATCAACCATCCCTATTAGAAAATCTGTGAATATGCTTATTAGTGTGAGTATGCGTGCGTGTGTGTCCACTTGTGTATGTTTGATTCAGCTGCTGCTCATCAACAGTTCTCTAATGAGGGATAGAAAGTGTGGGGAATCTGCACCTGGACACAATTAGCTAGCATTCACTTTCAATGACTCTCCAGGCTGGAACAAGATATTCTCCCTGCCCCCTACGTTCGAATGCCTACTTCTTTCTTATCAAACTTTTTTCTTTACCCGTACATAATACGACTGCTTTCTTTTATCTGCAAGTTTTCTCTGAGAACTTCATTAATTTGATGTTGAAGGGCATTTTTTTTTATAGTGCACTCATGAAGAAAGTAAAGTGAAGCTTTACAGGACAGCCTAAATTATGTTATTTACCCGTCCTCCAATATCCAGGACAGGTGGCACCTCCAGATTTAATTTTAGATAAAGTCTGACTGTTTGGGCTCTTGAAACCTAGGGATATGATTTCATTCTCCTTAGATAAAGTTAATTTGAGCTGTCAGACTCTTTATGCCTATTAGACATTAACAGTCACATATCAGACCTAGTGAATACAGGTGGTTAGTTCAGGCCCGTGGCGCAGAAAATCATACTGAGATGTCAGACACGTTTCTTCAAACAGCCCTATTTCAAAGTCACAACAAGAATTTAGAAAGTTGCCAGGTCAGAGGAGGTAAACCCAACTGCAAAAATCCTGTGACTGCTGAAAACACCTCACTCAGAAAAAAAAAGGAGACAGTGGCAGAAAGAGAGACAAAAGAGATGTTAATTATACAGTAGGCTGCTGGCTGTCAGAGTGAAAAAGAGTGGGGCCTCTCCGACGGTTGATGCCACTAATCATGGGGTGTGACACAGCATGACACCCTGCTATCTCTAATGTAATACACAAGTGCACACACACACAAACTCAAACGCACACACACTCAAAGGCGCGTGTGCTCGGCGCAGCGCACGCTGGTACATTCTATATTTGTATCTTCATTATAATAATAATAATTTCTTCTTCCAGGCTGAACAGTGATATGAGAAGCGGGGTGTTGCATGAAATGTTTATCCCAAGAAATGAAAACTATTTCTTCTTCTTTTTTTGTTTTCACCCCTTATGCATCAAAAGGATGATGCATCAAGTCTAAATATATGCAACATACCCGGGGAAATAGATTAATTAGTGCGCTAAAAAGAATTTGAATCGTCAAGGGGTAAGATTTGTACCAAACCATCAGCAGCTTCACTGACACAGCATGAGGTCTGGTGACTGTAGAGGCCATTGGGGTACGGAGGACTCTCTGTGATGTTCAAGAAGCCCGTTTGAGATGATGGGAGTTTTGTGTCAATAAAATATAGGCAACACAGGATGTATTAGGGCGTTTTTCCTTTCGCACATTCAAAACTTTGCTAAAGTGTAGAAGTATTTGTTGTCAAGAGTACATAAACTTTCAAAAATGACACTTCTCAGTAAGAATTACGTGTTCTAATTGAAAGATAGTTCTAGTTGAACGATGAAATCATGCATACTTGGTCACTTGCTGCTAATTATAAAAGCACATAAGCCTGACTTGGCAGTTATCTGTCAGTTATTGTCACGGTATGGCATGGCACACCGTGGAAGGAGTGGGGAAGGAGGACCCAGGCGCGGTGCTCTATGTATGGACAGTGTTTATTTACAAAGTGAAACAACGTAACAATAAATCCCCGTGTTCTCCCAGACTCCCGTGTCGTGTCTCCCCGTGAATAGTCCGTGTTTCTGTGCTCTCTCCGCTCCCGTGTCAGCACCCCCCGGTGCTCGCTGCTCTCGTGTCTTCCACGCTGCTCCTGCGGGAAACAAAAGACGCAGCCGTCAGGACACATACAACTGCGGGCATGCACACACTGACATACAGAAACACAGGGCTTAAATACATAGAAGGAGCAATTAGGGAATGGATCACAGGAGGGAAACACAGCTGGGGCAAATTAGACCTGACGAGACAAGGAAACGTAAACTGAACACACTAAGATAACACAGACTTTCAAAGTAAAACAGGAAACACATAACAGTCACGCCAAACCAAAACGCCTAAAACAATACACTACCAACGCCGAACCGTAACACACACACTAACTCAATAACAGGACGACTAACGTGGAGTCTCATGCAATGATCCCGCGTCAGTGGGAGCTCCAAGACTCTCCTAAGTAGCTCCCCCGACGAGCCCTGATCAGCGGCAGGTGTGTGGCTTCGGGTGTGGCCAGTCCTTCCACAGGGCCACACCCCTCAGGCCTGCAGGTGGCTGAGCTCCATCCTCCAAGCATACCCGCAGACGTACACACACACACACACACACACACACACACACTCACATCTACAAGCATGGAGAAGAGCAGCAGCAACACCAAAATACATATAATAATAATAATAATAATAATAATAATATAATACATAACTGCTCAGGGATCCTGGGTCGCCCAGTCCCAGGACCCTGACAGTTATTTTAGGTAATTAGGTAAAGTAGGTTCACCATGCTAGTCCCTCACATAAACGCTGTCCCATCCCTCTCCACCAGCCTGAACTGTTGATACAAGGCAGGATGGAACCATGCTTTTATCTGTTTTGGAATAAATTCTTGAGACTCTTAAGATCAAGCAACATTTTTCCAATCTTCTGTTGTCCAATTCCTTTTTTTTTTTTTCTCGCCTGTCCCATTTGGTTCTTTAGCCATCAGAATTGTTGTCTGAAGACCAACAAGGATACCCAATGGATTTACTTTGCCAAATGGATCATCGTGGCATTGCCGTATTGGTCCATTTGGTCGATCTTTGTTTTTATTATTTATTATATTTTATTTTCAGATGTTACAGACGGGACAGACATGAGTGAGAGATAGGAAAGGGAGAAAGAAAGAGGAAGGAAAGGAAAAACAGAAGGGGAGAGGGACAGTGAGAAAGGGGGGGGAGAAAAAAAATAAAAATCTCCTGGATCACCTGTTGAGAGAAGAATAGAAAACAAGCAAAAAAAGACAAAAAAACAAAACAAAGCAACATACTAAACACAACACCATCGCATTAATCTAGCTAAGTGTAAACAGCAGTAAATACTAAATATTCAATGTTGTTGTGCAGCACGCAGGACAGATGTGCTTCGAAGTAGCAGCCAAGAAAGGTGTAATTTGGGTCTACGAGCAGTGAACACCCGTGTGCATACCTGTGTGGATCAGCGCGCTTGTATTCCAAAGGTTTCTCCATGTAACGATCTGCTAGGGAGTGTGGGGGGGGCCACAGCCCCGTCCTCCAGGGTGTGAAGCAGGTATGGAGGAGATCAAAACTCCAGACATCCAGAGGCCCCCAGAACACAAGAAACCATGGAAGACCAACAGAGGGGCAGCCGCGCCACTGTTCCAGTAAGAGCTGAGGAGAGTCCCAGATGAGGGCTCACTCAGCAGCCGCGGAGCAGAAGCCAGGGGGAGTTGCAGTGACGCGCCCGTGAGCTCCGCCGGCCGCCAGCTGTGCCTGAGTGACCGAGCCCCAGGCCGAGAGGCCGGGGGCACCCCACCCCCAAAGGGGCCCGAGCGAGCCCCAGGCTCCAGGCCCCGATAAGCGGCCGCCAAGGAGTGAGCCGGTGTGTACCTGGACGCCCACCCCCAGACACAAAGAACCACCAACGCACCGACACCTGAGGGAGTCCGCCACCGGCAGGGGAAGTGGTGGTAGGTGGAGATAGGCCTCCAAACCTTGGAGGGCCTGAGGTGTCCCCAGAGAGGTGGCGTCTGATACCCAGCCTGACATATAGACACAGACATACAGGCACACACAGACACAAACATCCATTCCCCCCCTCATGCTCTCATATGCACTTACTCCACACTCAACCAACGTGGAGACAGACATAAAGAGACGCTGTACACACGATCACACTCCCCAAGCGTACTCTACAAACCGGGTCTAGGTACCCTTGCCCCTGGAGGGGAGAACTGCACCCAGACCCAGGTGGTGTTACCCTTTTCCCTGCGGTGGGGAGAGGCAGACCACCCCGACTCCGTAGCAGCAGGGAGGCCCCACACTCCAGACCGCAGTCGGACGGCCAACTCCACCTAGCCCTCCCGCTCCAGCAGGCCGCAGAGAATGGGTGTGGGAGAAGACTCCAAACCTCCCTCCACCCGCTCATTGTAGTGTTGATGCATGTGTGTTCTAAGGTGCAATTAAAACCCAGGAGGGCATAGAGCTACCTGCCAAGGAGCAGCAGGTAAGCGCATAGTCCCTCCTGATAGCTCTCAATGTCTAAGTATATTTAAAATTGAGAGGTGGGCAACGACGCCAGGGGTGAGGTGTACACCCTGATGGTAATTTGGACTCCGTGATTGTGCCCACCCCCAAGATCCTATATGTATGTGTAATGAGAGTGTGAATAATGTGAATGTCTAAGTTGTGGGATAAAATTGAGGCAGAGGCAGCCAGAAGGGGACAGAGGGGGGGGGGGGGGGGGGGTAGCCTCCTCTGCACCCTGGTGACATACCCCTACTCCAAGGCCCTGCATGTGTGGGTGGTTGTGGTGGAGCGGGAAGAGGGAGGCAGCTGGAGATGGGGAGGGAAGGAAGGGAGGGGTAGGTAACCCCTCCCTGGGGCCAGCTCCCCCGCTGACCCCAGTAGGCACTCCCACACTCCGCGACCCGCCAGGGACAGGGGGCCCAGGCCCATCCAGACCGGGGCCCAGTGCAGCAGCGCCTCCCGGCCCCACAGAGCCCGGGACAGTCCACCCAACCCCACCACAGAGAAAACTGCACCCACCCCACCATCCACTCATCTTCCAGACTACATAAGACAGTAAACGCCCAGGCTGAGATCTTCCTCCACCTCTCCTGTATCTCCCCCTCCTGCAGAGAGAGTTCCTGAAGAGAGGAAAGCTCCTGCAAGATGTGACCATCTCCCCCACCAGTTGAAGAGCCCCCCAGGCGGTTCGACGCACCGGCGGCACCCTGCTCCAGGGCCGGGCCCCCATGCACCCACCCGCCCACAACCCCGGCAACACACCAACCAGGATCCAAGCCCCCGAGGCCCGGCCCGGGCCCCAGCCCAGAGACGGAGCGCCCCCAGAACCTAACGCCCATCCCGGACCCACCCAGGGCCAGCCAGGCTACCAGGTCAGTAACCCACGTCCGTCAGCACAGACCCTCCCCTAGCCCCGCTGCACGCAGCCGCGAGGAAACAGTCACCTGAGAGCCAACAGAGCCCCCAACCGGACATGACCGCTACCCCGGGTTGAGCCCCCCAAGGAAGATGCCTCCGGGGAACCCCCCGACGCCCTAAGCCTGTCCCTACCCCCACACCAATCACAACAGTGAAGGCGGGACCAAACTATGACCCCCCACCCCCACTAGGTGATGGAGCTGATAAAAGGAGTCCAGAGCAATTGATCTGATGTGGTGGCAGAGGCTGTATCAAGACTAATGTAATCTAATAGATAATTTCTATATTGGTTAGAATTAAGATTATTTTTATTTTTCCAGTTCATGAGGACTGTTTTCTTGGCTATGCATAGGGCAGTGAAAACCATATGGGCTATATTCTTTTCTGAAGTGACATTATCTAAGCTGCCCAACAAACACACTAAGGGGGAGGTTGGAATGTTACATTTCAGACACTTTGATAAGTCTTCACATATCTCGCGCCAAAACTTCTAAACTCGTGGACAGAACCAAAGAGCGTGGATGTAATTGTCTGGTGTATTGCCTTGACAGTGTGAGCAGTTGTTGGAAGATGTAAAGCCCATCTTGAACATCCGATGACCTGTATAGTGCACTCTATGTAGTATTTTGTATTGTATTAATTGCAGACTGGGATTTTTAATTAATTTAAAGGTTTTTAAGCAAATCTGAGACCAGAAGTTTTGGTCTAAGCTGACTGATAAATCTGCTTCCCACTTTGCAATAGGAAGGGATATTGATTCCTCTAATTTAGAAAGTGTTCTGTATATTTTAGATAATAATTTGGGGGATTTAAGAGTAAGAAAATGTGCCGCACTTAGTGGTGTTTGTAATTCAACTTGACTGAGGTTAAATTTCTTTTTTACTATGGATTTAATTTGTTGATATTCTAAAAATCTTGTCTTGTTGATCCCATATTGTGCAACTAGTCTGTCAAATGGAATAAATTCTGTTCCCTCTAATATATGTTCTAAGTATTTAATTCCTTTACAACTCCATTCTGGGAAATTAATCATATTATTGTTTTGTAATATGTCAGGGTTATTCCAGATAGGTGTACGTTTGCATGGGATTAATGAAGACTCCGTTATTTTTAGAAACTCCCACCATGCTGTTAGAGAAAAGCTGATGTTGATACTTTTAAAGCATTCATGTCTTTTGATGTTTGAGCTAATAAATGGGAGGTCTGAAATCTCTAGATCCTTGCATAGTGCCTGTTCAACATCTAGCCAGGGCTCAACTAAGAAGGTATGTTTTAACCATTCTGAGATGAACTGAAGCCTGTTGGCTAAGAAGTATTGGTGAAAATTAGGCAGATCTAATCCTCCTCTATCCTTGGTTCTTTGTAGCGTTTTTAAGCTGATACGCGGGGGTTTATCTTTCCAAAGGAATTTGGAAATATATGAATCCAGAGATCTGAACCAATCTTGTGATGGTTTGTTAGGGATCATCAAAAATAAGTAATTTATTTTTGGCAAGATCATCATTTTTATAGTGGCGACCCTTCCCATGAGTGATATGGGTAAAGATTTCCATCTAGTCAGATCGCCTTCTACTTTCTTTAGAAGTGGGATGTGGTTTAATTTAGTTAAGTCTGAAAGCTTAGGAGAGACATTAATACCTAAATATTTAATATTTCCGGATTGCAGTGGGGCAGAGGAAGAATTATGGAAGGAGCAGTTAATGGGGAGAACTGTAGATTTTGGCCAGTTAATTGAATAATCTGAAACTCTTGAAAACCAGTTTATTAAAGTAATTACCTCAGAGAGGTTGGTTTGTGTGTTTTGCAGAAAAAGCAACACATCATCCGCATAGAGACTGATTTTATGTTCTATGTTCTTACATTTTATGCCCTTAATTGTTGTAGCCTGTCTAAATGCTGCTGCTAGAGGTTCGATAAAAATTGCAAAAAGTGAAGGGGAGAGTGGGCATCCCTGTCTGGTGCCCCTCAGGAGACAGAAGCTGGAGGATGTCTGGTCATTTGTTCTGATACGAGCTGTTGGGGAATTGTATAATATTCTTATCCAGTTTATGAAAGAGTTTCCAAAACCAAATTTGTGTAAAGTTGCGAATAAAAATTTCCAGTTAACTCTGTCAAATGCTTTTTCTGCATCTAGAGATAATATTATGGCTTCGATGTTTTTATCGTATGAGTAGTCTATTAAATTAAGTAATCTACGAGTGTTTGTTGAGGAGTGCCGACCTTTTATGAAACCAGTTTGGTCAGGATGAATTAAGAGGGGGGTCATTTTCTCTAATCTCTTTGAGAGAGCTTTGCAGATTATTTTAAGGTCTACATTTAAAAGAGAAATTGGACGATAGCTTGAGGGAAATAAAGGGTCTTTGCCTGGTTTTAGCAGGAGACTAATGTTGGCAGAATTCATATTTGGTGGTAGTCTGCCATTTTCCTCGATTTCCTGCAACATGCCGTGGAATACTGGTGCCAAAATTATCCAGAATTCTTTGTAGAATTCTGCAGGGAAGCCATCTGGACCTGGAGCCTTATTATTGGGCATACTTATCAGGGCTTCCTGGAGTTCACCTGGTGTCAGTGACGAATCCAGTTCCATTGCTTGACTGTCTAGTAATTTTGGAAGAGTTACGTTGTCAAGAAACAGATCAATTTCATTTTTAGATGGGTTTATTTGTGGTGAGTATAAAGTTTCATAGAAATCCCTAAAAATGTTGTTTATTCTTCCAGGATCATATATTATGTTCCCCGATAAATCTTTAGCAGCACATATAGTTGTTTTTTCTTTATTTATTTTTAGCTGGTTAGCTAGAAATCGACCTGATTTGTTACTGTGTTCAAAATTCTGCAAGCGAAGTCTTTGTATAAGGAATTGTGTTTTTTTATTAATAATTTCATTTAATTCTAGTTTTGTTTTGCATATTTTGTTCAATGTTTCCTGATCTTGGTGGGACGCGTAGGCTTCTTCTAGTGATTTGATGTTTTTTTCTAATTCCTGAATATTTTTGTTTTCTTCTTTCTTTTTGTGTGATGAGAAAGAAATTATTTTACCTCTCATCACAGCTTTCCCTGCTTCCCATAGAACAGAAGCAGATATTCCGGGAGTGTCATTAAAGTCTAAATATGAAGTCCATTCTTTTTTAAAATATTTAATAAAGTCTTCATCTTTAAGTAGTGATATATTAAATCTCCAGTTTTTTCTTGGCGTAGTGTTATTCTTGTGCATTAGTGTTAAAGATACAGGAGCATGATCGCTGACAGCTATAGGGTGAATCTCAGTGTCTGAAATGTCACACAGCAGTGAGCTGCTGACCAAAAAATAATCCAGACGAGAGTAAGAGTGATGAACATGCGAGAAAAAAGTATATTCCTTACTGGTGGGGTGAAGAGAGCGCCATGCATCGCAAAGACCAAAGTCGCTCATATACTGTTTGATTATATTTGTGGACTGCCAATTGCGCTGAGTTCCTGTTGTGTTGAGCCTATCCATGTCTTCATTTAGTCCAAGGTTGAAGTCACCGCCAAGAATGAGTGTGCAATCAAGGTGTTCAGAGAGTGCACTAAAAAAATCCGTGGAAGAATGAGGGTTCATCAACATTTGGACCGTATATACTTACAATACATAGTTTTTTGTTCAATATTGATAGTTTAATAATTAGAAATCTACCCTCTGGATCTATAACTGTATCCAGTACTGTAAAATAAAAATTTTTATGTATTAAAATTGCTACTCCCCGTTGTCTAGAATTATAACAGGCTGCAAACACGTTAGGAAACTCAGGTGTTTTAAGTTCGTTTAAACCTGTGACAGGTCTGTGAGTTTCTTGTAATAAAACAACATCTGCCTGTAGTTTTTTAAGCTGGTTAAATATCTTTAACCTCTTTCCTCTGGAGCCAGCTCCATTTACATTCCATGTGACAAACCTCAGCATGCCCATAATTGTGTGTGTATGTCTAATGAGGTATGCTGGGTGTTTCGTTTAGACAGGTGGAGAGAATGTGGAAACATCCCTTGTTTGTAAATAGAAAGAGAAAAAGAAGTGTGGTGAGAGGCTCCATAAGTCTGACTATGTGTGTGAATATTCACTAATATGAATGTTGTCCAATTCCAGTGAGCCTGTGTGAACTGTAGCTTCAGTTTCCTGTTCTTAGCTGACAGGACTGGAGCCTGATGTGGTCTTCTGCTGCTGTGGCCCATCTGCTTCAAGGTTTGACGTGTTATGGATTCAGAGATGTACTTCTGCATACTGCAGCATGTGGTTATTGTTTCCTTCCTATCAGCTTGAAGCGGTTTGGCCATTGTCCTGTGACCTCTTGACATAAACAAGGCATTTTCTTCTAGAGAACTGAATATTGAAAATAATGGATATTTTCTTTTTATTCAGACAGAAAAACCTGTTAGATCAACAACTCCTGAAATACTCTGACCAACAACCATGCTACGTTCTAAGTCACTTAAATCAACTTTCGCCTCTATTCTGGTTCAGTTTGAACTGAGTTGCTGCCATATGATTGGCTCATCAGATATTTGTATTAACAAGCAGAAGAACAGATGTACACGGTGAAGTGTCTGGTGAGTGTGATTTGTTTTTCATTTGTTTTAATCTTATTCTCTAAATGTGCACACAGGTACACAACACCCATGGAAGTCCTTGAAAAGCAGGTTTTTAGAAGATTTCTGGGCATTCAATAAAGTTGGCCACTGGTAAAAATGAACAGTTTCTGCTTTTTAGAACGACTACTGCTTTTTATTATAAGACAAGCTTAGTACCTAATTTAGCAGAAGTGAAGTAATAAAATCTCCCACAAGCTTGGTGACAGGGATCTATTGTATTCCAAAGCGTCCCTTGGGCATATCATTCCAAGGTTGTTCAAAGTTGTTGAGCTCTCATTGACAGATTTTGGGATGCATTTTGAAGAGAAAATTTCAGAAAATAGGTTAAGGCTTTAGGGGCTAATCACTGTGGAGTATTAAAGCTGTCAGTGCTGGATCTTTTACCGCAGTGCTGTCTCCTTCGAAAGCTATGGTAACACTTGTTATGACTGTTCATATAGAATTTCTCAAAAAGTGCTTCCAATCAGTATCCACCTGTACGCTCGGGTTTTCATTCACCATTGGGAAGGGGGAACGCTATTACCACGACTCCCCTGCTGTGCTGATCATGCTGTTTTTGTTGGGGAGTGATGAGGTGAGATGAGCCAAACATAGAACATAGACCGCTTTCACACAATAGCTTCGTTCTAAGCGAGCTTCCTGACTGAATCGAATTGATTCACATAACAACAGCTGAACAGGTTGGAGTACTACCGTGTGGGGCAGGAATGATAACAGCATAACGCAGGTACTTCATGTAAGAAAAATAACAAAGGTGCATGGAACAGAAAAAAAAAAACACTATCTGACTGCTGGCCTAATAAAGTGTGTTAATAAAAAAAGAGCTGTTATAGATTAAATATCTAGAATGGGAAAAATGACTGCCATGTCAGTAGAATGAACAGCATGCCATCACCGTTTTACACTCCCCTTACTTCCCATTACATCCACTGATACACACACACACACACACACACACACACACACACACACACACACACACACACACACACACTGTGCTGTTTGGTAATGCATATGCACTTGCCTGTTTCTGTACAGGAAATGATGCATATTACAAAATCCCAATTAATTCAAGTGAGTTGCACACTGAGTTGCTGCTTGATTAAGTGTCTGTACACACTAATCTCGATGACCCTGATTGTTTCTGTTCAGTTGTCTAGCAGCTTATGTAAAACAGTCTTCCTTCGTCTGCTTTCAAATAAAACAGACTACCTCAGATTATTATTATTATTTTGGATCAGCGCACTCCTTTCAGACCTGGGCAACGCTTTATCCTTCTCTGCTTGTAATATCTAACGTCATATACCATTTGCCTAAGGCACGGAGTGAGATTTATGACTCCAGTGGAAATAAAACTGAACAAATATCCATAGTTTATTCCTTTATTCAGTTACAAAAGCATGATGACTTCTTTCCAGGACACTTTGGTTAGAAAAAAAAGAAGATTTCTCAAAAGTCTGACTCCTAACAGTGTTCTGTATTCTTTTATATTTATTTATTTTAAAACTTTGAACCCATTTATTGAACTTTGAATTTTAAAACTCAATTTTAACATTTGTAGAGTCAAAAAAAAACATGACAGTGTTTCTGGTGATTAGATTCCAGTAGTAAAAGTACCATGAAAAAAAAAGAAGAAATATTCACATGGTGATAGATTTTAAGCACTTCAAAAAAAACCCCAAAACAAAACAAAAAAAAAAACCAACAGGAGATTAAATTAAAATCAACTCTAAACTGGCTTTGAACAACAAAAAGCGTCTGCAGATTAATTAACATCAGTGTGTTGTTTACTTTTTTCATAGCCTTCAAAGTGCCACCTAATTCTCCTTTACAATACAAACACTGAATGTCCCTTTTTTAAAAAAAACAAAAAAACAAAAACTTTTTCATTTTGTTTAATTTTTTTTTTGTTTTTTTTTTTACAAATCCTGTTATGCCATATAAAACATATTTCCCAAGATAAAGCCTCCACAGAAGAGTGCTGTGCTGTCGTAGTAATTAATACATCATCAGAAAAAAGAAGACGCATATGAAGGAGGAAAGAAAAAAGTATTCACACGGCAGGTAACTAATTCTGGTACACTGAGGCTTGATTTAAAGGAGAACAAACATTTTCACTGGGGAAGAGAAAAATCCTTTTATATACATAACAATGTGGAGATACATATGATTTTTGCTTGCCCACTTATGGCGGAATGGCGGAAAGAGAGGTTCCACATTAGATTTGGTACCCTCGAAAAAGGAAAAAAAAGGATACAAACTCAGGAATAAAAATAAAAGCACATCCATTTGTGGAAGCAGAGGATGAGTGCTGCCTTTGTACAGGCGCTTGGCTGTAAAATAAGAGGTCAGCTAGATTCTGCAGTACATAATCCAAAGCTGACCTCTGGCATCCAACAGCAGTGAAAATCCCATTTCAAGCGCTTCGACCTTCCAGTCACCTTAGACTAAACTCACCCCCTTGGACACTGTTAAAGACACGCAGATATCAAGCCAGTGGTGATGGTTGATGCATTTTAGGACTTCTCTTTTCAAGGACTATAATTTTGAACCACTTTTTAAAAAAAGAACTTTAATTTTTACTCACATTTCCCTCAACTTGCTCCCTCTGCTTAATCTTCGGTTTTTCCTATATTTACTTGAAAGCCTTTTAACGATTTGGGTATGTGAAATTGCTGTACTCTGCAGTGGAATATTTGTGGAGGTGGACTGAGGTGGAGTGATAGCTATGTAAGAGGAAAAGATGTTCATGCTAGCTGAAGGCACATAATGCATCCTTTACATAGCTCCAGGCTCTGATGTGTTATGAAAAAAAAAACTGTTAGTGATTTCTCTCCTGGCACATTTTTCAGCTGTACGACTACTCCATTTAAACAATCAGTTTGGCAATAGTATATATATATATATATATATATATATATATATATATATATATATATATATATATATTAGGGGTGCAACGATATTCGTATCGATATTGAACCGTTCGATACAGTGCTTTCGGTTCGGTACGCATATGTATCGAACAATACAACATTTGTAATTTATTTTATCAATTTTCCTTCTGACGATGCTGTCTGTGTTGAGCGCTCAGTGAATCTGCGTTCGACTACTCCGCCTAGGCTGCACTGTCCAGCGCAGATCCACTGAGCGCTCAACACAGACAGCATCGTCAGAAGGAAGAGGGCAGGGCACCTCCCCCACCCTCATTCAGATCTGGCGTTTGGAATTATTTTGGTTTTCATGTGACGTATGACCCTGAAGGTAAGAGAGTCATGGACTAAAGTAAAACAGTATGTTGGATGTGCCACGCAATGCTCAATTACATTGGTGTGAACTAGTGTGTTAGCGCAGTTAGCTCGTTAACGTGTTGGCCGTCTAGCCCCATGCACGGAGCTATCGGCGGTAGCTCGTTAACGGAGATTTGCCGTGTTGTGGCGTTAAGGTCATTTCAACGAGATTAACCTGAAAGCACTAGTGGGAACACAACGAATATGACTGCACATTTACGCCGACATCATCCTAGTGCAAAGACAAGTGGAAGCAGAAAAAAACAAGCAAGCATGCTACTAACTTTAGCCGAGTCATTTAGACAGCTGTTAGCACATGATTCTCCTTATGCTGCTGAGAATATAGCCCAGAAGAAGCGGATAGTATAGCTTTTATTTTGGAAAGAGCCATTTCTCTGTAATAAACTCTCTTTTCCAAAGATGAGTGATTCCTCAATCAGATACAGGGCTTGCAATATCGCTAGCCCGACGTCCCGGAGCTAGCGATTTTTTCAGTCGGGCTACCAAAATCTATGTCTTCCCTGCCCGTCGGGCTATTGTAGGAAAAATATATGTCAATGCTTTTGCATTCTTTCAGAAATGTAGCTGGGTAATTATGTCATTGGCATCGGTGAGCCACTGTCAATATGTGACATATTGAAGTCGCGTTTGAATTTGCGCTTGTTTTTTTGCTTTCACTTTGCAATCGTGCGAACTGTGTATAGAGAGCGACAGCACTGATCTGTGAGTGATGATAATTTGTGCACCAATTCCTCTGACATCGTCTTATTAATTGTTAGCTTACTATGCAAACATGACAAGTGAAATCTCCTGCAGCTTAAACATGTGAGAGGTTGATCGCGCAGAGAATCGCTGAGCTTATGTGAGTGCGTGTGTAAAAGCATTTCAGTTCTGCTGAGCCAAATAAGACAGGTCAGGGTGAAGAAGTGACAGCCAAAGAAAAGCTTACCACAAAACGGAGAAGTTATGACAAATCAGACTATAAGGCAAAAAGAAAGTGCAGCTTTATGGTTTCATGGACAAAAGAATTTCTGTGGCTGCAATATGATGAGCTAAATAACCAGGGCTGCACATAAGTGGTCCGCAGGTGTGCATTCGCTGTCAAAATAAAAAACACGCACAAGGGTTAGGGTTAAATTTAAAAACTGTACTTTTGAGTTAAAATATATATTTATAATTTTAATAAATGACAAATTAAAAATGCATGAACATTTTTTGTATCGAAAAAATATCGAACCGTGACACCAAAGTATCGAACCGAACCGAACCGTGAATTTTGTGTATCGTTGCACCCCTAATATATATATATATATATATATATTTTTTTTTAAATTATTGTTGACAAATCCAATGAAAAGAACAAAACCAGCTATGATTATCAATCTTTCAAACCAAAAATGAACTAGTCAAAGTCTGATACTGTAACTTATTGCTCTGATACTGCCTAAAAAAATATCAGTGAGTCACCTGACCCTGCTGAAATTTCATTTCGATACAACAAACCAGAATACTGCATATTTCCTTCACTTTATCCTGCACCTTTTCTGCAATAATACCCAGAAACTGGGACTGAATGCTTCAGAGAGGCTGGCAAAACACAAAATTCCTAAGGATGATCAAGGCATGATGCATTTGTCGCAAAATGTGCAAGCCTGGGGAGGAAAAAAAGGAAAAAGCTAAAGCACTGGACCCTATCCACTTATATGCTTTTGTGCATTTATGATAAGAGCGCAACATCCAATACATTTCTTATCACCATGTGTATGTTCTCAGTTTTTCTAAAATAACAGGTCCTCCCGCTATTTGCAGTCAGCATAGTGCTACCAATTATTTCTATCTATTTCTATGTAAAGAAAATGCAGAGAGGGCTATCATAGAAAAAGTGTAGAAGTTGTTTAAAAAAATAAAATTGAAATATTACTGTCTGTGGTGAAAGCTTAAAAAAGGACACGTGATTCCCCGTAGTTACTGGATAAGTGGGAAAGCCACATTATTAATGAATGTACTGCTTTAAGGATTATTTCCTAATAAACCTTTAAAAAATACATATAAATTAGGTTTTAATATGTGATGCACTTTGTGGAAAAAAATTACAGCTGACTGTCATTTGTTGGTACATGGTTGGAGGCAATTCATTGGTTTGCATATATGAAAACTATTTTCATACATGAAAACAAATGTGCGCTGTTATTATAATTGCTACTGTCATGAGAATATTCATGAATATCTTACTTGTGTGTAAAATGTTGGTTTGAGGTCAGATGGGATTTAAGCAAAAGCTGTTTCGGCCCGTTGTGATTTATTGATGATCAGAGCCTTGTGAGAGCGACGGGGGTCAACACTGTCATCGCGTTTTGATTAAAACATCTTCATACTGAAATATGTGACAACACATTTCTCCTGGCTATAAAAAAACAAGTAAACTAGTGCAGACAGCAGCAAAACACTCAAATTGTTCTAATGAAAAAAAAAAACAAAAGTGAAAATTGTTGGTATCGTCGCATCTCTGGAATTATTGTCAATAAACGAAAAAAATAAAATTATAGAATCATGCCAGTGTTTCTCGTTTTCCCTCCTGTTACATCATCTTTCCGTTTTAAATCACAGAATTAGCTAAAGGTTTGTTTTCTGCCGTTGGCCACTTATGCATAAGAATATAAATTACCATGGTGTGTGACAAAATGGGCCCAAGAAATACAAAGTGCATCACCGACGGTCGTTTTATGTTAAATGTACTGAAATGCTCTGGTATGGAATCTTACTTTAGGGCCTAAATGCCAAACCTAGGATGTCTGCCCTTTGTCACATCTGCCCTCTAATGTCCCAGGCCTGTCACTCTGATTCCTTGATACTTGATGTGATCTGAAAGGGAGAACTCGGGAGAGCCAAGTAGCGCAGTGATCACCATAACCTTGACTTCCAATAGCAATACTAACTCCAAATCTGTCAGTCACATCGAGTGTATCAATCGCACCCCCTCCTTGCTGTGCTAGCTAGCAACAGCGAGGAAGCCGGCTTTCTGGCTTTTTCACTCAGTACTGAACAAAACATATCAATGCTGCAACAACTGTAGATAAACTCTAAATTTGTCTTCAAAAAGACTGTCCAGTGTATCAGTGATTATGCTATAAATGTCACAACAGCAGAATACAGTTTAAGGTCACTCAGTATTGTACATACAGGATAATGTGTCATTGTGTCATCTCCATTCTCTTTTTCACGTAGGTTGAGGTGAGCATTTATGAATGTGCCCAATGACTGCTTTGATGATCGATGTAAGTACTCAAACTCAATCTGTGTACAATGTTCCGCATTTGAATGGTCATGTGGCACTAAGACAAGGCATGATGTGCTCAATGACGTCTAGCAGCAATGCTTGTTTGTCGTAGCCTGGACAACTTCTGATTTGAACATCATTAACCGTCATCGAAACACAAGTCAAATCAAAAATACGTGAGACGAACTAATCTGCGCTATCAATCTAGCGTAAACCACTATCTCACAAAAATTGGCTATGCTACTCTGAGCACTTAGTCCTTCAAAAATGGAGTATAAATGTAAAAGTGAAGGAAGGTGGGGACATCCCGAAAACAACATCATATCATCGTAGCAGTCACAAGTGTTTGTCCTCCTCTGCCACATCTGTGCAAAGACATGATCCATCAGCCATCGGAAAGCATCTAGGTAGTACAAGGTCAGCAGTGGAGGTGAAGATATTGCACAAGCAGACTAACGTCAACAGCTCCATCGAAATGGCACAGCGCAGGCGTCACACTGAAGAATAAAACTCTTTTTTTTTTCCACATAAATGAACACGGTAAAAAAAAAAAAAAGTCCAAAAACACGCCCAGTTGACGACTTCTTTATTGCAGCACGTTTCCCTTCTTTTTTTCGATATCTATTTTTCAAACACCCACTTACTAAAAAAAAGAAAAAAAGTTGCGATTCTCTGTTCATCATTTGCGAGGAGCGGTTTTTAAGAGTCCGTTTTGGCAGTAAGTTTTTGTTCAAGTTGGGAAAGCCGGGAGAATAGATGGGTCAAACCGGACAGCCATGGGTTTTGTTATGTTTTTTTTGAGGTTATTAGAGTCCTGTGCTCTTCTTCTTCTGCCCCACCCTGCCTATCCCCTCGCCGCCAGCACAGTAATATGATGATCACATGCCGGAGGCACCCAGTCCCATGCTGGCGGTGTGGCTCATGCAGGGCAGTGTCTGAACGGTCTTGGGGAAGTCGTGGGTGAGGATTCGTCCGTTCTCTCCGCCGCTCCCGTTGCCACTCATCCTGGTCAGGGTGGAGCAGTGCATGGCGTCGTTGATGGATTGCTGTTGGAAGCAAAAACATCGCAATTAGCCCACAGATCAGATTTTGGTGTATTTGTGCACACATGCGATATCTTGTAATCAAAACGGTGAATGCAACAGTTTGAGCTAGCAGCACACAGATAATGTCTGCAGAGAAGTCTTTTTTTTTTACGTTAATACACGCACAAAAGAGTCTGCTGCATGTACCTATGTTCCTTTTTGAATGTTAGGCACACCCAAAAAATCTGGAGCAAGTAAACTGTTAAACATTCCTTATCAGTTATATTTGCCGGTGTTAAAATTGGGGTACCAGACATTGTGCATCAAATGTACCAATTTGTAGCAGGAGGAGCCGAGTGAAGGGAGGGCAGAGAGAAGGGAGCTGAGGCTTCACTCATTGGTTTACTAGCTTCATTCTCCAGTCTAGCGCAATAAAAGCCACTGGGCTCGAATGCTGACTTAATGATGTGTGATGCTTGTGTGTGTGCGTGCACGTGCCCATGCGTGCCACTTCGCTATCTGTCCGCATTCTATAGCTGATTAAATCGGGCAAAGCCAGTGCGATCTGGAGCAACCAGTAAGTGCTGCACGGGGATTGGAGAATTATACCGGCCTCTAATTGGAACGGTGTTGTTGTTTCTTTCAAGTCAAACAGCATAAAGGCACCGCTGGACTAATAGGCTCCTCACCATTCTCTTCAGCATACTGATCAGGTGGCCCCTTTGTGGGCTGATTAAAACATAAGAGATTTCATGTAGACGATCACTCCTCGCATTCAGCCTGCCTTTTTTTTTGTTTACATGAAAACGATATCAGTGCGCCCCCCTGGGGGGGCTTTGAAGCTGGAAGAATAAATCAGAGGCTGTTTGTTGTAAATTGATCCACGAAGCTGATAACTAACAGCTGCTGAAGACCAAACCTCACATCTACCAGTAAAGTATAAAGCAACAAGTTCTACATTTTAGATCTGTGAACATAACAGCAGTTTGAGTTAAGACTTTTCGAGGTCAAAGCAGTGATGGAAGACATGCGAGCCGCACGACGTCTGCCTTATGGTATACATATAAACGATGTTCACCACAATGGGGCCTGCGTTAGTGAGACAGTCAGCAAAAAGAGAAGAAGGAGTAGGGCAGAGAATTGCTCAGAGGGACAGAAGTAGATAGATGTACCACTGTGATTCAAATTGCCTTTATACCTGTGCTGTGGTAGATTATTGTAATGGGTTAAGTAATGGGTTTTAACAAAAGGCCTGTGAGGAACATTGTGCAGTGTGACATTGAAAAGCAACATGTGTACTTAACCACACAGTCAAGAAGGAAATATTAGTTAGAGAACAACATATAGTGACAAATAATCCATCTACATGTAAATTCAAAGGCAAAAACTAACTACATTAAAAAAATGCTACATGCTAACAATCCTGCCACATTAACACATGAAACTCTAAGCAACTGCTCTGAAAACTTACTTCTCGAACGTGACGAAACAGGCATAAGGGCAATTTTGGAATCAAGTGATTGAACAACACTGCAGGAGATCAGTGACATAAAGACTGAGCGAGGGAGCGGCAGAGGTAGAGAGAAGTACAGGAGAGCGTTTGCACTGGAAGCCGTGGGAGGCCCTACTGTGATCACGGTTAGATGGGCGGGGAGGGGGTGTGGAGGCAGATGTCATCATCATCATCATCATCATCATCATCATGGCTTGATCACAGCGTTTCCTACCCCGTGGCTGTGCTCTGCCCTTATATCTTAACAGTGTTGTTGGCGTACAGGCCGTAGCTCTGCAGCTCTGTGTAGGGGGCGCTAGCACCACTGTCTAAGGCTGAGCAGTGAAAGGCCTGAGCGGCTGAGGCAGCAGCAGCTCGCGCGGTGGACACCTTCATTCGGCGCGACTCGGTCCTGGACTTGTAGCAGAACTCCACCAGTGCCACCAGCATGGCCAGGCCCAGGCCTCCAATCAGGATGTAGAAGACTCCCGCCACATTGCTGAGGCTCAGAGCGCTGGTCTTGTCCTGGGGGAAGGAGGGCGGAGAGAAGTCGTGAGGAGGCAATAGCGGCAGCAGTATATGACATATAATTGGACTCTTTCTCTCTCTCTCGCTCTCTCACACACACACAGACAAATTTAGCTATAAACTAGTTTCACAGACAGAAATCATAAGTGAAACGACTCAAATGGAGTACATGTACAGCAAAATGACAACTATAGACAAAAATATTGAGCCACCGCTGACTTCTTTACAATATTCTTAGTAAAACTGAACAAATTGTGCAATAATTTATTGAAACTTGTGGAACCACACGTTGAAATACTATATATATTACATTTGCAGTGTGTTTGGTATCATTATCATGCTAAAAGAAAAAAAAAGATGACATTGCACAGTGGAATATAATCTACTTTTCTTTTCTGCATGTCGAGATATTCCAAGGTTTTGAGAATCACTTTTAAAAATTTTTGCCTGTCAAACTGTGTTATATTTGACATTTTTTGTAGATTCAGGTAAAGAATTGGAAACAAATTATGTGTTTTGGCTAAAGTAGTTCTTTGATAAGCTGACCGTTGTATGTAGACAAAACATTGGTTCAACCCTGGAGTTTGGTGTCTTTTTATGCTTGAATCATTCATAGATCACTGTTCAGCAGCTTCAGGAACTAGGAATAGATTGAAAATGAGTGAAAGAAAGGAACAAAAAAGCCTGAAGAACCATTGGCCAGGAAGTCTGAACAATAATCTTGTTTCTTGGAAATAAAATGTTAAGAAATGAGGGTGGCTCGAGATTTTTTTGCACAGTACTGTTTAACCCACACTAATCCAAACCACATTGTAAAGAAAACGCCTCAACTATTAAGGCACATGAAGACAAGTTAACATAAAAGTCGACAAGCTAAGACACACATAACCACACAACAAGAAAATAGCAGGGATAACAATATATTTCAGAGGCCTGGCTCACAAAGCAGTTTTTAACTTTGGATCTAACTTTGGCTTTCTTATCTTGGTGAACTTGGGGAGGAGACCTAAGAGGGGAGGGGGGACCTTCTTATATGATACAAGCAGCAGCAGTAAATACTGCAAGTGTTAAAACGATAAGTGCAAAGGGCACAGAGTTATTCTGTGAAACTGGTTCAGTGACTTTGCTTTTCTGAGAAAGTTAACTCATAAATATTTGAAAGATCGTTGTGTGCGCGGTTACAAAACAGAAGCCCTTACAAACGGGAGGTACTACAAAAAAAAAAAATGTTCGGCATGCGAAGGTAGGACTCAAAAGGCAGTTTGAAGGTACGATGAGTCAAAGTTAGAGAATGGTGTTCCAGTCAAAAGGCCCGAGTGAATTTATGTTGGCACAGACTGATGCCCACTGCAGGCTCCAATGATTCATCAAAACATCCTTAAGCATGAATCGGGCTTAGGAACGCTCCCTCAACATTTGGCTCATTTTATCACCTGTCCCTATAAAAAGGATATCATGAATAATTTGTAGTGCAGCTAGTCTTCTCTCAAAGCCAGTACTTCCAAAAGCCACAAACAAAATCTGCCGTTGCAAGTTAACTACAATGATGAGCTTTTAGTGACTGCTTAGATTTACATAACTTACTTATTCTGTCGCTACAGGAACAGAACATTTGAGGCTAAACTGTAACATCTGATGACACTATCATATACAGCAGACAAACTGAAAAAAAGCCTTAAGTTAAAAAAAAGAAATCAAACTTTACAGAGACATCATAATAAAACACTTTGAAATTATGCTCTGTCTTAGACTAAGTTGGGATTTATTGTTGTCTTCATGAGAGAGGAAGGCAAAATTATTATTTCCCAAAACAGACTTACATAGCACATTAAAATGTCAGCAATGATATTGAACCCTGTTTAATAACCCTACACAAGTGTATATTCTTTTTATAGTATTTCATACTCTACCTGCCTTCAAGTGCCGTGTATCTCTAATTCACTTCCTGCCACTTTGTGCGAACGTCAAGTCAAATTTCACACTTTTATTAAATTCTAAGTGGCTGTTTGCGTGAAATCCCACCTCTTGCATGTGCTCTGTAACAAAACTTTGCTGTTTATCCACTGTTTACTGGACTGAATTTAACTTTTAATTAATGTTAACCATATTAGAGGCTTTCTTTATATGGATGCTAATATTCTGATTCTATTAAGGAAAAATCCGAATAAAGAAAAAGCTCAAAATAAGCAGGTGGAACTGATTACACCTCTTCACAAATCACTCAGAAAGAAGAATTTCATCACGTAATGTTCACTTTCTCGTTTTCTTTTCCTGCACACGTTCTCTGTTATGACGTAAATGTACGAGAACCAAGAGTGGGGACGCAGCGGGTAGCTGATCAATCGTGTGCTACAATAAGATAGCCACTGAGGCATGTGTGACATTTTCATTTCTTCTGCATGTCACTCCGCTCTGATTAAGTGCACGTGCATCCTCGCGTAAACACCAGACCGTATTAAGTCATGTTCCAGCATCTGACCCCAAATTTTCAATCAGAATAAAGATAGTGCGTGCATGACTATGTGCGACTCGCTTTGTGTGGCAGGCCCCAGATAGCATTTAACACTGACTTACATTTTACACAATGTGAAGTCAAAAACATACAAATTACAGTTTTCTTTTTAAATGATAACTTTTTGTTGTGAGGAAATGGGTATAGATAAACACACAAACACGCCCCATAACACATGCATTCATGTGACAACAGCACAAACAAGTTTTTAGTTTGACATTATTTCATATTATGGTTTGTTTATCTCTGCTGCAAGTGCCCCTAACGTTACATCTGTGTCTGCTGATGATATACAGAGGACATTGATTATTAAGGCTTGAATTAGTGAACCTACCAAACTGATATTTTCTGTATATTAAATATTCTTTTTCATGAAATTATGTGGGGAATGTTTTTATATCACTCAAATAGACACATGGAAAGTTGAGTGGTTTTTAGCAACTAAATAAAACTGAGGCATCAATTTGTTTGCTCAGATAAACTGACTTTAAACCAAAGTGCAAAATTGAGTTTAAAGTCTGTCCAAATATGTAGATATACTCTATAACAGGTGACGTGTGCCAAACTATGTGCTACGGAGGACTGAATCTGCTGTTTTATTCCCCAAACACACTAGACTAAATCTTGAATTTGTGTTCAGTCAGCTGAATTTGAAAGTCTTCCAATTTATTAGTTTTGTTATATTAAAACTGGAAGAAAATTTTACCACTTACTCACTTACAGTAATACATACATACATACCCCCCCCCCCCCCCCCAAAAAAAAAAAACAAACCCTAATGACTAGCTAAAGTGTTTTACCACTCTACAGTATAAATATGCTCGCAGAGGGTAGTTAAAGTCTGAGTTTTTCAAGAAGACGATTACAGTGTAGTGAAATAAAAAGCTGAATAAGTACTACAAGTATGCTGTATAGAGATAATGCTAAATAATTAACACTGGACCATTCCAGGTTATTTTGTGGCCACAGAAAACAAATAAAGTATGATGTGGTTAGTTTGAAATCCCTCTGGGTGCTACTAGGATTGTTAGCTTTGGAAAGAGAGTGCTAGCTTAACTGCTGTTAGCTCTTGCTACATTGTTAGCATACAGATCTGAGAGCAGCATCAAACTAATCACTGAATTCGATCAAGCAAAAAAACTTGATCACTTAATTTAAGTACATATGTGCATATATTACAATAAAGGCTTTTAATTAGTCTGTTATATGTATGGTGGCAAGGTGGTTCAGTGGCTGTCATCTCACATCTGGGTTTGATTGTGTGTGGGGGGTTTTCAGGGTGCCTTGTTGTTGCAGTCTCTGTCTGTGAGACACCAGCAACCTGTTGAATCTTAACCCTGTCCCTGACCCAATGTCAAACTGGATATAAAAATTGTATGTCACTATGAATGCACCCAGTGCTTAGCAAAGTCCCACTGTGACTCTTTAAGTTTGCCACTTTTGCTATGTCTTTGAAACCAAATGTACAAGTGAGGTGGGGATTTGACAGAGGAACTGGATGAACATAGGCTTGCAACAAAAAGGTAGCATACCCTGATTGATCATTCACCTGGACGATGACTAGCATATAAGCATCTAAGAAAACGAATGGATCACAATGGTGTATTTAATATGACTTCAAACTATCGACTGAACCTATAATTCCATCAGAACAGTTTTTACTAAGGTCTGTTTTCAACCAGAGGAGACGTCTCCTGCTGGGGGGAATGCAGGTTTATGGCTTTTCTGCAATTACTTTACTTTTCTTGAACACACTATTGTTTATATACAGTTTATGGCTGGGATAGGCTTCAGCTCCACTCTGAACTCTACAGAAAGCCTAACCTCAAATGTAACTCCTTGCAACTACTGTGATTTTGTTTGTAACATGCTCCTTGTAGACTGAGCTCTTCATGGCACATAGTTTGACACTTCTGCATAAACTACCAATAGAACTGTCGGTACAAGCAATGGGAGAGTTCAGTGGGCCACATAGAGGTACATAAAGAGGTATCTGAAGTAATGCGCTAAAGCTTTTCTGTCGGGAGAAACTCCTTTTTTTTTTTACAGTAGATAACAAAATTCTAATGCATGCAAGAGCAGTGGGCAGACTTGATACAACTCCGGGTTAATATGAATTGACATGGCATCCATATATGCATACCTTAAATTAAAAGCGTTATGCCAGGATTATTATAAAGGCTAATATATAAAGGCAAGGGCCAATAGCTCATGTTTCATCTTTCTCACTTCATGCCCTTTTGTGTTTCTCATTCCTTTCGACAAAAAAGATTTATGTTCAAAAAGCCTGCTTGAGTAATTCATATTTGATCTACTGCACAAATATAATGTTATCCTAACACTTTGTGTGTGTACATTTGTTTGCAGGATTGGACAAACCGTTTTATAAGGATTCCTTCTACCCAGATCCAAATGTTTAACAATTAATTTTAACAGTCCTTGCTAATCCACCACACATTGTTTATTTACACACTGGGAACGAACATCAAATCTCTGACAACACAATCTCATCAGAAGGAAGAAATAAACAGCAGAGTACCATTTACTTTTCGTAATCAAAACAGCAGATTTTTTTTTCTTTGAATAATGGAACTGTCGATGCACTTGCACAGTAAGCTGCATTGAGTTCATTTGCTTTGGTGTTGCTGAGAAAGCGAGATTGAAATTATCCCTCGGCATATATCTACTAGTATTGATCAACACCCCAGCCGGCCTGTTTCAAAGTGAAAATATGTACATTTTGAAACAAACAAAAATAAGCTCATTTCTCCCTTGGTAATCAAATGTGTTTTATGCAATAAACAAAACTTTTGATCAATCCAGTAAACTTAGTAGCAAGACCACAAGGTGGTCTCTGATGGCAGTCTGGGGAGCTGTCAGTATAATTATCATAAATTGATGACTGTTGTAAAACTAGTCCAAACAGGAATTCATAAAATATTTGCAAAAGTATTGGGCCACACCTCTTAATCTTTGAAATCACCTGTTCTCAGTACCTTTGCAACAGGTGTATAAAATCAAGTACCTAGCCATGCAGTGTGGTACTGCATGGCTAAGTCCATTCATGAAATCTTATCCCTCCTAGATCCATAACTGTAATGTAACTGTAATGCTGCAGTTATTTAACTGCAGCATTAACATCAGCACAAACGCTGTGTGCCAGGAGCTTCATGGTATGGGTTTCCAGCTCATGGTGGCCCAGTACTTTTGTCTGTATGGTGTAGCTAATGAATTTTCATATGGTCTAAAAAAGATCTGATCAGTTAATGCACATAAAATGAAGTCATCTTGTTGTCCTGGATACACCTTTACATTAACATTTACGTCATGTTTTTGTGGAGCAAGTGGAGCAAAAGTCTAATAGATAATGCTGTGAACCGATGCTAATGACTCACACTGCAGACTTTATGACCCTTTTGTGACATTAAAATTACCATGCCATTTCCTTGCCATTCATATATGTGCACAGGCTTAGTTTAAATAGTACAATCTTTCTTTGCTGGCAAAGGTTAATGTTAATGTTACAGTAGAAGTGGATTGGACAGGCGGTCAAGTGGTGCCACTTTTGATCACGGACAGCCCATAAAGACATTGTTAGATATTATTAAACTACAAATGTAACAGTTTAGCTGGAAGAAAATGAATGGATGGACAGATGTAACAATCTCTTCGCTGTGTACTTACATAGTAGCAAAGTGTTTAGAATTCATTCTCCAGAGTGAAAGCTGAAGTAGATAAACTTTAGAAAAAGTGGCTTTCATTCACTTTGATTTGTGCATTTTTATTGGTTTCCTATTAATTCAAAATTAAGGTAATTAAATCCAAATATTTTGTTTCTGTAGAGAGATTGCAATAACAATTCTTTCAGGCTGAACTGACATTTATTATATTCTTCTTTAAAGGTAATGATACATGGAAAAACATTGATAAGAAAATTTTGTTTGTCTATTTTAATGCATTTTTCAACCATAAACAGGTGAGAGTTATCCTTAATCATCATCTTATATTTGGGCCAATACAGTAGAGCTGCCAGAGCCACATGGGGAGTGCTGCTAAGTGCAGCACACTTTGGGCTGGTCTAGTATTAAAGGAGGGTTGTGCTGCGAGGTGCTGTGAGGTGCCAGGTTCGGGTTGGAGACTAACCTTTCTTCCGGAGTCCTTGCTGCCACACTCCCCTTTATCGTACCACCATTTGTTTTTCAGTTTGTCTAAGACGGCTTGCTCATTGAGCTTCAACACCGCTAGGTTTACTGGGATTCTTCCAACCATAAGGGAATAACATAAATAACATATTATACCATGTTATTTTATGTTATTAATTCAGAGACATAAAGAGCAGCAAATAGATACACATGCCTGGATTTGCTTGTTGTCAAAAAAACAAAACAAAAGAAAAATGTCACACAAACCACACCCACGTGCACACAAATATATTGCAGAAACATCATTAGAAACATCAATCAAAGTGATATGAATTAATACTCCATCTAGCTCGGTTAGTTTGCTCCCTAAGGCAGTAGATGTGTATTACTATATCACTTGGGGTAACCGGCATACTGCTTGCACTCACTTATGCCACAAGGCTTTCTTAATTTGATCTTTTCCTATTCGAAATCAACCATGTTGTACAGCTAAACTTATAGTCCCAGAATGGATGCGTGGGAGCCACAACTTTGCCGTTTTAATTAGCACTGATCAATTTTAAATCAGTGCTATTTTGTTTGAGCAGGGAGACATGATGCAAAAATTCCCCTCTCTATGCATTTCAAATTCATCCCCTGCCGGCCAAGCAATCACCCCCCTCAGTCCTTTCCCTTTGCTCTTCCCCACACCACACAGAGAGATTAAGTGTTGCTGGAGTGGTGGTGCAGCGCAGGCCTGCCAGTTACCCCTCTGTTCCCCTTCCCCCACTTCCCACCCCACCTCCCACTCTCAGTGGTGGTGGGTTTACCCGCAGGGTTTATCAAACTGGCTCTGACCTTGGAGTCCCCGCCCCCGCTGCCGCACTCTCCCTTGTCGTACCACCACTTGTTTTTCAATTTGTCCAAGAGGCCCTGCTCGTTCAGTTTTAACACTGCCAGGTTTACTGGGTTTCTTGAAAATAATATAAAACGATAACCATTAGGAGACACTCTATGGGACAGATATAAAGAGATTGGTCGTATGGTGGTGGTGGTGGTGGTGATAATGAAATGCTGACTTAGAATTGGAAGCACTCCTGCGTTTGGCTACTGGTGTTAAGCAGGAGCGCTGGCTTTAGGATGCACGTGTTAGTCACATACCTGCAATGGGGCTTAAACACTGAGTGCCAATACAGTGGGTTTTACCAAGGAGGGGCTTGCCTCAGAGAGAGGCAGAGCAAACACTATAAATGGAGATGCTTTTGGATGCGGAAGTCTGACTACAGATGGTAATTTCCTTTCAGCTGCACCAGCATACAAATTGCTATGGCAACTAACCTATCAATATTCAAGCCATAACAGCATTCTTGTGAATAGAAGCTGATACTGAATAATTTATAAATAACAGCAGAAACAAATTCCAGCAGAAGCTTCGACGGTTTTAACTGCTACGATCACTTTCACGATAGCTTTATTTCTCTAACTGGCTGAAAAAGATGTTGCCTGACCAACTGCAGACACATCACCCAAAGCACCTCCCCATGGGTAGCTCTGTCTCTCTCTGGTCACTGTGTATTTCCTAAAGCTGCAAGGTTGAGGACAAAGACTATCCATCCACAAATCACAAGAATGCCAGAATCTGCAATCAGAATTTGCATATAAAAGTAAAGATTACAGCCTTTACGTGATTGCCTTTTTTTTTTGCTCAAATCAGCACCAATTCTTCTGCACAGGAACAATTTAGTTTGTCGGCATCCTGCCTTTCTCATCACTGAACACAGAAGAGTCTCTACCCCCAACCTGGAGGACATCACACAGCTGTAGGGAAGACAGTTTTTTTGGAGCTGGTAAAACCTCTAAATTCTTTCTTAGCCTGGCAGACTCAGAGAAAAAAGAAAGAAGTCACGAGAAGAATTAAAGTGGACATGGATGTTGTGGAGAGTCATGGTTTGGTTGGTTCAGCGTGAGCAGATGTCAGGGAGGTTACTGAATGTTAGCGGGATGGTGCAGACCCTGAAGATTGTATATGTCAGAAATGAAGATCAGAATTTACACAGAACGTCAGAGCAATTGACAAGAAAGTGATCTCTGAAGACATTCCTGCAAAATGAAGAGTTATTTTAGGTTTTTTTTCCTCAAAAGTTCTGTTTTCAATCAGGCCTGCAATGCAATATTAGCGCTATCAGCGCTATTAGTCTCATTTACTGTGTAGAAAATAAATCTCTACTTATGCAAAAATCTAAAAAGAATGACAGTATATAAATGTCTAATTAGGAACTTCTATTGGAACGGGTATCAGTTCTGTAGTTCTGCACAGATACTCTATGAAATTTAAACACGATGAGAAAAAAAGAGTCAGATTATTGCTTCTCTAATATCCAGTCGTCCGTGCAAACTGATTCATTATCAATGCATTGCAGGTGCGATTGGACTCAGCTCTTTAAATTCATGGGTAACTCATTCATGTCCCATTCCGGATGAGCTGAATACATTTCCTCCTTAAAACCAAAAAAATCCGTGAGTCATTCTACTTGCCATGCTTTAATACCACTCATGCAATCGCAAATGTTTGTTATCTGTTAATGGAACTCCATATCAGACATCTGTGACCACAATGACAACTTGGGAATAAGGTACATCGCTAAGTAAATAATTAACACAAAGAGAGCGAGATCAAACGGGGGCCACCCTTAGCTGTTCACCACTCTGTCCCACTGCTATGTTGTGGTCTGGGCCAATCCCGACTACATGACTCTGAAGCAGATTTATATCAACCTCTTGTCTTATCGTTCATGCAGCATTAAACTTCATTTGCGGAATCTAATTTGTATTAAATTTTAAAAAGGAGCTTCTGATCGAGGCTTTAGAAGCAGTTCTACTCAGCATTCTGACCTCTGGCTGTCAACCAAGGAGGAAACCCATATGAATCCGCAGCGAGTTTGAATAAAATCTTCCCATATGGCTCCTTTCATTAAAATGAATGAGGCCTATTAGAAATAGATTAAAAGCTTCAGATGCCACCAGCTTCTGCACTCTCTCTGTAGTTGCGGGAGAAATTTAAATGGGAAGTTGGTTAAGGTGTTAATGTAATGTGAAATAACAGCTGTTGATCTTGGACATCGATGGCAGGAGTAAATCCGGGATGAATTATCCTTCAATATGTCAATTATCACATTAAATGTCGCAAAATACAAATTCCACTCTGCTGACTTCACATTCAAGGTGTGAGCTCTGGCTTAAGTGGTAAAGCAGCTATACGGGATTCTTTAAGTTGTAAAATTGCTTTAGGGGCTCGGATTTTTATGATTGGCACGTTTCTATTTTTTGCGTGTGTGTTTGTGTTTAAGGGGGATGATTTGAAGAATATAAAGAGAGTTTGAAATATAATTGGAAGGCATCAAGGAAGCAAAGTGCTACTTAAAGAGGATAAGAGATCTCATCGTCCTGCTTTATACTTCTGCTAGTGCTCACAAGTCAGCTGGGAATAATCTAGCTGCGTACGTAGATGTGCAGACACAAATAAAGATGATCAGAATTGAAAATGGGAGGGATCGAGCTATAAATGCCAGTGCAATATGTGCAAACAGTTGGAGGATGACCGTGACAATAATGAGATGCCTTCTATATCTGATCAGAGCA
This sequence comes from Aulonocara sp. 'chitande type north' Nkhata Bay, assembly GCF_057382095.1. Classification (NCBI taxonomy): domain Eukaryota; kingdom Metazoa; phylum Chordata; class Actinopteri; order Cichliformes; family Cichlidae; genus Aulonocara; species Aulonocara sp. 'chitande type north' Nkhata Bay. The sequence continues at coordinate 20,260,625 of NC_141345.1, forward strand.
TTTATACTTATAAATTAATCTGGTAGTGCGTGCACAAAGCATTCAGAATGCATGAAATGGCACCAAAAAAAAAATCAACCTAAGCACATAAATATGTTCATAAATGAGCAAATGCAGACCTCCAAATAAACAGGTGAGGGGTAACGCTCATGCACAGGCACCAATAAAAGCACATGAAGGCTTTTATCCAACCACTGCAGTGGCAAAGGTTTACCTGAGATGGGAGCCCTTTGGTGTGGCAATTCCATAACCTTTGGAGTCCAGGTTGCCTCCCACCTTCATAGTGTCACAGGGTTTCCTCTGCTCTATGTACTCATTCATAGTGGACTCCAGCAGGTAGGCATATTTGCCCTTGGACTTCCTGACTCTCATGACACCCTCGTCTGTCGTTTTGACAAACACAGACGGGTCGGCTGCCTTCATGTAAGACCACATCTTCTCAAACACGGCGATCTTAGACCTCTGACAGCCAGAAATGTTAATAAGAAAAGGGATAGAAGTACAGGGAAAGGGACTGTCAGTATATAAATACTTTATTATCTATCTTTAGAGTGTTAAAGGTAAATGTTAAAATCCTTAAAAATGTCAGGACTTTACTCCCAATTTAACTATTTATGCTCTTTTCATCCAACCCAATATCACTGCAAAATGTGTAACAGACGCAGGTCCACCGTGTCCATTTCACATTTTGCCTCTCCAAAACATGAAATGGACACACACGCAGACGTTGCTGCACTACCAGCACAGGGAGTGAAAATAATTCACAGGAAAGCGTTTAAACAGACATTAGTAACACATTTACATGTATGTACACATTAGCTGCCTAGCTTAATGGTTTCTGGTGATTAAGGACCCTGGAATGTCCAGGAAGTCACTACCGACTTTGTGCCTTTAAATATATTATCCCCCCTGCTGGTAAGCGTGTACATTTCACGTTTTAGAGAGGCAAAGCGTGAAATGGACACAGTGGACCGGCGTGTCTGTTACACGTTTTGCCGTGATACTGTGTTGCTTCGTCAGTAGTTACTCACCGTTAGATTGCTGGCAGAGTCCACAGCTGTGTTTTTGTGATTCTACATTTACTGTCCTCTTATAACACTTTAAAATAACTTATACTTCCCAAATGCCGCTAGCTCACAATGAAAATGTTTAAACCCCGGGTGTGCCAGGTTTTGTTCCTCACCCTGAAGAATTCTTTGGTGGAGCCAGCATCCAGCGTTCCATATGCAATCTCTGTCTGCTTGGCCAGATCCTCGGCACTCTCTATAGGAGACACCATCCTCTCCACAGTCAGGAAAGCAGCCAGATTCGCAGTATAGGATGAGATGATGATGAGAGTGAAGAACCACCAGACGCCTCCAACAATGCGGCCTGACAGAGAGCTAAAAAGAGAAGGACAGAATGTTGTTAGTCTGTCAAAAATAGGTATGCAAAGATGCTGTTCACACATATCTTTCACAGACAGAGCCAATTCTGCATTAAGGTGGGGGAGAAATAAATAGGTGGCATCCATCTTTCTCTTTATGGAAAATTCTGCACGCAATCAAGAAGAGCTATCTAAAAGAACCTGGTGATGTTCGCACCATTCAAATGATCCACATTACATCACACTCACTGTATCATTCCTCTTTTCACTAGGCTTGGAGATCATACCCCGGTCTGCTAAGGAAAGATAACCAGCTCCACAAAGGCCCACTCAGCTTTCTCCCTGCCAAATTAATCTCACTTTAAGAAAGTCGCCAATATGGTTTATGCCATACACATTAATTGTTGGGGATTAAGAGGCAGACAAGAACACTTAGCCACTGCTCTAATTGCACTTCCAATAAAAAAAAAAAGCCAAATTCAAATGCCTGCACTGTGCAGTTCGTTTCCTTGTATCTCTTCACCTCAAGAGAACCCAGTTTGAACAGCAGCAGCAAAAATCATGTTGCATTACATATCAGACCCCCTCCCAAAAAATCACTGAGGCACAGGGTGGCAGAGCTTCTGCAGTGAAAATGACACAAATCTGAAACAAAAAATAAAAGGCTTTCGTGATTCACCTTTGTACCCACGACTCAAATGGAGCATGAACATGAAGGCAAGATTAAGTATGGAGGGGAAAAAAAGAGACAGGGAGAGAAGCCGAAACGTAATCATTTAAGATGCTTTTCAGATGACGGGCAGATGATGAAAGAGCAGCCATGGAGCGAGCCGAGAGCAAACACAGAACGGTTGCAGAGCCTTTGAAAAATCAGTCGGGAGGCTGTCTGTGTGTGTGTGGTGTGTGTGTGTTTTGACTTGCTCACTGCTCAAAGATCATATGGGTGTAGGTGAGGTTAAACTTTGACTGCACAGTGAAATCTTGTGTGTGTTGTGTGATGCAGGGCAATATATGTATATTGCCCTGCATATATATATATATATATATACACACACACACTTGTACCTAGGTGAGTTGGGGACAAGAATAACCCCCTCTCAACCTGAGGCAATGGTTCTCAGACAGAAAAGGGCGGATTGCTCGCTCAGGGTTGCTGCCTTCAAGTGAAGAGGTTCAAGTATGTCAGGGTCTCATTCATGAGGTGAAGAGTGGCGTGGAAGACTGACAGATTGCTGCAGTGTCTGCAGCGATGCAGATGTGATGCTATCCCGGTCTGTCCTGATGGGGAGAAAGCTGAGCATGAAGGCAAAGCTGTCCATTTACCGGCTGATCTATTTTCCTACCCTCACTTGTGGCCACAGCGTGTGGGTAGTGACCCAAAGAATTATGGATACAAGAAAGCAATGAGCTTCCTCTGAAGGGTATCTGGGCTTATCCTTTGAGAAAAGGTGAGGAATGTGGTCATTCATGAGGGGCTCAAAATAGAGAGCTGCAGTTCCTCCACATTGAAAGCAGCTGGCTGATGTGCTTGCATGGAGCTGTTTTAGGCATGTCCGACTGTGAGGGAATTTTGGGATATATCTAGGTACAGCTTACGGATGCCTCAGTGTCACCCTAGAAGAGCTAATGGAGGTGGAAGAGGGAGGTCTGGGTATTTATGCTCAAACTGCTGCTACCAAATAAGCAGGAGAAAATGGAAGCGATGATGGATGCCTATTTTTATGATTTACAGATATGTCAACACACTCATATATTTAACATACACAATACACACAAATATTGAGATACAGTTATATAACTTTCTGCACATCTGCAAATAATCCTCCTACAATAATATGCTAAGGTTCTTCAGGTGATATTCATAGAAGTGAACAACCCTTTTGTCATTTATACATTAGTCAAGAAGCAAGCAAGCCAGCCAGCCAGCATCCATACATCACATTATGGTTACTGAAGTGTCTGTATGATTCCTATAAGATCTTTTTGAATTTTCACAAGAAATCTGGAATCTGGCAATGCCATGTATTGATTGTGTGACTAACTATGCTACCTCTGCGGGCTTCAGGTATCACCTCAGTAGTGACACTGACACTAGCTAAATGCAAAACTAGTGAAAAACAGTGAGAAAAGATGAGGAGGGGGGAAAAATGTCAGTGTCCTCCACCTGTAAATCATTCCTGTTTTGGGGGTTGTCTCATTGTTGCCCCTCTAGTGCACCTGTTGTTAATTTCATCAACGCCAAAGCAGCTTAAACTGATTAACAGCCCCCTCTGATACTTAACTGACCAGATCAATATCCCAGAAGTCTAACTAAATAGGTGTTATATCTCGAGCAATGTATTACTATTTCCTATTTGTATAGGTTAAAAAGGCAGATCAGTACGGTCTAAAAAATTAATTGATAAAACAAGAAAGTACAAATCTCAAATAAGCCCGCTAACAAATATATTCAAGATCTAATATTCCACCAATATGTTCCCAATCAGCTGTTTTCTTTAAAATAAATGAAAGCTCTAGATTATGCTTTGCCGGGATCCACTATAAAACTGGCCATCTCCTATTATTCGTGACAACATAGAGATAAAGAGCAGAAATGATGAAAATAATGTTCAAGAATTTCAGAGTCCTTGTAGAAATAAGTTATTTTCAATCCTTTATGTTAGCGTTCAAACTACACGGCACACATTTTATTGTGAAAAGAAGAAGTTAAGTCTGTTATTCTAGGCTGAAACAAGTGAAACGAAGGAGGAATGTGTGTGTGTGTGTGTGGGGGGGCAAATGGCATAGAAGATGAAAAGTAAACTGGATAGTACCACCAGAGGCAGACAAACTCCTTAGCTTTGACTGCTGCTGGCCTCCAGAGATGGCAGTAAACAGCTGTCTAATCCTTCCCCCTCAGTTGCCCTTTTTTTTTCTCCTTTCGTTTTTCTTTCTCTCGCCTCCTCTCTTCCTCTCTTTTCCCTTTCCTCTCCGTTCACCCTCCATCTCCGCTGTGCACGCCTGCCTGTCTCTTCATGTGCTGAGAGGGATGCGATTGGGGGGTGGGGGGAGGGGTGGTGACAGGGGTTTGGCCCGAGACAACAATACCCTACACCTCGGCATTGATGCTGACAAATTCAAGTATGCACGAAAACACACAGAAGTGCGTGCACACACAACACACATATGACCCACATGTGCATTTGCTGCCTTCCCGGGGATGGTTTACTGGCATGAGTGTGTGTGTGTCTGAGCAAGGGAACAAAGGGGTCACCATTTGGACGAAGAGAAAAGGGCTGTGTGTGTGCATGCGTGGATGTGAGGGTCGTTTGTGCACCTCAGTGTGTGTGTGTGAGAGTGTGAGTGGGTGTGTGTTGGGCCTCTTGCAGCAGTCCTCCCCATTTGAGCAAAGTGACTGGCAAACACAGACCTGTTTGTCTCTGTTTGTTTCCTTTTGAACTGCTTTCCTTTGAGCCTCCTTTCCGCCCCTCATACATTATTGCACAGCAGCCAACCTTGGCGCCTCAGTAAAAGATTAACTAAGCTGTCCTATTACAGTAAAGGAAATCTTCCGAGCAGCACTGTAATTTCATAGTCATGTTAAGGCAACGATTAATCAATTATTCACTCCGCCTTTAATTTTTTTTATTGTATTGAGAAGAAAATGAATGTTAATGGAAGCAGCAGCAGAAGCACAGGCTCAACCGCAGCGGCACAGGCAGAAATACAATACTTGTGTGTATGCACATCGTTAGTGCTGAAATGATTAAACGATCAATCAAAGTGTCCAGCCACTGACATGTGATCGAGCAAATATAGCACACACTTACCTACCAAACTCTCTTAACCTTAAAGATCTATTTACCTTCTTTGGCTTCTCTCACTATTACCTTAAATATTAAATTTAAATAAATAAAAAAATACAGTAACCAAATAATATAATAAGTATTTTAGGAGCAGAAAAAGGAAACAGGTCTCATTGGTGTTGTTAAATTCAGTATCAAATCCAAATGAGCCTTTCGTTCTGTTTGTGTATTTTTCTAAAGTCTTTCCTGGAGCGTTTTGCTTCAGCTTCATAGTGATGGAGAGAAAACATGTCATGCAATCAAGAACTGCACCAGGTCTGCGGGAACACTGATTACACAGCTTCTTAAAGCCCCCTCGGCCACCAGGACTCACCACCCGACACCTACCCAAGTTTAGCATTCCCTAAATCAGCTTCTTGCTTACAGTGATGGGGTCCCTCAGGTTTGGCTTGCAGTGGTTGGAAGAGGACTGGGCTGTGACCTCACGTACAGTATTTACCTTTGGAAAGCAGATGTTAAACTCTCTTGTCAGAAAAAAAATCATCTTAAAAAGCTACACACGGCAGACCGGATCTCTGGCTTTGACGTTTCCTACGCGATCTCCACCCACAGTTCCCCGGGAATCTGCTATAGCGCTAAACTCTCATTAGAATTCCCCTGGCTGGCCTCCTCTTTTCGATATGGTAATTAGCAATGACTAATGACTTTAGCAAGTGTAAAAAATGAGCCAGTAATGGCCACATTACAATGGATTAGGAATTACAGAGGTTTAAATGAGAAAGAAAATGGTCTCTAATTATGGTGTGATTCTAAGACAAATCAGGGATGGTACAGGAGTTTTCTGATATGCAGCTTTTTTTTTCTTGTTTCCTTCTTCTAAATTAGTAGCCGTATGTTCTCAATGACTGGGAACGGCCACTCCCAGTGTGTTTCCACAGGCGAGCCTTCTTACATGCAACGGCATGAAACAACAGAAACGGCAAAAAGGGAGTGAGAGAGTAGCAAAGTGGAACTGGTGAGGTTATTGTGCCACTAAGCAGAAATATATATATAGATATAATCCGAGATAGAGTGATTATATCTGAGCTAATCATCCCCTGCTCTGGTGAACTGCGAAAAACATCCTTAGCAAAAACAACTCATTAGACGTGGAAATGAAGAAAGCGGTATAAAGAAGAAAGGACCACTATTCAATCAACACAATGAGACTGCAGAAGATAAAGTGGCCGTGCGTGTGTGTGTGGTGCAACAACCAAGTCAAGGGTTACTCCATTAGTTATTCTAGCATAATATAGCACACAGGGCTCTACAGTCATAATTCCGAGTTGTATGTAAACATTATTTGTATTCTGTTTTGAAGGAGCTGAAGGTTTGAACAGGCCGTGAGAACTGAGGTGAATCATTTTTAATACCTTACTTGATGCGTTTGTCACACAGTGCTGGCACAGGATGATGGCCTGCATTACATTTGAATGAAATTAGAGAAGAAGAAGAAAAATAATAACTCCATAATTTATTCTTTTATTTGGAGGATTAAATGATTCTACTTATATTTCCTTTAAGAGTCCTTCTACTCACTTACTGTATATCACAGGGCTTTTGTTAATGAGCCTTTTCCCCAACTATGCCTCCACTGCTTGTAAATGTTATGGGTTGATAAAATTTTATTTAAGCTTTCTCCACAGTCTCCTTAGCAAATTAAAAAAAACAAACAAAAAACAGGCGGCTCAAATCATGCCTAATTGCACAGGTATGCTGGGATAATGAACCAGAATAGTATATTTATGAGTGCTGAACTTTTTTATGTAAAGCTGCCTCAATATAGGTCGCTGCAGTTGCAGAAAGCACATGCACGACCCCGGTCACGGGTTCAGAGCTCAGCGCAGACGTGGCAGCTTTGGCTTGATGTGCCACACACGATGCTTTTAGTGCACAGAAAGACAACAGACGCACACTTGTCTGACGCTTTTAGTGTGTTCTTGATATTGCCAAAGGAGCCTCGGGGGAACAGTAACACACTACGGCCGATATTGTTGCAAAGCCGCAGGTTTTGCTTTTGTGTGCTTGCGCTTTTGTTGCAAAGACCTCCCAGTTGTTAGGTCTGTATTATTTGAGAGCACTTTCATCTCCAAGGCCAAACTACATGTGAGCTTTAAGCATGGAGCACAAAAAATAACGATTTATTAAAGCTTCTCTCTCCATCTAAAGGTCAGCATTACCATGCCATTGAGCTGAAAAGAGAATATTATGGTAATGTTACCAGCCTGAAGCAAACACACCACAAGCTTGTAATTATACTCATTCAAGTAGACTATGGGAAAAAAACAAAACAACACTGACAAAAGCATTATGATTTCAAACGCTTTGTAATTATTTAATGCATGTTTCTTTCAATAAGAAGCAGTAAAGTTAACAGGCTGCTTTGCAACATATGGCTCATTTTGGAGCGGTCATGCGTGAATGCAAAACAAAACAAAACTTCAGCTTGCAGCCACCGCACGCTGCCGGTGCAGGGGAATCGATATAATTGAGATGCAACTCTAATCGTTATATCTGTGTCCGCACACTTGTTTGCTGAATGATGCTGCGGATTGCTGTCTTAGCCTCAAGTAACCTGAGAAAAGACAGTTCTGGCAATCTGTGAGAGTGCTCAGCTCCGCGCCCACACACATACGCAAAGCCTCTTAGTCACTCCAGCTAGAAAAACAGGCAAATACATCACAACTGTTTCCCGCAAATCAATGCCATCAACACGCGTGTAAGCGGACTGACAGTGCGTTCAGGCTTTCTGAGCATTAATACAAAAAAGAAAAAAGAAAAGGAGATGCTGTATGTGTGCATTTGAGTGAAGTTCTGCACATCAGAGAGACTTGAAGGGAAACTGCTATGATTTAAAAAATAAATAAAATCTCTTTACGGTTGCTATGGTGACACACTCTGCACTCAAAACAGTACAGCTGAGCTGAGAGAGATTTTAGTCATCTCACTCCTCCTCCTCTCACTCTTTTTCCTCTCACTACATATATAAGGGCATCCACCCCTATAGTAGAGTGGGCCTGCCATCACAAAGAGAAAACTCTCATCAACTCGCAGGCCCTCTCATAAGCCTCACAGCATCGCATCTTTCCAGTCAAATAACTGGCAGTGTTTACACTGGCCCAGGTAGATTTCCCATGTGGCCTCGAGCTCGGTGTATTATTCATGGTTGCAAGAAATATATCCGTATACTGTCACAGCTTGATTACAGCAAAAAGAAAAAAAAAAGCCCTCTCTGCATGTGGAAATGTATGTGTGACTGATGTGACAGAGTAAAACGCCTCAGAGGCGATGGTGCCTTTGTCTGTGGTACAAAGTGTGATACGCCAGTGGGGAGTGTATATGGGCTCGTGCGTGCGTGTGCCTCGGTGGTTTCTGTTGGCGAGTGTGCATGCATGTAAGATCAAAAAGTTGCCTTCATGCGATCTCCGAATAAATAAAACATAAGTTGTGCCGTGAACTAAACCGAGCCGTATCTTTATGAATAAATCATCCCTTCCTGAACCCCCACCCCCCCACTCTCTCCAAAAAACTGCTTTATAGCAGCTAACTTATTCCACAATTATGTAACTCGGTGGCGTGTAACACAGTCTATTTTCTCAGTGCTCGCGACATTAATAACAACAATAAACACAGTGTGACATCCCGCTTGATCCCTGTGCAAGATCAATAATTCCCTTGATCACAAGAGTTCACCTGGTTCGTCACTGAGGGTTTGGTTAGCAGCCGAACAATAGCTTTCATGTCAGAAATAATGGGTGTGCCTGCATTATGTGGGAAACCTTTAATTTCAAGTGCAGTGTGCTGCGGGTGAGTCTGTGTTTGGGTTGAAAGGAAGAGGAAAGGAACACGTACAATATTCAGTTTGAAGCGTGAGCCATTTTGAAAGCTCTTCTCAAAATGGAATGAAGACAAACCTATAGGGTATCTATATCTAAACAAATAAAGTGATCACATCCTAAATGTTCTGGAAAAAAGTGACCCAATGCAAAATAAATGTTGAGTCAATGTTACAACAATGTTAAAACCTGACGATGTAATAGTAATGACATTAAAAGAACACAATAATATAATTGATCGATGATGATCTTTCTATAGTTGATCAGGTGACAATGAGGTTGAAAAGTCATGGATTTATAGCTGACCGGGAAATTATATTGAAATGTGGTGGATTTTATAGTTTAAATACCACAGAAGTTCAGTTGATTAGAAGTCATAAATTCAACAATGTGTCAGTATTAAACTGCAAAAATGATCAAGACTCAAAGGTAGAATTCAGGTTGACACTAAAACTTTGATTTAACATATTTTCAATTATTGTTTGCGATCTGGGTCGGGTTTCAATGAGACTCTGATAAAAGTTATCTGTGCTTACATAAGTCAACAAATAAGTAATGGAGGCTTAAGTTGACACATTGACGGCAGAAAGTCAGCATCTCAACAGATGATCCAGATAATCCACGGAAAGCAGGGAAATAATGAACACTATGCTTGTGTTACACATAGTACTTGATCTGAAAATTTGACTGTTATGTTTTTGCTTCACGTAATGCTGGAGAAATGCAGAACAGAGAAATCAAAAATTCCCTGAGAAAACTGAGTGTTTAAACTCTCCTTTTTAGTGCAGTAGCAAAAAAAATAAATACTGACCCTGCTGGGGTTACATTATACGCCTCGTATACAATCCGTTATTGAATGATTCTGACCGCCAGCCTGAGACATTGCTGCTGGCAGGAAGGGTGTGAGTGACAGGGCTGATTTATTTCAGTCTACAGTCATATAACGGAGGGAACGCAGACACCTGAGGACCAGAGTGAACTCCACGGGGCCATGCATTTCAGACAAACGCGCACCTATGAGGAGACACGGACGACAGATGCCGACTTAAACATATCCAAACACATTCACCTGAAGAACACTACGCTCTTTTACTCAAATCCACTCAATATTTCCCTCATTGCATCTTCCCTGCTGCGCTTAAAATATAGTACAAGGAAAAAACTAGCTCTTCACTGTAACACAAGTATAGTGCTCATTATTTCCGTGCCTTCCATGGATTATTTGGATCATCTGTTGAGATTTTGACTTCGCCTGCGATGCGTTAACTTAAGCCTCCATTACTTTGGCAGGGTTCATATGAAGAGTGAGGGCCAAGCCTTGCAACAATACTACAGCTCAATGTTGATGCGATTAGCTAGTTTGAATCTGTTCGCAGAAGGCAGACAACTGCAGGGTTAACCAAAGCCCTGTGTTTTATTCACATTTTATGGATGTGCGACTGTTTAGGATGAGAGAGGTGAGGGTTTTTCACCTCTGAAGAACGGAGAACAGAGTTTATTAGCGAATGCTAGGACTGAGAAGAAGTAAAGAACGAGGAAGTTAACGGGTGCACAGATGAATGGAGAATTCTTTGGGTGTTTATGTTTGTGTGTGTGTTTGTGTGTGGTGAGGGTGAGGGTCAGTCTTGGAATCCACCTGTCTGCAGAGATAAACACAAGAAGGGCCCAACAGCACAGACTGGGGCTTATGGGAGGGCCTGACTGACAGTGCTGACATTTAGAAAGAGCACAGTAAACATGGCCTTGCACAGAATAAATAGCAGGGGGAGCAGTTTGGCCAATACACACACAATCACGTACTGTACGCATTAATGCATCGCATCAGTTTGAAGCATAAATTAATACAAGTGAGTCTATGCATGTGCACAGAGAAACAGAGCTGCATGTACACCTTGATGCACAGGTACACTGTAGACTGTTCCAATCTGATAGCCTACTATTAGAGCGCTGACAAAGAAAATGGCAATAAGTGTTTGCTTTTAATAGAACCAGGCTACACACACACACACAGATACAGGCTGACGAGAAAATTAAACACGCCTACTGATTAATCCAGGACAGAGTGGATCATCAGTGTTGTTCCTTGGCCTTTTGTCTCTGATTAAATGGAGAAGTATGAAGAGAGAAGTGCTTCAGGCTGCCTACCACAGAGCTGAATGCACCTCTAGAACAATCTGTTCTCACCTATTAATAATAAAGGCACAGCGATGAGAGGTTTACAGGCACTGACTGGGAAATGTCAGCAAATTCAGAAACATAATGTCTTTTACGTAGTTTTATTCTGAAATGTATTAATTAACCATCTATCTATCTATCTATCTATCTATCTATCTATCTATCTATCTATCTATCTATCTATCTATCTATCTATCTATCTATCTATCTATCTATCTATCTATCTATCTATCTATCTATCTTCAACCCTACATTTAGGCATGTAGAAGTGGTCAAGACGACGGGCTCGTCTGAGTATTTCAAAAGCTACTGTAATTTTCTCATAACCACATCTAGGGTTTACAGAGCATGGTCTAAAAAAAGAGAAAATATCCATTGAGCGGCAGTTCTCTGGGTGAAAATACCTTGTTGATGTCAGAGGTTAGAAGAGAATATCCAGACTGCTTTGAGCTGATAGAACGGGAACAGCAACTCTGTTATTAAACTTGTTAAAACCAAGCCATGCAGGAGAGGATCTAGGTACCCCTCCTGTCAGCTACGAACCGGAAACTGAGGCTACAGCCAAACTGAGTATTGTTGGTGACGATGCCCATCACTTTATGACCACAGCCCATCTTCTGATGGCTGCTTGCAGCAGGATAACGCACCGTGTCGAAAAGCTCAAATCATTGCTAACATTACAATGTGTTCCTTGTGCTCACAAGGCCTCCATAGTCATACAAATCATATCCGTTCAACAGATCACCTTTGGAATGTGGTTAAACAGCACACTTATATCATGGATGTGTAACCAACACAGCTGCAGCAACTCTGTGATGTAATATGTCAATACGGACCCTAATCTGCTTTATGTCAAATATTATTTCATATAGTCATATATATCCACATAGTCACTTTGTATATCAGCTGCTACCAAATTAACAAGTTCTTAATTAACTAGTTAGAGCTACAACATCAGACAAATCAATATTGTTGATGCTTTAAAAAAAACTAACCTAAGATCAGCCAATCGGCAAGGATAATGCTGATTGGCTGTGCTGCTTACATATGTGCTTACATAATAACCAACAAGTGAGTATCTAGGATTTCATAAGCGGTATTTGCTAAGACATCAATAACATTGCTCCAAAAAATACACGCACAATTCTGAGTGAGAAGTGTTATTTTGTACTTTAGCAAAGTTTTGAATATACAAAATGTTAAAAAAGTGACTTGTGCCTGACAAGGTATCCTCGCTCTAAAGCACACTCTATTTTATTGTCTCTTTCTCTCTAAATGGGACCATAACATACAAAATGAACATAACGCCATATTGAAAAAGACCTGAAGGTAGTGCCTTAGAATATAAACTGTTAAGAGAGTTTTTACTGAGGACGTCCCTGTAATACGCCTTCTTTTCGCAATCCGGAGAGAGAAGTATGGAGGTTTTAGGCACAGCCGCACTAGCTTCCTTTTTCACACTGACAGGACATATTCAGTCTATGAATAAAGTGGAAAAAGAAAGACAGGCTGCAGCTAGGCAAGAAAAAAAAAAAGAAGATGGTCAAACCCTACCTTACATACAAGAACAAAACCTTCTCAAGAAAGAATTTTTTTGATAAAAGTAAAACTGCGTACGCTGTGTAATACTCTGTTCTTGTGAATTTGTGATGTTACAAGCACTGTTGCTTTCATCTGACAAACCGTACAGTATGTCCTTTAACTCTAGCAGAAGAACTCATAATGCTTTAGGAGACACATCAGCATGCACCAGTGTGTGTGAATATGCACTGTGCTAACTAGAGCAACTAGGTCACCCAAATTTTCAAGGGGAAGATGTTTCCTTCAGGCCAGTATTCAGCGGGGTGAAACATTCACTGTGTTGGTTTTTCAAGACACCAAGCAGGCCATGCTGATCGCTACAGCATGTCCTGCTGCACACGCTGTGACATGTGCAGTTTTTTCTTTTTAGAAAAAAAAAAGTCTGTGAATTCCGCTGACGCCCCCCCCCAAAAAATCTTTTACCAAGAACCAAAAATGAACACTCAGACTCACCTTGAAAGGACACTCCAAGACAAAGAGAGGTATTTGACTGAAGTCCTTAGAGGACAAGCGCCCTTAAAGCCCAACCTCACTAATAACACTAATGAAATTCGGTTCCACCTCAAACCTATTTTACACAGAACATAAGAAAGTAGAGAGGAATGGCCTGTTTTGTCCTTTTAGCCGAAGTCAATGAAAGGTCTTGCATCCGCGGAGGTCGTCCCCCTCGCTCCTCGAGCAAAAGAAATGCAAATACTCTTAATTTTGTTTTTTTAAATTGCAAAGTACACACCATTCCACACACACAGCTCAAAGATGGCTGTGCATACAGAAGGAAGGGACAATTTTAAGGAAGCACCGTGACATTCCCTGGCCCTCTCTCTTTGTGTGGCATACAAGAAAATCAATAGTTAATCCAAATGCATTTTCTGCCTGTAAGAGAAGAGCATTTGGACAATAGGCTTCATCTCACATGAAGCACAGCACAGTCTGCAGGCAGAAAACAGTAAATGTCAGATGAAGGCCTGTGGGAGGAGGAATTCACTACCTACATTATGTACTGCTGAGCACCTATGTGCCGCATGCAGGCTCGTGGGTTGCAAAGTTGTTTTGTTTTTTTCCGTTCTGTTATTTGTGCAGGGTGAGGCCAAAGTGAAGATACACCCTTTAATTTGCCACAAGAAGGAAGTCGAGATGGAACGCAACGATGCTTACGAGTACACTTTCAAGACGGCGCGCTGGGATCTCCAACTTCACGGTAGCTGCTACATAATGTATATGCAGCTTAATGTTTAAAGAGACAAGAAGCTCTGTCTACGAGTGACCTAACCTGTCTCTGCTAGTTCAGAGCTTACAGTGATAACACTGACATTATCTTCTCATCTCCCCCTGTTAGCGCCTCTGGAGAGCTCAGAAAGTCGACCTCAGTGTCTCTAATTTCAGACACTTAATGAGATTTTTAATTGGTGACCTTTTGAGAACGGTTTCATACCACAGCTCATGAGAGCACTTGAGGGAAGCCAACATATAACACTCAATACTCACACCAGGATCCTTCATAGCAGCTTCTTAAGGCTCTAATATTTGCACAACCGACTGGCTAATCACTTGTGAGATGCAGAATGGCAGGAATTTTTAATTTTATAAAATACTAAAGCTTTCTACTGACTACCAGTTTTGACTGTCCTAGATTTGTGCCATGTTTTTAGCACTATGGGAATTATCTGGAAACTGAATGAGACCACAACAGTCTGCAACATGACCACATCATAAGCTGGCTCTTCTGCCCTTCATCAAAGTTTTATCACTTCTTTGTATGACAAACGGCTAAGAAAAACACAACAAAATCTCAATAAACAAAACTCAAGTGAGCTGAAAAAGAAAGCAAGTCAGCATGCTGAGGCGTTGGTGTGGCAGATAGATATGTACTACACGTAGGTGGTACTGAATGTCTCTTTGTGTACCAACAAATAAAAGCAGAGACTCAGAGGAGTATAAAGCTTCAAAATTTGTGGCCTCAGCTTCTTACCGTGGTGAAATATCACAGCCTTGCTGCATGAAGGCGCCAAGTGAAAACCAAAGGGAATTGAAGATGCCAAATTCATTGGTTTGCTCTGGACTCTGCTGGGTGGTGTTCTGCTGCGTCGGTGTCTGGCCCTGCTGCACCCCGTTGGAAGCCGCCGCTTGGGTGGGAGTCTGCGGCTCGGCTCCCTCCTCGTAGTCTTCGGCGTGCCACTCGTACGGGCTGAATCGACTGACCAGGAAGAGGACGACGCTGACGCCAATGTAGGCAAACACAATGCACATCCAGATCTCGTAAGCCAGCGGGTCCAGGAAGGAAAACACGCCAGGCTTGGATTTGGTTGGTTTCTTGATCATTATAGAGATACCCAGAGACATGAAGGGCTTGGAGAAGTCAATCACCTCTTCACGGACCAGGGTGATAGTGAGCGGAGCCACAGCCACGTCTGCTTTCTGAGGAAAGAGCACAAAGGCAGGTGTAAACAGTGCTGGATAAAGTAGCATTTCATTGAAATTCTGAGGTGGAATGATACTTGTGTTTCCTTGTTTGCAGCAAAGGTCTGAGAGGATCACCGCAACCACTCAACGTGCACTACACCGTGTCTAGATATAAATGTATTCTTGATCATTATCCAAGTGTATTGCACAACGAGAAAGCAAAAGAAAGACCAGTTCTTTCAGTTTTAAGATGGTGTCTTTATCTTCCTCCCCCTCATCACAGCACAGTTGGTACACACAGCAAAAGTTAGTCGGTAACGATCCAGGTCAAATTAAAAACACAGCACAATTTCAGACTTCTGAAGAACAAAGTGGTTAGACTGTCGAAATTGCAATTCAGAGGAACCTTTAGTAATCATATAATCACAAATTATTCTAGCAGCAAACTGTAAGGATTCGTTTCTTCCAAAGTGAACCTTGCCCAAAGTCTAACATATTAAAATTATATTTAAATAAGCAGCGCAGAATACTAATAAAAAGAAAGCAAAATAGGTAATCATCCTTAACAGGCTTGGGGCCAGTGCGGTTTTCAATGTGTTAAGACCTTCAATAATCAGTATTCACAAAAGACATTTAAAAGTTAATTTTCCAGCTTTGACTGTGGGGAAAACAAAAAGAAAATCTTAGAAGAAGCTCCACCGACTCACCCCATACACCAGCTCTCCGACCATGCCATTCCACATCTTGGTTTCGGGATCTCGGGCTCCGTACTTGCCATCTGAGACAATCTTCAGTTTGTACTGGTAGCCCACATGCTTTGCTATCTCTGCAGCCAGCTCCACGATGTAGCCCTCGTACTTATCATTCCCCACAAGCTGTTCGTGGTTCTTCTTCAGCATCACGTATGGAGACTCCTGTTGGATGTGGGGCAGCCATGAGTAAAAACGGATTTTTTATTTGTTTCTTTTTATTTTCCTAAAGTTTTAAAAATCATTTACAGGAACTCACTCAACAGCTTCTGAAATGATTTCCCTGAAATTAGTGTGCACTTTGAAAATGAAGTGCTATCTCTTGTTCTAAACCGAGGCTTAGGGCAAAAAAAAGGAAAAAAAAGCACTGGCCCCCAGATATAATTGTAGGTTTAAAGGTTGAGAAGAAAAGAAAATTAAATGGAACTACAAGGCATTATTTTAGCTTTGTTCCCTGAAGGTAGGTATGCAATTCATCCACAAAGACCCTCTAAGTAGGATGAGTGCGACTGAATCGTGCACTGAAAAGCACATAGCATGCAACAAGAAAACAGGAATTGGGCAGCATTGTTAGAGCCGAAGAGACATGAGGTATGATTCAAACGAGCACCTGTGTAAGTGCGTGCATGAAGACAATGAAGCTGACAGCTCTCTGAAACCAGGATAACCTCTGCTCCAGGGCCACATTGTTCTTCTTGTTACATCGACTACTGCACATCTCACACTGATTGACTTGCCTGAGAAACTGCAGCTGGCACTACACCTGGGGCTCCACTTTCAGAAATATGTATTTCATACAGAATTAAAGTCGCCTCAGTATAAATTGTCCAGCAGCACTAAGAAGGCCTCAATTCCCACAAGTTGTTATGTGTTCCTGTTTTAAGCGAGAGTTTTCTGCTGAGCTTAGAAAATCCTTCCATCGTGTTCACCAGTGTCTAGATAAGGAGGCGGGGTGTAGGGAGGAGAGGGTTTCCTATATGTGTTACAGCTATCTGTATTCTCCCGCTCTTTATGATCCAGGTGAAGGTAATCATTGTTGCACATAACTTGAGGCTGGTAGACAAATGGCACCCTGGGGAGG
Source organism: Aulonocara sp. 'chitande type north' Nkhata Bay (assembly GCF_057382095.1). Lineage (NCBI taxonomy): Eukaryota > Metazoa > Chordata > Actinopteri > Cichliformes > Cichlidae > Aulonocara > Aulonocara sp. 'chitande type north' Nkhata Bay. The sequence goes on from NC_141345.1 coordinate 20,277,637, forward strand.
CAGTGAAGAGAAAGGACTGGCGTGCAGCGCTTTCACAGTGTACGCACTGGCGCACGCAGTCATAGACAAAGACAGGGCACACGCAACTGTGACCATGCCCACTACACACACACACACACACACACACAGAAATACACACACACATGTACAAATGTGCACATGGAGATGTGGCAAGGCATACAAAAGGTCCTCCAGGACTGAATCACATTGACCTCGAACAGCTCCACTGAGATCTGCTGTCACTCAACCACATTAAATACAATACTCAGACACATTCGCTGCACATTTATACACACAAGAGCACTTGTGCACCTGAACAAATGCAACTACACATGTAGAAGTTCATATTTTTAATACGTTTTAAAAATTCAATCATTTTCTCTTGTGTGCTGACATTACCCAATATATTTTAAGGGTTATACACACTAAAGGCGACAATAACACAAAAATCAGGCATGCTAAGATTAGACACATTTCACTCTTTGTCTGATTTCAGTGCAAAGCCGCAGTCATCAGCAAAGGAAGCTTTGATGCCCCATTAAACCAGTTGTGCCTCATTTCTCCACATCTCCAGGCCTAGTCTGTGGGCACAGGCTTGGACAGCAGGGACTACAGTGAAGAACTATGTGATATCAACACAGCAGCAAAACAACACCCACCCGTAGGCAACGAATCAGAGAGCACAGAAGTTAGAAGGTGTAAAAACTCCTGCGCCTGTGCTCCTCACACCTTATCTCTTCTCTTAGCTTCCAAGACAGAAAACTAATTTATCTTCCCGGAGAAAAGGACACTGATAGGAGATTATGTCAGAGAGAGTTATTTTGGGGGCTTACTCCGGAGACTCCAACTCTTGGGTTTAAATAAGGATTTTAGGCATACTTTCGAAAGTAGATGTCAATAGACTACATGTCAGGATTTTCCTTTGCAGCTACATTAGTGGCTACTTTCTTATATTTAACTCAGTAATCTTATTATAGTAATACTACAACAACCACTTGATTGGCTTTTCAGTGAAAATGATTCTAACAGGATCTCTGGTCTTCCAGTTGTACTGCAGACAGCTGAAGTGGCAGAAGCTACATGCATGCAGAATGTATTCCCGGCACTTCACATGTTCCACGTTGTGTTATGTTACAGCCTCATTCCACAAAGGATTCAATTCATTTTTACCTCAAATTATAAACATATTACCCCATAAAGACAAAGTTTTCTTGAAATTCTTGTAAATGTAGTAAAATTTGAAAACTAAAATATAACAACTACATAAGTATTGAAAGCCCTGGCTCAATATTTCAATCTTCTCTCAAGCTATGTCAGGTTGGATGGGGAGCGTCTGTGCACAGCCATTTTCAGATCTCAAGTCTGGGCTCTGGCTGTGACACTCTAGGACATTCACAGAGTGGTCCTGATGCCACTCCTTTGTTACTTTGGCTGTGTGCAAAGGGTCGTTGTCCTGTTGGAAAACTGGGGCTAAACCAGAACATTCTGGAGCTTGTTATAATCAAGGACACGTTGCTGCATTCATCTTTCCCTTGACCCTGACTAGACTCCCTATTCTTACTGCCAAAAAACATCTCCAGAGCATGATGTTGCCGATGACGCACTGCATTCAGGGCACAGAATTCAATCTTTATTTCATCAGAACAGAGAATTATTTCTCGATATTTGAGAGTCCTTTAGGTGCCTTTTGGCAAGCTCCAAGTGGCTGCCCTCTGGCCTCTCTCTCCTGGAGTGTTGGAGAGTTACTTTCAAACAAAGAATGTGTTTAGTTAACTATGTCTAATCTCTGAGATTATGCACTCTGTTTTTCTGAAAAATAGCCTAAAGGCTTGAAAACTGGGTACAAAAAAACCATGTAAGCTATCAATCTCCTTTTCTCGCAGCTGAATGGATTGCATTAGGGTTCACTTTGGGCTTCATTTAAGCTGAACTGACTACTGCAGCCATTTTGCACTAGTTTGTTTAAACATAATTATATCTGCTAAGTGGCAGAGATAGTTGGCTTCTGAAAATTTCTTTATCTTAATTACAACTTGGAGGCTGACTGGAAGAGTTTTTCTCCTCTCACTGGCAATGATGTCTATATATGCAGCCAATGGCTCTAAAAAGAGTGCACAAGTTGATGTGTACTGATGTCTTTTCTGTTATTCTACATTGTTTCTTGCCTTCATCAGCTCCACTAAGAATCTTTTATCTGGTGTAGTGATGGGTCGTTCGCGAACGAAATGGCTCTTAGAGCCGGCTCTTTGACGTGAACGACGCGAGCCGGCTCCTTATCGCGAGCCGTCACATGGGTTTTGTTTTGTTTTTTTTCTTTTTCTCAGCCTCTCTCTCGCACTTTTTTTCCCGCTTCACTCTGCACGCGAGCCTTGTGCTTTACGCTGGGCAGAGGGGGGAGGGGCGGTAGTTACACTCAGTAGCACAGGAACAGAGCCAGAGAGAGAGAAAGAGAGGCAGGGACAACAACATTAGAAAGGTATAGTAATCATCCACAACTATTTTCGGTTGCAGATGATAAAGACAGGGATAGCTCAGTAGGTAGAGTGGTTGCCCCATGATCGGAAGGTCGGGGGTTCGATTCCCCTTAACAGCTACCCTGAGGTACCCCTGAGCAAGGTACCGTCCCTACACACTGCTCCCCGGGCACCCAATGGCTGCCCACTGCTTCACTGAGTGAATGGGTTAAATGCAGAGAGCAATTTCCCCACGGGGCTCAATAAAGTACAATAATGTACTTTCTAAAGGATTGAGAAAGTTTATTCATGCAGGTTCATATGACAGAGAATGTGCATGTTCTTTTAGTTTTCATATTATAATTTATATTTAATTGTGTTGTGGTTTGCAGTGTTTTGTGTTCTTTTCACTTTAAATTTGTGAAAGGAAAAAGCTGAAAATTTAAATAGTTAAAACTTGAAATGTGAATAGTTGATTTTTGTATTATATGATTTATTTATTACATTTTATGTGGAGTGAATAAATAAAAGTATATTTACGGTGGCCCCTAGAGACAAAGCACATACAAACTTCAAATCACGTACAAACTCTGAAGCATGTACAAACTCCAAAACACGTAAAAACACGTACAAACTCCAAAACACGTAAAAACACGTACAAACTCCGAAGCACGTAAAAACTCAGAAGCATATAAAAACTCAGAAGCACATAAAAACTCAAAACACGTACAAAAGACAACAGAAGTGCTCCAGGATGCTGGGCGCAGTGTTGAGCCTTTGTTATCTTGTGGCTACACAAGCCAGCAAGTACCAACGACCGGATTTGGTGTGTGGTAATAACAGGTAAATGAACTTTTTTTTAAATTATTTGAATATATATATGAGTGCCTGTGTATAAATACACAAACAATACACACATGCTTTCAATTGTGTAATTTAAGTGATCTAGTAGCTCTGCTTTGGAAGTTCAGTTCATGCTAGAAATGTGTTTTGGAGTTTGTACGTGTTTTGTCTCTAGGGGCCACCGCATATATTTATATATAAACATATATAAATAAAACCACTTGTTTTTATGTTAGTAATTCCTTTTGTGCATAATTTTATATTATTGTTAATAATAAATTAATTAAAGCAACAAAACAACCTGAAGAGCCGGTTCGGAGCCGAAAGAGCCGGCTCTTTTTAGTGAGCCGAACCGAAAGAGCCGGATCTCTAAAAAGAGCCGGAAATCCCATCACTAATCTGGTGAGCACTGAAGTCATCTGAAGGAAGGCGTGTCCCACAAAAATCCCACAGTCATGCAGTCTTTCTATACCAGAACTCTGTAAAGGCAGCTAAAGCAGCTTTCCTATCAGATATTATTGAGACTAATAGCCACAACCCGCGAATGATATTCAAAATTTTTAATTCAGTGATAAATTCCTGTCCGGACTCTTCGAGCTCGGCCTCTCAGGCTCTCTGTGAGCAATTTCTTATTCATTTTAGTGGAAAAGTTTTATTACTGAAGGCTTCACACTCTCACTCTCTTGTGCTGAATCCTGTTCCGGTTTTACGATGCATGTCCACCTTTTCTCACTTTGAGCTGTTATCACTCCCCACTCTTAAGGGAATAATTGAACAATTGAGAAACTCAAATTCTGTGCATGATATCCTTCCATCCCGAATTATCAAGGAAAGTTTTGAGGAATTTGGGCCTTGCATCTTATTTTTAATGAATTTATCATTGTTAGTGGGCTGTGTCCCGACTGCTTTTAAACATGCGGTAGTGCACCCTGTTCTTAAAAAAAGTAATTGCGATCAGAAAGACCCTGCCAATTATAGGCCAATCTCAAAACTTCAGTTTTTATCAAAAGTTTTAGAGAAAGCCGTCTTTCTCCAAATACAGGCTTACTTAGTTGCAAAAAATACCACTGACAAATACCAGTCTGGCTTTAAGCCACACCATAGCACTGAAACGGCCCTGCTAAGAGTCTATAATGATCCTCTTGTATTTGCTCACTCTGGTCGCCCTGCTGTTTTAGTTTTATTGGATCTGTCTTCAGCCTCTGACATGGTTGATCATAATATACTCTTGAGGAGGCTAGAGCATGTTGTAGGCATCAAGGGTTCTGCCCTTAACTAGTTTAATTCTTACCTCACAGATAGATCCTTCTCTGTTGTGATGGGAGGATACTCTTCCTCTGTTGCCCCTCTCTGCTGTGGTGTGCCCCAGGGGTCTGTATTGGCCCTTTATTATTCTCTTTGTATATGCTACCCTTGGGCTTCATATTTGAAAAATACAATATTTCTTATCACTTTTACGCTGATGACATTCAAATCTCTTGTCAACTGACTGATGATTTGTCAGCATCACTGAACTCCCTGTACGATTGCCTGAGAGAGGTTAAAGATTGGCTGTCAGATAATTCTCTCATTTTAAATGAGAAAAAAGCTGAAGTTATGGTGTTCGACAGCCATATTCCTCGAGACCAGCCTGTTGCCCTGCTGGGGCCCCTAGCTAACTCTCTCTGATTCTATGCGTAACCTGGGTGTCTATTTGGATAGCTCCTTTAACCTTGATAAACAAGTATCATCAGTAGTTAAATCTGTTTTTTTTCAACTGCGCCAGATTTCTAAAGCTAAGCATTATATCACACAGGGACCTGGAAAAACGTATCCACGCTTTTGTGACCTCCAGGTTAGATTATTGTAATTCTCTCTACTGTAGTGTCCAAGCCTTCTCTCTTCGAAGGCTGCAACTCGTTCACAATGCTGCGGCTCGCCTTCTTACTGGAACTAGAAAATTTGACCCTATTACTCCGGCTCTTGTTGATATACACTGGTTACCAATCAAATATCGCATTGAGTTTAAAATCTTGCTACTCACTTTTAAAATCCTGGATAACATTGCGCCCAGCTACCTCACTGACCTCCTCAATCTGTACATTAAGATCATCAGGTCAATTACTCCTGGCCCAACCTAAGTTTAGACTGAAGACCAGAGGCGATCGTGCCTTTGCTTCAGCTGCACCCAACCTTTGGAACAGCCTCCCTGCTTCTATTCGAGCCTTGGACTCAAGATTGAAAGAATATCTATTTGACTTGGCTTTCCTCACCAGTTAATACCCTTTTAAATCTTTTAAATTTTAAACTTTTAAATCTTTTATAAAATTTTATAAAATTTATTATTTTATTATTAATTTTACTGCTGTTTTTGTCTCAGCGGATTTTGTATTTATCTAACTCTTCTGGTCTGTTAGTGCCTCTATCCTGTCTATGCTAGTGCCCGATTTGTACCCTGTTATTAACTTATGTTGACTCTCCATATTACTGTGAAGCACTTTGGTGTGCCTTCGGGTTTTTAAATGTGCTATATAAATAAAACTGTAATGTATTGTATGCAAAAAAGAAAGCTTTCACAGGATTCTATACAGTCCTGTGAAAAATGAGGCTCATCTCATGATTCAGTAGCTGGTAGCGCCACCATAATTTTAAATTACTATTTTTCTCTATGACTTTATCAGTCACATCATTGTGAAGGAATCTTCACCCACTCTTATTTATGAATTTGCTTTAGTTCATAAAGACTTGTGAGCATTTGTTTAAGCACATCTCTCTTAGGTCTCCCCACAATATTTAAATCAGGTTGACGTGTGGACTTTGACTGGGTCATTGGAACTACTTGATTCTTCTTCTGTTGTACATTTGCTGCTGTGCATGGGAACAATGTCCTGCTGAATGACCCAATTTCGCCGAAGCTTTAACTGTCAGAGAGATGACCTCACATTTGACTCTAGAATGCTTTGCTATAAAGAGCATGCAAGACTTCTAGGTCCTGTCTCTGTGAAACAGGCACAAATCATCACTCCTTTCACCACACTGCTTGACTGTAGGTATGATGTGTTTGTGCCTATATGCTGTGTTCAGTTTGTAACAAACATAGTGCTGTGCATTATGGTCAAACATCTCCACTTTGGTCACATCTGTCCAGAGGAAATCATTGCAGAAACCTTGTGGTTTGTTCAAATGGATCTTTACCAATCTAAGACATGCTGCCATGTTCCTTTTAGAGAGAAGAGTCTCTCCTGTCAACTCTTCAAAACAAGCCATACTTGTTCAGCCTTCCTCTAGTTGTACTGTCACGAACTGCAACATTTAACATGCTAACTGAGGCCTGCAGAGTCTGAGATGTCGCTCTGGAAATTTTTGCAGTTTCTCAGTTTCGCGTCGCACTGTCTGATCTTGAGGTGAGTTTGTTGCGACTTCTACTCCTGGGAGGATTGGTAATCTGTCCTGAATGCCAACTTGTCAATATTTTTTTTCACTGTTGAATGATTGACTTCAAACTGTGTGCAAATGGTCTTATAAACCTCCACAGATTGATAGGCAGCAACAATTGTTTCTAGATATTGCTGGTGTCTTCCCTCCTCAGAATTGTGTTAACATACACCTGAAAGCTCCAGAGCAGCAAACTGCCAAAATGTCTTCCTTCATAGAGATGCTCATACTTGCTGATGTAGGTTGTATTTTTTCACAAGACTGCAGAAAGTCATGTGAAAAGTTTTTTTTTTCACATGACATATAAGTTAAGCTGCTTAATTTCTAATTCTGGTGTGCATATACCTTTCACATATACATTAGAGCCATTAAAGCCACTTTTCACTGCAAAAAAAAACATTTTCACTTTAAAAATATACCACTAGTAAAAATTAGGGAACCAGTTCATAGACAAGCTACTGAGAACATCCTGTACCTCCAGGGATATATTGTACTAACTTTAATATCCTCTACTGTACTATAGTCAGATATTATCAGCTATGATTACAAAATATAATGATACGTGTCACAAGAATGGATTAGGTCGAATCTGACCTCACTTGCAGACCATTTGTGTTACTGCCAATAAATACAACCTGAGACATGTTGGATGACCTAATGATGACATTTATGGTAAAAAAAATAAAAAAATAAAAATTAAAAGGATGCACTGACATACCACAGCCTCATATATAACAGTTACTTTGTCTATTTCATGAGAAGTTCTAATGCTGCACAGACACTTCTGCTGGTTCTTTCTAGTCTGCCTGTTTTTTTTATGTGTGTTGACATTACCACAGAGATTATGTTGACCTTTTGTGAGCTTTTAAAAGTGCAATAAATGTGTACTATACCAACTCTAACAGTCATCAACACTGTATGTCAGGCATGAGATTCTGCACTTCAGATGTACACGGAGCAATAAAGTTATACTGATACTCATTGTTATTCTGAGCAGGCTTCAGTCAGAATGAGAGCAGTTAGAAAATGTAGCTGGGAAAAGAAACAAGAGAGCAAGATACAATTGCGGACGCCTGCTGAATTCTTTCAGGGTCGTGAAATTTAAGGAACTCTACCATGATAGAAAATATGTTACTATTACTTTATCTGTTTCAGTCTCTCAAATTAAACACCCTCGTCCCCTAAAAAAAGCCCTTAACCTCTGTTTGTTTGAGTTTTTTTGTTTTTAACTCATACTTACCAAGATAGTGGTGACTATGTAAGTTCTGTTCAGCAGTGGGTAAGTCTCGTTGCTCCCTCTCAGGCTGGCTGTGGTCACGTACTTCTCATCTTCATTCCAGTAGCCGACCTAAGGCAAGGAGAATGTGTCACAAAGTAGGGCCCGTGTTTAATTAACTGCCTAAAGTGAAACTGACTATATGAGAGAAAAATAACTTTTACTCCCACTCAAAGACTCGAGCTTAAAGGCAGTTTATCATATTTCAGCTTATATTTAAGTCCAGCTCAATGACCTATCAAGCTGATTTAGCAGCTCTTACTGTGAATGACTGAAATCCCAAAAGAGACATGTATGTGGAGTGCACAAAATTTAATTGAAATGATGAGCTGTATTTAATAAAAATGTATAATTTATCAGGCATTTCAGATAAATTCAAGTACTTAAGTCTCCTCACTGGATAGCTTCTCCAGCGCAAGAGGAAAATATGAATTTCCTGCTATTTCAAATAAACATTCAGTTGCATTTGCAAGACTGAAAACATACCAAGAAGTAAGGTAAATCCATGTCTCTAATTTACCTTTCACCCTTAAGGTATTTGCAGCAGTAATGATGTACTCATTTGGGAGCTGCTCAGTGAGGTGTGAGAGTAAAAAGCTACTCATACACTTCACTGAAGGTAGTAGGAGATTTCTTGTTAAATGTGAATCTTAACTTTTTAAATTAGAAACTGGCTCTTTGGAGCATTCACTCGTTTGACTACAGTACAAGGTTTTAAAATAAGCTACAGGGTTAGTCAGACACATGTAATAAGACTGCATACATATTGTCTTTTTAGAAAGGGGGCCCTTGGGCAAGAATGAATATCTTAAATCGGACCCTCAGGCTCACCTTCTTGGGTCCAGAGGGGGCCAGTTCCATGACACTAACAGTGTAGTTGGTTCTGCGGCCTTTCTCATTAAACTGAATGTGACCAGTCAATCCATCTATACGGACCTGTAATGGAGTCAAAGATATCGAATAAGTAATTCAGATCCTCTCACTTCCTTGGCTGGTACGGCTGCCCCGTAACGTGATATTCAACCAGCGTTTCAGTGCTAGGAGCAAGCACTCGCACATCATGCTAACATGACATGCATTCTAAGCGCAACTCGCATGTTTTGTGTCGTTTTCATTTGTGAGTGTCCGCGCGTCACTGTGGACATAAATGACAGACGGTGTGCACGTATGTGTGCAGAGTGCACCGTGTTTGTCTTGGCTGTGTGATGGAATTAATTGAGCGAACACGAACGGCTTCAATCTCCAGTCTATCTGCAGGCAGATGGCGAGACTGATTCGGAACAGGCCTCTGCGCAGCCACTCTGCAGACAGCGCCTTGGGCAGCACACTCACACAAGCACTTGTATTGTACGTAAATCCTCATGAACACAAAAGCAGTTTTTATATTTCCATATTTTGCGTGAATGGTGTTGAATGGCTTGAACTTAAATTTTCTTTTTTTTTATTAGCGTTCTAAATTTAATCCAAATAACTGTCCGTGTTCCTCAATGCACATGCGGGTCGGCGTTCGTGTGTCTCTGTGACATTAAGGAGTCTCACAGCCAGTCCAGCATTTTCATCGCCAAATATTACATTTCTAAACTCAATTGCTGATGTCATATTTCATGATAATCACAGTCGAGTGTTATTGCCTGCAGGTTGTGTTTACTAGCTATGATGTCACATTTGATACTGGAGAGCTCTCCAACGACTTAATGTGAACTTTACACGACAGAATGAGACCTAATTTGTTCAGCCAGCCCAAACTCAGGAGCTGTTAGCCAATGTGCCACTCAAGAAATTGTGTGAGTGTGCACGAGGATCTATGTATTTATGCGTGTGTGCATTAGTGTGTTCCTCTCCACGTGTGCAGACCTGCTGCAGGGCTCTCTGGATGTCTATGCCCTGTCCCCAGGGAGCTGGTGGGTTGGCTAGGCATTCTCCAGCGTTGCCCCTGCGAGATATGTCTATCCTCTGTCTCCTTAAATTCTGAAAGGCTGTGGACATGACTTTCACCCCGTCATATGTTAGAGCACCTGTGTACTGCAGAGAGCAAGTTTAATTCAATTACATTTCATGTCACAAACACTAGAAGCGCTTTGCTTAAACATCAGAGACTTCATTTCTATAACTTAAACTTTAGGTTACTTTCTTATGCCTGTAAATACACAAATACCTTGATATGGTATCACTCTCAGCTTGGTATAGATAAATAATTGCTATAGCAGAAATCCAAAATCCAAAAAGCATATTCAGGTAAGAGTTACCTATTATATAGACACTAGGCTTAGAGACTTATGGAAGAAGAAGAAAGTAACTCAGAAATTTAAGGGGTAGTACTTTGAGTCCAGGCTTGGGCACTTTGGAGTCCTTATTATCAAACTCCATCCACTGCTGGACGATGCGGCTCACACTCGGCTCTGAGTTGTTGACGAGCTGAAAGCCGGTTATGTTTGCCCCGCCTTTCCTCAGATCTGTCAGATCGATGTCCAGAAAACCCTGAGAGGAAACCAGACAGAAACAGATTACACACACATACTCACACAGGTACAGAGGATATGTTAACTCCCTGTGAAATCCAGCTGATATGTTCTTCTACAGCAGTGGATTGCAAACAGGGGTTCTGGTTATCCAGGCGTCACAAGAAAAAAACCCACATGTAAAATGGATCTCGCCTCTACTTTTGAGCTTCATAAGCAGTTTAGCTTATAAGCAGATGGATGAATGGATCAATTATCATAACTTGTTAAAAACTGCATCAAAGGGTTTCAAGCAGGTGAGCATTTTGTAAGAACACTGTCCAAAAAGGTTTTGGAACCAGCAGCAGGGCACCTAACATTTGGTGCCGCTGGTTGGGTAATTTAGCTAACTTTATTACATTTTAAGTACTGCTTTAACTGTGCCATCACAAGTTCAGGTTTTAATTTCTTAATAAAGAAAAAAAATCTTTCATTTTTACATAGGGAGATCATCCCATTGAGCAGACTTCATTTAGGTCTTTCCTGAGGGACAGAAGTAGTGAGAAAGAAAATAGAAAACCTCATTACATGGAAGGAGCAGTCCGGCACTAATCTGTGATAGACGGAGTCCTCATATGCTACTGTTAACAACAGCAGGATCAAAACCTTATAGGCTACTGTGAACAATGCAAGGCGAGCCTCAGGCAAAGAAGAATGGAGGAAGAAGCGATTTACTGTAATGGTATTTCCTTCTTGTATCCCCCCCCCAAAAAAAACTATTATGTGGAGAGGGCTGTTTTTCAGAGGTAGAAAGTAGGAAAGACAGTTTCAGTCTCTCAGCAGGCTTCCTGTCAGCGTGGGGAGAGGAGGAGGTAGACAAGAGGGACCGGGTGGGAGTGGAGACAGAGGAGGAAAAAAGATTTGTCTGTGATTTGTCTGAGGTTTAAAAGCAAAGTTTTGATTGATGAGGAGAAAAGGTGCCTCTCTCTGGATTGTCTCCAGCGTACCATCCGTTTTCTTTCTTCTCTGCTCTGATGTTGTTGTTGTTTTTTATCGTGCCATTTGAAGCCTTGGCTCTTTTTATCACATCCGTTCTGAATTCGCGCTTGTTTACTGTGTTTTGATTTTCATACAGTCAAAAGAACTGAAGAAAAACAAAGAGGACTTGCTGTTCCCTAGCCTAAAGTTATCTAGAATTGTTTTTTTTGGTTTTTTTGCCCTTTTTCATTTAAGAGAAGAAGAAAAATACCCCAAACATATGCGGGCAACCAAGAGGGGCAGCATTCAGTCTGCTTTAACAGCCGCATTTCCCTTAATGTACCTGTATGTGTTGCCAGGTGTCCATATTTCTCAGCTCAACAGACAGACTTATGTCTTTTTTCTGCTCCATGAATGAGCTAATGCTGTGCAGTCAGCTGAGGAGGTTACTATAGAAACTAGCCTTTGCTAACACAGGACGTAGATGGGGGATGTTCCCGACAGAATTGTAACCACAATTTAAGTACTTACTGAAATTCAGTCTGTGCTCAGAATCAACGCACACAAGCACACATGTGCACTGAGGTAAGTAAATTAACTAAAAGGTCCAAGGACGTATAAAGTCATTTTCTTTCTTTTTTTCCCCGTTTTTTTGGTCCAACATTTTAACGGGCCCATTATAAATGACTGTGGCCACTTTGTATATCATCTGTTATTACCGTCTAAGCTTTATCATTTAAATTTAAATCTGGCAAACCGGTTGGACAAGGGAGATTGAGTCAATCTAAAACGCCAGCAGTGAGAAACTGTTCAAGCCAGCATCTGCATATTAATGTTGTTATTACCACAGCTTCTGTTGATGCCAGTTTTCTTTTCATTTAGCCACATTTATCGAGTGTTGTCAGGGTCTAACATGTGTGTGGCGAGGAAAAGGCAGCAGACAAAGAGAGCTAATGGATGTATGCTTTCATACACTGGCTGCCTGACCTTTTTCTGTTGCTGTGAGTCTGCACAGCTTTCTGTCACTGTCGCAAGTCTCCCACTTGTGTTGCTGTGATTTCTATAGCTGTGGCAGTGAAAGGATATTTGACTTAGCTGAGCTGCAGATGGAATGAGGGTAAAACCAGACAATTCTATTGGGTAAACACAACTATTGAATTGGCAATAAACTACTGAAAGTTTGGAATCCAGTTATGAAATGAAATATAAGACAAAAGATACAATTTACATACATTTATATAAATTCAAATAAAGTGTGAATGCAGAGAAGAATAGTGCCGTGCAAAAAGTCCTGAGCCACCCCTGATTTCTCTCTTTCTCTTAGAAAATGAGAAATAGGCACAGTGAGTTACTGAAATCTGCCAACATATATGAACATTTATTCTTCAACAGAACCTGAACTCTTTAACACAAGCTTTCTTTTAACTTTATTTTAAGTGGTCTTCATGCCTGATTGTATTCCATTCTGTATTTTTATATCCAAGTATGATTTACTGCATTGGCAGTGTGTTTGGGATCATTGTTGTGCTGAAATGTTACGTTGTTTCCAGTCATATGCTTTCCAAATAATATTACATCAAAATCTGACGGTACTTTTCTGCATTTATAATGGAGCCCCAAATCATGATAGAGCTTCCACTGTGTTTTACGGATGGTTGTTAACCCGTCTACTTAAATAATTTCCAATCAATCTCCATTGAACAGTAAATGGACCAACTAAGGCATCTCTCAGGTCTTGTGTCAGGTCTTTGTTGGTTTTGTTCCCCTGTTTTTTAAGGAAATGGATACCGCTCATTTGCTATAGTTAGTATTTTTTAAGACCCGCCACTTCTTCTGTTGTCCTCAACTTTTTAAAGTAAACAGTGTCCAGATAGTTTTCAGTTAGTAAGTCTTTAAGAATCAACATGTTGGAGGAAAAATACTATTTTATGCTTGTCAAAGTGTTTTATCTTTGGCATTTTTTGTAGATTCAACTAAAGAAATGGAAACAAATGACATGTTTTTGTGACAGACTGCTAGTAATAAACTGTTGAAAGACTTGATTTAAAATAGATTCTTTGCTAAAGTGTCTGTTATGTGTCAGCACATATGATTAGATGATTCATAGGTAAGCGCTAACTGTGGCTTAAAAAAAATATTTGGAAATGGTCAGGTACAGGAAGTGGACTGAAAATGGGTGAAAAAGCAACCAAAGAACTTCGGAAATGCTAGAGAACTATTGCTCAAGACGTCTTAAAAAATTACAAGAACATCTGGCTTCTTGGAAGCAAAATATAATTGGTTATTGGTGGTTATTAAGAAATTTAAAAAAATGAAAATAGTCTTTCTTACCAGATTAGCCAGAATATAGTGGTAGCTCTTTGCATTCTTTCCTTGATCTACAATCTGAAAGATAAGAACAAAAGAGACATAAAATAAAATGCGTGCCACACACACGAGCACACAAGGTTGTTTCGAATATATTCATGTGTGAGAAAGTGCGAGGAAGGATATGACACTCTCTCGGCATCACACCACAGACAGGACAGTGTAAAGCATTTGATCTTGTGCAGGACAGGCAGAAAGTAGGTTAACAGGAAATCAGAGCAAAGGGACTGGCCTTTGAACATGTTGGCTTTGAGAAAATGACAGTTCTGGAGTCAAAGAATGTCCTTTCCTCCCTTTCCTGCCAGTGATGAATGGTTCTGCTATGGAAGAAGTGTTCTTACAGCACTGCTGTCTTTATGCAGATATTTGTTCCAAAGAAAATGGCACAATATCTACCAAGCAAAATGTATCAACAGAAAATTTTGATACATAACCCGAAGAGGGAACAACTTAAAAATTAAATATTAAAAAAAAGAAGCAAAGACGGAGAAATATACACAGTTTAAGACATGAGGCAGACTCTTCCTAATCCTACTAGTCTTCTCTCTGCTCTCAGTATTGTTCCCTTGTGAGCTCTGGTTTGATCTTTGATCTGATATTTAAATATTTTACAGAGTTCTACTTCCCTGAAGCTCCATCAAGGTCTAACAATACCATGAAATAATGCAGGCTGTTAGTGATGAACTGTGCCAGCCCTTCTCCCACGCTTACACTCTGCATCTCTGTCCTGCCTGCGCTGTCATAATTCTTTCACTGCAGGCGTCGCAGGTCGGCCAATCACAAAGGGCCAGGACACTTTAAGAGATGGTTTATTTATATTATGAGTGGAGCAGGTAAACCGAGCGTCACTTTTACTTAAATCTAAATGTAGATTAAGTATATGATTAAAAAGAAAAAAATGTCATGCTTAGCTGGTGGCTAAATTATTTTTTTTTTCTTGGCTAAATAACGAGTCTGCTGTTGTGTATAGCTACAGCAAATTTGGTTGTGTGTGTGTGTGTGTCCTGACAACAGTCGCATAAAATAAGGTCAAGTGAGCAGCATTAATTTAAAGCTTAATAACAGCCTTAACCCGGTGGATATGAAGTTTGCTTCATGCTCTCCATGCAGGCAGTGTGGTAAACATGGTTTTTCCTTTCTCTTTCTCTTTGCAAGCATTTTGCTTTGTGTATACAGTGCAAAGTGCACTCATTTGTTTGTGTGGTGTTCGCGTGTGCGTCTAATGATGCCGTAGGTCATGACAGAAGGTGGCATTTGTTATTAATGATGACCTCAACACGAGGGGAGCCCTGCGGCCAAGCCTCAGGCAAGGAAAAACAAGAAGGAGGGAGGAGAGACACGAACCAGTACTGACACCAATACACCGTACAACAGGGGGAAACACACAGCCACACTGGACTGTCAAATGGAAAAGTTTTGGCTTTGAGTAGCTTTTTTTAAATTATGCATGCAGATTTTAAGAGTCATTCAGAGTTCAGCCCAAAAAGAGCAGGTCACCCTTTTTGTCTCTCAGTTGGCAAACCCACTGAAACATCTCTGCGGTGGCTTTTCTATGAAACTGCCTCTACACTCGGTTTGTGTGATATACTGTCAGTGGCTGTATTGTAAGACAATATCTGTACGGTATGAGATGAATTAGATGCGATCAGTTGTGAGTTTAAAGGGCAAACCAAGCAGAGGTGTTGTGTATATATGTGTTTCTCGCTGGATGGGTGCACAGGCAGGGCAGCATGGAGGCAGGGAGCAGATGTCGGTGATTGATGGTGGCTGTCTGAATGGAGAACTTCTCGGGCTCAGCTTCTGTAAACTGGTGAGAACTGATGCAATAACCTTAACTGTAGACACCAGGCCATCAATAACATTCACACAGAGCAGTGATAGCCTACAAATACAGATGGGGATGTGTGTGCACTTTTTTTTCTTCTCTGGAACAAACATAAAGAACTATGACAGTCAGACTGATAACATGCGTGGAATCAGCAAGCAAAACAAATTACACCTTGGTGCCTTCATATTATGCCAGAATGCCTGCTTGTAAAAGGCAGTAAACCCCCCCCCCCCCCCCCCCCCCACAAAAAACAACAAAGTGAACAAAAGTTTTTGAAATAACGGGTTCTTGGTTTCAGACAGCGGTTGAATAAAAGCAGCTCATTTTGAGTCAGCAACCACTGATTTTGCTGATTGAAAGACAGCTTTTCTTAGCAGCCTGGTAATTAAACTCGGGAACTGTACATGAGTTAGATGAAAAATATATTTTAATGTTTCCAGTTTGCTCATTTTAAACTGAGAACCCTGTGAAAAGGGTCTCTTGAACCTAAGTACTTCATTCATGATAATGTGCATGATAAAAGACTGTCCGTGGCAGGGCATCCACAGAGGTGACGTTTAATGTGGAAGACTAATAAATAGTAGAAATGTAACAGTTTAGTAATAAAGTGTAGATGTTGTATCCTAAATTATTGGTTTAATGTATCTACTGCTTCTTATTAACAACACTTAATAATCTGCCCTTAAAATCTCAAGAGCTAAACTGTCACCTGAGGCTGTCTCCAAAAGCAACTAATCCCCTTCAGTATTAAAATTTGAAACTATACAGCATAAAAATGTTCTGTTCTGGTCTTTTTAGCAGATTTTAACAATGCTGAATGTAAAACACTGTACACCATAACAGCACCTTCACAGCACCACTGACTTGGCGTTATAAAGCTAAAACTACATTGAGTTGAATTAACATTGTTATGGAAGCCTGTTCACAGTCTGCTAGGCTGCATTTGAGCTAATTCCAATAACCAAATGAGGGATGAGCCTGACTAGTCAGCTAGATCAGGGGTGTCAAACTCAAATACACAGTGGGCCAAAATTCAAAACTGGAACAAAGTTGCAGGCTAACGTTAATAGTTATTGAAATATATTTATTCCTCCAGATATAAGAATGAATCTTTTCTTATGGACTCAAACACATTTTGCTGAAAAACTGAATATGGAACAAGCAAAGCTTAATACTAAACAATATAAGAGTTTGACACCTATGAGCTAGATGTTTGAATGTTTGCCAAATTTGCTAGTCTGTGTCAGAAATAATAGTCTGTTTAATGGATTATTTTTCTTTAATTAATGCAGAAAGGCAGTTACTCGCTCAAAGATGGTTCAAAGATGACACCACTGGCGACTACCTGGGGCTACAGCCCTGACACACAGCCAGCACCCTACTCACGTTCTTTCTACCAGTGATAACAAGCTGGGGAAAAATAAACTGATGACAGCTGTCCTAACTAGCACTGATGTATAAAACCTGGAGAATAACAGGAACATAACCAAGCATCCATAGCCAGGTGTAATCATGTTCTGGATGTAGGGTTGCCAACTCCCTGAAAAATAAATAAGGGACACCTCGTGGCCAGGGCCGGGCGACCCAGTTGTCTTCACCCTTCCCAGTGTGGTAGCTCTTTTTTTGTGTGTGAAATTATTTTTTTTTAACCCTTTGACTTGAATTTGATTTAAGTAGATGTGTATTCTTTGTGATATGAACACATGTGAAACAAATGATCATTTAGCCATTTATTTTTAGCTCAAAATGACAACATTAACACATAAAACAGGTCTCTTTCTTAAACAGAAGCCTGTCATGCTTAACTTTTGAGAATATAAGTAAATCTTTCTTTAAAAGAACTCTGTCCTGCTTAACTTAAAATAATAGAAAACAATAGAAAGAAAAATATTCTTGTAACAGTGCACATTTAGTGCATTTAGTACAATTGGCTTCAGCTGAGGTATTATTTCAGCTTTTCTAATGCTAATCAGCTGCTCCTGTTTGAAAACCCGCTTGTTCCCATGATTACGCATCATAACTCATCATCATTATTCATCTATGTATTACTTTTATGTATTAGTCATCTATTTGTTGTAATCATCTATCCTTGCAGTCGTTTATTACACAAAATAAATTATATTATCACACTTCTGGCCACATAGCGCTGATATTCACTGCACATGCCCATATTAACTTTTTCCAGCCAGGTGTTTTCCTTTTCCCATTCTTCCCTTTCTCTGAGGGGAACAAACATTGCTGCTCTAACGCTGGGCTCACACTGTGCGGTTTTAGGCCCATTTTGAGCCGATTTTTGAGTGATCTTCATCGTGCATCGTGTAGTATACGTGGGGTAACGAGAAGTGATTAACACCTCACGACCAGCTCCCGATCATCAATCGCTCGTGAGCCGCTCACACTGCTCGCGCGCAAACACGTAAACGCCGTGAAAAAGACGGAGCAGCACGGCTGTGCAGCGTGTGATCTGGACACAAGCGATGGAGGCACAACTTGTAGAACTTTGAAAAGCTCATCCGAGCCTTTTCGATGTGGCCTCACAAAATTATCACGACCACAACAACCGTGAAAACAGTTGGATCTACATCGCTGCTAAATCACAGCTGCCTGATCATGTTTTTCATTAGCAATTTAGCAAAGTTGATGGTGGTGGTGTGTCTGTGTGAGTGAGAGACAGAGAGAGCGAGCGACAGATTTTCTGTTATAACCTTAATTTTATGGACGCACAGTGTGAGCACTCAGGTCGCATCAGAGCATCGGGCGGTATAGTGTGAGACCTGCATCGTGACCTACCAACTTCTAACCCCTGCGAGTCAATCGTGCAGTTTGAGCAGGAGCTGAATAACGCGACTGAAAAAATCGCACAGTGTCTGCCCAGCTTTAGGTGTACTGTCGTCCGAGACTTGCACCGCAGTGACGGCGTTTGTTTCCCTGTTGGCCATGCTTCTTGTTGTGGTCATCTGTTGTCTTCCGGTATTTTCTCCGTAAGCGACCTTTCCTTGACCAATGAGATGAGCGGTAATCTGAATTGTCATACTCGAATTGTCATAAGTGTGCTGTCAGCTCATTGGTCACAAAGCAGGAGAGGGGCTGGGAATTATGTTTTCAAACAAAGCGTTAATTCCATAAACATTTATAGACTACTTTTGATTCTCACTGTATTACGGGACAAAGTGCGTCCCTTATTAGCTCAATACGGGACGTGTACTTTTGTTTCTAAATACGGGACGATTCCGTATTTTAAGGGACGGTTGGCAACCCTATCTGGATGTGAATGCTAGCAAGCGTAAACCAACGCGGCTGCTGTTAGTATCACAAAGGTTAGACATACTCTGCCATCTAATCTGATGCTGTGTGTTTGTAACTTTATAAAGGACAAAAAATGGCCCACATTTCAGCGGCTTCCAAATAATATTGAACAAGGAACACGATTGACAATTTCATATTGCTCCTGTAACACACATAACATATTTGCTGTAATGTGGACTCAGTTTAAATGTTTTCTTAGGATCTTTTACACTAGTCTAACTTTTTTCTCTTGGTTACACGACTAACAAATTAGTGATTTAAACAAGAGAAAAACAAACTGTAGCTACTGTCGGTGAAATGCACCCATACAGCTGTCTGTGGACTTTGCTAATAAAGCTAGCTAGCATTAGCCCATAATGTAGCGCTGTTCCCTCTCATCCAGCTATATTCATTTATGGCTCCAAACAACCTAATTGCAAAAAACGCCATTTCAAAAACCAGTGGGTGATGACACAGTGTGTGTGTCCATCACAATATTCTTACAAGCGTATAAACATTCACTTTTCATATTTTTAAACACTATTTTTAGCAGTTGCTAAGGAAACTGCCAACATAACATCCTAGTACTGGATCATGTGTAAACTGCGGTGGTTACTGTGATATCTTCCTTTAGCCAAACTACTGTTTTTGTGAATAATTAGTCAGAACCATTTTCTTCATATTATCTCCCTGTTGTGTTTTTAATAACCCTTTATAAAGGTAACAACAAAGAGACACCGCCTTCGTGATATAATCTGGAGTTCAAGGGACCTGCTCTGCCTAGTTACAGTTGCTAAGCTATGGTTGGACAGTCTGTGTTTGATGGAAGGGGCTGTGAACAGTCAATTGCGATGATAGGATCCTTTTCCTTTTAACAATGCGGAGGTGAGAAAGTGATGATCCTATCATGGGAGAACTGCTGGCTTCAAATGCCAAAGCTGCGTTATTTATCTTTTACTGTCCTTGATGCTCCAGCAGACGAGACATCACAATAGACCAACAGCCAACCACCACATTAAATTTATATCCCCTCCTTTCTTTATCTGATAAAAATGTGTATAAATTTGTCCTGAAATGTTTGTGCCTTTTTTGTATGTCCGACGAATTCTTTTAAACTTAAGCCACATACATAACTAATACTTAGCTTGACATCTGTCTAAAAGAACAGCTGTATGCTTTTGTTGTGCTATGAGGCCACGTTTTTATGCTAAAATTTGATTATACATTGTGAAAACATAAAAAAGAGTGAATGTTTTTACCATTTGCAGTATGTTGTTGAGTCTCTCAGTCTCACAGTCAATGATAATCTGGCCCTCCTTTCGCTTGTCCAAATCCTGGAACACCTTCGCAAAGGCATTACTCGATATGGTCTCCACATTGACTGAGGTCACCAGCCAATTCCTCTCTGCTGCCGTGTCAAGAACCTTCTGCAGCACAGACAGACCTGGAAGACAAGCAAATGAGAACATGTGTTTTTGCCAAGTGTACGGAATAACTGAAATGCGCAAAGAAAGCTCTGGAGGTAACTGTGTGGGCACCTGTAACAGAACTTCTGCAAAGATGATGAATGACTAATTGGTATTCATCTACTGGGAGCAATCCAACAGTGTCTACATCTTATTAGACAGCATGCGAAATAAATTACATGCGGGGTAACCTCATGCTTTGTGTAGTTATATTATGAACTGCAAGATAAATTAAGACAACTTGTGAGCCAAACAGAAGCTGCACAGAAACCCAAACTGCCCCTGATAAGCTTATCCATCAGAATCTCCCTTGTAGCTCTGGTGATAAAGTGTAACGAATGCGATAGTCCATTAAGCACACTGACATATACAGGTGCACATTTCCAACTCGCACACCGCCGGGCTAAATAATCACCATTTTCATGGTAACAAACAATCAGCTAGACGACACACTCACAGTAAGCTTTAAGTCCTCCAAGCCCCAATTACAGGTGGCTCTACTCAATTACACTGTCACCAATACCCTGCTGACTCATTCGAGCATCACAGAGAAGCAGGTAGAGCAGCCAAAAAGCTAAAGGCTCATGCTAAGACAGGATATAAAAGGTGATTATGGAACACATTGATCTTGAGCTCTGATTTACAACCTGAGTCACTGTTGTACTTCTTTGCTGCTGGCAGCAGACCAATCAGATTCCTCTCAAGCTGGCAGCCGCAGTTGTTCCACAGAGTAAATGAAGTAATTTCACCCACGGCAGACTGGCAGCCATTACCCAAATGAATTATAGCAATCACAAAATTTAGAATTGCAAACTGATACACGACGTAGTTGTGTTTGCTTCTATGTTACTTAGCTGGCAAGCGCTGTTAAAGACTCCTTCGTTCCGCACATCACGCGGTTCACATATATTCTACGATAAATGCACGCAAATACTGGCTTTCCCACAACAACAGCAACAGCAGCAACAACACAGACCCTGTCAAAAGAAGAATGAGAAATGAAGTCACAGCCTCTGAAAGATGATTGCTTGGTCTTATTAGAATGCGCACCAGCTGCTCTCCAGGCAATTCACGCTGCTTTTTTTGACAACGGGTCATTAAGAAATAAAAAGATGGATGGTGTTTCACCTCTTTAAATGACCACAATATAGCACATGTAAATAAATTAGGGAACCAGACGAATGTGAGAATGCTGAATGGAACTGATACAGAGGGGTTGGTACATGGCTATTCCTTTTTACCTCATGGTGCCGACGCATTTAACAGAAAGATGAACGATAGAGTGATGAGCACGGGGAGACAGGAGATAGTGAGCTGTGAATAAAGTCACAAGGCCGGCTGTACTTTAATGGAGTCGAGCTGTAGTAAGTGTTTCAGCACCATGGACAGCACCACTCATTGTAACCAGGACCCGTGTTCCCAAATATGATAATCCTCCCAGAGAGCTCATCAAAAACTATAAAGAAAACTGTAAATAAAACTATAAGCAAAGAGTTCCAGCTTAAGACTGAGTCAGCTCAAAAGACAGAAAGGTGGTGACCCTGTCGCTAGGTATAACTCATTCTCTCAAAGGTTGTGCTTGGTTCAGTGAAAATGATGGGCAAAATCGGCAGACCTAATCATATAATTTACTCTGGAAATGGTTTAAACATGAATATAAAATTGTAATAAATAAGTTAGTTGCATAAATCTGAAGCCATACTTTAGTCTATGAAATATTTGAAAACACGGACCTACCAGTTTATTATGTTGGCATACTTTGCGCTTAATTATTAACAGTGAAAATTATTCAGCTTTTACAAATTACACCTACAACGCCGGGAAGTTCGCCATGTCTGTGAATGCTTTTGCAAGTCTGAGATGTGAAAAATAAAATGAACTGAATCATAATACGAGACCGTGGAAGAGCTGTAATTGTTTGTGTGATCACTCAGCTGATGAAAGCTGGACCGACCAAACTCATCACTGCTGCACTGCTGCACTGCTGTGCTCTTTTTCTTTTTTTTCAGTTCAGTGTTATTGCGTTGGCTGGAAGATGTGAGTGAATTTTAAATGAGATCGACCACAAACATTATCTTAGCTCAGCATTTGGAGTTGACACACATGCAAATGCACAATTTATTATTATTATTATTATGCAGTCACTGTTATTATGGTGGGAAATTTAAATACTTAGTTACACTAGCTCCAAAAGTCACACCATTTCTAGCTTTACCTATTTCCATACAGCCACTGTGTAAAATCTTTGTATAATCCTGACTTTAAGAGAAACTCTGTGAATTTACTCATTATTTTCATTAGCAGCTACTTTTAGTACTGGGACACATTGAACCCAGAAGTTAATTGATTTTCATCTTTTCATTCTTTTGCTATTTATTTTAAATTCTTCTATTTCTTTTAAAAACCTAATATACTTATTTAGTTCTTAATCTGATTTTACCTTGGAATACAGCTGGTTAGCAGTTAAGGTGTGCTAAAATTAGTATTTGAATCTCATTAATGGATTCTAATGTTTTCTTTATTTTTCATTTGTTTTGTTACAGATGTATTGATTGCTTGCCTCACTGACCGACTGATTTACCTCAAATATCCTCTCGCATTTTTAAATGTGCTTGATGCACTCCTCTAAATCAAAGTCAGTCTGACAGGAGAACTCACAAAAATGTTCCCTCAAAGGCATACTGAGAGAGAATGATATCATAATGGAATCTGGCTGTCGTAAGCACCCTTTTGGCCAGAGGCAGTACATGGGCGACCAGGGCAACAGACAATCAAGAACAGAGAAAATAACACTTTAGCAAACTATTTCCTGAATATTGTTTATGATAGGTTTAATGGGCTATCAAATTTGTTTTCCCATTCTTGGCTTCTGAAAATAAAAATGATAGGCACATTTATTAGGGGATGCTGTAAGAGAGCAAGACAAATGGTAATAGAAAAGGGGGGAAATACTAAAGCCTCTCAGGTGGCAGGAGAGTGATAATGCATGTGATATATTTGTATGTCCTTGACTGCTTTGGATAATGGATTAAACACTGGAAAAATGCTAACATAGGTAGACATTGAATATGAATGTATTAGACTAGAAATTAGAGAGCTTTTGGTCTTTTAAATCAGAAAAATGCAGGTTTACACAGTAACAGTCTGGTCTGAAAGTACATCTACTAAGTGAGCAACACACCAATTTTACAGTAAAATACTGTATTTTTTTAAATTCTCAATTTAATAGTGTTAAAATGTTAATGTTTAGCTATGCTGTGTTTAAACTTTGATTCCTTGCCAATAACTGGACTTTTTTAAACCAGGAAGTGAAACTTCACAAAATTTGTTTTTGTGTCCTGGGTCATTGTAGGCAACAATAATCTAGCATTTTTGTTTGTTTGTTTGTTTGTTTGTTTGTTTGTTGTCATATGAGAAAATCACAGAAATAAATGCACTGTGGCTCCTCCTCACAGAAAGTTCACACACAGTGCTCACCGCTACAGCCTATGCTATGATGGCTAGCCCTGTTAAGCTATGTTAATCTTTAGCTAGAAGTGGCCAAAGCTCCTGAAACAAAGTAAAGGTTCTGGCCAGTGTTCATACTCAGTGTTGTTTCATGTAGAGGACATTCCTACAAAAGCTGAGATCTTGTTATAGTTCCAAAAAAAAGGACACGGAGTTTAGGGTCCATAGACTATCGACATATGGTTGCACTTTGTTCCTCATAATGAATTTTAAGACAGAGTACAGACAAATGATGACAAATAGTTTTGTATGGTTATGGTAAACCTTATACTTTAAATTGTACTGTACCATAATATGTTGTTGTAACTTACAAGAGATACACTGTAGAGTGTACGAGAGTTTCATGCTAGAAAATTCAATTCAGTTCAATTCAATATAGTTTTATTTATATAGTGCCAATTCACAACATCTCCTGAAGGCACTGTCAACTTAACTGATGCAGTGTACCTAATAAAACATAGTTTGATGAAACATTTAGAAGAGGCAAACACAGCTGCTCTATACCATACTACACAAACTGATCAAACTAAATACGATTTCTTTTAAAGGCTTTAAATAACCATGTAGGAAGAGTGACTGCAGTATAGTATCCAAGCAACAGAGACGACTGATATGGATTCTGCTGGCTCCATCCCACTACTCACAGGGGTGACCCTCTCAGACACAAATATACACACACACACAGGCATACGCAGAATTCGTGAGTAGTTAATAAATGGATCACAGAAGATAAAAAATAATAATAATCTGAGGGGCATGTGTGGCCGCTACGGTCATCATGCATTGACAGGCCAAAGACTGCTGTGAAATCTCTACTGTCACTGCTTGATTGTGTGCTGTGTGGAATGACATAATGGCATCTGTCTTTTAAAGCTGACTTAAATCTGCTATTTGTCACACACAAGTCAAACACATAAGCAGATACAAGCTGCAATAAGCTGTCATACAGCCTAAATGTATTGAAGTGCGCCTGCTTTTGGGCATACACAAAAAATACACAAATCATGGTCATGCTCCAAAACCCACAACACCTGGGACAGATGGCCTGGCATTATGGGGAAAGCTATAGCTGTTTGGCTCTGGGGGAGATGGAGAGGAAGAAGCAGGAGGCTGACAGGTGTGCTACTTTATTCTTGTCTGACTATGCAGGAGTGTCATTAAAATGTTCAATTTAAATGCTACAGCACTCCTTTTTTTCTTTCATCGGACGGACAAAGGAACTGCAGCAACCCTGGTCTCTGTTGAGGAGCGCTCAATAAAAAGCTTAATCTTTCGTACCATTGTGCGATTTATCTGATAGTCAGTGCAGGTCAATATTTCTATTCGGTGCTCCCTGTCTGTAAAAAAGTGGTGGTCTAAAATAAGCGTTCTGATGACTGCTTGTTGCTGCACAATGGCTAAAATTGACCCTGCTGCTGTCGCCATGGCAATATAAAGATGACAACTGGTGGCTGGTCTAACTACTGGTACTGGCTGTCTTCGTCTGCACGCATGCTCGTTTTCATGAGAGAAATTCCACCGTCAGATTCTGACATCCTTCTTTTTTGTAACGATGGAGGCAAGCCTAAACATCAAGTCAAACAGAGAGCCAGCAGCTTTCCTACCTGAGTTGGAACTGTACATGTAGACAAACTTGGACCATCCATAGTGTTCGATAACTCCCACCAGCGCATCCTGGAGCTCGGGCCTGAGCTGGATCACAAATTGGTTGGCTGTTTCAATGGGGAAGGATGGTGTCACAAAGCAGACGTGCAGTGCTCCACAGAAGGACATGAGCATGTTGACTGTCTTCCTGTCATACAGGCCAATGATGGCATACACACCTTTGGAGAACTGGGAGCAAACTGCAAGGGACAGAACAGAAAAACAAGCAGATATACAGGGTGTTAGTCTTTAAACCTTTGAACAATGAAATCAGCAAAAACATCAATCCAATTATCTTTTCATTGCTGTTACACAGCGTCTATTAAGCGACAAATTAAACTTTGTCGCCATCCTGCCTACATTTGCTAGTAGGATAAGAGTGATATGGTCCAATAGGCAATTATCGTAATTAGCCTGTAGAGCTATCGTGTGCAGGTCTGAAGCTTTTCTGAGTCTAAGGTTATAGTAAGATGAATATCCAGGAAATTGAGAAACGATCAGGCTAATCGAAAAAAAATAATCATTTCACTGGATGTGGTTAGTCAAACTGAACTAACCACATCCCACAACAGAATTTTGTCTGAATTAAAATCAATTTAATCCATGGTTTGGATTTAATTTTGGTTTTTAAAGTGGGAGGATAGAGAGAAAGAGGAAATAAATATCTGTGGCATGCCGGGTGCTGTGAAGTCTTTAGAGCCTGAGCTATTAACTAGTACTCAATAGCATGTTTATGCAGGGCTCATCTGCTGGTCCAGCTGCATAGCATTAATCTGTGTGTTTTGCCTTCAGTGAAAGGTGGAGGTGGTGGAGGCAGATTAGGTGTAGAGAGGTTAATCAATGCATCCCCAGGGTTCCACTGACATTTTACTAGCAGCAGGAGGCGGTTTCCAGCTCTCATTTGCCTTTCTCCCTCAGTCCCTTCATTTTTCTCTCTCTCATTGTCTGTCTGTCACTCTGATTTCTTTCACACCCCCTAAATTCTTAAAATAGCTAATTTATGTTCGTGATCTTCTCTCGGCACTTTATATCCTCACCGTGCTCTCAGTAGAGCATGGTATCTTTGCACTTCCAGGTCTGGTCTGGGCTATTTTCTGCTATGGCGATGGGTGGGCCTTACTTATCTCAGTATTTACCAAACAGATTGAAGACGGTGCCTGTACCCACACGAAGGCCAGCTTGCAGCTAGGAGCTGAGGGAAAGACAGAGAGCGAGGATGGCCCATACCCAAAATGCCTAACCTGTCACAGACCTGCACCCTCCGGTCAGGCACGTGTGTGTGACGGAGATAGAGGGAGAGTGAGGAACCGAGAGTGGGAGAAAAAACAGGGATATCACAGAAAAATACACGCACGTACACGCCATGAACACGCACACACATATGCAGCCTCTAGTGCTCCAAAGCCTGGTGAGTCACCCTACTTAAAGCAAGCCCTGAAATAGACATTTTGCGCCTCGCCACACTGACTCAGTAACAGAACTATCTTTTCTTCATGCTCTTGCTAATAAATGGACACTCTCTCAGCTACTGCTTTCCACTAGCACACATTATATATATCCCCTTACAATTTTCTAGGACCAATTTGATGCGGTGTCCTCCATGTTCTGCTTGAATAAAAGGTAACGGGAGCTTGTTTGACTTTTTGTGCAGTGCCCCATTACTCTGCCCTACAGCAGGTTACAATGTTTCACAGAATATGAGTCATTTCTCATCACTTCAGTGTGTGCGTTTGGAAAAAAAAACACAAAAACCATGCGACAGAGACCTCCTGCTCCGAGTTGGCAAGACAACCATGCGCCTGTCTAATTCGACATAAGCATTAGCGTAGCTCAGCAGTCCGAGTCTTGATAGCAGTACACACCGGTAGCATGTTGAGTCTGTTTGTGTGTGAGCAGCTCGTTAGTGTTGCTCCACATGTGTAACGGCACTGGACGCAGGGCTGAGAGACCTAAACTGATCTCAAAGACCCCGGCAACACCTGTCCACTCTGGCACTGCGTATCTCCTCGCCACAGTTACAGCTGCCATGGTGGCAGGACTGGGGTTGCCCTGGCAACAGTCTGTTTCTCTGGCAGGGATTACAGTAGCTCAGAGCTGCTAAAGGACTTTCGTAAGATGGAGTGGGAATTGTGGAGTGTTTGGACATTTTGTCATAATTAGGGTTTTCACCTCGAGGAATTAGCAAATTTGCAAAAGTGACTTGGTTTTGCAAAATCCTTAGATAATTTCTGAAATAATGAAAGACAGTAGGGCTTCACTGCATCCCATTTTTATTATCACTTAAAACGAGAAAGGGATAATGCCCAACAAATTCTGACTTGCTATAACTGCGAGGTAAAGCTCTGCTGATTCTCATTTAGAAGCTATTTATCCTTTTTTAAGGTTGTTATTATTGATTATATAAATAACCCCAGTTCCAACATCTCCAGCTTAGCTCAGCTCAGGCTCTCTATACATACAAATTAATGCCGGGGGGAGCAATTTAGAAACACCAGCACCCAGAATTCAGGTTCTACTTGTTACATTTCCTTATAATAATGTTACTTTTAGAAGTGTTTTGTGACATTATAACATTAAAAAACATCCAAAATTGCAAAATTACTGCCATTAAAAGGAAATTTGTAACATTAAAACATTTATGCCATTAAAAATAAGCATGAAACAAGAAGAGTTTACTGTTATTGAAATGGATCTTGTTACATTATGAGGTCCATTAGAAATGAACTTGTAATAACAGAAAATTATTGTCATTAAAATGGAATTTGTTAATTTACAAGTTTACTGCCATTAAAAATCAACTGCAAATGATAATAAACATTACAGCCTTACCTACAGAGAATTACTCATTAACATATTTTTGCCTTATCAAAAATGAACACTGTTTACATCAGGTTTTGCAGTTTCAGTCAGAGTATTGAATATCCTATCATCTATGCCATGTATTAACTTTAACCCGTTTCATATCAAGCTGACACTGGTAGCATTTCCTCCACCACATCACCAATAAGAGACTGAACTCTTTAGCCACAATAAAAGCTAGCCATTGCTTTTTCTGAGCTGTCAGTGGCCACCAGTGTGTGAGTTTAGCTAGCAGATATCACAATGATTTGTGTTTACTCATAACTTTGTCAGTGCCCGTTTTAAAAAACTAGTCTCTCTGAATCTCCCTGGCTGAGCTACACAGTCATCTTCACTGGGGCTGGTATGGTAAAAATTTTTACTGTGAAGGATGGTACATCTGGAAAAAGTAACTAAACTACAAAAAACAAAAACACTAAAGGATACTTTTCTCTCTGCTTCATCTTTCCTTTTCATCCATTTTGGCCTTGTCGGCATAAAAGCAGTTAGACAGTGAGCTCCTGTGTGCCAAGGATCATACTATGCGAGTGAGAAATATCTGTGACTTTTTGCTCGTGAAGTTAACTGTTTAAAAGAATTTAAAGCTCTGTGCTCCTGATCGGCTGCCCACCACTAAACGCTAAAATTATAATATTTCAACAGCCGTGTATAAGCCGAGCATCCATGTAACAAATGATTTAACTGTAAAACTGTGACAAATTACCTGCGGTGTATGATAGCAGCCTTGGTGATTTCTTTATACTTTCTCTTTTTGTGGGATAAATAAATGATAAATGTGGGAGTTAGCAGATATTTGATAAACTCATACACACAGCGGATTGCAATCAGTCTCTGAGAGTTTCATTACTAACCTCTTAACTCTTACAGTTAGGCCTGTGTGTGTTTACTATCGAAATCTTAACATTGTCTAATGGTGCCTATCTGTAACTGTGCTTCATTTTAAATGAATGTAATTCATCAACCTGATTATTATGAGTGACTATCATTTGCCTGTTTTGGTGGCTCCTCCCTAAGATGGCAGCACTGTAAAAAAATATGTGAGAACCCCACAAAGTTAAGTTTAAATGCATTACCACCAATTACCCATAACAATGTCCAAAAAGTCAGCAACTAATTGTTTACTGCATACAGCTGCAGGAAAGCTCATTGGAACCGAGCTGACATTTTTATCCATACCAGGCTTTTCTTATGAATGAACAATATGTTGATTTGCATTTGTTGTGGCCAAAGAGCTTTGGGCGGCAGAAAAAAGGAGAGAAAGAAAGAGAGAAAGAGAGTGAGAGAAACTCAATTCCTAAAGGGGCTGATACTCACGCAACAGGAGGAATTGTCAGAAACAACTCACGCACTCACGTCTTCCCTGTTCTCTGTTTCCTATGCCCTGCAGCTGTTCTTCTGCTTAGCATGAGCCAAATTTTAAATGACAGACGTGTCTATGCTGGCTGCATGAAAGAGGGATGTTTGTGACAGTTGCTCCTGCATCTGACGGGCTATTGGGCCGGTGTTTGGAAAAGGTGCCTCCTTAATAGTGACCATAACGGTTTACGATAGAAATATGGATAGACGACTTGATGGCTAAAAAAAGTACACTTTAAGTATTAAAACAGCATCCTGTTAGTTTTGATGGATAGGAAAAAAATATATTCGACAGATTTTTGGGAAAACAAAAGAAATTCATTTAAGGATATGTCAGTATTCGCCGGAAATATATACATATATATATATATATATATATATACATATATATATATATATATAAGTCAGAGGTGTCAAGGTGCCCTTGCACATGCCTGCCTCCCAGCAGCTCCACATCAGCTGTTCCCTAACCTGTGTACAGAAACGCGGTATTAAAAAATTGCTTCTTTGTGTGGGTGTATGTGATTCTTTTTTTCAATAGTCCGGGTTTGCTTGACATGCCAAAAAGAAATAAATAAGAAAAAAAAATCAATGCAGCTGAATTGAATTGTACCAAGAGCCCTCACAAATGTATTTTTAGGGCTTCACACAAACAGGTTTGAAAGAATCAATACTGTATAACAAATGTCATTTGAGTGCTGTGCCTAATGCTAAATCAGTAATTGATGTAATCTGGACTCACAGGTTTACGGAGACCATAGACAAACCACAAATTCTGATATGTGTATCAGAATCACAAACACACGCAGACACACACAGGAGGGACACACGTATCTACTATTTTCCTCCCTTGGGTTATACATGCTATTATAATGTGCAACATTAAGGTCAGCGGTAGACAGGAAATTTCACAGCAACAGGAAGCTGGGTTTAGCTGGAGGGAGCATACTGATTGGAGAGTTCTTGTTCAGTCATCCATAAAGATCGTTTTTTTTGATAGAGCCTCACTACTGAGAAGTGACATGCCAGATGACTCCATAAAATAGGACATCCGATTTGGTTGCTCATCTTATCCTCTGGTCGACTGTATACCGTTCTCAGTTCGGTGAATTATTTACTGTGAAACTTCAAAGAAATCTGTTTCAAATGCTATGAAATCATGAATTTTTCCTGCGGGCATCACTAGACTAAGACTGAGCGCTGCAAGCTGCTAAATCCAGCTTTCTTCTAGCTCAGCATACTGTTGCTAGACTGATTCATAAAGTCATCTCATCCAATCCTACACCTTTACGTCATCACGATTTTCCAACTAGTCCCTTTTCAGCCTATAGAAAGAGGAAAACCAAACACATTATTCAATTATTCATGAATTCTTGAAAAAGGAAATTAAAAAAATAAGAAATTAGGAAACAAAAAATGCCCAGTGTGAGAAATTTAAAGGTCCTGTCTAATTTTTTCCCCTCACAACCCTGGAGCAACATCATAAAATCAAGGGATGAACATCGAGATCTGTTACAAAAGAGCTCCGAAACTACTGCACGGATATAAAACTGCAGATTTCCTGTAGTTCCAATGAAGCTATTAAGGTTTGATTGATTAATCAGCACAGTTACATTTTATAAAGGAATGAATGCACAGTGACCAGCGGCTGTGAACCTGTAGCACCATTTTATAGAAACGGTACGCAAAATTCAAGGTAAGTCAAGTTTCTTGTGGATCTTATGCTTCCAATCCTGCCCCCCAAAATGACAACTACGGGTAAGATTCCTACATGTATCGTTCATATCAACACAAAATCAAATCCTCAGATCATTTATATTTAAATATATTTTCATTTAAAATGTCTTTATACATAAAATCCTGATGATGATAATGAGACGCTTTTATAATTAGCCCTGGGACACACTGCTTATTTGGCCTATTTTTCCAAGTGATACAAAGTGGTTCTCAACACTCGAGACAGTGGAATGATCTGTCAATAGTCCTATTTATGTCAGGTAAAAACAACATCACATAACTGAAAACCTCAAGTATAGTTTCAGTGTCCACAATAGGTTCTAATCCTGCTAAGCACCTGCACAATTTATCACTGTCCTGTGGACTTTTTGTTTAGTACGAAATACCAAATATCCCAGTTCTATCATTTCTAACAGCAGGTGTTAGGCTGCGGTAAAACTAGTGTTGAGATATGTACAGCATTGCACAGTCACTACCCAAATGATTCTAGCAGGTTGATGTCTTTCTTATCTTTCTTACACTGTTTATTACTGGAAGCGAAGATACTTTTTTGATTCTTGAACTGTCATGTAATAGATTTTATAGGCCTTCATATAAAATTTAGGGGGGGACAAAATCAGCAGCAATCCACTAGGCTGTCAAACATTTCCTTTTAGAAGTGAATGTATTGGTTGCAGTGTAGGTATGAACCTAGTAGCTAAAGCAACAGAGAGGCTAGTTGGATACCATTTCCCGTTTTTCTGCACCTGGTTCTGTAATGAAAGCCTTAAATTCCTCACAAAATAACGAAAAATCTATATAAAAAACATTTTAAATTTTTTGTTTTCAGAAAAGTAAACTTCCTTTTCTTTGCTGGCTTACACTGGTAATCCTAGGGTTTGGTACTTTTCTGCACTTAGTTTAAAGTATCCTTTGGAAACATGAGTGGAATGACACCAGCAGGAAGGCAGCTGTCACATGAGGCAGCAAAATACACCACCTTCACAAGGGTGAAGGGTCACTCAATCAACCACAGAGCACTTTGAGGGGAGATAAACACATCTGACACCAGACACTGCTCGGCGCACAGTTATCCTCCACTCAGCCACCCATGGCTAATAACTGCCAGATAATGTATGTAATAAAAACAGAGAGCATGTTGTGGTCCCTCTGGTCTCATCCATCTTCAGGAGAGCTAATCAGCTATGTTAATGAAAGGACGAGCAAAAGAAGTCAATAACCGATTCAATCAGACCGCACATTTGTATGCAAGCATTCAGACCTGATTTTTCTTTTAAGGGTAAAAAACAATACCCCTTCATAAACGTTAAGCGCTAGCTCAAAAATATTTCAATAAAAAAAATAAAAAATAACAATAATGTCTCACTGGGTTTGACAAGACAGCGTATCACACACAGATCGTGCTTGTAAAGAACCCCCCAGGTGATGGGGTGGAGGTGGCCTACTCTGCGAGCCCTCCAACACAGCATGACTCACACAGTGCAATCAATCTCCTTCTGCGCAGAGGACAGGGACCCAGGGGACCAAAACACAGCACCAACCCAGATCTGCATGAAAGTCTCCAGACATGACTGCGTAGGAGGGTTTCGCTGTCAAAGCAGTTTTCAGTTGCATCGCCTTAAAAATCCTGAAAAATCTGCCAACGAGTATTTTTAGTCATAGTGCATTGTAGTGGTAATTCTTTGATCCATGTATGTTCCAGAAAATCGATACTTAAGAGTTAAGGGAGTCAAAACTGGTTCAAGAGGTTTTAAAAAGGGCGTTGGTTTTTTGACAGACGGCAATTTGTTGCTCCAGCGATTTGTTGTTTCCCAGGTTAAACAGCGTTACCTTCCCAAGCTCAAAAGAGATGTACTTCCTCAACAAAAGCAATAAAATTGTGTTTTGCAACAAAGAAAAAGGGAAAATTGAGATAGAGGATAAAAAAGAGTGGCTGAAGGAATAAGAAAGGGGGCAAAATAAGGAAAATATCGACTAACAGGACTTAGACTGTAAGTCAGGGCGCACTGGATACTCATGAGAGTTTATATTAGTTGAAAACGGGGCCACGGAAGGTTAATAAGGATGAGCAAAAAATGAAGTGAGTCTTGAAAATGTAGGTGACAGCAGACAGAAGGCAAAGAAAGAGAAGCACGGGTGTCTGTGAGAGGAAATGATAAGGAGAATGCTGCGAACAAAGAGAAGAGATGCCAGCCTAGCAGTGGGAAATAAAGGGACCACACAGTGAAATCTAGATCTCTCCTATTTCCTCTAAGTAATAAAACAATGGCACCGCATCGCCTCATTAAATGGGTAATCGAGGGTGTGAAAGCATTCCCCTCCGCTCCGAACATCTCTCTCTCTTCTGGTGTCTCACTCTCTAACCCTTTCACGCCAAGCTATTGTCTCTCCTTCTTACTGTTTCTCACCACGTCTCCAATCTGGTTTGCTGCGGAGCCCTGCCGCCTGCTGAACAAATGCTTACCTGGGCAACGGGTCAGAAACATAGCCCAGACCAGCTCCTGTCAGGGGGTATGGAAACTCCAATTATCTCCTTAACAATTATCCCTTCGCAATTATCTCCCCATCTGCGTATCAGTGTCGACAGGTGCAGAGGGACAGTCCCGCTCACACGCTTTCATTTCTCTGACAGGGGAAGTGATGGAAGTGGATATGAGGGGCAAGGAGAGCCAAACTCACAACCTGCAAGCTAATTCACTAGGAACCTCTATATAAATTAAAAACCTTCTTCAACAGATTCCAGCCGAGCTCGTGGGAAATGATTGTGGTCACTGAGCAGAATTTATGAGCGCTGCAAAAAATCATTTCTATCTAGGGCTGCAAAAGTAGAAAATGTATTTATTTGAAAAAAAAAAACCACACCTAGCAAACATTTGACTGTTAGTGCTTGATAAATGAATAATGTTATAGCCAGTTTTTTCTCAGCTAACTAATTGAGCCATTGACTCCAACTTGCAGATACTAGAGACAATCAATAACAGTACAGGACAAGGCACCTATGGATAATTCATGGATTAAATCCGCTACCCTGATGTATTTAAATCTTGATATCGATAACTCCGTAGAGTGGATTAGTCTCAGGCGTTTGAGGAACTGTGTACACATGCAGTTACACTACAGAATGTATGCGGCTCACAGGTTTGACAGATGAGTTCTATCATTAACACAAGAATACAAAAGCAAAAGCGCAAGGAATTAATTTGAAAGTGTAAAAAGGAATCAGCTGAACATGAGCAATATAAGGAGATCGTTTGCATTTGAGTGTGTGTGGGGGGGTTGAGGACTAGTAACAGGCATCAGAAGAATTTTGAACACCTCAAAACTCATTCCATCATCTCAAACGGAGGCATTGCAGAGTTACACAGAGTAAGGTGTTGTGTTGGTTATTACTTTTAAAATGTCCCTGAATGTTTTTTTTAGAAATTGTGGTGGCTGTGTCTGATGTTACCATGTGAATCCTGTGTAAAATGGCAATTTGAGCTTGTATAGGCTAGACAGCTCATGCGCGAGTATTTAGAGATACTCCAGTGCTTAACAAAAATAAAGTAACGTCATTACTGTCGAAATATAAAGTTGTGGTTGTGTGTGTTAGTCACAATATTGGAATTTTAAACTTGCTACAGATACTCAGGAAAATACTTCAAATTTGATACCATGGGGCGATTGTGGCTCAAGAGTTGGGAGTTCGCCCATCTATCCATCAATTTCCATTGATGGATAGATGGGTGAGATACATATAAATCTCCCTTTCACTTTCCTTGAGAGGTTGGTATGTGTGTTCCTCAAACTCACCTGGGAATTTGAGAGTATTTCACAGTATCTTTGCTGTTACCAGGACAGCACTGCACCTACAGCTTGATGTCATCCATGTACGGGAGGTGGGTTATGGCTACTCCACTCTTGACTCTACAGGGAGTGCAGAATTATTAGGCAAGTTGTATTTTTGAGGAATAATTTTATTATTGAACAACAACCATGTTCTCAATGAACCCAAAAAAGTCATTAATATCAAAGCTGAATGTTTTTGGAAGTAGTTTTTAGTTTGTTTTTAGTTTTAGCTATTTTAGGGGGATATCTGTGTGTGCAGGTGACTATTACTGTGCATAATTATTAGGCAACTTAACAAAAAACAAATATATACCCATTTCAATTATTTATTTTTACCAGTGAAACCAATATAACATCTCCACATTCACAAATATATGTTTCTGACATTCAAAAACAAAACAAAAACAAATCAGCGACCAATATAGCCACCTTTCTTTGCAAGGACACTCAAAAGCCTGCCATCCATGGATTCTGTCAGTGTTTTGATCTGTTCACCATCAACATTGCGTGCAGCAGCAACCACAGCCTCCCAGACACTGTTCAGAGAGGATATCTTCCCCACTCGCTGTCTGAGGAGGGTGCACAGTATCCTGCGGGACCAACATCACCCTGCGCGCCACCTTTTCCATCTGCTGCCCTCAGGGAGAAGGTACAGGTCTATACAGGCCAGAACATCCAGACTGGCCAACAGCCTGTATCCACAGGCTGTGAGGCTCCTGAACTCTCTGCCCCCCTCTCACGGACAATAACCATATCCAACTTCTTAATAGCAATGAACTGGTCTGCATTGGTGCATCATATCTTTATTCTCTTCCCCCTCCTGCCCCCCCCCCCCCCCCCCCTCTTTCTTAAATAGATAACTATCATATCTGATATCATATCTCACAGTACAATAATATTGAATGGGTTGCATTGTTGTATTTTGTCATGTTTCTCAGGTCTTTGTCTGAATTTCTACGAACATTATTGCTAAGGATTGTCTTATTGCATTGGAGTCACACTGGGTTAAATATGTACACTTGGGTTTTAAGGGGTATTTATTATTTTCTTCTTTTTTTTGGGTTGTATGGAAGCCCCAAACGCAATTTCATTGTTCTTGACAATGACAATAAATAAATAAATACTAAATACTGTTTTCCCTCCTTGTAAATCTCACATTTGATGATGGACCACAGGTTCTCAATGGGGTTCAGATCAGGTGAACAAGGAGGCCATGTCATTAGTTTTTCTTCTTTTATACCCTTTCTTGCCAGCCACGCTGTGGAGTACTTGGACGCGTGTGATGGAGCATTGTCCTGCATGAAAATCATGTTTTTCTTGAAGGATGCAGACTTCTTCCTGTACCACTGCTTGAAGAAGGTGTCTTCCAGAAACTGGCAGTAGGACTGGGAGTTGAGCTTGACTCCATCCTCAACCCAAAAAGGCCCCACAAGCTCATCTTTGATGATACCAGCCCAAACCAGTACTCCACCTCCACCTTGCTGGCGTCTGAGTCGGATTGGAGCTCTCTGCCCTTTACCAATCCAGCCACGGGCCCATCCATCTGGCCCATCAAGACTCACTCTCATTTCATCAGTCCATAAAACCTTAGAAAAACCAGTCTTGAGATATTTCTTGGCCCAGTCTTGACGTTTCAGCTTGTGTGCCTTGTTCAGTGGTGGTCGTCTTTCAGCCTTTCTTACCTTGGCCATGTCTCTGAGTATTGCACACCTTGTGCTTTTGGGCACTCCAGTGATGTTGCAGCTCTGAAATATGGCCAAACTGGTGGCAAGTGGCATCTTGGCAGCTGCACGCTTGACTTTTCTCAGTTCATGGGCAGTTATTTTGCGCCTTGGTTTTTCCACACGCTTCTTGCGACCCTGTTGACTATTTTGAATGAAACGCTTGATTGTTCGATGATCACGCTTCAGAAGCTTTGCAATTTTGAGACTGCTGCATCCCTCAGCAAGATATCTCACTATTTTTGACTTTTCTGAGCCTGTCAAGTCCTTCTTTTGACCCATTTTGCCAAAGGAAAGGACGTTGCCTAATAATTATGCACACCTGATATAGGGTGTTGATGTCATTAGACCACACCCCTTCTCATTACAGAGATGCACATCACCTAATATGCTTAATTGGTAGTAGGCTTTCGAGCCTATACAGCTTGGAGTAAGACGACATGCATGAAGAGGATGATGTGGACAAAATACTCATTTGCCTAATAATTCTGCACTCCCTGTATATCTGTATCAACTCTTAGTGAGGAGCTCACTTAAGGGGTTGAAGACAAAATGGCAGTGGGGACAGCGTATCACCTTGGTATATTCCACACATTATGATCATTCACACTTTACAGTTCTAGATGAATGTTACATTATTATTACACTATTATTACACTATTAGCCTTGTATACTCCAAAGCACTCCTGTATCCATGTGTGGGGCAAGAGTTATAGGATTATGTGTAGCCATGTGGTGCTCAGGTTAGTTTGGCTGGTGTACTGCTCTGTCAACCATCAGCTTCTGCTTTGACCCTCTGGTATTATTCCCAATGCTGTTCTGAGCTGTGCTCATGTCTTCACTCAGCTTGGATATTATGATGCCTGAGAGGATCTTCCATGTTGTGGCGAGACAGGTAATTGGGCAGTAGTTTGACGATACTGTATGCTTGTGGGGATTGTTTTGCCCTGTGTTAGCCAGTAGTGGATGAGTACCTGCTGTTAGCAAGTCCCTTATTTGTGCTGCCAGGCTTTCATGGTGTGCTCTTAGGTCCACTAGTCACTTGATATTATGGAACCTTTTCCTCCCAGATGTTCTTCCAGCAGTACGCAGGCAGACCCACCTAGCTCTGCGAGAGTACATCCTGAACGGATCTTTGGAGAACAAGGCATTTATTTTCTTGGCCTCTGTTTCTCTTGCTATATCTCTTCAGCCTACTGGCTTGAGCTGTGAGCCTTTGTTTGGCAGTTTCTAGAGGCTCGTTTATATCAATATTAATAGTGGTATCATGTTGTTCTTATTCATCAAGGACCTATCTCTCATGATGCTCTTCTACACATCTATCTATCTATGTTTTCTGAGATGGTGCTGCAGATGTTTCTATTTAATTGCTGGTAGTCTTTTCTCAGAATTAAATCTCAGACTTTAACAGAAACATAGATAGATACACAAATTTTTTTATCCTTTTAAATTAACACTGTAATGTTACAGACGTGCAGGACATATAACGCTAGCTCCAGCATTACCGTTACAATCTTATTATTGGTCACAGCTGCTAGCTGCTACATAATGATAACAGATGGTTATTTGTATCGGATAATTGCTAATAGTTAATAGCGTTGTGAATATCAACCACATTTCATGTGTTTAGCTGCTAGTGAGGGGAGGGGCTATGTGCCTGCCCGTCTGCTGTGTAAAGCTGTGTGTCAACTGGAAGAGACAAAGACAGTGTGGATATCAATACTTGCATCAATAATGTTGCAAATGCATATCCATTCCAACAGTAATTTTCAGTAGCAATTATTAGAGTCATTTGTTTATTTAGATACTTATTTTAGTATCAAGTTTGACATCCATAGTATCAAAATTAGTAATGTTAATACGTAATTATAATTACATTATCTTGTGGGTTTTTCACGCTTGGCTAAGTTTGACAGCCAAGACTGACAGGCATGATGACCATCCAGGTATCAGTTATAATGCTAATTTATGCTAGCAAAAAGTTAAATCTAGTATTGCAATGCATTTATCTGTCTGATTTATAACACTTCAGCCACACAAGTTAATGCGACTACACATAAGGAAATATACACAACAGTCTAAGCTGTAAGGCAAAATATGTGATGATGCATGATTTTCTGTTTCATTTCTTGCCTTTTCTGCTTCTGCGACTTTTAACAACTGTTGCAGTTCTTGTGTCACTTTTGTGTAATCTGCGCAACTGTGCCAACAACAACAGCAGTTGTATTGTGTGACACTGCTTAATATGCTTGTAGGCTTTGTTCCTCGTTACAGTACACAGAGGCTCCTATAATGCACTGTATGACAAAAGAGGGACTCCGCTTCTGTCTTTGCTGCAAAAACATGACAGCTGCCATCATCAGGCGCTCGTCCCTCCACCCTGCAACACAAATCCTGGTCCTCATCCGCGAACACATTGTTTTCTAATTGCCAGCCCCAGATGTCTCAGCTCAGACCTCCACGTCCCAGCTCCCATTACCTCCAGAGGCGACAGATTTTTTTAAATACTTGGTGAGCTTGCATGAATACAGAGGAGGATTTGGAGTTGGTTTTGAAAGACAATGAGGGGGACAAACTGAAACAGAGTGGACACAATCATCAGTAATGTGTGTGCGTTTCTGGGCTAAATAAGATGTGTGATAAAGGCTGTGGTCTTGTCTTCACAACAGAACTGGCTGGTCAGTTCACTTTCATGTGGCAAGTCTTTCTTAGAAAAAGTCACATGAGGGTGAAGATATTAAATGACAAGATGCTTATTTTCTGTTTCGCAGCCATTACTCTCTTCTTCCCTCCCTGCCCCATGTGTACATTCCCTCTGTCTTCCTTGTACAAAGCAACAAAAGCGCACACACACACACGCACAGAACATGGGGAAAAAAATCTACCCCCCTCCTGCTCTGCATCCTATCAGTCTGCTGCTCTGGGAGAGGTTTTGGCTGATCTGCATTGATTGCTATGGGTCTTTCTCTATCCCTGGTGCTCTGTAGCAAGAAAAAAAAACAAAAAAACGGAGTCTTCTCATTCATCAAACCAGCACCTGCCAGACTCTAGCCCAAGAGAACTGCCACAAGTTTTTTTTCTTATTTGTTTTCCTTTTGTTTTCTTCTTGACAAATAACTGTGATGTCCCAAACAGTCAGAAGGGAGCAGTGATCTGCTTTTTGTCTGCCATTTTCAATAGCAAATTGAATACTCTGTAATCCCTCTGAACATGCATGCACTGTGGAAGTCAGTCACCACAGATGGACCTCAACGACTGATACAATTGCTACAACAGGAAAAAAAAACAACCCCCAAATACAACCAGCCAGAGTTTCACTGACACCAGCCACCGGGCTTGAAATTGCAGCTTAACTCCCTACACCCCCACCACCACCACCCTCTTACACTCATTGCTTTCACCCCAACTGAAACATGTCGGTTTGCACCTAGAAATGGAAAAGAATGAAGGATGACATCTTTTTCTTTTTTGAAGTTTCTCCTATGGAAAGCTGAACATTTCTAAGCATTATAGTGTTTAACAGAGTTGGTTGAATTCTCTTTTTTCTGTCGGCTTATTATTACATATTTATGCTTATAACTCCACGGAGTGATAGCTTTGGATGTGCTGCATTGAATAATACATTAAATGCATCTGTTCAAGCTCTGTCTCTTGTTAGCTATTGTGTGTGCGCGCAAGGGTGTGAACAGAGGATTTCAGAAAGCAGTCTCACATGCTCGCACACATTTCTTTTTTATAGTCAGACCATGGTACTACACTGATGGGGAAAACTTGAGCCATGTAAATGTGGCAGCGCATACACATGAGAAAACACAACATGATGGCAAAAGTTATCTCAAGGTAAAGGATTTTGTCCACCAGTTTGGTTACTGGAACGTAACTCCTATTGATATAAGCGGTTTGACATGGGATTGTAGCCCCAGTGTTCTGGATCACATGTTAGACTTTAATTCTTTTAATTTGCTTTTTTAGTTTAGGGGTCACAAGCCAAAATGTTTGGTAGATATTGATCTACATTTCCATATTTTGCATTTTGCACTGAGGCAAAAAATGTTTACCTGCACAACGGTGAAACCACACACTAAATTTCAATCAGTGACTAGAAGTGGTTACTACACTCAGAGTTCTCCTTTTTGTTTTCCTTGACGTGCTTTCTTTATGGCTGACAGACACCCTATATTTCCTCCCATGCCAGACCTCTCAGCCTCACTTCCATTAAAGCTCCTATAGTGACAAATTTCACAAGCTTTCACTTCTTATGGCATATAAAAAGAAATGATCCAGACGAAGTCAAAAACAGCCCTCCTTTTTGTTTTAGTCCACTTTAGTTCAATTTTATTGATATAGTGCCAAGTCACAGCAACAGCTATAAACAGTTGTGCGACTATATCGTAAGGCAACAATACAGAGAAACCCTAACAATCAGATGACCCCCTCTAAGCCAGCAAATGGTAAAAGTGGAAAGGAAAAACTCCCTTTTAACAGGAAGAAACATCCAGCAAACCATGCTCAGGGAGGTGCAGTCACCTGCCATGACCAGTTCGGGGTGATAGGAGAAAGACAGGGCAAAGAAATGGTGTGGAGGAGCCAGTGATTATGGATAAACTAATAATAGTCAATAAAAGAAACAATAAATCACCAATTTTTGATGTTTTTTTTCTGAGGAGTGGTTGCTACAGTTAATTAAAACTTGCTTGTTTGGTAAGTCCTTATTATGTACATGTCAGACTGTTACTCCACGACCCATGTCGGTATAGTACCTGTTTAGTTTCTTCCCATAACTCATATCCTCACTGATACTGTCTATGTGATACTATGTGATTTACAAGCAGCACACGACCAGTCCCCCCCCCCCCCCCCCCCTCTCTCTCAACCACCACCACCACCCCAAACCCACACCTCCATCTACGCTCTATTGATCAGCTAGGCAGGCTACCACAGAGCGCTCACTTCATTGATCATTGCCGCCTCACACTCACACTCTCTTTAGGTTTTTAACTGACCCTCAGAGAGCTGGGGAAAATACTGCTATCTACATCACACTGTCAACGCATATCGTGTTTTCCATGAACACTAATTAGTCCTAAAGAAAGGTTTATTGTCAAGATGGCTGAACGTGACACAAAATCAAATGTAAGTTAGGTGCTGCTGAAGCAAAACATATATTATTGGAAATTCCACAGTCTAGCTTTGCTGCTAAGTGCAATGTTTTTAATTCATTTATTTTTTATTTGATTTTTTTGCCCTCTTTTTTCTTTTTACATTTTTAACCAAAAATAGCCAAAGATTAGTTGTAAGTCTTACCGCACATCAAAGTGAGAAACAGAGCATACAGGCGGGAGCCTGCAGAGACTTTGACATGAAGCTAGTGAATCAGAGACATCTGCATTATAAACCAGTAGCAGATTATGGTAATGTGATATCTAACTGTTGGGTGACTAACATTCTCTATCTATGCTGAGCATCCCTGGCAGCTATTTTAAACGATGCAAACGTATACAAGGAAACAGTCCAGCAAGCACTTTTACTGGAAATGTGAAAACACAGCAGTAAAAAGGCAATATTGCTAATTCTGTTACTTTTTGACTCGCTTTTGCCTGTCAACGTAAGATGGAAGAGGAGAGAAATGCAAATTAGCCTCACATTATGCAGACAGTGATGCCATCGTTATTATTACTACCCTGATGACTCCACATGCAGGAAATAAAATGAACCACTTTGCCCATAACATTCAGCGTTTTATGGCTTTCTTTATCTCTTCTCATTTTCTCTGTCACCTTTGCCCTACTTCCAGCCACCCGCCCCTATTCCTTTGCTCTTTAGGCAGGTGCCAGCGAGTGTGTGTGTGTGT
Source organism: Aulonocara sp. 'chitande type north' Nkhata Bay (assembly GCF_057382095.1). Taxonomy (NCBI): domain Eukaryota; kingdom Metazoa; phylum Chordata; class Actinopteri; order Cichliformes; family Cichlidae; genus Aulonocara; species Aulonocara sp. 'chitande type north' Nkhata Bay. The sequence continues at coordinate 20,320,488 of NC_141345.1, forward strand.
GTGTGTGTGTGTGTGTGTGTGTGTGTGTGTGTGTGTGTGCGCGTGTGTGTGCGTGTGTGTGTGTGTGAGTGAGAGAGAGAGAGCATGTGTTTGTGGATGCTGTGTAGACTTGCTTCTGGAGGAAGTGGCTGGTCATAAGAGCCAGCTGATGAGCATCACCCTCATCCGGAGCTCCATTCATCCCCGTGCACAAGGGCCCATTCACCCTTCTGCTTTTCACACTCACGGACCCCAAGAGTCCCGGGCACATTCCCACAGTCGCACGCTTACAGAGGTGACCTGTCAGTCACCCGAGACATCCTAAATAGAAAGGGCACCCAGATGTAGATTCACGCAAACAAAATTCCTCCACGTTACCACACAAAATGGAAATCCAGGAATAGGCTGCGTTTCTCATCTGACTCATTATAAACAAGCCCCGGAGCCTTTCCTTTTTCTTCTCAAACATGTCTCTATAGCCTTCACATCCAAACACTTTTGAGAGCAAGTGACACACAGCAGGAAGAGGTGTCATTTTCATTTTTGTCATCTCCTTCCACTGCAAATCTTTCTGACACGCTTGTACCGTAGCCCATCATCATACCCATGGACTGCAATGATGTGCATGACATGGGAGGTGGGAGGGGGGTCAAATTTAAACATCAAAGACAGGACAGGATGGGTAGATAGAAAAGAAAAGGAAAGTCTGTTTGCATCATCTGCAGCTAAAAGAGAATAGATCTAATCAACCTCTGGGAAAAGTTGGATAATAGCAATGACCCTTGACTGAATTATTAGCACCAAATTACCAAAAACGTTAAGCTCTGGGTATGTGTGTTGCTTGGTAGGATGTCTGTGGATATCTAAGATATATATATTTTTAAGAAAATATGTACAATCAAATGGTTTCTGGAAGCAATTCTGGCAAAAATAGTCAAAAAAAAAGACTGAGAAAATCTAAGAAAAAAGGCAGGCGAGAGCCATCTGAGTTGTTCTTTGTGCTGATGTCTCGCCACTGGCTGCACGCGGTGACAAAGACGTTAATGTACCACACCACCACCACCACCAGCAGCAGCCTCCCTACTGCGATAGGATCCATGTTTGATCCACTGGAGAAATCTGCAAACATTCAACAGCAGCCTGCCTCCTATATTTTACATCACGCTCCCTTCTGAGCAGAGGACAGTCTCTTTAATGAGGGCATCTTGGGTGTGTTTACATTTCATTACACAGTGCTCCCTGGCTCTGTGGCCTAAATGGCTGAAGGGTGGGGGAAGTTCAGGGGGATGATGGTTGAAATATCTGCTGTGGACTTTGCAGGTTTTGCAGTATTTCCCACAAGACACGCTGCAGATGGATGTCTCTGTATAGGTTGTGATTCATAAAGCGTGTGGTCTTGAGAACAAGTCACAGCATGAAGCTTAATGATATATTTTGTTAGACTCTGACAGATGAGGGTAAATGTCCTTTCAGTGGTTGTGTTCAGCTTTCAGCAGCAGCCAGCACCTGATGTCTATAAATCTACATGAGTGCCGCTGCAAGTAATGCTTTATTTCCAATCCAATTTTAAGCTCATAACCGAATCTCATAAGAACGACTACAACCACATTACATTAAAACTCTGAGTCAGAATACCATTACACTTGCATTTCGTGTCTTTATAAATCAACATTAATTTCTCTTCACTTATATCATTGCTGCATACATTCCGGCAGGGAAGTCATAAAGACCGGTTTTTGAATCGCTGGGAGGGTTCAGAGTGAAAAAGCAACGACTCAAAGTGGGAGTAGGAGTAAATGTCTGTGGATGAAGCAGTATCACACACCTGCCAGACAGACAGACAGGGTTGTCAAAGGGTATCTCCTGGAAGTGTGCGACTTCACTACAGAGAGTGCGAGTGAGCCACGGGCAAATTCAGAGGAGTCGAGGATGAAATGAGAAAAACACAGCTGAAGAGCCTCAAGGGTGACAAAATCGTGTCAGAATACAAAGGAAGGATGAGAGCAGGGCTAACAAAGATGAAACAATTTAGACTGACATTTCTTTTGCACAGCTCAGACACGGAGCAATTGTTGGTGCTGGCATAATGACACACATTATCACCAACAGGAGAATAGCATTCACACTGCTCTGACTATTGGGTTTCACCAGCAGGACTTTTAAACTTGCTTGATGACCATAAATCCTGTATCCCATTGTCAGAGAATCTGGCAGTTTCTCACTTGAGTTAGCCGAGGATACGTCTGCCTGTTCCAGATCCATATTAATACAAAGAAGGAGGAGGGTGAAGTCCCAAAAGTTAAAACGTTTATTTTGTGTGCTGGTGTTTGTGAAGCTTTCAGGGTGGGAGGGTTTAATAGTCTGTGTTCTGCCAGGAAAAGATAATCGGATTGTGATCCGTGGCTAATTAGAAATGCATTTGGAGTATTTTTTTTTTACCCTCCTCATTGTTTGGAGAGCCATGATCTGCGCTGACTCCTTGTTTTCTTTATAAAAGAAGCATAAGGCGCTCTGGGATCATTGGCAGCCGTTTTAAAAATCATATACGAGGAGCCATAAAAACAAAAAACCTGTTGTTACATGACTGAAGGAAAGCTGTCGCTGTCGCATAGGTTGCTTTCGAATCCCCGCGGCTTCCCCAGAGCGCAAACCACGCTGCAATCATGTAGAGGAAACAAGTCCTTTGCGGTCCCACGCAACAGTTAATAAGATAACCTACGAACACACGCTTTGCAGTAGGCCTGTATTAAAAGCAATTACAGCCTACACAGGCTTTTTTCCTCCTTCTTCTCTTCTCTTACAAATGGAGTTGCAAGCGCTCTTTACAAAGTCAATAAACGGATTTAAAGATTTAGGTTCAATAGGTGGACTACATGGACTAGTATGTAATCAGTTTCCACTGAGATACTTACAGGCATATGTCATGGAGAAGCTGTTCCCCATCATGACCATATCCACCTGCGGCACCAGTTTGGGGATGTCCTGGTGGTGAGAGAGGGCGAACCGAAAAACCTCATATTCGTGGGATCCGCTTGGGAACAATCCTCCTGTTGAGAAGCAAAGAATGAGGAGTTAATGTAGTACACAGTGGACACGAAAAGGAAAAAAATTAAAAAAGAGACACCGACTTAAGTTGAATCAGAGGTTGATGTTTTTTTCTCTCAGACAAAAGGTGACGATGTGTGTGCGCCATTCTCACCTATATTGATGTTACTTGGAAAACTTGAGCTTGAACCCAAGCACATCCCCAGTAAACTGGTGTAGAGGATGGTGAAGCTTCGCTGCATATTTCCTTTTGCATTGGCGAAGGGAAAAAGAGCCGAAATCCAAGCATAGGTTTTGTCCGTGTGTGAAGTTAAATCCCCCCGCTTCTCCTCCACTCCTATTGCCTCCCCTTAGAGCAGCATTTGCACCGACATCGATTCAACAGCGAGACAATTATCGCAATGGCGAGAGGAGGCACCTTTCTCTCTCTTCTTTTCCCTCTCACTGCTGATGCTCTCTTGTCCTTGGTTGCTGCTGTATGAGACGGAGAATGACTTCAGCATTAGCCGCACTGCAAAAAATAAACCCGTTTTGGAAAAAAAAACCAACAACCTAAAAAACTGTTGAACCTAAAGACAATTTTAATTGCCTTTTACCCTAAACAAGGATTTCCCCCCTCCACGATATAGCGAGATAAGATATAGCGAGATAACTTCAGTTATTTGATATATAGAGCAAATTTTGGCTTTTCAAAGAAATATTTCGAGAGCAAGTGTCACTGCAACAAGTCTGGGCAGCGCGCAATAGTAAAGGAAATGACACAAGGACAGAAGCGAGCATTACTTAAAAAAGGCTGCTTTGGACAGGAAACAAGTAGCAATGTGTCACTCGATAGGAGGATGTTACAGCTGGAAAAGAAAATGGAAATTTTCACACTCATTATTTGACTAATGACCTGCGGGTAAATATTTTTTGCAGTGTGCGCCTTTGGAGCGCACACACAGGTCCCCCAAGACACGCACGGGGTTTAGACATTCGTTCGTTTCGTTGTGGAGCAAATATATCAACACTGATAAGACAGTGTTTTTGTAATGTCACTTTTATTTTGTAATAATTTTTGTGCCTGTAGATTTACATTAAAAAGTAAATGTATAACCCATATAACATCTAAAAACAAGCGTATTTCAAAGATTTAAGAAATGAAGTTTAAATTGGGTGAATGCGAATAAGAATTAAGTTTATTTGATATCTGTCTGCTTTTTAAAGAATACAGTCTAACAAGGAAAGGAAGCCCAAAATGACATGACTGGTTATTCCTTAAGTCCCTAAATTTAAAAGATATTTCGGCATGTAACATCGTAAAACAGTGTTAAGTCCTTGCACTGATCAAGCTCATGTGGCATGGTAAAGAAGTCCAGCTGCTAATGAACACTTTGGTGAGGCTGTTTTCTCATCTTCTTCGCCATATAATAACTCTATAAGATACACTCTGTAAATGATATTCCGTAAAACCACAAAGGACATTTTCAGCATTGTTTGCACTTCATTTTATTTTGACAGCCTTACTTTGTTAAAGAAGTCGTGTTAAATCACTTCATGCCTGCTCTACAGTATGTACAGTTATGAATACAAGATGACACTGTATTAGTGTATAATATGTGTTTTGATGGGGTACTAAGACAATGCAGCTAACAAGTGTTTTTTCAGCTGGAGCAATGTTGTCTGTAGGCTATAGTTAGAATAACAGAAGCATATTACAGTCTCTGACGTTTGCTGTCATTGATTACCATGTTACTGTAAACCATTATAATAAAACGCTGACATTTGGAGGAGGAACAATTAGAGGTTTGAAAGTGAGGTGAGTCAACTTTGCTTGGTTGGTAATTTAGGATTAATTAACTTTTCACATATACAATACACACTCTTTTTTTTTAGCATCACTTACTTCCCTATCCAGGACCATACAATAGACAATGACATCTCGCAAAAGAACCAGCTGAGAGATAAGTGAATCATTAGGTAACCTAATGGTTAGTTCATTATTATCCATAAATTATTCATACTGCAACTTTCTTTGTGAGTCATTCCTAGTTAAGGTGATCCAAACACAGAGCAGCACAAAGCAGTAATTACACATTCATTATTGATTATTTCAACATTAGTTCTTTTTTGTGTGTTTGTGTGTGTAATAAAACCCAGTTTAGTTCATGTATGAATAGTTAATATTATAATATGTTACATTATATTATAACCAAAATATAATACTTTTAAACAATAAAATCCAAATTCAAACAATATTATGATAAAACGATCAAACATCAAATCTTTTAGCTTAAGATACGCGCATTGCATCACAAGTCACCTGCATCCCAAATGTTAAACAATGAATGCAAACATTTATGGGTAGTACTTTCTATTACAGCCAGGTAATACTGTGATAATAGTGGGGTAATAAGCTGGAGACAAGGGGGGAATGATAATATAATTATATACAAAGTTATATGGCTAGCTATTATTACTTAATTACCAAGATAATGTACAAGTAATCATATTGTGTTAACATTAGTTATAGTTGAGTAATATTACACTAAAAGTCATGTAACTGGGTAAAATCAGACTACAGACTAGGGGTACAAATGTGTAACCAAACATATACCTATGAGGCAAAACAATTAGTAACAGCAGAGTAATATTTTGCTAACAATGTGATGACCTGCTAGATGGTATTAGAATTTTTATACACTGACTGGCTGATGTTTTAGTATATTAGGATATTATTACTGTATTGCAATGTTAATGTTTTTATGTATATTATGGATATTTTATTGATGATTATCCATTCTCCAGTCTCCAATCTATCTTCTTAACCACTAGATTCTTTGCTAGCTGTCATAGCATAGCTGTCAATGCTTCTCACATTTACGGTATTGCAAATGTTTGTGACAATTATGAAGAATAATTGTCTCACTTTACTTCAGGACATAAAGAACAAAAATAAAAGGTAAAGTATTCCAGAAGAAATGAAGAATTACATATTGGGCACTTTGTATGATACTTTCTTTACTACACGGAGCAAAAAAGTGAAACTAATGTTCAAGTATTCGATAATGAATGAGTAGTTAGTAGGATGTGCTGTTTATTATTAATAACAAATAAATGAGTGTGAAATATTCACTAGTACACTTACACACACATAGTGCAGGACTGGTACAACAGTGGTTATGACTTTGACCATGCATTGTTAAAGTCAGGTATTGTTTTGTACACACTGAAATATTAACCAACACTGGGAATGTTCTCATGGGATGGATTGTAAATCATATTATGCTGTGATGCCCTGGCAGTAGTTTAGAAAATGAAGTGTTTTTTCTTGGCAAATTATGCAAATTAGGTATCCATTTATCACACTAAGTACAGCAACTTTCTTAAGTTAAACTCAATTTTGCTACTTATTGTTTCCATAACAATAGCAGGCATATCGCTCCCAGAAAATTATATTTAGAAGATTAGAAGCTTGCTTGAATTAGATTTCCAGTGTTTCCATTTGAGGAGAAACATTTTCTATTTAAAAGACTGTGGCTGACTACCTCTGGCTGTGCTTGAAACACTTGAGAAATAGAATTGCAGGAAGTGAAAGGTTATCTAATTTCTGAGTGATAAATTGTATATAGATACAGGCAGAATGGCTGATTTTCCTTGTCTTTGATCAAAATGATAAGGGGTTACCTCAAACATAGATGGTTGTGCAGGCATTCATTCCACTACTTTTATTTTTTTTTTTTTACTCTGGGTATGACCAAGAAGATGCCTGATTTATGCACAATATTCATCTTGCATCACAGTGTTCATGTCAGTGTTTCTGTTCTCTTTGTGTGAATGTGTTTGCCTGCGGTGCCCCGAGTGTGATCAGTGCCAGGCAGTCTTTTTTTAAGTAATACAAAGAGATCTTAAAAAAGCATTATAAGCAATGGCTAAATATTCTATGGTGCTAAGTAGAGGAGTAACTATCGCAGATGGAATCGCTTGTTGTTCAAGGTTAAAAATATTACCATTCGACAGAGTCTGTGTAACAGAAAAAAGGACATACGCTGTCTTTTTTGTTCCTAAGGACGTCTTCACCATAGATCATAATGTGAGCGTCTGTCTGGAGGGTTTTAATCGAAATCTATGTGAAGAGTATAATGGGCCTAATCTGTCAAAATCTGCTGGTTCCACTCCAGTTTGAGTGTGGAGGGAGAGAGAGAAAAAAGGAAAAATTCCCTGCATGTTATTCCTATAATTGAGCTACCACTCTTGTGCTGTTGAGAACTTGTGTGCGTCACACGGCTGCTGGCAAAACTATAAAACGTAATGTTGCAGAAAAGATAAGGGAACAAATATATCAAATGAGCTGAAGAGTAGTTGTTAGCAATCAAAATGCCAACCTCCTGCTTCTCTCCTGGTACCACAGAACCCAATGATAGTGAGGGCAAAAACACCGGTAAGGTATGAGAAAGTAAATGGCCAGACTATTATATTCCTATAATAATTTTATCACTGGCTGTATAAATGCCAGTGTATAAATACCTACTCAACTCAAATCAATATTTGTGTTTTTCTAAGTCTTGTTAAAGTGCTTGAAAAAACTTTCTTTCTATTTTGGGTGACTTTTTTTGGCCAAAGCTTTTTCACATTTTCACGATGATTAAAGTTTTCACCGCTCTCCAAAGGCAGTTCTCATCAGCAGACCCAAGGTAAAGCATTGCATGCTACCTACCTTCAGATTAGTGTTAGCAGTTATTAGCACATTGGTTAGTCTGCTCAGCCTAGATTCCTGAGATCCTCTAACTTTGTTTTTTTTTTTAAATATTAAATAAAGAGTAGAACGAAGACATTTAGAGATACTGACTCTGTATTATTGGCATCTCTAACAGCTATCCAAATGAGATTATTACACTAGATACAATAAATAACTTTAAATGAAATCTCAAAACCTATTATGCTATTATGTGCAAAAATCTTGAGTTACCTCTCATTTCTTTATATTGCATTAGGAAAATGGAGAAATGACTGCAGTGATTTACTAAAATATGCAACCATAAATGGTAATGCAGTACAAAAAGGCAAAAACGGAGTCTTTACAATTCTAACACCACCGTTATTCTTCAACACAGCCTGAACTTTCTAATGCAAGCTTGTCATTTGTTTAAGTAGACTTCCGGAATAGTTCTCCAGGCTTCTTGAAGGTAATTCAAAGCTCTTCTTTGGATGTCGGCTGCCCTTTGCTCTGGATTTTGTCAAGATGATCTCACACTGCTTTAATAATTTTGAGTTCTGGTGATATTATGTTTGAATTTTCTGCACTGGCAGTGTGTTTGGGATCATTGTCATGGTGAAATCAAGAGGTTTCCAGATGATGTTGTGTGATGGATTAATAATAAAGTTCATAAGTTCATCAGTTTTGACAGGATCCACAAGACCACTGGCTGCAATGCAGCAGCTATAGTCACCTCTCTCCTGACATCCTCTCTACACTTTGACAATTTGAAGCAAAAATTTCAAAATTGGACTCATCACTCCATAAGACCTGTTGCAGCTGACTTTCAGTCCAGTTCTTGTGTAATGTGGCATACCTCATCCTTTTCTCCCTGTTTTTCTTCCTTAACAATGGCTTCTTGACAGCCACCCTTCCACTGAGGCCCTCCTTGGCTTCAGGGAGGAGTATGTGGATCACCTTAAGGGCCACATGCATCTCTCAAGTCATATGTCAGGTCTTTGCTGGATTTTTTTTTTTTCATTTCTTAAGGGCATGACTTTCAGATGCTGTTCATTTGCTGTAGTTAGTTTGTGTGTGTGTTTGTATAAATACTGTTTTATTCCTGTCAAACTCTGTGATCTTCAAAAAAGAATTTGTAGATTCCACTAAAGAAGGAATAAATGATGGATTTTGGCAACAGGCTGCTAGTAACCAAGTGTCTAAAATATCATTTAAAATTACTTCTTTGCTAAGTTGTCTGTTGGGTTAGGTACCAATTTTATGTTTGAATGATTCATAGGTCAGTTCTAAGTGGCTTAAAGAAAGAAAGAAAGAAAGAAAGAAAGAAAGAAAGAAAGAAAGAAAGAAAGAAAGAAAGAAAGAAAGAAAGAAAGAAAGAAAGAAAGAAAGAAAGAAAGAAAGCAAGCTCTTGGATGCAAAATACAAAGAAAGCCTGGGACGATTGTGCTGCATGGGACTTTGTTGATATCAAACCTATTTATTACTTTATCTTATTATTTATAAACAAATGACATCATCCTCATTTGATTCTTGATTCATGCCCACATTTTTGATGTTTCTTCAATCATTCTTAAGCACTTTGTGTTGCTATTGTTATTTGAACTAAACAAAACTTTTCTTTTCTTAATCAAAAGAAAAAATATCTAATATATAAAAACAGTTGTGCTGCGTTTCTGTATCACAGCATTTGTCTTGCTGACAAATGATGAGACACGTAGGGTTTTCAGTTTCTTCATTTTTATTGGTCTGTGATGGCATGCCACACATGGTAAGCTCCACACCTCACCACCCGCTGTTCACTTTAGTTTAATTTACAGTCACTACTTTAAAATATTCTACTTATTGTTCAATATTGTTTCTTTATTAAATGTATTCATTTTTCCATCACACCTTCCAATGTTTATATGGCGTGCACACATATTAACCTTGCAAGGTCAAAGTTCTGTTTTATGTTATATTAATACATCTTTCTTTGTTTGAGTTACCTGGGGGTTGGTGTCTCCTCCTGTGTGGCAAAGGGCTGGGAGACCTGAAGTACTACTGACAGCCTAATTGGATTGCACCACATGCTTCATTGCCTGGGGGGTGTTTCATGTTTGTTTAAATGTTTTGTATTAGTTGGTTATATGACAGCCATCTTGTTTCCCCCCGTGTGTGTCATTTCAGCAGGTCAGTTTGTCATATGGTTGTTTGAGGTTCTGTTAATTATTATCTTGAGTTTAGTCTATTGAGTTGACCTCTTTTATTGGTCTGCCTGTTTAAGTTTTGGCTTTGTTAAATATATTTTCATATTTTTGGGTCAATAAAACCCATTTTTTGAATTAAAACCACCTGTGTCCTTTATGCTTTACTGCTTGGTCCCTGACATGGTCTAACAATTAATGTTGAAAAACAGTATTTTTTAAACATTGTGGGATTTTATAAGTAACATAACATATTTTACATTTCCATGAGGCAAAAACTGTAGAATATTTTCTTTTTGTAAATAAACAAAATAAAGATTTAACAGTTAATCCAGTCGTCTGGTCTCATCTGTATGCAAAGACAGGAAGATGAATTTAGGCACATCTAGATTATCATAAGACATTTATGAACCCCACAAGATGTTTCATCCTATTTGCCTTTGAAAACATTAAACAGATCCGTAATAGGCAAACAAATAAAGCGTGTGATTGTTTCCTTTTAAAAAAAATCACAGTAGAACAGAATTCACAAAGTGCTAATGTGAAAATTGTCTCTCCCAATGAATTCTAACAGTTGTGAAACACTGATTGGACCTCACGTCACACGCAGAACACAGTAATGCATTCCAATGGTTTTTGCTTGGCACTTGTTGACTGACAGACACTGTGGAACTACACCAGCCTTGGACGACTGCCTGGCATTAGTACAGAATCAATAGGAAGAAAACTGTCCTGGACTCAATGCATACCTGATTTCTGCTCTGTACTTTAATTGGCATGAGTTATTGACATGTAGCTTAATTACTTGCCCTGGTAATTTATTTACCAGGGATGCCAAAGACGAAGCGTGCCTTTTCTAACAGGAGAAGATTGGTGAAAATGTTCACACTCCATATATTGGGGCACATTTTCTCAGAACTTACACATTTTACCTAAGATCAAGGTTACCTGTCATATTTAAAGACACACCTTTTCATTCATTTTCATGATATTAACGTTTCTAAGATACATTCTCATAACAGCTGACATCATTAAACAGCAATTAAGGAAATAAAATAAAAGCATTAGGTATCACACTGATACCTAATGGTTGCACTAAGACAACATAAACACACAGGAACAAGGTGTATTGTGGTCAGTGAGCTGCACCACGGAGAAAGTAGTGTGCTGCTTTAATACCTTCCCCAGTGCAGTTTTCAGTTACCAAACTATGGAAAGGAACTGCAGATGGCCACGCTTAATACTGGAAACATTCAGCCTCGTATACCCAGAGAGGCTGTTTATGCAAAAAGAACACAGTCAATCAGATAATGCCAATTATCAATCAGGCATACAGTGCAAAGAGAAAAAACATTAAGTGGTGTGGGAAATAAACATGCACTCCTGTTTTGCTGTTTATTGCTATTCAGGTGCTCTCTTGCTCTCTCTCACTAACTTTGTCTCTAGCTCCCTCGCTCTCATATGGTACCTGCATAATTGCCTTTCCCCTCCACTGGCCGCAGGGGAAGTGGAGCTCTCACAACGTTACCGTGGTAATACTGATTGATGGAGTCGATACTTGTGCGGTTCCAGAACATCGAGCATCGCCACACACAGACATGACAAATTTCGAGGAACAAATTATAATAGCCCGCATCATGATTAATCCCCTCTGGGGAAATGGAAATATTGTGAATACCTACGAACTCATAGAGGACATAGAGCTCTACAATAAGACCAGACTCCAGGCGCTTTTGTAACCATTGTCTAGCTGTACAGACGGGAGGAAGGATGACGACGAGGAAATTCATGGTTGGGGCTGCCGAACAATGCTCGAAGGAGTATCAGATGATTAATCAGACAGATTTTAAATTCAGATTTTTTGCATTATGATTAGCTAAGAAATCATTTTCACTCTCTGCGTTCTCTTCTTGATTTACAGGAGCTCAGTGTGAGCTTTGAGGAAAAAGAATAGTTATGGATTGTTATCACGGTCACAGAAGTAATTCAGCATAAAAATGGTGTGTCCATGTTATTTCTACTACATCCATTTACAGCTTGATCAATTACATCACACAACCCAGAAAGTAGATTAAAGAGAGTAATGTGTAGTAAATAAAGAACACTGCAGAATCACCTAAATACAAGTTTGTTTACATGTGAAGAAACTTAAATAAGATATTAAAGCATGACTAATGTTGGATTGTTGCATAAGATGCCAATATCAAGTTATTAATATTATAGGGCAATGGTGGATAACGGGAATTATGGGACTGTCTTGTGGTTTCTGGCAACAGGGTGTTGGAATCACATCAGTTTTGGGTTTTGTGAGTGGTGGCAAAGTTCATGACAATGAGCAACCATCTTGATAACTTCTATGGCTAGTTATTTACCAAGTAGGATTAGCAGAATCTTGAAAGGTTGGTCACTTTGTCTCCGAGTAAGACTTACAAAGAATTGCACGGCATTACTTCTGTTTGTCTGTGAAGGTTCTCAGTCATCCAGGTCTGGACTTTTTTAAGTTGCTCGAAAACGTTTCACCTCTCATCCGAGATGCTTCTTCTGTTTGTTTTTAATGGGTTTTTTTTGTACAGCTCATTCAACAGAGTACTGAACAAGAACTGTGCTAACTCAAATTATGAATAAGAAAAACAATAAATAAATACATTCACTTCCCACTCCCAACTAGAGGAGCTTACAGACATGTTTCAAAAGAAGATCAGGACAATATAAAAAAATCAACCGGTATTTACCTGGTTCTAAAATGAGGTAAATTCACACTCACACATGACACATTAAACAGTGTCATAATTTATTTAACAAAAACGAAACAAAAATGCAGAAGCTGTGTGTGAAAAACTGAGTGCACCCCATGATTCAGTAGCTTATAGAACCAGTTTTAGCAGCAATAAGTTGAACGAATCATTTTCCATATGATTTAATAGTTTTTGTTGCTTGAGTTCATTGATGCTTGTGAGTCTCAATGTCCTGCCACAGTGCTAATGTTTGGACTTGCATTTACGTCAGTTAAAAACCTGCCAAGGACAGAGACAGAGCTTAGAAATGAGTGAGAACCAGAATGTTTTCTCTTAAGATATGATATTTAATATGCAGCAAGTGTGTTGAGTGGCCACTAAAAAGGTTCTCGACAAACTATGTTCTAGAGTTGAAAAACCATCAAAGCCAAAAATCTGTTGTTTTTTTTTACAGCTTTCTTCTTTTGCAGAAGAAACTCTATATAAAGAAATATGGATGATGAGTGCTGTGTGTACAAAACAAGGAAATGAAGCGAAATAACAAACACAGATTTTTTCATTAATTTAACTGGAGACCCAACAGATTTTGGATTTTAAATTTTAAACCCTGACACATCGGCCGGTATCTTTTTTTCTTTTAGACATTTGATGCATAAACAGATTTTTTAAATATCTATTATTAGTTATTTATGAGTACTTGATGAGATCAAATGACAATACATTTTAAATAGTAATTTATTTTACTTAACAAGTTGTGGATTACTGGTTTATGCTATGCCTGTATCAGCTGACTGTGTGTTGCCAACACAACAGAGTGCTGTCTGGTAGACAAACTAAATAACACTGACACTCATAACATGGTTAATGGGTGTTTCTCCTGTCATTCTAAATGCAGATATCAATATATCAGCAAACAGCTAATATTGGCTAATATATCTGCCGTGCTGGTATATCAGTCGCACTAGTCTAAACCAGCTATTTATCATTCCTCATGAGGCGTACATTAACCTCACTGCCAAAACACATACTTTATATTCCACATGACTGTATATGTTTCCTGGGGCCCGTTCTTCGTACGTCGCTTACTACATCCAAGATCAAATGACACATCCAAGATCAAATCATCGCGCTAACCGTGAGCTCGCTAATCCGGTTCCCCGAACACACCTGCTGTTGACGATTACTACAGCTGGATGAAGTAATGCGCGATCACTGGGTGCCGTAAAAGGGGCTACGCATCGATAGCAGAAACAGTGATCGGCAAGCCTCTGATTGGTCGGCGAAAATGTCGAAGGAGCGCGCACAGTACTTCACCGCAGCGGAGCAAGAACTCCTGATTGAGGGATTTCAGGAGTACCAGAGTGAAATTAAAACGCAAGGTAACAGTGCGAAGGCTGCAAAAGCAAGGAGAGAGGGCTGGCAGAAAGTTGCTGACAAATTAAACGCGTAAGTAATGCAACATATTACATGGCACCATACCATATCATATTTTATCATATCAAATCATACCACATGATATCCTCTTACACATTAGAGCCACAACCGGACCCACCAGAACATGGGAACAAGTAAGAGTGAAATACAAGAACATACTACAGAATGGTAATATCTATCACTCATATTGCTGTCAGTCACTTGAAAAGACACCCCTGAAACAATCCCTGTGTTTGTGTATAACAGCAACCAAGAAAAGGGCAGAGCAACAAAAGACAGGTGGTGGTCCTGCACCCCCTCGTCACACCCCAGCAGAGGAGCTGGCCCTAAGGTTGAATGCCACCAGACCCATTGTTGAGGGCATCCCTGGGGGCAGCTCTTCCGGAGACCAGAAGCCGGGGTGCAGTAGCAGCAGCACCTACATAACTGGTGAATGGGCTCATGATTCCATGTGCACAATGTCAAATATGTGGTTGTTGCCTAAATGAAAATGCTATTCGAACTGTGACATTCATTCATTGGCACTGTGGGTTTTCTCTGTGTGTAGTGTTACATGACACACCATCACTTTTACCTGTTCCCATGGAAGGGGTGACTGGAACATGCACAGTAAGTTGGGAGATATACATATATCTGTCCCCACCCAATTGTACAGACCTATAGGCTGTACCACACCCCTTAGTAACACCATTGTGTTACCATTGCACAGGACAGTGACGCAACCCTGTCAGATGGCTGTGGTGTGGCGGAAGACCCTGTGAGTACATGCATGAATTGGCCTGAAATACCATCTACTTGTGTACTGCCATGTGTGTCTGACTGCAGTATGATTTGCAGGCCAAGAGGCCGGCAGAGAGGCCTGCTGATGCAGAGGTGGGCAGTGTTGTGATCAATTATACTGCCTATATGACATGTATTCCCCGTTAAATGTTGTCACCACAATTGACACAGGGTGACATACGTCTGCTCTACAAGAGAAGTCTCCAGCAAAAAATGGAGTATACTGAGCTGAAGAAACAAAAGCTCCTAGGTGAGATCGAACTACAAGCCCTAATGAGGCATAAACTACAATTGGAAATCGAGGTGCTTCAAAAGGAACTCCAGAGTAAGTAGGAATACATGTTCATACGGAGCACTATTGCTGACCCTGCGTGACGCAGTATACATGCTCTGTTTTCCCAGGCAACTGATGACTGGCCTGTGTGTGGTGGGACAGACAACGATGCTCAAATAAACGTCAATAGAAAATGTGTCATGTCATGTTTTTATTATGCGAAATTGTGTTGCACAATCCTGTCCCGTGCAGCTCTGCCACTAGGTTGGTCCAGGTGCACTGGCTGGAGGTCATCATCAGGCTGCACCTCCACCACGGGGGTCCTCTCTCTTCTGATGGTGGCAATGTTGTGCAGTACGGCACATGCAACAATAATGTCACATGCCCTGTCAGGTGCAACCCTCAGGCGTTTTAGACACTGGAATCGTTCCTTCAGTTGCCCAAAGGTCATTTCAATGCGTGCCCTTGTCCTGGCTAGGGCTGCATTGTAGCGGGTTTGTGGCCCAGGGTTGGGGTCAGGGAACGGTGTCATGAAGTACTGCCTGCATGCATAACCTCTATCTCCGAGGAGGATCCCATCGTAGTCCCCTGTGTAATGAAGAAATGCTGTTATGTTAGGCCCGACATGAGTATGTAGCATCAACATAAGCCTCTTTTACTTACCACGCTCAAATGATGTGCATAACCCTGACTCTCTGAAGATCCGTGAGTCATGCACTGATCCGGGCCATTTTGCTTCCACATTTGTGATATGGCACATCGAGTCACACACCATCTGTGGGATTCCATTATGTGTGACCACACTCCTCCCATCGTATATTGCCATCTGGAGTGTTAGTATTGCTCACCTGCACATTTATACTGTGGCCCCCCTTTCGGTTGACAAAGTCCCCTTCAGTGGGGCCTGGGGGGGCCTTGATCGCAATGTGTGTGCAGTCTATGGTGCCAATCACATTCGGGAAGCCTGCGGACGTTGGAGCTACAGTTACCGACATAGGTCATGATTGCATCACATTCACTATCCAATTTACTGTACCTGCAATGGCGAAAAAGCCCTGTTTGACGACCTGTGGTCTTAAGTGGCTTGGAAAAACCACAAACACACCCAGGAAATGCTTGAGTGCCAGGTACACTTTGCGAATGGCCCGGCAGACGGCACTTTTCCCAACGTTCTCTGCGTCTCCACAAGTGTACAGGAACGTGCCACTCGCAAAGTAGCGCAAGGCAATGCACACAGTTTGTGCAGTTGTTAATGCCCGACTACGGTGGGTGGTACTCTTAACATGGGGATCCAGCAAGTTGGTTAGGTAGATGATACCCTCACGGGAAAATCGGTATCTCTCTATGAGCACACTGTCGCGCTGTGCTAAAGGATCCTGTCTATCCCGCAATATACGTTGGATTCTGAACACTCTCCTTATCACTCTTGCACCTTCCGCAATGGGTGGCTCGCGTAGAAACGGACAGGACATGGCTGCGACAAACTTCCCACTTCCACCTTCGCTTTTATAGCCGTGGTCTGTCATCTTGATTACACGACGTAATTTGCTATTCCTCTACTGTGGAATGTGTGTTGCATCTGGCGTGATCACCTACATGCCATAGCGTGATTACTCGTACATTTCCCTTTTTTTAGGGACTGACCTGTATGTATCTGTGTGGAATCAATAAAAGGATCAAGTGCTGCATTATCTTTAGTTACATTGATGTTATTTATTTGTGGTGAAACGGTGGCGGAATGTCGCTGTTGCTTTCGTATGATGACGCGGACATACCTGCGTGGCCGCGATCTAATCCTGTTTACATAAAGTAAACCTGCTCCCGAGCAGGTTTACGCTTACGGCTCTGTTGCTGTGACAGCAAGTCCCGGATGAGCTTCGGGGAACCGACTGATCCAGGATCACGCGAAATCGTCAACAATCTAATCCGGCTAACCTACTTAGCGAGGTACGAAGAACGGGCCCCTGGTTCAGTTGTTGACTGGCTTTTTGTTTGGAGACACAGAACAACAGCTCTATGTTTGATTCCATGATTCCCTCTTATAATGTCTCCAGTTGGGATTAAGCCTGAGTAGATTTGTCACAATATCAGGAACATGAATGTCGGGTTTACACATTGTATGTGCAGTATGTTGTCAGTATGTTATACTGACAAGAAAGAAAGACGGCTCATTATTTAATCTCCAAACATGTATATCACAAACTAGTTAGGAACTTTACACAAAGACACTGCTTAACTGCACACTACCTGAAGAAACTAATACCTTTTACTCCACCATCTGCTGGTACACTAATTAGTAAAAAAATCAATAAACAGAGCTGTTTACTGCACATTATTTTAATGACGGCAGATATGTTTCAGGTGAATGTCTACGAACAGCAGTAAATTTGTACAGCGCAAATGGATATGTTACGTAACTACCTCACTACCTAATAATTTAGAATATCAAGGCTGCTGTCTCTGTGTGAATATTCAAATCAAATCAAATCACTTTTATTGTCACATCACATGTGCAGGCACACTGGCACAGCACATGCGAGTGAAATTCTTGTGTGCGAGCCCCACAAGCAACAGAGATGTGCAAACACAACAACACAAACGAGCAAAATACAAGAATGGCCAACCTGAAACTAATAAATATATGTACAATATATAATAGTGTATGCATTTCTGGATGTGTATACTAAATATTTTCCTACGTGTGTGTGTGTGTGTGTGTGTGTGTGTGGTGTGTGTGTGTATGCACATTTTTACAAATTAAATAGTTAAAAAAAAAATTAAAAAAATAAATAAATAATAATAATAATAATAATAATAATAATAATAATAATAATAATAATAATAATAATAATAAAATATATAAAATATACAGAGTTGAATATGTGCAAAACAAGTGGCATTTATATACAGTGTGGAGTGCATAATGTTAAAGTTCCAGTAGTGAAGCTGAGGTGTCTATGACGTGTTCAGCAGTCTGATGGCCTGATGGAAAAAGCTGTCTCTCAGTCTGCTGGTTCGGGACCGGATGCTGCAGAACCTCCTTCCTGATGGAAGCAGTCTGAACAGTTTATGGCTGGGGTGACTGGAGTCCTTGATGATCCTCCCCGCTTTCCTCAGGCACCGCTTCCTGTAGATGTCTTGGAGGGAGGGAAGCTCACCTCCAATTATCCGTTCAGAGCACCGCACTACTCGCTGGAGAGCTTTGCGGTTGTAGGCGGTGCTGTTGCCATACCAGGTGGTGATGCATCCAGTGAGGATGCTCTCAATGGCACAGTGATAGAAGGTCCTGAGGATGCGGGGGCTCATGCCGAATCTTTTCAGTCTCCTGAGAAAGAAGAGGCGCTGCTGCGCCTTCTTCACTGTTTTGTTTGTGTGTACTGACCACGTAAGATCCTCAGCCAGATGTACTCCAAGGAACCGGAAGCTGCTCACTCTCTCCACAGCAGCGCCGTTGATGGTGATGGGGGTGTGTACTTCTCTGCACCTCCGGAAGTCCACTATCAACTCCTTTGTCTTTGCGACGTTGAGGGTGAGATGGTTGTCTTGACACCAGTGGGTCAGGGCGCTGACCTCCTCCCTGTAAGCCGTCTCATCACCGTTGGTGATAAGACCCACCACTGTAGTGTCGTCCGCAAACTTCACAATGATGTTGGAGCTGTTAGTGGCTGTGCAGTCGTAGGTGTAGAGTGAGTACAGGAGAGGGCTCAGTACACACCCCTGTGGAGCACCAGTGTTCAGTGTGATGGGGGATGAGGTGATGCTGCCCAGTCTGACCACCTGGCGTCTGTCAGACAGGAAGCTAAGGATCCAGCTGCAGAGGGAGCTGCTCAGTCCTAGATCCTGCAGTTTCCTGTCCAGCTTCGAGGGAACGATGGTATTGAATGCTGAGCTGTAATCTACAAACAGCATCCTCACATACGTGTCTCTCTTCTCCAGGTGTGACAGGGCAGTGTGTAGTGTCAGGGCTATGGCATCATCAGTGGACCTGTTGTGGCGGTATGCAAACTGTAGAGGGTCCAGTGAGTCGGGTAGTGCAGAGCAGATGAAGTCCCTGACCAGCTTCTCGAAGCATTTGCTTACGATGGGGGTCAGGGCTACAGGTCGCCAGTCGTTCAATGAGGAGATGGTGGAGGATTTGGGTACAGGGATGATGGTGGCCATTTTGAAGCAGGCTGGGACTACAGACAGAGAGAGGGAAAGGTTGAAGATGTGCGTGAACACTCCAGCCAGCTGAGCCGCGCATGACCTGAGGACGCGGCCGGGAATCCCGTCCGGACCAGTAGCTTTGCGTGCGTTCACCTTCCTGAAGCACTTCCGCACATCCTCCTCAGACACAGTGTGTGCACTGACGTCATCCGCGGTGCGCACACTGTCCGGTCTCATGGTGTTCGCTGTGTCGAATCTAGCGTAGAATACGTTTAGATCCTGACACAGAGAGGCCGTGGTCTGCGGTGTGCTGGTTTTCCCTCTAAAGTCTGTGATCGTGTTTAGTCCCTGCCACATACTCCGAGGGTTGTCAAACTGTTGCTCCACCCTGTCCCTGTACTCACGTTTGGCTGCTTTGATCGTCTTCCGGAGTTGGTAATGTGCGTGTTTGTAGTCCGATGTGTTCGTGGAGGCAAAGGCGGTGTTCCGTGCCGCGCGAACATCTCCGTTAATCCAGGGTTTTTGATTTGGGAAGGATTTGACTGTTCTGGATGGGACGACATCTTCCACGCATTTCCTGATAAATCCACAGACTGAGTCTGTGTATTCATCAATGTCTCTGGCGGCCACGTGAAACATTTCCCAGTCCGCGTGATCAAAACAGTCCCGCAGCGCAGACTCCGATTGGTCCGTCCAACAGTGCACCGCCCTCCGGGTTGGAGCTTCCTGTTTCAGCTTCTGCCTGTAGGCGGGCAGGAGCAGGATGGAGCAGTGATCTGATTGGCCGAATGGGGCGCGGGGGAGGGCTTTGTACGCATCCCGGAAAGAGGTGTAACAGTGGTCGAGTAGCCGGTTTCCACGTGTGTTGAAAAGGATGTGTTGATGGAGTTTTGGTGAGACTTTCTTCAGGTCTCCCTTATTAAAGTCTCCGGCTGTGATAAACGCTGCCTCTGGGTGTGCGGTTTCCTCGCTGCTGATCGCGCTGTACAGTTCCCTGAGTGCACGGTCAGTGTCGGCTTGTGGGGGAATGTAAACAGCCGTAATAATCACTGCTGTAAATTCCCTCGGTAGCCAGAATGGCCGGCACTTAATCATCAGGTACTCCAGGTCCGGTGAGCAGAAGGATTTGACCGGGTGCACGTTCGCATAATCACACCAGCTGTTGTTGATCATGAAACACACACCACCGCCTCTGCTTTTCCCAGTAAGATCCTGTGACCTGTCCGCGCGGTGCACAGAGAACCCCGGTAGTTGTATTGCGGAGTCCGGTACTTTGTCCGATAGCCAGGTTTCTGTGAGGCATATCACGCAGCAGTCCCGCATCTCTCGCTGGAATGAGATCTGTGCCCGAAGCTCGCACAGCTTGTTCTCCAGAGACTGCATATTAGCCAGTAATAAACTGGGTAACGGTGGTCTGTAAGTGCGCCGTCTCAGTCGAACCAGAACGCCAGATCTTCTCCCTCTGCGTCGGCGTTTGCGGCCTCCAGGGCCAGAGAACAAAGGCGTCTCAGGTGAGATGAATGGGGGGTCTGCAAACGGAGCGTCCGTGTTGCAAAACTTGAACTCCGGAAAGTTATTAGAAAGACCGTCTTTTATGTCCAGTAAGGTTTGTCGGTCGTACACAAGGAGACATGTGCTACTCGTGAAAAAATAAAGGAAAAGTAAAATTAAACACAGAAGAAAGCCGTTGCTTGGGGGAGCTCGCGACGAGGCTGCCATACTCGGCGCCATCTTGAATTATGTTATATTCTGCCTTTGCTAATAAGCATTTAGGATCCATCAAAACAAATTAATGTTCTGAGCAGCTACCAGGGTCAGCTCAAATGAGATTGGACACACTCAAAGGCACAGTTAAAGAAGAATGAATGCTTAACGGGCCTTGAGTCAATCTTAAGCTTAGTAGCTTGTGTTTCATAGTGAACTCCTTTAATAGGATAGCCATTTCAGGCTAAAATGAGTGCATGTGTTAATTTTAGTGGTCACTTAGCCGGTGGGAGAATACAGTCTTGAAAATGTTAAATTATTTTTTTTGACAGTTGACCGTTATTATTACATGCTGCCGAATCAGTGGTCTGAATGTTAAGTAGTTGCATTCACCAAGGCCCTCAAAAATCTTTAAAAAATGGGAAGAATTTGAATGCAGTTAAATTAATTTTCTAATCATGAAATCCCCTTGAAACCTTTGAGGTTCATTTGAATAAGCACTCTGCTCCCTTCTTTCTCTCTGTCTCATACGCACATGGATACAGACACGAAGTTTAATATCATGACTCACGTGTTTCAGTATACATTGCAGGCAACAGAGATGGCATCGCCTTCCTGTGAAAGTAATCATGCATTGCATATTTGTCCAGGGAAATCAGTGCCAGTCTAATCAGTGTGAACATTTGTTAGTGTGTGTAGGTTAGTAACGTAACCTTTAATGGTACCTCTGCATAAGTTGCTGCGAGATGTTAAATCAGCAGCTCTAATGATCTCCAAGGCAACCTGATGCAGTCTGACTGACATTATTATCGCAGAGGAAACTGGAAAGAGGAGCAAAGGTGGAAAGGGCAGATCTGATGTTGTGGATGAGACTAAAGGAGATTTAACACAGTAAATAAAACTGAAGAACTAAAGGAATTTCATGAAGTCTGAACTCTGGCGCATACCTTTAGCACTCCTATTCTCAGCTGAAAACTTTATGAAGCAACATTCTCCACAACCTGACTCTTAGTGAAATCACATGGAAAAAGAAATCACATTTGCTTGTTGCCTGTTAAACACTGAAACCACTCTCTGGCAGTGCGCATCGCTCTGCTTTGATCACATTGCAGAACTGTTGACAGCAATAGTCAAAGAGCATTTGCTCCCAGGTGTCCTGCAGCTTGGATGCAGAGTTATGATTCAGTAGTGAGCCCGATAGATAGCCGCCTGGTGTTGGGCAGCGCGAGACGTGGAAATCAGAGAAGTGTGAGTAATACAGGTGAATGTGCCCACAGTTACTGGGTCAGCAAACCAGGTCACACACATTGACGCACCTAGTGCATTTACAAATACAAGCGGACTGGGATGTCCTCTTTCTTGTGACTCCCACAGCTAAGAATAACCTGTACTGTAGCTCACTGATCATTTCCTTTATTATAAACTCAGGCAAGCTATTTGTCGTCCCTTTCAAAGATTAAACGTTAGATTGAAAGATCTGGGTAAAACAGCGTTAATAATGAAGGTTGTAGGTACGCTTAGCGAGTATATTTACCTTTTCTTGACCTTCCCCAGCCAGTCATGGCGAACAACTGCCTTTCTCTGAGCCTGGTTCTGCTGGAGGATTCTTCCTGTTAAAAATGAGTTTTTCCTTTCCACTGTTGCCAATTGCTTGCTCACACAATATTCAACTTCATCTTTGAGATCACAAGACATTGCTCCTCTAAGCTAATCTGCATTTAATTTGGGTGTATGAGATATGTAGAGTGTGCTTGATGTGACTATGGATGCTCTACATAGTTAAACATATCATGATTAACTATGTAGGGTCTTAGTCTTTGCATAAATATTACAGATATGCAATATGGTCCGTTTTCTGTGAAGGTCATGCTATAAGGTAACATAACAAATTTTTAACATGGTGTAATGCAGTTACATGGTGTAAATGCTTATATTCCACAACAGAATGAAAAATGCTTTCTTTTTTAAATATTCTACTGTAAATTAAAAGTTTCCAAAACTGATTAATGTCTTGCAAACAAAAAAACAAAATAAACACTGCAACATGACTTTTTGAGTGCCAACTAAGGTGACAGCACTGGATATGATGTAAACATAGTATAAAATATAGCAATTATAATAATTTAGAGTATTTGTTGACTATAAGGCTGAAAAAAAGAAGCTTTTAGGAGCCATGTTCAAATCTTTATTTTCCAAACGTCATATTTTAATTAAAACTAACACCATCGCAACAAACACTGTGACCAACGGTACACAGCTGGCATAGTATCGGGCATCCCCCAGGCCAAGGGTGAATGCACAACAAGAAGGGTGTCACTGTAAGACAGCATGTGAGCTTAGCCCACGAGCACGGCACAAATTACAAAGCTTTACAGTGATTATTATAGAGCATATTTCCTGATGTCACACAGTAAACTATGAGTAACATAAAAACTCTGCTTACTGTCCAGCCTATGTGTGTGCCTGACTATTTTCACCTGTTCTTGACCATGCTTCCATTGTTAATTCACACTGTTTCCACTTGTGTCTTTTCAGTTCACCTTTCTTGCTTGCATCATGCTTCCAGTGTTCTCAGTTTGCTTAGATCTGTTCCTATATTTTTGTTCTATCATTTGGATATTGTGCAACCTGCCTCCTGTGTCCTGCGTTAAGCTGTTGAAACATAACATTCATTTCAAATCATGAATATATTTTCCACATAAAAATTCTAACTGAAATCTTTTGAATTATTAATGATCATGGGTTTCTTACTAGTTGGTTACTGTAAGTAAATCAAGTCCATGATTATCTGGCTACGCATACAAATGCCATGTTTTTAACTTCAGTCGAAACAATTTTAGCTCCTCAATAAGGTTATGAGTCTAGAATATTGATGTAATGTACTCTGAAATGCTGATGGAGCCACGGCTGCAGCAGTCAGACCTGTTTGAAACAAACAAGGACAAAATGAAGCTCAGTCCTCATAAAGTCATGAGAAAAAGGTTTGTGAAGGTCACAGCACATTCTGGCTGCTGAGAAATCAATTTCCTTTTCAGCTAAAATGTCCCTTGTGTTTTATTGACCCATATCTTTCAAGTTGCCAACCCTATTCTCTGGTCAACCCCAAGTATCTGAGGGCCAGAAATGGACCACTGAATGGCAGTATGCAGCTCCACATCCGTACCTATCCATAAGAGTGGAATTCGATCATTTTCTCTTACTATTTGCATCTCTGTAAATTTTGCATCCACACATTCACAGCATGAGCTGCATGCTTGAGTGTTCACCATGTGGAGTTCTTTCCTTTTGTGCGTGGTTTGTGAGTGTGTATTTGTGTGTATGCACGCGCACGTGTGTATGTGTGTATATCAGACTGCAGAATTTGTGCTTTGCTTTGAAGGACAAGGAAGGAGGCCCGGGAAGCCAATCTGTTCCTCTGCAGATTAACTCTCTCATTCCAGGCTCCGTCTTTTCACCAAAACACCCACTATCTCCAGCGTCTGCCTCTCTCTCCCTCCTCTCCGCGGCTTCATCACTCTCTCCAGTTCCGGCCTTATTGCTTCTGTATACTCTCGGTCTTTCTCTTGCTCTCTGTCAATCAGAGACCTACATGGGCTGCTGTGGATTTGTGTGGGAGAGTGATGGATCTGTAGCTGGAGGCGGTGTAGAGATGCACCCCCAGTTTGAGTCAATAGCCTTGGTCTTTAAAGCTTCTTTATTCAGGTAAGGCCTATGCAAGGAATACACTGAGGAGACAGACCAAGACTGAGACCAGAGGCTGAGAAAAGACAAAGCCAGGAGCTGGTTTTGGCCCTGAGAAAAAGGCGCCCACTTTTCACTTCATTCAGTGAGTGGGAGGGAATGGATTAGGAGAATATTGCTCTCATTTATTAATATGTGTGTGGAAATGTTTTACCCTATACAGAAAAACAAGTATAAACATAAAATTACCATCAGATTTATGCAACACCGGCCTATTTTGCTCTTGCCACTGTAAATTAGAATATTCTGAGCCAGAAGGCTTGTGCAATCTGTATACAATCTGCATGATGACATGCCTTTATTTTTCTATATAAGGAAACATGTTTGCTTCATGGTGCATGGAAAAAGTAGTGCCAGTGTTCCAAAAGAGAAGCTTGAACCTCTGAGACAAGAAACCAGGAGAAATGCAATTGTTTCCAAAGAGGAAGCCAGGAAAGGGGTGCAGCTTTGTAAAGTGTTTCTGGTGGAGTAATAAAAAAATCTAACTGTAGTAAAACAACAATCAAAACTGATACAAAAGAAACAAACAGACTACAAGAAAAAGAAAAAAAAAAGAAAAAACGTGTGCATGTGATCTGTCAGATGAGACGAGAAACTCACTGCAATGAAAAAAAGAACCCAGATTCTCCAACAGCTGTGCTGATGCTAAGAAATTAAACTGTAAGTGATATCCATCCAACAATAAGTCATTTTTAGAGAAAGATGACATAATCTAAGACATAAGGAATACATTTAAGGAACAATTTTCATTTATATTTTGTTTTCTTTAAATGTAGTTTTTTTTTTTTTTTTTTTAATTGTGATTCTGATCATTTTGTGTCATATGATTTTGTGCCATATTGTGTTTGGGGAAACTGTAAATAATAATACAAATAATAATTAGTAGCAGTAGTAATCATTTTAAAGACTCGTGTTTACATTTGAGACAACCAGGCGTTCATTTCTTTATACGGATGATCAGCTGTAATATACAAATTTGTTGCAAATATGTTTTGGGACAAAAATATTGATAAATTGCTTATTTGAGAATGTTGTGCATGCGCGATTTACATGGATAGGGCCACTGTTTTTTCTTTTTTTGTCCAATTAGCCAAGTGACTTTTCACTTGCTGTCTTTTTTGTGAAAGTGTAGCAAGAGGATAAAAGAGAAAGAAAGAATTAGAAAAGAGACTGTGAGAATGAGGACATGTGAAAGAACACACATTCCTGACCCTTGGGAACTCCTTGCATCTCCTCCTCCCTCCACATCAGGCCAGACAAGCACCAAAAGGAAAGAGGAGAGAAAGAGAAGGGTGAAATATGAATAGAGCAATGCTGAGTGGAAGTAGTGGTAGTGGGTGATGAAGGAAGAAAAACCCTGTGGGATTTTTCTACCTCTCCCACATCTTCCTGTTTAAACTTTTTAAGTCTGTCCCTTCTGTAATAGAATTTTGTGTTGAAAACAATGAAAAAGAGAGACACAGGGAGACAGAGGGGTCTTAGAAAGGTGCTGTGGGAGGGTGGCAATATGCAGAGGGTGGTGTATGGTTGGATGAAGAGAGCTGAGAATAAGTGCAGGGAAACAGCGAGGGTACTAGCACTCTGCACGCTTTCATTAGCACTATAAATGCTAATGAATAAGTTCATAGCTTTGAAGATGCAGCTATGTTAAATATGCATGGATAATCCAACACCATACATAGAGTGGGGGAAAAGGAGTAGAAGAGGAAAGGAGTGACAGTGGGGAAAAAGGAGGAGGAGAGAACAAAGGAACGTAAGGAAGGGAGACGATTGAAAAAATCCTGTCTTTTCCTTTTCTCCCCTCTCATCGCCTTTCTGCTCTTCACCTCTCCTCTCATCTGGTTGGTCTGTTAAAGTTCTACAGCTGAAATTCCCACTTCCATTCCCCTACTTCCTTGTTCCTTTAATTCCTTGTCCCTTTTGTTTCCTTCACTTTCTTCTCCTCAGGTCTTCTCTCTTCCCCTCTAATGGGGCATAATTTTTTTTCATTATGAAAACCAAACTATCATCATGGAAGCACTTTAAGAAAACTGATGAAATGTGAATTACTGCCTTAATTGTCGCAAATAAGAGTTAGCATGACTTTTCATAGCATTCCCGTCTCCCCTCCTACCCGCAGGGACAGATGCGGAGCCAGTCATTAGCGTTAAGTCAAAAGACATTAAGGCAAGCTGCTTGTGGTGCAGTAATGACCCGGCAGTTTGAAGTGATGACAACAGCAACTAGGGCCAAATCTCCGAGGAGAACAGCTTCGTTTTTTTCCTCCCTGCTAGAAAGAAAAGTGTAGGGTTTTGTCAAGACACACATCCCACACCCACATACAGATGCATTCTCAGATTATACTTGTAACTCACAATAAATTACAAATAACAATATCAGCATTTTTGCAAATGAAAAGCCTCCCTTTTCATTTAAAAAAATGGCAATGCACCAACTCTCAAACACAATTTAGGAAAAAAAAATGCAAATGATGAATACAGCGTGCTGGTCGTTAACAGGTTAATGGCTTCCATTAATACCTCTGCAAAAGTGACAGGGGGATCAGAGGAGCTTCTTCAATTTGATTTCCAATTAATATGTATGAGTCGACCTGAGATGATATGAAGACACATTAAAGGAGCTGAGCAGAGATGACAAAGTTATCAGATGACTCGGTTTAAATGGGAAGTGACCATACTATTAATGGTTTCACCAGTGATACTGAAGATCAAGGAAAAAGGTGAGGTAAGTCAAGTTTATTTCTACAGTGCTCTTGAACAACATGATTTGGGTTGGGAATGACATAGAAAGTTGTATGTCCATTTAACTGTTATTTTATATGACAAAAGGGTTTTATGTCTCTGGCAGCTGGGTGGAAGAGCGCCATGTGAAAGGAGAGACGTTCTCATGGATGAACATTTAGCGACCAAGACACTAAGCAGTTTGTCAAATTAAAACCTGATGCCTGTTAGAGTAGTCATTACTGCTGTCAGTGTAACGTTAATGGATTAAACATGAACTTCAAGTAAAGTTCAGAACTTAAACGCAGCATTTCCAAGAATATTTAATATATTAATGATATACTTAAAAAAGTTATAAGATGCAGTATTCTAGGTTTCATGTTTTTCTCTTCAGACACAGGTGATGCAATGAAAAGCAACAATACAAATGGTTTAATGCATCAGAATTAAATCCCCATTCCACTTATTCGGCCTGCTGTGCCGTTTAACTTCACACCACGTTCTCACTACCAAACAGAGATGGGCAGTAACGCGTTACTTGTAACGCGTTACTGTAATCTGATTACTTTTTTCAAGTAATGAGTAAAGTAAGGGATTACTATTGCAAAAACGGTAATTAGATTACAGTTACTTTCCCGTAGGAACGCTGCGTTACTGCGTTACTAAAACCGTGATTTTTTTGCGAGAATGTCTCACGACAGTGACGTAAGCGAGTGCGACATTCGTGGCAACAGCTGTGTGCAGATCAACAATGGATCACATATCGATTGTGGGAGAGAGTATGAGCGTGCAGCGTTTAAAGCGTGGAAGTACTGACCTTACTTTGAGTTTGATTCCATAAAAAGTGACAAAAACATTAGCGTCCATTGTGCGTGGGAAGAAAACTTCTTTTTACAGCGAAAAAAACTGCTAAACTTCCGAGCAAGCACCGAGAGCGCAACGACTTAATGGGAAATTCACAGAGAAACTCGCGGATTCTTCAACTGACCGCTGTGGCACACCTGCACCAGGGTAAACCTCCGCCTATCGCAGTCCTGCTTTACAGGTGAAAATAGAGCAACAGGACCGCTGAGTCTTTGACTTTATTTATGTTCTGCTGTGTTTTACTTGCATCTATTTGAAAGACTGAGTGTAAACACACACAAAAAAAAATCTTTTATGTGCTGGAATGTGCAGAAAATAGGTTTAAATGTTAAACTAATTTATTCAAGTCAGAGAATGTTGCATATAATTAAATTTTTGCTTGATGCATGAAGTTAAAAGATTAAAACTGATAAAACAAGTTAAAAAAAAAGAGACTTTTCCATTTGATTACATTTTGTATGATGGATTATGCAGAAAAAGTAGAATTGGGCTGAAAGATCTATCGCTTTATCACCTCTTCAGGTTGTAAATCGTGTTTTTAAAAAGTAACTAAGTAACTAAGTAATTAATTACTTTTGAAAATAAGTAATCAGTAAAGTAACGGGATTACTTTTTTGTGGAAGTAATCAGTAATTAGTTACTGATTACTTTTTTCAAGTAACTTGACCAACACTGCTACCAAAGCATAACATTTTATGCTAGGTGACAAATCATCAGTATATTACGCTTTCGGCCACCCAACACGTCCCTATATTACGAGTTCGGAAAAATGAGGAAACATTTGATTGTCCTATACAATCCTATACCGTCTGCCTGAGGGCAGCAGTTTCAACAGGGAATGGCCGGGGTGAGAAGTGTCTTTAATGATGTTCTGAATTTTTTTCAAGCAACGGCTTTCATGTAAATCCTTCAGCATTGGGAGAGGGCAGCCATTGATCTTTTGGTCGGTGTTAAAAACCCCTTGGAGTGCTTTCCTCTGAGCTGCCGTAACAAATGCCTATGCCATAAGTTAGTACACTCTCAATGGTAGCTCTGTAGAAGGACACCATCAGTCTTTGTGTGATATTACTCTTCCTGAGAATTCTCAGGAAGTACAGTCGCTTTTGGGCCTTCTTCAGTAACTCAGAGGTATTTATGCTCCAGGACAAGTTCTCCTCCATGTGGACTCCCAAAAAATGAAAGTCTGCCACCCTCGCCACACAGTCTCCCTTTATAGTTAGGGGTATATTGCTGCTTCTTTCTATCATCCCAAAACAGCAGCTGCATCATTGCTTGCAAAGCCAACAAACCGTGCATGTAATTTTTCAGAGACATCCTTCATAGGAAGAGTTTCTAAAAGCAGCACGCCACCACAGACAGCCCTGGTGCATAACTGCAGTTCAACAACTTGAAAGAAAGAGCTGCATAACTCAACTTTGTATGGAGTTTTCAACAATGAGGCAACTTGCTGAAACATTTGTATTATGGGTCTGCTATGAAAAAACTGTGATTTCTCCTTTATTTCGATAACAGTAGTTTTCAGTCTGGCACGGTGGCTTAATGAAAGTTGGAGTAGAACAGATCCTGATCAACACCCCCTACACGGTGTCATCTCTATTGTCATAGGATTGCAGCATTGAAAGTAAAAGCCATTTTATGATTTGATTGTTTTTGCACTGTAGACTCTTTCAAGATGCAGCACTAAAAATCAGAAGGGGTTTGGGGATCAAATGTTATCCCTACTGGGGATAAAAACAAGAGAATAAGATAAAGGAGGGAAATACAAATAACAGCTTACTCGTGAAATGTGTGAAGGCATGAATGAATACTATTGATTTGATTTTTTTTACTGATTTGACTACAGTTAATCATAAAATGTGTTATTTGTTTCATCTTTGTTTAACTACAGATGCTGGTGATAAATATAGTAAAATATTTAGCAGCTATACCCAATCTAAGTCACTCAGAACATGCAAATGTTAAACAGAAGATGCCCAAAAACTGAGCCTTGGGAAATTCTGCATGCAACTTTTAAACACTTGATTGCCATGAAAAAGTTCCTCTCCATCTAACACGATCACTGGGGTATGTAGTCTCACCCACTTTCCTTGTCTCTCTTTTAATATGGTGGAAGAAAGAACAAAAGGGAGGAGAAGGTGGAGAGATAATGGGGGTGAGTCTAGAAAAAGGCATGCAGATTTCAGGACATATGGTGCACAAAGCTGGATAGGTGATTTGAGAAATATGCTGACAGCATGCATGAGAGCCAGAGAATCCAGGGAAGTTGGATAAAAGGTTTAAAAGTTGAATAAAATTTGCATATGTAGGCAGTGGGTGCAAAATAAGACCCAACATTTCAGCACAAATCCAGTGAAATGTGTCATTTTGCTGGGGGAACACTTTGATGTCAGAAACACAGCGCTTACTGTAAAACATTATATGTAAATGATAACAATACTGAAGCATCTACTTTCCCCCCCTCGTGCACTGATATGGATGTTAACGACCAGCTATTTGTCGACTCACAGTAGACAGCATTAAAGCACATTACTCCTCCATCTGTACCACTGTTCTCTGTGTTATGAATTATGCTGTTTAAATGGGTTCCCCCCCTTTAGAAGAGCTCTGGGCAGGGAGGCATCTAATGGCAGCTAAATGAATTCATGCCCAGATAAGGCGTAGGCTGCAAACACAGCAAAGCAACAACAGCTGTCACAGATAGAGAGGGAAGCAGAGAAAGAAGGGGAGGGGGCAACATAATTGGAGAGAGCAAAAAAAGGACCAGAGATGGGGAGAAGTACAAAGATGTAAAAACAAATGGAGTGTGTGAGCGGAAAATGAGAAAAAAATCTGTGCTGCGCTTTCCAGCCTCAACAAGTGAGGAGGTGTGTGGGAGAGAACAGAACAGAGAGTGACATTAGTTGTGAGGAAATCTATTGATTGCCACAGCAGCCATTATTCTCTAAGTCAAGAGACTAAAGGAAATAAAGGAGAGGAGCGTGATGGTTGGTGTTTGATGCGATACAGATTTTCGCCGACTGGAGGCTGTTGGATGGTGTCCACAATTTTTTTTGTTAATAATGATTTTTTAATTGAATTTCTTTTCAACTTGCTATCCATTTAGCGATGGCCTTTAAGGCTGGTGCCAGAGCTGTTGTCGCGCTGCGTTATGCCAATCAGGAAGAGCGACTGACATAGGCAAAAAATAGAGATGCAATCCATTTATTTCTTCCTGAAAAGATGTGTAGTATTTTAAACTGTGGATGACATGCAGTCATGCTTTAGCCCAAAGCAGGCAGAGATATGCTGAAGGGGAGAGAAAGGGAGGCAGAACATGTACTAACAAATGAGGAGGGGGTGGCAGCTCGGTGGTGGAAAGGAGGGGAGGGAAGCATTTATGTATGATGGATGAGAGGTGCAGAGGACTGCAGACTGTCAGATGTTTCCTTTCTCTCTCTTATGCGTTTTTGATACGCAGATTGGAGGGAGGTTGGAGGGTGCGAGAGCCGAGAATCGAAGATAGAAGGCAGCGGTGGAATAAGGTGAGAGGGTGAAGGAAAGGAGGAGGAGATTGTATCGCTTGTATTGCCTGGCAGAATGTTCCCAGCACCTCTACTCATCTTTAATGAGGCCAGGAGGAACATTATGGAGATGAGCTGCAATGGGCCCAGGACTACAGCCCTAATAGGGTCACCGATCAACACATCTCCCCTCTTTCTCCTTTTTCCTCTTCCAGCGATCCCACTCTTTCTCTGTCCGCCTCATTGTCCAATTTGCTTGTGACCTTCCCTTCCCACTATCTCTTTCAATTTTCTCCTTTGCTTCCTAACCTCCACCTAAACACATCCTTGTGTTTGCCTCTCCGGCCCATCCTAATCTTCCCATTCTCCTTTTCGGAAAGCGAGATTGTGTCATCGATCTCTTCTTCAGGCAAACTGGCTGATCAAAAGATGAATAGGGCCTCTTATGATGTAAAGATGAGATTCATTGCAGAAAGCGTGCTTTAAACTATCATCTGTTGAAGAGAGGAAAGGAGACACGAATAGTGAAGAGGGGGAAATTAAAGGTGGGGAGTGATGCGTAGGATTTGGTGCATCTCAGATGGAATTTTGAGGGCCATTCCTAAATGACGGCTCATCAAGCTCTTTTTTTGCACATCGCATTTAATTGCTTTTATAGCTGTTCCTATGGAAACTACAGTTCTCTTTTAAGCTGCAGAGGGGGGTTGTTTCATTGCCTTTTCTCTTGGGGGTTGGTGCTACCATTACATGTATAGTTTGGATAAAGAACACTATTGATGGATAATATCACTGGGCCTCAGAGGAAAAGAATCACAAACCAGGGGAGGACGTATAAGCAGAATATGGGATTAAAAACACAGCATTTCATACATAAGGAAATGCTGAATGTGTCCATACGTGTATATAAGATGAATCCACATATGCAGAAATTGTCAATTAAGGTATGTCCCCATCAGATGACATAAAGATAACTTAGTGTGCAACAACCATTTTCATCTAGAAATCTTTCATGGTTTGTGTCTTGAAGCTACAAAACACTGTTGCTTGAATAAAACTGATGGTCTCACAGTTATATGATAATAGTCAAGAGATGTTATCAGCGGGTTTGTAAGAGCAAATGTTGTAGATTCCTGCGCCACTGTCTCTCAGCAAACTCATCAATTACACTTTTATTTCATTTGCCAACCACAAGCATTCTGTTGATACGCAACCACCTCCTAGAGTGATGGATGAATGTTTTGTGGTAATGTGGACATGATTTTAAGGGAAAGCAACAAGAAATGTGCATTTATTCTTAATTTAACTTCACAGTACATCAGTTTAGTTTCTTGCTTTACTCCATGACTGTCAAATATTTTACACACTTGCACAAGCTGTATACTGGTTACTTTTAGCCATGTGCATGTTCAGAACCTACACAGTCTCACAGAGTATTGGAGGTTTAATTCAAATTACCTACCAAAGCCCTGACGTATTTAGCAGATGAGGGAAATTGGAGTAATAGTTAAAAATTGATTTCCAATTCATTTTATTTGGTGTAGGATAACCTTTTAGTTTATTATGATATGGCAGTCATAGATTATTGCATTTTTTATAAGAGCTTATGATATTTGGTCAGCTTTAGTCTCAGCAGCGGTAAAGTGTTTAATATGATTGTTTTGGTGTCCTGTTTGTGGAATGCTCCTGGCTTATGATGCCTACTAATATTGCACAATTCTCTAAATCATTGGTTGTAGAGTAATGATGCTGATACTTAGCTGTATGAAGGATTTCTTCATTCCCTATTTATACTGCTAAGTTTAGTATACAGGGTGGGCCATTTATATGGATACACCGTAATAACATGGGAATGGTTGGTGATATTAAAGTCCTGTTTGTGGCACATTAGTATATGTGAGGGGGCAAACTCCTCAAGATGGGTGGTGACCGTGGTGGCCATTTAGAAGTCGGCCATCTTGGATACAACTTTTGTTTTTTCAATAGGAAGAGGGACATGTGACACATCAAACTTATTGGTAATGTCACAAGAAAAACAATGGTGTGCTTGGTTTCAATGTCACTTTATTCTTTCATGAATTATTTACAAGTTTCTGACCACTTATAAAATGTGTTCAATGTGCTGCCCATTGTGTTGGATTGTCAATGCAATCCTCTTCTCCCACTCTTCACACACTGAAAGCAACACCGCAGGAGAAATGCCAGCACAGGCATCCAGTATCCGTAGTTTCAGGTGATGCACATCTCGTATCTTCACACCATAGACAATTGCCTTCAGATGACCCCAAAGATAAAAGTCCAAGACCTTGGGGGCCATTCAACTGGCCCACGACGACCAATCCACTTTCCAGGAAACTGTTCATCTAGGAATGCTCGGACCTGGCACCCATAATGTGGTGGTGCACCATCTTGCTGGAAAACTCAGGGAACGTGCCAGCGTCAGTGCATAAAGAGGGAAACACATCATCATGTAGCCATTTCAAATATCCAGTGGCTTTGAGGTTTCCATTGATGAAGAATGGACCCACTATCATTGTACCCCATATACCACACCAAACCATCACTTTTGTTGTTCCAACAGTCTTGGAGGGATCCATCCAATGTGGATTAGTGTCAGAACAATAGCGGTGGTTTTGTTTATTAACTTCACCATTCACATAAAAGTTTGCCTCATCACTGAACAAAATCTTCTGCATGAGCTGAGGGTCCTGTTCCAGTTTTTGTTTTGCCCATTCGGCAAATTCTGTGCGCTGATCTGGGTCATCCTCGTTGAGATGCTGCAGTAGCTGGAGTTTGTAAGGGTGCCATTTGTGAGGAGCTAATATCCGCTGAAGGGATGTTCCACTAATGCCACTCCCCAGTGACATGCGGCGAGTGCTACGCTGTGGGCTCTTGCTGAATGAAGCTAGGACAGCCACTGATGTTTCTTCATTAGTGACAGTTTTCTTGCGTCCACATTTTGGCATATCCAACGCTGAACCAGTTTCACGAAACTTAGCAAGCAGTTTGCTAACTGTAGCATGGGAGATGGGTGGTCTCGTAGGGTGTCTTGCATTGAAATCTGCTGCAATGACCCGGTTACTGCATTCACCAGATATCAACACAATTTCGATCTGCTCCTCACGTGTTAACCTCTTCGACATGTCAATGGCTGTGAACAAAGAGAAACTTGTAAATAACTCATGAAAGAATAAAGTTACGTTGAAACCAAGCACACCATTGTTTTTCTTGTGACATTACCAATAAGTTTGGTGTGTCACATGGCCCTCTTCCTATTAAAAAAACAAAAGTTGTATCCAAGATGGCCGACTTCTAAATGGCCACCACGGTCACCACCCATCTTGAGGAGTTTGCCCCCTCACATATACTAATGTGCCACAAACAGGACTTTAATATCACCAACCATTCCCATTTTATAAAGGGGTATCCATATAAATGGCCCACCCTGTAGTTTAACTATAAACCACCAGAAAGTGTCAGTACATTTAAATAATTCTCAGTACATCTATTTCTTTTAAATCTGAAGGTTCTTATGTCGAGTGTTCAGCCCTTGAGCAGATAAACAGTCCTAATATTCTGAACATTTAATTTACAGCTTGAATGAAAAAAAGCTACAGCTACAGCTTTTCTCCCTCCTATAGAGATCAATTTGTCCGCCAACAGCCCTCAGTCCACTCCTTTTTCTACAGTGCTACTAAAGCAGAAGGCCACTCAAGCTTGAAAGGGTCATTGGTCGCTTGTATAGGTGTATTACACTTCATTTAAATCTAGTCTCTTTTGTGCTTTCAGTGTCTAAGCCACTGGAATTGGTAATAAAGAAGGATATATAAGAGTTTTCAGTTCTAGATTCCTAGTCTTCTTGTATTCCCAGAAATTCTCATGTTGATAAATTAGGTGCCATTTTACTGGAAATTCAACTACTATACACTGATGCTAATTAACATAATCCATCCATCCATCCTTTTCAGCTCTTCTGCTTATCATTTTCAGGGTCGCAGGGGGCGCTGGAGCCTATCCCAGCTGTCATAGGGCGAGAGGCGGAGTACATCCTGGACAGGTCACCAGTCTGTCACAGGGCTAACACGCAGAGACATTCACACCTATGGGCAATTTGGATTAATCAATTAACCTATCCCCACAAACTACATGTCTTTGGACGGTGGGAGGAAGCCAGAGTACCCGGAAGGAACTCACGCAAACACGGGGTGAACATGCAAACTCCACACAGAAAGACTCCGGCCTGATGGTGGAATTGAACTCAGGACCTTCTTGCATAATAGTACATAATACATAATAACACAATCCAATAAATATATATTTTTCATACCTAAGAAAAAGAGCCATGAAAAGGTTTTAGACTTCAACCCAGAAAATGCCCATGCTGAATGCCTTAGGAAGACACTCCTGAAAATCACTTTCACACATACAGTGCTGTGCAATAGCCTTGAGCACCCCTCATTTTCATACTCTGCTAGAAAAATGAGATATACTTGCAGAAATTTATTGAAACGTGCAAACATATACAAACAAAAAACAAAATAAATAACTTCAAATGAACTCTTAAAAACGATTATGTATTAATGCTATTACACAGAGTAGTGTGCAAACATGTTGAGTTACCCCACGTTTCTTTATACTGTGCTAAGAAAATGGGGGAAAGGAGTGCAGTGATTTATTGAAATGTGCAAACATAAATGGAAAAACAGTAAACAGTGCCAGGGAGGGTGGTAGGACAGCTGCATTGCATCCAGTAATCACACTCTTACCCCTTCAGTGACACCGGGGCCTGGAGCAAGAGATGTGTGTGGAGTCTGCTGGAAAGCTGCTCCACAGCGTCGGCGAAGACAAAACTCTGTTCAGTATAAATAAAAACAAATCTCAAGCACCACAAGTGTTACATGTCATGACTAGGATTACACAGAGTTTGTACAATTCTAACAATTCTAAGGACAGTTAAAGCTCTTTGTGGATGTTACATGCCTTTTATTCTGTTTTGTCAAGATTATCCCACTCTGTTTTAATAATGTTGAAATCTGGACTCTGGTGAGGCCAGTCCATAACTCATAATGTTCCATTGTGTGTTTTTCTATCCAGATATACAGTATGTATACTGCACTGGCAGAGTGTTGGTGATCATCAGATCAGATGTGGGTCAGTTGTATTTCATGTGGTATTACATTCATCAAACTTTTGCAGCCCCCTACACATGACTGAAGATGCTCACTGTTTTACTTCTTTTCTGATTCGCTCTATACATATTGATACATTTTATTTTTTTATTCTAATTTGGATTGTCACTCCAGAAGAGCTGTTGCCATTGATTCTCGGTTTATTTTTTATGTGATTTGGCATACCTCAGTCTTTTCTCTTTGTTTCTCTTCTATTTTTTCCCCAAAGTTTGACATCGCACATTGCAAGTGTAATACACTGCTAAGAAGCGTTTGCAGTGACACAGACTTTGTTTTTCCATTGTCTTTTTAAATGCACAGATGTGTTCTTTTTTATTTTTTTATGCTTCCTTTTACACTTTTTTGTTTATTTTTGCGTTCCTTTCTCTGTTTCCTCCTTTCTTAGCTCTGTGAAAACCATCAGTAGTGAGTTGTTGAGATAAGCTGATGTTTTAATCCCCTCTAGCCCCTCATCATGGCTCATTGCCTTATCAAGGTCAAGAGATTGCTTAGCAACACTTACACCATTTTATTGGCATATTATTCAAGTGCAGAGGAAAACAAGAAAACAAGCATTTAGGCCAAAAAATCACTGCCAAATATTATTAGGCCCTGTAGTGTTTCTGATGACGGCCCATAAATAAGTTTAATGTTGCTAGTGCTGAAACTCAACCTTATAATCATTAGAGTCTTATTTTTAGCTTCTAATTGCTCTCTTCTAATTTGAACTAGCCTTGGTTACTAACTTCATAGCTATGCTTGCTTTCAAGAAAATCCTCAATCTAGACTTGGCTTATCCCGAGGCTTAGCCTTGGCCTCAAACCTCAAAAGCAACATTGTTCCTCAAACCATTTTAAGAATAATTTCAAACATGCACACATTACAGATCTGAGACCTAAATTGTTTTACTTACCAACTATATTCACAAATTCCTATTCCCTGTGGCTTAACCAAGTATGAAATAGTTAATAGTATTTGAAGCCATGGCTGTAATTGCTGGTTGTACAGGGCCAATCAAGAGGGTGTTTAATAGAATGGAAATTAAAAACAAAACTGTTACTTTGATGTCTGTCTTCTAAGGCTGACAGCAGGGAGTGAAGGTTATAACCCAGTGAGTGTAGCGTTTTAACAAGGGGCTGTTTGAAAATCAAGTGCAGCCTAACTCAAGGAAATATAACACCAATCAGGGCAGAAAGGATAAATGCCTCATTACATTTTAAAAAGCCATGTAGCCTTTAAAGTAACAGACACTCAAGGATACGTTCTGAGGTGGAGGCCAAAGGGATTTTACTAAAATAGTGTTACTTTGATATATGAAACCACTTACTTTTCTATTTTTATGGCGTTTAATAATCGATAATCACAAACATAAGTGCATACACTGTTACATGTATTAACTAACTATTAATCAATCAATCAATCAATCAATCAATCAATCAATCAATCAATCCCCCTTAATTAGATGTAAATTTACTTACAACTGAGTTTATATTCTCTGTATCATGAAGCGCAGGACTCTCCACTGAACCATATCTGTAAAATGTAATGACTAAGTTAATCCACATTGCTTGCTACAGGCCAGTAACTCTGAGAAGTGAGCGCAGTAGGCAGTAGCACACCATTATCCCAAAAAATTAAGAGATGGAAACACTGCACATGTAACATATAGTGTATTTAGCAGCAGTGTTGGTCAAGTTACTTGAAAAAGTAATCAGTAATTAGTTACTGATTACTTCCACAAAAACGTAATCCCGTTATTTTACTGATTACTTATTTTAAAAAGTAATTAATTACTTTGTTACTTAGTTACTTTTTAAAAACACGATTTACAACCTGAATAGGTGATAAAGCAATAGATATTTCAGCCCAATTCTACTTTTTCTGCATAATCCATCATACAAAATGTAATCAAATGGAAAAGTCTCTTTTTAACACTTGTTTTATTAGTTTTAATCGTTTAACTTCATGCATCAAGCAAAAATTTAATTATATGCAACATTCTCTGACTGGAAGAAATTTGTTTAATATTTAAACCTATTTTCTGCACATTCCAGCACATAAAAGATTTTTTTTTGTGTGTGTGTTTACACTCAGTCTTTCAAATAGATGCAAGTAAAACACAGCAGAAAATAAATAAAGTCAAAGACTAGTGTCCTGTTGCTCTAGTTTCACCTGTAAAGCAGGAGGTAGGCGGAGGTTTACCCTGGTGCAGGTGTGCCGCAGCGGTCAGTTGAAGAATCTGAGAGTTCCTCTGTGAATTTCCCATTACGTCGTAGCGCTCTCGGTGCTTGCTTGGAAGTTTAGGGGTTTTTTTCGCTGTAAAAATAAGTTTTCTTCCCACGCACAATGGACGCTAATGTTTTTGTCACTTTTTATGGAATCAAACTCAAAGTAAGGTCAGTACTTCCACGCTTTAAACGCTGCACCTCATACTCTCTCCCGCACTCAATATATTATCCATTGTTGATCTGCACACAGCTGTTGTCACGAACGTCGCACTCGCTTACGTCACTGTCATGAGACATTCTCGCAAAAAACTCACGGTTTTAGTAACGCAGTAACGCAGCGTTCCTACGGGAAAGTAATCTAATTACCGTTTTTGCAATAATAATCCCTTACTTTACTCGTTACTTGAAAAAAGTAATCGGATTACGCGTTACTGCCCATCTCTGTTTAGCAGATCAACTGTGATGCTTTAGAGCTTAGTAAACACAAGTATACGAAACCTTTTGGATGGATATAAAGTAGATTTTAAAAAAATTAACTGAAAATTCGATATTGCTATTGAGATTATAGATGGTTCAGTATCACAATTCTTGTGTTGACTCAGCCCCAGTGTTGATATTGTTGGAATTTAGCACCTAAATCATTCAGTCCTGTCATTCATTGCTATAGTAATGAGTAATGTAACTTTGACCATACATTTTTCATTAAATCTTTTTTACAGACTACCCAAGCTGCATTAGGGAGACACTGTTGTTTATACAGTATTAAACGAAAAAATTAAATGTGTCGATATTTTTGTAGGGAAATGGGAAATAGGTGCGGGGATTTATTGAAACATGTTCCAATTTATAACATATAGGGCAAAAACAGAGTTTCTCAAATTCTATTGAAAGGTAATATTTGGTATTACCAAAATTATTCTTCAACACAGTCAAAGCTTTCTTATAATTTCTTTAAGTAGTCCTCAGGAATAGTTGGATCGATGGATGTTGGCTTCCCACAATGCATCAATAATTTGGAGCTGGGGAGGCCAATCCATGACCATCGCGTGCTTTTCTATCCATGTAAGCTTTTATTCTACTTTTCTTCAGTTTTGTCCAGTTTCCTCAATTTTAAGGATACGCTGCACACCTTCCTAAGATATGCCAAGTTTTTGGCTAATAGCTCTTTGGGAATCACTTTGTTGGTTGAAAATTATGTTTTATGCTTGTCAAACTGTGTTATCTTTGGCATTTTTCATGGATTCAGCTAGAGAAATGGGGACAAATTATATGTTTTTGTGACAGTCCACTTCTAACATACTGCTGAAAGATACAATTTAAAATTAGTTCTTTGCTAAGTTGCCTGTTATGTGGTCCATCCCTTGAGTTAGGTTTCTTTTTTATGCTTGGGTCAATGTTGAGTGCTTAAATACCCCCCCCCCCCCCCCCCCCCTCCTTTGAAGCAAACTATAAACGATTGATGTGTGCCTCAAGACTTTTGCACGATACTTATTTGTTGGCATGTTTTTATGGAGTAAAAAAATTTTAATTTCCACATAGCATAATTAACATAAAGACAGTATAACTCACTTTAATGTGTTAAATATGAGCATGTATGTATACATTTTGTTCAACATCATGTAATAACAGAATCTGCAGTTTAAACAGTTAAAACACAGACTTGCCTTTGATCCTTTTTATATAGGAGTATATATATTATACTCTTTTAGCAAACATATAATCCGTAAGCAGCCCCATCAACTAAGTACAGTGGGGCAAAAAAGTATTTAGTCAGCCACCGATTGTGCAAGTTCCCCCACCTAAAATGATGACAGAGGTCAGTAATTTGCAGCTGTGTGTGAAAAAAAAATCCATGAATCCACATGGTAGGATTTGTAACGAATTTATTCGTAAATCAGGGTGGAAAATAAGTATTTGGTCAATAACAAAAATACAACTCAATACTTTGTAACATAACCTTTGTTGGCAATAACAGAGGTCAAACGTTTACTATAGGTCTTTACCAGGTTTGCGCACACAGTAGCTGGTATTTTGGCCCATTCCTCCATGCAGATCTTCTCGAGAGCAGTGA
Source organism: Aulonocara sp. 'chitande type north' Nkhata Bay (assembly GCF_057382095.1). Lineage (NCBI taxonomy): Eukaryota > Metazoa > Chordata > Actinopteri > Cichliformes > Cichlidae > Aulonocara > Aulonocara sp. 'chitande type north' Nkhata Bay. The sequence goes on from NC_141345.1 coordinate 20,361,753, forward strand.
TGTTTTGGGGCTGTCGCCGAGCAACACGGACTTCCAACTCCCGCCACAGATTTTCTATGGGGTTGAGGTCTGGAGACTGGCTAAGCCACTCCAGGACTTTCAAATGCTTCTTATGGAGCCACTCCTTTGTTGCCCGGGCGGTGTGTTTTGGATCATTGTCATGTTGGAAGACCCAGCCTCGTTTCATCTTCAAAGTTCTCACTGATGGAAGGAGGTTTTGGCTCAAAATCTCACGATACATGGCCCCATTCATTCTGTCCTTAACACGGATCAGTCGTCCTGTCCCCTTGGCAGAAAAACAGCCCCATAGCATGATGTTTCCACCCCCATGCTTCACAGTAGGTATGGTGTTCTTGGGATGCAACTCAGTATTCTTCTTCCTCCAAACACGACGAGTTGAGTTTATACCAAAAAGTTCTACTTTGGTTTCATCTGACCACATGACATTCTCCCAATCCTCTGCTGTATCATCCATGTGCTCTCTGGCAAACTTCAGACGGGCCTGGACATGCACTGGCTTCAGCAGCGGAACACGTCTGGCACTGCGGGATTTGATTCCCTGCCGTTGTAGTGTGTTACTGATGGTGACCTTTGTTACTTTGGTCCCAGCTCTCTGCAGGTCATTCACCAGGTCCCCCCGTGTGGTTCTGGGATCTTTGCTCACCGTTCTCATGATCATTTTGACCCCACGGGATGAGATCTTGCGTGGAGCCCCAGATCGAGGGAGATTATCAGTGGTCTTGTATGTCTTCCATTTTCTGATGATTGCTCCCACAGTTGATTTTTTCACACCAAGCTGCTTGCCTATTGTAGATTCACTCTTCCCAGTCTGGTGCAGGTCTACAATACTTTTCCTGGTGTCCTTCGAAAGCTCTTTGGTCTTGGCCATGGCGGAGTGTGGAGTCTGACTGTTTGAGGCTGTGGACAGGTGTCTTTCATACAGATGATGAGTTCAAACAGGTGTCATTCATACAGGTAACGAGTGGGGGACAGAAAAGCGTCTTACAGAAGACGTTACAGGTCTGTGAGGGCCAGAGATTTTCCTTGTTTGAGGTGACCAAATACTTATTTTCCACCCTAATTTACGAATAAATTCTTTACAAATCCTACCATGTGAATTCATGGATTTTTTTTTCACATTCTGTCTCTCACAGTTGAAGTGTACCTCTGGTGCAAATTACTGACCTCTGTCATCATTTTAAGTGGGGAAACTTGCACAATCGGTGGCTGACTAAATACTTTTTTGCCCCACTGTAGATATAAAGTACATGGATTTTTCCAAGAGTAATAAAAACCCTTCAATTATCTTCAATTTTGCCACACAAAAATGCTTGGAGGCCTGATTCTTTCCTTGTGTCTGTATTTTTTTAATTCTCAGTGCATCCTAATATGCATTACCAATACATTACAGTAATTCACTTTGACTTTAAATCACATTTTGCCCATTCGCTTTTGTTGCATTATTATGAGGCAGCAGTGCTGAAGGTGGATACATCAATTAACATGGTAAGAACAGGTTCCAAGAGTTGCTGGTGAGTTCACAGGTTCATCCAAACAGTGCTTATCTCCAGCTGGCAGCTGGACGTGGTAGAAATAACTCAATTTAATACCCATGGCTGTTGCGTGATAATAGCCGCACACTTGTCACAATGGGAGACTTCTCACCTCTTTAACCCTGTAGCTTCACTTCTCTTCTGCAAGCCACTGGCAGACTGAAGGAGATAAAATTTATATTGTCTGTCCTTCATCCTTTCTCTCATCAATCATCTCTTGCAAAATATTTCCAATTCTTGACTTTTGTATTTTTGTTTCTTTTTACACGTCTCCTCTTTTGTCTTGAGAAAATGAGTCTTAATTTCTTCCTTTTGAAAGCCAAAGTTACAAGTCCGCTGTATGCCAGGGTCACACACCTGTGACTCTATGGCATGCTGCTGCTCTAGACACCGAGTTCTGGAGAAGCTTTCATTAAGCAATGCAATCCAACCTCTCAGGAAGAAAGACAGCTTGGTGACTCACAGCCAATCTTAGTATGTCATACAATATTTGGCCAGACGAAAAGATTTCAATTCAGTCAATCTCAGACATGAGGGCTCACCCACAGTAATGCATGAGAACTTAAAAAAGATACAAATGACGAGACTGCCAACTCTGTGGCTAAACTTAGTCATAGTGCGTCCTTCTATACAACATTTGGTCCAAAGGAAAATATCAGTAAATAATTCCCCGAGTCAAATTAAAATTTGGTATTCAGAAAAACATCTAACATCTTCCCCCCTTTATAATCTCTTCAGTATCACAACTGTCTAGTTCAAAGTTTCTCACTGACTAATGACTTCATCCATGTCCATAGTTTATGGATGAACCATATGATCCAAGAATAGCAAAACTATTCTTGGGTCATATTCTTGGAGCTTTTTCCAGCTTTCATAGGGTGAGAGGCGGGTTATACCCAGTACAGATGGACAGGTCACTAATGTGTCGCAGGACTAACACATTGAGAAAGACAACCATTCACGATCACATTTACAGCTACAGCCAATTTAAAATGACGAGTTAACTTAACCTCATGCATGTCTTTGGAGGAAGACAGAGATCACACAGACACGGGGAGTGCATGAAACCTCAACACACAATGACCCCTTCCTAGAATTGAACCCAAGACCTTCTTGCTGCCTTTAATGTTCAGCAATAGTAAATACTTACCTTCTGTCATCTAATGTGGCAGTCAAGATCACCAGAGAAGCATCATTTTTCTTTTCTTTCACTTGTAGCTCTACAGTATGTTCCTGTGCTCATTTATCATTTACGGACCAGTGATTTAAATGAATAACTGACTGTGACAGCAATGTCATGAAAATAAATCTCTGCATAGATGTCAAAAAAGCACAATAAATAATTAATTAAGAGAAAACCTGATTAGCTCATTACTGTGTAATCCAAAGAGGTGCGGTTTACCTCTGTTGTTGTGCTTTGTGACTAAAAACAATGCCAAATTATTTGGATAGACTGGATGTGCTTCTCAGCCTTCAGTCTCTGCAGAACTTTATGTCTATTTGACTCATCTACAGACACAAACACAGGGAATGAAAGCATGTTGTTGGTGGGCCAATTCATTGTCTATTACACCACATAATGTGCTGCTGCCTTGTGCTGTCCGTGTGCTCAACATAAACAACAGTGCTTGCTAATGTCTAAAAGTGGGAGGACAGATTCTCTTAGGTAATTCAGTTATGTCAAGCTATTCTGTGGAAGTAAATCAATAGAGCTGTTCACTTGATGCCAGTGGCTGTGAGTCACAATGAATTAACTCACTAAAGGAACAAATAATGCAGAATACCCTATCGGTCCACTGACCTAGCTTCAAACACAGTACTCAGATACAAGTGTTTGGGCTACATATGGTTTTGACTGATGACATTAACTCCAGGTGAATCTACAGTAAGTTAATATCACTTAGCCACTGGTACCTCTTATATGGACCAAATTTAAGATATATTATGACATTTGGATGTAGCCCAAAAATATACTACACTGGGTAACCTGGAACTTAATGCAGTAGAAACTGTGTAACTAAATTAAATGGCTGCATGTTTTTATTTCCCTCATATATTTATATGGTGGGCTTGAGAACTGTTTCTTTTGGATGAAGTAAAGCATTAGGTCCCTTTGACACGGAACATTCCACATCGCAGATGTTGCACATAAAGGTACATTGTACTGCTCTATGAACGATGCAATAATCGTCCACTGACTTTTCAATGTCTCTAAAAAATTATCCAAATATAAAGGACTTTTTTTTTTTATCATATTACACGGTGTCTCTGTCTGTGTCTTTATTTCTTTACCCACAAATGTCTCCTAGACCATCAGGACTTCAGTATCCAAACTTCGCACATTTGTTCTTCAATCATTTGCATTGTTTTTTTGTTTGTTTTTTTTAAAGATTTTACTCATTGTGCAGCACTTTAATCAAAGCCTGTTGTGTTTCAATGTGCTATATAAAAAGTGACTTGACTTGACTGGCAATGTACTAAAATGACCTGTTTTGTGCCTTTATTTATTTAGCAACTTATAAGAGAGTCATATAGTTTAAATTTCAGAGCAACCGCATCTAATTTATATTCACAAAAGCTGGATGAAACTTCCCAAGCAACTATCTAGCAACAGGCTAAAATGACCTGATTGATGATTTTTAGCGTATAAACAACATATATCAAGCATTGTTTCACACTTTTCTCATTGTGATTAAATGTCTGTAGCATAGGCATGTACTAGTAGAAAACAATATTTTATTTATTTGACTGCCCTCGAGTGTTTACAGTATTTCTCTATGATCATCATCCCTTGTAAGCCAAATGTTTAGAGCCTGGCTAACCTGTATATACAGCTTAAATAACCCCTAAAGTTACTCTGCATAAAAGCTTCCATTTGATGAATCTGGAGCGTAGAGGGTAGAGAACAAATGACAAATCAAAGTGGGGTACAACCAAAATCAAGCTAGCCAGAAACATAAGCCTAATGAAAAAAGACAGGCAAACAAAGCAAGGCTATCAGCGCCCCCAGAAACATGTGACATTCTAACAAACACAAAAATGGCCAAAGGCCCCAAAGTGTATCTTCAAGCAACTTATACAGGCCTTGGAGCGCAACCACTGGCTGCCACACTCAGACTTCAGCCAGTGACATGAAACACAGGGACACCAGCCACCATTAGCAGGGAGGGGTGGGACTCAGTTCAGGACCCGGAAACATTAACCTCACGCATTTTCCTTAACATTCTTTTAAGGGAACATAACAACAGGAGAGAAAAAGACCGCAACCAGCAATGGAGTGCACCAACTGACAGAAGGGAAGGCTGAGCAGACAAAGATGTTTTACTGTGCCACATCAAATTATTGAGCTCCATTTGCAGTATTATCATTGTAGATTAACATTTTTATGAGTGTGTGAAATTACCCATGAACGTCTATTGCCATGCAATACAATGAGGCACACAAGTCCCATTCCATGAATGGAGAAGCTGATAATAAAGAGGCAGCATTTTCACATCATCTGGTTTTGAAGAGAAAGGTTTCATGCACCAGTTGCATGTTAAGGCATTAAAACTTTTGGAGCCCTTTAAAATACTCCAGTCACAATAGAGAATAATAGTCTCACATCAAGGTCACCACTACAAATATAGCTCTGAGAGCTATCACTCACACCACAAAAGCTCTTTGTGTGCTTTATATTATTGTTGTATAAAAACCTAGACCTGAACCTCAGCTAATAAGTTAAAGAGAACTGCATACTTAATTCACAGATGTCTTTTAGTTTCCTCAGCTCTCAGTCCTTGGAGAACATTGGTCAGACAACATGTAAAAATGTATCCTCCTGTGGCTCTGCTGGAGTGTTGCTGTGTAAAATTGCCAGACTTATCTTGATCACTGTTCCAGAGCACAGCTTTACAGGGGATGAGAGGATTGTGAGGTAGAATAGAGTTTGGTGACTTTTTTTTTATCTTAAAGCATACATGGAGGGACAGACCGCATTGGCAGCCTGAGCCACGAGTATGCTACAGCGCTTCTTGATAATCTTGTTGTTACATTAACAACAAGGATAAAAGTGTATCCTTCTCCCACACAGGAGACTCTATACACACAGAGAGAAATTCATCTGCCAGCCATCTGAGGTTTGTAAACACAAACAATAAGTACAAATATGTGCTTACTTAAATTGCCAGCCTCTTTGCCAACGAGGAAAAAAACATCGGGATGAATCATCAATTTGAATCTGAATTGTGCTCTCTTCACGATGCCTTTCTCTTGTTGACACTAAAGAATACAGACTTTTGACATCAGAGCTACAAGACTTCTGGCTATCAGCACAAAAAAACAAGAACTGAGATTCCTGTTGATTGGTACCAAAAAGCTTCCATGGGTCACAGGATCAATTTTGCAATAAAGAGGGTAAACAGCACACTGCCCAACAGCATCTGAAGATATGAGATGCATTCATTCTTGTGCGTTTTTCAGCCATGCTCCATGACTACTGTCACATGTGATTGATGGATTTTTCTATGCCTCAACACATCGCTATCAATAACTGTCAACACGATTACCACAATAACTGGCCGCTACTTTGCATTGCATGTGGCCTATCCCTCGACAGGTTAAATACATGTTTGCTTTTCTTTTTCCTTTATACGCCATACAGTCCGATCCAAATCAACATGAAAACTCTGACATATATATTTGAAAAGCAGCAGCTCTCATATAAAAATGACATATTTGATTTGCATAGCAGGCTGGCAGTGTGTTCAGAAAGACTAGATAGTACCCTGTTGTTGTTCCTGCTGTCAGAAAGAGGCAAGGCTCCTTTGTTAAATGCCCCACTGTTGACAAGTATTATGACCGTGAGCAGAATTGAAAAGCCATGTAGACAGATTTCATTCAGCACACACTGATGACTCACTGGCTTACTGAAGTGAATTTTGATGCCACACATTTGAAACTGTTCAAAGCTGTGAGGGCAACTATAACCACAACACTGCCTCCATGTATACTTAAAAGGACCTTAGCAAGGCACAAGACAAAGCAACTGTCACCAGCTTTGCAAAGAACCATGGAGAGCAGTAAATAATCAAACATACATTAATAAAGATGAGACCCAAAAGCCAAGAAAGGCCTGAACATGGAATTAAAACTTGAAAGGAAAATACAGCATCTGTTATCTTGCTGACTAGGAAAAAGTAAAAAGGAACTATTACATTTTTTATTTGCCCATGATGCTGACTTATGGAATGAGTATAGGTAAAGCCATAACTTTACCTCCTTCTGCTTTTGATCTGCAGATCAATATTTGATTATAAAAAGTCTAGCTGGATCAGTGGAGACACACAAATGCGCGCGCGCGCGCACACACACACACACACACAAACACACACTCCCACAAACACACACACTGTTTGTGGCAGTGTCGGGCAAACAACAGAAGAACTAGGAAGAGATAGATGAGCTGGCAGAGAGGGACTACTCTTTTGGTCCAGACTGCAGATAACTGAACATCTTTCACTATCTGTTCACACAATCCCTTTCTGCTTACAGTATTTTCTCCAGGATCATGCACCTCCTGTACATGAACCTAACAAGGTATTTTGATCTTATTAATGTGCGGGCATAATCAGCATGATATATTATACCTAATCAGCTATGGTAATAAGGTCATTCATTTAGCCATACAATGCATTAATTAACAAATACTTTAATGACTTTGTACAACTCATGGGATCTATAAATTAAAACTTTGTATTTTAAAGTGCTGAAAGTCATTTAAAAAAATAATTGTACCCCCATTAAAATGCAAATTCATTTATCTAGCTGCTCTGAAAACAGTTCATGCAGTGGGTGGTTATGTTTTCTGCTCTAAAGCATGGCGTGTGCTTGTTGTTGTGTTGCCATAAGCACATGGACATACTGATTGGATTGCATCACACCTGAAAGTTACTACGCTTGATCTAAATCGGGGTGTCCAAGTCCAGGCCTCGAGGGCCGGTGTCCTGCAGGTTTTAGATCTCACCCTGGGTCAACACACCTGAATCAAATGATTAGTTTATTACCAGGCCTCTGGAGACCTTCAGGACATGTTGAGGAGGTCGTTTAGCAAATTTCATCAGCTGTGTTGGATCGAGGACACATCTAAAACCTGCAGGACACTGGCACTCGAGGCCTGGAGTTGGCCTGCCATGCTTTAGGACAATTCTAATGATACCATATCCATTTAATGTGCTAATATTTGAAAATTAAATCTTAACACAGAGTAAAGGTCCTGTTTTGTTATTCAGAGACTGACGTAAGGGACAAAGTAAAATGATGGCTTTCATGATGTGTAGTAGATTAAAAGCAAATAAATCATTTAACCCTTTAAACCCCAACCTAATTTACCATTTAAAGCAGGAGTCGGCAACTCCAGGCCTCGAGGGCCGGTGTCCTGCAGGTTTTAGATGTGTCCTTGATCCAACACAGCTGATTTGAATGGCCTAATTACCTCCTCAACATGTCTTGAAGTTCTCCAGAGGCCTGGTAATGAACTAATCATTTGATTCAGGTGTGTTGACCCAGAGTGAGATCTAAAACCTGCAGGACACCGGCCCTCGAGGCCTGTTGCTCGCCCGTGCTTTAAACTCTAACCCATCACTGGCGACGAGTTACGGTTTAAAGGGTTAAGGTACTGCTTAACCTAAAGGGAATATGAATATGCAACTAGATTCCTCAATTTAGATTATGAATGTTGGTATAAAATGTCATGATTCATCAGATCTGCATTTCCTGTCTAGAAAAAGATGGCGGCCTATTTAAAAACTCACCTCTAAATGTGACCTATTGACAGAGTTCATTGCAAATTCCAGTTCTTTTCTTTTTTCGTGGGCGTTTGCTGCTTTCTTATTTCATTTTCAGTCCAGTCCTTTTACCATTTTCAGAGGAATGTCTTAATCCTAAGGTACAAACCAGTGTTGTGTCTACACATAAAAGTAAACTTAGTGGAAAATTAATTTTAAACTGTATTTTAGGCACTTTGTTACTTGCAGTTTGTTTGGTAAACATACAATTTGTTCCCATTTCTCTATAGTTGAATCTATGAAAGATAACCAATGACAACAGAGTTATAAAAGAGTGGTTTTACACTAACAACGTGTTTCCTTGGGGAACTATTTTTCATAAATTTAAGGAAACCAAACAGGTGGAGGACAATAGAATTGCTAGATATCTACAGCAGGTGAACAGTATCAAAGTCACTTCCAGAAGAAATTGGAAAAAAGACCTGGTACAGGACCTGAGAGAGGCCGCTGGCCCTTCCATTTCCCAAAGCCTCATCAGAAATGGTCTCAGGGTAAGGGTTTCTGTCAAGAACCATATCTTAAGGAAGGGAAATGATTACGCAAGAAGTAGATTAAAAATCAGCCGTAAAAGGTGTTCTGTAGTGATGAAAGCAAATTTGAAATCTTTGCTTTCTGCAGGTGCGCCGGAAAGAAATGCAACTGTCTACAGACATCTGTAAATCTCTGCTATGGTTTGTGCTGCATCTTAGTCAGTGTTGTTGACGATCTTGCCAAAATTGGTGGAATTATGAACACAGCAAAGTACCATCAGATGTTGAGCTACCATGTAAAACTGTCTGGAAAGCTTCTGGTTGGCAACAGTGTAATTTTTCAGGATGGCAATGATCCCCAACACACAGCCAATACAATAAAAGCATACTTGGATAGAAAAACCTGGAGAAATATTCAAAAAATGACATGAAAGCTTTCCTAAGAGAGTTCAAGCTGTGTTGAAGAATAAAGGTAGTTGTACCAAGTATTGACTTCAAGCTCATTAGAACTGAATTGAACTCTGAATGATTTACTATATTTGCATTAATGTTTGTACTTTTCAATAAATCTTTTATTTCCCCGTTTTCTTAGCAGAATATGCAGAAATGAGAGGTGGCTCGATACTTTTGCACAGTATTGTAAGCGCCACAATAGCCCCTTATAAACCACACTTACACACACGGACACAAATCATGGTACCATGTCTAAGTGATTCTCAACAAGGTGCCATCCTATGCTGAGTCCTCCTTGCTAATGCATCACACGCTTTCCTCTGCGCCACTGATCACAGCCGACTGGACGCTTGGCTTACAGCTCAACACAAAGCCCCGTGTTGGGATTAAACACAATGACTGGTATCACCACTCTGGCCTTGCATCAGTGTGGCATTTGTGTACTAGCCTCAATTCTTCCTCCAAGTTAAGAAAGAAACTGAGGTCACGGTGGAGAGAAACAGTGTGGGCTGACAGAGTAAGGATAAAGGTAGGATGGATAGATGTTGCTGCCAGGACCTGTCAGCAGTGACAAATGGAAGTTGCAAAGATGAAGCAAGTAAGACATTAGAGAACAGTGATGTGGTGAATCACCAGTATGAGTGTGTGTGTGGCGTGTATGTGGATAGATAGGTACCCGTCTCTGTACTTTAACAACCGTGTGGGTGAATGTGAATGAAATGGAAAGTGTCTGTGTAGGTGTATCGATATAGGTGTGTCTCAGCTGTAAGGTGCCATCCCTGACAGCGACCCTCCATGATGTGAGAGTGCTGGGAAATTGATTTAGGTCATGTCTGAGGATGACAGAGATGAATCTGTGTGTTTGATTACAGCAAAAAAAAAAAAAAAAAAAAAAAGCCAAATACCATCAGATTGAAATGGCACAACAAAGAAGAAACAAAGGTGAAGCAAAAGCTGAAAATAGAGAGAAAGAAATTGACATTTTTTCCAGAGCGTTGTTTTGTAGTGTTTGTGAATATTACTCAGTATCATACTGCAATTTTATTTTCTGTCAGTAGCAACCAGTTAGAATTTTATGTGAAGCTGATATACTGTAATGATAGCTAATGTGGATTTTTTTTTCAGGGTTAAGTGAGATAACCTTTTGAAGGGGTTTTAAATTGCATTATTGTCAATTCAAGAGCCAGCAATGCAGTAAGTCAGAGTTCAAGGTAAATAATTAGCCCTTTTTATGAGTCAGACTCATCAAGGGTGGTCTTTAACCAGATACTGTTGGAATGTGTGTGGCTGTGTAAGCATTATTAATTATTAATAAGAGTTCATTATTTTGGCTTTTTGTGTATTTATTTAGTTTAGCGCTTATTAAATACGTTGCTTCTGGCAACTCACTTCAAAACACAGAGCTTTTACTCGGGCAAAAGATTTGATTTTCTTTGTACAAGAGTAAATAATCAGTCAACCAGTTAAACTACATTTGTGTGTAATTCCACTATGTTACTCTGAGCATTGGATATAAAGTGAGAAATTCAAAGAAATGAAGAAAGAACAAATATTTTAATACTGCACACTTAAAATTATAACCATGTTTAATTTAAATCTCACTTGATTGAATAATTTTGTGATGTAAAAATGAAAAGTACTTTTTAAAGTAAATCAAACCTGCCCGAGACTGGAAACAAAGTTTAATTTAATGATTATACTAACTGCATATGGATTTCCAGGGTGCTTTTCCAACTTTCTCAAAATAGATTTTTTTTTGTCCCTGAACACAACAATTCATCATTCTCATATGTAGGTGATTAAAAGACACAAAAGCTTCACACATTAATGACAGAGACCGAAGTTTAAGTAATTTTGTCTCCAAAAATGATGTGCTCATGATATGAAATGTTTTTCCTGCTGAAATGCATTCCTTACAAATGTATGTTCGCTGACACACACACACAATTTGTGTCCATGAACATGAAAAAAAAAAGATTTTTTCATTAACTACTGTGAGTCTGAATGTACATGATCTTTGATTTTCTTTCTTTGACAATTTTTTCTGTGTTTAGAACAAAAGAGTATTTAAAAGTCCAAGCTCAAACTATGTCTTTCTTCTTCTAAATCAACACAGTGCTCTAGCTACTTCTATATGAATACAATTTCCCCAGGGAATAGGGCTTCTCACAAGACAGATGTTGAACCTGAGTGAATACTGAAACATTAACAAGATTTATCTCCTATCTCCGCGTGCCAAGGGACTAAAATGAAGGATGTCCTCTCTTTTTAGGTTATTACTCATTTCACTATTTTCTCTGAGAGGCATGTTAGCCATCAGGCTTTTATAATGCAATCTTCTGTTGGTTTATCAATACTGACTCCATTCCATAATATGCTTATTTCTAGTTTGTCATTTACACTCATCCTTGTTTCGTCTTTTCTTTTTGTCTATGATGTAATGTTAACTCAACCTAAACATATCCATCCATTTTCTTCCACTTATCCGGGGCCAGGTCACTGGGGCAGCAGCACAGAAGCCCAGAAGCCCAGACCTCCCTCTCCTCAGTCACCTCCTCTTGCTTTTCTGGGTGTTTCAAGACCAACCGAGAGATATAATCTCTCCAGCATGTCCTGGGTCTGCTCTGAGGCCTCCTCCCAGTGGGACATGCTCGTAACATCTCCCCCAGGAGGTGCCTAGGAAGCATCCTTATCAGATGCCCAAACCACCTCAAATGGCTCCTTTCGATGTGGAGGAGTAGCAGCTCTACTCTGAGCCCCTCCCGAATGGCTGAGCTTCTCAACCTATCTCTAAAGAAGAGGCCAGCCATCCTTTCCGCTCCTTGTATTCCCTCCATGAATTGCTACCCTGGTTTGTGTGGAGGGGTTTGTGTGTTCCAGGGATCCAAGGGGCTATGTTTTCAGGGGGCTTTTTGCCTCCTGGTAGGGTCTCCCATGGCAAATTGGTCTTGGATGAGGGACCAGACAAAGAGCAATTCAGAATGGCCCCATGAATACAACATAAGGGAACAGTTTAACCTTCCTGGGATAGGGTTACCGGGCACCCGCCCTGGGTAGGCCTGGGGAGGATGAGGGCCTGGTGGCTTGACCTTAGCTCATGGGGCCTGACCAGGCACAGCCCGAAGAAGGAACGTTGGCCTATCCTCCTGTAGGCCCACAACTCACAGGACGTGTCATAGGGGTCAGGTGCAGTGTTTGCTCCGCAGTGGACAAAGACCAATGGTGGTGAAAAAAATCATATCTATTTTCATTTAATTTTATTACAGTTTCAGACATTTCAAACCTACATACATAAACCTATCAAGTCTGTACTGTATACAGTGACGTCAAAGTATCTGGCAGTGCCACGATTTTTGTAATTTTTGCCCTTCTTCACCACCTGAGTGGATCTGAATCAATCAATCAAGATGTGATTTAAGGGCAAGTTTTCATCTTTAATACAAGGGGTTTAACAAAAATAATGCATTAGGAATTACGACCATTTTTATACATTGCTCCCATTTTCATAGGGTCAAAATAACTGACTGACAAGCAGTGCCATAGCCTCACTCTTAACGAAGTAGGTGTGTTATCATCAGAGTCAACGATGAGGAGACCTTTTCATGAGTGGGAACCTAGAAAGGTGGAAGATGCAAAACACTGCTTACACTCAAGAGCAATAAAGCCAAATATTAAAAATAGTCTTGCCAGTTCTGAATATGAAAAATCTTTAGACAAATAAAATTGAACCTGTATTAGAATGATGGTAAGGGAAAATATGGCAAAGAAGAGAAACAGCTCATTGTTAAATTTCCATTTCCCTTATGTATACTACAATAAAACAAACGTATCGATAACACTTTCAGGGGCAAAAATATAAGTCTAGATTTACTCCTGATAAGCCCCCCTCAATATTACACAGAGTCACAAAGATATTTTAGGAGGACTGTGTCACTTTGCTACACTTATCATGTTGCTCACATACGCATGATGAATCTCCTTGCTTGTTTCTGTGGTCATCTTGGCCAAGGCAGCGTCTCTTTTCTTTCTTAGCCTTAGGCAGCCCATCTGGGAAAACTTCTGTTGGCCCTGGGGTCTGTTTAGATCAGCCAAAGCTCTTCAAGCACACACTCAAATTTGGCCACATTATGTTGTTTTCAAAAAATCTTAACCATGGAAACAATTTAACCAGCTGTGGTAAAACAGCTGAGGTAAACACATAATTTGTTTTCAGTACACAAAGACATGGCTCTGACCTTTATTGGCCTTTCAATCTGTTTTAGGGTTCAAAGTTGTCGTCTGATCTGTTTCAAACCTGCTGTTTATGACCTGTAGTCCATTCACACTTTGACAAAATCACATTCCTCTCCTAAGATTAGCCAAGGAAGCAAACAGCAAGCCATCATGTAACCTAAGCTACAACAATCACAGAAAGGCTTTATAATTATATGTAAAGCTTGATGCAATAGGCTCTAAATTTAAAAGGCTCTAAGTTCTCCAGAGGCCCGGTAATGAACTAATCATTTGATTCAGGTGTTTTGACCCAAAGTGATATCTAAAACCTGCAGGACACTGGTTCTTGAAGCCTGGAGTTCCCCCATCCCCTCATTAGAGGTCTCCATGGATTGGCCCTTGCATTAGACCATATAAAGTATTAGCAACTTGTGAGCAGATCTTTGGATCACTGCAAAAGTCAGCACCTCCTTAAAAACAGTAAAAAAAATTAAGAAAGAAATAGTTCATCCTAGTTAATAACTGGAGAATTGATCATTGCTAGTTAAGGCTTACAGATTTTTTTTATTCACATGAAAATGGAGAGCTAGCAGGGCATTTTTCCTTTTTCCACTCAACAAATCAAGGTGCTTGAATAACAAAGAAGAAAACAAGAGTCTTTACGTACAACTGGGTTCACGTTGCTAATGCTTCCATGAAGTTCAGAGAAAAGTAAGGTCAGAGAGCCAGCTGCAGACAGAGTATGAGTGGGTCCTGTGACGTAGCTTGGCTATAAATACTATGTTCCAAAGGCCATATTGACATTTAGGTGCTGATTTATCTGGGAGTCTGGCTCAGGTTTATAAGGTCCTCACCACTGTTCATGGACAGATGTGATGTTATCGAACCCTCCCCTGTCTAGCATTGTGAGAAGTATGAAATGGACACAAATTGTTTCTTTTTTGGGGGTTGAGCATGAAGGGGTTGATGGTTTATGCGACAGTTTCAACAAGCAGAATGATGGTGCTTACGTTATGAAAGGAAGGACTTATTTAAAGCACCCCTGGTTCGTTTTCTGCATAGACAATAAGAGATGACTTATTGTTGGACAGGATGGACACAAATAGCCCCGGGCTGAATCATCAGTAATAAAGGATGAGCAACTACATCAGGAGATGTTTGATTCTAAGATTAAAGTCTGGGGTACAAATTAATGTGCAGGAAGAAGTCAGCCATGGATCCTAAAGTGCATCCAGACAACAGGAAACTAAAATGCACCACTAATGGCAAGGGTAAGCTAAAGAGTGTGCTTTTAAGAAAACTTATAATATGATCTACCTAATTCAATTTACTTTGTGCACTGATACAAAATCTACTCAGTGAACTTAGAAGAATTAATAGCCATTTTTATATCAGATTATAATGTAGATCAAGTTAGATGTCTTCTATTTAATGTTTTTCCAAACATAAGTAAACATACCCTTGCTTACATTTTCCAGTTAGCGATCAAGCTTTTTTCTTGTATTAATAATATTGGCAGGTACAAAAATAATTTTGAACCGTCTGTGTAGTTGCAAGTGGTAACTTACTCTTTCTAAAGATTAAAGTGTTACAGATTTTCTGCACGAGGCATTATTTAAAACAAAAGGCAGAGAATTACTCTGAAAATCAGAGTAATTTCTGTGCTAACACAGGTTTTTTTATGGTATTTTTATGGTATTTTTTTATGAAGAAAAATAAAACCACGCCGTAGCAACCGAGCTAGAATGATAAACAAACTCATGCTAATTACTTCCCGTAACAATTTTAAGTCCTTCATTTCTTTACTGGAATTTTATAGTGAAACATTGTCAAGTATACCATTTAAAAATTACATTTAAAGATATTGTGCCTTTTCAGTGGTGTATATTTGTTTGTGTTGACTACACCGCTGGCCATTAATTGTCTATTTTTATGTAAGTGAAAAATAAAAACCCACACAATAATAAAAAATAAATGAAGGACCTAGTTGCAAAGCCAAGGGAGGACATTTTTTAATTCACTCAAGGCTTTTGATTTCCTAAAATACAATTTCAAAGTGTTCCCAGTTTGCATAAAGAGGTTTGAGAAGTGGCAGAGCCATAATTCACAGGACTTTCAGCTACTAATGTTTTCAAGACAAACTTATAAAATAACATTATGAAGTGGGGAAGATTTCCACTACCAGCAGTTCCCACTTAATCCAAGCTGTGTAGTTAAGTATGGCAATTATAATATTGTTGTTCAGTGAAGAAAATGACTGAAAATTAAACATATATTTGCTGAGTTTCTTACAGTCTTGCTAAGGATCTATGCCTCGGTATTTAGACATGTCAGCTATCTCGCAACAATGCGCAAAACATTATTTTTAAATACATGAAGAATTGTGGTTAAACAGGAATGGTGAATAACACCTGCAGGACCACCAACCCCTACAACACAGCTCTGTCATAATGTTATTCAGCACAAGGGTCTTGACTCTTATTTTCTTGTACTGCTACTTTTTTCCCAGTTCCATTTATCTTTCTTTTGTTGAATGCTAGCTCAGAATTGATCATTGCTAAAACAGTAATCCATAACCCATTCATCATGTTACACCCAGCGCTCCTATGAAATCTGTCTGTGTGGAGGATTTTCACAATGCTGTGTCACTTTATGTAGTTTGATTCTGGCATCCTAACTTCCTTCCATTTTTTTTGCCCACTCTTAATCCAAACTATAGCCACAGTCAGCAAGGTCACTGAGTTCTTTACAGAGAGAAGTTTGCATCCACTGCCTGCAGCCACAACTGCTGAGGCTCACAGTGTTGACTCTCTTCTCGCTAGATCTCTGGCATGTCATCCTTATGCTGCCAAGGAGCATATGGTTATGTGCTGACATAGTAATTATATATATTTCCACCCCCCCCCCCCCCCCCCCCCATCTTTTATTTTCTCTCACAGCTTTTTTTGTACGTGTCGACTTCTATGTTATCCAACATGAAAAGGGCTTATGTCGCAAGTTCATGTCAAAAACAGCTAATGTTAAAATTATGTAGCTTCAGGACTGACTAAATACAGTCAAGGTTTTTAAGCTCTGTTGAATGAACTAATGGTATCTTTTACTCACTGAAAGAAGTGTGAGCAAATGTCGGCACAGATAGCTTAATAACAATTAAGGTTTTAGTGTTAAAAAACTGAAAGTCTGCAAATAATGATGAATTAAATGCATATATTTTTTTAATGTTGTGGAAACTAGTAAGAATTTAAAAATATGGAGATGTTTTGTCATATGTTGACATCAATGGCTTGTATAGGCAGAGAGTTTGTTACAGTTGATCCCTCCAGAAGGTGGTGAATTATTCACTGTTTGGTTGGCAGGAAGCCTGGGATGCGATGAAAGCCCTGGCTCCCACCCCAGGAGGGATATTGGCTGGGAGGGAAACAACTCGCAGATTCCTGCCTTTCACCACTTCCCAAGCGGTGAGCTAGTTTAGCATAGTTATTGGTCTAACAGGAGTTTGTTCATTAACAGTCCCTTGCTGGCTGACAACATGTGGTCACTGTCAGTTAGAAAGGAGTGACAGAAGAGGTGGGATTGTAACTGCTGGGTTGAGAAGAATCATTAGGGCGTATGACAAATGCCAAGGAGTAAAGCAGCAAGATCTAAGGAAAGCAACTGATGGGGTTAGCTGTGGTCACCGGCTAGTCACAGCAATTAAGGTGAAATTCTAAATATAGGATTCACTGTTAAGCTATTACAAACCAGATATTTCTTCATGTTTTACTATGATGATACCAAAATAATCAACTCCAAAATGTACCAAAGTATTCTTTTAAATATTGCCTCATTGTCCTGGGAAATTTCCTAGACAATCGGCTTATTTAATTCAAATTTGTTTATAGGAAGTCACTTTTCAACATGCTATGGAAGACTTGTTTGGCATGACAGTAACATATCTAAGAGACCATCTGAGAAGAAGAGAAAAAAATATATCTGTATGTTTGCCATTTAAAACGAATCAGAGTGGCAGTTAAGTCTTTTTGAAGTCTGACTTGAGTTTCTGCTTGTGTGCAGTCCAATGGTTGGCACAAGCAGCTATTTTTATCTTTGCGACTAGGTTGTTGGTATTGATTTTGAGGAGGCTAGCATAAATGAAGCATTAAATTTCATTGCTTTCCATCTGGATAAGAGGTGTAGACATATATGTAGCTGTAGTTTATCTATATGTTTACTGGGTTTCAAGATTCAGATATCACAGAAGTCTAAAGTCTCAAAACATGTCATTTTTATCTACTGTATAGCCAAGCTTGTTAGCATTAGCCTAGAACACATCAGTGGGCAGAAACTGGTCCCATTCAATGAGTTATAAAAACAATAATCTTGTTTTATTTATGAGCAAGTGCACTTTAACACAACTACAACTTTCTTACAATGTCTCTGACACATAATATGTAAATTAATATGTAAATATGATCGTGGCTATGCATTTACAGGCAAACAGCTGGATGAACAAAGTGTTTTTGAGTGCTAACAGCTTCCCCGACTGGCAGTGTATCCAACTGTTTATTTCTGTATACCCATCTAACCCCCTCTTACATATTGTCGCCCTCCCATCTGTGACACTTTTGTAAAACATGCGTGGATCAAAGGAAACGCTGCTGTTACTTTACTCTTACATGGCTGTAACAAATTCTGAACTGGCTTCAAAATCATTCTGACTAAGAAACACTCTGATCTTTATTGGTTGTTTAATTTTGTGAACGTGTCACTCACTTGGAAAAACAGACACGACGCAGCTGGCTTGAATTCACTTAGCTAAAATCCAAAAATGACATGCTTTTTACAATGTGAAGGAAAAAAAGCTATAAAAGATCCATGGGGAAGTTTTAAACTGCTGCTGCAGCATAATCCACTTCTATGCTTGGTGAGTTACAAATGTTCATAGTGTTTCCAAAATATGGATAAATACACTGTGTCATGCTGTTGCAATCTTGGATACTGTGAAGAATTTTGGTAACTCTTTGGGACATATTGAGCACACAGATGGACAACAGAAAAGGGATTAAACTGCAGAAGGCATGTGAGAAGTTTTAATGGATTTCTTCTTCTGTTATCTTTTTAGCCACAGTAAAGCTTGTCAGCATAGATGCATATAAGAAGAAGATGGTTTTAAAAATACTGCTTGCTTTGAAAAACTTGTTGAGGTGCTTTATACTTAAGTTATGTTCTAATTTTTAGTTAGCAATATTTTGCGCATTTGCAGACTTTCATTCTAAACATGAATCTTTTATTGCATAAAAAAACAGCATAAGCAATGTCAACAACAAGCCTCTATTTTAGGGAACCACATAAGGCGAGGACGGTCTCAGTCGCACGCATTTAAAGATATTCAACATCTCAACATCCCACTGATGCACACGTGCACCCACATTTTCTCACTTACATCCGCACACATTAAGCCTTAACCCCCACAGAGAATCTAATCATCGCCAGTCGAAACATGTAGTTCACCTCCTTTGGGTAAGAGAAAACCTCCCTAAATAAGAATGGCTCTATAATGAGATTTTTATGATGGATCTTCAATGTTGAGACTGACCTTGTTCACCACCTTACCCTCATTTAAGCCATAAATCCATCTGAACCATCAAAACTGAAGATTTTTAATTAAATGTGTGATAGGAAAATTGGAATACTTATCTGGGTATTTTTTTTACATTTTCCCCTTTGAGCTCAAATTCCATTATCTTTGTCTCAAGCACTGTCAACGCATCAAGATTTCACCTCACGCGGCAGCGCTTCAATACTCATTTTAAAGCGAATGATTGCTGCTAAGACGAGGAAATTAAATGTTCAAAGCATCGCGCTGTAATCGCAACGTGCACCAACAGTCAACTAAACTCAAGCTCTCTTCCCTTACAGATGAATTGTTTCTTTTATCATTGAACCCCAAAAAAAGCACGAGTATGACATTTTCTTCATTGTTATCAAGCCGGACTCCATGCCATTGCTTTTGGCAAGAGTTGTCCTTTGTGTCTACAGAAGGCAGTCTAAACCCTACATACTGTACTCCTGATATATCCCTTAATTCAAAGTTACACCTGGATCACTGTGCTGATTTCTGCATCAGTAAGATTTACAGTCTGTTAAGTCTGCTATTTTAGCATAATTATAGGGATTATTGAATTTGTTTATACTTAAAAACCTGCAATTTAAGTAGATTACCACCTATTTATATTTTTTCCATTTTCAGTCTGCATTCCTTCCTTTCCCTGCACTGCCCATGTCATTTATCATTATTCAATAGTGTATAAAAGTGGAGGTGATTAACATCTGTGGGCCTCCTCTAGAAACATTTCCCATGTCTTCTCCTGATCCTGATGCCTGCTGCCCCTTGGAGCATGTAAATCTCACCAGTAAATATTTCATCAGGGTCATGCAGAGTAACCCCCCCCCCCCCCCCCCCCCTCCCCTTTTCCTGGTCTGGTAATAGAATTTGGAGTGTGTCTTTGCCATCACAATCAGTCTAATTAAATCAGACAAACAATACTTGTGGTATACACTCAGTTTACCTGCTTACCTAATGCCATACTTTCCAAAGACACTAAAGGAAAAGATAAACAGCGTCTGCCCGGTAATTGATGCTAGAGAAAATCCGAAATTGCTCTCACGATAGGTTTAAGGCTGTTTGAGCAGAATGTTAAATGAAAGAGCCTCAACTAATGGCTTTAACTAGTCATTTAGACAAAAGTGTCCATTCTTTTGTCAGTATTTCTAAAGCTATTAGATAACTCTGCTGAGGTCTAAATACAATTGATGATGCAAAAGTCGCTCATCACTTCCACTGAGCTGTGGAGAGAAAATATTGATTTGCATGTGACAGTGATATATGCAGTGCAATAAACTGCTGCAACAAACCAGGTTTTAATCTGGCTTTTGCCTTTGCATTACAACGTCCGTAAGCCATAGCAAGACCTTAGAAATAAGTAAGCATCTATGAGTATAAAAACATCTAATGGTTTCCTTTAAATTTACCAACTGTAATATGAGTATTGGTCTAAAGGGTTGGTAAGAAAAGTAATTGGACTGTTCTGTGTATAGCACTTTTCTACTCTAACTAAAAGCCCTTTTTTTTAAACACAAGCGTCATTCCCCCGACACAAACACTTTCATACAGCACTTTATTCTATGCCTTAAGTGCTTTCTATCTATCATGTACACATTCGGGGAAATTGAGGGTTGACTATTTTACCCAAGAATACTCCGTCAATATCTCAAACCACTGACCTTCACATTTGGTAGACAAACTGTTCTACCACAGCTGCCCACAAAAAAGTTTTAGGTGATGACCAGTTCTGTTGTTCTTGCATTGTTTTGGTCCATGGGTAATTTGAACATAATATTTTCTCGGTTTTTCCACAGTAAACGAGGAACCCTACATTTTTTTCCCCTATTAAAGTTAGCATATGTGGCAGAGGTTGTTTAAACTGATATTTGGGGCCAGGGAAGCCTCATTTTGACTTGTGACATGTGTCTCTGCTATTGTTATCTATGACTAAGGGTTCTTACCCGTTCCTGTATGACAAAGTTTTGTGCTTCTAATAACAGAAATGCCAAAATCAAGCAACAGGGAATACCATTTCACATGTGGCAAGCATGCTTAGATGGACTTGATTTGTGTGAAGGTTCACAAAAGACCAAGGTTAGAAGACACTCATGTACAACACCTGCTCATTGTGAGACTGATACTCGGTGAGAGGCAGGCTACACTCTGGATATTCCCCGGTAATTATTTACTCTGTTAAGCATGTTAGCCATGACATATTAGATTCAGCCATGTAACTACTGACAGAAAACAAAACACTTTAATGAGAGGAATATCCCCTCAAAAACTATCAAGGGGATGATCATCCATTATCAAGGCTACTAGAGGTTAGGGAAATGAGAGAAGAAAAATTCTTGAGGGAGTAATCTAGCTGTTTTATTTTAGCAGGAATAATCCAAGGGAGACAGTTTTAATTTCCAGATGCCCCACAGCAGTGACCCAAAATTAATTGTTCCTTTTGCTACAGAGGGAGACCCCATGAGACAGACAGGGGAACATAGAAAAAAAAATCCTGGGTAATTACACAAGTGTAGAGCACTCTTCTATGGAGCGAGACTCTTGGTGGCCATGGATTATATGAGAGAGCTGACCCAAGGCTGAGCAGGAGAGAATTAAAAGTGTTGACATATAGGACTGCAGAGGCTGAGAAGGCTCTGTAAAATCAGCAGTGGCAGCAGCCCAGGCGAGTTAAGTATGTGTTAAAAAGTGAAACAGCATTCATTGTTTGGGTTCATGTCCTGTGAAGGTGCTGAAAATGTTTCAGGTTAACACAAGAAGACACGGAGCTGAGCCTTCTCCCCTGACAAAACATCTGTGGCTGTTTACATTACTTTATGGCAGATAGTAAACAGCTGCATTATATACTCACTCCGTTTAGTTAAAACCTCACTGGGAACTATTATGCAAATCTCTCATTTCACCACATCCCAAAGGTGCTCCATTCTTGATGACATGTCATGTTCAAGAAGCCAGTTTGAGTGACAAGAGCTTTGTGGTGTGTCATTCAGCTGGAAGCATCCATCAGGAGATGAGTACGCTGTGTTCATAAGGGAATGGACATGGTCAGCAACAATGCTCAGGTAGGCTGTGGTGTTTGAACAATGCCAACGATGCTCAGTTAGTGCTAAGGGTTCCAAAATTTGCTAAGGAAAAACTTTCTCTAATCCATTACACCAACCTGAAATGCTGATACAAGCCAGGGTGGATCCATGCTTCATGGTGTTTAATACAAATTCCCGTGAACTGGTGCCATCTGTAGCCTCAGTTTCCTAATCTGGAGACTGATCTTAGCTGATAGAAATGGCACCCAGTGTCTTCAACTAGTCCACCTGCTTTAAAGATCAACATGTGTATTCAGAGATGCTCTTCTTCAACCCTTGGTGGAATAGTCAGACCAGTCCATCTCACGCAAATGGCTCTACTACATTTCCAATTCTCTTGGGTTGAACTTTACTAAATGGATGAAGTTGCTGCCACACGATTAGCTCATTTGATAGTTGCATTAATGAGCAGTTGAGCAGAATAGCTAATGAAGTTGCCGGTGAGTGTATATCGTATATCTAACAAAAACAACTCAATTAGCCAACAGCAAGAACTCCCCATGAGTCCAAGAAATATTTTAATAACCCCAAATCATTATTGTATTTTGAACAGATCTTAGCATAATCAAAGTTTCAGTTTCATTTAAGAAAATATTACAGAGTCACCACATTGTTAATTTGAAAAATGCATTATGGAAACTATTTTAGTTTCTCTTCCTACCTGGATTTGTATCATTTGCATCACACTTCAATCCACTCAGAATAAACAGATAATAAACCTGTTTTTTGTTTTTTTCTAATGTTCCTGATTTACATGAGGTCGTGGAAAATGCAAACAAGAATGCACAAAAGCAACTTTTAATTATTGACTGAAGGTTTCTATAGAGCCTCCTTTGCGAAAAATCTTTTGTTTTGCTTCATTTTTCAGAGTCACAAAGTGCTTACGACTAAGGATCTGTTTTTATTTTTCGGGACCTTCTAACTGACTCACATCTATTTAGTCACACAGTTATAGTTTTTAATGAGAAAAACACAATAGGGGGAAAAATAGATTCTGGCAACCCAAACTATCACTCAAGTGCTAAGCTTTTATTGCAAAAGAAAAACTCTATCTAGACATTTCTATTGTGATGCACCGCAATTACTGAACTTTCTCAAAAACAAACAAAAAAAGAAAAAATCAGTTTACTTTTTTAGTTTAATTACTTTCCAAAATATCACAGAGAATCCATTCAAAGTGACATTACTTCAGGTGTGCTGTTTCTCCCTACATTAAATATCAAAGCTAAAAAAAAAACATCATTTGAATTTTTTCAGACATAGCTACAATTTAATGATTAACTTGGTAACACTTAAAATAAGCAACGCTAAGGGTGATTTATCAGTAATAAATAGCAAACAGTTGTCTGAATTATGAATCATATCTGATTGTCGACCATTGTGTGACTATCGTGTGACTGTGGGTGTATTTACTTCTCACACAGTCCTGCTTTTTCCTTTAACTATTCTGAAAAGAGCCTATTGGAAACTAAACTAGTACAAAGTAGTCATCTCCCCTTCCTCTCATTGCCCCTGTAATAAAATTTGCTGTCACTGGAATAACAGATCTCGTCCATTTCACATACGAACACAGCCTGCTTCATCAGATTTACTGTGCCAGTAGCTTTCAAAGTCAGCTACTGTGGGACCATCAAGGTAAGTTTTCCTGCCTTGTGTGTTTGTGCAAGGAGGCATTTGTGTGCGAGTGCTTTAAAGTTGGCTGGGTACTCTATGCTTATTGCCTTTGAGTATTATTCTTTTTTAGGGTCTCTCCTGGAGGGTGTACTGCACTATTGATTTGTTAAGTTAATACATTTCTTCTTCTATCTCATCATTCTTATCTCACGAGGCTTCGTGCTTGCCTGTCTCTAGGTGAAGTAACACATGGGAGCAACAAACACTTCTCGCACACTGCTGAAAATTACAAATCTGGGTGGAGTCTGATGAATACTTTAGCATGTGGTGAATTTTTACAGCACCAAAATGGGGGGAAAAAATCTGTCATTGTATACTGAGGTTTGTTTTTAAGAAATAAGATATCTCATTCCCTTCGTCTCCAGTGAGCTACAGTCTTTATTGAAGAAGAGAGGATGGGGCTATGCAACAACCTATCATGCTTTAGCTTGAGGCTTTAAGAGATGCTGTATTGTCTTTTAGAAAAGCCTTGAAGTGTACATGAATCCAGAGCTGTCACTGTAGCTAAATCAAACGCACACCATTCAACCTCCTCTCCCTGAGGTGATGTGATGCAAAGGAAAGGTCGAGGCTGTGTTAATAGCTTACAAATCTCTGTCTCAAAACCTTAAGTGAATAATATTCTTACAGTATGTATAATTCGGATGTGCAGAGTGTAACAGGATTTCTTCTATGAGGTTTTTTTTTTTTTTTAATTTTATCCAGTCAGAGCAGGACCCAGTTGAAGAAAATAAAGGGGACATTCCCTGCTGCAACAATAATCCTCAAATAACAAGTTAGTGGTAGCGACAGACCATTAATCCATTGAGAACTCATTACTATCCATATCTCCATTTACATCTGAATTAGACCAATTAGGGGAACAAAGCAATTCTGCCACATCCAAACCACTATAAATGAATTAACATCATCTGATTACATTGAAGCATGGTGAAATCTATACTGTCAGGGTACCAATTAAATGAATAGCAAGCATTAGAAAAGCTATAGCAGTCATGGACCATAATCCTCTAATTACTATAATCACATAGGGTGAAGGAAAAGCTTTTTTTGGAGACCTTTCCATTCATAATACTGTTTTTAATTATTATTTGTTTGTTTCCCAAATTTATCTGATGATTAACCCACGACCATTTTTTAAATCTGTATAAAGATATTAGTTATTAGTTATTAGTTATTAGTTATAAGATAGTGAAGCTTTTCTTAGACTAAAAGCCTTCTGTAGTTTCTTCACATTGCTTGCCCTCACTGTTGGCCCAACTGACCATGTAAACATCTAAAAACTGTCCCAAACATACAAAATTAATCTGGGATCTTAAATGATTTGCTGTAATTCAAGAAAATGTAAATTGTTAATAGAATGTTTTAATTAGCACTGTGTGCAATATTTATGCTGATTTTTATCATATCAGCATACTAAGAGACTTTGTCAGACTACTATAGAAAGAAATCCCATGATGTTGTGTAAACTCTATGCTGAATGTCTGATTGGATCTTGTAAAAAAGTAGGTACATCCTAGGAAAGCCTTTCTGTTGATGTGTAGAGTATCAACATAGTGTCATCAAGATTGTGGATAGTGGGGCTTGGAAAGACAAAGCAAAAAAAAAGAAAAGAAAAGCAGGAATAGCCTAGTCATAACCCAGTGATGAATTCCACTCAAAAGTTGGATTATTGAGTTTTAAATTCATTACAGGCTCAACTCCAAAAACTTTTTTTCCTTTTTTCACACTCAGAAATTAAAGTACAGAAATGTACCTATAGGGGTACAATGGCTTGTCACTGGGGTGGTACCCTCTAAGGTACCGTTCTGTACCCTAAACTGTGGGTACTGATTTGTACCCTTGTAATTTGTACCTTTTACACGTCAAACCTGTACTTTAAAGGGCAAAGTTGTACCCTTAGTATAAAATACAAAAAAGAACCCTTAAAAGGAGTACAAAAATGTCTTTCTAAAGGTTCAGTATCTACACACAGATTTCCTATATTTTTCCTCTCAGGATTTGAAAAATTGAAGATACAAAGTCAAAAATACTTGTCACATTTATTACCTTCTTAAATACATTGCTTAACTGTTACATACAAACTGTTATCAACAGAGTATGTGTCATAAGCTGCAACATCAATTTCCTGTCCAGGTTTTAGCAACGTCCATTCACTATCAACTCTAACACTGTATGAATGAAAATGGTTGTCATATAACAGAGGAATGAGAATTTTTCCACAAAAGACCCACATTGTGTCAATATTAAATATGTACTTAATTTGCCAGAACAGAGGAATCTTCTCTGAAAGCAGTACATCAATGACAAACACATCTCTTACACAGTATTTGACACTGTTCACAATTACTTCTGACACACGCTGGAAAGCTTTCTTAGCACTATCAACTTCAGAAAAGCCACAATAGACTGTCAGTGCTTGTTGCAGTTCCAGTGGTAATGACAAAAATGGTGTAGTCACACTTTTTCCAAAAACATTTTCAAATTCACCAAGTAAACTTTTGTTAGAAAACTCCCAGCACTGTCTGAACTGATGTCTGTTGCTCAAAGTTGTAGCAATGTTCATAAAATTTCTACAATTGCGGGACAACGTTTTGAAATACTGGTGCTTACTTTCAAATCTCATACACCATAACAAACGTAGAGGGCCGAACATTTCAATCAGTCTTGCATAGTGGATTAAATAATGACACTTTGGTGTAATTACATCCCCAAATACACTTTTCAGTTTTGTGAGAAACTCATGGACAAGCAACTTCAACAATAAAATATTCTCTTTTCGCACTTTTTTAGCCATTACAATCTCTGTTATTTCACGACATAGAAGAAAAACATGCCAATATTTACAATTAGGTGGCACACGGTCTGCCATCAGAAATGGCAGCAATCTGAACAGGCACCACTTTTGAGATGCTGATCCAACAATACCAACACTCTGAAGTCTCTCTGATAACTGTACTGGTTTGTTTGTTTTGTCATTCTGACCGATGGGCATTTTTTGCAATTCTTCATTGATCTCTCTAATTGTAATATGCTTCTCAGTGTGGGCTTTACAAATCACTAGTTTCATAACTAGAGGAACTACACCTTCCAACAGATCATGCATTACATCAGGTGGTAAAGCTTGCGTAACACTGAAATAACTCAGTCTGTCAAAAGGACATGAACTATTTACACCATATATTGTTTTATCATCCGGAAATTCTTGGATTCGTGCAAGATGATACTGGTGAACCTCTGATGTTCTTAAAACAAAGCTTTCTTCCTCAAAGGATTGTTTCATATCTTCATAAGAAGCCATGCAATACCGACAAATTCTACCAGTGTTAAATGACATAGAAAAACCACCAATCATGTGAGCTGATAAATTATCACAAGATAAAGTTGCAAGAGCAGCATGAATAGTGTGTTCAGTTTTATCAATGGTAAAAGTAAAGCCATCAGTGGAAAGTTTTTCCAAATCATCAAGCAAAGGTTTAAGGATAACATGCCAACCACACCGCTTAACGAAAGAATAGCGTACCAATAACGCTAGATGAATGTGCCTCTGCTGAGAAGTGTACCTTTTGTCCAAATTGCCTACAGTGTAATAAAATGCACTAAGTTTGTGTTTGGATCGTTTAGATCCTAGAGGATTAAGTACTTCAAATTCATCCTCATAAAAATGGAGTCGCAGTGCATTTGGGTTATCCTTGAAGAATTGATGATGTCTGAAGATTTCTCCATCAGAGTAATCTGTTAGAAATTCATCAGTTTCCAAATTGCCACTTGAAAAAATGTGATCTTGTATGTCTTCATGAGAAAGATAATTTTTTAGCACCTTATCAACAGGCACATATGAATACGAGCCAACTGTATGACCCACAGAGTCTCTTAATTTGCAATGAACAGGCTCTGTCATGTTGAGCTTTGATTTGCAATGTTCTTTGACCAAATAAGGAGATCGAATAGCTGTTGAAGCCTTCTCAAAAAATTCATTTGAATGCAGGACATTTTTAAGCTCTGGACACAAAGACACATCAAGACCCATTTTCTCTAAATGATATGCTATAAAAGCATCGTAGTTCTCCTTGAAAAAACACATCAGAAAATTTACATCTTCCACAATTTCTTCCTGAACAGAGACTGGTAAAGAATTTTTCTCTCTGCACTTAAGAATGAACTTGAAAAGATTGTCTCTGAAATTTATCAAAAATTCATCCCAGGATGGAGGGGTTTCAATATTTTCAGTCATGTCATTTGCAAATTCATTTGGGTGTGGACTGACTACCTCCTGCTCATTTTCATCTAAGTCTTTATGGGGACA
The DNA here is from genome assembly GCF_057382095.1 of Aulonocara sp. 'chitande type north' Nkhata Bay. Lineage (NCBI taxonomy): Eukaryota > Metazoa > Chordata > Actinopteri > Cichliformes > Cichlidae > Aulonocara > Aulonocara sp. 'chitande type north' Nkhata Bay. The sequence continues at coordinate 20,389,927 of NC_141345.1, forward strand.
CAACACCTGTTCTCTGTGTTTCCTATACACATGTCGTCTGAAAGATTCATATTTTTTGAAGGAAGAACAGCAGTCACTGAGTCCACAGGTTATATCAAAATTGGCATCATGGGAATGAATAAGTCCTATGTGCTGAATAAGCTTTGTCAAACTAAAGGTTCTTCTGCCACATTTGGAGCACTGATATGGCTGAGGCATGGTGGTCAATACAGAAGATTTATTTGTCTGGTGACTGTGATTGGCAGAGGCCGGTCCTCACCCTCATCTATTTTCACAATGTACTTTTGGAGAAAAATCAGGGTGTTCTTCAGATGTTTTGGATAAGCAAGGTTGAAGACAAAATACAAGCAGAAAGAAGAGATGATTCCTTCAAAAATACACGAGCTTCTGCACACTTCACTGCCATCCAACTTCACAATGTTTGGAGCGCTTCTGGAGAACACTGGTTTCCAGTCTTCATGAAGTAGCTGCACAGTTGGATAGGGGGTTTTCGGATGAACCTTTGAAGTCAAAAGAGAAGGTAGAGGAAAGCAATATCTTAGTCTCTTAACAAAAGATACATTTGTTTTCCTTTTATATAGACTAAATATTTTAATACACACACCTCTCCAAGTATGACAAAGAGATCCAGTTTCTCCTTGAAGACGTATGGCAGGAATAAAAGTGCAGCCCTTGTGTCAAGATCTGCCAAAAAAAACCAAAAACAACACAAGATCACCCATGCATTTTATCTGGCATTTCCAGTTACCTATAAAAATTATATAAAATGGAAGCCTTGAAAGCAAATACCTGGTAGGTCATCAGTGAGAGCCTCCTCTCTTGCATCAAGGTAGAGCTGGTAGAGTGGGGTTTTCCCTCGTGTAACGTCAATCACCTTTGCTGCAACACATGAGAGCCCTTCACGAAATCGCTGGCTTACATTACCCGTTGTTGGTTGGATCCACCCGAGTTCGTTGCACAGCTACAAGTAAAAAATTAATTTTCAGTACAAAATAACAGTGTATGAAAATGAAATAATCTAAAGTTGATATTAATTATGTATGGTGCTGCATAATTATTTTTTTATAGAATTTAACAACAATACTGTAAGAAGTTACATGAACATACAAAAAAAGGAAAGAGGGACAGATGAAGAAAGCAAGGTCAAGGGCAAATAAAATTTACTACTATAAACATGTTAAATGTGACAGCTATTTCCAAGTTCAGTTCAGCTTTCTGACTTACACCAGTAGGCATCCCTAAGAAGGGGTACTTCTTCAACACATCCTCCACAGGCATACCATCTGCAATTTCTTTTTGCCGCCAAGCAAACGTTTGCTGCATACGGTTATGAACCACCATGGTATCTGGTTGCATCTTCTGATATTGGCACTGTAAGACCTTTAAGTGGGCGTCGATGGATAATAAATCCTCTCCTTGGACGCATGGTCCCTTGAAAGAAAGCAAGAGTGAGAAGAGAAAGTCAAAACAGATTAGAAACCCAACATAAGACTAAATATACAATTAGAGCTGACACGATCTGTGCATCACAAAGAACTCGTATCGTTTAAAGTTAACCGATACCATGAACCAATATTTAAAATATGGAAACTCTGAAATAATTTCACATAAAATCTTAATTGTTAACTTGAAATTTTAGTTTTGGAGTCATATTTAAAATGTTGTTTTTTTTTAAATCTAGTTCACCCTCTTTTAGCACCTTCTAATTAATAATATTTTGTGAGGTAGAAGTATTAGCACTGGTACTTTGTATTAGCAAGTGCTCTAATCCAAGTATTGGTATAGTTTTGGTTTGAAAAAAGGGGTACAGTTGCATCCCTAATCCTTAGTTTTAGATGTAATAACAGAGGCAAGAACATTTTATAGCTCAAGATGTCCCTCACACCAACCTGACAAACATTTCTCTGACTTGTTCGTTGACATTTATTAGGCTGCCCTCTCCTCGTAGAACCAAACTTCTCCTTACAACGCCTCACTGCCTCACTGTCGACTAGTGGTGCCCGCTCTGATTTGAATTTACGTCTCAAAGACATATGCCATGTGTGCTTGTTGAACAGAAACATAAGTTACTGTAAAAACAATCTACACAAAATACACCCAACAAAGAATCAGTAAACATACTTCATACAAACCTACTGAGAGGCTACAGATTGTCTTACTAACAAAACAAGATTGAAAAAAGCTTCACTTTTACTTTGTAATCTTGAAGGAACCTTATGCAAATTTTAAATTTAACTTACATAACCATTTCCCTCACGATCCTTGAGGAAAGGATACTTCATTACCAGCGTCTTCACAGCTTGCACATATTCAGAATTTGTAGGATACCTGTAATATCAGAAGAAACATAAGTGTTAGAGCAACTGCTGACAAACAAACTTTATCAAGTGTCAGTTATTGTTTCTTAGTAATGTAGCGTTTATTTTCAATATGACAGATTCAGCTTTTTCTAAAGCAACAAGCTAACATTACCCTGATTAACTTACATAGTATACTGTGCCACAGCTTCATATAGAACTCTGATTATTGTGTGCCTGTCCCTTGGATTTTTATGGCACGGTTCTTTGTTGTCCAGTTTTAGTTGCAGATTTTTGGGAAATCTTGGAATTTCAAAAGAGGCTGGCAGTCTCAAAGTATTTTCATTGCTGTGAAAACAGTTAAATGTTTGTTTTTATTGCATGAATTGAAGTATAAAACACTACAGTAACAATACATATGGTAGGAAAAATGATCATATTAACTAAATCCTAAAAGTGCATAATGGCCAACATGTATGTTTCAGACATACTAACTTCATTATAAATAAGAAAATACCTTATTGAAGTTGACGAAGTAGATGGTTGCCAGTCTTCTGGAGAGACAGTCTGTAGAGTCAGCGTCACTGAAGATTCCTTCATCCTTGACACAAATTGGTTGAATTTAACCTGCTTTTTGAAGGATCCTTGGAAAAGGTATGCAACCATAGTCTCAGTAAGACCGCAGTCAACTGTGTCACCATCAACCTCATTGTCTGCAAGATAAATGGTAGTACAAACTCTAAATTCCATGTAAGAATATTTAACACCACATTTTTACATGGGTAAAAACCGTATATCACACACATTAAAACCTTTTGTACAACTTCTTTCAGTTCAAAGAAATATTCATTAAAAAAATCAGTAAATTAAATAAAATAAACCAAATTTTTAGAGTGAATCCTCTTGATATGCAAAGTTTTCATTTTTAAATTTAGATGTTTGTTTGGGACTACTGGACACAGGAGAGCAGAGTCTGAGCATGCTTTTGTGCCCTTTCAAGTTTGGAAGAAAAAAAAAAAAGACTAGAATGCTGTAATTTGTTAATATTCACTACTAAGGTGACTCCTTTCTCCAGATTTCCGACAGTTTCTGCCGTCTGTTCTTTCAGACCGATTACTTATAGCGATAACACCCGGAGGACCGTATTACAAGCTCAGATTACATGCTGAAAAAGTTCCCACATTGCTGAAAACGGGACTATCAAACCCCAGCTGCGACACCCTTGTTATATTTTAAACAAGTGCGGCGTCAAGATATTTCCTTTAAACGCCGCCCATGTGTGTTAATGGCCTTGGAGTGGATGTAAAAACGTGATTTTATTAAACCATTAATACACTAACGGTAAACTGCATTCAGCTACCAGGGAATCAAATTTCGCGCCGTTCCGCTGCGCAGGGGTTACCGAACCCATAGACTGTGGCCGAACCACATATATAAGTTCAAACTTATACAAATACTATGTGTACACATTTTTCATTTTTCAGAACTGTGACCTCAACTTTACACATGAAACGTTTGTAAAAACGTTTGTAAAAAGACATAATTTGAGCTAAGAGAGTGCCGAAACTAGCTAAATTGCTAATATACGTTAAGCTAGGCTAAACCAATAATTAGTAATTACGCTACATTTTTCTTTAAATAAAACTTACCTCTGAAACGCTGAGCTTCAGCTTCGGTGACATCTAAGCCCCACTCTTGTATTTTTGTTAAGAGTTCCTCGGTTGAAAGTGAACAGAGCACACCAGGACTTGCAAGTTCGTAATCCATCTCCGTCCGTTGATAAAACAAAATGGCACCTGCTGCATTTAAAGAAAGTTCTAGAATCCACCAGCTATTCGTTGAGTTTCTTCTTCTACTTTTTGTTTGATGTTGTGAGGATGGGCTCAACTCGCACTCCGAGGGTGCTTTTTTGCAATTCATCCAAATACTTATACTTAAAAAAAAAAACGCTCTCTTAAAAAAATGTTTAAATGCATTTTTACTTTTTTTTCTTTCAAATAAATTCGTTGTTCTTAAAGCAGCTTAAAAATAAGGGGGGTTCAGGGAATACAAAAACAACAACAGCAATGAAAATAATAAAAAATAAAATAAAAACACTAAAATATATGCTTAAATCAATACAGTTGCAAATAAATTACTGTCAAAAAGAATTAAAAAAAAACCTCTAATCAAAAAGAGCTTAATCAACCTGTACTTTATCTTTTGAAAGAATGGGTACAAATAAGTACTTTTCACAATTAAGGAACATGTATGTACCTTTCAGACGCTAAAAAAGGTACAGATAGTTCCCCCGAGGTCCAATATTTGTCCTTAGACTGTATTAATGTCATTTTTGTACCTTGGGGCACAGTAATGTACTCCTTCCGTACCCCTATTTCTGACTGTGTTGCATCATGTAAGATTCATACTTTTAACTAGTCATGACTTACAGTACACATCCCAAAATTAGATTCCAACTTCTTTTGCTTATCTTTAGTTAGCTTTTAGTTTCAGAATCTGAATTAAAAACAAACAAGCAAACAAAAAAAACTTCATTAGTTAAAATGTCAAAAGAGATGATGTCACACTGCTGGAAAATTATGCAAAAAAAAAAAAAAAGATTTTGTAAGTGCTTGACTGGCTTCTGTAGCTAAACCGGACTGATAGTCCATTGCAGCTTGTAAGGAATTTTGATGTCAATCGTCTTTTTTATTTAGTTAATGGTAGTTTTCACTGAAACATCAGGTGCTTAGTGAAAAGTTGGAACAGAAGAGGTCTGGATCATCCCTCTCTGTGCAGTGTCATCTTGATGGCTGAAAGTGAAAGTCAGTTCCTGATTTGATTGTGCTGTTCACAGTTCAAGATACAACACTAAATATTAAGGTGGTGGATAAATTTTTATCCTCACTGCAGTGTTACGACCCAGTCTAGGGGTACAGGAACGCAACATAAGTTTGAAAAGACTGCCCCGCCCTGGTCCCCAAAACCATACACAGAGGGAAAACCAATTTCTTAGTGAACGGTGGTTTATTTTTCTACACTGCAAAAATGAAGCTCCGGGGTGAACGAAGGCCAAAATAACAAACTAAACAAGCTAAGTCAGGAGGAGGTGCTATCTAAAACCCTATGTGAAATCAAACATCAAACAAAAGACAAGCGCTACACCTAACTGAAATAAACAGGAGAAAACAGTGCAAGGAAAAACAATAAGGCAGCTCACCCCTTCTGTTCCAGTGCTATTTACAATGTGCTATTTACAATGAAAACTAATGTACACACTATATACAGAACTGAGAAAAGTCGCAAAAATCACAGGCACAAAAGTCACAGGTTTTGGAGGCCAGGGTCAGGTCTGCTGCTGCTGTCAGTGGCTGCCCCGGGACAACTGCTGGTGATGGATTTTGAATGCGACCACATGATCAGCGGACCAATCGGCAGCCGTCAGCTCATCTAATCCGGGGCCTGCAAAGACTTAAAGACACAGACAAAAACAGCCACCAAAACAGATTATGGACAGGGCCATAACAGCAGATAAAAAAATAATATAGCCGAGGCAGAGACATGTAGACTGGGGGGCCTTGAAAATTGCACCCTGCTTGTACTAATGAATAGTGTTATAACAGCATATTAGTACCAAGTACCATCACAGTTTGTGCAGTCTGTGTTTTCAAAAATGTTAAATTTATGGGAAGAATATCAAGCTATGGAGTATCCTATTGTCTTATACAGGGAGTGCAGAATTATTAGACAAGTTGTATTTTTGAGGAATAATTTTATTATTGAACAACAACCATGTTCTCAATGATCCCAAAAAACTCATTAATATCAACGCTGAATGTTTTTGGAAGTAGTTTTTAGTTTTAGCTATTTTAGGGGGATATCAACTTAACAAAAAACAAATATATACCCATTTCAATTATTTATTTTTACCAGTGAAACCAATATAACATCTCCACATTCACAAATATACATTTCTGACATTCAAAAACAAAACAAAAACAAATCAGCGACCAATATAGCCACCTTTCTTTGCAAGGACACTCAAAAGCCTGCCATCCATGGATTCTGTCAGTGTTTTGATCTGTTCACCATCAACATTGCGTGCAGCAGCAACCACAGCCTCCCAGACACTGTTCAGAGAGGTGTACTGTTTTCCCTCCTTGTAAATCTCACATTTGATGATGGACCACAGGTTCTCAATGGGGTTCAGATCAGGTGAACAAGGAGGCCATGTCATTAGTTTTTCTTCTTTTATACCCTTTCTTGCCAGCCACGCTGTGGAGTACTTGGACGCGTGTGATGGAGCATTGTCCTGCATGAAAATCATGTTTTTCTTGAAGGATGCAGACTTCTTCCTGTACCACTGCTTGAAGAAGGTGTCTTCCAGAAACTGGCAGTAGGACTGGGAGTTGAGCTTGACTCCATCCTCAACCCGAAAAGGCCCCACAAGCTCATCTTTGATGATACCAGCCCAAACCAGTACTCCACCTCCACCTTGCTGGCGTCTGAGTCGGACTGGAGCTTTCTGCCCTTTACCAATCCAGCCATGGGCCCATCCATCTGGCCCATCAAGACTCACTCTCATTTCATCAGTCCATAAAACCTTAGAAAAACCAGTCTTGAGATATTTCTTGGCCCAGTCTTGACGTTTCAGCTTGTGTATCTTGTTCAGTGGTGGTCGTCTTTCAGCCTTTCTTACCTTGGCCATGTCTCTGAGTATTGCACACCTTGTGCTTTTGGGCACTCCAGTGATGTTGCAGCTCTGAAATATGGCCAAACTGGTGGCAAGTGGCATCTTGGCAGCTGCACGCTTGACTTTTCTCAGTTCATGGGCAGTTATTTTGCGCCTTGGTTTTTCCACACGCTTCTTGCGACCCTGTTGACTATTTTGAATGAAACGCTTGATTGTTCGATGATCACGCTTCAGAAACTTTGCAATTTTGAGACTGCTGCATCCCTCTGCAAGATATCTCACTATTTTTGACTTTTCTGAGCCTGTCAAGTCCTTCTTTTGACCCATTTTGCCAAAGGAAAGGATGTTGCCTAATAATTATGCACAGCTGATATAGGGTGTTGATGTCATTAGACCACACCCCTTCTCATTACAGAGATGCACATCACCTAATATGCTTAATTGGTAGTAGGCTTTCAAGCCTATACAGCTTGGAGTAAGACAACATGCATGAAGAGGATGATGTGGACAAAATACTCATTTGCCTAATAATTCTGCACTCCCTGTATGTATGGAGCAGCTTTAACATTAGGATTCAACGTTAATTTTTACTTTTATCAACAGAAAAACAACTATCGATATTTTTGGTGAAAAAATCACTACAACAGCAATTTTTTCCTACTGGTTGTTCAAGTAGACGGCCTTTATGTTAGAGTTACGTTACAGTGCACTTACCAAACTGATGATAAATTCAAGACACTTTACTTCCACTATAATGTGCATCATCATGAAATAATTCTAATTTCAAGTCAGTTTGAATGCCAATATTTCTCCATGTAAGATGTGAATAAATTAAAAGTGCATGTCTACTGGAGTCAGTGTTTGTTATGACAGATGGGTGCATCTTCCAATTTTAAATGTCCGTCTGTACTTAAATTTTTATCAGTCTTTCTAAAGTCCATTTAAAATGTATTTTTAATAGGCAAGCTTGCTCTGCAGAGCACCCTTAGAATTTGCAACAAGACAAACGAAAAATGAAAGCTAAAATAAAATGTTCTCATTTATTTCATAGTGTCTTGTCTTATTAGCATCAAGTTAAGAATTTCCTTAGTGGCTGCAGCTCATATTAACCTGATAGGATAATATGAGGCAGGGAGTCATCACAGAGTCTTCAAGAAGATCTGTCTGAGGGCTGAGGAGAAGTGAAGAGGGTATCTGGTAGGTGAGCACCCAGTGGAAGCAACCATGAGCATGAAGTGGCCCGCTGACCTTCATTAACGCGTGTCAGCGAGCTATGCCAAGCAGCGTGCTGTGTGCTTGTGCCTGTTTGCCCACACACTGGGCGAAGACGGGGATAAATTGCATGGAAGAAAGAGATAAGGTTGTTATTAGGCCTGTTAAAATTAGAGATGGACCGATCCGATATTACGTATCGGTATCGGTCCGATACTGACCTAAATTACTGGATCGGATATCGGAGAAAAATAAAAAATGTAATCCGATCCATTAAATATCACGAAAGCACCTCACAAAACTTGCAACACGCTGTAACTCACCTCAGAACGTTAGCACGTCGGAGCAGTATGCATCACGTGATAGAGCGGCTGTGGCATGCGGGACCTGTCGGTGGTCTGGATAGCATTTGGAGCTTCGCTAGCAACCCGGCATTTCATCTCCGACAAAGTTATCCCGAGAGAAGTAAAGCAAGTGTGTAAGTCCATCTCTGAATGTTTGTAAAGCATTCCTGCATTAAGCTTAACAAACGATATATGGAGCGACTGCCTCTTCTTGCTGCTACTTCAATCATGAAACTGCTTAACGATCAGCTGATCGGCTTTTCTGTCGCGAGTCCGTCTCTCTGGTTTGTTTTTGGCCCACTTTGCACCAGAAAGAGGAAACCAGCGGCTGAACAACAGCAGCACGTTTAAGCTTGATCAGCTGTTGTTAGAATTTATTTATTATTACTTTCTACTCGAGGATCTTTTTCTACGTAGCTGACGCTGGTAACTGTGCAGGGGCGGATCTAGCAAAGTTTAGCCAGGGGGGCCGATAGGGCATTAACAGGGAAAAGGGGGCACAAAGACATACTTTTCTTTCTTATTCTCATTTAAAATGTCTAGCTTTTAATAAATAATTATCTGACACCCAAAGTTTTAATTTGATGCAAAATAAATAGAAGTCCATTATTGTATATAGTAACTATTAAGTCTAATATATATACCCTAGTAAGCTATAGTACTTTTTCCTTTGGGAAGGTACCATCTGTGCAGTCTGCAATTTTGTTGAAGAAAGATGTTGAATCTATTTAATATTTCTTGAAAAATAATTGATTTCTGTGCATTTTTTTCACACTGCATCAAATTAAGGTTGGTTACGTCGATTAAGCATCATGAGGTGGAGCGTGAGGGGTGGTTCCCTATTTTTTATTTATTTATTTTTGTTGTTGCTGGGAGTTGGAACCCTATTAGTTAGGCTGCTTAATATTTATGCTAAGTACTCTTTAAAATACCAGAATAGGGAGGATGGTGTAGGTCTAAGTTTATTAGATTGATCAGTATTGCTGAACTATGAAATATTTTTTTTTTGCATACAGGTATAACAGAATAGCTTTAGTGTAGTTGTTGTTTTAAACTTGAGTATGATCTTATACAAAATGCAGCAAGATATTTAAAAAAAACAGTTTTGTTGATTAAAAAACACTATATCGGATTCATATCGGTATCGGCAGATATCCAAATTTATGATATCGGTATCGGTATCGGACATAAAAAAGTGGTATCGTGCCATCTCTAGTTAAAATCAAAAGCGGGAAACAGAAGAAGAGCGCACAAGGAGGAGGGAAGATTAAAGACTAACCAAGGCAAACACATTTCATACAAAGAAGAAGTGACAGGTCTACCAGCTGCTTCATTAGAAGGTGAGGTAAATGGGCTGATGAAACAATAAGACATTTTCAGTGTCAGACCATTTGAACACTACGCGAGAGTCTTCATGAAGGTGTCATCATGTACAACCACACAAAAGACATAAATGAGAGAAGAAAAACTTTGTTCTCTGTACTGTCAAGCATAGCAGTCGTAAATGGAGAGGTGTATGCGTGACTGTGAGTGTGTGTCTACTTTGACCCCAGAGATTCCCCTGAAGCAATGAGGTGTGGGTACAAATCAAACTTCATTAGATTCACAAGCAGTGAGCCCTTTGGTGTGCCAAAGAGGCAGAACAGAGGAGAACTTAACCATGGAAAAACAGTTTCTATTTAAATGTCACTTTTCCATTATTCAGCGCTGGGCCTCTTCACCGTGATAGAAAATAAAAATCTAATGTAAAAGCAGGACATCAGAACCTGGAGGTAGTGTCATGGTCCGTGGTCCTGTGTCTGTGGAATGCGTGATGCTCGGGTAGCCACACCCCCGGGCTGGGCCATCACCAGCACACCTGCTCTCCATCCCGGTGATGACACGGAGATCCACTTAATCCGGCGCTGACGGATGCTCCACGCCAGTCCGTAGTCATCCCCACAGTGGTAACCAGACTTCCACGAAAAGTGTGCATTCTCTTCTGCTTGGAACTTTGTTTAACCTGCCTACTTCTGTCCAGGTTTCTACTCGGCGTCTGCTACCTGCCTGTCCTCCGGCTCAACTGGATCTCGCGGTGCTCACCTGGCCCACTCGCCATTCCACGGACTTCCTGCCCCCACGGACTGCCACACTTCCCTCCCGAGCTCCCACGGTTCCGTTCTATCGTAAGCCCCTACTCTAACTCAGTCCTGATATGTTCTCCCCGCTTCCTGGCTCCCTAGTAATCATCTCCCCTTTCTATTGCAGCCCCCCGCCGTCCCGATCCCGGCTTCCTCGTGTCATTGTTTCCCCGGATTTTTAGTTTCTGTTTTGCTCTCTACTTTCCCCGGGTCGCCTTTCGTTGTTTTAATAAAGTGTCTTTTTGTTAGCTCGGAGTCTGCGCCTGGATCCTTTCGTGCCCGCGCACCACGGCGCATGACAGGTAGTTAACATTTACCTCAAATTGATACTCTGCTGCGCTTACACACTAGTGTTTAGTAGGTGTTGGTGTGTTTAGCATCACTACTATTGCTGGCCCATTAGTGTTCTAATAACTGTGCCAGGAAGTGACCCAGCACAACCTTATAATAATTTTTTTGAAAATTTATAACCATTACATAAATACTTCACTTAAAATCCCTAAAACCAAGCACTGATGCCAGGCAACACAAATAAAAAGCAGTACAACAATGAAAAAGGACTTTTATTAAAACAGTGATGCAGCACAGCTTGAAATGTCAACTGGCATGCAGAAATGATCTTCCACAACTGAATATCATTAAATTCAAGCATACATACTGCATATGTAAGGTAAGTCAAAACACTAAGTAAAGACTGATGCCACCTGTTACCAGGATTGATTGGCTCCTTTAATTGGCCTCTTTAAAATCCAATCGCAATTAATTAAAGTTAGCAACAAAACAAATTAAAACAACAGAATAAAAGCAGCTGTTAAGGCAAACATTTATTAATACCCGGCAACAAAAGCAGCCGTTTAAAACAACGTCAAATGCACTAAATCAACAGTAAAATTAAAAATGAAAATAAGGCTGGCAAAGCAACAGAAGCACACTTCAGTGATCAAAATGAGTGTTTGGCTCAGTCCCCAGGCACATTTCAATTAAATATCAAAGTTAAATACAAGGTTTACCTGGCTGCAAACAAAATAAACAATGCCACAGGTCAGGTTCTGAATTCTGACCCAAAAATCAAACACCTGCATGCTAACCTGTCTGTTTATAGAGGCTAGCACATGCAAAGACAATTTTTAACCAATACTAAGAACAAACTTACGAAAAGACCGTGCAGTCACGGTGGGGCAACCAGGTGGAAGAAGAAGGCTTGTTGTATTTATCCCTGTGCAACAGGCTAATCTCAGTTGAGCCTAACCCAGGTTGGTTAGTGTCACATGGAAAGTATAACTGTAGAGTTTTGAAAGTTTGACTCAGAAAATAAATATCATTTTTGACCACTGTGATAAACTAGTCAACTGACAAATATTTCAATGCCAGTGCCCTTGATGCTGCAAGGCACACTAAAGAAATATGTCTGAGAAGGTTGAACAATTGGGCCTTCTGTCTACAGATCAGTCACACTGTATTTACAGGTTTAAATCACACATTTTAAACTTTTCTTTCCTTTGTGGTATTTTATTTATCCTTTCTCTGTACAAATATTTATATTACAATCTAGTTACATGTGTAAACTGAAGTAGCGTATGTACCCATGCATTCCATATTTCAGTGATAAATACTGAACATCAAAATTATGTGAATGCTTTAATTTGGGCTTATCACTTGATGTCATGTTCACAGTTACTGAAGCCAGACAACCATAATTTAGGCAAATATGAAGTAATGAAGTTGATTGTGACCTATTACTTTCTCATCTATCAAACAACAGCAGCCACATAAAATGCTTATACTTATACTATTTCATGCTGGCTCTCAGCCACTGTGTAACCAACAAATGCATTAACTGCATTTTGGCTCAATTCATATCTGGATTCTTGCAGTATGTGGAAATTAAACTTTAGCATTGCACTATGAGAATTGTTTGTTTTTCTAACCTGAAGCTAACACAGTAGTGTTAAAATTCAAAATGTGTGTTAAATTGGGTAATTACTAATGGTGCACTGGACAAACTGAATTATTTTGTTCTGCAAATTGCAATAAATTATTTTCCTCAAGAACCTTTCTCTACCCTTTTCTAGTGGGAGGCCATTTGTTTCTGTAAGTTGTAACTGTTAATCTTAGCTACATGTGAAACAGAGAAAAATAGAAAAGCGCATAATAAGTCTTACAAAAAACTCTATACATATCAGCAAATACACATGCCATGGCATTCTAGGGTCCAGAGCGTCATGTTTTCATGTGTGAAAAATGTCCAGGCTCTCCACTGTGACTGAAAACTGTACAAACACCAAAGTGTCTGTGATGGTGATGTATACATGAGCATGGGGCTGTAGAAAACCTCTTCAGTCTATGAAAATCAAAGAAACACGTGTTGAGACTGTGTCAGAACCCTGGCCAATAACTGCTATCTGATGGAGCCCTGCCCACTGCCTTGGCTTGCCCACAGCCTCTCTACCCGCAGACAGAACTCTGAGCAGAGACAGAGATTTATGCCACCATTTATAGATTTCGCTTTTTTTTCCCACCCCCTTTTCATACCAAATTCTCATCTGACTAAGAAAGATTCCTTTGAGCCTTAACTCCAACAAACACATCCACTCGCAGAAAACAAACTCCCTTAACTTTAAAGAGGTCTCATGTGTAGCCTTCACTTTGTAACACATAAACAATGCAACACCCAAACACCATCCAAGCGCCGGAGGCATTCTGACAAACAGCCCTATTTGGAAAACAATGCACATACTGTGCGTTACACTGACTTTGACCTCCTCACTACCACTGATCTGTCAAAGCAGCTATCATCCCACTGGTAAGTATTTCTCCCCATTAAGAAAGCATAAACCATCTGCCTGCTCAGCTGAAACTGTATGACGTGAGGAATGCCTGTCATGTTATGCTTAATTAATGAGGCCGTATATTTGCAGAGGAATCAGAGCAATGCGAGCACGTACGGTTATGCAAATGCTCCTTGTTTCTGTGAAACTGGAAGTTTGGGATAGGTGTAAATGCTGGGTTTGCACGAACTGTGGGACACGCTCGTATTTAAGATATTGTGCAGGCAGTGGAGAAATTATATTTAAAAGTGGAGAAGGTGTTATGTAGAGATATCCATTAAAATGCTTTGATTGATGGCACGCTAGAAGGTGACAGTGAATGACACAGGAATTCAGCACAAAAACATGTGGCAAAAATCCACTCTGGAGTGTGAAGAAACTGTCCAAAGCTGCATTTGGCCAGAACAGCCAGTTAATTAATCAAAAGTGTTAGGTCTGATAAAGCTGACCGATAACATAGTCAGTGAATATATCTACAAGATACTCATATAAGAGAGAGAAGCCTCAGATGGCACATTTACAAAAAAAGGATTTAAAGGTAGCACATCCAAATGTTGAGGTTAAGTGATAAACAGTCCCTGGCAGTGAATGCAATTAGTGTTTACCTACAGATTTGACAATTACACATCAGCCACTGCATTAGGCATAAAAAGGGATTTATATGGTCTATTTTCTTACTCGAGAGGGTGGCCTATGATTAAACGAGACTCGGAGTCTACCATGCTAGCAGCTCCTTAACTTTGGACCCAATCACAGCAGTGGTTTGAACAATAATAATAACACTTTAAGCTTGTTTAAGACTGGAAACAAAGAGCATTGGTAACAAATTATATATATTTTGTATATTTTATTAAATAAGCATTTTAAAATATAGGATATGTGAAACCACTTATTTCAATTGAAAAAATAAATAAGGAAATACACGAAAAAGCAAAAGCATACAACAAGCTCTATCCAGCTCAGTCACACAGTCCTAGAAACCAGTCAGTGACCACCTGGCGACCGACCACTTGTTAGGGAAAAACGTTCGCCCTTCCATCCATCTATTTTCTTCTGCTTATCTGAGGCCAAGTTGCAGGTGCAGCAGCCAATGCAAGGTTGCCCAGATATCCCTGGGAAGTGAGGGAGAAGGTCAAGGGAAAAATGTGCATTCACCAGATGGTCAGCAAGTCGTTGCTGGAGGCTGATGGCAGTTGCTGTGAAATCCATTGCTAAAACTTTAGGCATGCATGCCTAGAGACCAGCCACTGATCCCTGGGAAGCCCCAGTCGCTAGGGAAAATGTGTATTTATCGACACGTACCACCAGTAACTAAAATATTTTTATATCTTGTTTTTATATCTTGTTATATATTTAAAATTGCTTTGTCAATAAATAAATAAATAAATATCAAAACTGTACTCTATTTTCTTTTGCAGCTGTCTACTCACATCTTTTATGTGGATGCATACACGCGCTCAATTCAGTGAAGGAAGGCGTCATAAGGAGTCATAAGGCTATTGCCTGTAACTGGACAGTTAAAATTTTAATTGCTATGTATTTCATTGTGGGTCTTTTTCAAGGTCTGCTAGCAACCAAAGACCTCCAGCAACCACTTGCCAGCTGGTCAATGAATACACATTGTTGCCTTACCAGGTTGCTATGGGCCTGTCAATCAGCCTCAAGGCCTCGAGCCCACTGTTGTTGTAATTTGGTGCTGTATAAATAGAATAGAATAGAACTGAAATGAATTTAATTATGTCTTATGTCTCTTAATTATGCTTTAAATAGACACACACAGACAATTCCTAACACACTGAGCTCTACCATTTAAAGATGTTAAATAAAAGAGGCCCCAATGCTAGACACAATAAAATCATATAATAAAAGCAAATTAAAAACTCAATTCTGTTTTCTTTTTACAAACAAAGAGTATTTGTTATTTTATTACACACTTTAAAAGAGGAAACTATCTTCTACTTCTGCTTTTAAACAATCAGAATATTCCTATACCTGTTAATATTAAAATATGTGACATAGAGATGGACGGCCTGAAAGCCATGAACATGACTATCTGAAAAAATAACATCGGGGGCACAAGCTGAACCGCACTCACTGAAAGCAAAAGGTCAAGATAAGCAAAAAAAAAACCCCAAAAAGCACCACCCCGCTTCCTTAGAGAGCAAGATTTTATTTGTAGAGAAATTCCATATAGCAAAGAGGCAAAAAAATATCAGCAGAGGATATGGGGAGGTTGTTGTAAAGGTGATATCAAGAAATCTGGCAGAAACATTTTACTTCTCCTTCAAAAGAAAGTGCGATAACAAAGTTTTGAGGGCAATTGTAATAAACAACTTCAAGGAAACAACTTTTTCTCCCCGGTGCCCTCAGTACATACATAGAATACGTTGACAGACAATCAGATTTCCTCCCACACACACGTACACACACACACACACACACACACACACACACACACACAGAAGTACACACATCAAGTTAATGCAGAGTGCAACGAGCCTCTCAGGAAAGAAACAGTCGGCTTGGTAAGAAGCGATTAGAGCTCCCTTTGGTTGCCCTGGTGTTACCGAAGATTGATGTGATTAATAAAGGAGTTGTTATGGCGCCCTCTATGGCTCTGAATGCAGGCCAAAAGACATCGGGGGGAGGGAGGCGCCGGCAGAGATAGAGACTCTAAAGGTAATGATGTATCTAACAACTGTGATTTATCTTTTTACAGGTCTGGGACAAACCTCACTAATCAGATTATTATTTTACACACACCGTCACCTGTCTAACCACACAAGTTATCTTCATGGTGCAACTGATCCACAATACTGACACTGCAGACGCTGTGAAATTAAGTCTTGCCAATCTCGCTAATCATTTTATTCATTGGAAATTATCTCAAGTAAGTAATTTAGAGTTCTAGCCTTCGGGTATGAGAATTTCCCAGGACATTGAGTCAGTATTCTTTTTCTAGATAATATGTAAGAGCTTCACTTTGGTTCCAGCAATGTATGTTTGAGTGCAATAGGGAAATTGTTTGGCCAAGGTTTCTGTGATGGCTTTTATTCGATTCTCTGTAATAACATGTAGAAGTCCACTGAGTTGTTTTTTTTTAAATGTCTATATAGGTTAGTAAATAAGATACCATGAAATAAAGTACTAGAAACGTGTGGTATCAACTACGGGTCATGTCTTCCTGTATAAATTAAGAGAAACCATGCAAAATGCATAGCTAATAGTACTGGAGTATAATATAATCAAACATAGATGTTTTTTAAGTTGTTATGAGCAAGAATGCACAGAATTTCTTTTTATTTGTACATCCAGCATCCAATGAAAAAATATGCTTACTCCACTCTCAAGTTTCTGAGCAGCTGGCTGCTGAAAATACAATATTAATTTATTTTATCTCTATTTTTGGTCTCTATCAATTATGTTGCAGATCTACTGTGGACTAATCAGATGTTTTTCACACCATTAATCAGCGCTATTAAGAGTGGTGACAGTGAACTGAAACTGTAAATTTCAGGCATAAAGCTCAAACAATGAACTAAAACAGTAATAAAAAGATTTGCACAGAGTAAAGAAAGGCAGTAAATCACTACATTTTTACCAAGTGGCTCCTCTCCCATAGTCAGCTGATGTTAATATAAAAGGAAGGATAAGACCTGCTACAAGCAACCAACATTTATTAGGATACACAAGAGTCCACAAGGGAACTACACTCATGATTTCAGGAAAACGTCTTATTCACCTTCTGGTTTCACATTAGATAAGAATACAAAAATGGTTCTCAGATCATTAAAACCCCTTGCCTAATATTTCTAACTAAAACTGGATTTCTGAGTTGTATGACATTGGCTTGGATTTGGATTTGAGTCCCCAGTGACATGATGGGGCTTTAATGGATCAGTTCAGTCCAAAAAACAATCAGATTCTTGATAAGGTTTGGGTCAACATCTTGGACTCTTTGTTGTCTTCCTCAGTCATTTTAGGGGTAATTTTGTGGTGTAATAGCATTATCGTCCTAGTGTTGACATGCACAGCTATTGTTATGATGAAGCTATGGTTAGTAGCAACTTTCAGAAGAATGCCATGCCAGGGTCCAAAGTGTTCCAGCAGAACTTTGCATTGATAGAAGATGATCTGTGCAATTTATTTTTCCATTATAATCTAAATATAAAATGCATTTTGATGTAAAGTTGTGTTTTAGTGCTGTATGCATATCGTTATACTGTTTTCTTACTTCTTGAACTTAACCAGAAGTTAGGGTTAGCTCAACTTAGCCTCTCTATACAACAAGTAACCATGAGAGGGATATTATTCCATACCCCAGAACTAGTTTACTCAACATATTGATACTGCTTCTCTACTCTAATACCTGTATGGAGGTTTTGCTGTAATTATTGTTTAATGGAGTAAGTAATACAAACCTTTAATCATGAAAAAGGTCTGGAAGCAAATGGAAAGTCTTACTTGACTGAGCAGGGTGAAATTGAAGTGTTTTTCAATTTAATTTTGATGTTCTTTGACATTTCAAAACCTGGGCAATGAGTTATTTGTCAGCTGCATTTTAAACGGTTCAGAAAATCTAATACTAGTAATGTCTTTAACCGCCACACCGCTGAATGGTATAACACTCTGATTTGATCAATATGAGCTTGCCTTCATCTCTCAACAGCACCGAGCCAATGGAGATAAAGTCATTATGGTCCATAAATGGCAGCATGCAGTGTAATTAAGTAGGAAATTTCCTAGAGGTCAGTTCACACCTGGTAGAGCTGAATAGCTGAGATGATGGTGGAATTGTTTTAGCTTTGATCTATTCAGCGTCCCTATGGTGTGATTTTGCTTGAACACTGAGAGGAGGCAAATGTTCTGGGTTTGGTCCAGCCAGCCATTTCTGGATTCCCAGAGACAAGATAATTTCCCTGTAGTTTATCTGTGACATGTCAGTTGTTTTCACGGTTCATGCTAGCGTTCATTCAGTAGACAATGGTTTATTTGAATCACAGCTGAGAGGTTTCCCTTTTCCTCTGCCTATTATAGACTTCCTTGAACATGTGCTTTTTCTAACTCATTGCATTTCATGTTTTCTGTCCTTTACCAGAATAGAGAGATCCTCATTTATTGGATGGACAAATTCTTATAAAACCACATTGTAGGTGACTTTGTAAGGTAACTAGGCAAGGAAAGCAACAAATGTGTGTTATTACATTGTTATAGATAAAGGATGTATACCAGCGGTCCCCAATCTTTTTTGCACCACGGACCGGTTTATGTCCGACAATATTTTCACTGACCATCTTTTAAGGTGTCGCGGATAAATGCAACAAAATAAAACCAGTATTGGTACCCAAAAAAAAGAAGATTTATTCATAACACACAAAAGACCCAGGAAAACCAAGTTAATGATAGAAAAGATTTAAAATAAAAATAAAAAACGATAAAAACCCTGAAAACCATGAATTTCGCAACCAAACCTCAACTCTCGCGGCCCAGTACGAAACGGCTTACGGACTGGTACTGGTTCGTGGCCTGGGGGTTGGGGACCGCTGATGTATACGACACAATTCTCATGCTTACTAACAGAGCACTGAGTCAAATAATGAACATCCTGTGTAATGTGCACTAACCTTCATCTGCTCTGCACTACCCGACTCACTGGACCCTCTACAGTTTGCATACCGCCACAACAGGGCCACTGATGATGCCATAGCCCTGACACTACACACTGCCCTGTCACACCTGGAGAAGAGAGACACGTATGTGAGGATGCTGTTTGTAGATTACAGCTCAGCATTCAATACCATCGTTCCCTCGAAGCTGGACAGGAAACTGCAGGATCTAGGACTGAGCAGCTCCCTCTGCAGCTGGATCCTTAGCTTCCTGTCTGACAGACGCCAGGTGGTCAGACTGGGCAGCATCACCTCATCCCCCATCACACTGAACACTGGTGCTCCACAGGGGTGTGTACTGAGCCCTCTCCTGTACTCACTCTACACCTACGACTGCACAGCCACTAACAGCTCCAACATCATTGTGAAGTTTGCGGACGACACTACAGTGGTGGGTCTTATCACCAACGGTGATGAGACGGCTTACAGGGAGGAGGTCAGCGCCCTGACCCACTGGTGTCAAGACAACCATCTCACCCTCAACGTCGCAAAGACAAAGGAGTTGATAGTGGACTTCCGGAGGTGCAGAGAAGTACACACCCCCATCACCATCAACAGCGCTGCTGTGGAGAGAGTGAGCAGCTTCCGGTTCCTTGGCGTACACCTGGCTGAGGATCTTACGTGGTCAGTACACACAAACAAAACAGTGAAGAAGGCCCAGCAGCGCCTCTTCTTTCTCAGGAGACTGAAAAGATTCGGCATGAACCCCCGCATCCTCAGGACCTTCTATCACTGTGCCATTGAGAGCATCCTCACTGGATGCATCACCACCTGGTATGGCAACAGCACCGCCTACAACTGCAAAGCTCTCCAGCGAGTAGTGCGGTGCTCTGAACGGATAATTGGAGGTGAGCTTCCCTCCCTCCAAGACATCTACAGGAAGCGGTGCCTGAGGAAAGCGGGGAGGATCATCAAGGACTCCAGTCACCCCAGCCATAAACTGTTCAGACTGCTTCCATCAGGAAGGACGTTCTGCAGCATCCGGTCCCGTACCAGCAGACCGAGAGACAGCTTTTTCCATCAGGCCATCAGACTGCTGAACACGTCATAGACACCTCAGCTTCACTACTGGAACTTCAACATTATGCACTCCACACTGTATATAAATGCCACTTGTTCTGCACATATTCAACTCTGTATATTTTATATATTTTATTATTATTATTATTATTATTATTTTATTTTATTTTTTTACTATTTAATTTGTAAAAATGTGTATACACACACACACACACACACACACACACACACACACACACACACACACACACACACACACGTAGGAAAATATTTAGTATACACATCCAGAAATGCATACTATATTATATATTGTACATATATTTATTAGTTTCAGGTTGGCCATTCTTGTATTTTGCTCGTTTGTGTTTGCACATCTCTGTTGCTTGTGGGGCTCGCACACAAGAATTTCACTCGCATGTGCTGTGCCAGTGTGCCTGCACATGTGATGTGACAATAAAAAGTGATTTGATTTGATTTGATTTGAACACAACATTATGTAGAAGTATCACTGCACAGCTTGTTTTTCCGCGACCCCACCCCATGTGTCTATTTGCTGTGTTATAAGCTCAGATAACATGTTGATGGTGGAAGTCTTTCTGTGACTCATTAGGTGTTTTTATTTTGGTTGCCTCCTGGAAGTTGATGTTTCAACACATCAGTGAAAGATCTTGGATTCAACATGGGTTCTTCGACTTGAGCATTCACTCAAACAGTGTCATCAGCACTTAGTCCCAGGCAGTGGCAGATTGCCCACTGGAAGCACTGGGACATTTCCTTGTAGCATTCAGCCAAAAATGTGAATAGGTGTGCACATACAGACGCCAGCTGGCAAAGTATGCAAAATCTACCCATTTAGCTGCAGATAACATTTATACAAGTTAATTCAATCCAATTCAATTTTCACCTCAAGGCACTTTTTATTGTAAGGCAAAGACCCAAAGACAATAATACAGAGAAAACCCAAACAATCAGAAGACTCCCAGTGAGCAAGCACTTAGTCACAGTGAAAGGAAAACTCCTTTTTAACAGGAAGAAAAAGAAAGAACAAGGCTTGGGGAGGGGCGGCCATCTGCCACGACAGGTTGGGGATGAGGAGAGGGAACAAAAAAGTTAAGGTGAAAAGGCCCGACAGAAGAAATGTGTGAAGTGTATCTGTGGGTACAGTTCTTTGATAATTCCCCTTGATACCTGTATATAAAGTTAATTGTTTTAAGGTTCATGCTAACCCTTGTCTTTTATTGTGTAGTGTAGGCTGGAGAATATAGACTTTACAATAGTTCTTTCTGTCTAACTCCCCCTCATCACCTCAGAGTTGGTCTGAAGATAATGAGCCAGACTAAAGTAAAAACACAGCACCATTCTGAGCTCTGGAAGAACCTTGAAAACTTGAATGCAAAACTCTTTGATCAAAAATTATTTCAATATTCATTCAAGCTGACATGAAATCAAGAAAAAGACCTAGAAAGAGCTTTGTGTGAACAGAATTATGTGTGAAGTGCCTAGTTAGCTATTCAGATATATCCATATCTTTATTATAATTTTTCATATCATAAACCCCTTCATAAATCAGACAACAACCCCCCAAAGAAAAAACAAAGTATATCTGAATCTTTATAGTAAGCAGACAAATCTGATTTAACTGAAAAAAAAATCAGATTCGGGAAGAGCCCTAGTTCTAATTATATTACCAAATGATATTGCACAGTGGAGCCTCTAGCAAATCAGAAAAATTGTAGTCGTTAGAGTTGTAGCTCAGGCCTAATCAGATGTGTCTCTGGGGGAAGAATTGGGAAGCCTGAGGTCCACCTGGTTGTACATGTAGGCTACTGGGTGAGAAAGATGGATATTCGAGTGCCCTCATCCAATCCATGTTAGGAAGTAGTCCTAACCGCCGGTGATTTTTACAGTCATGATAGGCTCTGCTGCTCTGCTCTAACATGTTAATATTACATGAAACTGTTAGGGATGACAATGAGCCTGAGGCAAGAGGGAGACAGAGTTTTTTTTTTCCTCTGCAAGATTCCCTTTTTTGCCCCCCCCCCCCCCCCCCCCAAATCCTTGCCAGTGACTTTAAATAACTCGTGGCCTCATTATCCAAATTAGAAAGCACAAAGTAGCATACAATTAATCTGATTTTGCTGAATAAATTTCAGATACTGTTTATATAGATTAGACCGTACAGTATACTTCTGTAAACATCATTCAACAAGTTGCTCTACAACATGTACAGTGCCGTGTCTGATGACCTACTTATGATAAATTCATGTTTGCTGAGTCTTATACAGTCTTCAACCCTATTCTACCCCTCAGTTGCATAAACAAGTATCTGCAAGTGTTAGATATCGTCCATACTCTGTGTCCTCTTGTGTCGGACATTCAGTAGCTTTCACTTTTTAACCACCTCTCACTCTCCTCTTCACTCTTTCTCCTGCATAATCTCCCCCCTTCTCCGCTACTTCCCTCATTTTCCCCTTGGATTTTCAATTCATCCCTCCAAGGACACCAGGTCATTATCTTCTTCCTGCTGGCATAAATTTGAGGCATATCTATACAGACTGCTCCCAAACATAAACACTCAAAGGCACTCGCATCTGGCCAAGGGCATGTGTTTGATTAAGTCATGTGTCGATGGCCATCCCCCCCTGTAACCTGTAACCTGTGAGCCTCTTTCACAGAGTTTGAAATGAACATAACGTGAGTCATTTTTGCCCTGCTGTCCACCTGAAAGGGCTTGGATTACCAAGGCAGTTCCACAAAGACTGGTGACAGTTATAGAGGGGGCGAGCAGAAGGCGTCAGGGTGGCGGCTTATGACAGCGACACAAAAGCACCAGTGTTTAGTGAAGGAGGTTGTATCATACATTAGACTGCTGCTGCATCGGCCTGCCACTGAGCTGAGGTAACCATGGAAACAAGCTGCTGGGAGACAGTGGAGGGAGATTCAGCAGGCTGGAGTCAGTGGGCCTTCAGCTTTTGAACACCACGAGAGATTAGCTAAGAGCAAAACCATAAACCTCACACTAGACGCAGCTCTATGACGGGTATTGATGTTGGATGAAGTGGAAAGTAAGAGCAGCAGGGATAAACAAAGTTTTTAGGCAAAGATCCAGCCAAATAGTTGACATCAAAGCTCTTGTGTAAGTGCATCCTCTTAAACTCAGAGCTCGTGGCAATATGAAATTTAAAAATTATGCAGCGAGCACAGAGCGGTCCAGAACATGGATATCACAGCAATGGAGATAAAATATCCTATGATATGTCAGCAATCCGTGTATAATTGCATCATTTGCGAGCTGTGAATCAATCCCAGAGATTAATCATATTGTTAGGAGATGTGAAACTCATCACCATGATGGCTTAAGCAGATTGCCATGGCAATAGAAAACAATGAGCTGCAAGGAAGATAAAAGGAGGAGAGTGGCACTTACATAACAAACCGAGGGCAAGACGTGGGGAGGCTCAATGAGCTACAGAGAGATGAGGCACAAAAGTGAGAAGGCTGGTGGAAGAAAAGAAAATCGATAAGAAGAAATCTAAGCAGGAGAAAGAGAAACGAAGACAGATATTGGAAATGTACAGAAGTAAAACCGAGCAGCGGAGTGATTGATATCTAATCCTTTGGAGAGCTTTTAGCCTAGCTTAAGAGGTCAGGGTAAAATATTATGAAATGTTTAGAGCAGAAACACAAAACTTTGTGGACAGTGTTGGGGTAAATACTCAAGGAGAGGTTTTTTATTGGCACATCATGTTGTGAAATAAACATGAGGAGCCATCGGGAGACCTCTTTTTTCTCTTCCTTAATCCACCTTCTCAAGTAGGACATGACACTCTCACCCCTCCTCAACCATCTTTCTCTCTCTCTCTCTCTCGCTCACTCCTAAGGCTGTGTTCTCCTTAAAGGTGATAGATCTTAAAAAACAAACAATGCTTGCGTGCAATGCTTCCTCGTCACAGTAGCATTTCACGCTGAACAGAAAGATGATTAAATACCATCTCATTCCCTATTATTAATATGAATTGCAGTTGGCAAATAACAAAATGCTGCATCGATATCACCATCTGGCATCACACTCAATTCCTTCAGCCCCACCTTTTAACAAGGCAGCATGGACGGATTTTGTAATGCAGTGTGACACCTTATCCCTTATGTGCTTTTCTGTGTTAACACGTCAAACACTCACTAAATTGAAGTGCATTTCATCCCTTCAGGTGCTAAGAGTTCAAGGAGTCATATTACCATGTTGCTGGTGAAATAGATACGACACAGTGGGGACACATTTTAGTCACGGTCGGTCAGTGCTTCACAGGCTGAAATACAACTATATTTAACTGCTGGATGGACTGCCATGAAATGGTTCCTTCAGCATGAACTGCAATAGCTTGAGATGATCCCAAAACGTATAAATATTCAGTATCTTTGTAAAAAATGAATTTCCTGCACGTGAAGAAAAACCCCTTTACTGCTAACAGTTAAATATAAATCAGTCATTTCCCCTGTTTTCGGCATTCCCACTACAGGTATTTCTAAACTCCACAGTTAAAAATATATGCTCTTTGATTTGACTTTCAGCCCATAACGTGTGAATTGTTTGTGCTCTACCAGACATCATTAGCGATACATGACGAAGGTGTAGCATTTTTACCCAAAAAAGAAAAGTTGCAGATTTTCGTGCCATGTGCGTACGCCCAGCGAACGAGCGAAGGCTTTGGTAACGGCGAACGTGAAGCTGCATAAACACAAACACGTGAACACATCTGCACACACACACTGTACCTCTGAACATAGTTCCACTGAGGATGCCAGAGGCCTTACCTACAGGCATAAGAGGTAGAATACGTCTCACTGAATTTATAGCCTGGGGCAGTTTTCCGCATTTCAATGTACTGATCATACTGATGCTGCTTGCACCTCCCAAGCCAATACACACTGGGGAGAATTAAATTTTACCACAAAATAAATAAAAAAAAGATGCTTTTAAGGCATGCACAACAATATGGAAGTTTTTAAGTTTTCCTCCCTACAAAAACCCCAGTTTTGCTTCATCAATATTTCTGGCAGATTTTGGCCTCGTTATGCCACAACACCTCAATAGGGACGAGGTCAGAATTCTCACTTGGCCATTTCAGCTCTTTATGTACTTGTGTGCTTTGACTCCCTTTCTTGATGCATCAATTAACCTCTTCTAAGTTTTAGGTGATAGACAGCTGCACTGATATAATCCTGCAAAACAAAATCCTTTATTCAGATCTGAATTCATTGTTCCATTTATTGCAGCACAGGCTTCCAAGCTCTGGTATAGAAGAGCAGTCCCAAAGCATAATGTATCTCGGGTGCGATAAGGTTTTGGTGTGCTGTATCTTTTGTTTCCTTAAAATATAGTGGTGTGCATATTTGCCAAATGTGGATCTGTTGCAGAACACCCAGGCGGTCTTTTGCAAACTTCAGACTTGCACTTTTGTAAACATCTAAGTCAGGGGTCGGCAACCCGCATGCGGCTCTTTAGTCTTTATTTTGCGGCTCCGGGTGGTTTGGGAAAATAAATTAGAAGTATTTAGCTGAAGTGTATTTTATTTGTGTTTAGTTCTTTTTTTAACTTGTAGTTCTAAATTGAAAGATTATTGTGATTTTGAAATATAAAAATAAAATTATATCTTATTATTTTTTCATCGCTCAAAATAAGCGTCACACTCGTGGAAGCCGGTATACCCACCGAAACGCTGTGCATTTATCGAGACTTTCGACCACAGGTAGGCCAATTATGGATCTTCGGATCCACATTATGTCAGCAGCTGTTCTCCACCGTGAACTATGTTAAAAACAAACACCACTCACACCCCACAGATGACAGCTTACAGTCCTGCGTAAAGATGAAAGCCCCGATTTGCAGACGCTGTGCGCAGAGGTTCGGGACCATAAGTCTTATTGTAAACATATCACGACAGACCCGACGATGTTTGTATGAACATGCTTTTCAGCATCTCTTTATTGACCGCTTTTCACACACGGTTGCTGTACGCATACAGCCGGCTGTAGCTTTTCAGCTTACAGCCCGACACATACCAACACAACAGCATAAACTTTAAGGCGGCGAGGCGTGATTGCGGGTGCCGCTCAGGTGCATCCGACTCCCATACAGCGGCACTGCAGACCACGCCCCGCCACACACATTAACCAGGTAAAATACATATTTAGGCAGAATTTTGCAAATATCAATTTTTTTTTTATTAGCAGCATAGTGCTTTTTTTCCCAATTATTTTTAAAAAGTCAGGTCAAGGCTCCAAAAGCCCAAAGGCGATATAAGGCTGGCGGCTCACAACAGTTTTTGTTTGCTACATGGATCATTTTAGTTCAGCTGGGTGTCTTTCCTTTTGTTATATTTCTTTAAGAGTTCAAAGTGTGTTAATTACATAAATAAAACTGAATTTTCTCTGTAGCACTTCATGGATTTCATAAGCAACACACCTTAGTCCTCTGTGGATACTTTTAAAAAGCAGTTAAAAACATTTCTTTTCAAACAAGCCTTTTGTTGATCTACGTATTTTATATTCTTTACATTATTTACATTTGATCTTTTACATTGTGTATAATGTCTATTGATTGTATTGTTTATTTTAATATTTGTGTACAGCGCTTTGTGACTGCCTGTCTGTGACAAGCGCTTAATAAATAAACTTTACTTACTTACTTTAGTTGTTCACACAAAGCATAAAGGTAAAAAAAAACAAACAATATATACAGTGTTATCTTCATTTTAGATTTCAAAAAGTATTTGCGGCTCCCAGTGTTTTCGTTAGCGTGGAAACCGGGTCCAAGTGGCTCTTTGGGTGTAAAAGGTTGCAGATGCCTGATCTAAGTGATTTCCATCTAACATTCACACTCTAATGAACTCATTTAGAGCAGTTCAGGGTTCAATATCCTGCCCAAGGATGCTTTAGCATGCAAACTGGAGCAGCCAGGGATCAAACCACCAACCTTACAATTAGTAGATGACCTTTTCTACTCTTCAGCCACCAAATAGGCTTTTGTTTTTGTTTTTTAATCTGGTTGTGTCCATCTGTGACTGTAACATTTTGTCATGAACAAATGCAAAAATCCTGGTAATCCCAAAAGATTCTCAAACCTTTTTTCATATATAGAAATCTAGCAAAAAAAAAAGTCATTACTTTCTCCTTACTAAGAAATGTTCTAAATACTTTCCAAAGTACAATCTAATTCATAAATGGCTAAAGTAATGGCCTCCTTTGAACCCTGTCTGCTCTGTCCAAATCTAGCTGAGACCATTTTTAATTGCAAGCTTTTTGCAAACTCTAGCAGTCCAACCCCCAAGGAGCTGTACTTTCCTCTCCCCAAATATCAATCACTAGAATGAGATTGTCCCATTAAAAGAGCTTTAATAGGCCTAATCACTGAGGCGGGAGATGAATAGTGAATCAATTAAACAGATTTGTGTAAGAAGAGACACTGATGTGACTTCACTTTTCATATGTGGAGACATTTAAAAGATGACTGACAGACTTTTGTTTATTGTGAAGGTGTCTCAAACAGCTAATCAAAATCCATATTATGGAAATAGTTAACATAACAATACTGTTTATGTTCCAAGTTTTGAAATCAAGATTTGTCAATCTAAACATAACATTTAATAGTATATTGCCACTTTTTACATACTTAAAGTGCTGCTTAAAGTGTTGAACCAAATGCTGATTTTGCTCCCTTTAGATGCTCTGCCAGGCCCTTACTGCAGCCGCTCTCTCATTTGTGAGTCTTTCTATGGCAGGATATTTGGTCTTCCTGTTTTTGGGTTTAACCAGTGCTTTGCATCTTATTGTAAACCCTGTGAATTTCTCTACATGAAGGCATCTCTTGATTGTTGAGTATTTTTGTTATGGCTAGATGCTGTGAAGGGGTTTGCAGTCATCCACTTTAGTTGTCTTCCATGGTCTTCCGTCCCTTCTCATGTGTGGGGCGATCGTGGCTCAAGAGTTGGGAGTTCGCCTTGTAATCGGAAGGTTGCTGGTTCGAGCCCTGGCTTGGACAGTCTCGGTCGTTGTGTCCTTGTGCGAGACAGTTCACCCGTTGCCTACTGGTGGTGGTCAGAGGGCCCGGTGGCGCCAGTGTCCGGCAGCCTCGCCTCTGTCAGTGCGCCCCAGGGTGGCTGTGGCTACAATGTCATCACCAGTGTGTGAATGGGTGGATGACTGGATGTGTAAAGCGCTTTGGGGTCCTTAGGAACTAGTAAAGTGCTATATAAATACAGGCCATTTACCATTCTCATGGTTCCTCTTGTCCTCCTTGAACTCCTGCTCTCTCTCGTTCTCTCCCTCTTGCTCCTGTCACTCTTTCCTCTGTCTATGTTGGTGAAGATGGTATTAACCAATCTCTTGCATTGGTGGTCTCAGTAGGTTGCAGCTTGCAAACCTGTTTGCCACCTTCAATCAGTGCAGTACTTAAACCCAGAATCCCAGATTGTTGTCCTACACATGTGGTAGTTTATCTAGGATTACTAATAACTCTGCTTTACTTACCTCTGTGTTTCTGCCAGCTCTGTACTGCCTTATCCTCAATCATAGAGGGAATCCTGTGAATTATTCAACCAGCTACTTAACAGATACACTCTCTCCCTACCTGTTAATATTACTTACCTGCCCAGAGATTTGAGAACTGGTTACAGCTTTGAAGACGAAAGAAGCGTTCCTGCCCAAAGACACTCACCCAAGAGAGCCTCAGCCTGCACAGCTCTGAAGAAAAGACGCTCTCTTCCCTGTTTGGAAACATATCTAAAAAACAGACTTACCTGAATGCTGTTCCAGTTTTTTAATCCAGCTAAGATACTTACCTGAAAACTCTTAGGCTCCTGCAGATATACTGACCTGTGGCATCCATTGTTATTGTTGCTCCTGGAAACCATGTCATTAAAACTGTTAAACTTTTTAAGCATTTTTGTCCTCCGGGGTGACCTTGACACCTTTTGTTGCTTTCTGTTGCTGAGCTGGCCAGTGCAACCTTTTGATTTTTCAGCCTGATGATTGTCTCTATCATTATCTCTGCTCCTCGTACCGAGAGTTCCAGTGAACAGCTAATACATGCAAGTTTAACAACAAGAATCAACTCCAGATCTTGGATATATAACACAATCATATTAATTACAGATTTATATTTGTATAGATGGTTTTATAATCCATAATCTTTAATGTGTCCTTCATGCAAAATGAGCAGAAAAATAAGACGAATAGACAATTAAAGGTTACTGTATGTCACATTAAAGCTAGTGCTGAAATAACAAGCTTCAGTCAAACTCTGTCAGTTTTATACAGGTCACAGATGATTTGTATATTTATCCTCCTCTGCTTGCATCTCAAAATGTACCTCTCACTTGCATGAGTAATTACTGTGCACAGGCACACTTCTGTGAGGACAGTCATCCTGGTTCACACCTGCCTGTCTAGACTGACAACTTCACCTGTCCGATTTTGGTCGAGTTTTCTGCTAGACCATGAGTGGAAGGGGGAGGACAGAGAAACAGGGGCAGCGGAGACAGCTGATGCATCTTTCATCAAGGTATTGTGGACACTGCAGGAAGCTTGGTGAAAAAGTGGATGGAAGAGAGCTGGACATTACTGTGTTCTCAGGTTTGTGCTTTAATCCTATAACCTGTCCTGCTTTAAAAATACTAGTTTGCTTTGGTTCGCTTCCAGAATGTATTCATTGTGGATAGAGTGTTTATATTAAAGAAACTGCCATAACCATTCGCCACATGCTGGTAGGGTGACTGGTTGTAAATATTGTAAACCTAACACAGCACTATATAGCAGTTATAGAGTCACCAGGGTAGGGGAGTGAAATGTGGTTGAAGTTTGTCCATAAAAAAATAAGTGTAGTTTTAATTTGGCTCTTTAGTTTCCTGCACACAAGACTCTGACCCAGAATCAGGTCGTTTACATATTACTGGTTTTATTCACTTTTCGTGCCATGATGGAAAATTTAGTTTTTTTTTTTCTTCTGACAGATATCTGGATTGTTCCGAATGGGTGTTAGTTTAAATGGAACAAGAGTAGATTTAGTTATTTAAAAAAAATTCCCATCAGACTGTCAACGAGGTGTTTATGTTAAGGCTTTTAATGCAGTTATGATAATTAATGCTGAAGCTTATAAAAGGCAGATTAGAGATTTTAGTTTATCACAGAATGCTTGTTCTAGGTCCAGCCAAGGGCTGTCTGGCGAGCTTGGTTTGATCCATTTTGAAACATATAGCAATCTATTGGATAAGAAATAGTAATGAAAATTTGATACTTCAAGACCACCATTGTGTTTTGGTTTTCAGATGTATTTGTATGGTTTGTTTTTTCCATTAGTGACTTAAACTAGAGGGATTCGAGGGTTTATTAGGGACCAGTGAAAACAAGTAGTTTATTTTAGGCAGAACCATCATTTTAATCATGCTGGCTCTTCCCATGAGTGATAAATAAGGTATTCTGATGTGTGAGATCATCTTACTGTCATGGTTCTGGGTCCTTTTGGGTCCTAGCATTTTGTGTTTTCTTGTATTCTAGGTTATGTTCTCGTTCATCAGTAGTCTTTAGTTATTCTATTTTGAGTTTCTTATATTCCCTGTTTGGTGCCTTGATTATTTAGTATTTTCTCCTTTTGTCTGTGTTTATGCAGGTTGTGTGAGTTCTCGGGTCTTGTTTCATCCTCATGTTTCATTCTGTTTTCCCCTTCCTGCCATGTTTATCCATGTTTCCTCAGTCAGTCATGTCTCGGTGTTTGTCTGAACCTCTGTGTGTGTGTGTTCCCGTTACTTCCTGTTTCACTTTGGTAGTCTCCTGTCTGTGTGCGCCATGTTTTGCTTTGCTTCTCTTACTTTGAAGGTATCTCATCATATGTGTTATGTTTAGCTTTGCGTCCTCTGTTTCATTGTGTTTAATTTGCACCAGCTGTGTTGTACATCTGTTTCCTGTCCCTTCGTCATTCCCTGTATATTTAAACCCTTTGTTTTCTTCTGTCCAGCATTGTGATCTCCCTCTTGGTTGTGTGTGTTTCTCTGTGTGTCTCCCCGTTTTGTTTTCTTAATTATTCCCAGTATGGCTTTGTACTATCTTGCCATTCAGCAAATAAAGCTGTGTTTTGGAGTTTACTTTCACCTCCATGAAGTCTTCGTTTGGGTCCTTTCCTGTCTGCACACAGCCGGATTATGACACTTATACCATTTTTAGTAGAGGAATATGGTTCAATTGTACCAAGTCTGAGAACTTGGTAGAAAACTTTATACCTAAATATCTAATGTTACCCATCTACAGTGGAGTGGTTCGGGGCAAAGCTGATGATTTACTCCAGTTAACGGAATAGCCTAATATGAATGAGAACTTATGAGTGCGATTGTCTTAAAAAGAGAAGTTTGTGTGTTCCCAAGGAAAAGTAATACATCGTCAGCATACAGGCTTATTTTATCGTCTGTATTTTCAGTTTTAATTCCTTTAATATTTACATATTACTTTCCAAAGATTCAATCTTTACACAGCATTTGGAGAGCAGTGTAGTTTTCTGATCCAATTTATGAAAAATGAACCAAATCCAAATTTGTGTAGAGCTGCTAAAAAATAAATTCAGTTTCCTCAGTCAAATACTTTGACAAATGGAGAGATTTTCTCTCATCTTTTGGCAAGGGCCTTGCAGAGTATGCAGAGTTCATGTTTGGAGTTGTGTGATCATTCTGAATCCGAGTTATCAGTCTGAAAAAAGCAGGTGCTAGTTTATGCCAAAATTCTTTGTGAAAGTTGGATATTGTCCGCATCAGGTGAATTAATCTGTAATCAGTATTAGGTTTCATAAAAGACTTCAAAAGATTTATTTATTTGTTGTGGATTGTGAGTAATGGTCCCAGTTGAGTGCTATAAGTGTATAAGTTTTTTTTCTTTATTTTATTATGGGAGCAGTATATTTTGCCCCGCATTACTGCCTGTCCAACTTCCCAAAGAACACACGGAGATATTCCTGGCAAGTCATTGTTTTCTAAATTCGTTCTTCACTCCTTTTTGAAATAATTAATTAAATCCTGTTCTTTAGCTAATGATGTATTAAATCTCTAGCTCCTAATTGGTGGTGTGATTCACTTCTCTCTCAGAGAGATAGACACCAGTGCATGATCGCTAATAGTGATAGGATGAATCTGAGTGTCTGTAATATCCCTCATAATCGAGCTGGTAATTAAGGTAGTCCAAGCGAGAATATGAGTGGTGTACTGGTGAAAAGGTATAATCCCTGTGATTGGGGTGATGTGAACTCAAAGCATTGCAAAGACCAAAATCACTCATGTATTATTTCATGCCAGTTCTTTTGACTCACTGCTGTGCTGAGCCCGTCCATTTCTGGATTTAATGGACACCAGAATGTATAAAAACAGGAGGGATCATCAACATTTGGTCAATATGTAGTAGCAATACACAGATCTATATTTTGAATACATAAATTAAGTATTATAAATATTCTTTCTGGATCTATTACACAGCTGGTAAGAGTGAAGTTTATTCTTCTATTAATTAATATGGCTATGCCTCTTTGTTTTGAGTTGTAACAGGCTGAGTACATTTGAGGGAACTGTGGAGAAGTGAGTGTGTGTGCAGATGTTTTGAGTCTCCTGTAGAAAGATAATGTCTGCCTTCAAGTCGTTTAACCAGTTAGTAATTTTAAGCCTCTTTTCCCTGGAACCAACTCCACGTTCATTCCATTGACATATATGTGTGGTCATGATTAAACTAACTGGTGGTGTGTTTAGACACACCTTTAGTGTATGCTCACTAAAGGTGTGTGTGTGTGGTGTGGCTGTTTATGCATCGGTGTTGTATGTTGGTGTGTCTGAGTGAGTGTGTGTGTGTGTGTGTGTGTGTGTGGTATGTTTATGTGTATATGTGTGTGCTGTATGCTTAGGCTATGTGTTAATTAGGCAAAGCAGACATAAAGAGTACAGAAAGAGAAGAGAAAAGATGTGAAAAGTAACAAGAGAAATAAAACAGTGCAGTCAACAAATAACCATTCCAGAGTCACCTAAAAATAACAGGAAAAAGAAAGGAAAGGAAACAGGCTATGCTGATTAGAACAGCATAAATTCTTCTACAGTATGTAGACTTCTCTGTTAGGGGGAAAGAACACTGGAAGAAAAAAAATCAGAAAAAGATGTTTTTGTTGATAGAGGTCACCTGACTCAGTACAGCCATGGCGCAATGTTTTGGTCGCGATAAAGCTGCCTGTTAATGTACAACTTATCGACCACAATGTGAGTTCGGGAGCTTCCTGGAATGAACTTTTTCAGATCGGGAACAGGACCTTGTGTCGCTCCAGGATCTCTTGGGAAACTGGTCGTTCACGCTTATGTCCATTCCTCTAAGCTCCTGGGTGCAGTTCTTCACCAGCTGTTTTTGTTTGAAGTGTTCGAATTTGGCCAATATCAGTCTGAGTCTGCGTGCATCTGGACGTTTGACCTTCCAGACTGAATATGATGAAAAGATATGGCTTTAACTACATCCTCCGGGAATTATAGGTCGGTTTGGATGAATTCTCTCACTGATGTTTCCAGATCGTCTTCTACCTTCTCTGGTATTCCTGAAAACAACAAGTTGTACCTCATTATGCGGACCCAGAGCTCGATAACATTTTCTTAGCTATTTTTGTTTTCTTCCAAGAGTCTGGTCATTTCCTGAGTGAGAGATTTTAACTACGACATGAAAATGTCCACCATGTCGCTGTTTTGAGGAGAAGCTGGCTCCGGTGAGCTTTCAGAGCAGCTTAGTTTCGTGTACGACATTCTTTTACTGCTGGAGGGACTTGGCACCTTGTTACCTCTGTTTTGCCACAACAGTGTGCTCAAAACACTCATCAGTATACTGTGGTAAACTGTCCAGGTCTTCTCTGCGGTCCTCCAGAGTGGGGATGTTTTTTGGAATGTAAGTATAATTCTTGTTGTAACCTTAAAAAACTGTCGAGTAATAAACTGGCAGAAAAAAATTTGTGCTGAAAATTTTTTCAGTGACAAGCCATGTTCATTAGTGCCGAGACTCTCGCTGTGTCTCACGTTGCTACAGCATAGCTCTCTTTTTTGTTTTCTGTTATTTTAACTTGTCACACTAGCCCTCTTTATTTTCTCACCTTGATGAATTGAGGAAATTGAATAAATTGGATAAGCTTGAGGAAATGTCTTTTGAAAGCCCCACCTTTAATGCATTGAAAAAGTTTCAGATGCTGGAAGTCCTCCCAGAGCTTTGTGTAAGCATACTTCCCTCTCTAGGGGCATGCTTGCTTGACAGCTAGTCACACTCAGGCTGTTACTTGCTTCTCTGACTGTAGCTCAGCCTGAGTGATCTCAGATAGTGACCGATGGCATTGAGTGTTAAACACAAATGCAAGTTACGAAACTCCCTTTAGAAAACCTCCAGGGTGGTGTTTGATGCTACACGCAGGTTTTTCCATACTTTCTGGTTTGTAGTCACAGTATGATTTTATTTACCGCTTAAGTGCCCTCTGTATTGCTGGGAAAGGCACTCTTCCGTAAGGGAACCTTTGGCATTTCTGTGCAGAAAAAAAGGGTAGCTACATCTCGGTGCCACTGAGCGGCACAAAGCTTCCGTTCCAGTTCACATGCTCCGTCCTCTTCTCCTCTGCAGGATTATGATCGCTTTGTGAGATGTCAACAGGAGTTAATGAATATCCCCTTTCACAAGCCTGGGTAATCCTGCCAACAAAATGCCCCCCGTCATTGATAAGATCTGCCATAATACCAGGAAGGAGACCACTGGCATCCAGCTCTCAGCCACAGAAGGATTTTTCACGCTTTGATGCATAAAGCTGCATTCCTTTATTTCTTTATTTTGCAACACTCTGATGAAATTGGGTGCAGTTATTATTGGGGGATTTGTTGCTGTTGGTGGCAATGAAACAGTCTACCTCCTGCTTAATCTACCCTCCAGTCTACTAGCAGCGCTTTTGTCTCATTTTATTAGCAGTTCGTTCTCGCACTCAATCTTTTGTTCTTTCCCTCTATATTTCTCTTTCTTCACCCTACTTTTCCCATCTCTAGTCCTCACACCCTCCAAGGTTTGAACAAGTAATTGCCCAATCTCCTTCATATAATTCTTTTTGTGGTAGGCATTTCTTACCCCTGCATTTTCATAATGCGAAAACCTGATTATGAATTTGGAAAAAACCATGCCCCATCACACGCTATTTTAAATTTTGGTACTTTGGTATTTTTCTTCTATTGCAGATCTTTATGATAATACTCCTCAGTCAAGGCAATTGCATCTCCAAGGTGTTGTGTGGCAGTCTGTGTATGACATTTATTGAAATGTCTTAAACACAGTTAGTATCTTTTGATTTTTTTTTTCCTTGAATCAATAGCTACTGCACAGGGTAATAATTTGCTAATTACAGGTGTTCAAAACGTGGCATGCCAAAAGAATTACTAGGTGATGAATAAAAGCAATCATATACATGCTTCTGTTTTTATATGATATCAAAAGCATGTAATTTGGCACATTCTGTGACAACTGCTAGTACGGTTAACACCTGTGGGCAAAAGAAAAAAAAGAAAAAAGAAGATATTATAAATATAAACACATTGCAACATTGAACAAACAGACATTTAGCCACTGGCTCGATATTCTAATAGGTGCATTGGGTATGCTGCTATCAGTACATCCCAGCAAAACACATTAGGCTAGCAGAAGAGTCACATCAAACAAGTTTCCATCCACACGTAATGCAAATTTTAACAGAATTTCCAGAACTACTAAGGCAGTCCCATGTTTTCTTTCAACAGTTTTTCAAATGTTAGGAGCTAATTCATACAAACAGCCCAAGGTACTAATTCTCCAGTTAGGTGCTACCAAACCTTTGTAGAAGATAATACGAGACAAAATTACATAATTACAAGAGCTCTCGATAAACATTTGCCCCAGACAGATTTGTGTTTTCAACTAATGCTGTTTTTCATCTCTCTTCAGTGGAGTTTTTAAAAGTGCCGTGATTCATGTACATCACAATGTATTTGACAAGCCTACCGCCACTACATTCTATACTTAAACCTTTTCACATCAGACAAGCAAGAGAAGGTTTATGTAAATATAAAAATTCTGAATATAAAAACAGGTGGCTGGAAATTAAATTACTTTTTTGATTCATCCTTCATTCTTCTGGTTTTAGGAAGACAATGCAAATTAATGATGTGAAGTTCTACACTGTATTAATAATTTTGGAGAATTTCATGCAAATATGAATATCATGCAAAGAGTGAATAAACAAGGTTTCAGTCTCCCAAATAATGCTATTTATTTGAAAGGGATAAGTAACGACTCCATAGTTTTTCACCAGTTGAAGATGCACAGCTCGGTGAACCTGTTGGGTCAGATCCATTTTCTATACCTGACAGTAAAACAATCATATTTAACATTATTTTAAAGTTCTGTTCAGAATTTTAAAAAACTGCCCAATTAACACCTATCACTCTCAGTCAAATTAATGATCATAAAACTATAAGATGTCCCAGTTTATTGGACAGAGCCAATGTTGTTTGTGCACTTTATCTAATGTGGTTGCATGTAGCTCTGAAATCATGCCCCCTATTGTTTTATGTCACCGTCAATATGTTACCTATTTCTGACCCATTCAGTTATGCCAGACTTTTATGTTAGAAACTAAGCTACACATAACAACTCTGTACACCATCAGAAAATGTTTTAAATCAAATAAGTGTTGGTTGCAACTGAAATCACATAACATTTTTCGGTAGTAGTGTAAAGCGTTACAGTACTAAATACAGTAGCACTTTACAGTTATAATTATATTGTTACTTGTGTTACAAATGTTCTTCAGTTATCTGTGCACTGGGTGGAGAGAAAGAAAAGAAAAAACTCAAACAAATGTGCTTTTTTTTCTTCCTGCACACTTATGCAACAATCAGCTGATTGTAGCTCACCTTTGGAAGGAGGAAGATGGTGAAGCAAACTACAGCGAAGCTATGGACACAAACTACATCCAGGGCCAAATCATCTGCATTATATTGCTTTAGCACCTTTATGCACCTGCCCAGCTTGCTAACATAAAGCTAGCCAAGAACCCAGAGTGACGTCAAAGTTTATCCCAGCTCAGCAGCCATAGCCGAACTTTAATAGGTATGTGTTTCTAAAGTAGAGTCATTGGGTCACTTTGAAGTGTCTTTATGCTGGTTCTTATCTTTAGTTTGTGTTTATATGGAAATACTAAAAGAATGATTATATGTGTGTCCTCATTAGGATAGGGATTTGTGTTCATGTGTGGAATTGTAACCTAAGGTTAATATTGTTAATTGGTAGTTGCGAGACAGTGCATTCAATGACATTATATGGAGTAATGAGAAAGTCACGTAATGAATAGTGTAACAAATTACAAATGACTAGGAAAAGTAATAAATAAAGTGTATTTAATTACTTTTTTAACCACAGCACTTGATTAAAAAGTGCTGTGAA
Source organism: Aulonocara sp. 'chitande type north' Nkhata Bay (assembly GCF_057382095.1). Classification (NCBI taxonomy): domain Eukaryota; kingdom Metazoa; phylum Chordata; class Actinopteri; order Cichliformes; family Cichlidae; genus Aulonocara; species Aulonocara sp. 'chitande type north' Nkhata Bay. The sequence goes on from NC_141345.1 coordinate 20,427,579, forward strand.
AGTGCAGACTTTCAGTTTTAATCCTAGTTATTTAATAAAAGTATTGCATTAGAATCAGAATCAGAATCAGTAAGGGTTTTATTGCCAAATGTTGAGCGGGTTTACAACATTAGGAAATTGCTGCGGTGCTTCAGTGCAAACATACTGTTATAAATACTGTTATAAATTAAGCTTAAATAGACATGAAAATAAAAATGAGAATAAGAATTAAAAGTGCTAAGTAGATAGATATATACATGATATATACATGAGTGCAGGTGGTGATCAGTGCCAAACATGGAATGATGCAGTGAACACAGCGTAGGGTCATGTGTTAGTGGTGGGAACAGTCATACGGTTATTGTTCATGTGTTCAACAGCAGAGGGGAAGAAACTGTTCTTATGGCGAGAGGTTCTGGTGCGAATGGACCGGAGCCTCCTGCCTGAGGGGAGCAGGTCAAACAGACTGTGTCCAGGGTGAGAAGGGTCAGCTGAGATCCGAGCTGCACGCCCCAGTGTCCTGGAGGTGTACAGGTCCTGCAGAGATGGGAGTCTGCAGCCAATCACCTTCTCAGCAGAGCGCACAACACGCTGCAGTCTCTGTTTGTCCCTGATAGTGGCTCCAGCGTACCACACGGTGATGGAGGAGGTGAGGATGGACTCGATGATTGCAGTGTAGAATTGCATCATCGTCCGTGTTGGCAGGTTGAATTTCTTCAGCTGCCTCAGAAAGTACATCCTCTGCTGGGCTTTCTTAATGACGGAGAAAGCCCAGCCCATCACCCAGGACCTGAAGCGGTCCTGGGTGATGGCGGTACCCAGGAAGCGGAATGACTCCACAGAGGTGATGGGGGTGTCAGTCAGGATGATGGGGGGGAGTGGAGCTGTGTGCTTCCTGAAGTCCACAATAATCTCCACTGTCTTCTGGGCATTCAGCACCAGGTTGTTGTGGCTGCACCAGGACACCAGACGTTCAACTTTTTTTTTTTTTTTCAGAAACTTAAACTTAAAGTAATACAGCCATTGCTTTTACACACAGTCCTCCATTTTCATAGGCTCAAAAGTAATTGGATAACTGAATGACTGACTAGCAGCTTCATAGCCAGGTGAGGCCGGTTCCCTCATAATTGATTCTAAGTGTCCCAGATGAAATTGCCTGCAGGCCACAGTCAAGAAGTTTAACAGTTTAAACGGCAGGCTTTTCAGAAGCAACAAAAAAAACGTGCCTGCCACTGGTCAGTATTTCTGCGGGAGCAATCAGTTAAGGAGGCCATCATGAGGCTGGAAAAAATCTATCAGAAAGATTGCAAAAAAGTCAGGAGTGACCAAATTAAATATGTGGTACATTCTTAAAAAGAAGGACAGCTAAACAACACCAAAAAGCCTGAAAGACCACAAAAGACAACTAAAGTGGGTGATTACAGACTTTTCTCCATGCTTAAGATAAACCCTTCCACAACATGAAGCCAAGTCAAGACATCACTGTCAGCATTTATCTGAATACTTTATTAGTGCCTGAGGAAATAATGTGGTTACAGTTGCTCCAAGACAATAAGAACAGTAACAAACTAACTAAATGAAATAATACGAAGTATTACAAAGTTATAAAAAATATAAGAAATAGCTCTACTATTTACAAGTAGCTCAGTTATAAATATTACAGAGATTAAATATATATGATTGACATTTTAGTCTAAACTGTAGACTGTAAAACTTTATTTGTTATTTCTACTGTAGAGGATGTGCAAAACGGTGTACTATTGTGCTTTGTACTGTGCATTAAATGAAAACAATCGCAACTTTTAAGTTAAACCGTGTTGTTCTAATTCTTTTGAGATGCACTAGAATATATATCAGTGTTTCACAATATAACTAAGCTGAGCAGATCATGTTGACCTAAAAAAAAATGTTGAACAACGGGTACTTTAACTGAAATGACTGTTATTATTTCCACAACTCACCTTCAGCATCCTCTCTGTCACCCTTACACATACAAACTGCATTCCCTCTGTGCAGACATCACCCACATCTGCATTGTTAATCTCCATCTGTACTATAAAAAGCAGACACATTTGAAATACCAACAGAGCATTGTCTCTGTAACTACAATAAGTTCCTAAAATGTAGATCTTATTAAGCACTCCAACTCATTCACCAAAGAATGGGTTAAAAAATTGGAATGATCTTGTCAAATCCCAGATTTCTATCCCACTCAAATGTTGCAAGGTGGATTTCTGTGGGATAGCCTGGGCGTCTTTTACGTGGCATATATAGACTGGCTTTATGACCTTACATGTACAGAAAATCCTATATAACACACTAAAGAAACAGCCAAAAAAGCATACCATGGCCTCTTTTAAAGGGTATCCTGTCAAGCTCAGTCTGTGTCTTGAGGCCATTAAGCGTACAACCTGACCTTCTTTCAGCTCACTTCATTGCATGGACATGAATCAGCTTAACATAAGTAGTTGCAAATCACCTCTCCAACGTATTGATCCCAGGTCTAGACTCTATCCTTTAAGTGTTATTTTGTCAGTGAAATCACAGACGTAGCAGACAGTAATGTCCATGACAGCGATGCAGTTGTAGTCATTCACATTCTTTATCAGTAGTCCTTTGGCCGTTAAAATATTTTGATTAGAAACCTTGTAGATTTTCCAGATGAGTACCTCTAGGATATTTCTTTAGTGAGAATCTAGGGAAACATATTACCACGGATAGGTTTAGACATTGATCTTTATTGTAAGACAGGCATTTAAAAATTAAGTAGAAGTTAAGTAGATAGTGTAGATAGTAGATAGCGGCAATCAGTCCTATTTTTACATTATTGTACTGATGATTACATAAAGAATATGAGAAAGCTGTTTTGTTTTGGGAATTAGTGGCAAATCTTTGTGTATAATTTCCATGACCTGTAATTTGATTATTCATTTCAGATTCATATGTGTTTTGTTGAACACAATTTCAATTCTATTGATCTCAGTGAGAAAGATGCATTACCATTCACTGTTTATAGCACATAATCAGTAACGTGTAATTAGTTTTATCAGTATTAGTAAGATAAATCCTTGGAATGCTGTGGCTATGGGCTTCTGAGCAATAACAAGGTTAGACAAACACAGCAACACTTAACCATTTCCAGGCTTACATACAGAGATGATTACATTCTCTGATATACTGAGGTTTAAAAGATTCCGGTAATAATCCGCTTTACTTTCCATCAAAGCAACGGTATGCTTCCTAATGACTTGTGCCCAGTTTACACTCCTGCGTGCTTTCATCTTATCCTAAATAGGACAAAAGCTTGTTATATTTAAAAGCAGTTGTCATTAATCTGCGCTTCCTGTCATAACTGAAGCTACAGTGGGAGTGATCTGAGTTGAGCATTGTCTGATCTGGCGTAGGCTGGTTTCCATCTTTCACTAAATGCCACAGATCAGAGAGAAATTTTCAAGTCTCTTTCTTATCTCCTGCATTGATTGCGAACCAATTGCCAATTTGATTCTAAACATCTCAACACTGATTGTTTGCTTTTTGGCTTGCTGCAGGAATTCACTGGCATTAAGGAGAAACCTGTTCCCTGCCTGTTCCTTTTAATTGTCATGCTAACCTTGTTTTCTTCTGCTGTTTTAAGGGTAGTTTGAGTAGAGTGCTGTTACTATAAAGAGAAATGCCCTCTGGGGTGTTACCTATGGTAAACATTTAGAATCTCTTGCTGTTTCTCATTGCATGTTGACATTTGTGGTTTCTGAAAGACAATTAGCTTGAATCTAAGCTGAAAAGAAAATAACACTGCACTCAAAAGACAGTCATACTTATATTTTGTACCCTGACTGACAATTGCACATGTAACTATCTCCCTTATGTGTCCCTTACGTAACAAAAAGTCCTGGCTTTCTTGTGGATCTGTCAGTTAAGGCAATCTCAGGAAAGACATGTTATACCTATTTCTGACAGCATCGGCAAGAAACAGGTTACACTTACACAACCGAGAAGCAACGAATTGCAACAACTGTTTATCTTACACGGTGTCACAAAGACTTGAGCAACAAACGCAGAAGCATCTGTGGCCATAGTCCAAACATATACCTGACAACAAATGCTCACAATGATGCAAGATTTTGAGACAACTGGAGAAACTGAGAGCCATTCTTCTAAGCTTTCATTTTGAATATATAAGAGGTTGGTTAAGATTAAACCCAGTTTACTGGGTATATCAAGACAGAGTATATCACATGCACAATTGTGGCATGTTTTTAAAAAGCAGTGAACTAGACTGGCTCACAGGATTACAGATATTAATAAAAGACGTGTTAGGATAATCATCTGCTGAAATGACCCGTTATATTCCACTCAAAAGTACAAGCTGGAAAGCACAATTAGCAGATGCACAGATTCATTTTTGAACACTAAACCCCAGCTGGGCAGCTGTCTGTGTGGCTGTTGAAAATAAAGTGATATTATAACCTGATAAGTTCTCAACTATCTACACTGCACTGATGAAAACAGCTAGCAAGCCCATGGTACTTAAGATGTGCTGTCACTGCTAAATGAGCTTTACCAAGTAATTATAGAGTCATGTAAAAAGCAAGTTTTCACAAGATTCTAGGCAGACCTATAAAATGTAGAATGTCAAAAAAGGGTGAGTAGCAGCCAGGTGCTAATCAATCAAACACACTTGATTAACTAATCTAAGATTTGGAAAGTTGCGTCTGAAAAAATCACAAGACCTCTGGAACAGACCTAAGTGGAGATGTTTGACCATAATGCACAGGGCCAAATGTGGTGAAAACCACAAACACATAATACAAGCTGTTAGCATGGTGGTGAAGAGGTGATGATTCGGGCTCATGCAAATCAACAGAACCTGGGCACTTTGGTATACAAAGGAATTCATGTTCAACTTAGTTTCATCTAAGCTTTAGCAGTCAGACAGATAGCTTCATATTTGACTCTAGAATACTTTGCAGTCACTAAGTCAAGTAACAGGACAATGACAGCGCATAAATGCCCCTGCAAATGTCAGCGAACTAAGGCAACACTGTAAAGAAAAGTGGGCCAATATCCTCCACAATGATGTGAGAGATTGATAAATATTGAAGATTTGTGTGTCATGTTACTGCTGCTAAAGGTGTTTCCATAAGCTACTGAAGCATGGGGTGCACTTAGTTCTTCACACAACTGCATAGAGTCCTGTGAACATGTCCTTTTTCACACCTGTATGTGTAGATGGACAAATATTAAATTTGACTCTGTAATGATGAGTGTATATGAAAAAGAGCTCAGTTGACTATGGTAACATGCAATAGGATGAATTAAAATATATCTTGTCTCATGTAACCCATCTTTTTTTTTTTTTTTTTGTATTATATTTTCTGTATTTTAGATTTTTTATATATTCTTTTTCATCTGTATTTCTTCCAAACCACATACAATTTCATTCAGGAAATTTCCAGGGACACTGTTTTCAGTTTTGGCCACCTGTCAATTAAATTTACATTTTTATTGGAGATAACTGCTCTACAAAGAAGAGGACAGACATTTGTGCAGAAACAGATATATATCACTTTATTTAATTTACTGGCTATGACTTTGTCTTTGCTTTTAAATGCAAATCCATCTCACATCAAACAACCCTCTACAAACAAGTGGACTGTGCACAAAGAATGTAAATGCATTAAAAACTAAAGGAAAGTGCCATGACTGAGCAAAAACAAAACCCATTTTATTCCTGGGTGTATTGTCTTTCGGTGGATGTGCTGACACCAGGTGTTGTCTTTGCTTAATGCAAGAACCATGCAGAGGTGTCTGTAGCAAAAGCTGTGACACCTATCACCATATTTCATTTGTAGCCAGGTGTCTTTCAATAACCCCGGAGCTAAATGCAAGCAGAGGACTCAGCAGTGAAAACAAACTTGCACAGATGGCCGAGAGTGAAGGAAGAAAAAATAGATTTCAGGATGTTGCTGACAGAGCAGACATAATTCATTAATATATATTGTATCCTCCCTCTCCTATAATTTTCTCTCAGACTATTCTCAGTGGCAAAAAAAAAAAATGAGTATGTGAACAAATCATCTTTCTTTGAACCTCATGGGTCACTTAATTCAAACAATACAGCTTTCATTGCTAAAAAAAAAAAAAAAAAGGAGGCTGGACTTCTTTGAGTTTCTGTCTGCTTAACAGTGAAAATGCTCTTTGGCTCCATTTGTTTGTTGCTTAATTGGAAAAAAGTTCCAAGGGTTCTTTGTTCACTTTAGTTTTATGATAAAAACTGCACGAATGATTTTCTTTGTTCCTAGGCAATTTGTTGCCGTTAAATAATTAAACAGACACATACATGAAAAAATTTATTTTGCCTGGAGCATGTCAAAGATATCTGATAGCAGTGAATGAACAAAAGGCGAGCGGATGTTTTTGTTGTTGTAAGGCAACAATTTCTAATCAGACCATAACTGTCCTCAGGGAGGTGCTAAAACTAATGGAAAAATACTTTGATAAAGTGAGGGAGAAATGGGAATGGCACCCTTTAAATTTGATTGCTAGAAGTAACTGCTAACTGAAGCCATGTGCCAAAAGGAAAGTTCTGAAAAACTCCACCACACCAGGTAGTTACAGTATAACTGGACACTTGACGCTAGGATTCAAAGACTTGAGATCTTTATAAAAAATATTCATTGTCTACAAGAAGGGTGTTATTAATGGGGTTGTAAGTAAGACTTGCAGACTGTTTGTGAAGCAAATATGCCAAGCAGCAAATCTTTTTTCTGGCTTCTTTTTTGCTAGATGTGAGGTTGGGTGAGTCACAAGCGAAAAAAGAAAGTGAGCTTTCATTTTGGGATTGTAATGTCTCCATTTTTTGAAGCCCACGCTTTAGGCACTAAAGGTTTTGAACTGTTTCAAGTAGGTCGACAAAGAATGGACAAACTTGACAGGAAGAATACAGTGTAATAAAATGTGTGGAATTTAATTTCAGATGCTTCTGCAATGACTACTTTGGTGTCATTCAGCGAATTTGGAAAATACAATTTTCTGTGTCAGAAAGAGGGTATTTGTAGCCGTCTGTGGCTTTCTTCTCGATCAGTTCACCACAAAATAAAGTCTAACGTAGATAAAACTCTAAAGTAACAAGTATGGTCCTGTGTCGGCATTACTGCAGTGTAAAGGATGCAGAGACACAACTGCTCTGTGACTCACAAAATGACAATCAAGGCTGTGAAAAGCTTGTAGTTAAATATACAGTACTGTGCAAATTCTGAGGCTCTCATCATTGCTTTATATTTTATTTTTGAGGACCCAGACTTCCTAATGATTTTTTGGGAAAATTGGTCTTAAAAATATTTCTCCACTCTTTCTGAAGGTGTCTGAAAGATTTACTTTGGACATTGGCTGCTGGACATTTGAATAACTGGACAAACTGAGGAGGGGAAAAAAAAGTGATAAGCCACAAAACAAACAAACAAAAATTCATCTACAGCAGATAAACTGTATCTCAGTCGTGTCTTAAGAAAGAGGGGGGGGGGGGGAAGGTCCAGCAAAGACCTGATACAGGACATGAAAGACCCGTCTGAGCCTCTCAAATATTTCTGCACTGACTACTTTCCTCTCAGTGGAAGGGTGGCTGCTATGAAGCAGGTATAAAGGAAAGGTAAAATGCAGAAGTGTGCCAAATTGCACAAAAACTGCACTGCAGCCATTTGTAAAACACAGTGGAGGCTCTGTCATGTTTGTGGCTACAGTTCAGCCTGTACGGTTAACGCTGTTGTCAATGTTGGATTAAGATACAGATTTTCTTCTACCATTCAGTACCGTCTGGAAAGCATCTGATGGGAATCACTTCTTTTTTAAGCATTACTCAGTGCCAGTACAGTAAAATAAAACTCTAGAGGTCATGGATTTGCCTCTAAGAAGCCTGGATCTCAACAATATCGCAGCAGTGTGGAATCAAATTGCTATACCATTGAATAAAAGGCAACCAACATCCAAAGAAGAGCTTTGAAATGTCCTTCAAGAATCCTGGAGAACTATTCTTGAAGACTACATAAAAAATACAAGAAAACAGATCTAAGAGAGTTCAGTTCAGACCACCTCCTACAGCTCTTCTGAAGGGAACTCCAAGCCAGCCGAGAAATGTAAAACTCCAGTATATCCTGGATCTGCTATGGACATCTTTCTAGTACTAGTTTTAGGCAGATTGCTGAACACTCTTAACAGGCTGATTTCAGTTTGATTTCGAGTAGTGGATAAGAGCATCCTGTGGGAGTCCAACCTACTCCAAGAATGGGTCTGATTTACTGCTGGCGATGCAAAACAAGCTCTTGCTACAGTTGTAAAGGGACCAAAAAACAATGAGCCAGATACATCATATTTCTGAAGCACCCTCATGGGAGCCCCAAAAGGAGAAGGTGACATGCCTTCTCCAAGTGTAGGTTAGTAGTGTACATATAAAAGCAGAGAGACACAGGAACCATGCAACAAATATGAACACTTCAGTATTTTTTTTGTGAACAGTATCATCACACATGGCAAATTTTACTCATATTGTGCAAGTCACATGTGGTGTCCTTGAAAACGCACCAGTTTCAGTTTCCTAACTATTCAGTCTTTTACCCCCGCTACTTAATATTCCCCATTCATTGATTTAAGATCCATAAAACTCTGAGCTTCTATTATCCAGAGAATCTCACGCCGGCACTTTTTTTTGTCAATCGCTTCTTGAGCTCCGCCACCAAACCCAAAACTCTACTCTCTAGCTTTTTCATATTTCCATCACTCCATCTCACTCCCCACTTCCCATTCCTCTATCTGTATTGAAGCTGTTCCAGTGTGTGATCAAAGCACAGTGCGCAAGACTTCTTTCCTCCCTCTGTCAGAAGCAAAAAGACAAGGGAAACAAAGGCCCCACAGTAGTCTGCCACAAATAACCTCTTTACAGCACAACACTCACTCACATACACACAAACCACACTGACTCAGCCTATGGCAGTCGTAAGTAAAGTGAGTAAGGCTGATCTGTTTGAGTGCACTGCTGCTTGTTGGGTCTCTACGATTCCCAGCATAAAAGGATGCAGCTTCTAATTATCTCCTTTTTGCTCCAAACTGACACGACACATACAGAATGACTTGACTGATAGCAGGGATGACTTCCTGCTTTGTGGTGCAGAACATGAACACAAACTGTGTTGCCGCCAAACTAAAAGGAGGTAGTAAAAACTCGAATGCAGGAATATGCAGCTGTATTCATTCTGGACAGTATCAAGTTAAAAGAGAAAAAAAATGTCCTTAGGTTTAGTTTTCAAAATTTGACTATCTGTTCTGTGTTTTTCGGTGGCCATTCAGGGGCACCTTGAATGATATTCTAATTTCCATTAGTGACAGGGACCATAGAGCCTGTGAATTATGTACTTGAAGCCGACACTTCACATCAGCTGTAGAGTTAATGCAAATACTCCTGGAATTTCTTTAACACATTTTCTTGTTCCGAACTCATTTTCTGTCCTTCTCCCTCTGTAGTCACATCCATCTGCACTCAACTTAACCTCTCCAAAACTCTCATTCACACTTCAAACTATCTGTATTCTACAGGGTGGGCCATTTCTATGGATACACCATAATAACATGGGAATGGTTGGTGATATTAAAGTCCTGTTTGTGGCACATTAGTATATGTGAGGGGACAAACTCCTCAAGATGGGTGGTGACCAGTGTTGGGACTAACGCACAGTGTTGGGTAAGTTACTTTAAATTACTAACTTAGTTACATTACTAGTTACTTCTATCAAAAGTAACTCAGTTACTTCAAGTTACTCGTTACTTTCAGAGTAACTAGTTACTAGGGAAAGTAACTTTGGTTTTACTCAGAATTCTCTTGTTAATGTGTTGCTTCCGTAACTGGATACCCAGCAAGACTGCCAGTCTTCTAGTTTGCTTACTTGCCACAAGTGCACTGTGCCACCTACCAATAGAAAGGAAAAAATAATGTGCACATTTCCACGAGAGAAATCCCACACCTGATTCTATCCTAGCCTGCTTTTTACATCCAACACAAAAACTGCAGTCGTGTTGCTTTCGATTGTACTCAGAACTCAGAAATTCTGCCTTCTGAATAGGAAGATGTAGGTAACACCAGACTGAAGATGAGCTGCATACAGAGCTGGACTGGGACAAAAAAATCGTCCCGAGCATTTTGACTAGAGACCGGCCCACCATTATAGGAAAAATCATAAAGCCTTTGAATGAAAATAAACACTGTTGTGACAGTGATGTACACTGATCTGATGGTATATATGTATCAATCTATCAATCGTTTGTTGTAAGACTCAGATAATTATTTTTTTAAAAGTGAAACATTTTAAATGAGAATAAGAAAGTATTTCCTTGTGCCCCCCTTTCCCTTTTAATGCCCTACATGGACCCCTGGCAACACTTTGCTAGATCCGCACCTGCACAGTTACCAGCTGTCAGCTACCTAAAAAAGGATCCTGGTGTTAATTGTCTCTCAGAAACAGTTCATAACTTCCCTTCAACTCATTCATGTCACCTAAAAGGTAAACCTGTTTCTCCATCACAGCTCTGATGATTCAGTAAGGACATCTCCTGGTTTCATCTTCATGTTTCCTTCTCACCACATATCCAAACCATCCTGACCAGCAGCTTTACAGCTGTGGCTCCAGCAAACATCAGCTGATACTAGAAATTAATATTAAATAAATTCTAACAACAGCTGATCAAGCTTAAACGTGCTGCTGTTGTTTAGCACGACATCCGCTGTTTTCCTCTTTCTGGCACAAAGTGGGAGATAAACAAACAAGAGACAAAAGCCGATCAGCTGATCATTGATCAGTTTCATGATTGAAGTAGAAACAGGAGAGGGAGGGTGAGAGGATAAGAGAAGAGGCAGCTGTGCAGCGTAAACATTTTCATTGTAGCTGAAGTCCGGGACAAACTGTTCCTTTTCACCTCAATACGAAACCCGTAATATTTTCTCTGAATACGAGACGATTCTGTCTTTTACGGGACGGTTGGCAACTCTAATAATTAACCTTATGAACAAAATAAAGTTCAACATCAGTAACATAGCACCCACCCAGCTGTATAGAAACTCCGTCAATCTTTATTTATAAAGCACTTTTCATCCAAAAAAAAAAAAAAAATGTAGCACAAAGTGCTTTACATGGTTAAAAGCAGCCCACCCCACCCTCCAACTCACTCCCCACACTCTCATTAACATAAACAATGTGAATACACACATATCCCCCCCCACACACACACACACACACACACTTAAAGAGTAAAATTGGGCTTGGTACGCATGTGCCAAGTGAGGAAACACTATAACAGGGAGCCGTCTGCACCGGGAGCCGGTCACAGACCGCAGCCTCCGGGCTGGAGGGAGGCAAAGAAGCCCCCCCAACCAGGCTGAGAGGACCCCCAGAGCCCCTGCAGCCACGGTCGATCAGAGCCCCAGTGCAGAGAGCGCCCTCCGAGGAAATACTGGAGATATGACACCATAGGATATGTACAGGGTAAAACGATAAAATAAATAAGAATGGGATACAATATAAATATAAATAGAGTAAGAAGATTAAAAAAAATGAATAAGAATAAAATCAATAAATATTAGGTAAAGCCTAAATTAATAATAGAATAACCAGATAGAATAAATAAGCATAAAATAAATAAACATTAAGTAAAAGCTAAATTAAAAAGGTGGGTCTTGAGCCTGTTCTTAAAAACATGTACGTTCTCTGCGGCCCTGAGCTCCTCCGGCAGGCTGTTCCACAGACGAGGACCATACCACTGAAAAGCTGCCTCTCCGTGAGTATGTGTCCTGACTTTAGGGACAATCAAAAGGCCAGTACCAGAGGACCTCAGGGTCCGCGAGGGTTCATATGGTAAAAGCAGATCTGAGAGATAAGAAGGCCCAAGACCATTAAGACATTTAAAAACCAATAAAAGAACTTTAAAATTGACCCTGAAACACACGGGGAGCCAATGCAGCGATTCTAAAACCGGTGTATTGTGGGCCCGCCCTCTGGTCTTTGTCAGCACACGAGCTGCCAAGTTTTGTAAAAGTTGTAAAGTTGAAATATTCTTTTTAGGAAGACCAGAGAGCAGGGCATTACAGTAATCAATGCGACTGGTAATAAAAGCATGCATCAACATCTCCGTGTTGGCCCGAGAGAGAATAGGGCGGACTCTGGCTATATTCTTTAGATGATAAAATCCAATTTTGGTTACATGTTTAATATGTGGGATACAGCCAAGCTCAGAGTCAAAAATAACACCCAGGTTTTTCACTTGTAGTGAAGGACATAGTGAAAATGCCTCTAATTTAGACAAGAGTTTCTCTCTCTGAGCCTCAGGACCGACGATTAAAACTTCAGTTTTGTCCTGGTTAAGCTGTAAAAAGTTTTCTGCCATCCAAGATCTTATATCTAGAATACAGTTAAAAAGGGCATCCATTGGTCTGGTGTCATCAGGAGACACAGAGATGTACAGCTGAGTGTCATCAGCGTAACTGTGAAAGTTCACTCCATGCCTCCTGATGACACTGCCGAGAGGGAGCATATACAAATTAAAAAGTACAGGGCCTAGAACCGACCCTTGAGGCACACCACATGTCATTTCATGGATCTTAGAGGAGCATGTATCCATACTCACCATAAAAGTTCTGTCTGAGAGATAGGAAGTGAACCAGTTATGTACAGCACCAGAGAGGCCCACCATGTATTTCAGTCTGTTTAAAAGAATAGCGTGGTCTACTGTATCAAAGGCTGCGCTTCGATCCAGTAGCACCAGGACTGAGAGCTTTTGGGAGTCCCAGTTACATCTAAGATCATTTAAAACCTTTAGGAGAGCAGTCTCTGTGCTGTGGTTCACCCTAAATCCAGACTGGAATATCTCCAGGATCTGTCTATCATTGAGAAAATCAGTAATCTGAGTAAAAACAAGTTTTTCTAAGATTTTACTTAAAAATGGTAAGTTGGATACAGGTCTGTAGTTATTAAAATCATTACAATCCAAATTTTCTTAAGGTTCTCAGCATTAACCAGGACAAAGCTGTCCAGTGTCTCCTCAGGTACAATCGAGCCCTCAGATGTGTTTAAAATCATATCGCGATTAGATAAAATATCAGATCTGATGGCGCTGACTTTTCCCCTGAAGTGGTCTGCAAACTGCTCACAGAGCGAGTCTGTGGGGGTTCTTTGGGAGCTGTTAAAATCAGGGTTAAATAAATGATCTATGGTGGAAAAGAGGACCTTGGGATTATTTTTGTTATTACTGATTATTTTGGCAAAGTATGAATTTCTTGAATTCCTTAGTGTATTATTGTACATTTTAAGTTGCTCGTAAAGTATTTGATGGTTGATAGTATTTTTATTTTACCTCCATCTCCTTTCTGCTGCCCTGCAATTTCTTTTGAGTTTTTTGACTTCTTCGTTTCTCCAGGGTGATGCATGTTTTACGTTAATCTTTTTGGTGGTGAGTGGAGCAACGGAGTCAATGCTTTTCTTCAGTTTGCTGTTAAAATGATTAAAAATCAAATCACAGGGTGCAGGTAGAATCACAGGGGGGCATTCGTCTAAAACCCTGGTAAAATTTGCAGCCACTTCAGAGGTTAGATAGCGCCTCCTCACAGTTCGCACCGAGGTCTCCCGCTGAATGAAACCGGTGATGTTAAAAAACACACAGTAGTGGTCAGAGACAGCCAAGTCAACAACAGAGGACACACTGGTGGACAGTCCATGGGTGATGACCAGGTCCAGAGTGTGTCCTATGTTGTGAGTCGGCTGTGTGACGTGCAGTGTTGGGAAGGTTACTTTTAAAATGTATTCCATTACAGAATACATGCCCCAAAATGTATTCTGTAACGTATTCCGTTACGTTACTCAATGACAGTAACATATTCTGAATACTTTGGATTACTTAATATATTATCATGCTTTTTACAACAACGTGAATGTACTATTGCTGTGTGATTTATTACTATTACTGAAGGTCCGCGACTCCGAACTGTAGTAAAGGGACCTCTGGCTAATACGGTGGGTTCCCTGTTGGCTCGTAGCCGAAAAATAGCTTTACTTTGTTGTGTGGGTCAACTTTTCTTGCGAGAGACAGAGAGAGGCGTTGAAAGGCTGCTCCAACGGAACTTATTGTTTTTGGAGGAAAACACGAACACGGTGTACAGTCGAGTCTTAATAGCTTACTTACAGCTGGGCTCGTCAGGCTCTCTTCTTGGCTGAAGTGGTTATTATTATATTTACATTAGTGATGGGTCGTTCGCGAACGAAATGGCTCTTAGAGCCGGCTCTTTGACGTGAACGACGCGAGCCGGCTCCTTATCGCGAGCCGTCACATGGGGGTTTTTTTTTTTTTTTTCTTTCTCTCAGCCTCTCTCTCGCACTTTTTTTCCGCTTCACTCTGCACGCAAGCCTTGTGCTTTACGCTGGGCAGAGGGGGGAGGGGCGGTAGTTACACTCAGTAGCACAGGAACAGAGCCAGAGAGAGAGAAAGAGAGGCAGGGACAACAACATTAGAAAGGTATAGTAATCATCCACAACTATTTTCGGTTGCAGATGATAAAGGCAGGGATAGCTCAGTAGGTAGAGTGGTTGCCCCATGATCGGAAGGTCGGGGGTTCGATTCCCCTTAACAGCTACCCTGAGGTACCCCTGAGCAAGGTACCGTCCCTACACACTGCTCCCCGGGCGCCCAATGGCTGCCCACTGCTTCACTGAGTGAATGGGTTAAATGCAGAGAGCAATTTCCCCACGGGGCTCAATAAAGTACAATAATGTACTTTCTAAAGGATTGAGAAAGTTTATTCATGCAGGTTCATATGACAGAGAATGTGCATGTTCTTTTAGTTTTCATATTATAATTTATATTTAATTGTGTTGTGGTTTGCAGTGTTTTGTGTTCTTTTCACTTTAAATTTGTGAAAGGAAAAAGCTGAAAATTTAAATAGTTAAAACTTGAAATGTGAATAGTTGATTTTTGTATTATATGATTTATTTATTACATTTTATGTGGAGTGAATAAATAAAAGTATATTTACGGTGGCCCCTAGAGACAAAGCACATACAAACTTCAAATCACGTACGAACTCTGAAGCATGTACAAACTCCAAAACACGTAAAAACACGTACAAACTCCAAAACACGTAAAAACACGTACAAACTCCGAAGCACGTAAAAACTCAGAAGCATATAAAAACTCAGAAGCACATAAAAACTCAAAACACGTACAAAAGACAACAGAAGTGCTCCAGGATGCTGGGCGCAGTGTTGAGCCTTTGTTATCTTGTGGCTACACAAGCCAGCAAGTACCAACGACCGGATTTGGTGTGTGGTAATAACAGGTAAATGAACTTTTTTTTTAATTATTTGAATATATATATGAGTGCCTGTGTATAAATACACAAACAATACACACATGCTTTCAATTGTGTAATTTAAGTGATCTAGTAGCTCTGCTTTGGAAGTTCAGTTCATGCTAGAAATGTGTTTTTGAGTTTGTACGTGTTTTGTCTCTAGGGGCCACCGCATATATTTATATATAAACATATATAAATAAAACCACTTGTTTTTATGTTAGTAATTCCTTTTGTGCATAATTTTATAGTATTGTTAATAATAAATTAATTAAAGCAACAAAACAACCTGAAGAGCCGGTTCGGAGTCGAAAGAGCCGGCTCTTTTTAGTGAGCCGAACCGAAAGAGCCGGATCTCTAAAAAGAGCCGGAAATCCCATCACTAATTTACATGCTTCCAGCTCCCGTTTTTCCTCGATGACAACTCGTACCTTTCCACTCCCCTTTTTCTCCCTCCTTGCGCTCACAGACACATAACGTGTATGGCAGTCCATTCTCCCTGCAACACGGACTACACTGCCCATGATGCTACATTCTTTAGAGCTATGCTTGTAGCATTCTGCCTGTTAGCTTAGCACAACAACAACAACAACGAAAAGGCGCTCTCTCACCCAGGAAACACAGAGAGAGAGAGAGAGCGTCGCCCTGTAACCATGGCAACCGTAACGCTGCCGCCTGGAACAACAGAACGTAGCTGTCAAACAAAACCCAAACAGTCCTGACAATATGAAACAGGAAAGTACCACAGTGTAATCCATTTATTTCAACAAAGTAACTGTATTCTGAATACCACCTTTTTAAACGGTAACTGTAACGGAATACAGTTACTCATATTTTGTATTTTAAATACGTAACGGCGGTACATGTATTCCGTTACTCCCCAACACTGGTGACGTGCTGGGTAAAATCCAAACAGTGAAGAATGTTTAAGAATTCTTTTGATGCAGGGTCAGAAGGATTATCTATGTGCAGGTTAAAATCACCGGTTAAAATGATCATATTATATTTTGAATGTATGTTTGTTAAAAATTCTGAGAATTCCTTGATAAAAGCAGCGCTGTCTTTAGGTGGTCTATAAATTGTGACAGATAAAACTGGAGGGCTGCTGAAAACAATAGCATGGAATTCAAAAGTGGTAAAATGATCAAATAAAATTTGTTTGGAGGTGAGTGTGTTGTTGGTTAAAGATGCAGTCCCACCACCTCTCTTACCACTTCTAATAGAAAAAGAGAAATTAAAATTTGGTGGGGAGGCCTCAGTGAGAACAACTGGTGCATCCGAACCCAGCCATGTTTCAGTTAAAAATAAACAGTCAAGTTTATTATCTAAGATTAAATCATTAATAATAAAAGACTTGTTCAACAGAGAGCGGACATTTAAAAGTGCCATACTGATTGAGACTGGTGGATTTTTGACAATAGAGTTGAATGAATGTTGATATTTTTGAAGAGGCCGGAGGTTATTAATGTTTTTGGAGTTACTGGATTTATGATAATTCTGTTGCTCTCTGTTTGTGATTATGACGGGTATTGTGTTGACTGTGGGAGAGAGAGGTCCGAGTCCAGAGTTTTGTGTATTACTGTTAAAAGTGGAACAAATATAGGAGCTGGGACCAGGGGAACATCAGTCAGTGGCAGACAGATCAGCAGGTAATGTCGGTTTGGGGTAGTGACAAGGCGGTGTGCGGGAGTGCTGTACGCCAAATGCCAAATTGGCGGACAGCAAACGGCGTCCCCAGGCGTTGAGGTGGAGCCCGTCTGCCCCAAAAAGATGCCTCCTCTCCCAGAAGGCATCAAAATTGTTAAAAAAACCCACGCCATGGGAGACACAGGCGGAGGAAATAGTGATGGGTCGTTCGCGAACGAAATGGCTCTTAGAGCCGGCTCTTTGACGTGAACGACGCGAGCCGGCTCCTTATCGCGAGCCGTCACGTGGTTTTGTTTTTTTTCCTTTCTCTCAGCCTCTCTCTCGCACTTTTTTTCCACTTCACTCTGCACTCGAACCTTGTGCTTTACGCTGGGCAGAGGAGGGAGGGGCGGTAGTTACACTCGCAGCAGCACAGGAACAGAGCGGGAGGGAGAGAGAGAGAAAGAGAGCCAGGGACAACAACGTCACATTAGAAAGGTATAGTAATCATCCACAACTATTTTCTGTTGCAGATGATAAAGGATTCAGAAAGTTTATTCATCCAGGCCCATATGACAGAGAATATGCATGTTCATTTTGTTTTCATATTATAATTTATATTTAATTGTGTTGTGGTTTGCAGTGTTTTGTGTTGTTTTCACTTTAAATTTGTAAAAGGAAAAAGCTGAAAATTTAAATAGTTAAAAGTTGAAATGTGAATAGTTGATTTTTGTATTATATGATTTATTTATTACATTTTATGTGGAGTGAATAAATAAAAGTATATTTACGGTGGCCGCTAGAGACAAAGCACATACAAACTTCAAATCACGTACGAACTCTGAAGCACGTACAAACTCCAAAACACGTAAAAACTCCAAAACACGTACAAACTCCGAAGCACGTAAAAACTCCAAAACACGTACAAACTCCGAAGCACGTAAAAACTCCGAAGCACGTAAAAACTCAGAAGCACATAAAAACTCCGAAGCACATAAAAACTCAAAACACGTACAAAAGACAACAGAAGTGCTCCAGGATGCTGGGCGGAGTGTTGAGCTTTTGTTACCTTGTGGCTACACAAGCCAGCAAGTACCAACGACCGGATTTGGTGTGTGGTAGTAACAGGTAAATGAACTTTTTTTTAAATTATTTGAATATATATGAGTGCCTGTGTATAAATACACAAACAATACACACATGCTTTCAATTGTGTAATTTAAGTGATCTAGTAGCTCTGCTTTGGAAGTTCAGTTCATGCTAGATATGTGTTTTGGAGTTTGTACATGTTTTGTCTCTAGAGGCCACCGCATATGTTTATATATAAACATATATAAATAAAACCACTTTTTTTTAACGTTAGTAATTCCTTTTGTGCATAATTTTATATTATTGTTAATAATAAATTAATTAAAGCAACAAAACAACCTGAAGAGCCGGTTCGGAGCCGAAAGAGCCGGCTCTTTTTAGTGAGCCGAACCGAAAGAGCCGGGTCTCTAAAAAGAGCCGGAAATCCCATCACTAGGAGGAAAGCCAGGTGTTAAGGCTGAGCAGCCGGCTGAAACAGCCTATCCCTCTGCCACAGGTGGGGGTGGGCCCGGAGATAAAAGCACTCACCTGCAACTGACCAAGGAGGCTGAAGAGTTGGAGGAAGTCCAACTTCGGCAGCTCAGATTGCTGTTTGGGGATGTCATTGGTGCCGATGTGGATGATGAGCCGGTTGGCCTGTGGGTGGGATGCCAGAATGTTGGGAATTCTGTCCACTATGTCAACAACGGTGGCTCCCGGGAACGACAGCGTGAGCGCCCCTCTCATCCGCACGTTCCTGACGATGGAATCCCCGAGGACCAGCGTGGAGAGAGGAGGTGCCACCGGGGGCTGCTGGTCATCTGAGACGCCCGCGCCGCGGCACCGGGGTTGTTCAGATGGATATGCGCCAGCCGGACTGCGTGAGTGACTCCCAGGTACCCGCGCCGTGGGTCCTCTTCTCCGAGGAGCCGGGGTAAAGCACAGCTCTCCACGGTGAGTTTGCACCACAGCATCGGGTTGCCCGCCGCGGCTCCGCGGGCGTAGTGGTGGAGATGGCGCAGACCTCAGCGACACAGCTGGATGGCGAGGGCTAGCGGCCAGAGGAGGAAAGTCCATAGGATCCAGGACATTGAATTTATTCTCCAGTACTACCGCGCTGGAGGGGTGAGGGTGCGAGAGACGGATCCTCCTGCCCCCTCTGCAGCCACCACGCGTCTCAACCACGGTCCATGGCGCTGGTTGGAGTGGAGTGGAGCTGACCAGAGCCTTGGGTCTGGCCCCTAGCTGAAACCAGGAGTTCTCGTCCTTGACAGAAACACCAGCGACCCAAGTTGAGAGCCTGTGTTGACTATTGGCGGGATCTTGGGACATAGCAGCTGGGTGGTGCACTGTGTCGGCTAGCTCAGCGCTAGTAGCGGTGGTTTGAGCTTTGCCAAGGAGGATCGTGTCAAGTTCGTGTTCAGCCCCCTGGATTTGGTATAGCGTGGATATCCTTTGTTCCAGCTCGATCACTTTTTGGCTCAGGTTGATGCAGCTTTCACAACTGGATGTTGAGGTAGGTGGTGCCATTCCGGAATCTCGTACCGGCGACAGTGTCAAAAACAAAAACAGAAACTGCCACTTTAGCTTACGTTAGCTAGTTGCGGCAGTTGCTAGGCTCCTGTTCTCCTCCAAAATGCTTGATAGCTGTTAGAAAGTTGTCACAGACGGTCACAGACCTTAGACGGAGTTCAATCACTATGCAGAACCACTCACAGACTTAGTCACACAGGCCCTCTGTGTCAGGATTTTTCAAAGAACAGCCTCTTCCATCATGCCATGGTGTTTGGCTTAGGTATGATCTCGTTTGAAGACGTTGGTTTGGCGGTATCGGTTGTTGTTGCAATAATGTCTTCAGTTCAGCATCTTTGTTAATCTGAGCTAGAAACATACTCTGACTGGTAAAATCAAGTGCCACACCATGATAACACAATTTCGATCCGCTCCTCACGTGTTAACCTCTTCGACATGTCAATGGCTGTGAACAAAGAGAAACTTGTAAATAATGGTAAATGGTAAATGGCCTGTATTTGTATAGCGCTTTACTAGTCGCTAAGGACCCCAAAGCGCTTTACACATTCGGTCATCCACCCATTCACACATCCACTGGTGATGGCAAGCTACATTGTAGCCACAGCCACCCTGGGGCACACTGACAGTGCAAATAACTCATGAAAGAATAAAGTTACGTTGAAACCAAGCACACCATTGTTTTTCTTGTGACATTACCAATAAGTTTGATGTGTCACATGTCCCTCTTCCTATTGAAAAAAACAAAAGTTGTATCCAAGATGGCCGACTTCTAAATGGCCACCATGGTCACCACCCATCTTGAAGAGTTTGCCCCCTCACATATACTAATGTGCCACAAACAGGACTTTAATATCACCAACCAGTCCCATGTTATTACGGTGTATCCATATAAATGGCCCACCCTGTACATTAATGCCTATTTTCCCATTAATCTGAAGGCAAATTCAGCCTTCCAGATCAGATGCCTTGCCTTTACTGATTCATGTGGCATGCGACACAAAAGAGTGTTTTCTCAGTGGCAAAATCAGTTTAGCGTACCCACCATTCAATACCACGGGTGGGACTAACCCTGTTGTAGAGCTGTGGTTCATATATACTGGTCACTAGTGTTCGCAGGGAAAAATTGAATCTCCTCCCCCACACAAATGGGTTTGAGTGGAGGCACTGCTGGACTCTAATGAGTTGACTGTTTGATATCGGGTAAGCAATTTAGTAATGATGAAACACAATTCATATCAGCCAACACTCTCTTCTTGTTTTCTTTTTCTACCATATCAGTGGATTGTCAGAGATTGCAGCACTGTGACTCTGTGGTTACCCAGACCCTGTTCGATGTCTGATAGGCACCGGGGAAACTGTGTGGCTCATTAGCCTCCATTACGGTTTATGGCTGTATCAGTGTGGAGGCAGATCTGGGCCATACAATGAGTATGGCTGAAATCGCAGCCTCACAGAGCAGGTGCTGCTTGAACACAAACCACACTATTCTGCGAGTCTTTGCCAGGACTGCACCATTGAACTAAACAGACGTGCACGTATCTGTGATTACATACACACAATTCTGCAAAGTCGGACAAAAAATATACCAGGTCTGCACACGTATCGATGTTTTCATTTAAGAAAGAAAAGATATTCCATCTGACAGTCCTGAACAGTGCCAGGCTCAGTGTTATATTGAAGCTGATATGACTTGACATATTCTGTGAGAAAAGTCTTCCTGCGCTTCTTTTTTTTTCTACCAGAAAAACACTGGCACTGCAGATATGTTCCTTATCCCCACTAAACACTTGTGTCATATGATAAACTTATCACAAAGTCTTCTCTACTACAAGAAGAACACGAATTCATCCCTCTTGATATCCGTTACTTGCGCTGTCTTTCTGCTGCATTGGCAAAGGTTGCATTAAGAGTTTTTCATGGGTATCCTGTGCATCTATGCCAATTAGCTTATATCGATGCCTCCTTTGTGTCTCTACTTTATTTCTGTGTGCCACTTTGAAAATAATGTAAAAGCAGTTTTCTCCCCACCTCTCAGGTTCTTTATATCTCTTTGGAACTACAAACAGATGGGCTTTTGGCTCTTTGCTCTAAATATACATTTTGGGAGAATAAAACCAGCTAAGAGATCTATCACACATTATCACACCTTCGACACTGGAGATTTAGCTCCATTAACCTTCTCAGATTTTTAAATGTTATCAGAAAATTGTTTTCATGCTGTGGATTAATCTCTTGTTTTGTTCATAATTGGTGTCAAATCTCCCATATCTGTTTGAACAGCCATTTGGAAGCACATGCAGAAACAGTTTGTACAGAGGTTGTTTACTGGGATGGAACAAAGCAGTTACAGTGTTTGAACTGTAGACATTACTGACTGTAGAACATTGGGACTGTTCCCAAACTGCAATTACCCAGACGATATCTAGGAGCCATAAAAATGGTAGCTGAGTCAAGTTTGGGATTTTTTAAGTCTTAAAGGATATTTTCACATGAGCTGTAAAAATATGTAGTATAGTGTTTGGTGCGTAATTTATCTGTTGAAAAGAATTTTTAAAAAGTAATCAGATACAAAGTGTATTTTTTGCAAACATTAGCATGTTAGGCTAACCATTTTACTAATCTTGGTTGTAGCTATAACACTGCATTTAATTTGTGCACCTTACCACACGTGCAAAATTCAAACTTGTTTGCCATATCTCTGACCTGTTTTAGTTATAAATATATTTTGGGCATTCTAGTTGTAGCTGAGAAAACAGGGTTCTCACCTGCAAGCTACCTAGCTGACAAGAAAGCTGATGGTGAAGACAGACTTATAACCTATTTTCAATTATAGGTATAGTTTTGCTATATCCACACACACACACACACACACACACACACAAGCAAATATGTGGAGACATGAAGGGGATAACAGGCTTCAGGAAGCCACTGAACTGAAATGGGATGTTCAAAACAGAATATGACTTCAAGGCAAATGTCAAAATGATGGTGCTGTAAAGGGACAATTTCTATAGAGAAGCAGAGAAATTAACCAAGTCAGAGACAAAAGTCACAGTGGGGGATTTTCAGAAAAAACCGAAGCCTATGCAGTATGCTTCAACTTTCTGATATTGTATTCCCCAACAAACGAGGAGTTACATTTGTCATCCCTGCTCAAATATCCAGTCCAGTAGATGAACTAGGTCCTGATTTTTAGTGACTTCTCAAAGATAGACAGTGTGTCACAAGGGTTTAGATAAAAGACCAAGTTCAGATGGTTATATTCGTCTGTCAAGTTGATGTTCAGTCTTCTGTTATTGGACTTCTCGGACTTAAATTTAATGAGTCAAACAACCTTAGGTCATGAACAGTTCTCCATAGTAAGGCGTGTGGCTAACAAGCAAAGGCGTGACTGCTATTTGGGTAAAGACGTGGATCAGTTTCTAGTGTGCAGGAGAAAATGGAGGCGCACAGAAGGAGAACTGATTGCTCTCCACTGCATTGCACATCAAGAGGCTCTGTGTGAAAAAAAGCCTCAGGCACTGAACAGTGTTTAAGAAATATGTGAATCTCATATGAGCATGGGGCCTAAACCATTCAGGTCACTTTTAGAAGAAGATAATTCTGAATATTATGAGACAACAAACCTAGATACATATGCAGGTAGTGATCCAGCACATTATGCAACCGGGCTTTGTTGTCATTTGTGGAGAAAGCATTCTGCCGCCAGTTCGGCAGGTGCAACTTTGTGAGTTGCTGACTTGTTCAAGTTATTGCACTTCTGTGAGAGGGAAGCTTACACGCTCAGCATTATGGAAAGCAGTTCTGCCCTCCAAAGTATGGTATAACACCTTTTTCCCAAGTTTTTATGGGGTATTCTACCACTATGGGTGTTATTAATGAAGCAACTTAAGATTTGTTGCTGGTTATGTCTGATTCTCACCTCTGCTAGGAGATCCTGTGACCTCTGTGCACTGTCCAACAAGGGCAGGATAAAAAAACATATTTGAGTGTTAAATTATGCAGGGTTTGTGGATGAAGGGTTGAAAGCTTGATGATGGCCGTGGTGGGGTCAAGTAGTCAATTAGTTCTGTTCATAATGCAGTAAATATATATAGTTCACATGCAACGCAGAATAATTAATGATGCTGCCATAATACTTCTGGCAGCGTCTGTGACAGAAAGTCAGTCATCCATTGCAATGCCTCTCTTTTGGTTGGCTGTAGGCTTACAGTCTGAGGCAGAGACAGAGGCCCTCTGCGGCGGGCTTAGGCTGAGATCTGTTCACTAGCTCAGTCATCTAAGCACTACAAATGACCCACAATATGCTAGAGTGCCCACAGGGGAAATAAAGCTTCCAGACATGAGACTTCATCACCACTGCGTTCAAGTGAGGGAAATGGTGGGGCAGAGAGCGTTTAACCATCCTTGCTTCACTGGCCTCCCGCATCTTGTTAAAAGCCGATGGCCACTTATGACAGAAGGGATAGTGGAGATGATGAAATGTAATGGGCCAAGAGGAAAGGAGCTTGGCTGAAGAGGTCCGGGAAGTAAAAGGGAAAAAAGATACAGGGGCAGATGGGAGAAGTGAATGGTGTTAATATAAAGTAGCTTGTTTGTGTGTGTGTGTGTGTGTGTGTGTGTGTGTGTGTGTGTGTGTGTGTGTGTGTGTGTGTGTGTGTGTGTGTGTATAAAGACATTTTACCTCCAAGGCTTTGTCGAGAAAGAAAAATCAAAGTGGCTATACTGCTCGTTTCAGCCACAACACTTGCTTGAGTTCTTGTAAACAATTTGTTCTTCAGCATCTTCTTCCTGCTTACTGTCGTGGAAAACATAAATTCAGCTTCGTCGTGAGCAGCACGCCTAACAGTATGACTAACAAGGCAGGAAAAAAAAGAAAGGTGCCTTTGGCCAAATGTATAAAAAATGTAATATGCACTGCTTATGCTGTTAAACATGAAAGTATGAAACTCTTTAGAAGGGATAAACCTAGCTGATAGAGCTACTGTGTATTTAGTGTTATAACTTGCTTCGGGTCCCAAACAAGCAATCCAGTCTTTAAGTGATGACATGATGAATGCTGCTTCGAGCCCAAACTACTCTGCTTTTAATAAGGCTGTTGTGTTTTTAACATGTTTTAATGCTTTGTATCTTGTTTTATTTAATCTCAACAAGCCCCTAAAAACAGTCAGTGATCACTGTCGGCCTCTACCACTATTCATTTTTTAAAGCTCAGTTTTTAAAACCTTACAATGTCTCAGTCTCCACCACTCTCAGCACTGGAGCTCCCCAGGGGTGTGTTCTGAGCCCCCTGCTGTACTCTTTGTACACATATGACTGTGTGGCCACTACCAGCTCCACCACCATCATCAAGTTTGCTGACGACACCGTCGTGGTGGGCCTGATCTCTGATAACAACGAGACGGCCTACCTGAAGGAGATTAGGAATCTGGAGAACTGGTGCCGGAGGAACAACCTCCTTCTAAACGTCAGTAAGACAAAGGAGCTGATAGTGGACTTCAGCACTAAGCAGGAGAAGAACTACCAGACCCCCGTCATCAACGAATACCCAGTGGAGAGAGTGGACAGCTTCAAATACCTCGGAGTTCACATCACGCAGGACCTGTCATGGTCCTGTCACATCAACACCGTGGTGAAAAAGGCCCGACAGCGTCTCTACCACCTCAGACGCTTGAGAGACTTCCAACTGCCCTCCAAGGTGCTCAGGAACTTTTACTCGTGCACCATAGAGAGCATCCTGACAGGAAACATCTTAACCTGGTTCGGGAACAGCACCATGCAGGACAGACGAACTCTACAGAGGGTTGTGCGATCAGCTGAGCGCACCATCCGCTCCGAGCTCCCTGACCTGCACTCAATCTACAGCAGGCGGTGCTGGACCAAGGCCAGGAAGATCGTGAAGGACCTCAGCCATCCCAACAACAGACTGTTCTCTCTGTTGAGGTCAGGAAAGCGATTCCGCTCCCTGAAGACCAACACAGAGAGACTGAGGAGGAGCTTCTTCCCGCAGGCGATACGGTCTCTCAATCACACCACCACACAGTACTGACCCACACATATAGTTCTTACACACACACTGAACATTCTGGACATTGTTTTCACTTCATCACTTAAATCACTTTAAGCATATTTGTACTGTACAAGACACTTACAAATGTGGATTGCACAACACTGGACATTATATTTCTTCATTTCCATTAATACTTGTACAGCTGCTGTTATTGTATATATATATTTATATTTCTTCATGCATTCTTATATATTTCTATACTGTGTATTGTGTATTTTGTTGTACAGTTATTTTATTTTCAACTTTAACTTATATATTTTATCTTATTCTTTCCCAGTTAAACTCACCCTTCATTCTAATTTGTGTTGTACAGTTATTTCATTTTTAACTTTAATATTTATATTTTATCTTTATTTTATTTTTATTCCTTCCTAGTTAAATTTACCCTTTTTAATTTTCATATTTATTTCCTATCTTATTCATAGCCTTTTCTTTTTTTTCTTTAGGTCACGAGCAGTTGTGTAAGCATTTCACTGCATATCGTACGGTGTATGACTGTGTATGTGACAAATAAAATTTGAATTTGAATTTGTAACTACAGCCCAGCCCATACAGCAGTATATTAATGACTAACCTCGTATTGTGGATGGATTATCTCAGTTGTTCTCCTGACTGAAGTTTTTCATCGAGTGGAAAAACGTTTGCGTTCTTCCTTCAGATTCACTGTGTTAATGTTATGCTAACATAGCTGTGTCGCTAGCGATCACGTAGCACATCATTAACCAGCTAGCCCAACTTTGGTAACCCTACAAGCGTCACTGCTGTTTAGTTTCCTGTCTTTATTTATGTTGGAAGGGATAGCAGAGCTGTACGTTTTAATTTGTTTCAGAAATCCCTCAGTCAGAACATGGTATATTATATTTAGATGGAAACTGACTAGCTAACTTCCTGCTAACTTTTAACTCTGTTAAATTTCATAAATTCTGTTTTCATGGATGCCTGGATGTTAAACTTAATTGTTACACCTGGTAGAGCAGCAACGCTGATCATTTTATTACAGATGAAAGAATTTAGACAGTTCTTCAGCTCTCAGCGATCCCGCGGTGTTTGTTTGACTTTGGGACCTGCAGCGTAGTTTGGGCCCAGACACGGCTAATGACATCAGACTTAAAGACCGGATAGATCCTGAATATTGGTTCCTCTTTTATGTCTGTACCCTAAACCATGGAGCTGAAGTTGAGACTTGAGCTTTGTCTAGATAAGAAATATCCTTCCAACAGTTCTACTGTTTAACCAACATTAAACAATAGCTGAACAATAATTGCTTACAGCTGAACCCAGCCAAAACAGAAACTTTGATTATTGCACCAGACAGTACAATACCTGATATTAAATGGCGACTGAGGTTCCTCACAGAAACAGGTGCTAGTATAGATCACTGGGTTAAACGGGAGACCCATATACCACAAGGCTATTACAGAGGCCTAGGTTTGATTCTATCCTGAGCCTTTTTGCTATGTGTCTTTCCCCTGTCTCACTTTTTCTGTCTGCTCTCACTCTGTCCTGTCATAATAAAGAAATAAAAAAGAAAATGAGTACTGATGAAAAAAGAAAATGAACACTGATTATTCATCCAAGTAAAACTAGTCATGGTTTGTTAGCTCAGGTTTCAATGATGCCAGTGTGGGGGGGGTCATAGTTTGGTCCCGCCTTCACTGTTGTGATTGGTGTGGGGGTAGGGACAGGCTTAGGGCGTCGGGGGGTTCCCCGGAGGCATCTTCCTTGGGGGGCTCAACCCGGGGTAGCGGTCATGTCCGGTTAGGGGTTCTGTTGGCTCTCAGGTGACTGTTTCCTCGTGGCTGCGTGCAGCGGGGCTAGGGGAGGGTCTGTGCTGACGGACGTGGCTTACTGACCTGGTAGCCTGGCTGCCCCTGGGTGGGTCCTTTATGGGCGTGAGGTTCTGGGGGCGCTCCGTCTCTGGGCTGGGGCCCTGGCCGGGCCTCGGGGGCTTGGGTCCTGGTTGGTGTGTTGCCGGGGCTGTGGGCGGGTGGGTGCATGGGGGCCCGGCCCTGGCGCAGGGTGCCGCCGGTGCGTCGAGCCACCTGGGGGGCACTTCAACTGGTGGGGGAGATTGTCACATCTTGCAGGAGCGTTCCTCTCTTCAGGAACTCTCTCTGCAGGAGGGGGAGATACAGGAGAGGTGGAGGAAGATCTCAGCCTGGGCGTCTATTGTCTTATGTAGTCTGGAAGATGAGTGGATGGTGGGGTGGGTGCAGTTTTCTCTGTGGTGGGGTTGGGTGGACTGTCCCGGGCTCTGTGGGGCCGGGAGGCGCTGCTGCACTGGGCCCCGGTCTGCATGGGCCTGGGCCCCCTTTCCCTGGCAGGTCGCGGAGTATGGGGGTGCCTACTGGGGTCAGCGGGGGAGCTGGCCCCATGGAGGGGTCACTTGCCCCTCCCTTCCTTCCCTCCCCATCTCCAGCTGCCTCCCCTCCCTCTTTCCGCTCCACCACAACCACCCACACATGCAGGGCCTTGGAGTAGGGGTATGTCACCAGGGTGCAGAGGAGGCAACCCCCCCCCCCCCCCCCCCCCCCCCCCCCCGGTCCCCTTCTGGCTGCCTCTGCCTCAATTTTATCCCACAACTTAGACATTCACATTACTCACACTCTCATTACACATAAAAAAAAAAAAAAGATGCCAGTGTCGCTGCTTGGTTTTTGCCAGATATCTATAGAATTAGGAAACGTCACTCGTCAGACAGTAACACAAGT
The DNA here is from genome assembly GCF_057382095.1 of Aulonocara sp. 'chitande type north' Nkhata Bay. Classification (NCBI taxonomy): domain Eukaryota; kingdom Metazoa; phylum Chordata; class Actinopteri; order Cichliformes; family Cichlidae; genus Aulonocara; species Aulonocara sp. 'chitande type north' Nkhata Bay. The sequence continues at coordinate 20,455,942 of NC_141345.1, forward strand.
CTTCTTAAGGTAAGTGGTCACTTTAGACAGAACCAATTCCCATCGAGTTCCAGATGGTTTCCATGCAGTCACCTTGTCAGAGTACACATGTTGTCAGGACATTGTTTGTTGTCACCCTGCTGAGAGAAGGTCAGCACCTTGCTGTTCCAGAGAGTGGAGCAACCTCCTCTGGAACCACTCCTGCTCTTGCCAGCGTGCTTGACGGCTACCGTTTGTGACATAGTTTACTAATTGTGGGATGCAGACCAATAACATTTTAGTAGCATGATGTGTTTTTCTTGGCTTGTCTAAAATAATACCCCTGTCCCTGCGTTAAGACAGGACATCAGTTTACACTAATTTGTGCGTAGGCTGGCATGGTAAAATAGAGGTAAAATAAGGCCAGAATATGAAACGGCACGCGCACTGCATTTTGTAATATACTGCTCTTTGTCCTTGCTCATATTCAACTGTGATCACTGTTCTGGCATCAAAAGGAAAATTACATTTGGGAAATAGGAAATGTCTTCTGGCGAAACATCGTCTGGCCAGCCATTGGCCTCAGCTGAGTTCAGCTCAGGAAGAGATGAGACAGCCTTATCACCGCATTTCTTCCCCGTAATGCTTGCGGGTTATGTTCAGGATTAGGATGATTTTAAAAAGTGCCATTATCTCCGTTGTGAAAGATTTCAAAGTTGGATTTCTGTTACCAAAACCTATTTTGAGACATCCGAGAACATGAGCTAACTCCACTCCTTTAGCTCAAACAAACTCAATCAGCGTCAACACCACAGTATAAATTTGTTATAATATATATATTACCTGCATGGTCTCTAATTACGCTACTGGTACTGATGAATTCCAGATTGACACACTGGCAGAGTTGTTTTAATACCCTGGGCTACCTGACGTCAGTCGGTTGAAGGGGTTTGGAGGAGGCGTGTGGAGGAGTAAGAGCAGATTCAGCAAAAAAAGGTGACAGAGAAGTTTTAACCACATTTTTAATAACCTTTATCACATGCTGCTGATCAGTACAGGGCATGCAGAACAAAAGACTGCTGTGCTAAGCAGAGCACGAGTGTCGATTCTCTTGGAATGTCAACATATTAATTCCAAGTATTAATTATCCCTTTTTAATGCAGGACTAATAGCAGTTATTCAGACAGTATGACTCAAGTAGGGGCTTCACTAATGTGCTAATGTGCTTTACATCATTGTGCATTAAGTGCTGCAGATTTGTGACAGGTTGTCTTTTGTGTTTGCTATAGGCTCTGCTACTGTTATATATTGTTGCCACATCATACGCTGAACCCTTGTGAGAACTGTTGCTGTGGGATGTTCTCTTATTGATGCTCTGTTTTATCCAGATAGCTGAAAACATAAGGGTGCATGTACATCTCTGTGAGTCATTTATTTTTTCCCATGTTCTCTCTGTCCACGTTGTGTACTTGTACAGAAGGGTATGTCAGTGCAAGGTTGGAGTCGGGGGTGCCACTCATCCAAAATAGTCTCCCTTCCCTTGAGCATGATTGTAATTTCAAGCCCCCGGGGGAGTCATCGTGTGGTGCATTGACTGAGGGTAGATAACCGGTCGAGGCGTACATACGTTCCTGTTCTATTCTATCTCGCCTCACAGCCCACTGCTTCCATTTATGTGTGCGCATCTGTTGGCATGTTGGAAGAGAACAAAAGAGGGGAGAACGTGAAAAGAGGAGCTTATTGCTGCGAATGTTTTATGCATCGCACATAATGACACGGTGTCATATCTCTCACCCCAGTGGATACCTGCTGTCACATCTTCAGCGAGTGTGCGTGCCGATATCTGCCATCCCCACAGCAAAGCCAGCTAAGCCAGGTGCCCTTGCTCCCAAAGATAAACCCCTAAAGCTTGAATGACAGGTTGAGCACTTTGAGACCACACACATACTCCCTTTCTCACTCTTCTTCTTTTTGTGTGTGTGTGTGTGTGTGTGTGTGTGGGGGGGGGGGGGGGGGGGGGGGTTATCACTCTTTCACTTTTCATCTGTTGTGACGCTCTTCTCTTACTCTGGCCTCAGCTTGGTCGCTTGTGATTGTTTTTTATGAAACACAGCACAAGCACATGTGATATTCTGTCAAATTGGGGGATAGTGTTTGTTTGTTTTTTTTCTTATTATATTCATAACTCACAGTTGATATTTTGTCCTACATGTGCAATTTTCTTTTTGATAATCCATATAGAGGTTTCTCAAAGCTCTTTTGCACTGCAATAAAGATGCAAGATTCTCCCTCGCTCTCTCTGTTGGCAAAGAACGTGAAATAGGAGGAAGCAGTTCTCTGAACTGAGAAAACCTCACAGTTGATAGACTACAGTGAGAGATAGCTGAGTAATACCACAGAGATAGCCCAGTCTTGTATGTCTTATCAGGGAAGACTTTAAATTTGGTTAAAAGGATTTGAGCTTCAGGATGAATTCAAAAACATGCAGCTGTGTGTACTGCAGTGATAGCATTGATCGTAACTATCCTGTTTACTTGGGTGGGCTATAAAAAAAGGTAAACATTGCTTGATCTGGGCTGTAAGCCTCAAATTGTGTATCTGTATCCCTGTTGTTTATTTCAAATGATACCCACTGTCCATGTGTTCTAATAATGTTTTCCAGTTGTTAATTTCCTTTCACATATTAAGCCATTTTGATGTTTTTCTGTCATTTTCAGGATAAAAGCACAGGTGATTAGGCTTGATTTTTGCTTTATCATTGATAGGTCCAGTCTGGTGGTGGTGGTGGAGATGTGAATAAGATGTGTCGGAGGGTATAGCGACAGAATAACAAGGCTACTTTTTGGTCAATGATACCCGCGTTTCACTCCAGTGGCAAATGTTTGTCGTAACACCAATTTAGGCCGAAATAGAAAATAAACATTCGGCTCTCAGATTTATAAAACTCAGGCAAACAGCAGTTGGTTGATGAGATCAGGACGGAGCCCGGCAGGAGTCGAGCAAAACTCCAAACAAGAGCTCTTATGTTACAGGAATATGACAAAGCTACTCGGCGCTTACTGCACTCGGTGTGCACAGATCATAATTACAGCAACTTCTGCTCTAATTAAGTAGACATACAAATGAGTGTAACATGGCATAACTCGAATGAACATTATTATAACAGCTGGACAAGAGAACAATGCTCCTCTGACTTCCCCGCCATGGTGAGACTTTGCAAAAATGTGCAACTCCATTTGTGTGAATGTGGGCTCTACGAACCCTGTGTGGTAATTAGGCCCAGTGCCAGGATTAAATAATTGCAAGCATAGTTAAAAATTGTGAGAAAGCAAGTATTTACGTAGTAAAAAGATAGATTGCCACCCTGCCTGCCACCCTGCCTCACTCCCTATCTTGTTTGGTGCACATACAAAAATTAAAATGATTACAATTACAAAAAAGAGAAAATTCAGATTGCCTTTACTCTCTTTTTCCTCATACACCTAAAAATGCATATATGTAGATTAAGAGACTTGGGCCCTGTGCTTCGGTATTTTTCGGCAGCAGAGCAAGAACTCTTGAGTGAGGGATTTCAGGAGTTTCAGAGTTTAATTAAAACGCAAGGGAACACTGCAAAGGCTGCAAAAGCAAGGAGAGAGGGCTGGCAGAAAGTTGCTGACAAATCAAACTCGTAAGTAATCCAATAATAACAATAATAATGGAGTGGATTTATATAGCGCTTTTCAAGGCACCCAAAGCGCTTTACAATGCCACTATTCATTCACTCTCACATTCACACACTGGTGGAGGCAAGCTACAGTTGTAGCCACAGCTGCCCTGGGGCAGACTGACAGAAGCCAGGCTGCCATATTGCGCCATCGGCCCCTCTGGCCAACACCAGTAGGCGGTAGGGTAGATTTATCATATCACACCATATTATCCAATATTATATTACATTATATTATATTATAATATGTTATATTATATCCCCTTTCACATTAGAGCCACAACAGGACCCACTAGAACATGGGAACAAGTAAAAGTGAAATATAAGAATATTCTACAGAATGGTAATATTTATCACTTATATTGCTTGTCGTCTCTTGGAAAGAGACCCTGGAATACTCTGTTTGTTTGTTCATAACAGCAACCAAGAAAAGGGCAGAGCAAAAAAAAGACAGGTGGTGGTCCTGCACCCCCTCGTCAACAAGTTGGTTAAGTGAATAATACCCTCACGGGAAAATCGATATCTCTCTATGAGCACACTGTCGCGCTGAGCTAAAGGATCCTGTCTGTCCCGCAATATACGCTGAATCCTGAGGACTCTCCTTATCAATCTTGCACCTTCCGCAATGGGTTGCTCGCGTAAACGGACAGGATATGACTGCGACAGACTTCCCAAATCCACCTTCGCTTTTATAGCCGTGGTCTCTCATCTTGATTACACGAAGTAATTTACAATTACTACTCTGAAATATGAATTACATCTGTAATAATCACATACATGTAATAGAATGTTAATAGTACATTTCCCTTTTTTAGGGAATGACCTGTATGTATCTGTGTGAAATCAATAAAAGGATCAAGTGCTGCATTATCTTTAGTTACATTGATGTTATTTATTTATGGTGAAACAGTGGTGGAATATCGCTGTTGCTTTCGTATGAATGACGCGGACATACCTGCGTGGCCGCGATCTAATCCTGTTTACATAAAGTAAACCTGCTCCCGAGCAGGTTTACGCTTACGGCTCTGTTGCTATGACAGCAAGTCCCGGATGGGCTTCGGGGAACCGAACGATCCAGGATCACGCGAAATTGTCAACAATCTAATCCAGCTAACTCACTTAGCGCGGTACGAAGCACAGGCCCTTGATTAGAGACCAACCTTCAAAATGTAAACATAAGCGTTTCGTTATTTATCTGCAACTTTTTATAACATTTTTTTATATGATGTATAAAATTATACTGTGGGAAAATGGGGAAAACAATCACTTTTCCACTTGTAGCATCAGGTACAGGTCAGGACTAACTGAACCCCAAACAGAACAAATATGATTATCCGGTTGTTCAGTCTGACGTCACTAGCCGTGTCTGGACCTAAACTCCGCTGCAGGTCCATATATCAAACGATCACTATGGCATTACTGAGAGTTGAAAAACTGTCTAAAGTCTTTCATCTTTAATAAAATGATCAGCGTTCTGCTCTACCAGGTGTAACAATTGATTTTAACATCCAGGCATCCATGAAAACGGAATTTATGACATTTAACGGAGTTAGAAGTTAGCAGGGAGTTAGCTCGCTAGCTTCCATCTAAATACAATATAGCATGTCCTGACTGCGGGATTTCTGAAACAAATTAAAACGTACAGCTCTGTTATCACTTCCAGCATAAATGAAGACAGAAAACTAAAAAGCAGTGACGTTTGTAGGGTTACTGAAGTTGGGCTAGCTGGTATATAATGATGTGCTACGTGACCGCTAGCGATACAGCTATGTTAGCATAATATAAACAAGCTAACTTTTTTTCCACTCGATAAAAGTTAACGTGAGTGTTCTCGGTGGTCAGGAACAAATGTAATCGCATGGCAGGATGCTGTAAAAGGACCAAACTTCAGCCAGGAGAACAACTGAGATAATCCATCCACAATACGAGGTTAGTCATTCATAATCTGCTGCATGGGCTGGGCTGTAGTTACATCCTAAGGTTTTAAAAACTGAGCTTAAATAAATGATTAGCGGTAATAAAAGCCGAGGGAGATCAACAGTGATCACTGACTGTTTTAGGAGCTTTTTGAGATCAAATAGAAGAAAATACATAACATTAAACATGTTAACAACACAAAAGCCATATTAAACGCAGACTACTTTAGACCCGGAAGTAGGATTCGTCGTGTCATCACTGAACAACCGGATTGCGTGACATCACTTGTGTGACATCAGTGTCAGTTCACTAGTGTAAACTGAGTGACCTATGATGAACCCCTTTGCCAAGTTTTGTAATAGGCTTTTTGGGACATTCAATATATTCTATTTATCACCATGCATATCTCTAGACTGTAAGATGCATAATACTGAAGGTCTACCTGAAAAACATAAGATATAAGATGTGTTTTAAGAAAGATACACTGCTCAAAAAAAGGAAAAGAATACGTTTTAATCAGAGTATAGCATCAAGTCAGTTAAACTTATGGGATACTGATCTGGTCATTTATGTAGCAGAGGGGTTGTTAATCAGTTTCAGCTGCTTTGAGGTTCATAAAATTAACAACAGGTGGACTAGAGGGGCAACAATTAGACTATGCTCTAAAACAGGAATGGTTTTACAGGTGGAGGCCGCAGACATTTCTTCCCGCTTTCCTCTTTTTTCACTAGTTTTGCATTTGGCTAGACCAGTAGTAGTGTAGAATATATCATAGAATACCAGAATTGTCAGATTCACCACTGGCAACCCGTGCTTTTCACAGATAAGAAAAGGTTCACTGTGAGCATATGTGACAGACGTGAAAGCGTCTGGAGAAGCCAATGTTACTGCCTGTAACATCGTTCAGCATGATCACTTTGGTGGTGGGTCAGTGAAGGTCTAGGGAGGCATAACCATGGAGGGACACACAGACCACTACAGGCTAGGCAACACTACCCTGACTGCTATTAGGTATCAGGATGAAATCCTCAGATCTACTGTCAGATCCCGTGCTGGTGCAGTGGGTCCTGGGTTCCTCCTGATGGATGACAATGTCCGACCTCATGCAACAATTGTCTGCAAGCAGTTCATGGAGTATGTCGGAACTGATACCATCGACTGGCTCCCACACTCACCTGACCTTACTCCAATAGAACATCTCTGGGACATTTTGTTTTAGTTCATCCAGGCTACACTTCAGACTGTCCAGGAGCTCAGTGATGCCCTGGTCCAGACCTTGGACACCATTCATCCTGTCATTAAGAGCATCCCCATTACAGTCATCTGCTGACGTGGAGGCCATACAAATTACTGAGTACACATTTTTAGTTGCTGTGATGAAATATTGGCCAAAAAGACTAGCCTGCTGCATCATTTTTTCCACTTTGATTTTCAGGCTGTCTTTGAATTCAGCCCTCTAAGTTGGTCATTTTCATTTTTATCAAAGAGTATGGCATCTTTTCATAACACATTTCCGAGCCCTTATCAGCATAGAAATCCAGTATGATTTTTTTCCAATGAGATCTGATGTGCTCTTTAATTTTTCTGAGCAGTGTATTTTCGGGCATTAACTAGTCTAATTTTTTGAGCATCAAGTTTTTTTTAATACAATATATTTTTGTAGTAAGATAACATTACAGCCTACAATAACACTTGACAAAGTGACCGCATGTAAGGAGGATTTGTCTTGTTATAGTTAATGAGGTCATCAACAACAGAGATAAAAATCCCTATATATTATCTTTGAAAATGATGAGGTCGACTGTGTATTTCTGCTAAGGTTAGCAACCAAGAAATATATGCTTTCATGAATTCAACTGACCTTTGCCGTGGGTTGCTAAAAGTGATAATTGCACTAGGGCAAAAGCCATGTGAAATGTTTTTGCAGGACCATCCGGCTCTCTAACAGAGCTCTTGATAATTTAATTAACAGTGAATAAGCACTATGTTGTAGCATGGTTCTAGAAAGACTTAGGAAAGTAATAAAAAATAAAGCATGTCCACTTTGTTGATAAAAATCAAAGTACAAATGCATATCCATTAACACCTTGCTCAGATATTGAAAGACTGCAGGCTAGTGTGATTTTAATATCAATGCCGAAGTGCTGCAAAAAGAAAACTGAAAATGTAATATCCCATCCTATCATTATTCTGAGATCCGAGAGAGAAAAAGGCAATATGGGTGACCCAAGGGAAAGGTGTGGCGACCCTTGCTGTGGGTCAAGCATGGATTTGCACTCCATAGCACTGGCTACAGAGAAAACATCACTAATCTGACCCGAGAAGGTCGGGGCAAATATATGCGCACACACTCAGGCACATTCTCAGGCAAACACACTCTAATAGTCACATGCATGCACATGCACAAGCCCACACAGCTTACTCATAGATTTGGCAAAGGTGCAGAGGCTGATCACAGGATTTGCAAAATGACATATTCAAAGGCGTGAAAGAGAGAGGAAGAGTTGAGGAGGGTTGGCGGTGTGAAGTGGGGGGGGGGGGGGGGGGTTATCAAAGGATCATTTAGCAACATCTGGGTCCACAATCTGCATCCCCCTCCCACTAATTAGCTTCCCCTGCATCCTCATTTTTGCTCTCCCTCCTGTCCTTTCCATCTATGCCATCATCGTCATCCTACCCTCTTCTTCTTCACTTTCTGTGCACCAAGAGGCCCTTATTTTTTCAGTTTAGCTCTAATAGAAGCAAATGCAGGAGCACACCGACACACACACACACAACTCTGAAAGAAAAAAAACACAACAGGAAGATACAAATATACACACACTGTTTGATGTAAGGTTGGTTTCTAATGCCATCGTCATGGTAACACTCCCTCGCTCCTTTGCACAAACGAACATATCCCAGGAATCTGTGTGAATCCTTATGTAACTGCACAACCCCGCAGACGTATAAAGAGACAGACAGAAAGACAGACCGATGGGGGGTGGGGGGGGGGGGGGGGTGTTGTGAGTCAGCGCTAGACCACATAGTGAGAGCTTCTGTCATCAACGGTATACCTTACACTGTGACAAGAACAGTATGTACCGCTGTGTTACTTGAGCCTCATTATAAGACACACACCACTACACACACACATACACGCTTATACACCCACCCACACACGCACACGCACACACATCTGAGGCTTCTTCAGTGCTTCACCACAGAGCGAGAGGTAGAAATAGCTGTTGAAATAGTTACGGCGACACCACTGGCTCATGTATCAGCATACTAATTACTACTTTTGTTTCCTGAGGGCCCTGAACATGTATGTGACATTGGGTGTGTGCGAAGAGGAAGTGCTGGACAAATGAGAATGGGGTCAGTAGAGGCATAGATATAATGAAGTGACTGGCTATTTGTCACGGCAGAGAAGCATAGCACAGAAGGAAATCATGGAGGAAACACAAAAGAAGACAACGCCATGTGCTGAGGATTTTCTATGAGTCTGTGGTGGCCAGTGCGATCCTCTATGCTGTTGCATGCTGGGGGAGCAGGCTGAGGGTCGCAGATGCCAACAGACTTAATAAACTGATCCGTAAGGCCAGCAATGTTGTGGGGATGGAGCTGGACTCCCTCAAGGTGGTGTCGGAGAGGTGGATGCTGTCCAAGATAAAGACAATGTTGGATAACACCTCCCACCCACTCCATGACATGTTGGTCAGTCACAGGAGCTCGTTCAGTGAGAGACTGAGATTACCGAAAAGCACCACTGAACGACACAGGAAATCATTCCTGCCTGTGGCCATCTCCCTGTACAACGCATCCACTTAACACACTGTTTGCTGCTACAACTACACATGTTTCTTTTCCAAATATTTATTTATAAGTGACTTATGTATGTATGTATGTATATATATGTATATATTGTACTATTCTTAGTTAGCGTATTGTCTGTCTTGTCTTAATGTTGGTTTAAAATGGAGCACTGTAACAAAAAATAATTTCCCCCAGGGATCAATAAAGTATTCTGATTCTGATTCTGATTCTGATGATTCTGGATTATTTATGCGGTCTTTGGGTTAAAATGCAAAGTGCATGTGTGAAAGCACATAAGTGCATGGCATCCTGTATGTGACTGATGTGGAAAGAAGAGATAATTCAGTGTTCCAGGATGATGCTCTCCTCCTCTGCTACTTGTTTGCTTTAAGTAGGCATGGAGTATTTAATTTGGTGGGGTTTTTTATCACCCTTGCCGCGGCACTGATACATTTGTATATGTGGGTAGGTGACGCTCTGCCCTTGCTGGTGCCTAATATAGCCCGGTGTACGATTTACTGATAGATGAAGACAAGATGGGTGAATAATAGAGACGTGCTGATCTGGTACTAACATTAATACGATATTAATATTGACTGAAATACTGACTCATGAAGTAAACATAAGGTCTCAAACATGGTGGGATAAAGAAACATATAGGGGGGGAAATAAATCAAAGAGCTAGTTCTTTGAATAAACATGGTATTGGAATCCAGTAAATAAATGCACAATTGCTGTTTTTTATAACCGTAGAAAAATCATCTTTCTCCAGTTACATAGATTTTATAATATATTGTGTGTAATCATTTTGCAGCACACTGAGTATCAAAGAATTGGCTTTTTTTGTGATAGCACTGATATTGTGGCAAATGCATCTTGATTAAATTGTGTCATGAACAGTGTTGGGGAGTAACGGAATACATGTACCGCCGTTACATATTTAAAATACAAAATATGAGTAACTGTATTCCGTCACAGTTACCGTTTAAAAAGGTGGTATTTAGAATATAGTTACTTTGTTGAAATAAATGGATTACACGGCGGTACTTTCCTGTTTCATATTGTCACGGGTCAGGACTGTTTGGGTTTTGTTTGACAGCTACGTTCTGTTGTTCCAGGCGGCAGCGTTACAGTTGCCATGGTTACAGGGTGACGCTCTCTCTCTGTGTGTTTCCTGGGTGAGAGAGCGCCTTTTTGTTGTTGTTGTGCTAAGCTAATAGGCAGAATGCTACAGGTATAGCTCTGAAGAATGTAGCATCATAGGCAGTGTAGTCGGGTGCTGCAGTGAGAATGGACTGCCATACCCGTTATGTGTCTGTGAGCGAGGGAGCGAGAAAAAGGAAAAGTACGAGTTGTCATCGAGCAAAAACGGGAGCTGGAAGCATGCAAATATAATAATAACCACTGCAACCAAGAAGAGTGCCTGACGAGCCCAGTTGTAAGTAAGCTATAAAGACTCGACTGTACACCGTTATCGTGTTTTCCTCCAAAACAATAAGTTCCGTTGGAGCAGCCTTTCAACGCCTCTCTCTGTCTCTCGCAAGCAAAGTTGACCCACACAACAAAGTAAAGCTAGTTTTCGGCTACGAGCCCGACAGGGAACCCACCGTATTAGCCACAGGTCCCTTTACTACGGTTCGGAGCCGCGGACCTTCAGTAACAGTAATAAATCACAGCAATAGGACATTCACGTAGTTGTAAACAGCATGATAATCTATTAAGTAATCCAAAGTATTCAGAATACGTTACTGTCATTGAGTAACGTAACGGAATACGTTACAGAATACATTTTGGGGCATGTATTCTGTAATCTGTAATGGAATACATTTTAAAAGTAACCTACCCAACACTGGTCATGAATGACTCTAGTTCCCAGCTTTATAATTATCTACTGCCAGTATTAGATCGGTAGACAGCATTGCCCAACACTCAAAGCTGTGATTTATACCTCATAGCAAGAAAAGTATAAAGATTATGTCTATAGATTTAAAGATTATGTTATATCTTTTATTTATTTATGCACTTTTAAAAGCAGACAGACTGGTGATTTGCCAAGGGGGTACATCGCCTTTTGCCTTGGTAGGTGGGAAAGGCTCCAGACCCCCCCCCCCCCAACAACCCGGATGAGGAGAAGTGGAAAAGAATGGATGGATGGAGGGGTGAATTTTTAAAGCACGCTGCTATTAGGCTGGTGCTGTAAAACATAACACCTCTACTTCACACCAAGAGGAACTGGGATGCAACTCCTATACAGTACATGTTACAAAAGTTCCACAAGGGGGAGCTGTCCATTCACTACCAGACCAGTTTGTCACAGCCATAGACTGTATATAAAAGGTGGACATATGCCTGGTACCTTTTAGCTCAAAGTCAAATGTCAGACCTAGGAGTGATTTCATTCCTGAGCTGAATGTGTTTAATTTAAGTAAGGACTTTAGACCCCACATTCTGCATTTGACTGATAAACCAAAAGGAAACTGCAATCTCACACAGCAGCAGCTTGCCAATCGGAAGCTAGCAAAACTTAAACTAAAGAGAAACCTGCTTTAATTTCCTTTTTAAGTCTACAAAATGAACATGATGTTGTATTCATTATTACATCAAATTAGTGAATGAGGGAATACCAGAGGCCTCTATGCAGTCAGACTTCTTGTTCAACCAGAGAATAGTCTCCGTCTGCTAGCCATTACATCCTGCAGATCTGAAGCTTCTCTGTCTTCCCTTTAAATTGTATTTGTTTTAAATGTTATATACCTATGTGGTATGTGACTTTTGTTGCTATGATGCCAGGTCTCTCTTGGAAATGAGATTTTTAATCTCAATGAGATTTTTTACCTGGATAAATAAAGGATTAATAATAATAAAAAAATTAATGTTCCAGATTCCTGAGAATTGCAAAAGAAAGTGGAAATCTGAGGAAGACTTTAAAAACATGAATTTTGCAAAATAACTATTAAAAATAGTAAATATAAGTTAGTCTTAACATCTTAACACAACTTTATATTTTGTATTATGTTTATGTGCTTATCTGTGGTCTGTGTAGTGTGCTTGTACTGAACATGTGCATGTGAAGGTGAGTGACTCACTACTGCTGCAGACCAAATCTACCTACAGGCACAAATAAAGTAATCTGAAATCTCAAAGCTCACAAATAGCTCTTCCAAACCATCTATGACCATTTAAGATTTGCACATTTATGCTTTCAAATTCTCGTTTCCATCACCTCTTTCTTTTCTTCATCTCCCTCCCCTACTTCCCTCTCCCTCATCATCTTCTTCTCCTCATGTGGCACCTTATCTCCCCCACTGAACTCAGAGCTATAACACAATAAAATCTGCATAAACACGCGTTTTCATTTGTAATATTGTTCCAGTTAGTTGTTGTCATCGATGAAACGTGCAGCCCTTCCCTGTCTGCAGCCAGCTGACAATGACAACAGCTGGTTAAAGGCTAGCTAACATTCCTAATTTGCTAATTGCCTGCCTGACAACGTTAGCGACACTTTGAAGAAAGTTTGCAGTAACACTGGCTGATGATGACTAAATCAAAGGACGTACAAACAGAAAGGTAATAATGATATCTGTGCACTAATAGGTTTTAGGCTAGGCATGCCTCCTGAGAAATTTAACTGTACGTCTTGGTTTTAATCACCAACCAAATACTAAATGGCGACCACAGAAGTTCCTTGTGTTTTTCTTTCCTCAAAAGGAGGGAGCATATAATCAGTTCGGTTTGTTTGTCTGCATTCGCAGTTTTTAAGGTATAATTTTCAAATGTTGTTTGATGGTAGATACCAATAATAGCTAGAGCTGATTTTATCTTAATGAAAATTGGGTTAAGGTCAAGGTTACACAAAATTTGAAAATCAGTAAAAACTTTATATTATGCACAAGTTTTTATGCATTATCCTAAAATTTCACAACCTTAGAGAACATGTGTACCTAGGCTGACTAAGCATTTGAACTTGACTTTCATTGTTTGTGGCAAAGGTCAAATTTGACCGTGAAAAAAAATGTAAAGAAACCATATTGATTAATATATCAAATTAAAAGGGTATAGAGAGAGCTGCATAGAGACAGCTGCGCAAAACACGTTTTGTTGTAACAAAACAACATAAATACAAGTTTTATTATAGGCTTGCCCTTAGAGTGCAGTTAAATGATATGTTTTAAATGATAGCAGAGAATTAATCCAATATAGTGAGTAAAATATGAAGCAAGTTGTATTATATAATGCACTGCATTTTTTTTCACTGCAAACATGGATCACATATCTCTGTTGGAAGCAACATCCACAAGCTACTTCACAAAAGAGACGTACTGAAACAGTTAAGGCCTTTCCACTGCACCTATCACAGACTGAAAGAAAGAATGGGAAAGACTCAGCCACTGTTTCTCCTGGTGAAGTAGAGACATGGAGAAAATCCTCTGCTGAACTATAAATCAAAGCCCGGAGAGCTCCCTTTAAATTCACTTAGAGTATGAATTTTTTTTTCCCGTGTGTGACTGAGATTTTTCATGTTTTATGCTACTCTTGTAGGATCCTGTGAATATAGTTTGTAGCTGCGAGACACAAATTATCATTCATGTCCTTTTCAAAACTATACATTATGCCTGTAACTTTGATTGCTGTTATTTTGAATTTGATGTCACAGCAGGAAAAAAACCTGGATAGAATACAATAAAATCTTGCAGTAACATTATCACAAAAACATCTGAAATCATCCCTCATCTCAGGTCGCAAATTTAAATTCGAGAACACAGATGATAAATAGGGTTTTATAAAAACTTGGAGTTGAACTAACAGCCAATTCTCATTCACGGAAATGGATTTCATCAAGAAATGTTGTTTCCGGGGTCTTCTGAGCATCCACCTGTTATATGTTTCCAGTATGTTTCCCTCTCACCTCATTAACTGACAAGCGGTTCAATTTGTGCAACTTTGTTTCAAGCTGCTTTAAGGAGGCGAGGTGAGGAGGTACGGTGGCTCGTTCACAATTGGCTCCTCGAGATTATCATGTTTTAGAAAGCTTCCCGGAGAAGCCGTGAGCCCAATCATCTCTTCTACTCCGAGACAGAGTATGTCTGTTTGCGGCAAAGCCTGCAGTGCATGAAATCTGACTGTCAGGGTCTGCTGACGCACCTGCCTGCAGACACGCACTGACGCATTCACACACATGGACAAACACATGCTGAAGCTAGGTAATTGGGCGCACGAAGCCAAAGAACAAGACAGACAAAATCTCCCTTCCTGCGTGTGTGCGAGCGGTTTTCTGTGTTTCAGTTCAAATGCCCTGGCACACTTTCACCATCCTAAAACCAGGCAATTTCCTGTGAAGCCATCCGACTGTGACAGCTGCAGGTGCCTAATGGGCAAGGCTTAGGAAACAGGGCATTACCACAATCCGGCAAACTCAATTGTATTAATCCTCGGGATTAGCAGCTTTAATTCTCGACACGTTTCCAGTTTAAAAAGTCTTATTTCCTTGCTGAAAATGGGAGCGGCACGTGATGAGAATGCTCGACTTCTTCAAGTGCTGCACAAGAGTTTCCTCCTGTTTTTTTGTTCTTAAGTAAGAGCTTGTTTAAACTTGGGCCACAAGTGGAGTATGACCACAAGTGGAGGACTAATGAGAAAATCCTTCACAGTGTGTTTTTAAGATGCGCCTTCAAACCTCTGGTTTACCTGTCAGTTTCACGATGAGTGTGCTTCTTGCTAATTAACCCTGCGATCAATCTCTTGCTGGTACCATAGAGCCACTATCTTAACCCCACTCTGCTCACGGGGCCCTTAGACCATTGAAAGCTGTCACTTTTAATCTCCCTCCCTGCCACCATCCTCCCGTCTCACACACGCACAGCTTTCAAATAAGGGATTTAGATTACAGTGAACAGTGCTAGCTTCATGATGATGAAGTGTGTGCACTCTGAGGTTGAGCCTTATTGGAATTCAGATGATGTTTGTTGACTCCCTTCTTATAAACAGGTGGCTGTGTGAAGATAACATACAGCATATTGTGCAGACGATGATGCTCCTCCACACGCGCGCACACACACATTCACACCACCGGATGTGTGCACGTCTTTTTAAGCAGTCACAGGTACATTTATTAATCTCTCTATTTCAGAAGTGCGCAAAAGCCTTTCATGTGCGTGAGCAGGGATTCCTGAACAGATGTCACCTCGTATCCACCCAACATGGAGCTGCAATCGCAAAACAAAACCAGCTTTGTTTTGTTGCCTTTGCTGCAGAAAAGTGCAAAATAAAAAGGCAGCATCTCTTCTGTTTTTTCATACCCTACTTCCTGTATTCTCGAAGAAATACCTTCAGTTTATTTTCACAGCTCACTTTCACCTATTAAAATCATTCCTGAAAGATGGATGCTTTTTCTTTCTTTTAAAAAAATGCACTTCTCATCTATTTAGGAGAGGTGGTTAGTAAGGTTTTCTGGATTTCTGAAGCACACACATGCTCACAGACACACAGGCACACACAAATCGTTTATTGAGCTCCTGATTGTCAAGGTAACAAGACTCGACTGTCACCTCAGTGATCTACAGTACCCCTCAGTACCTTTTGTCCTGAACAAGGACAAAAGAGAAGAAGAGAGGATACATGTGTGTGTATATGTCTTTTTACCACAAAAACAGCATATATGTGCACGTGTGTGTGTGTCCCCATGATTTGTTGCTAAACTGTTCATCCTAAATAATAAAAGATGAGGGAGTTTTTTTTCTCTTCTGACAATCTCTTACTTGTCTTTACCAATACTATGTCTGCATGCAGACCTTGCCACTTCACATCCGGCAGCAACCCAACCTCGATATTGATCTCTCGTCTCAGAAACACAGGCTGACGGTGATGACGGAGCCATTACAATTCATCATAGCTAAGTCAAACAGATCCCTGTCTACGTGGGACAGTTTTAGGGAACTTTTGCATTGTTTTCTTCTGCAGTCTATGTATAAAGTAATAGATAAAAAAGGAACATTTTCTTTGGTTTGGATGTTATTGTTGGGTCTTCAGTTTCTCCTCCTTTTTTGTGCC
Organism: Aulonocara sp. 'chitande type north' Nkhata Bay; assembly: GCF_057382095.1. Taxonomy (NCBI): domain Eukaryota; kingdom Metazoa; phylum Chordata; class Actinopteri; order Cichliformes; family Cichlidae; genus Aulonocara; species Aulonocara sp. 'chitande type north' Nkhata Bay. The sequence goes on from NC_141345.1 coordinate 20,472,368, forward strand.
TCCAAAAAAGGCGCCATAAGTGAGATCAACTAATGTCGCGGTTTCTTGGTCACCAGAAGATTTGTGTGCAACCTGTTATAAATAGCTAGATGCTCCTTTAATAAATAATCCTCTCTTTGAAAAGCCATAGTGACTCAGCCAGCCCACATAGCGTTTATTTGAAAATTACGGTTAGCCACTAAAAGCCCTCTTACTGTATAAGGTCACAAAAGACAGCATCATCATTAGCTGTTGACAGAGGAAGGTATGGTTAAGCAGAAGAACCCAAAATACATCTTGTTTGATTTTAGAGAAACCAAAATCAAAATGCTCTGAGTGCTGTTAGAGAAGGAGCTTGCTTAAAAAGTGAGTAAAGATATTCTTCTGAAATGTACCTCGATTACACCCCAAACCGAAACATTTAGTCTATATTGTGTCATTTTAGCCTGACTGTTGAACTTAGGAAACTCGCAAAGGGACCATTTGAGAGTTCTTCTCAAGTTCTATCCCAAAGAACTTTAGCATTTTTAAATGTCACAAAAATTCTCACAGATATACTTCAAAGAATAATTCGGTATGAGTGAAAGACTTTTTTATTTTTTCTCACAAAAGCATTTGGGTATATTTTTAAATTTCTCTAAATTTAAAGTCCTGGTTTAAAAGAGACCATCAAGTTGAAATGGTATAAAAATGGCAAATAATATTTTGCATGGTTATGAGTTTAGAAATTGTTATTATTACTACTTTGGGTATATACATTTTTATAATTCTTACTTTGCTTAACAACAGGTCGCAAATGATAATAATAAAACAGAAACTATAACTTTTATAAAGTAACATAAACCTGCCCTTTCTTGCTCCTTGGTAATAAATCTTATGGTAAATGAACTGAATCTTATAGCGCTTTTCTACTCTACCAGACTAACTTATACAGCATGTATCATTTACCCATTCACATTCATACAAGCACCATTTCTATGCAGCAATGCTTTCTTTCTAACATTCAAACACATTTGTACTCTGATGGATGCACTGGAGAGCAACTTGGGCCCAAGAATATTTGGCATGCAGACCACCAACTTTCTGATTAGTAGATGACCTGCTCTACCTCCTTAGTCACAACCACCCCTGACTTATATATGTTGGAAAGCCTGTTTGTTTTCTTTAAATGGTGCCACATTTGTAAGGAAAATGCATTTGTGGTTTAGCAGCAGAGTTGTGTATGTGGGTTGTTCCCATTAAAAACTTTCCTGGTCTTCCCTGCTAGTGTCAAACAGCTTATTCCGCTAACAAACTGGTGCCTCAATAGCATGTGGAAGAACCATACACAACCAATACAGCCTGGCACTTCCTCCTCATGCTGGTCACCAGCTTGGTCACACAATGCTGTGGGATGGCATCTAGTTCTTCAACCAGCATTTGTGTTGATCCTAAAAGTGTGCAGTAGTGTTGAGGTCAGGATTTTAGGGAGACTGCTGAATCCTCTCCACTCCCAAATTCTGGAGGTAGTCCCTATTAGACCCCACTTAGTTGGGGTGATCATTGTCATACTTTCATTGACTACATTTGGCCCACATACTCAACATTGCTGCTCAATCCACAAATGTATTTTCCGTATAAATATGGCGCCATTTAAGGGGAAACAAACAGGCTTTCCAACGCTATAAGATTAATTGCCAGGAATTGTTGCTACAACAAAGAAATAATTAATCAAACATTAATACCTAACTTTTGGTTTATCGTGTTTATTATTTCTAAGAATTAAGGCGTTACAAAAATAATTCCCAACATCTATATAGATGTTGATAATGCTGGCACCTTAGGCAGTTTATATGGTAAATTTCTATAAGATTGTTTAACATGTCAACAAGGAATAAGGGAGCAGATACACTACAATCCTTATAGTGAACTCAAATGGTATAGATATATTATTTCACACCATTTCCCTCTAATCTCACCAAAAGAGATACAATATGAGGGCAAATTAGTACTTTAAGAGGGTTTAGGAAAGTGGACAAGACTGCTTCTGTGGAGATTTTTCATATTCTCAGCCAAGAAAAATAAATAAATAAACACCTCCCCTCATCCTACACACTATTTTAACTTTATATTGAATGTTAAGCTGCTTCATCTTTTTATCAGTGACAGTTTATCACTTCTCCATGGTTACTAACATGGTCCTTGTTGATATTTTTTATGTGTTTTGCTTTTATCATTTGCTGCATTTATTAAGTTATAGTGTTCTCAGTATTGTTGAATTTGTATTTGTACTGTATGTTCATCTCTCCTTCTGTTCATATGCATGCCCTCTATCATTTGTGTTTATTATGTATTTGTTAACAGATTTTTGGATATGCAACATCTACATCTATGTGACTGCTGCATGAGACAAGAATCCAATAGAGGCCTATATCTATCTAAGAGCATTTGTAAGCAAATGATTCCAGCAATTAAAATTAGTTTAACTATATATCATAAAAATATATACATTAAAAAAAACATCCGAGTCCTCTTTAACACAATGCAGATTTTCAAGCTCCTTTAGAAGAAGAGTCATAGAAAATTATTCAACTATGTGCTTATCTGGAAAACTGAACAAATCAAAGATGGATTGGAAGCACAATCGTGCAGTCACAAAAATAAAATGTTATGGCCGGGAAGTGTGAACACAAACTGGCAGAAAATCTTGTTCACTGTAGGAGATCAAAAGCAGAGACAGATCTCTAAGAAACACACCAACCAGCCACTCTTTGGTCATTTACTGACATTGGTTGACCGATAACAGGAAGTAGAGACTGTATAACAGGACAGACTGCAGACCTAAAAATTGTCAGATGCCATGTAAAAAATAACAGATTTGAAATGATTAAGGCAGCACAGTCGCACGGTTGTTAATAATAATGGATTGGATTTATATAGCGCTTTTCAAGGCACCCAAAGCGCTTTACAATGCCACTATTCATTCACTCTCACATTCACACACTGGTAGAGGCAAGATACGGTTGTAGCCACAGCTGCCCTGGGGCAGACTGACAGAAGCGAGGCTGCCATATCGTGCCATCGGCCCCTCTGGCCAACACCAGTAGGCGGTAGGGTAAAGTGTCTTGCCCAAGGACATAACGACCAGGACAGAGAGCACGAGGATCGAACCGGCGACCTTCCAGTTACAGATACGCTTCCCAACCCCCTGAGTCACGGTCGCCCTCAACAGTTGGCACTGTTGCCTCACAGCAAAAAGGTCCTAAGTTCAATTCCACCATCAGGCCCAGGTCTTTCTGTGTGGAGTTTGCACGTTCTCCGTGGGTTCCCACAGTCATGCAGATGGTGGGGATAGGTTAATTGGAAACACTAAATTGCCCATAGGTAGGAATGCAGTGCAATTGGTTTTCTCTTGTCTATTTGTTCACCCTGCGATAGACTGGCAACCTGTCCAGGGTGTACCCCGCCTCTTGCCCTAAGACAGCTGGGATAGGTTCCAGCTCCCCCCGTGACCCTGAAAAGGATAAGCAGAAGTGAAAGGATGGATGGAAATTATTAAGTAAAATAATAGTTCCTGTCTACTTTATTGTGTTATTTTCTTTTCTTTGTTTTTTGTGGGTTTTTTCTTACTCGGAAAGATTTATTCAGCGATGCATCAAATATTACCTCTTTACACTTTCCACACCTGAATTTTAAGCATTTAGAGAGCGAGGTGTCCGGGACGCAGTGTCATCATAGACGATAGCACAACCTTTCAAGAGATCAGTGAATGTGCACCCCGAGGTCAGGTACATGCTGCAGATGCTTACAGTCATTTTCATACCTTTTGTTCTTTGCTGATATAACTCAAAACTAAAAACACTCTGATACAGGGATTTAAAAAGAGCACCACTGCACCATCATTTAGCAGCTAATTGTTATTTTAATTGTCAGAAATGAACAACGCTCAGTTTTGTTTTCCTGCAGGGCCAGGGATTGCGTTCAATACCCTTCTCACGTTTAGTTCTCACAAATGAGCAAATTCGTTGGTTGTGCCAGTCATTTAATTTACAGGCGGGTGGACTGAAAGGATTGATCATTTGCTTAATCTATTCAAGCCCTTCAGTTGTGTGAATGCTTAACACATCGCATTTATCCCTGGAAGAAAGTTGAGGAGGAGATGAGGGGGAGAGATGTTGAAAGAGAGAAGATGCATAGAGGATATTTACTTTGATGTGCTTGCAAACAAGGCCTTAGCTCACCCTAAAAGAAGATATTTCAGGAAGAGTGATGTAATGGATGCGCATAAACCCCACAACACTAACAAAACTATGAACACACACAGACACTATTACAGGCAACAAATTCAGATAGTCATTCCTTAGAGTTACCTGATAAGGTGCATTACAAACATGTTTTTTAGAACAGTGCTCGAATCTTCCATCTATCTCATTCCCCCACTCTCTCTCTCCTTCATCTCTCGCTCTATCTCGACTGTTTTTTCCCTCTCTTTTCATCTCTGTCACTGTCCTCCAGCTGGCTAGGTGAGATAACTCCTCCACACCGAGATACTCTCAGCTCATTGGCCCAGCAATGGAACACAGGGCACCAGTCAAACACTGCATCATTAGTCGTGTAGATCATGAGCTGAGCCAGAGCGCTTATCAGGTCTTACTGATCCTGCTCTGTCCTAACCCATCCCACAAATCCAACAAGTCTTCAGGAAAAAAAAGCATGCAGAGTTTCAGCTGCTTACCAGCTCCATTTTGTTTAACACCTAATTCCTCTTTGAATACGGAGTAATCAGACTTGTTTGACAGACAAATCAGTGCTCTCAGAATGGCTGACAAAGTAAAGAGATTATTTTGAGAGGCCTTTGCATATTTGCATTAGAGTCCCTTCATTCTGTTGGTTTAAGGCTGATAAAAAAGCTCTGGGCAGGATTTAATTTGTTTGAATGTGGTTAGTAATTACACTTCAGCCAGAGTTCTTCTTGTTGAATAACAATGTCGCCTTGCTTTTGTTCAGGGGGGAGTTAAATAAATTGCCCAATCTATTTCCAGCACTTAAAATCATCTTCCATCAGGCCAGATGATGAAAAATAACTTAAGCTGTGTGCAAGTGTCGATATGTGTGCATACAAATGTCTGTGTCGATGCCTGTAACATTTAATGTGTGTTCAGAGGCATTTCTCTGTCCACCAGACTGCAAGGAGAGAAAAATTGCAAGGGAAATGAGTGTGTGAGAGTGTGAGAGCAAGAGTGGAATAGCGTGACACAAATTCACATTCATACCACAGTACAAACCCTGTTGATGTATTGTTGAGAAATGTGTATCTCAATTGGTTAGCGAGTGGTTTTTGGACATTGCTAGCTGTCACTAGCTGAAACTGCAAATCGGGTGCTACACCAGAATTCTCTTTATGACTGATGCTGTCAACACACTGCAGTCATTGTGCCAACTTGACTGCAAGCACTCACGAACTATAAGCAGAATGCTAGCAAAATCTGAAAAAGGGCAAAACAAAAAACTGTGGTTTGCAGTAGTTGTGCCACAAAACATGTTCACTGCAGCACTGAGGCAGTGCTGCAGTGAACATGTTTTAAAAGGCTTAACATTTACTCCATTTCCAGTTTGTGTTACACTTTTCACAGTTTCGCCACTGCTTGAAGAATATTGGCAAGTGTTTGCAGATATGTCAGTGTGTTTTTTATGAACTACAGGAAAATTTAGCAGCCCAGAAACTTTACCACCAGCACACATTGTTGTGTGCCTTAACTTTCAGTCTTTTACCCAAGCTAATCTGCCATTTTTTTGAGGGGATAAGAGATCTGATCTAGATTATCATATTAAGATTTGGGACACATCATCAGTAGTGGACCTTGGATTCATTGGGTGTTTCGGCCATTATCTAGACACCCTCATCCAAAGAGGCCCTGCCAGGGTTGATCAGGCCCTGGAGTGTGTCACTGGTTTGTGTTAAATTGTTATTTCAAATCTTCTTTCTTCTCTTTAGTTTCCTACAGTTTATTTTCTCCTATCTATTTGCTGCAACGGAGAAATAATACTTACCTCTTTAGCATTTACAGAGCCTAACTTCTTCAAAGGGATAGAAAAGGTGATATAGAGAAGTAAGACAAAACGTACAAGATAGGCGAGAGCAGAGAGGAGAGCCGGAAGGGGGGCGCCCGATCTGGCTTCCCACACCTCTCCGCCAGATTGGGCTGTATGCCCTACCTCCCCACTGCCTACCAGAAAAGGGAAGTGGGAAAGAACACTGAAAAAGCCATTACATGAATATTTTTGCCAGTCACTTGGGGAATACACATTTTTCTCTTGCACCAGGTGGTTGCTGACCAAATTCTATGCCTGTTTTATTGAGGCCTTATCCACTTTACTCTACATTGTCATATGTCTAAAGTGGCAGTCCAGTTAATGTCACATGGTTAGCAGTTCTCTCCAGGTCTGAAAGTCTTTTCAGCCACATTCATTACCCTTCTCTTTAAAAAGAATGCATGTTTGCAGTTTGGCTTCATTTTCTCAGAAGCCTGAAGTTACATCTTGTCATTTATATTGTCTGTGGTTCAGCCTTATGCAACCACCATGTTTTCATGCCTGACTAAATATAAACCTAACCAACAGTGCTAAAGCTAATTTTTTGACACAAGCTTAACATGTTGTATATGGTTTTGTGTGCACTGTTCTCTCTCTGTACTAAGCTAACAGGTGAGGAAAAAGGTTTGTACAATTAAACAGCGGATGCTGTTAAAAAAATGTTCAAATACTGATTATGCTAATGCTAAGGTGCTAATTACATTATGGTTTTTCTTTGTCCTCTTCCAACAACGGTGTTATGTTAAGTCATCTAAAAGTGACTGAGTAATAAGAAGGGTTGGACGATACCTTCATTATCATCAAAGATTTGTGCCATTAAAGTTCTTTTATGTACAGTGTTCAAACTAATTAATTAATCAAAGCTAAAGTTATGAAGACAAATTTGACAGCACAAATTATTTTGTATCCATTAGCCACTGACGAGCTTCATATTTACCTTTACTTTCTCTTCTACCCACAAGCAAAGACAGATGAGCATACTCTGCAAACATTCACAAACTGTGACCAAAATGAGAAATCATGCCTCCAAACACACTCTGTACAGCAAATATTAATGAATGCATAGTATTTTATTCCATGTAGTGTAAACTACATAAAATGTAGTGTAAACTTAATTACCCACCTCTGCCCTCCCCAACCAATTAATACTAGTTTTTAACAATTCCCAACCTGTTAACCTTATTTAATTAGTATTCTTATATTAACTGTCTGACAGTGATTAACCTTCAACAGGAATTTAAGAAGCCGCTGTAAATGAACAGCCTGAGAGCAATTTAGTCACAGAACTGTTGTTAGTTATTTGCCATTACTGTAAATGTTGCTGTACTTGAAGCTTCTCTGCAGAATTGACAATAATTACTAGAGGCTCCATTTTTTACTAATTTCCTGTCATCTTATAGTGTCATACTGAAACCATTGAGCTAACTGGCTTCAGACTCTTGCTTTTAAGAAACAAGTATGGAATAAGTGGGAGAGGGAATATATATATATATATATATATATACACACACACACACACATACATACATAGTCGGTGACAGTACAATTTAAGCTGTTACCAGCTGTTGGTTAGTGCTGAGGGATGACTGCACCCTGGTGGTCCCTCATAGGCTGTTAACTTCACTTTAATTTTAAGCCAACAAATTTTAAATAGTCCTGTGCTGCCATCCTGTGTTTAGTACAAAGAAAATAATTGTTTTAATGTGTCAGAACAGGCCTTTCTGGATGTTAAAAAAAAAAAAGAGAGTGAGAGAGAGAGAGAAAATAAAAAATAAAAGAGTAGTTCTTACATATCATTTATCTATTCATCTATAGAATTATGTATGGTTCTGCCATTTTTTGCCTATGGGATCTCAGTATGTGCTCTTCTCTACTGGTATCATTGATTTAAACACTGTAGCACAAACACAGATTTGAACCCACAAAAGGTGTACTGGTCTATTACCACTCATCAACGGGAAGTAGGATGTCAGATTTTTCTGACAAGTCAGTTGGCTTCTAAGGCTGACCTTTGTCAGAGCGTGTCTCCTCTCCCACCCTCAGATATAACATTTCAAGCAAAAAGGTTAATTTTGAGGGCCTGGACAAATTAGAGAAGGTCAGAAATCGTCTTCCCCCTTCACAACATTACAAGGAAACAAACAGCTTATTAGAAAGATATGCTTGAAAGGCTGAATCAGTGTGTGACTTGAAGAGCATTGAAATATAATGAGCTCCAGAAGGCATTCACGTAGGATAGTGTGGATTATTTAGAGACTGTATGTAGGTTTCAGCAAGGTTTGAGTTGAGTCTCAATATAACCAGGTTGCAAGATATGATTAATTTTGTTGTAATTTTTTTTTTCAATTCTGTGTGCACAATGGATTGGGCTAAATGAAGAACCTCAAGACTTCAGCCAGTAGGTGGTGCTGTAGTTTCCTCAGAGACCACTTTAGAGACAGTGATCTTAATATAACGTTGATGTAATCCAGTAAAGCCCAAAGTCATCCAGTAATGTGATGTCACACATTAACACAGTGCTTACCAGAGGTCATTTTGCTTAAATCACCGCATCATTTCAAGGGTTGGGCTCAGACTGAAAGGGCTAAGTGCTTATGTGCTTATGTATCGTACTATATGTTGGTGCAGGGAATTTATAGCACAATGTAGCAAAAGTGAACATGACTGGCAACATGTTATCAGTAAATGAAGTACCACTCATGCCATATTGTGCAAAAGTTTTGAGCCATTTTTCCTTATAAAATAGAATTTTGCACTAACAAGGAAATTCCCAAAGACAGAAAATCTGTGGCACCAGATGCTATGAAGTGAGGAATACAAAGGTATAACTTTTAGTTTAAATAATCATCAATATGTGCAGAGGAGGTCAGGAGAGATGTACACACGCATCTATAAAACACAGTGGAGGCTCTGTCATGGCTTGGGACTGCGATTCAGCCAGTGATGTTTGGGATCTTTTGAAAATTTATGGAATTATGATGCAGAAAAACACTGTCAGATTTTGATCCACCATGCAGTACCATCTTGAAAGTGTGAAATGCTTTATTTTTGCAGCATGATAATGATGCAAAAAAAATGACCACTGCAGTAAAAATATATCTGGATTCAAAAACAAACCATTGAACACGTTCACTCATAGATTGTCCTCCAAGACCACTGACTACTACAGGCAGCTAAGTTGCCTGGGAACGTTCAGGCTTTATTGAAGACTAAAGGTGGTAATACCAAATATTGACTTCAACCGTGTTAAAATTGTACAAACAATTGTACAAACAATCTATTTTCATTTTTTTCATAAAATATATAGCAAGAGGGAGAGATGTGCACAAAAAAGAAAGGAAATCGTAGATAGAATTTATTGGGGATAAAAGAATTAAAATTTATGAATGATGTCATTTCATATCCAGTCACTTGATTCCATTCCAGGTCATGTTGACTCATCATCTATGCTGATTGGAGATGAGCTGTTCTTTTTTGAGATGGGTTTCCTCAGCAGCTGCCATCGGCAGACTGTAACCGTACCTCTGGGAAGATTAGAGAGGAATGAGTAGCGGGCTTCATGATGTCAGGAAAGGACCATGAGCTCCTCACATCACAACTTTATTAGTGTACGATGTAATCAAGAGCTGTTTGAGCACCAAGTGAGTTAGGTGGAAAATAAAACCACCCACATACAGCTGCTAATGAGTAATAAATGATTAATGATTTCCCCGTTAATCCTCTTAGTTTAAAGGATAGTAGAATATTGTTTTTAGCCTAGCACTACAAAAATTCAAGAAGAACCAGTTTATTGACATTAATACATGCATGCAGAATAAAGGTGCATATTTTTTTCATCATAGGTGTTTTTATTTAATTTTTTGTGTCCTATCAATCCCAAATTTTCATAACTTAGTTGGCCACACTTTTCCTAATGATAGACCTTTTTTTCTATGTCTGCTTTCTTGGTTTTTTTTTCAGTGTGTAACTACCAATTTGGTGCTCCAGGGTAGCTTGCTCAAAAGCACTTAATTCCACCTTTGCAATTTTAATAAATGGAACTATTTACAGTATTTAGTTAATATTTAGTTAATATATTTGCCATGGGTTCTAAATTGGAGTAATGCACAGTATCCAGGGGTCAGTCATTTTAAGGAACAAACACTTCAACTGTGCCAACTGTGACTTCACCTTCTGGATGGGGAACTTCACATACGGGAAGTTATCAGAACGTTGGAGAAGTTGCTGGATCTAGTGTACCCGAGAGATGGGCCATAACCTGGTCTGCCACACATGAAAACAAGAGTTGATACAATACTGGGATACTGCTACATTAAAAGCCCCAATCAAAGCAGCGATGACCTTCTCGGGAGTGAGGAAAACTCCACCCGTTGACTGTTCAATGCTCAGCTGGAAAATCTACGCAGCAATGGTTTTTAACGTTTAACTTCCCAAATCACAGAAAGGGAGTTACCAACTGCTTGCTCCTCCTGTAACATGTCAGTATAGTATGGGGAAAACTGTGTGCCATAACTGCCTGTTGAGTCTGATTAGTTTTAGATGCTTGTAATCGTTTCTGCAATAAGTCAGATTGGGAAGAAAGGGCTCCCTTTGATTGTTGTCATTATATTTTTGGGCAAAATTTCTAGGCCCAGCCAAGATGTGGGGGGATGGAAGGCTCAGTGGTGTCATTGCGTCTTTTTTGCAGATGATGTGGTTCTGTTGACCTCATCAAGAGATGGCCTCCAGCTTGCATTGGAACACTTTGCATTTGAGTGTGAAGCAGATGGAATGGGAATTAGCACCTCCAAGTCTGATTGCATGGTTCTCATGTGGAAAAAGGTGGAGTGTCCGTGACGAGTTTCAGTATTTCAGGATCTTATGTATGTTTGAGGGGAGGTTTGACAGATGGATTGGTGTGGCATCTTCGGTAATGTGGATATGAAGCTTGATTTACAGTTTGATCTATGTTCTGACGCTCACCTATGATCACAAGCTCTGGATAGTTGAAAGAATGAGATTATGGATACAAACAGAAACAAGCTTCCTCTGAAGCATGTCTGGGTTGTCTGTTGTAGATAGGATAAGACGCTTGGGGATTTGGGAGGGACACAGAGTAGAGCCACTATGAATCCACATCCAAAGTAGCCAGTTGGACGTGGTTCAGGCATCTGACCAGAATGGCTTCTGGGCATCTCCTAGATGAAGTGTTTTTGGTATGCCTTAGAAGGAGGAGGAGGTAAGGAGGCCCCAGGGTAGACCCAAGACATTCCAGAGAGATTAGATCTCCTGGCTGGCTGGTTGTGTGTTTATTTCAGTTATTTCATATTGGGGTCAAAATCATGCAGTTTGGGTTTATTATGTAAGTACAACACATAAAATGTTTACTTGAAATTTCTGTGACACCAGAGTCACATGATGGTATATCGACTTTGATGCAATAATGTTGATAAAAGATGTAAATTGTATTAAAGAAAAGCAGAGTTTCCTTTTTTTATATATCATTAACTAAATTAATCATATTAATTACATAAGTAATAATGCTTTGGGAAATAAGATTTCTATTATAATTATTACTATCATTGTTGTTGTTGTTGTTGTTTATGATGGACCGAGTTGAATTAGCAGGAGTCACAGGAATTATTAAAAAAAAGGGTTTTCATTTATTTAACCCAAAAAATTATTTTACAAAAGTAATAAATGATGAGCTAATAAAAGAGGTCAAAGGAACAAAATTAAACTCAGGCAAAGAACTCCAAACTCAACAAACCAAAGGAAATGACACACAGGGGCAGTAGCTGGGTCAGACCACTATGACACAACAGGGGTAACTAAACAAAACACAATCAAAACCACAAAAACTATGCAGCACAGTCTAGCTTTTTAATAAACTAAACACCAAATAAGAAAATCAAAACCCACTAAACCCTAAACTCAAATATTTAGTTAAGTACAAAAGCTTTTTTAATTAAAGAAAATACACATTCTCCCCCTTCAGCAGGAAGTGGTGGTGCAGTCCAATCATCCCTCTTTCTATTTAACTGCTTTAAACCCTAGCTACCACTTTTTGTCTGGCAACTCCCAGGGATCATGAAAGGTGAGAAACAGGTAAAAGAAACAAATATTAGTCACAAACCAAACAAAGTAATGAACTGGTATGAATACATGAGTAAACTAAATATGCGTGCTTACAAATAGAACAAATGTATCCAAACCAATCAATAAACTACTGCAAATTAAAGTGTGTTGTTTTAAATGAAGAAATAAAGAATACAAAAGAGTTACTTGGACTTTTAGAGTGTGGCCATGGGTTTGGCCATCACATTGTTGTTGGTGCTTCCCACAGTAAATTATTATATAAAGCAGGGGTCTCGAACTCCAGACCTTGAGGGCCGGTGTCCTGCAGGTTTTAGATGTGTCCTTGATCCAACACTGACTTAATTGGATAAATTACCTCCTCAACATGTTTTGAAGCTCTCCAGAGGCCTGGTAATGAACTGATCATTTGATTCAGTTATGTTGACCCAGGGTGAGATCTAAAACCTGCAGGACACCGGCCCTCGAGGCCTGGAGTTCGAGACCCCTGATATAAAGAATCTTCTCATGTTACATTCTTGTCTCTATATATAAAATGAAGAAATTAGAAATAAAGAAATAGTAAATAGAAAATAAGAAGTTTTGTGCTATGCAAGTTCTTTTAAATTCTATATTTTATTCTATATCTTCTTTTATTGATCACTTTTATTGATCACTTGTGAATGTGTGTGTGAATGGGTGGATGACCGAATGTAGTGTAAAGCGCTTTGGGGTCCTTAGGGACTGAGTAAAGCACTATACATATACAGGCCATTTACCATTTATTTCAAGCATTCAATTAAAACAAAGTGATTAGCATGATCCAAAAGAATAGTCACTAAAAAAGCATATTTCACCATGGCTACACTGAGTTTTGTGGACATTTTAATTGCTTTCATTTAATCTGTATTTTTTTCTAGTTTCACATGAATTTATATTAAATATTTGAATATATAGAGAGGATGTGATATAAACAGGCTATTGTCAAGAGTAGTGACCTCTATTTTGACAAATGCAAATATACATTTCTATTGTTTTGTTTTAGTTTGTTTGTTTTTAATTAAGTGCTGCTGATATACTGTCACTATAAGTTATTAAAAGTGTATACATTAGTGTACATTACATTAGTACATTAGTGTATACAGTTCCATGGTACAGTTTCACATCTTTCTAAAACAGGAAATACTAGGTGTTACTGTTATAAGTACTGGGTGTTTTAATAACTGTATGCAATCTCTTTCCTGTTACCTTACTTCCTGTTTTGGTGGTTTTGGTGGTTTTTGGGGAGACGTATATCAAAGTTATATGTAACTGCTAATGCTAATATGTACTTTCCTCACACTATTACACAGACACTGAGAGAACATGCACAAGATGTATGACAGTTTATTTATTCACCACTGCAGATGCTTAGACCATGAACAGCAACGACACCCTGTGATACTTTGTGGAATGTGGCATTAGTCCATGGCATGTCTCAGTAAAAATAAACCGCTATTACTTAGTGAACTTTGATATAATGCTATACTTATTATTTACTATAGTGACAAATGAAACAAACAAATAAGTACAGTGATAAAATATATCATTTTTCAGTGAAATACACTATACACATCCATTAAATGTCGTCGTGTTTAGTAATAGAAGCAGCTCGACTCCTCTTTTTAGCATTTCGTGCATTGTGTCTCCGGCTTACTCAGCAAAACAGGGTTTAAGGCAATCTATAACAAACTCTTTGTATTAGATGAATAATTAATCATTTTATGTTTAGATGATCTACACAAAACAGCTGTTTCTTGTTAGTGTTTGCTTTCCTTTTAGTCTTTTCCCCTTGAGAACATTAATATTGATGACATGAAGGGAGGCTGACCAAGCTCTCAGTCATTCTCTCACCACCACCACCACCTCTCTCTCTCTTCCCCTCCCTCTCTCTTATACCCACACCCTGGATGCAGGCAGGCGTGCACACACCGGCAGAATCACTCAGCTTCCGTGCCCCTCTCTTCTCTCCATCTCGCTATCGCTGTCCCTCCCTACTCTCTCCACCGGTGGATTTTAGCCCACTGCTTCGTGGAACGTCGGTAAGAATGATTCATCTCTTAGTATGCTCTTCATTTCTGTGTTTCTCTTTGGTTCTGATTTTTTACCAGGACTCAGACAAAGGATTGGGTGTGGCTAGATGGGCAATGGCAGCAGAAAAAATGTGGGAAAAGGGATGTTGAGGACACTGATGGTCATAGAGATAAAGATACAATATTACAAATTGTTTGGATAATTGGATTTAACAATGAATCGGAAAGGGTGAGAATATCACTGCTAATATTAATATTAATGCTAAGCTTAGTGTATATACATGTCGCGATAAAGAAATGACTCAGTGCGCCATAAACATTCTGGATGTGTGCCAAGCATATCTATTTCTTTGTCAAAGTGATTTTCCTAGGCCCCATTCAAATTCACACTAGTGAGGAGATTGCCGTTGCTTGGTTTGTAAATGACTTGCTGCAGGCTTGTGGGCTTGTCATATTTGCACAGAAGACTCTGACAAAGCAGCAGTTCAGACAGGCATGACTGGGCTAGACTGTGAAAGGCAGATTAGTCAGACCTGAGGCTAGCCTAGGAATAAAACTGCAGTGGAGCCTGTGGAGCATTGCCTATATCCACAAGGCTGCAGGGGTGGATGCAGTAGGGTGAGAGAGAGAGAAAGAGAGAGAGATGATGCAGAGGGAGAGAACAAAGACTTTAGCCTTAGAGAGGTAAAATCAGGGACAAAGGAAAGAAAATACAGCTGGGTGAAAGCAAGCACATGTTGACTACATCTACGTTTTGGAGAAGCCAATGTGAAGCCGTGTGGGAGGCAGCCACCACCCATGTTCATCCATGTGGATGTAGTCTGAGCAGCACATGTAGTAGCCACTCCCTTTATGTACAGTCATTGCAGAGTTTATTCTAAAGGCTAGACAAAGCTTTCACAGATTTAATGGCTCCTACGATGAACTTTCAGATTGCTACAATGATTTTGATCACATTATGCTGCATTATCAATTTAAGGCTCGACAGGAAAGGTCAAATGTGTGTGCTCAGGTATCTTTCTCACCTTTGCCAGCCAAAATGTCTGACAAGCCTGACATGACCGAGATCGCTCGTTTCGACAAGACGAAGCTGAAGAAGACGGAGACAAAAGAGAAAAACCCTCTGCCCACCAAAGAGAGTGAGTGCTCGTTGTGCGCCGTGTGTTTCTGATCACTGTTGAAGCCACAAAGGCTTCGTCGTCTGCAATCATTTGTTACTGTCAGTAGCTCCTCATCATCACTTCCTGTGCTATCGAGAGACCGCATTGTCAGCCGGCGGGAGCTCTGAAGCAAACAGCTGCAATGTCATCACACATTTTATACACAGCAAAATCAAAAAGCAACATCCTCACACACGTTTACTGAACAAGAGCCTACCAACGGTTGTGTTTCTCTCTTCTTTTCTAGCCATTGAGCAAGAGAGGAAAGGCGATGCCACACCTTGACTCAAGCACACGAAGAAAAGAAGCTGAGATGCGGCAACAAAAAGCACTTTCTTTTGATTATTACAGTATTTGAATCTCTTTCATTGTCTTCAGAAATGGGTGCTCTTAAGCTCCCCAGGGTGCTGTTAAGGGTATATGGCATCCTCACAAGGGAGCCTCTGTAACCAATATTAAAACTCCAGCCTGGGTGCCTGTCTTGTGCTGTTAGCGTATAGCTAACATGTCTCCAATGTTGCCAAACTGGGAAGTGGTGTAGTGATGTAGCACAGAGAGACAGGCAGGCATCCAGGCTATAGGGCTGGTGGGGAGCTGGTTATGGACATGGGAGTAATTGAAGTTAAATCATGTGGGATGTTTTCTTAATCAACTTTTTACTTTTATTTATGAAATAAAAATGAAGACATGGAACCAGTCAGTCCTGTGCATCTTGATGTCTCGTTTTTACAGATGTGCAAATCAAGACAATCACAAACACAGACACACACTGTATTTATGAGGCAAAGAAATAAAGCAAATGACTCACACATTAAAATATAGAAAAAAATGTAATATAATGCTGGTGTATGTTTTACCTACTAATGTATGTTAGAGTGCTAATGTTAATGTGATTACAATAAACCAGCATAAGGTTTGGGATCAGAAAATATAGTGCTAGTGGCTAATCAGCCCAAGGTTTTATGGGGCCTTAAGCACAATTTGATTCTGAAGCCATCCCCCACCTCAGAAGCGCCAGCGTTAACAATATGTGGTCCATGCTTGATTTTTTGTGCTTTGTACGCCTAACACAACCCTTATCGTGGCTTATAGTGCACTGGAAAGCACCATAGGCAGATGTTGTTTTCTATGTTCCGAAATGTTTCAGCAAAGCTTCTGAGGAAATATTTTAATCAAGCAGTAGAAGCAGGTCTTAAAAATTAAAACACGGAGCTAACTGAGGTGTAACAATGCTGGATTATAACAGCAAAGACTCCAAAATAAGGCTGGTCTATAGAACAAAAGGCCTGTTTCATAATGGGACAATGGTAGTCAAATATTAAGGACATACATTTTCACCTGTTAGTTACTGAGCAATAACAATTATCTTACACCGAAGAACTAGCTAATAGAATTTTTTCATTATGTTAAAATGATCGTTATTTAGGAACATAATCCAAACACAAAGACCACACATGTTCTCTGGGCTGTTATAACTGACTAGTAAGCTAAAGGTAGGCTGCCAACCATAATGCCTTTGATTCACATACAATATAAACCAAGCTCACCTTACTTAAAGGTTCATTTTTGTTTTTGTTTTATATGTTCAAAATTTATATTCCACGGATGAAAAAAAAAATATATATATATATATATACACATACATTTACCCGCTAGTTTTGTGTGACATTTAATGAGCTTGAGACTCCCCCTGGTGGTGTGGAGGCCTCAAGCAGCTGTGTTGTCTTTTTATGCCCTTATGCTGACTCTTGTAATGTTAAACATGAACTACTAAATTAAATAATAAATTAATCACACACAAACACAAAGCAATATTGAAAATAGAAATATAGTAATTGAGTAACTGTTCAGAATAATTCCGAATTGGAAATTATTCCAATTTATTTATCACAGTGGCTAACATTTCAGGCTACCCTGTCTTATTTGCTATTACTTGACTGATAGACAAAATAATCTGTCTTCAATAACAAACAATTATAATAATCATAACAATAATTCATTTAGCCTTTTTTTTAAGAAAACAAGCGCTAACTATTCAGGGGTGCAGGCTCATGTAATAAATAGAACAGCGTTATGTTTTATGGTGTTACTAAACCAATACAATCTGTCAATCTTGGCTCTAGAATAGAATATAATTAATTGTTAGTTTGGTAGAGAAGTATCAAAAATGTGAAATAAAAAAATACAAACTGCACTACATTTGAAGAAATAGTCACTAACAAACTAAAAAATAATTTTTTTGACCACGTGAAGATAAAAATGTATGCCCACATGGTCTAAAAAATCAGAAAGCTGATGTTCACGCTTAGATTTGTGACAGTGTACAGAAGGATGATCTAATCAAGCGCTGCGGTTTCAGTGTGAAAACTACCACTAACTAAATAAATGCAAAATGAAGAGAATTGAGAGTGTAAGATTTTTACAGGAGACAGAAAAAAACCTACAAACATTTCTAAGCAATGTTAAACATGGGTCTGATAATCAACGTCAGAATTCCCTGCTATGGTGAGATCTGCAGCTTCCATTTCAACTTTGTTGAATTGCAGTTATGCTCTTGGACTGCTGTATGGGACATGCCTCACTTAGAAAACCCTGCTATGAAGTTTTGTTGCCCTTGCACTTAATGATACACGCAGGAGTGTGACGCATTAATATAGCGGTACAGCCATACTCCTGTGTCCAAAGATCATCCCTAACCTGACCACCATCCACAAGTTAGGACTTCCAAACCATGATTCTATAAAAGACACCAGCCTTTTCACATATTTATAGACTCTTAAACGCCTGACGTCTGCTGCTGAGCTCGGTGAATCAACTAAAATTGGAGAAGAAGTCAGTCAACAAAGCTGACGGTTAATGTATCCACAGTCGTAGTGTATTGTTTTAACTGACAGCATTTTGTCCTGTTGAAATGATTGTGTCATTTTAAATATTAAAGTTAAATGGAGCAGTTGACAGAAATAGCTCTATGGGGGTGGGGGTGGGGACCGTTACAATAGCACGTAATGATTTGTATTGTTAAATTTGATTGCATCACCTGCGTTGGAAGAAAAAAAACGTGAACCTGAGTATGGTGTGAAAAATAATTTCATCCCCCATATTCCTGTAAAAGGCACTGGTTATGTTTTGACTTCTAAATTGATGTTCAGAATTATTCAGTAAACATTACGGTGACACCAAAAATGACCAGTAAACCCACCCTAAACTCAATATCAGTGATTTATAACCCCAAATCTCCGCCTGCGGGTGTTGCTCCTGTCACCCTGCCTCCGCCTGTCAAACTTCTCACCTCCCGAGTTCTGATAGACCCACTTCTCGTACTTCACACTGCAAGCCATTCACCAACTCTCACTGGTCTCCTGTGTCCGAAATTTATTTTAGCTCAGTTTTACTAATGCATATTCACTTCACCACTGTCAATTACTTAAAAGGGTACGTGTGTGCAACACGTTCTCACTCCCAAAGTGTGTAAGGTGGTGGGTAAAAAAAAAAAAAAAATTTTCTATGTGCTCCTTGCAACATTCGTTTAAAATGTCACCCAATAAGCCCGGTGTTTTGTCCTGATCTGTAGTCCTGAGAGTTTCGATACTTATGTCGTCATGTAGACACGCCCAGATTGATTGTTTCTATCAGTAAATCCATTAATATCGTTAAAGGTTCTCTATTGGCTTAAGCTGTTCTCTACTATTCTCAACTTTTTGAGAGTAAGTCAGACCGGGGGTGGGGTGGGGAGGGGAGCTGTAGGTTTCAGTCACGACCTTAGCTGATATCTAATTAGTGGGGATTATCTACACCTCTCCGCTTTTTGTGCAGGCTGAGTGAATTATTGTTTTAAGGGATTTTGAGTGGCTTAAAGGGGATCTGACAAGTCCGCTGTCCAAGTCGCAAGTAAAAGTATGAAAAGACAGAAACTGGTGGTGATGATTCCTTGATGAGGGACATGATTATGTGGGCTAAAGCGAGAAAGCGAATCAGCGGGATTAAACGTGATCAGCCTGAAAGGATCATCCAATGCTTAAACCTGCATATAACTTACAGTTTTTTAATATTTTATCAAAAGTCAAACTAAACATATTATGAAATAAAATGACCTTGCAATGCTACATTTTAATTGTCATAGCCCTTACGTGTCTTATGTGTCTTTACTCGTGTAAATCCCAGACTGTTTTCGCACCAAGTTGTTTCCCAGGGAAACATCTATTATCCTATTATCACAACGGTGCCAATTTCGCCGATGTGTGAGGCGGTATTTACATGACTATATACTGTCACTCCTGAAAAGCTGTAAGGCTTTGTAGTACCCAGTGTCCCCATGGGATACTGGTGCCATCTCCCGAATGTTTCAAGTGATTTTATTTATATTATCTTTTAGCTAAGCTATCTTCGATTTGTGTGCACATAAAGATGAACAATAATCACCACAATGAACCCATACAGAGATGACTTTTTGTGTGAATAATGATCTTCTATTAGTCAAAAATAATAATTTTATTCTTAAATGTCTCCAAATCCGGGGGATTATTAGAAGATGGTTTTAATTATTCTATACGTAGTGCTCATATGGATTCACATATACTGACACACATACATATACTTTAAATCCATGCATATACTTTGTTTTTATAATTAGCATCAGAGCCTGGGAACAACAGGTGAATTCGTCTGCGTTGCTTCTTTGAAGTGCACTTATGCACCGACAATTCCTATTTGTCCATGGGAAGCCCCAGCCAATGTCGTTGACGCATTTCACAGTAAAATGTTACTTGCTGGACAAATCTGTCTGTCAAAGGGGGCACGACCATATAAATATCATGAGCGCCGAGTAGGGCGACAAACTTCAGTCGCCTCCTTCTTTTCTTGGCGCTCACATCTGGAATACGTCACACTAGCCTCTGCTTGGAATACACACGCTATGCAACCACTGAATTTCTCTGCAGTCTTGGTTCTGTTCCTGTGTTGTCTTTTTCAGCTGTCATCTGCTTGGTATGTCCTTTTTTTCTCTCGTAAAGAAAGTTTTAAATGCTATAGTTTCTATGGGTTTGCAATTGGTAAAATAACTTACAGGTTTAACATAGCTATCTTTTTTCCCCTCTACAGGACCATGAATAATTTCTTGATGACTGGACCTAAGGTAATACCATTTAAGATTTTAAGAATGAGTGTTGCGTAAAAGCTGTTCCTTCCAGCCAAATTCTATGTAATTAGCACTAACATTAATATTCATAACTTCCTTTCCTTTCTCATCCAAGGCCTATCTGACCTATGCCAGCAGCGTGCGAGTGGGCGCACAGAGTGGGATACAAGAGTGTAAACGCCAATTCGCTTTGGAGAAGTGGAACTGTCCAGAGAACACGCTTTCTTTGTCCCCACACAACGGCATGCGGAGTGGTAAGAACTCTTTTTGAATCAAATCTATGGCAACTAAAATTAGTGAGGTCGTGCGCTTTTTTTGAGAGCAATCTTGAAGCGCCTGTGCGTAAAGTGCTTTTCACGCACAAAACTAGAACTCATCAGTTACGCATTATTCGTGCCAAACTGGATATCCAAGTAAAAAAATCCGGATTTCTTTGTTTGTTATTTATTTTAGCCACAAGGGAAACTTCTTTCGTCCATGCCATCAGCGCTGCCGGAGTGATGTACACGCTCACCAAGAACTGTACGGCTGGGGACTTTGACAACTGCGGCTGCGATGACTCCAAAATTGGACAGCCGGGTAAACATGTATTCCATGACCATTCTATCCGCGGTTACAGTAAGCGATTTCTAAATTGGCTTGTATTCCTACAGCGAAATAACGTCATGTGCTATTTTGTCTCAGGCGGTGTAGGGTGGATTTGGGGAGGATGCAGTGACAATGTTGCTTTTGGGGAGAAGATCTCCAAACAGTTTGTGGACGCGCTGGAAGATGGGCATGACTCGCGCGCAGCGGTCAACTTGCATAACAACAAGGCAGGCAGACTGGTAAGATTTGATCTTAATATTATTGACGGTTTTTTTTTTTTATGTCAATAGTGTTCTGACACAGCGTAATAAATGAAAAACGAGATCGTTGTTTTTGTTTGGCTTTCTGTTTATTTTTTGGTAAAACGTTTGTGCTCTCGACAGGCAATCAAAGCAACCATGAGGAAAGCCTGCAAATGTCACGGAGTATCTGGAAGCTGCACCATCCAAACCTGCTGGATGCAGATGGCCGATTTCAGAGAAGTGGGCAACTACTTGAAGATGAAGTACAAACATGCAAAGGAACTGGAAATGGACAAGAAAGCGGCGAGAGCAGGGAACAGCGCGGACAACCGAGACGCAGTCACGCACACTTTTTTGAGCGTCGCTACAAGGGAACTCATTTACCTGGAGAGTTCTCCAAATTACTGCGTCAAGAACCAGACCCTCGGACTCCACGGTACAGAGGGACGGGAGTGCTTTAAGGAGGACAAGAACATGTCCGAGTGGGAGAAAAATAGCTGCCGCAGATTGTGCAATGAATGCGGCCTAAAAGTGGTGAAGAAGCGCACAGAGGTTTTCACCAGCTGCAACTGCAAATTTCACTGGTGTTGCACAGTTAAGTGTGAAAAATGCAAGCGAGTTGTAGCCAAATACTTTTGCGCGCACAAAAGTGGGAGGAAAAAGAACAAAAAAGGCAGGAACAGTGCGCATCAACAATGACTGGGATCTCTTGCAAAATTTGAACTCTTCACATTATTCGATAAATATGATTTTCATCATATTAACCAGTTTTATATTTACGAACTACATGAGAAATTATTCTGCATCACATGAATGTTATTTAAATTTTTTAGCTAAAGTCCTTTAAAGCACCTTTCCCCCCTTTAGTTTTGAATGGAGTGTGTATAGGTCAAATTTTGTCTTGTGGACCAAAATCTCCAAGCATTGGAGCAACAGTAGCAGTGTTGGGAACTTGGGAGTTCCGAGGATGTTTGTTCGCTGTTTATCACGTGTGACTACTGAAATTGGTTTAATATTTAAAAGTCTACCTAATAATTATTTAAAATAATAAATATTTTTATACAATACACGTAACTGCCTCCCAGTTTGTCGGTGGTAAAATTCTGAGTCTTTTAGTCTTATATGCGGGTGCCTTGGTGTCATACAGTCTTTGGTAGGTAAATAAATTACTTCCTAATGCCAACCTTTGAAGTGCGAATAGGCGTCTCCTGAACCAGTCACCCAATCAGCTTTCTCGGGTCTCAAGACAAAGAAGAAGACTTATTTGGTCCTCAGTCAAGTAAAGGACAAAGCTGCAGCACACGGGGTCAAAATACCTACATCTCTATAAGCAGGATAACGACAACGGGATAGGTGAAGATGGCGCAATCAATTTTTTGGCTGCTGTTTGTTTCGTGTAGAATCAATCCTGGATACGCTTGGTAAGACATGTATACACTAGTTGCATGCATGCTTTAAAATAAGTGAACAGAAGACAGAATTATATGACTTTTATTATTATTATTATCATTATTATTATTGTTCTCAGGGTCGCAAGCAATTTTCTGATGACGGGGTCAAAGGTATATATACATATATATTTGATTGCTTTTATTGTGGAAACATTTTTTTCCACATTTCAAATGTAATAAAAACAAAATAAAGGACAGACTGTCACTGCCTCTTCTGCAGGACTATCTCACCTACGCAAAGAGCGTGCAGGTGGGCACACAGACTGGCGTCCAGGAGTGCAAACGCCAGTTTGCCTGGGATAGATGGAACTGCCCCGACAGCGCAACCCAGCTTAAAGGACTGAAACGAGGTAGTTATTGTTTCTCTATTGAGCCTCAAGTTTTATTCGGCATTTCCAACCAAATGATTGGTTTTCCCAGATTTTCCTGGCAAAAAGTAATTTCCAGTGTTTCTATGCTTTTTATGTGTTAATTAAAGCAATTAAATCAATTAAAATATCTTTACAGAACTATTGTTAGACTTGTTGCAATCTCTGCTACGCCCCTGGCCAGACCTGCCTTTAAAATACTCTTTTACCCGTGCTTGAATATGCACACGCACACCCATGGATGTGGATCTATTTTTCATGTTTTTGATGCTGATTTAGTTGGTGACCTTTGGACATGTTGACCTTTATACCACTTTATTTTTCTTTGTACCTTTGTAGTGTGGCCTTGATTATCACAGAGTTATAATAAAAACAATGCAACATTCTACACGTTATTAGTCAATGCTGGTTATGTATTCTCCTATAAGAGGCTGTGGCAGTAGACCTTGTATGTTTCCTCTCATTCAGCCACCAGAGAAACGGCTTTCGTTCATGCTATCAGTTCAGCAGGGGTCATGTACACTCTGACCAGGAACTGCAGTCTTGGCGAACTCGAAAACTGTGGCTGCGATGGTTCAAAGAACGGAAAGCTTGGTGAGTCAACGTACGAGTTACAGCGCCATTTGTCAACATGCAAGTTCTTAATTAATGATCTTTAAGTATTCAAAACTGTGTCGTGCAGGCGGTCGCGGATGGTTGTGGGGTGGCTGCAGTGCTAACGTGGAGTTTGGAGAGAGGATTTCCAAAGAGTACGTGGATGCGGAAGAGACGGGTCAGGACTCTAGGGCTGCTGTCAACCTCCACAACAACGCGGCTGGCCGATTGGTGAGTTGTTTTCAAACGACACGCACTTCTTTACTAACCCTTCATCACTCAGCGCTAAGGCATCAGCAGCCGTTAACAGAACCTTGTTTCCAACAGGCCGTGAAAGACACAATGACGCGTATCTGCAGATGCCACGGAATGTCTGAGAGCTGCAGTGTCAAAACCTGCTGGACACAGCTGTCCGATTTCAGAGCCGTGGGCAATTACTTGAGGATCAAGTACATTCACGCTGAAAAGCTGGACATCGACCAAAAGCGCATGAACGCCGGTAACAGCGCGGATATCCAAGGTGCCATCATGGACGCGCTCGGCAGCATCGCACAGTCAGAGCTCATCTACCTACAGGACTCTCCAGACTACTGCAGGAAGAACGCCAGCTTGGGGGCGCACGGCACGGAGGGCAGGGAGTGTCTGCTGCACGGACAGGGCTTGACGCAAGGGGAAAGAAGGAGCTGCCGCAGGCTGTGTCACGAATGCGGCCTGGGAGTGGAAGAAAAGCGCACGGAGGTGATGAGTAGCTGTAACTGCAAATTCCACTGGTGCTGTAAGGTGCACTGCGAGGACTGCGCCCACGTTACAGTCAAACACGTGTGCGGCAGGAAGGACGGTGGGGATGGAAAACGAAGAGATCGTGGACCCAAATGAAAACGACTGCGTTTATGGATTTGTCTGTTTGCACTTTCCCCCCTCTTTCGTGTATGATATCCTAGTGTCTATTTATTAAGAATGCTGTAATTAAAATAAAAATGTAAAAAAAAAAACTTCTAAATATTTGTATCTACAATTTCAGTTTTTCTCTAGAAGAGGGCCACCACAGTTTCTGACACCGCGCACGCACATAATAAGAATCAACTGCATGCATTTTAAAAGGGGGATTACAGGGATAACATCGTGCAGTTTACGCCACACCGAGGTGTCGATCCAGCGTTTATCCGCCACCACTTTGATGTCAATGTGGATTGATTTTTATTCAAAGAGCAAAGAGCCTTTGAAAGACAAATTAGGGAAGCGCTTCCACCATTCAAGTTACAGTGTTTGGTTGGTAATCGGCGACACCATTGCCCACGCTAGTCTTTGTCACATTCCAAATGGAATGCAAATGTGTCTCAACACATTAAAGCTAAAGCCTGGTATTTATTCGCTGTTACATGAATCTTGTATATGCAATCAGACACTTATATAAAAGCATGACTCACTTTTTTCCCCTGAAAAGCAAGATGATTTCTAATCTTATCATCTGCAAGTAATTAGGTATTAGTATTAGATCTATCTCTGCTGGCATGTCAGTTTTTCTCTCCTGTACCCCCTGTATCTCCAAAACCTTGCCTCTCAGCTGGATGTGTCATAAATCTGCCACTGATTCCACTAAATGACTGATGGCATGGATATTACCTTCTTCAGGGGGCCCATGGCTGGAGGGGAAGGCGTAGGGGGAGGGAATGTTAACAGTTATGGGTCTGGTGACAGGTCTGTTTCACTATCTTTACAGAACAGTTACTGTTGCACCAATAAAAACACAGAGATAAGTGAGAAATTCTGACATGAATTATCAGACTATCTGGTGTCTCTACATCATAAAGCCCCGAGACCTGGGGCAAAACAGCGAATGCATTCCACTTTTTCAGTTTTCAACCATGTTTGCAATGTGAAATTAGGCATGTCATATTAAATCTAAACACAAACACTGTGGCAAATAGTTACACAACTCTACAAATAAACAGACTACTGTTAGCGTATGTACTGTTTGGGGACAAAATTGGGTTCTAACACAACCAAGGATCAAAGAAGCATAACATCAAGTTAAATTCCTGGCTGCAGAAGCAAACAAATAACACTCTCACCGACCTGAAACGCTCCCTCCCACACTTCCCATTTGTCTGTTTCCCCTCTAGGGATGTCCCGTATTTCCCATGCTGTCCTGCTGTGCGTTAATGAAGGTTTTGCCCCACTGGAGGCCCTCACGCTTTATCTCTACTCTCCAGTGAATACATTACTGGTGCCATATTGTTCCCATATGATGCTCAGCTGTGCTTGGATTTACTCTACAAGTGAGATGCCCCTGAGCAGACCCTGCATTTGACATTTTTTTTCACCCACTAAACTGCATTTATTTATCTTTCAGGAGTTTTATGATTTTAGCATTTCAAACATTTTAGACTCAGTAAAGGAATATTTTTTTTAAGGAAGAACTTACATTGACCCAATCACTTTTTATTATTTATACCACATTTGGTGGCAGTTACATGTCACAGGGGTATGTTTCCAATTCAGGATAAAAGAAGAAAACAGAGGTAGGGGGTTCTGCCACAAGGACCCCCCAGGGGAACTTGTGTATTCTCCCAGAGTGGCTCAGGGGGGTCAGAGCGTGATTGATCACCCCTTCTCATTGCTGCCCTCCTCTATCACCAGGGTGTGAGATACCAAGAGGTCTCACACAAGCTGCAGGTGGGAAAAAAGACCGAACACAACCAACAATAAGACTAAAAGGTAGAATGGTAATAAAAGTGTGTGTGTGTGTGTGTGTGTGTGTGTGTGTGTGTGTGTGTGTGTGTGTGTATATATATATATATATATATATATATATATATATATATATAAAACCCTAACTCACAATGTGAGACATAACATCTACAATCCAAGCATCACTATTTATCCCGGGTTTGCATTTCAGTTTGCAAGTCTGCTGTCCATTAAAAATTGACAATCAACTTTGAGCAGACTTAACCATGTGTTAGAAATGAAATCAACAGCCTCTGTGTTTACAGATCGACCATTTGCAGTGCATGCATGCTCTATTCATAGCTTTCTGACCACAGAAGCCTTTTACTCTCTTACACAATAGGTGAGAGAGTATAAAAAAAAAACACACGCATTCTTAAAGTGTGCTTAAGCAGGGGTAATTTTAGACCGATCATTTCACAGTGATGAGTAAGATGATGGCTGGCAAGTAAAGTCACTGTGTTATCAAGTGTAAGTTATCATTCACAACAGACAAGAATGAATTTTTCTAACGTTCCCTCAAAAGCAGAGGTGATGGGATGGAATGCCCAAACTCTAGCGGACTACATGCGGAAGGTGAGTATTAAAACTAGTTTGAAGGTGAAAGTAGAGATGTTTATACCTTCCAAGTACTGTAGTCTCTTGATTAACATTATTTATGAACATCTGATAAGCGCGACTGCATAATTTGCAAAAACAAAAGCTCACTTTTTAACCAAGAAAAAGATATATTTCCTGCTTTTTCATTCATGCCTTGTTTTAGTTGGTAACACCTTATCTAAAAAGTAGCATTTCACGCTAATTTAAGGAAACACCAAACATACAAGAAAACTTGCATGGTTTAAATGTGCTCAAAGCTTCACTCTCCTCTCAGCTTAAACTGCCAGGCTGTGACAGAGTAGTGACAAAGAGCAGCATAGATGGAGCACAGTTTATGGTAAGCGTGTGTGTGTGTGTGTGTGTGTGTGTGTGTGTGTGTGTAACATTTCTTTTTTTATTATTCTGAAATCACAATAAATCTGACTTTCATGATCTCCAAATCCATGTCATGTAGAATATGACAGAGTGTGATCTGCAAGTGTTCCCCTGCCTCTTTGTCCCGTGAGTCTAACTGAAAGTGTATTTCTTACACTGACAAATTACCCAACAATTAATATCTCTGAAAACATGAAAAGGTTCATTATATTGATTGGTTGCATGTTTTTTTGTATTAAGTATTTTGGACCCTAAATTAATAAATAATATAATGATACTTACCATCTTTGATAATATTTTACTTGTCTCTGTGCTGCACCTTTATAGAGTAATTACTAAGATACAAACTGAAATCAACAAAGAAGAGCGCAAGAAGGCTACTAGTCACAAGTAAGAGCGTAAACTACATACACTATTTATATCTTCAGCTGACTCTAAAACAGTTGCTCACCGAACATAAAAAAAAACCTGTCTGTTTTATTTTTTTGTCCAGATCAAAACCGCTGAAGTATCCGAAACAAGATAAAGGTCAGTTTAACCGTGTCTGTAACATTGTGCTACCATCTTTCGTAAGGCTTCACTGTCCTCTTTTTACAATTTATTTCACTACAGTATTTGTACAAGAAGTAGACGTTTGGGAATCTGATGAGTTCGTAAGTAAATACACTAGCCACTTCATTAGGCACCCCTTGCTTGCTTGTTGGACCCCCTTTTGCTTTCAGAATCACTTAATATTTGTGGCACAGAGTGCATCAAAGTGCTGGAAACATTCCTCAGAGATTTTAGTCCATGTTTACACGATGGCATTTTGCAGTTGTTGGTTCTGATTCTAATCGTTGAGTTTGAGAGGATCTGAGCTTTGTGACGTGGTGCAGCAGCCAAACTCGACTAGATGTTTCTCAAATCTTCTACTGCCTGACTTTGATGACCATGTGTGAACTGTTGCCTCAGTTTCCTGTTCTTAGTTGACAGGAGTCGTCTTCTTCTCCTGCAGCCCATCTGCTTCAATGTGTTGTGTGTTCAGGGATGCTCTTTTGCATAACTTGGTTGTATCGAATTACTGCTGAGTTAGTTACCATTTTGAACTCGGACATTCCACTTACTGCATATTTTCTCTTTTTCTGACCATTTTCTGTAAATCCTTTATCTATGTGAGGGAAAAACCCAGGGGTTCATCAGTTTCTGAAATATTCAGACAAGGCGATAACAATCATGCCACATTCAGCAGGTGGCTTTCAAGATGTTTGCATGCCTAAATGCACTGCCGTAAACGTGATTACCAAGTTGATATTTGTTTTAACAAGCAATTGTACATATGCACCTAACAGCTTAATTACGCACCTAATACGTCATGTGAAATTTTTTTAAAAAGTTGCTTTTGTCATGAGTTGCACTCATGCGCTCTGCTTGTATCACATGTCCGGGCTGCGGTAAGGACAATGAGAGCGATGATCCAATCTATGAGGGTCCAGAACACGAAGCAGAGAATTACAACTGCAGTGTAGTTGAGCAACAACCAGGACAGGACAAGACAAGTGAAGCAAAGTACAAGCAGCCTGCTGCTGGAGACCTAGCGAAGCCTCCAAGACCCCCCCGAGGGCCAAAACCTCCAGACTGTCAAAGAGGTAAAGGAGAGCAATTCAGAATAATACTGTATAAAGAAATGCAGTTATATATGTAAGCATCTCAGTGCCTATATGAATTGGGGACACTTTCACAGAGATACTAGACTATATTAGACCTGTCTGTATGGGTAGAGCAGCCCTATTTTTGCTCAGAGATTAGTCTGAGACAAGACTGACAAAAACAAAGACTAATTTCAAGCCAAACAAAATAGACACTTTACCCCCAGGCTGACTCAAGACTGTGGCACCAATCAGTGACATTTGCTTTGACTAGTGTGACTCACTGGTAAAAAGAGGAATGACTTCAAATTTGCGGTTTGCTAACATTATTATGCAGCTTTTTTTGAGGCTGTAGCACTGAAAATGTAGCTCTGCTACAGGTTTCTGTGATGAGAATTTTATGCAGCATGTTATGCCTACCTACACTGTACAATTTCTTCTAAGGTTTGACTATTTATTTATTATATTTTTTGGAAGTAGCTAATTCTCCTGCTCCTCCTTTACCTAGTATGCTTTGAAACCAGAACTGGCATTAATGTGTCCTGAATGTATGATAACATGTGCACAGAACCTCTTCCTGATCCACCATTCTCTCAAAGAACCTTCAAACCTCCACTGCCATCAACCCCAAGGGGGGATCACATCCTCCAAAGACCGTTAAAACCAGCAGGTAACAAAAATGTGTTGAATCAAAAAGCTGAATTTACCAGTTATGATGAGTGTTGTACGCCCATTTCATTGAAAGATTTCCTTTTTTTTTTTTTTTTTATAAGTTCCTGCAAGTGTGCACTTAGACCGGAGCAAGAAGCCTGGATCATCCCAAAAAGACATTCCAAAAATAAGTATGCAACCTACAACATGCTGGAATAGTTATAGCAGGTGTCCTACAAAAGTGTTACACTGTTGTTACAATGTTTATCATTTCTATTTCACACCATCAACAATGTCCACAAGAGGGCAGTGCTGTAAAAGATACTATCAGCAAACCTCATCATCCAAAGGTGCCTGTGCCTACTGATGTGTCCAATAGGTAGAACAGCCTGAACAATTTATGAGCATAAAAAGACGTTCACTTTAATTCAATGCAACTATTTAATAATTGTGTGTGTTGAATCTCTCCTCTTTCAGGCCAAGTAAATTAATTCCAGAACCTTCAGGAGTGACACAATCTACAGAAGAATACAATTCGACACCAAGACTAAAAAAGGTATTAAAAAAAAAAGTGCGTTAAGTTATTTATACAAATGTGAGAAAACCCAATGGTCCAATTAAGGTTTTATTTATAGATCATGAGCACTTTCAGAAAGGAAACAGCAGATCACAATGCTGTACAAAGAGAAAGAACAACAGAGATGCTTATATCTTATACACTGCCTTTTATTAACTAGTCTAACTGGAACTGTCTGTGATAGCGCTACACTTACACTGACTGTTCTATCATGGTGCGCTCAGGGCTTGGATTCGAGTTGGTATGGAGGAAAGTTGACAAGACACCAAGCTGAGGCTGCTCTTCGGGAGGTCAACAAGGTCAGATGTTGCACCTTCTCATTCTAAAGCAGACAGAAAAACACACACACACACACACACACACACACACACACACACACACACACACACACACACACACATCTGAAATGTTACTGGATGCATAATGTGAATGTATGGGTTTGTGTATTTACATGTATGTATCTTTAAGGATGGTGCCTTTGTGGTGAGGGACAGCTCTAACGGCTCAGTCGAGCACCCCTTCACCCTGATGCTGCTGTATCAAGACAAGGTTTACAACATTAAGATCCGTCACCAAGGCAATGGCTACACTCTCGGCAGTGGCCTCAAAAACACCAAGGTAAACTGGAAGCAATGACAGCGTAATGTTACAAAAAAAAAAAAATCAATATGCTCGCTTAAAGTAAACTATTCACATCTTGCGGCACGCCTCGGGGAATGTGTGATGCTAAGTTGTGCTGCACTGCATCATTAGGTCCCCGTCATTTTTTGTGTGTGCTGTTTGTGCTTCAGAGTTTCCCTGGGGTGAAGGAGCTGATTAACCATCACACACACACCCCGCTGCAGCTCATTGATGCCACAGACCAGAGTCATGAAGAGCACCCCCAGAGTTGTCTGCTGCACCCTACGGGACATTGACCAGCACTGACAACAGTTTTAATGTGTGTGTTCGCACCTTTCTCTGTGCTCATATATGCTAATCTGTGTGCATGCATGCATGCGTGGCCTATTCAAAATCTTTTTAAGAACATGTAAAGCAAATGTCACAATTTTCACTCTCAAAGGTCATTGTTATGCAATTCATCTTTGTGCTGCTCTCACTTGTATTTTTAGTAAACACAAAGAGAGATTTTTTTTTCTTACATGGGTCATGGTTTGTTCACAAAGGAGCACAGCATTACCTCCTTTATTCACACCTCTGAGGACTGCTGCTTAACTGCCTCTTGGATTTTTAGAGACGCCAACTTGTCAGGGTGGCCAACACAAACGATCAGATCACATTGTCTCTGATTGGTTCGCACTGCCGGCAGAAAGCAAATATCTTGTTTCACAGCTGTGTCAGATCTATCAAATATTATTACACTTTAAAACCACACAGTCTGAATTTAAAACCGAAACACAAAACATGTACTGACATATTAGGTTGCTTTCTCGTTTGTCTTGCTATTTCAAACAGCACTACTAATTCAGTGTGACTGACAACAACATATGTTTTTGTGTCCTAGATTTACATAGCAATGTAATGCAAGCCAAATTAGTTGAATCTGAGAGATGTGCTGATGGACACATTTGTCCTTTATTTAGTACATCAGGACTTAGCAGGGCAGCTCAAATAAGTCAAAAGATATAGACCAAAAACTGAGTGAGATATGTATTTGATCCCATACAATCAGCCAGAACTCAGGTTGTCCCCATGTGACACTTAATCAGTCAAACAATTATAGATACTCCTGAGCTCAACTCATTATGTATATTAAGCACACCTGTCTACAGAATTAATTTCTTCCACCAAAATAGAGACCAAAGAACTGTCAGAGGACATCAGGGACAACACTGTAGATTTGTACAAGGCTGTTATGGGCTACAAGACCATCAACAATAAGCTTGGTAAAAAGATAACAACTATTGGTGTGACTATTTTACAATTAAAGAAATATATAATGAACATTAATCGAGCCTTTGCATTTATTTAGAAGTGAAATAATGTTTTCCACTTAAGCGTCCAAAAATATTATACCTAAAACACTTTTACATTAACTTGAGTACACCTCGTATGATTTGTTGTTGGGGATAACTTAATTCATTGCAAAAATGTACTATATCAAAACATAATTTTAGATTAAACATATATATATATATATATATATATATATATATATATATATATATATATATATATATATATATATACATATACATATATATATATATATATATATATATATATATATATATTTGGGTCCAGGCTTTTAGATATTTAAGTGAGCAGATAAGAAAGTTACACTGATCTGACAGTTGTTGCACAAAGCTGTCCCCCGTGGCAAAAAAAAAAAAAAAAGGTAGCTGCATGCCTCACATCAAAGAGCTTGATGGACAACCACGTGTAAAACCCTTCAGTTACTCCTATCTACCAATCAGCAGAGCACAGTTTGACAGACATCATGTAGTATCACGCAGATCTGCACCACTGACACCGACAAGCAAGGCTGAGCCAGCCCATAATGCCCTTGTAGTTATCACATTTCACATCTGGGAGAGGAGTTTCATCATCTGCTTTGCATATTTGCAAATTGATCAGCAACTTCACGTTAGTGGCAAAAATGATTGTTTTCTGACATTTTTGAAGTACCAAGTAAGGGAGTCAAACATACGTGCCAGACGATCCAAGGCGCTTGAAAGGGAATCTAGCTCTCTCATTATGTTCACCAGGTCAATGCAGGTGTTAGAGGTAGCTTCTTCTTCAACCTTCTTTGTGTTCTCCATCTGAAAATGAAGTTCATACACACAAAAAACAGTCAGTCACCTATCAGCATACACAAGGTAAATCAAATGTGACAGACAATCATGAATGGCAATGTTGTATTTCAGCTAAAAGTCATCCATAACAGTAAAACTAAAACACATATTTTACTGTTTACATTTAGGGTAGGGCTCCAAAAAACAAAGAAAAAAATGACAGAACACATTTTTATTTCAATTTTTATTAATTTATTTAATTAATTTACTTAAAAAATCTTTCTAAAAAAATTACACAGACCAGGGCAGTTTAATAGTGAGAAAACAAACATTACAGTCCATTCAAATGAATAATTAACCATCAAAATACTGTTTTAGTGCAAGTAGTCAGAACTAAACAAGGCATGAATGCCCACCTCCAGCTACCAAAAACAAACAGATCCGCTGGGATTTCAATGTTAACATTTAAAAGTTAAAACTTGTTAATTCTAGTGCCTACTTGTGAACTCAAAACTCTTATAAGCATCACATCTGAGAAAGTGTTGTGACAGCAGTCTCAGCAGATTTGTCAATCTGTGACTCCTGGTCAGGGTCTCCGCAAACAGCAGCTCTACTTTTGAGATAAGCTTCCTTCAGCTTTTGCATAGAGACTCCCAGCTCCGGACTAGTCCGCAACGCCACCATATCATAGGCCATCCAGGTCAGGTGCGCTGCGGGCAGACAGATAAGAAGAGAGTGACATCGCATGTTTCAGACATTTATTTTAGTTACCTAAGCTTCACGCCCAAGCTATCTGAGCTCATATTGACCTCTCTAAATATGCCACAATACCGTTAACGTCCCATACCTGACATACTCTCAACGTCTTCAATCATCCTCTCCAATTCCTTGTTCATCGCCAGCATGTCGTCGTCGCTGATGCGTGGAAGCTCGGAGCGAGTGGACGAATCGGCCATCCTGATTGCACACGTATTATTTATTTTATCACGTCTCCCTTTACAAACACCTCCGCATGAAAATAGCTAACGTTAGCTAACGCTAGGAACGAGCCTGTTACTGTTAGCAAAGTGATGTTAGGGCAGAAAAAAAGTTAGCAAAGTAGACTTCTAAAACTAAGATGTTGTAACATTTGTCGAGGCAGGCTAGTAAACTTGAGTTTTCTCGCCGGGGTCTGAAGGTAATGTTCAAAACTTATAAACTTACCTTAGGAAAGTTTGTCGGCTGCTTTGGAAAATAAGGGTCTCGCGCTAATGTAAGAAAGCAAAAAATAAGCATGCGCATTGTCATGTCACAAACGCTCACTTTGAACTGTGATGAGGTTTTAATATCCTACACAGTAATGCACTATTTTAACACATGAATTGAATAAACCTATTGTAACAAAACCTGCTATCATGCGAATAGAGTGTAGGTGACTGTATTCTTTATATTATCATAAATGGTCATTTGGATTCAGCAATGGAAGCCTATATTATTTCAAGGAGGTAATCTCGTCCCCCTAGAGTTATATAAACTGAATCTGCTTACAGTCCATTTTCCTCATTACTGCTGGAGGCAAGTATTAAGTGAGTACTTTTCCTGTTTGTTGTGTAACAATATATATATTGATGTAATATATTGTTTTGTTCATGAACAATATACTGTTTCCTTAAGGCTATTTCTTAAGGATTTTTGAATCAGATCGTTTACTCAAGTAGTCTACTTTTATATGTTTGACATGAAATGTTTGTAAAGATTAAAAAGAAATCATAAACCAGGGTGTTAACAAAATTGTCTGCCATAGGTTAAACTTAATAGTATCCTTGTAATATCCAAAAAATATGACAAATGGTGGACAAACACCATGAGTGGAAAATTATTTTTCCACTCAAGTAGTCAACTAGCTGACAACAGGAAAAAAAAATGAGCTCACCTGAAAAAACAGCCAATCAAAATAGAGGGGGGCGTTTCCAGAGGAAAAGATAAAAGTGTGCCAGGTGACATCTTGACATACAAGCAAGGACAAAGACAAGAGTAAAGAGAAAGAGCAGGACTTTTGGAGTGGAGAGAAAGAGTCTGAGAAGTCTTGAGAAGAAAACCCATCAAAGGCAAAGAATTAAGAAGAGACAGAGAAGTGAGAAGAAACTTGACAATGTCTTCATTTGAGGCCCAGAGTCAGTCTCCTCCTCGATGTGGCCCGCAGTTTCCGAGCCTCGGCCAGGAGCCCCCTGAACTCAGCATGTACGGCGACTGTTACTACCCTCCTCCTTCACTGCCAAGTCCTCAGCGCACTACTCCTACCACCTATGAGATAAGTGACTACACCAGCTCCTCCTCAAACCCTTACCTATGGTTTAACAGCTCTGGGATCAACACATCGCCGTACCTGGCTACCACCGGCCCGCCAGGTAATCCCGGCCCTCCGTTTGTTCCTCAGCACTATGGCATGCAGAGGCCTTACCTGGGTCCACCTGGTGCTGGCGGTCCAGGAGGGGAACTGAGCTGGTTCTCCCTCCCTTCACAAGAAGATTTGATGAAGCTGGTACGCCCCCCTTACTCCTACTCTGCTCTCATCGCTATGGCTATCCATGGAGCACCAGACAAGAGACTGACGCTGAGTCAAATTTATCAGTACGTCGCTGATAATTTCCCTTTCTACAACAAGAGCAAAGCGGGCTGGCAGAACTCTATCAGACACAACCTGTCCCTTAATGACTGCTTCAAAAAAGTGCCAAGAGATGAGGATGACCCAGGTATGTAATTTTTGCATTTTGCATAGTTATGGTTGTGCTTTGAATTACTCTTCCATTCTAAAAGTCTTATTTTCTTCCTTGATAATTTAGGTAAGGGCAACTACTGGACACTTGACCCAAACTGTGAAAAGATGTTCGACAATGGAAACTTCCGCCGCAAAAGAAAGAGAAAGTCTGATTCTCTGTCCAGTGGAGATGGCAGTTCAGGGCCTCCAGAATCAGGTGACAGTGAGAGGGCCAGTCCTAAACACTCCAGCAACCCCAGCCTAAACATGTCGCCCGCAACGGACAGGATTCCTTCACCTTCACTGTCAGTTCCCGGGCCGTGCCTGAGCAGCTTCTTATCTGAAATGTCTGGAGTCTCCAATGGGGGAACAAATGAGGTGGGA
Organism: Aulonocara sp. 'chitande type north' Nkhata Bay; assembly: GCF_057382095.1. NCBI lineage: Eukaryota > Metazoa > Chordata > Actinopteri > Cichliformes > Cichlidae > Aulonocara > Aulonocara sp. 'chitande type north' Nkhata Bay. Next base: position 20,508,496 of record NC_141345.1, read on the forward strand.
GGTAGTGGGTTGAGCAGGCCGCTGCAGATGAACGTTCCTTTAGATGGGCCACATAGACCCACACAGCCAGGAAGCTTTAGTACCTATTCGGCCAACTCCAGTGGTTCAGAGTGGGTACCACAAGTTCCAGCTCCACCCGCACTCTCCTCTTCACCCAGCCACTCCTCGTTAGGTTACACTAGCCCCATTCTGAATCAGTACAATGGCTCCAACAGTCATTTTTACCCTACACTGAGTTCTACAGGTGTCATCTATCATCGTGAGGGCACAGAGGTTTAATAAGACGTTGATGGGGGAGAAGGTGTTTGAAGAGACTCTTGATGGGAAATCCATCTGGTTATTTTTTTTTCTAAGAGAGGGTCCGTTGTAGAAAATACACAAACACAAAGTGTGTTTGCGCTGACTGAGACAGTTGAGATCACCAAAGCGTGTGAAAGCTGCGTAAAAAGTCTTTAATTCCCACAGGAACAGCTTAGTCAGCTGCAGCGGACTATAGTTATCACTCCCTGAAACCGCAGCCAGACTCACTATCAGATCTTCAGTCAGCTTTTATTCTAACTAAAGCTTGTTTCTATCTGATCTGAGTCATTATTAGCAGATCCTAGATCTGAAGTGCTGACATCAGGCTATTCCACTGCTATCTATGATTCTCCGATGGTATCGCCATTACAATGCTCAGCATATTTAGAGTAGGTAAATTATTCTGTTGTCTACAAAACATCTGTAGTTATTGCTGTAAAGTAAAAAACAAGTAAAAATGTTAATGTATACCATGTTTTTTTATAGTGCTAAAACAAAAGCATCTCATTGACCTACAGTCTTAACGGTAATTGCAGTTTGTAAATATGTTTATGTGTTGTGTAATTTTATACATATGAGCTGTTGGTTTGTCGTTACAACTTTTATTGTGTAAAATGGATTTGCAATGTATGGTGTGTACTATATTTGTTGCATTTTGATATGAATAAAAGGTTTGAGTTACAGCTGCATTTTCCTTATTATTTATTTATTTTCATTTTTTTATTTTAAGATAAATAAATTACACTTTCCCAGTCAATAAACTACCCATAGGCAATCACAAACACTTACCAAAAAAAAGACAAAAATAAAATGATAAGCACTTCGTGACAAAAAAAAATAGTCCTGTCTGAAAAGCGATGACCAGTACTGTGGAACCTGCATGTCGGTGTAACCTGATCTTTGTGTGATGGATAGTTAACTGATTCTCCTAAACGGTGAAAATCCACATTCCCATGCTGTCCCTCTTCCCTACTCTAAACATTAAAGTCATTCTCTATCACACCATCTGTGCACACATACTGCTGACTGGATGCAAGCAGCTTCATTAGGGGAAAGGGGACCAACTGTAAAACAGCTGTAAAGATGCTGATGCATGAATTACCAACTAAATGGAACACAGCAGCTCAATCCAGTTTGCATTTGTTATTACCCGATGAATTTTAATACTGTCAAAACTGTATACCAAATGAGAACAATCCTAACAATAAACGAGAACGAATTAAATCAAAGTGCCAAGAATAAATAAGCTTTTTATTTGTACATCAATAAATAAAACAAAAATGCGTAAATATTTAAGTGTTGTATACATTTTGGAGAAAAAAATATAACATCTAATAAAGAAATAGTACTTATTACAAAACTTGTGTAAACTGAATTTGCAACTTTAATGTAACTTTGTAAAGTCAGATCTATCCAAGAAATTGGATTTATATATCTTGACAAAGTATTTCTTACCAGCACAGCCATATAACAAGATAGCTTACATTTTGTATTTAAGCACTTGGAATTTATTAAAGTATACATGTATACTAGATTTGTGAAAATTTGAAAAATCCATCTAACAATAATAATAATAAAAAAACATTAAAAGCAATGCCTATCATCTTGGTTGTTTTAATTTGTTCTTTTGTTGATTTTTGGTATTTAAAACGATCTAAACTCTTTGATCAATGTCACCCTCGGGCCTTTATTTACCCTGAAATAAAGGCAGCATGACACTCATTTACGCTAAACACAAAAACAAGAAGAACAAGAAGAAGATGGAAAAGACATGGAAAAGACACACTTTCAGAAACAGGTGGAATTTAACATCTTGGCACAAATGACAAAGTGTACGAGGTCAACCTGTCAAAATTTGCATAACTGATTTTAAAGAAGTTGCGTTCAGATGGGCCATAAAGTCTTGTTTTATTACTTGTGTCAGACTTGCTAGGATATCTGATTTAACTGTTTGAAAAATAGCCACCCTTATGCCAAACCTAAACTCTTCAACTCATTCAGGGAATTAGTCTTCTCGGAGGCAATATGATTTCCAAGTATATGAAGATTCAGAAAAAGACAAAGAGACGGAAGTCAGAGATAAAGGTAAGAGGAGGAACTTATAGTCAGTATTGCTGCATATGCGTTCCAACATGTCACACTTCTATCTCTAAATCCTTTGGCACATTGAAAGGTTCATGCAGCCAATTAGTTTATTCCCCCCCACCCCCAACTCCATATCGTGTGCAGACTTTGTACTGGCAGGTAAAAGTCCTTTTTGCCTAGTCGATTAAGCCTGAGTACTTTTGCCAACAGAAACATTATAGGACTTTTGTTTCGGAGACTCCAAAGGAAACTGTCATTTTAGGCAGACAGTACAAAATCGATGCAAATTCTTAACTGTTTATCACATCAAGGCTGGAAATCGTGTAATCTGGAATTCCAGGTGGAGCCTTTCAAATAATAAACGGTAAAACCTGAGGGATTTCACTTACAGACTTCTCTGAAACCAAAGTCAATTTTCTTTTAATGAAACTCATAACACAATATGTTTCAGTATCTTGGAACTTCCCCTGCCTGTTACTCTGTTTATTGATTTAGACTGAACATTGTCTTTATGTGGACAGATCATGCATTCGTCTTACGTGATATAACATCCAATTATGCTTTATTTCCCTCCTGGCAGTTCTTCTCACCTGTCTTTATCTGTTGCTGAGTCCAAAACTGCGTGTCTACTGAAATAAAAACTTTTAAGAGGTGCTTGAATCTCTGTCTTTACCTTATAAAAATGATAGTGAAAGTGAAAAATTAAGCCAATAAGCACTTGTATTGACAACTAATCTGCATCTATTGTGAGGCACAGTAGCTTTTCTGTGTCTCAGGGATACCCAGTAGAGCATCCATTAATCATACAGAGCTGTGAACCTTCTTTGCCTTAGGCAGTGGAAATATTGCTCAATAGAGTGATGCGATTAAAATCTATAAATCCTCATCTCCACCTGCCGCCTGGCTCGTGGCTGTCTTCCACACACCTGTCAAACTAACGGAACGCATGGCCCGTGTGTAGTGTTTATATTATAAACTGAGACAGAGAACGATTGTACCAGAGCTGATGTGCATGAGAGATCTTTCCTGTCTGAACTCTCCTGATTATAAATGTGTGAGGGGTGGGGGAAAAATCACACCTCACTGTATAGAGAATAAGGTCTGGCAGGAATGAGCTCATGTTTATTCCTCCAAAGTGAGCAGATGCACCAGTTCACCTTGAATAACTGCTACCTGAACAGAAAGCTAACTGCTGTGGTACCAAAGCTACCCAAAACACACACAAGGACACACCACACGCGCCTTTTGTATTTACTAAAACAGTTATGTCCTGTCAAAGCTGTTTAGTAAACGGTAGAACATCAAGCCTGGAGAAATGTCATCATACCCATGGCCACAGCACTGTATTACCAGCTTGCTGTTATGTGTAAACACCTCCACACACTCCACAGGTGATGAAAGGAGGGAAATCGGTTTACGCGAGTTTTGAAAGTCACTCAGCACTCTTTTAGTTTTTAATGCTTTTCAAAGGTCAGTTCAAAAAGCTGGCTTTGTATGAGGTCTTACATCCCAGGATCCAAGTCCATGAAGTACTCTTATGTTTAAAATTCTTCACATTTTAAAATTAACCGTTGACAAATGAAATGCCACTGATCCTCATGACACAAAGAACAGGAGACTTTAAGGTGTCTAAATAGTCTCAGCAGGTTGGTCCAAGAGCCATAGTCCATAGGAAAATTCCTTCAGTTGTCCCTAAGAAAAGTGTAAATCTTCAGCAGCTCCTTCCCTGTACTGCATCCCTGTGTCGCAGAGTCCAGAGAATAAAGCAGTGACTGATCTGCACTTGTTAAACATGGTTTATATACACGATTTGGGGAAAAGTGAAGTTTGAAGACAAACACAGAAAGGAGTGAGACGGTGTGTATATATGAATCATTCCTATTTCCCCCTAAAATATTTTCCATGTCAACATGCAGTAAACATGGCGATATGAACAGGGCTTTGCTGAGAGGGAGGGAGATGAAGAAATACGAGTGGGATAAAGTGTATACATACATCTCAAATCAGCTAAGCTAAATAAGTAATCTAAGAAACTGGAACAGCATCTTATGTAACTTGTGTAACCTTTTTTCCCGTATTCCCATTTTTTTGACCAATAGTATTTGTGAGCATTTTACTGTTGATCTGATGGGACTAGTTAATGATAGTGATAATGATAAAATTAACAAGTATCTAAAAGTAAAATCCACACAGGTGTCTTTTTAAGCGATGGCAGTATTAGTATTTTGGTCAGTAAGTCTAACCCTTTTAATCAAAAATTTAATATCAGAACTAGTGTATTGGAAGCATTATCAATCATTTTGAATCCATGTTTCCTGAGGACAGGACTATCGACTTTCATTGTAATTGTTTTTTGACAATTATAAGCTGGATTGCTGTAAAAGTTTTAGCAGATACTCATTATGTTGTGTATACTCACCAAACTGTTAATTATTTGCATCATGCTAGTACGGGATTAGACCTCTTTTTGCCTACTTTAATTCTTTGTGACATAGATTTAACAAGGTGCTGAAATCATTCCTCACATATTATGGTCATATTTACATGGTAGCATCACATAGTTTCCTCAGATTTGTCAGCTTAACATCCACTCTACCACAAAGGTGCTCTGCGAGATTAAAATCTGACTGTTGAGACCTTTGAGCCCATTGATGAAATGAGATAATATGAGGTTTGTGACATGGTGCATCATCCTGCTGGAAGCAGCCACCTGACGACAGGTACACCGTGGTCATAAAAGGATAGATGTGGTGGCAGTAATACTTAGCTAAGCTGTAGTGTTTAAACAGTCCTCAATTAGTACTAAGTGGCCCAAAGCATGCCAAAAAAAAATACACACACCTTTAGACCACCACCATTAATACAACGCAGGATGAATCAATGCTTTCATTTTTATGCCAAATTTTGAATCTGCTACTCAAATATCTCAGCAAAAATCAGGAGTCATAAGACCAGACAACATTTTTCCAGTCGTCTGTCGGCTGTTAGCTGACAGGATTGGCCTCTGGTACGGTCTTCAGAGATGGTCTTCTGAATACTTTCTTTGTAATCACTCTTTTTTTTAGTTACTGCTACCTTCATATCAACTCATAGAAGTTTAATGATTCTCCTCAAACATCTAGTATCAACTAATTTAATAACAGATATTATGTACATAATAAAGTGACCAGGGAGTCAACTTTGTAATGACAACTATTCTATTTCTTGTATTATTATTGGTAGATCATTGTGGATCCTTTAATATCACATCAGAAGAGAGATGAAGGTGAGCTGAAGAGTTTGTGGACAAGACACTGAACTGGGATGTCTGCAGACAATATTGTGATCTGTAGTGAAATTAGGGAGCAGGTGGAAGAGAGCCTGGAGAGGTTTCGGTATGCACTTGAGAAAAGAGGAATGAAAGTCAGGAGAAACAGGTGTGTGAATGAGAGAGAGACAGGTATAACAGTTTCACCTGAGCTTCTTCTCCTTCTGATATACTCCCATCTAACTTTATAAGGTCACATAATGTCACTTATTTTTCTGTGGTTCTACTGTAAAGAGCATCAGGTCTAATCCTAAAGCCTTCAGCATGAAGCAACCCTGTTACTAACAGCAGCTGAAGGTTACCTATAGCAGATTACATGTCAGTTCTACTGTTTGCATAACAGGAAATGTTCTGTTGGCGTTGCATGCCTAGTAACATCTGACTGATGCATCCCTCATAGCCCGTGTGTTATGACACACTCCTCTGAATTCAGTGACAAAAACAAGGTTCTTCACCACGCCAATCTGGTTAGATAGGGGTTTTCCTGATAATATTTAAGTCCAAGCAAATATTTTTCACATTTTAAAACTAAGCAACAAGTCAAAATCTTGAGTTTGAGGTTTATGTCAGAAACAAAGATCAAGTCTCTCTCTTTTTAAAAAAAACTCTGGCCCCAGTTTTCCCAAGTTGTCAAAACAAAAGCTTTGCTTTAATCATTAACTGACTGTACCTGCAGGCTGACAGTTTGTTATAAGCTCATTTGAGATCTAACAGGGTGATATTTTTCATCCCTCTTGAAGTGAAACTGTTAGGTTCTCAAGATGTGTCACTTCACTACTGTTCAATATATTATCGGTGTTTTAGCTGACAAGGAGTAAACTTCCTTTACGTTACAGCAAGCTTTAAAATCATGGTGATGAGTTTTAAGCATGCTAAGTATAACATTTTTTCAGTTACCAAATACTAAAATAAGAGTGTGGCTTCCTCAGTGACAAGAACAAGGATCTTCACCGCACCCCTTTGATTAGATATTTTAATTAACTGCTATTAATTATGAATCAAAAATGAATGTCAGTTTTTTCAAAACCCTTTTACGACAAAGCCTGTGGACATTCACTGTTATACAAACTATCTGTGGTCCACTTTCACTCAGGTATGTATGCATGTTTAATTATGTACCGTTGCTTCATATCGTAGTTATAGGTGAGTTTGAATGACTCTGTAGCAACCTGACCAGGTGTAGTAAGACTTACCCAAATACCAAGAGACCATCTAGTGGTCATTGTAGGAACTTTTGAAGCTTACTGTTCAGTGTGTGTTTCCATGTGCTGTGATGAACTTGTTTTGTTTTCTTTAATATTTATTTCTTAATGTAGAGCTGCCACATTTTAATACTGTGTTGTCTGCAGCAAAGATAGAGAGGCCACTTTTTTTCACAGCAACTCTGCTTTTTTGGTACTTGGTACATTTTGTGGAGGTCGATGAAGGAATGCGATTGGCTACAGTTTCATTCTTTAGCATGAAAATGATAACGAACACTTCAAATTCAGTAAGAAGAGATAGAAAAACAAACAATGGAACACTATCAGTCATAGATTGGCCTCCCAAGAGCTCAAATGTAAACTTTACAGAGAACAGAACAAAAAGCAGCCGACATCCAAACAAGAGCTTTGAATGTCATTCAAGAAGACTGGAGAACTGTTTTTTTACTCATTTCAATAAATCCCTGCACCTATCTCATTTTCCAATAAGATATAAAGAAGTGAAGGGTGACTCAAGACTTTAGCTCAGTACTATAAAGCTATAATTTATTATATGTGAAGAAGAGTCACCCATATCCCATTTTTATTGTGTTATTGATTATGTTTGTGCTTGTCAGATGCAGAATTTGACTTTGACTGTCTGATGTAGCAGTAGCCTGTGGCTGGATGGCTATTCTCAATAAGGATCACAAAAACATTTATGATTTGAACATCAGTAAAACATAAACATAAGCTTCTTAATGATGAATTTCCACAGTAATAAGTAACACTAGAACATTAAAATAACAGTAGACAATTGGTGGGCTGTTCTGGGCTCTAGTGGTTTTGAGGTTAAAGATTTTAAAAAAAATTAGGTAAGAGAGAGCAGAGAGCCTGGAGGATTAACAAGCGTGGGTAGAGGATGTGTCTGATAAGGTGCCACCGGGAAAGAGGAAAGTGGTGAGACAGCTGAAAAGCAAAAAAGGATAGAAATTCTATATAATAATAATATATAGACAAACACCACTGAAGTGTGACCACACAGGTAAACACCGGGGAGCACAAGCAGCTCCCAGCGCTGGAACAAATGCATTTCATATCTGCACAACAGTTGTTAAAACAGAATATATTTTCCAGTCTAGTCCACCAAGGACTCCGGAGCACAGCACACTGGTAGCCAGTGCCTTGTTTAAACAACAAGTACACTGACATCCAAAAGAGTAATCAGCAAGCATAAACACACAATGCAAATCCATGTCCGTCCACGTATGGTGCATATGATGCATACATCTTCCATCACACTGGTGTGGAAGTTCACAAAAAATGTGACAAAACAAAGAAAAAATATTAATATTTTAGGTGTCTTGAAGCATTTTCTCTCAAATTTGTACCAACACAGTCTGATTAACCTTATCAAATCATTAATACTAAACTACTTTATGGCTCATATCTAAATGCAGAAAGAGTTTCATTTCTTGAATTCCAAGAAAACCAGGTACATAACGTGCAGCCAATGAGACAACAAGGCTTTCCCCTTTTCCAGATTCCTGGAAATCTTATATTTCAGTTAGAGTGATGCATCACTCATATGACGTGGCAGGACCAGCGAGGAGTAAAACCAAAAGTACAGTGTCTTTCAGAGCTAAGGTTTTACATATTAGGACGCCAGAAAAAATTATGTATTTATAATGTCCATTACCAAGAAAATCTGATAAAAACTCATGCTTGCATAATTATTCTCGCTGCAGTGAAACTTTCATGTTTGTCCAGGCAGGATGCACGGCCATAGCCTTCTGAACCTTTGTGTTCCCATTGGGCTTTTTTTTCTGGTAAATAAGCTGGTGCATACTAATTGGTGTGCCCTTATCCCCGTGGCAAAAGGAGGAACAGTATGTGCGCGCGCGTGCGTGTGTGTGCATCCATGAGTGAATATATGTGTGTGTGGGTGGATGAGTCTACCGCACCATGCAGATGGTCCTACAGCTGCAGGAAATCCTTCCTTACACATCAGTGCAGCCAGCTTTGATCTTTTTAGACACCAGCCACTCCAACAAACAAGGTGGCTACCTTACTAATAATAAGGTGGATACCACATTCTTCAGCAGTTTACACTAAACTGATTTCCACGAGAGCCTGCTACACACCTAAAATGTTTAATCAAACAGTGTAAACCTCTATTTTATTTTAACAAATTGTCCAAACGTGGTATAGATGCTTTGCCCGTTTTTCTTTTGGTTTTTTTGGTTTTTGTCTGTTTAACTGTATTTTTGAAAGTTGCAGCGTGCAGAGAGATTTCTGTGCTGAATCAGAAGTCAATGGAAATTTACATTTTGGCACTACAGTATCAGTGGGAAGGGGAAAAGAGGAATACTTTTGCAGTTCGTCTTTCACCAACATTGTGAATGCTTTTGTGTTTGCCAACATTTGTCAATAACTCGCTTTCATCGCTTATATTGTGCTCGGAGCAAATACGACAGATGTTGTGAAAGTCGTTTTCTGCTACGTTCACTGGTCGCTTTTTGCAGGAGTCCAATTGTTAATAAATCTATGTTGGTGTTTGCGCTCTTGTTTTTAGTCCTTGATCAAATGCTTCTCGAGGTAAAGCTGTGTTGCATGGGTCACTATGGAACCTGAAAATACGTTGTCACAGAATGAGCCTTGTTGAACCTTTTTGATGACATTAAATCTATTATTGAAGAGGAATGGGAATGGGCAGTTATTTATTTAATTTAAGACACAACAACAACAATAACAATGAAATTATTTTAGATACACCACAGAACACAAGAAAAGTATATTGACACCTTCATTCTTTCTTTTTATACCATCGCCCCATCAGCGCAGGTGAATTCCCTGTCCACCCTCATCCCCCCCTGCAGAACTGAATGAGATGTCACCCAGGTCCAGACGATAACCACTGCTGACACCTCGACTCATCTGAATTTCAAGCAGAAAGGCAAAAGGGACAGGACATGCTCCGGGGAGAAGGGGTGTTCCTGGAAGAAGACACTATCACTGTCAGTACGCTGATTTTATAAAGGTAGGTGGCGAGAGAAAAATACATCAGAGCGGTTTAAACAGATCAATATTAAAGCCAGCAATGAACTGGCATGCTGTCTAAGGTAAGAAAAACAACCACCTGCTACAATAAGCTGACATAACCGCCATCTACAGCAGTTTGAAGTATCGAACACCTTCGGTGGGTCCTTTGACCCAGCTGAGAGATGACACGAATCAGCATTAAATCCTATGAGATCTGCCAGAATGGTTAATGGGTTCACACATCACACGTGATTCACTTTTGAGCACTTTGAGCAGAATAACGGGACACAAAACATTTAACTCGATTGGCCAAATAATGCCTGATATCCAAGAGGAGGTAAAAGACACAGAGAGCGATTGAGTTAGAGAAGTGGAGATGGTTGGAGCACACTTTACCGCCTCAACACTACTCCACCTGGGGGGTCTCAGATGATTTGTAAAAAACTGGATGTTGCAATGTTCTGTCTTAACGTAAACATGGACACGTTGCCTCTTTGGCCGACTTTTTGTTGGGGTTAATAAACACAAAAGTGAACTTTCGTGTGCCAACAGGAAGGTTAAAATGTGGTTTGGATCAAGAACAGAGCTGAAGAGCAGCTGGAATTTAGTTTGTTTGTTCAATTGCTGTTGAGCTATGAAAATTTCTGAATGGGTTCATATGAAGCTACCGTTAACAGACAGTAGAGGTCGATAGGGGTTAACAGCAAGCCTGGCCATGTTCAGAGATTAAAAAAAAAAAAAAAAAAAAAGCAAACCACAGAATTTGTCATATATCATACTTTGTTTCAAAAACCAGTGTGCAGCAACAACAGATTCTTACCCAGCAAGCACAAAGCACAAGGTCGTTTCAATTTATTTTTTTTAAAAGAAAACGGAAGAAAAAAGAAAAGGTAATCCCCCAGCCCTTATAATAACAAGGCTAAAACGTGTGTGCATAGTTTTGCCTGGAGCTAAATTCTCCATTTAAGAGTCCCTCCTACCTTTCCACGTCCTGGAGTTCACCCTAGCAATATTTTAGTTTCTACATTTTTCCACAATTATCCATCTGATTCCTACATATGATTGAAGTTTAACATTGAGGACAGAAGGGACTAAATGACTGAGTCAGTGAAAGCTTGCAAACTCAGATTTTGAGTGTTTCACATTTCCAGACAGTTGGTTAGTGTGATGACTTAGGGAACTACTAAAGTATAAAATTGAAGTTCTGGTAGAAAGGGAACACTTTTTGGTTGTTCCCATTAATATAGAGATAATGTTTATTTTTTCTGTTTTTAAAACTTTTAAAGCTTTAATAAGAACCCCATCTCACCCATGGAATAGAGCAAACTGGAGCTCTGGCACGAGAGTGTGGCTCCTGGTTACAATAAATCCATTACAGTGTAATAAACGATGATGCTGTAATATTATTATTGTATCACAGAGAATATCAATGCTAATTTGATAAGGATATGGTTGGGGGCAGATAGGTATATATATTTTTAAATCATGAGAATAAAATGATCCAAATCTTCTGTGCCGCAGTTACTATGACATAATATTTAAATATATATATATTTCAGGTGGGTGTCTGATGTTATATCAAGCTGCAATTAGTCTTTTCCTAAAGCTAATTATTTCACACCATTGGCTGGAATAATGAAAAACAAAACACGATTTGGGATTATAGTGCAGAGTCCAGATGCCTTCCAATACAGACGCTTAAAAAACACCCTGCAGTCATTTCAAGTGGAAGTCAACTAAAGACAGAAAATAAGATGTTAACATCGAGGGAGTAAGCAGCTTATTTCACACTGGATTATTCTTTTTTACCCCCCTTCTGGGCTGAATTCCAAATCCCAAGGAAAGCAGTGACACAACTGCTCTCCTAATAGATCCGCTATGTATGAAGTGCAGCTCTCATTGCAACTGTACAGTACAGACAATGTGGTTCAAGATATAAAGAGAAAAATATGCATTCACAGTAAAACCAAAAGTACAGTGTCTTTCAGAGCTAAGGTTTTACATATTAGGACGCCAGAAAAAATTATGTATTGATGATTTATTGCAATACCTTACTTGTTTTCTTTTCCATCCATTCTGTTGTAAATTTGCTGCTGTACTTGTTCTGTGGCATAACCCAGATTCATCCAAGATTTTGCTGTCAGACAGATGGTCTCACATTTTACTTCGGAATACTTTGGTATACAGAGGAGTGCATGGTCAACTCAATTAATGCAAGGTGCCCACATCCTGCAGCAGCAAAACAACCACATCATCACCCCTTCACTGTGCTGACAGTTGGTATGAGGTGTTTGTGCTGGTATGTTGTGTTTGGTTTTCACTAAACTTGGTGTTGTGAATTAAAGTCAAACATAGCTACGTAGGTCTCATCTGCTTAAGGACATTTTCCTAGAAGTATTGTGATTTGTTCAGGTGCAATTTTGCAAATCTAAGGCATGCTGCCCTGTTGGTTATCTGTTGGCTTCTTTTTGAGAGAAGAGGCTTTCTTATATTCTTTTAAAGGTGTCGTGAATAGTCTTCAGGCTTTTTGATGGTGTTTTAAAACACTGCCGTACATATCACTGTATCACATAAAAGAAACACCACAGTCATAGCAGACAACCTAGCAAAGAACAAATTTTGATTTCGTATCACTAAAAGAAAATGTCTACAAAAATGCCAGAGAGAACATAGTTTGACAGGCAAAAAATAGCACTTTCTTGCAAACTGATGATTGAAAACACGTAGATCTCACTGTGGTGTGCAGTGTGTCCTTCAAACATTTGAGGAAACTGGACAAGAGGAGGAACAAAAGATGACGTGGCAGGGCTAAAATGGTCCCAGTGGAAGGGTGATGATCAAGCAGCCATTCTTGCAAGGCTGATGTATGCAAAAATTACACAAGAACCGCACTTAAATTCAGTGGCAACAGGTGAGTGATGAACCCAAATTTGAAATTTTGGGTCCAGTGTTCCTCAGTATCTATTGAGGATGTCAGGAGAGAGGAACAGTGTAAAATACTGCCTGTGGTTTGGTGTTGGGCATCTTTTCAAAAATGATGAAATTATGAGCGCAGAAAACATGTAGGTGAATTTTCATATATTACGTTTTCATCTTTTCAATTTTGAATCTTTTTAAAGCAAAAACTTTTGTGTTCAGAAAACCAAAACATAAACTATTGTGGGTCATCTGAGCTTTGGGCATAGAGCCCAGACTGAATTTTAGATGACTCCTGGTTCGCTTGCATATTTTGCTTATCGCTGGCAAAATAACATGTATAAATAAATAAAAAATCTCAGTATGGATTCTTATATTTAATAAATTAATCATGAAAATCTGTGTAAAGGCTTTAAAAGACCAGAAAACCACACAGCTTGTTTTGGTATGATACTGATTCAATGTTATTGTCAGTTCTTATTCAAAACTGTGAGTACAGAGTGTGGTTCTCTCGGGCTGTCTAAGCAGTGTGAGAGTTTCCCCACGAGCCATTTTTTTTTCAGGATGTTTCTAATCCTCAGAGAGTCAAATTCTTAATCATTCTTTACTGATGATCAAATCTAGTCGTGGTTAGCAGTCCTTAAGGTTGCTTTGTGCTGCTTTCCCAGTCCCAAACAGAAGGGTGTCCCATGCTCTGTGAGCATTGTTTTAAGAGCATTTTAATGATACTTTTGTGAATATTCTGCTCTTCAGAGACCAGGCAGTTTACATCACAAAAGTGATAGCTTGCAAAAAAGGGATGAAAAGATTTCAACCTAACTTTAACAACAAAGACATGAAAGGCAGGAAGATGTGGGAGTACAGGGAGCGAAGATGAATAATGAATCTGGCAGTCTGTGTATACGTATATGAGTTTGAGAGGAGTGAATAAAAACAAATGTTCTGACAAAGATTGGAGACAGGACTTGAGCCAGGAGGAACCTGGAGATCAACAAGTGCGATGACAGAAGGACGATGTAAAGAGGAAAATGTTTAAAAATTGTCACAAAAGAACGTCAATAAACTACGCCTCAGGTAAAATCCAGGGAACAAGTCAAGCGCCTTGGCAAGTAGCCCTAAAAGAGCAAAAACAAAAAGTTGAATGACAATTTAATGTTCATATCTGAAGAGAGAAACAACAGAAACACTTATCCACCTCTCAAGCAGATACACCAGTCACAGGGAGACATGACAGCATGCTCAAAGCAGCGGCGTCTACGCCACATTAATTCATATGTGTTCCTCCTGGACATGGCTGCCGTCACAGTCATTTAGGAGAGATTTATCTGTGTCCCTCTCGTGGGCAGTCCTGTGACATTTCCATTTGTCACATGACAGCAAATCACTGGGCAAATGTGGGGGCAGTGACGTTTCCATTTTCTGTTGCCTCAGTGCAGATTCTGAGCTGAACATTACCTGAAACATGGTGTCGAAATGCTTATCGTTCTGATAAGCAGTGAAAAATAGAGAGAGAGCATGAGTAAAGACAGCGAGGCAAAGAGATTTAGAAGAAAGAAAAAAAGATGGTTATGTAGGTTACGCAACTGGGGTGGGAACAAAACCAAAGCGCAGACTCAAGTGTTTTGGCTGGCTGTATGATAGGAGATGATAGGGAACAGCGTGCAGACAGATGGAAAGAAAATGAAAGAAGATGCTCAAGGTTGTCAAAGGTTAACTTAAATAAACATAAGCAGAGCAAGAAGAGATAAAAGAAGTGAGTGACACATAAGTAGCAGAAGGCTGCTGTGGCAGCACAGAGCTGTCAGGTAGGTTACTGCATTTAAAATGAAAAATGAACCAAAGGGGTGGCCTAAAGGGTCACCGGTCACCGATACGAGGATTTAACGTGGAAGACTCTTGCTTTACAGAAGCACTAAATATACAGACACATAAACTGGCATGCAAGACATATGGGCATTTCAATAACTGGTCCTGGGTTGTGACAGTTATTAATAAAGCAATAAATTTTAGTGTTTAAAGCCCCTCCCTCATCCACCCCAGGATTATTAGTTCCTACCTGATATTTGCAGACCAGCAGTTTATTCAATCATGCTGCACCAACTAAAGAGGAACACACTCCTGTACTCTTCACTCTGTGGTACACTTCTAACATATTGGCATGTTTTCTTTTCCCCTTATTTGTTATGAATACATTACTAACAGTAATATGTATTAATTTTGTTTTGTGTTCATCACCCACTTCAGATGTGTAATGATTTACATATATTCGAGGTCCAGAAGGTCATTCATATGGCCTTTGGTATTCACTGGTTACCACTGGCCCTCATTAGCACTGTTAGCCACTTCTGTTACCCTGACATGAAGCCAGACATAAGTGATCAGAGGTAATCAGGTCATTAACAGGCAGGGGGAACAATGATTTTGCATGTTTATCAGTGGTAGGGGAAGTAAAAGGAGCACTCAATCACAGGTAGAAATGAACATGTACGCAGGTAGGACAAGAATGTCAGCTGGATGCTGACTAATACAAAGCTGTCTCCCACTGTGACATCACTGCTCTGGCTATAATTATTCAATAGCCCTCTAGCACACAGATAAAACATTTACATCCTCCCCCTTCAGGTGCTTCACAAATGTCTCCATTTGTCTCTTTCACTGTCAAGGAATGTGCGCACTGCGTTTCACACGATTCTCCACATGGAAGCAAATTCTACACGATTTTCTTATGTTCATTCCACAGCTCCCCTTCACCATCACTGTTTAATAAACAGATTGTTTATTTCAGACATGCAGCCATTGGAGCATGAAATTGAGAAAAAGGGAGCCTTACGCCCACAGTGTGTTACTGATTCACTAAATAACTGAGTAAAGCAAAAAATACTGCAGCAGCTTGTTACTGACCATTTACAATCATTAGTCAGTGCTGGGAAACACAGACTAGCAAAATAATTGGCTGCAGTAGGTACAAGCATCTCTGAAATCTCATAAAGTGTTGTAAACAAGTATACCCCAAAGGTTCTTGCACATATGCTGGAGATCCAGCCGTGGGTTCTCAGAGGTCAGGCTATATAATTATAGTTGGGGCTGAATCCCATAAAGTCGGCAGCGCTGGAGATGAATGACTGACCACACAGCACACAAGCAGTATTGGTATTTGAGCTGCAGTTTACATCTCTGGATGTTGACAAATCATCACCAGGATCTGCTCCTTATAGCAGCATCAAGCAGCTTTTTCATCATCAGGACTACATGTGCACTTCCTACAACAGTGGCAAAGGGCAAGCTTTATGAAGATGAAAGTAGTCAAAATTGTTACTTTTGTCTGAGCTGCATGGGTATTTCATTGAAGTTAAGTTGCAGACAGAGCCGAGAGGAAGCTAATTCGGATGATGACACTGATGCAAAGGAACGAAGTAGTTGGAGGTGAAGATGGAGAGGGCATGAGGGGATGAGACACAGTCAAGCTTTGAAGCCCAGAAGGAGGTACAGTGTCAGTGTAAATTGAGCGGGAGGAGGTAGATAGAGAGTAAGGGGCCAAAAAGAATAGGAAGAATGAGAAAAAGGGAGTGATGTAAGGGCTCAAACTAGATGCTATTCTGTGTGTGTGTGAGTATGTGAAGGGGGGGCAGAGAAAAAAAGTGCAGCGCAAATGAGTAGTACGAAGAGAGAGGGAGGGGGGGCTGCACAGAGGCTCTGCGGGGAGATCAACACAGCTGTGCAGAGAGACAGAGGGAGTTGCACAGATAGTGGAACAACCAGCAGTAAGACACAAAGGACCAAATATTAGATGCTTTAACGGTAGCCTGAAGACACACAGGGGTATATAATCAG
The DNA here is from genome assembly GCF_057382095.1 of Aulonocara sp. 'chitande type north' Nkhata Bay. Lineage (NCBI taxonomy): Eukaryota > Metazoa > Chordata > Actinopteri > Cichliformes > Cichlidae > Aulonocara > Aulonocara sp. 'chitande type north' Nkhata Bay. Next base: position 20,525,158 of record NC_141345.1, read on the forward strand.
AAGTAAACAAGAAAGTGGACCAATATCAGCCACTGGCAACACTTGGGATACAGGAAGGCAGAAGAGCACAGGAGGAAACAAAAGAGAGCTGAGAGAGAGCACAAGAGTGACCAAGTGGAAATAAAAAGGAGGACATAAGAGCACGGCTGAGGCAGGTAAGAGTTAGAAATTTGTACGTAAGCAGTGTAAAAGAAAAAAAAGTAAACAGAAATGTTTATTTGAATGTAGATCCACATATAGGCAAGGTAGTATCTGACAATATGCTGTTGTGCAGTTCAATACATGGGAAAAGAGGATAAACCGGAAGACAGATGTGAGGACAAAGGGAAACATGCATGATGCAATGCAAAACTAACACAGCAGGCTTCAGCCTAAGCTTCAGAGCAGCCGGCGAAAAAAATGCATCCAAACAGGAGAATATGTTCACCTGACAACTACAACCTGATAACATTCTGTGCCATTTTGGCCCCTGGCGAAGGGGAATCAATAGTGTTGGTTCGCACAGTCATTTAGAATGGCACTTCAGTGTAAATAACGCATTGAAAATTAAATGCTGCTTTTCTAGACTGCTGGCAATATGGCGATATATTAGCTGCAGATTGCTTTGATGATAACTGAAGCACAATAACATGCAGGACAGATTTGCATGGTTCGGATGAAAGTATAAAGTGAAAGGACAGAAGTCTGTTACTGACAGTGAAATCAATCAGGGAAAGGAGGAGGAGGGGAAGGGTTTCCTGTGAGGATTTCTTCCTTGATGAGAGGGTTAGTTGAAGAATTCTGAAAAACAAAAAATGTGATCGAGGCCACATATATCAGCAGATCAGAGTAACTGCAATATTTAAAAAAATATTAATAAATAAAATAAATGTTAGACGTACATACATGCCTATCTAAACAAAATGTTTGTCTATGTGTGTGTATTTGTGTGTGTCTGCACGAGTGTGTGAAGGCATTGGAAACGCTACTAATATATAATATTGGAGCGAGTAATAGAGGTGGGGATCAATGCAAGTTTACAAAACATTTTAAAACTATCGTGTCAGGGTGAACGCGCAGTTATCTAACAAGAAACGAGTGAGGATGACTGCTGCGTTGCAGACTTCCACTGTGCTTTGTAGTCACATTTAGTTAGTTGCTGCCACCTTATGGTCAAACTGTGTCATCCCAATTAAATGAAAACAGCTCTTGTGTTTGTGTTTTAGTCCTCATCACATCTCTCTGACCTCTGCCAGCTGATCCAGGATGTCTGCCAACCTGTTACTCATCATCCTCCTGACCTTTACGCAGGGGTGAGTGACTCTGAGGTCAAAAAAGCACGCCCACTTGTTTGTCTCATTGTTTCTCTCATTTCCTTTTTCATTTTTCCCTGCTTTTATCAGGAGCTGTGCATTCCATAGCAACCACTGGGGTGAATGGAACGACTCCCAGCTTCTGCCAACAATACAAAAGCTCATGAAAGGCTATAACCGCTACCTCAGACCTAATTTCAATGGTATGAAGTTGCTTGAGACATTTCTTTTTTAAGCTTTTTTTTTTTAACTTTCTAAAAGTCGTCAGAGCTTCTGTGTCTTTCACTTAAGAGTGGACCAGTTGTACTGTTTCGCATGTGTGTCTCCTGAACAGAGGGCCCAGTGGAAATTGGAATGAGCCTTGATATCGCCAGCATTGATGCCATCTCTGAAATCAATATGGTACACCTTCTATTTTTGTCATCTGCGCGATCAAACGAGGGAGCAGGTGTCTTTATATGTTTTTTGTATCTTTTCAGGACTACACAGCGACAATCTTCCTCCGTCAGCGCTGGCGTGATGCTAGGCTGATGTTCCCCGGTAATGAGAGCGTGAGCGTGGACGGTCGCCTGGTGTCACTGCTCTGGATCCCTGACACTTTCATCCCAGACTCCAAGCGCTCCTTCCTGCACGATGTCACCGTGGAAAATCGCCTCATACGCATCTTCAGCAATGGAACTGTTCTCTATGCTCTTCGGTACATTTCTTTACCGAAGCTTTGACGCTCGCTGACAGCTGACATTTCACGCTGCTGGTCACAGACAAGAAGAAAACAAATCCAGTCAACCCCACACTGCTCTCACGTTCTATATAAAAAGAAAGGGGAAAAAATAACTAGGAGTATGACTAAAAAGCAAATGTCATCCTTCATTCATTCATCTCAGGGGTATGGCTCTGCATTCCTGTATGTTCTGCCCTTCAAACACTTAAGCCTTTGGCAGTGAAGATTTGCAGAGTTCCATATGAGTATTAAAAATCAGGCCAGGCTAATCTGTCAGCTCACACTTCCATATAACTTTTTTTTGACTAGACAGTTTGACAGATGAAAGAAAGGTCAGCTGTGTACAGTATGTTCAGTATCTTCCTTCTTCTTGAGTACCGAAACTGATTGATAGCTGGAGCCATCATCTGATTGTGTGGAGGTGATTGAATGTTGTAGAACTCGAGCAACCTGGCCTCATTTTTGCAATCCGACAACACTGTGCACATAATTCATATGTGAGACACAATGATGATACTCCAGATATAAGTCTTTGATCTCTTGGATGTTCATCAGGGGAGAAGAGTTCTTTATGTTCACTAATAATTAACATCCCCTGTTATAAATCAGCAGAGCTGCAGTCATTTCAGTTGGGTTTTTGAAGCTTGGTAATGAATGCCTGCTTTGAATGCCCAACAGCATCACGGCTACGATCGCCTGCAACATGGATCTGACTAAGTACCCTATGGATAGACAGGTGTGCACCCTTCAGCTGGAGAGCTGTGAGTATTTCACTGTGAGCTCCATTAACCATCAGTCATGTGTGTAGCTGGACATAAATCATCATCATCATCACTACTACCATTTTCATCAGCCTCTGTGTAGTGAGTATGAAACTGAAAGCCAGCTTTACACCGAGCACTTCACTAGCCAAAGGTTAACTATTCTTTGTCCTTTCAGGGGGGTATAACCTACAGGATGTGGTGTTCTACTGGACCAGAGGAAATGATTCAGTGAAGGGTTTGAACACACTGAGGCTGGCACAGTATAGTGTGGAGAGCTACTACACATCAGTGTCAGAGGCTGTGTACGAAACAGGTAACATATTTGAGCTCTCTGGATTTCCTTTGCATGTTAGGATTCATCCAATGGCAGCTGCTATTGGAGCACAAATGCACCACAGGATTGTTTAAATCTGTATTTTTTCCCTCGTTCTTTTTATGTCTCTTTATGTCCTTTGCAGGAAATTACCCCAAGCTGGTGCTGCATTTTGCACTGCGCAGAAATGTGCTCTTCTTCATCTTGGAGACGTATGTTCCCTCCATTCTGTTGGTGGTTCTGTCCTGGGTCTCTTTCTGGATCAGCCAGTCCTCTGTGCCAGCTAGGACCTGCATTGGTCAGTAGCAGACCTCACTCTTTTAGTCCAGGATTTTGGTAACTGTCCATAGAGTGACCATTTCCATATTAGAGGCTGCAGGATTTCATGTATTGGTTTTTCTTTGGTCATATGAAGTAGGGATGAGTTTTAGCATCCCACCTACTTGTAGCATAATTATAATAACAATACTTATATTATTAAATAATTGTTCTCAATATAACAACTATGATGTCTAATGTCTGAGGTTTTCTGACTCTAACCTATGAATAAAAAGGATAACTTTGACCTTAGTCACTAAATAACTCACCAAATGATCAGCAGCTGAAGACACCAATTATAGTAAAAAAGTGCACAAATACATGAATAAATAAGATAAGGGTAGCACGGCATTTACTTTGCTTACACTAATGTTTTGTAGGAGTAGCTAATGGATGATGGGCCTTCACATATAAATAACTGGACATGACTAACTTGAGCTTGTTATATAATAATATACTACAGTATATTTCTAACTAGGCAGCTCATTCTAACTCTTGACAATACTTTAAAGATGTAACTCTTATTGGGATCAACTTGAAAGAAAGGCAGACGTCATGTAAAGTGAGGTCAGAGGTCAAGTGCGACATGATGTTTAGATGAAAAATAATGTGATAATTAGAATCCCCAAAAAGAGTATCATTTTCTTAATGTTGCCAATACAAACAAAGGCAGTAGAATTTTAAGCATCACTTTGAAGATAAAAGGCATTTTATGAAAGCTTGACTTTATTTGACCTTGAAGAAGTCAGAGGTCCAAAGTAAGGTCATACAGTGGCTTGCAAAAGTATTTCATTGGAATTCCACATGAAAGACCAACACAAAGTGGTGTACACGTGAGAAGTGGAACGAAAATCATACATGATTCCAAACATTTTTTACAAATAAATAATTGCAAAGTGGGGTGTGCGTAATTATTCAGCCCCCTGAGTCAGTACTTTGTAGAACCACCTTTTGCTGCAATTCCAGCTGCCAGTCTTTTAGGGTCTGTCTCTCTACCAGCTTTGCACATCTCGAGACTGAAATCCTTGCCCATTCTTCTTTGCAAAACAGCTCCAGCTCAGTCAGATTAGATGGACAGCGTTTGTGAACAGCAGTTTTCAGATCTTGCCACAGATTCTCGATTGGATTTAGATCTGGACTTTGACTGGGCCATTCTAACACATGGATATGTTTTGTTTTAAATCCTTCCATTGTTGCCCTGGCTTTATGTTTAGGGTCGTTGTCCTGCTGGAAGGTGAACCTCTGCCCCAGTCTCAAGTCTTTTGCAGACTCCAAGAGGGTTTCTTCCAAGATTGCCCTGTATTTGGCTCCATCCATCCTCCCATCAACTCTGACCAGCTTCCCTGTCCCTGCTGAAGAGAAGCACCCCCAGAGCATGATGCTGCCATATTTGACAGTGGGGATGGTGTGTTCAGAGTGATGTGCAGTGTTAGTTTTCCTCCACACATAGCGTTTTGCATTTTGGCCAAAAAGTTCCATTTTGGTCTCATCTGACCAGAGCAGCTTCTTCCACATGGCTTGTGGCAAACTGCAAACGGGACTTCTTATGGTTTTCTGTTAACAATGGCTTTCTTCTTGCCACTCTTCCATAAAGGCCAACTTTGTGCAGTGCACGACTAATAGTTGTCCTATGGACAGATTCCCCCACCTGAGCTGTAGATCTCTGCAGCTCGTCCACAGTCACCATGGGCCTCGTGGCTGCATTTCTGATCAGTGCTCTCCTTGTTCGGCCTGTGAGTTTAGGTGGACGGCCTTGTCTTGGTAGGTTCACAGTTGTGCCATACTCCTTCCATTTCTGAATGATCGCTTGAACAGTGCTCCGTGGGATGTTCAAGGCTTGGGAAATGTTTTTGTAGCCTAAGCCTGCTTTAAATTTCTCAATAACTTTATCCCTGACCTGTCTGGCGTGTTCTTTGGACTTCATGGTATTGTTGCTCCCAATATTCTGTTAGACAACCTCTGAGGCCGTCACAGAGCAGCTGTATTTGTACTGACATTAGATTACACACAGGTGCCCTCTATTTAGTCATTAGCACTCATCAGGCAATGTCTATGGGCAACTGACTGCACTCAGACCAAAGGGGGCTGAATAATTACGCACACCCCACTTTGCAGTTATTTATTTGTAAAAAATGTTTGGAATCATGTATGATTTTCGTTCCACTTCTCACGTGTACACCACTTTGTATTGGTCTTTCACATGGAATTCCAACAAAATTGATTCATGCTTGTGGCTGTAATGTGACAAAATGTGGGAAAGTTCAAGGGGGCCGAATACTTTTGCAAGCCACTGTATTGATGTGATTCACTATATGTTGTCAATACAAGAAATAAGAAAGATGGTTTTAAATAACTCTATATAGCATTACACTGATGTGTTAACAATACACTTCAATTCAATTCAATTTTATTTATATAGCGCCAAATCACAACAAAAGTCGCCTCAAGGCGCTTCATAGATACACACCACACTTGTAAGATTTTTGTCCATTTTTGACCAATAAATCATTGTGTTGACCTTGGAAACTTTAAGGCAAATATTTAATTGCTTGTTAACATGACCCCACTCAAGCAAATGTGACAGACAGACAGAATAAAATCACACACACACCCAAAAACATGACCTCCTTGATGATGGTAGATACAGAAATACATCACTGATTAAGATTTCACTGAAAAAAACATCAAGTTTTCTGTTTCCACATGTTTGTTTTCAATACAATTTCCCCATACACTGAGTATTTTCTAAGATCTGGATCCTTTAGTCTCACATCTACAGCAGCAGTGATGTTGTTTGCTTGAAGAAAATAATAAAGAGAATGCATAAACAAAAAAAGCCCCTGAAAGAAGAGCAAGAGTAGTGTGGAATGGACAAACTAAATATTTGTTTGCTTGATTTAATTGCTGGGACATGCTGGAAATAAAGAAAAAAATCCCAACCCTCTGATCTGTCTGCAGGAGTGACAACAGTGCTGACGATGACAACTCTGATGATGGGTGCCCGCACTTCCCTGCCCAATGCCAACTGTTTTATAAAGGCCATAGATGTTTATTTGGGCATCTGTTTCACCTTCATTTTTGGCGCACTGTTGGAGTATGCCTGCGCTCATTTTTACACCATGCAGCACCAGACCATTGAGGATTTATATCGGGTGAGACACATAACCATGACACAGATAAAAATGGAAAGATTCTCTGTTACTGTAAACATCAATCCATCGGTTTATCTGCCCATGTAACAGGACCTTCTGAGGGAGCTCAGCGAGTCTAATGGAAATGGCTCTATCCCCATCGTCAACTCCAGCCAGCCAAATCAGTCCGTGGAGATCGGCTCCACCGCAGAGGACTCCACGGAGCAGTCAGCGAACAGCGACACCAAGAACCACACAGGAACAAAAGAGAAGGCGCCAAATCAGGGCTGCGGCTTGTCGTCAGTGAGAGACGCATCACGTAAGGCGGCATCTGTCTTCATTGTGGAAAATCCACACAACATTGATCGCTATGCCCGCACAGTTTTCCCCACAGCATTCCTCTTTGTCAATATCCTGTACTGGCTTTATTATCTCTTTCTGTAAGTGCTCATTCCAAGCCGTGGAAAGTTTAATTTCACCAACCTGAAGCTGCTCTACCTCCTCATTTAAGATCCAACACCAGTCGCCATGGTCTGAATACGAACGGACCTGACACAGCTTATTTATTGGATGGCGAAAAATCAATTGGTCAGGACTACGCTCTGCAACAAGGGCCGTTATTGATTGTGTGCAAAGAGTTGGCTCCCAGCACATCAGCATGTAAGCATGGTAATGCAAAGCCTGTATTGTCTACTGACCAATCCATAGATCAAATGAGGAAGAGTTTAGAATGAATAGGATGCTGAACAGCACCACACAGTTGGTTGCTATGCATTGTTTGCATGAGACCATATACTGTATGATTATGTTTCGGCGTACAATGTGAAATTAAAAGCCTACATCAGTGACTGGAATGTGTCGGTGCATTTTATGAGAAGGAAATTCAGTCTGTGCTTAGTAACAAGTTAATTAAACAGGAATTGTTTGGGAAAATAAGAGACACATTTATTATTCCCTCATCCGGGTACGAGAACAGTAAAGTGCAACAGGCGACCACAGGTTTGGTAAGGAAGGTGTTAAAATGACATTTGATGATTTCATTAAAAGGAAAAGACAGATTTCTATCACTGATAGCACCACTTTGTTAGTAACTCAATGATCTGTAATGTAAGTATTCAGCTGTATTTAAATGTGTGCCAAAGAGGGTGATCAGGACAAGCATGGATTTACTTTGTTTTTTACCCAGAATCCTCTATGGCACGTACCCGAATACTGACTTCAGGCAGAAAAATGCACAAAAAGTTTTAGGCACTTAAAAGGAGTAGCAACATTAGGGATATGAGCCACTGTGGAGTCATTAAAGAAACATCAAGAAATAGAGAGACTGCTGCAGCAGATGGTATTATCTGAAGATTAGAGAGTCACTATGGGATTACTTGATGCAACTCAGAGAGCCTGAACCCCCAGAGGAACATACCTGCCAATTACCTTGGAAAACTGTGCCTAAAACTTTTGCACACTTTGTGATGAGGAATGAAGCGCTGTACAGTATTTTAAGTACAAACACATATAGAACAGTAGTTGGCGCTCATTATGTACAGGCAAAACAAAAAAGATTATGTCACCTAAAAGGCACATCATGGCTTAAACTGTCTTTCATTCTCAAAGCTTCCGATACGTCACATTGCTTTGGCCTTCTTTTTTCCCCTCACGACACCATTTAAACATTTCTGGCTCTTTTCCACACTACATTTTATTCATTTGTAGTGCTTTCCATACTTTTATGTTGCCTTTCTCTGCTGAACTTACCCTTCTTGATTTTTTTGTTTTCCTTTTCCAAAAATTTAAACTGCACCTTTCCAGAAAGTGAAAATACTTGGCTACAGACCGTAAACAGTCGTTGGAAATATTCAGTAAGCTGTACCACCACCTAGTGGCTGATTTCTTTCATTACTGTTTATGCAGTTTCTCAGCAATCCAAAAAGGAAACAAGTCTTGACTTTCATTTATAAATGGCAAATTTTAGACAAAGGGTCCAAAGTCTCTTCCAGATATGCATTATTTCCCTCGTCATCCTAGGTTCCTTTCTTTGACTCCCATTCCTAGAGAAAGAAAATCAGATTTTTTTTTTTAATGATGTGAAAACGGATTTCAATTAATTTCACAGGAAACACAAAAGTGTACTTATATCATTAAATAGTTGTTTACAGTAATCTAACAGAATGAAAACCTAAAGCTTTTTGGGGAAAAAATGAAATGAAAAACAAGGTCATGGTGCACTAAATTGTATTCACTCGTCTGCCTTCACACACATATGAACTTGAGTGACTTCTCATTCTGAAGCCATTAATATGACATTGGCCCACCCACTGATGCTATAACGGCTTCAACATTTCTAGGAAGACTTTCCAAAAGGTTTAGAAATGAGTTTATGGGAATTTTTGCCCATTCTTCCAGCGGCAGACACTGATGTTGGATTGAGTCTCCGCCCAATTCATCCCAAAGGTGTTGTGTTGGGTTGAGGTCAGGACTCTGTCTTTATGGTCCTTACTTTGTGCACTGGTGCACAGTTATGTTGTAACAGGAAGCAGTCTACAGTCCAGTGGCAGAATGCTTCACACCACTGCGCCTGACACTTTGAATCGAGCTTGGTGATGTCAGGCTTGGATGGAGCTGTTTCCATGACACTCTCTCCACACTATTCTTGAGCTAATCTGAAGGCCACATCAGAGGTCTGTAGCAGGAAGCTGACAAGCTCTGTGCACTACGTGCCTCTGACCCCACTCTGTGATCTTACATGGCCTACCACTTCATGGCTGAGTTGCTGTTATTTCTAATCACTTCCACTTTGTTATAAAACCACTAACAGCGGACTGTGGAATATTTAGTAGTGAAGAAATTTCACGACTGGGCTTTTTTCATAGGTCCTGAGCTCCTGAGAGCGACCCATTCTTTCACAAATGTTTTTAGAAGCATAAATAGGTGCTTGACTTAATACACCTGTGGCCATGAAAGTCAATGGAACAATATGGTGTATTTGTAATGCTTCAATTTTGCAATACACTTTTTTTTATTGCTGCTTCCTCGTAGACCGCCTCACATTTCATTAACACATAGAGCCACTAATATCTACATTGAGTGCACTATCATATGATGACTATCTATTTATGTGCGAACTGTGAAAAACCCATTAGATGATGGTACATGCCGCGGTGACTCTATTAACTCCCTGAGGAGACTGAAAAGAAAACATGACAATACACGACAAGCTGAGCAACTGAACTGCGTGCAGCAGAACGGATGAATTTCATCACTATTACCTTTGCTTTCTGCATGACAGTTCCAGTACAAGAAGCGTAAACAGACGGTGGCCTCCTACGCAGCTCTGCGGCACAATTTACTGGTAAAGAATCACTGTAGATATTCTGGATCTTCTTGCTAGAAGCCTGGACAATATAGAAAAAGGATAGAAGTATTTAAAAATCTTTGTATACAGAGGGCCTGTCTTTCTACATTAAGCATAAGCGGTACCTGAACAGGAGGTTTAGCCTCCGCTGATGCCCCCAGGGTTCCTCCTGCCAGGCTCTTATTTAGGTTTTCTTTGACCTGAGTCAGTTGAAGTTCCAGGTCCACCCTCTCTGCCTCTTTAGCTCGACAGGCCTCCTCCAACTGAGCCACACGCTTGTTCAGGAAGGACTTCCTCTTATCTGCCACACAGATTCACAGAAATAGATCAAAACAATAAGATACGCATTTGTACGTTCATATCCTTTGCATTATAAATAAGTCTTAAAATTCCAGTTTTCAAAATAAAGCACTTACTCAAGTTCTAAATTTATTGATTTTACAATAAATCAATCTCAATCTCAAGAGAAATTTTTTTTGTTTATTTTGGGTTTTTTTTAATTTATCTAGCGATGAAATTTATTAGACCACCTGTTAAAAAAAAGCAAGAAAACAAAAATATTCTAGAAATTTGCCCAAAACTTGTTTAAGACTAAAAAAAGGAGAAAAAGTTGTATCATTATTTAAGACGCAAATAGCAAACTGAATTCACATTTTTAAAGCCACCGGACTTCTGTATTTGGAAATTAACCAAGAATAACATTCAACCACTAAAAAACACGTCATAGACACCTCAGCTTCACTACTGGAACTTTAACATTATGCACTCCATACTGTACAGTAATGCCACTGTTTTGCACATGTCTCAACTCTGTATATTTTTATATATTTTATTTATTGTTTAATTTGTAAAATATGTGTACACACACACACACACACACACACACACACACACACACACACACACACACACACACACACGTAGAAAAATATTTAGTATACACATCCAGAAATGCATATACTATTATATATTGTACATATATTTATTAGTTTCAGATGTAGCCATTCTTGTATTTTGCTTGTTTACATTATTGTATTTTGCACAACTCTGTTGCTTGTGAAGCTCGCACACAAGAATTTCACTCACATGTGCTGTACCAATGTACCTGCACATGTGATGTGACAATAAAAGTGATTTGATTTGATTTTAAAACACATTTTTAGTATAAACTTATTTTTAATAATAATGTGCTATCACTTTTTGTTTTTACTTTATTTTGTAAAACAGTATAGTCGAATATTACTGGATAACAACAATAATTATATTTTAGCATTAAAAGTACAATTTCAAGTAAAAGACTTACACATACTGCTCAACTAGCCTGAAACAAGTTATTAACATTAAAAAAATATTTCAACAACTGCAGCATAAACCTCACAATGCAGGATGCTGTTATAAATTTTTTAAGCACTGTATAAAAAAATCGAATCTAATTATGAAACCTAAAAATACTACTTAGATGGTTTTAAAGAAAACATTTTGCTTCATTAAAATGTGTTGATGATCTAAAATGTAATAGGTTTCATATAGTTGTGTTTCTGTGGCACAGTTATGATTGTTTCCTCTGCCTCTGCTGGAAGCACGCCACACAGTACTAGAGGAAATTAGGTAATTAGAGATAGCAGACATTTTTTTCATAAGCATGTTGTTTCATGTAATAATTTTAATACAAATGCTGCATGGGAAACTTCTGCTCTTTCATGGCCTTATAATAAAGGAGGTCACAATGCGGGGTCATATAAAGAGCCGTGATGCGTTATGATGTAAAGGACGTCTGGCAAATTTGCACAAACACACCAATGAATCCTGCAAAAATAAGACTAAAATCCTCCCATGTTTTTTTTTTGTGCCTTGTAACTATGTCTTCATACATTAGTTAATCATCGAGAGGGTACATGCATGTTTTAGTTGTGTTTTTCATTTTGGGACTGCTTCAACAATAAAGAGCAACCATTCATGCCTGACTTTATATCTTCTTACCTGCAGCTGTCTTCAGCTCTTCTTTCAGCTCTCTCTTCTGCTGTCGGAGGGTTACTAGTGCATTACGTATGCCATCTCGCTCTTTCTCCAGCTCCTCTTTTTCTCTGAGGTAGCGTTTGGCATCTTCTTCTGCTCGCGTTTTCCCATACCTCCCGTACTGGCTGGTATCTGGATGAGAGCAAAGGTTAAAGGTCAGATGTACAGGGGTTATGGGAATAAGACAAAACCCTCTCACGGCAGCCTGTCTGCATAATTAATGCTATGCTCTCCGTGGGGGCAATATGAAGCTGCCTGTAAGTGTCACATGGATGTAGAGCATGGTCGTTTTTTACAACAGGCCAGAGAGAGACAGCGTTCATTTTTCTAGAAATTGTGTGGCTTTAATATTAGAGAACATAATATTTTTGTGTTCATGTCCCATTTATGTTTCAGAGGATGTTTGATTTTTCTTTCTTTCTTTAAGCATCAGACATTAAACTTACTATCTTACCATGCTCCACTCACCCCAAAGCAAACCCTAACCTATAATGGCCATAATACAGCGTTGTAAATTCAAGGAAACCCGGTGATATGGTTGCAGGAATTAAAGATAAACACACACACTCCTGCGGGGTAAGAGGTCAGAGGGTGAGGCAGCAGATCTAATGCGAGTGTCCAATAAATCTCAGGTTACATCCTGCAGCTCTCAGCCCATGGAAAGCGCGGCTTCTTTGATGTGCCAGAAGGTGACAGCGAAGACCACAGCGGAGACGCGGCAAGAAGAGGAACCCTCGCTAGAAATCCGCACTGATATCACTTTTCTGTAACTCAGACGCTCATCTCCTTCACTTGTGCAGCAGAGAGCGAATGACAAAAGGGAGCAAATGGGAGAGGCCAGAGCAGAGGGAATGGAATATGGGCGGAAAGTGAGAAGATGATTGAGTGAAGAGAAGAAAAGAAGAAATACTGAGCCAGATGACTGCTCAAATTTTATGACTGCCAGTGCTTAAGCCCACAACTCGAAGGAGTGTAAGCTATATGAGCTCAAGAGCACTGGAATCTATGACTTAGTGAAATATTGATGTATTAAGAAGAATTATTTCTCCCCCCCACCACAGTATTTTGAGCTGTTTTTATGGGTTTTTTTTAATCACACAGATGTAAATCAAGGATCAGTATAAAATAGAAAAAATACTTAATATAACAACAAAGTATATTAATAAACTCAGCCTGTAAGTTAATAAATGTGAAGTCAGCTCCTTTCAAAGTAGTTGAAAAAAGACACCAGCACTGCTCATAAGGCTGCACATTAAACAATAAATGGCAATGTTTCAAAGTTGTAAAGCAATATTTTAAGTTTCATACTGACAGAACAATAAAAAAAGAGAATTGCCTTAAAAATTGTTTAAAACAATCAGTTTACCACAAATGTAACAAGTCAGGAGACAGTTTAGTCACACTCCGAAGAGGGGCGTTTAAAGATGTCTTCCTTTTTATTTAGGAAGCATTGAATTAAAAGCTAAGTATGTAAATAAAATAGAGGATTTTTTGTTGCTCTTTGGAAAATCCTAGAATTTATTTCACAAGGTTAGACTCAGCACCACTTGATGAACTGCAAGTCACACTGGAAAACAAACTGAGCACACTTACGTGAGCCTATTCGCTTCAGGGAGACTAATGGTTTGGTTCTGTCAGAGTCGCTGCTTGAGAAACTTGAGCGCCGTTTCCCTGTATTCCCAGACTGCTGCCTGCGGTTCTCTCCTGACTGGGTGGAGCAGAGAGAGGGCGGGGGGAGTGACAGATGTGGGAAGAGTGAGGGCAGATCAAGAAAAGTTAAATTTGTTTATCAGGATATGCAGTGAACGTGTCTCGGGATTTAGTGATTTGAGACTGCTGTGGTGTGCGTGTGTGTGTTTTTGGTTGTAGGTGGTGAGAGGCATGTGTTTAAAGTGCATGTTAATGGGGTTAAGAAAGGAGTTTACAGGCTGTGAAACTGCTATGACCTCTTGCCTTCCTGTCACCAGTCAGAGCACTTTATCTTTTTTTTCCTAATGCGGACACCCTGATCTTTCTGTGGTAAAAAAAAAGGCATCATTGATAGGAGTGCAGCAGAGCACTGTCTATTTATTTGGGTGACTGATGGGATGTCAGACAGCGAAAACCCAAACAGCTGCATGCCCATACATCTTCTGATCTGGTCACATCAAAGTTAACGCGTGATTTCTGAGCGTGAGTGTCCTGCTTACCTGCAGATCCTCGTTAGGTACCTCATCGTATGTTCTAGAATCTGTGGAGGTGCTGCTGGAGGAGGTAGCCCACCTAGTTTGAGAGACAACAGACAAAGTAAATTTACATAAAAATGATGTAAGCAAAAACATCGCTGCTTTGGTTGATGGCCTAGCTTTGAACTTGTCCATGGATCCTGACCCCCTTGCGCTTCATCTCACTCACAGGAAGGAATGCCGCGCAGCATCACGGATGTTAGCAATGGTTTCCACATCTACATAGTCGTAATGCAGTGATTCTGGGTCTGTCGCAGAGCCCATTTCTGCCAGGAGGAGACCGAGCCACCGTCCAAGCTCCTCTGAGCTGCTTGCCTGACAATTTAAAAGAAAGGCATTGGATAAATAAATAAATAATCAAGTTTAATATTCAATCTACTTAAAGACTGTGGTGATGTATGGGATGTGAATGGTCGTGTGATATGCACGTTAGTATGCATTCGGATTATTTCTGAAGCTTTTGTACAGATCGTGATTGTTTTTGCTTTGCAGGTATTCGAGTGGATGAGAGAAACATCTGGCTCATTAGCTGATAATTGCTTCACAGTCTGTTTATCTGAGCTCTTTTCACTGAAACAGCTGCCCAGTGCTGACCGAGTCGAGCTGACGAGAGTGATGAGATTGAATCAAAACATTAACCCGACAATAAGCCTACCACCTCTGTTGGGCAGATGGAGACTGTTGAGCTGGTTAAAAATATCTCCCTGCTTATGTTCTTATGAAAGATGACTCTTTTCAATTCTCACAGATTCGACCATTCTGGTAATATCGTGCAGCTTTGAAATAATCAAACAAGAAGCACACCTCCAGGGCAGCCACTTCTGTGCTGTCCCGTAAGACACGGAAGGCAAAGGGGTGCTTGGGTCCGAGTCCCGGAACCACCTCACAGCCGTGGAGAGGAAGGGAAGGGAGAGACATCCGAGGATCTCCTTTGTCGTTGTAGAAGTGCAGGGCACCTCTGCACACGCAGCACCACTGCTCCCGCCACACCTGGTTCACCAGCACTGACAAATGGCCTGCATAGCGAGGAGAAAAGGAAGAGTTACGCATTCCGCAAACTTGGACTCCTGAAGCACGACATTGAAGCGGGCTCTGACCTTGCCGAGGATCGCTGTATGTCCGTGGGTCACTTGTCCGAGTTGACTTCTTCTTTGAGAAGCTGATGATGCGTGTGATCTTACGCCCCGCAGCAAAAGGACCCCGTTTCACCTTACCTAAAAAAAAAAATTAAAAAGAGTTCAAAATCAGATGCTTTTGTTTGGATTTATCTGTGTCGTTTGGGAACTGTATTCCCAATCTGTTTTATTTTATCAACATGTTTCAACAGAATCCTTCCCATCTCATATGGCATAAATGCAGCAATATGGAAGAGTCACACAAATTACATCCCAGCAACCTCTAATTGGAACAGCTGCAATGCTTTAAGACTGCGTGCATCTCTGCCTTACCATTCTCTCTGCAGTTCTCTCCAGCTGACACGCCCACACTGTCTGAATCTGATGTGTTCCTCTCCGCAGACAACCTCTGCAGAAGCAAACACGCCAACACAAGGTTAGATTTTATCAGGGCCCAAGGTTTCATTCTAAGCTAAGCTGGTCTACACTTGCCTTTGACTAATAAAGAGCTAAATAACTATACTTTAAAGGCATTTCTTCTCATACATATCCACCTTCTTAGACGTCTTTCTGTCATGCTGTTTCCTAAATACAAACACATGGCATAATTAAACAAATAGTCTCCTTCCAGCTCTATATGGGCTCCCCTTGTTTTAGTATTTGTTTTTGTATGAGAGCCTGTTGCAGATTGTGATCTAATAAACTCCTAAAGAGGATGTGCCTCTTCCGACATTGGCTCACCACCACCTCCGTCAACGAAGTCTTAACTCCTAATTACCCTGCTTATCTCCTCTTTGTTCTGCGAGCCAAACACAGGTATCTGTGTTGAGCCAAACAATTGTTTAGGAAAATTGATGCTGACAGCACAATTGCTGCTTGCTGCTGAGCATTCCTCGCCTCAGCTGCTGTAAGGAAGAATTACGGACTTCGGGGATATAACAAAAAAAACCCCCACAAGGATACACTCACATAAACATCCTCTCTCTCACGCTTACCTTATCAAGTTCACATTTTCTGAGAATGACAGGAGATGCCGATTCCTCGGGTGCTGCGCTCTGACTGCTCACCTCTCTGACAACCTGCGGGAAAGTTTGCACTTATCACTCTGGACTGGATGCTAACCCCCCCCCCCCCTCGATAGACCATTGATGATTGGCAGCTATACCAGAGGAAAATACATGACTCCTGCATAAAATTGCAGCATGCTAAAATTACCGTAAGCCACGTGTGGGCCTGCTCTTTGCTCTGTACCGCCAGCACCAGCGCGTCCCCATTGGGTAAGGTAAAGCGAAGCTCATGATGCTTCCTCTTGGTGTCTTTGGGGACGTAGACTACAGTGCATTGGGGCAGCAGCAGGTCCACGTAGGGGGACATGTCTTTGGAACTCTTATAACACTGCACAAAGAACAAAATGTGGTACGTGTGAGGGGGGAAAAAAGGAAAGATACATAAGTAAAGAACATCCTTTAAGGAAGATGAGAAAGTGCAGCATCTCACTTGTAGCCTGTTGTCCCGTATGACAGTGAGCTGCTTGGCCCACTGCCCAAAGCGTTTTTTACGCAGCAGGAAGGCACAAATGCGACAGTCCCTGGCAGGAGGCATGGAGCTCTCATCGGAGGGCCACTGATGAGTAAGCCGGACGCTCGGGCTCCTCTCTTCCTCGTCTTCCTCGTAGGACTCGTAAGAACTGCTCAGAGCATCAGAATCATTGTCTGTTGAAGCAATGAGAAAGACAGAGAGAGGGAAAATGTCAGCTTTATTTGTTGGAAAAACGCAGGATTTATCCGGCGATCCTGGAAACGTGTGGGTGTTCTCACAGGAGTTTTTGCGACGTAGGTTTGAGCAGGTAGTGGGGTATTGGTTTTCTGTATCTTCATAGCCATCTTCTATAGAGTTAGGAGGGCTGGACCTTACTGGAAAGGGAAGGAAAAAATGCAATTTAGCTTTTGTTGCGCTAATTATCTGTGGTACATCCTGCTATATGATTGTGTTCATATCAATTATATCCTGTGCATGGAAAATTCTAGAACACTAAGGTCACTGAGTTCAACTGAGGTGGGAACATGCTGACCTCTTGTTATTATATACTCAGGCATCTTGCCAGGGCCCAGGGGCACTGCTTCTTCGTAGTACTCCTCTGGAGGAGGGGTTGTGGGCAGCGGGGGTGGCGAGTCAGCTGAGTGTGGGGCGACACAGCTCTGCTAAGGGAGACACATAAATATAAACAAAGCTCTCAAATTTCCTCTATAGCCAAAAAGGCCAAAAGAGCTACATAATCAAAGAGACGCACAGAATAACCCTGTAAAAAATTCCATAAATTAGACGCATGGGCTCTGGGCGGATCCCCAAGTCTTCACTCGTCCAGCAGTTTACAGAGCAATGAGCATGTCGAGCAAAGGGAAAACCCCACAATATGGAACACAGTCTCTGGTTTTCATCGCCTCTTTTGGATTTGCAATTTGCAAAGTGCAACTGGGGCAGCGAGTGCTGAAAAGACTGATATTAAACAGCTTACAGCCCACACACGGAATCCTTTCACCTTCAGGACTTTAAGCCAATATTTAGTTAATTTCCAAAATATGAGTTCTCATATTTTCTCATATTTTTCACTTGCCTTTTTCGAAGTTTCAGTTTGTGCATTCTTGTTTTCTTTCACATCATCAGAAACATCCTTTAGGTCTCCAAGCTCACAATCTTAAAAAAAAGAGACATTCATTTATTCTCGTTATGTTAAGGGCAGGGAATTTGCATAAGTGGCTTTCATTTGATCTCACTATGGTGGAGCTCACCAAATGTCTCAAAGAGAGACTCTACAAAGCTCGTGCCATTTCTGTACACTGATGAGTTCATGTAGATGTAGTCTGTTCCTGACACTAGAGGGGAGGAAGAAGAAAACACAGGCAGCAGTAAGTTAAAAAAAAACAGCATTAAAAAAAAACAAACCTTATGTGTGCAATCATTCAGAACTTAGTGTAAAAATGAAATTCCTTCCTCTCTGTTACCTGATGGCTCTATCTGCTGCAGGAGGTTCCGCACTGAGGTCTTCTTCTCCTGGGTGGTGGAGCTGAGGTTCTCCTGGTCCAGCATCTTCAGCAGCACGCCCAGCTCACTCACCAACACCTCCATTGCTGCGCAGAGAGGAGGGCAAATGGTCAAAGGGGTGTGTGAGTATATGTGCAAGCATTTGTGTATAATTAGAGAGGGCAAAGGTCAGACTAGCAAGTCTAAACAAATCCCTGGTGTATGTCCAACAGGCTCTTTCTGCTTTGCTTTCCCCTCGTCCTTCTTTCAATTTGTGTCACTCTGCTTCACAGTTTGTCAATATCCATCAGCCATCTCATCACTGAGTCTCCTTTCTATCTCCCTCTGTCTATCCAGACTAAACAATGCCAAGAGGCTTCAGTCACAGGAAACATGTCTGCTAATTGCTCATTAACCCTGTAAATATGTGAATTTGGAGCGACGACCAAAGATAACAGCAAAGGAACTTCCTGAAAAAAGCTCTAAAATTCTGCGGATTCACAAACTCAAATTTGAATCAACATTTAAGTGACAGAAAAACTAGATTTTTGTCCCCCTGGCCCTCTAAAAGAACAAACAGATACAGGCAATGGTTCAATATGGAGCATCGGACTCTAACAGGAATAACTTAAGGAGCACTTTAGAGAGCTCAGAACAAGCCAAATGAGAAAGCTAGAACTTCATTCACAAGGACCCGATCTTTATCCAGCAGTTGCGAAACTGAAACGCAGAACTTAGAAAAACACAAGCTGCCTTAAACAGGCTTTCACAGGGCTCTCTGGGTCCTCTGGACCCAAGATTGTAGGAACAGATATATCGCATACATCATATGTTGATCTGAGATGTAGGACAGGTCCACTCCCTGTTTCTCAGAGCAAAACCCAAATAAACTAGCTCACTCCCCCCAGCTGCTGCAAGCCCGAGAAAAGATTTGCAACCTGCTGCAAGCCAGTGCCACCAAGCAGCGCTTTTTGTTTCTTCCAGCTTCCCGAGGTGTTTCCATTAGCTCGTTTGTAACCACCGTCTGTATTCTAGCACCCAGTTTATGTATGTATGCTTATGTATGTAAAAACAAAACAAAACCTAACAAATGGCTGAGTCACTGCTGGCATTCTTGTCTGCCTCCCCCTACTTCCCATTCCCCTCCATCTCTTACTCTCTCCCCTCCCTCCTACCCAATTTTCACAGTCCAGGCCCCTTGGACCTAGCGAACCGTGCGTCTTACTAGGGTCAGCCGCGGGACAGCCGCTGAGCCAGAAAACTCTTTGTACAGAGTGCGCTCATATGGCAGCAAGACCTGTTGCGCTAAGCACACACACAAACACAGGCAGAAACAGACACATACACTCGTGCACACAAGCCCAAAACGCACAGGCAGGCTCATGTGTTGTGCATTTAGCGAGGTGTGTCAAATCTTAACTTTTGTCTGCTTATCTAGAAAATGCACTCGAACCACCATCGTGTGCAGGATTTTGTACACAGGCCTAAAAAGCACATTAATAAGTTGAGGCAGAATGTTGGCTGTCTCAACGTATGACCCCAACGCAGTGAACTTGCATGTAATCACCTCTGACAAGCAGAAAATAAATTAGCTGGAGAAAATATCTATTGTTTGTCAGTGATGTATGTCCTACATTTCAGGGTGCTCCCACTCCTTAAAGACAGACATACTTTTCTTAGGTGGGTCTTCCTATGGGTTTTAACAATGCCCAGCCAAGGCTACGGTCAAAAGCAACAACAGCTACAGTAGGTGTATGTTTGCCTGTGTCTGTTTAACCACTTTGACTCCTGTACCAGCCTGGTTTCCTTCCATTGTAATAACAGCCCGCTCCCACTCTGAGGAACGGGCATGAGGATTTAATCCATGCTGTGAGCTGGAATGTGTCCTCATTAACATCTAATTCATGCAGGGAAATGAGGAAGTGGAAGGACAGGAAACTCATGAGAGTGGGATGTGTGGGCCTGGTGAACGCTGTTACTCTGCCAGAGGTTCCAGCTGTTTAGATTCTGGCTCTAGCGTAGCACTGGGCTTCCCCTAACCTAAGTGTAAGACAAAACCGTATCCACAGCATGACTCATTCTCTGCAGAGAGAAGTTGAAATTTACACCAGTCAGCACTAAATCAAGTATATTACATATAATATAATAGAGAAATTGAGGCGACGCTTTCAAAGGATTTGGCGTGAAGTAGGTCGCCTCACTCCTTAAAAACGGTTTCACAATTTTACTCCTTAAAAATCAGATTACCCAATTTCACGTTTACAGTGCAAGGGCGAGCGAGAAGGAATTACTTCCTCATTTTTGGCACTAGGGGCACGTAAGACCACCCTCAAGTCGTCCATCGTTCCTTTATAATTAACAACACACCATGCACGAGTGTCGTCACACGTCTTAAGCGGCGAGTCATCTTTTGCTTTTATGCTGCAACTGCTCGTGCGTGTGTTTGAATGCGATACGTAACCGATGTCTTCTAACTAATTAGGCAAAAGCTCCCGTAATGTTACAGTGATAGATGAAAATGTGGTTCAGTGTAGTGAAAGCAATGTATGTGTCTCCATAGAAGGTCAAAGGATAACTTTATTCTAAGCTTTGTGTACTTTCAGCTTTTAAAAAAAAAGACATCATAAAGTAGAAGACTTAAGACACCAGAGAAAAAAGATTGTGCAGGTCTGCAAAGTCAGTCAAAGTTTAGAACACACTTGGTTTCCTCACACTTGCTTAACAATTGCTGTTAAACACCAGACACATTCCTCGCCTTGTTCATAGTGCAAGACTCTGCATTGTGTGTGTGTGTGTGTGTGTGTGTGTGTGTGTAGACCTTTGTTAAGTGGAGAGGGTAGTTTGTTTAACACTGCAGACTCAGGCCTTTAAAAGGAGCTTACATTTGTAGACTTTCTGTGCCAACTCTGTACGGTTGAATGATGGGTGAATAATTTCAGTGAGTCTAGCACCTGTGCTAACATGCCCAACAACGTCTAAATTAAAGAATAATCTGACCTCATACGATTGCACCATTTTTCTCAACCCCCGCTCCCTCCAAGTACCAAAGACCTCCCTCATGCTGAGCTGACTTCTTTTCTTGCCATGCAACCCACCCACCCACCCACACACACACACACACACACACACACACACACACACACACACACACACACAAACAAACTTAACATAACAGTATGTCGAAAGTGACAGGATTCAGTCAGCAGCAGCTTTGTTTCACAACATCACTGTAAGCAGACATTCCAACTTATCCAACAAGAATTTGCAGCCCACAACGAGTCTTCAGAGGCTTCAGAAATTACAATGTTTCACTAACGACCCTGGCAAACACAGCTTTCTCAACAATTCAACATTTCTGCCTTTCTCTGTGTCTCAGTGAGCTGGCATGGCCCTCAAGGCATGAAGTAAACATCATCTGATTCCTACTGTGTTTGGATTGAAGGCACGACACCTTTAGTGTCTTTACATCCCCGCAGCTAACACACCTCTCTTTCCCTCGGCATGCCCAAATCCTGTAGCATCAGATGCTTTAATATACCAACATTTATAAAATATCTGTTTTCTTGTTGTTTTCTTTTCAAAACACTTACCTTCACGGGCAGTGGATGACAGTCCCACCATTCTCTAATTGGCTCATTCATACACAAAAGAGATACTGCAGGAGATACTCCAGACTCAAAGACACCCTTTGTGCTCTGTCCTGTGAAGTCTGTAGCGGAGGTGAGCTACCATCTGCTGAATTCACACTCCCTTTACCTCTCCCTTCCTCCATCTGATCTGTTATCTCTCTGCACCTCCCTCTCCGTCTACCCTCCTCTCGTTCCTTTTTTTTGAGTGGGGGGGGGGGGGGGGGGGTGCTCTGCGTGTGTGCGCATGTGTTTGATCCCCCTTCTTCCACTGTAATCCTAGGGATCGTATAGCACCTGGGAAAGGCTTGCTGTGTAAACACACACACTAATAGCTAACTCACATTCTTTATTTTTTTGCATTCTTTCCCTCTCTCTTTACATTATTAACTTTTAACTAGTGGCTACAAACTAAACAGGTTCCAGTTTAGCTGCCTGTGGAAATCCCCAGTTTATAGGGGTATTTTAACATGTCAAGTAAAAGTTGCAGGATTTAGGAAATTCTGTGGAGTAGTCATTAGGGCAAGTTGAGACCTTTTCAGTGTCACACGTGGAGGATTTGCTGCCTTGAGGCAGAATCAGGCAGCCAAACACGATGCAACATGCTGCCTTCAATCACACTGGCAGTAACGTGGCACAAACAGCCCTGAAGCATACACAGTTCAATACACAACCACAACCACAATATGACACACTAGCTTCTTCTAAGTGTAGGCTTTTACTATAAGAAGCCTCTTGCACAAGACTGGACAAGTATCATTATGATGTCACAAGACTGGGGTTACAGCATAAGCGTGCAAGTAATAAGATCACCTGTTGTTTGGAATACTAGTGTGACCCCTCATCACCCCATTGTGATTCTATTTGGGGAGCTCATTCACTTTTTTGTTCAGAATTAGACGAGAATGGTTTTAAGATCCATCTGTGCTAATCGAGACTAGTTAACAGGTTGTACATTTTTATTTAAATCATACAAAGATTTGTGTGTTTTTTTGTCTTTTGGTAGCTGATAAAAAACACAACTTCATAATAAAAATATAGAGTACTGTGCAAAACTATTGAGATAACCCTCATTTGTTTATATTTGCTAGGATAATTGGATGTAGGTGCTGCCATTTCTCAAAAACACAGGTACCACAGGCCATAGTGTGAATGTGAGTGTGAAAGTTTGTCTGTCTCTCTGTGTTAGCCCTGTGATAAACTGGTGATCTGTCCCGGGTGTAGCCTGCCTCTCGCCCTAACACAGCTGGGATAGGCTCAGCTGCAACGGGATAAGCTGAATTGAATAAGCAGATAGAAAATGGAAGAATGGACTCCATTAGACCTTCTGCCTCTGATTTTCAGTGCAGTTCTTCTATACACAGTTGTTTCCATGTCTTGCTTTATTTTCTTTCTTCCCTCTCTTTGAAAGAGTAACATAGCATTGGTTCCACAGCAAAGAGTGTTCAAATTCAAGCGGATGAATTTTTTGCTCAGGCTTTTCTCCAAGTTGTCCTTCCTTAAGAATGATTTTATAACAGCCACCATTCTGAGGCCTTTCTGCTGATGCTTAAGCAAACAGTAGATGGATCAACTGAAGGGCCAGATGCATGTCTCAAAAATGCTAATCAGATACTGTTAATCTGTTGCAGATAGTTTTGAGGCTTGTCATTTCTTTTATGTCCTACACCTGTGTAGTTTCCTCAGATTTTTTAAGGACACACTGCACACCATGCTGACATACAAGAGGTTTTCAGCTAAACCAAAGGAATGGGAACAAATTACATCTGTTTGTAATTAGCTGCTAGTAACAAA
The DNA here is from genome assembly GCF_057382095.1 of Aulonocara sp. 'chitande type north' Nkhata Bay. Lineage (NCBI taxonomy): Eukaryota > Metazoa > Chordata > Actinopteri > Cichliformes > Cichlidae > Aulonocara > Aulonocara sp. 'chitande type north' Nkhata Bay. The sequence goes on from NC_141345.1 coordinate 20,548,840, forward strand.
TTGCTAATTTGCTTGTTGTAAGTAAACACAACCCTGGTTCATCACTTGAGTTGGGTGTCTTTTTATGCTTAAATGAGTCATAGGTCAGTGTTAAGTGGCGTTACAAACAAAAACTACTCCTCTAAAAATGGTCCGGTAAAAGGACTGGACTCCTTGGAAGTTAAATATAAAGAAATGAGTAGTGGCTCGATGCTTTTGCACAGAATTGTATTTGTGAAGAAAAGCGCCGCACTAATGAGCTCCTTCTAAAATCTATTGATAAAAAAGCCAGACCCTTCCTCACTCGTAAATGGTGCTTCCCAGCTTTTCCCAAAATAGTCTCACATACTGCCTGATATGGCCTTAAAAAAAACGAGTTCTGATAGTGACTAAATCTGAACTTTGACCTCAATAGTAAATATCTGACCACATACAGAACTGTGGATGTTAGAGGAGGGATGTGAAAGCACACCAAGTTGTAAAATTCACACCACCTTGAACCATATTACAGCTGGGTGCGATGGATCTCAGGTTTTTGAAAAGCTAAAGCCTTCGGGGCAGAAATAGTCACAGTTAATGATAAAACAAAACCTAGTGTTTATTACAATGAAAACTACTGGTCAAGTCCACAGTGCAAAACAAAGGAGAACCATAAAGATGTAAGTCATGCCAGATAAAGCAGTTCGAGAAAAAAAAAGACGGTACCATCTGTGACTCCACAAGAGATCTGTATCTACTGAAAACTGATGGATTATTCTTGGAAGAGCCCCTTTCCTTATTGTCTTTGGAGATGCTGGATACACAACCATTTCTCAACCCGATCTGACATGAAAGCACACTGCACTGTGTAGGTATCTTTCTTCCTCGGCCGAACAATACGACCCAGCAAGTTTTTGAAGGAGACGAAAAGCATATTTTTTGTGTGCAAAAGCATAATCTTATCTCATGTTAAGTGAGTCAAAGGATAGGGTTTTCAGTACAGAGACAGTGGCGTTTGAGTGTTATCATCATGCCGTGTGAGTGTTACCTAAATACCTCCATCCAACTCAGTCATCAAAGCTGAGTCAGGCATGTTTGAAAAAAAAAGAGCTGATTCATAATGTTAAGAAGCACAGATGAGAAAGGAGATCACCGTTCACCACAGGATTTATCACACCACTCCGTGTAACAAAGAATGAGGTAAACCAGACAGCCAGATGTTCGCCCAGTTTTTAATTGAATTAGGAGGTGTGCCAACAATGCCTTCTCTCACCAGGCTGTGCCCTATCATGATGAAATTCCCTCCCACCCTACCCTTCGAATTCCTGGCATTTCCCAAGAGTGACAGCTCTTCTTTCCTCTCGCCAGTAGAAACGTGTCTGGGCATTCGCAAAGTGATATCTCTGGAGAACACCACAGGTACACAGGGACAGATCCGGTTCATAGCGCAAATCATCTTGATGGCTGCTGCCAGTCTTTCTGCTACTTTTTACTGCGTCATTTGTGATGGAGGAAGAGATATTCAAAAAAATGCTGTTGCTGTACGTTCATTTTACTTTCACGGTATATAAAGTTGCTATATTTGACATCACACAGAAGGACTGTGTATGAAATGGCTTGCTTGCAGTCACAAATAGACTGGGAAATATAGCTGCAGGCAGCGATGAGGGGGCCAAGCTGGCACAGTCACCATGGCAACTTGAGCTGACCATGTTAAAAGCACTGGCAGGAAAAATTAGTTGTTGCTTAATGCCCTGAGTGGGGACATTATGGAACTTGAGAACCTCAAGAAGAAGTACAAAGTTCATACACCAAGGCTTTATTCAGATATGGAAATGTACTTATTCATTTATGTTTGATTGGAAAAGCTGGTGCATTTCCAGGTGTTCAACCTACGGTACAGTTTTAATACAATAGGATTCATGTCCATATCACTGCTGATTGTGAAACAGATATATCCATCAAACAAGAGAGAGCATAGCTTTAGGCCTGTTGAGCATTGTTGCGTACAATCTGCTAAACATGCCATAATGTTGTATGCTATTTCCAGACTGAACGTGACCCATATCTGATGTCATGAGCTTTGAAGTTAACTTGCTACAAGGAATATAACAGTACCTCATTAGGTGGTGTTATAAAGGTTACTCTAGCTTCAACTAAGCGATGGTGCTATAGTGCACGAGATGGAGACATGAAACTCGGTGAAACGACTGTCCCCAATGAGGGTGTCCCATTCATGCTCTTTAGCAGTAGCTGCTAGGAGCTACCACAGTGTTACTTTTATTTTCTCGCTCTGGTTGGCTAAGTTTAGGCAACAAAATGATTTAGTGTGGTTTACCACACAGGCACACCTGTGCACAGTTTACAAGCACTTTTTCACACATCTTCTTGGGGCCTCTTGCACAAACAACATTCAATGTTATATTATGGGAGAACATAGTAATCGTCCAACTGTGCAGTGTCCTTAAGTTTTGTGGAGCATTTTAGCATAATTTAGTCTGTTGTGTTGGTTTTAAATGAGCAAACAGCATATCATTGAGGAGCTTTGGTTCTTCTTTTGGCTTCTTCCTGCTACAGCAGATCATTGGTTTCCACCTAACCCTGTCCTTGGCATCCACTTTTCTCACACCAAGCCTCTGAATGTCCCCTTTGATTACCTTCATGGGTTTTTTTCTCTTGTCTTCCACTTTTCATCTTGCCTGGGCAGCTCCTTCTTCAGCATCCTCTGTCCAATATATCCACTATCCCTCTTCTGCACATGCTCAAACCTTCTCGGCCTTGCTGCTCTAACTTTGTCTCCAAACTGCTTAACCTGAGCTGTTCCACTTGTGTATTAACTTCTTGTCAAATCCTGGTGACTCCCAATGAAAATCAATTCTTCCTTCTCCAGCTCCACCTACTGTCATTTTGTCAGTGCAATCAATCCTGGTGACCCTGTCCATTTCACTCTCGCTGTTATCCTTCACATCACTCCTGACACTTATCTCCACTCTTCTTCACCTCGCTCGTGCACTGTCCATTTGTCTGGACGGTTGATCCCTGATATTTAAACTCCTCCACCTTCACTAACTCTGCTCCGTTGCTCCTTCACAGCTACACCTGTTTTGCTCTCATTGACAAACATGTATTCTGTCTTGCTTCTGCTGACTTTTATTCCTCTTCTCTCCAAAGCATGCTTCCACCTCTCCAGGCTATCTTCTACACAGTCACAGTGTCGTGTGCAGACTCCTGTCTAACCTCATCTCTCAATCTGTCCATCACCTCTACAAACAAGAGGAAGTCATAGCTGACTCTTGAGGCAATCCCACCTCCTCCTTGAACACATCTGTCACTCCGACCGCACACCTCACCACTATCTCGCTGTCCTCATTCATGTCCTACACCAGCCTCACATACGTCTCTGCCCCACCTGATTTTCATCAGCTCGTCTCTTGGCACATTATCTTATGCTTTCCCTAGGTGTCCTGGTTATTTTTTGGTTAGCATTTAAACTTTAAGGCTGGAGGAGTTGATGGATGGCAAAAAGCCACAGGGAAAATAAATACTGGACTTTCAGACACTTCATCAACTGAATACTAATGATTTGCTGGATATATTTACTTAACATTTAAACACAAAAAATGACAATATTTTATATTGCTGTGCTTATAGTTTTTATCAACATACACTCCAAAGAAATATATTAGTTTAAAATTAATGAATGTTTAAGTAAATCTTATTATTGGTCAATATTGCCAGGCCTGAAAACAGAGATGTCATTACATGTTTTTGAGGGCTTAGGGAATAAGAGCCCATTCATTGGAAGCATGTCTGGCATATAGAGTAGAAAGTGTGGGTATTTAAAGGTTATGCCAGGACTACTAAACTACCTACTGAAGACCCTGAAAGGGAGATTTAAAAAAGTAGCAAAACAAAGCATTTTTCCTCATCATCATTAGTATAATGGGCTGAGCATCTCTATGGAGTTCTCTCATATGGCCCCCAATAGAGATGAACTCCCTCTCTCTGCCGATGACATCACCTATCACCTCCAGCCTTCTGTTTCCTCTTCCTGTCAGCTGACCCATTCCCACTTTGACTGCAGCGTCTCTGGTGACCCCATTCTCATTTCACTATCTAGATCATTCACCAGATAGAATAGAGAATGCATCTGCAGCTGCATTTCAAAGAAACAATAAAACAGAGCCTTGAATATGCGATTACTGCAAAAACTCATTTAGCAGCTACAGGCTGAACCCCTGAGAGATAATTATGTTCTCATGGCCTTTTTGTTAATGCATTCATTGTGTAGGTAGTAATGTCTGACAAAGCAGTGATAATGAACATATATACTAAATGTAGATTACAAAACTGGAGCTGAGCAGCAGGTGAGAAGAACATGTGGAAAAGTTTATTTGTTTTGGAGGAACTGCAAAGGTATATGGCTAAGGAGAGAGAGAAAAACATGCTCCACCCCCACTGTTTTTACTGGACTCGGGAAGCTGCTTCAGGTTATTATAAAATACAGCAACGATCCCACACTCCATGATACAAGTGTATGAGCAAAGACAATAAATATAACAGTGATGGGGACTCTCTAAGGACATAGATATGCTGAGTTTCTACGCGAGTAGAGTATTATTCTGTCTGAGATTTTTATTTTCTGACCCGAAACTGACAGAGCGATAAACAGCGTTGCATTCAGCAGAGCATGCGTTTCACGGCACAATTACTTTCCAATCTAACATCTTTGTTTAAATCTCCCTGAGCCTCTCCCCGAATCAAAGCAAATATTTCTACACATCACTTACATTCGGTTTGTTTGTGTCGTGCAGTCTGTCTCTAAGAGATTTCTGGCTCCATCCTGCATTCTTGCTCCTACTAATTACACCACTCTAACGAGCTCACCCCAGACAGAGAAAATACTCAAACTCATTAGGTATCTATGGTGGCCGGGGCACTTATGGTCAGAGTGTGGGAGAAGTATGGGCTTGTGCACTCCCGCTCACCTGCTTAAGCATTAACTGGCTCTTTGAAGGTCAGCCATTAAGCACAGAAGCTTTTGATGTTCAGACGGTGATAGCTAGAGCTGCTATCTCAAAGAGACAGTCAAGGTCCTAAGTTAGAGGTCAGGTTAGTAAAGCAACTCTGCTCTTTCTTCCTACCTGACATTGGTGATGTTTGTTCAGCAGCTTTTGCATCTCTGTAGCAAGAATCTCATGCTATCAGGCCCTAAGAATAATTGTATCTGACAGGTATGGGAGAAAGGTTTATGTTACTGAAATAATTACACTGTTGAAAGAGGCAACACTGAAGTTGTACTACTGACGCCCTGAAATAAGATTTCTTCTGGTGTAGCAGAGTTCCACTTTTGACTCCTACAATCCTTTACCCCTCAGTCTACTGTGGCAAATCTCTTGTGTGTGATGAAGAAGCATCTCAACAGCTGATGATGCCTGTTTATGCATTACCACAGTAACAGAATGGCAAAGTGCCCAGGGGATTTCCCTGTATTTTATCAGTGCATTGTGAGGCAGGGCCGATCTTCCCAGTGTCCCTGAAAAATAAAATGCAATAAAAAAAAAGGGAGGAGACAAAAATGGACAGATGGGTAGAAAGAGTCTGATCAACAGTAATACTCACCAGGTGTAAACATATGCATCTGGGCATTTCTCAATATGGACTAAGGTCAAAGGGATGTCTGCCTGCTAGACTTCCTTCCCCTTGCTCTCATTTTTCATTTTTTGCTCTGATTTATTCAGGTCCAGGATGGCACAGAGGGCTTGACTCAGCCTGCTGCTAGACAAAGCCCCTACAGTGCAGTCAGTATTATTCAGATCCCGTATCTGCCCTCAGTCCTATGAGATCACCACAATGCTATGTCTCCCTCACAGAAAAGTATTCACACACTTAGAAAGATGCTATTTTGCAAGTGGAAGCACTGATGTTGCACAGACAAGGGTAATATAGACAGAACAGATGCCGGCAGACACTCACACACACCATTTACGTGCGCGTGCGTGCACGCACACGCTCAGAATCCCAGTCACACATGCACAGAAGGAGGAGAGAGGCTGCTTTGTCTCCACTTGGGATTTTCTGTGTTAATAAGATCTGAACTAAAACGCTGTATTCAGTTTTCACCAGAAAGCTGAGATTTCTGTTGTCTGAATCTGTCATGTTAGCCATAAGAAGGCCTTGATAACTGCCTTTGTATTGTATAGTTAAGAGCATTTAAATGCATAATGAGGATGACTTTGGGCATGGATTTTGCAGTGTAAACAATAAAATGAGTCTTGATTATAAACAACAGTTATGTCTAAAAAGTTAAAATAACATTTACTAAATCATTACTAAGTTACCTTTCAACACACTTCCATGCAGTGTTTTAGGTAATGGATTAGCATGTCGTGCCTCATGTAGTTTCACTTCTTTTTTGTTCTTTTTTCACTAAGTGCAATATGTGTTCAGTCTTCAAAGAAGCATGAAACCACAGAGGCAGAAAACAAAGGAGGTGGAAAGTCTGCAAAGTATTAAATATCATTACAATATAATAAGCTATTGGCAGGCTGGAGTCTTTTTTCATAGTCTATCTGCTTGGGTTTTGTTTTCAGGTTCTTCCCACATTCCAAAGACGCTCATAGTTAAATGGCTGTTCTATACTGACCATAGGTGGGAGGGTAGCTTGTGACTCCCCTAGTGTGACCTGGGATCGGCTCCAGCCACTAAGACCTTCTTATATGAAATACCAGAATTTGTCCTGCTTTTTTCATGGTCCAATGAAAAGAATGCCAAAGCACAGCAACAGGGAAAAACCTACAGGTGAGAAGCTGTTTTGCAGTGTTTCAATATTTTACTTTTACAGTCATTTTTGCATTTATACACAATAACAATAATTCCTTCACTGACAGTGACTGGAGCAAAGAACCACAATAAACTGACACAAAGACTTTAAAAATATCATTTTACAGACCGAACTTCTTCAAAAGAGCCAAGCATGAAATCTACTTTTTTAATGTAGATAATATCAAACATTATGTTACAATGTTTTGTGGTATACGTCATCACACATCATACACCAAAACTCTTGTGAATTCCACACCATGTGTTGTCGGTAACATGTCTCTTTACCCCCTAAAGCAAAATGGAAAAAAATTAAATTAAATTTCTGTACCTGTTTCATAAATCACCCTAATTCACATCTGTTCGAAAGTCACATATAGACGTCCTAACTGATAACAGGTTAGACAAGTCCTATTATGCCAAGTTTTCCCAATAAATCGTAATCTTTTATAAGTACTGCTTGTGTCTGTGTGCCAGCACACCTCAGGCAGAGTCCCTTTTCACTGTCAGCAGCATAAGAAAACACCTTTTTTTCCTCAGTGTCACGTACACTCTATAGTCCCCTGCTACAGTGGTGTGATGCAGGTCTCCATGGAAACCCTATATAAACAGCAATGTGTGGAGAATGACCACTGCCTACATGTGCACGCCCACATGTGCACATACACTCACATAACCCGCACACATATACAGCCATATGAATCATGGTGATCTCCTGTTCTCATAGGGTTAAAGAGGGGGGAATTCCACTTCTTATAGTGCTGGTCTACAATCATCCATAATTTAGAGCTCATGAATGATGAAGCACATATATCATACATACACGTATATCATACTAAATGCCTTAATGTATGCTACATGTGTGATCGACCCATGTCTGCAAAGCTTCTTCATAATTAAAAACTCCTACTAAAGTCTCAAAAGGGAAACAAAACAAAGACTCTTTTGAACAAAGGTTATATGGAAGGGAGATTCCCTTTTCTATATGTTCTGGGTCTCATTGACATTCATGTGGTTCAAGTTAGTTACAATAATACTATACTGTGTACATCACATCATAGAAAAGATCTAGAGTTCTACTGGAAACAGCTTTGCACCAGAGAACAGGCAGCTTTCTTTGAGTTTTTTGAACTGTAAATGAAGGTGAATGCTATTTTATGGCCTGTAGAATTCATTGTAACTGTCCTTTGTTACGTCTGGCTATTTCATTTACAACAGGATGCGAAACAGACTAAACGAACAACATTTAAACTGAACCACAGGATGGTTTTATTGTTGTTAATCCTCCTTGACCTCATCGAACTCAACTGGAAAGCTGAGCAAGGAGGACAACATCATAGGAAGCTAAGATTTTGCTCATTTTGGCTGCTAAAACTAATGGTAAAAAGCCAAGTTGTAAAATACTGGACAAAAGCTAAATGTATAAGGACTCTTTGTTTGTTACATAAAAATGCAGATCACCCAGCAGATAATCAGGAAGTGTTGCATAAATGTGCACACAGTGAAGTCCCCTGACCGCTGCATAGATGATGAAAGCGGGCAGCATTTTAATTGTGCTCTTTTGCACTGCTAACCTGAAACCACTGAAATTGTGATTTAATACGACCGCTACCAATTAAAACCTCTGTTGTCTCCTAACAGTGCTCAGAACTCAGTTCTATGAAAAGAAAAACATTTTCTTACTCTGAGCCGTTTCCTATCTGAATAATATATTAAGAGGATGGTGGGGGTTGGAATGACATTCCAAAAGGCACACAAGCACGGGCGCATGGATGCCCTGCAACACACTGGCTGTCTTTTTCATATAGTACTCAGTGGAATGTGGAGCACGCTGTCACATTAGCAGAAATGAATATACGGAGTAGGGATTTGCATGTGGTGAACTTGTGCATTTCTCTCTGCATCATTTTCTACTCCATAGTCTATTGTTTTTCTCTACAAGTTCTTCCACATGCTCTGACAATAGCCTCAATTCATCATATCTGATGGGCTAAATCACAGGCAAACCCCGTTGCTGCGATGCATCTCTGCAGGGACGACCTCACCCTTCTCACACCCACCTGAATGCTCTGCTTCTCACACTGTTCACTGAGGTCGACTGTGGAAACAAAACCTTTGTTACACTGCTGCTGCTGCAGCTGGCTCAGACAGTCGCTGGCTCACACCATTCAAGTTCCTACCTGCCACTTGTCAACTTTTACAAGTTTGATATCTGAACATATGAATTCTAACTGCAAAAGCAGTTCCGCACATTTTTGCTGCCTTGGGTTTTTCTTTTTTAGCTTTTAGTGCAACTTGATCAGTTAAAGATGTGGCGATTGACTCCTGCGTGACACAAAAACCCCTGTTTTGCCTTTTGCAGTATGTTTTCTTCCTCATTCCCCGTGTGTCCCATGAAGCTCTTTCACATCAACTCTGTAGCATTTGTCTGAATCTAAGCAGAAGATGTGTATAAATCTTTATAAGCATTAGAATTTATCTGGCTGCTTCTATCTCCTATCACGTCATCTGTAAACATTAGTGATCCAATGCCACTGGAAGACACACACCCATGCATCACTGCATTTACTGGGCTTTGAAAGATATACTTCAGGTCCTGAACCTTTCTCTATAATTTTGATCTTAGTGTCGTCTGTCCAAAGATTGCAGTCCCAGAGCTAATTTGACCTTTCAGTTCTTGAAGCTGACTTCTAGTTTGCTCCTCACAAATACAAAAGATTCAGCTCTTGTGAACTCCTCTACATTATCAATGTCAGCCTCCTGGAGAGTGTTCATCACTTTGCAGGATGTTTTGAAGTGGACCTTCTTTACTAATATCTTTATCATTTCTGACATGCTACAAACTTTATGAATGCTCATTAGCCCATTATAACATATCTGACAGATCAAATAAATAGCTGCAGGCAAGCAGGGGACAGGGGAGTGTTTATTCTCGTGGTGTTTACACAAACAAAAAGCCCAGTCTGTCAAGATGCATTCTTGTGTGTTTGTACGAGTTTCTCTGTTGAGAAAGATAGCAATGACAGATGAGATTTTCTGCTCGTCTGCAAATCTGGACAAGCCCTAAAAACTTCCTTCCTAAGATGCTTTGCCTCCACACCAAAAACACTGCTAACATCAACATAATCCTCATATGCTGACAGAGTCACAAAGAATGGAAAAGGAGGTAAACTGAGGACGGGAGGGCAGGAGTGACCAAAAGAATTGTTGTTTTTCTTGTAGGCATGCAGGTTTGCCCCCTTTTCTTTCCTTTCCAGTCAGCTGAGTAAAAATGTCCATTAAGCTGAACGTTATAATCACTATCACATGTTTACCTGCCTGGCTGCGGGCAACAAGTCGATGAAAACCATTTGAGAGTTCACAGCTCTAAAAGCAAACAGCAACACCAGCTTAAATCACTGCAGGTTTGACCATATGTTCTTAGTTGAAATGCTACACTTGGTCAAACCTTTCCTGATTAATGCCATCACTTCTGATGTTTAGCTAAAGCCCAGACGGAGGCAAGTGTATATGCTTTTTGTTACAGTGGGAAAACATGTTTCTGTGCAGGGGGTGCGAGTGCACCCCGCCCAGAGAAAACACATGGCATGGAAACACATTTTGTATTTCTGGCTATTCAACACACACACAAAAACACTGCATATCCCTGGAGATCTGTGCAAAAGAATTCTGTGCCATTGGCGTCCAATACCAGACAATTACTAGCAGGATCACCCAATCTGTAAAGATCTCATCTCCACATCCAGATATTTGACTTGACTCAGGATGAGTGAGATTCACTTTCTAGAACAACAATCAAACTGTGGGTCTTGGGTCTGCACTTGGTTTCCTGGTTGTCCAAGCAGCTGGGGGGAGACCAAAGCAGCTTTATTTCTTTTCTTTTCCTTTTAAGTGGACTACAATTGTATCTTTGTAGATGCTCCACATGAGTTCACATTTACTCAATTTGCTTCATTTACATTTACTTTGTCTAAAATGACATGTTTGTGAGTGTTTGTTGAAGGTAAATGAGGCAGTAAACATTTGGGTTCAGTGAAGTAGAAAACAAGACTTTCCGCAGATAAAAGTGTGAGAGGAAGGGTGTGTGTGTCACTCTTTGACAGTCTCCCAGAAATGATTAGTTCTCATAAACAAACACATGCTTGTCTTAATTAGCTGACGAATTAGAAAGCAGCTTACACTTACACTTGGGGCCGCTTGTGTCCATTGCGCTGTGATGCTGTCCCTGTGAAAGTCTACTGCAGGTCCATGAGTGAGTGAGCGAGCATGTGAAGACGTGTGGAGAGCTGCTTGCTGCCGCCGCTGATAGATCCACAGTGGATACAACACAGAGCAGCAGCAGGCACCCGCTGATCTGCTGGGTCCTAAAGCCACCAAGCTCCCGTCGCAGCAGAACAGCTCGGAGCCACAAATGACTCGTGTTTGACAAGGTTACAAGTGTGCTTGAAGGGTAAAGTTAGCACTTCTTCGTCTGCAGTCTGCTAAACAAAGAGAAGGAACTCGCCTGGCCCTGTCCAAAGCCAAGCCCACCTAGCTGCTCCCTTAAAGCGCCTATTATGTCTTATTTGCTTATCTTAGACAAGAACCTGTTGCAGAGATGATGATGTGACCCTGTCTGTACTTGCCTGGGAGCAGAGTTTCAGCTGGCTATTCTACTTGCGCAAGTAGAGGTTTTACTGTCAAAAGCAGTAGATTTTTTTTAAGAAAGGACAGCCAGATAGGTACAAGGATTTCCGCGCGGCTTCCAGGCAGCTATATAATGGGAATAAAACCTTTTTAAATGGGAGAGAAGTCTAACTCCAAGTTTCTTGTTTCATAGAGGGGACTTGCCTGATAGTTAGCAAATAAAAATAGCAGTAAAGTAAAGGTAGAGTTTTTCATAAAGGGTTTTGACAAAACGGACAACTGCGAGAGCAAGGCACAATCGCACAGGTAGGCATACCATGAGTCACTCTTTGACGTTGCCATGATTTCACAATTCAGATAAGCAAAGTGCAGACAATTTCTAACACAGGCCTGCAGATAGCAGTCTCACAGGACCACTGATCCTAACCTCTAGAAAACTGTTTTATTTTTATTTTATTTTTTTCTGAACACACTATGACAGTGATATCTGTTGTATTGATCTTTTTGGAAAAAATGTGCCATTAAGGAAAACATTTAATCTCCTAAATCCATAGCTGACCAATCAGCATGCATTAGCAGAATGCTAGGATTTGCTATGAGAAAAAAGGAATCATTTCAGACACATGACGAGTAGATTCGTGAAATTAATAAATAACACTACTGTGCAATCTTGATCCGTTGGGATTGTTAGGAAAGAGGTGCAGTGATTTATTGAAACATGCAAGCATATGTAGAACTACAGTATATAAGGCAAGAGCAGAGTTTGTGTAATTCCACCAAGCTTGAAAGTCAATATTTGGTATGACCTCCTTGATTCTTCAACACAGCCATAGCCAAGCTTTCTTGTGATTTATTTAGGTAGTCTTCAGGAACTGTTCTCCAGGCTTCTTGGAGGACTTTCGAAGCTCTTCTTTGGATGTTGGTTGCATTTGTTTTGTTCTCTGTCAAGATGATCCCACACTGCTTCAATAATGTTGAGGTCTGGTGACTCACAGTGTTCCATTGTGTGTTTTTCTTTAAAGATGTGCTTTTACTGCTTTGGCAGTGTTTCGGATCTTCATGCTGAAGAATACAAATCTGACAGTACTTTTTTTTCTTTCTTTCATGATTCAATCAGTTTTAACAAAATCCCCAACACCACTGGCTGAAAGGGAGCCCGAAACCATGACAGAGCCTCTACCGTATTATATAGACAGCTGTAGAGGCTGTATTATTCTGGTGTCTTTACCTTACAATGTAAAGCATCTTGAAGTGACTGCTGTTGTGGCATGACTGAAAATGAGTGAAAAAAAGGAAACAAAAAACAGTTAAAACACCCTTCAAAAGGCTGGATAACTATTGCTCAAGACCAAATTACCAGAGAGTCTTTTGAAATAAAACATGAAGAAATGAGGGATGGCTCGACACTGTTGGTACTCTATGCAGTGAGTACTACTGAGCACCCCAGCTGGCATTAACAGGAAGTGAACAGGCTCTGGTGGTATCAGTCTTCATACTTACACAAGCACCTGGAAAGCAAATAAGGGCAGTTGCCTAAAACAAATATTCCACAGTCTATTAAAAGTGTAGCTAGTAAAGTAATAAAAAAGAGGAGGCTGGTTTTGATTTGAAGTTTAATTTTAGTGACAAAAATCAAAAATAACAGTATTCTAAGTCTTCAACAACCCTGGATCTTTGTCGGCACGTTAAATCCTTTGCAGAGTGTTTTATCTGTGAGTGATATAATCTCTGGAGCTACAAAATTATTAGATTACCATTCTAAAAGTATATAAATAAAAAGCAAATGCAAATGGATGACTACAACTCTCATCCTAAAACATTTAGTCATTGTTCTATTGCAACGGGTAGAAAAGCAGAAGGACAGAACCGCCGTGATTGCACATTCTTTTAGGTTATCGCACAGCTGCACAGTGAGATGAATCTATTGGTGATCTTTGACAAGTTTAACCAGAGTGATCTGATAAATTGTACATTTGCGTTCTCAGTTTGGTTTTCATATCTAAATCAATTGTTGTAAACTACAGGTCTCTTAGTTTCTGTGAGAGAGCAAGAAAACAGGGGCACAGGTAAACAAAATGCATCCCTAAGCCAAAAAAAAAAAGAAAAAAAAGCAAAGCGATGCTCGCAGGCTCACACTCTTTTTCATCTAGTCATTCTCACTGATAAAGTGTCATAAATGATATGCTATACCTACATTCTACTCATTCAGATTGCTGGTGCTGCACAGTCATACCTAAGAGAGCGTAACAAATAAGGCAAAGCCAAAATTCTCCTCATTATGTTTTACTACTGCAGCTCTGGTCACTAACGGTCACGCCATCCTTCATCCTTTAGGCTTAACAAAAGCAAAACACTACTGTATGACAGTCTCTATTGCTTGCACCCCACACAAGTTGCACACAAGTTTATCAGTCCAGCGTGCATAATGTCTCTCGGTATCCCAGGAGTCCATCTGGTGGGACCAGAATTTGGTTTATCACGTGAGGGGATGTAGAACAGGTTTCTCGGGCATGGCAGTGTAACTGTGTAGGAGTCTTCGTTTCTATCCGTCCCCTCCTACAGTTAGTCCGTCTCCGACTCTATGGCAGTATTCAACACACGTCTGTATGTTATTAAAACAGTCGCGCCTGTTTTTTCAGTTCATTTCTCTTCCACAGAGCCAGCCGGTCAAACTCTTCCACGGTCATACCGAACACTTGGACAAACTCCTCTGGGGACAGGTGGCGCTGGAAAAACACATCATAGCAGAAATTAAGTCTCAAATTCTAGTCATGGTTTTGGGATTTCTTTGGCCGTTAACTTACTTCCAGTCTGGCTCTGTCTACATCTTTGGGCAGCCTGTTGCGCCCTCTGGTGGTGACGATGAGCGACTCATAGGGGTAAATCTGCAGGATAAAGGAAAGGACACACGCACACATTTCAGATACCCGGGTACAAAAGGAGTGGAATTTCATTATTTTAAAAAAGCCTTACTTTGTGTTCTGCTGGGAGAAAAGAGAGAGAGAAAATGAAATCAGTGCAATTGAAAAAAAGCATGTTAGATTAATTGCTTGGCTCTAATAAGGTGTTTTTAGGTCATATTAAATTACCTCTGCTTCCCCAGTTGACCTCGCTGCCACTGTCATATTGGTACTGGTAGCAATCTGCACTCTGAGGCTGAGGAACAGAGTAGGACAGTGAGATTAACAAGAGCAGCGAGCTTCGGGGAATTAACTAATAAAACAGCTTGAAAGCTGGTCGAAGGTAGTAATGAAAAGTGTAAGGGGCCAAAAGAGTTATTTGAATTAAGCCAAATAATATGTATGATAGAATATGTCACAGCTATTCATGCTTTGCCAGGTTCAGTGTGATCTCACCCGCTGGATGCCGTTGCGGCCATATCCCGGTAGTGAAGCTGACTTACAAACAAAATCTGAAGCAGAAAAAAGAAAACACATCAGCATGATATCAGTCTAGCCATGAGCTGCTTAAATGTTCAGTTGTTTTCATGCATTCTGGCGCCATAAGATGGCGCTCATGCCTAACCTAAAACAAAAAATATCTCCAGATGTGTGCAAATGATGCTGGTCGAAGAAGTATTAAAACTAGCAGGAAAAGATCAATAATAAACTGATGCCTTAAAAAAAACAGCTATTTAAATAAATCAGAGCCACATATTGAAACGCTCTGCAGATTAACTTACCGCTATCGGTGC
This sequence comes from Aulonocara sp. 'chitande type north' Nkhata Bay, assembly GCF_057382095.1. Classification (NCBI taxonomy): domain Eukaryota; kingdom Metazoa; phylum Chordata; class Actinopteri; order Cichliformes; family Cichlidae; genus Aulonocara; species Aulonocara sp. 'chitande type north' Nkhata Bay. The sequence continues at coordinate 20,563,940 of NC_141345.1, forward strand.
TGTACTGTGACCGAGGAGCTGTAAAATAAACAGATGATACGATTACCTGTTACAAAAAACAACAATAATAAAACAATAAATGCTGCAGCACATGAGCCTAATCTAAATTCATGAAAAACCTCATCAGGGAAAATAAGTGTAGAGCTTTGACATCAATCTGTCTTTTATAGGCTTGACAAAAAGAGGAATTAAAGAAAAAAGGGGGGCAAGTTCCACATTCATCAAGCCCTGCGAGGAACACAAAACATCAAAGGGGCAATAAGGCCAGGGAACATGCAAGCATCTTTTAAAAAACGAGAAAAATAAGATGCACAAGTGTGCAAAAAACACACTACATGCTTCAACATCTAACTGCAACACCCAAGCTTGCACAGTTACAAGCCTTTGTTGCCTTTCAAACACCACCAGCGAGCCGAGTCCCATTCAGCCCCGCTCACTCCCATTTGAGAAGCGGCTTTAATGAGAGATCTTACCGCTCATAAATAAAACAGGATATGGGACACCAGCTGTGAGAGTGAGAGAATCACATAGATGCAGGGGTAGATGGAAGGGTAGATCCACCCATATGGAACAATTTTGGAGAGAGAAAGCAAAGGGAGCAGGAAAAAACCTGTCTGATAGAGATGAGGTGAGGCTGAATGTCAGAGGATAAAATAACCAGTAGCTTATACACTGTATGAGCAGCGAAGTGCGACTATTACAAAGAGAAACAAGTCGGCATGTGACTTTGTGACATCTGGAATTTCAGCACACCTGGTTGAGCACTCTGTTTCAGTTAGCTTGAAATTTTCTTAATCAGTGTGATCAGATATCCCTCCAACACTGACAGGCCACATCTGCCCCTGCCGCTGGCCTACCACAGCTGTTAAGCACACTCATCATCGTTCCATCTCAATACACCACCCAGCCTCCAGCAGCGGCCGTGACCCTCTGTGACCTGCATCCGCAAACCTCATCGCCCTCGCCCTCACAACGCCGGCGACATACTGAGGCTCATAAAAAAACCCTTGTGGCAACATATAGGGCTGTACAGAAAGACAGTCATAAACCTGCTGAAACAGAAGAAACCAGCAGACAAAAGAGGTGGATGTACTGGGGGTGTGGGGGTGGGTGGGATAGGTGGATCCTTACAGCCATTGATGGTGTTGTTGTACGCCGTGGTGCCATAGCTTGTTGTGTTCAGTGTTTCCTTGCTCCCGCTACGAGAATTCCTCGCGCTGCCCCAGGGGTCGTTGTCATAGGAACCAGATCTGGCTTTCATCTCCTCCTTTAGAATCATCCTCCCGATGCCACTCCCAATCTGCGAGGAAAGAGGGCGAGGAGAGAAGCAGAAGGTGGAGAGGAAACAATGAAGGACGCGTTGTAGAATTAAACGAAAGACAGAGAAAGAGAGCAAGAGAAGCAAATAAGGAGGACGGCACAGGCGGCGTGCGATTAAAAAAAGTGCATTTATTTATTTATGGGTGATTTTCTTTCTTTTCTTTTCTTTTTTTTTGAGGTGGGGACTTACTTCAGTGTGACGTTGAAGAAAAGAGAGAAAATTATGAAGCTCTTACTCTTTGAAGACCGTGACTCCAAGTCTCTTCATCTCCTCCCGTGGAGAAGCGTCTTCTCGGCGCCCGATAGGCTGGGAGAGGAAAAGAGATGAAAGAGATTCCCTTTATGAATTTTGCACTTTCGCGGGGAGCACAGCAACAGTGCGAGTAAATGGATAAACATGACAATATGGCTACAAAATGAACCGCTCTCCCATGTGTGCCATCGGTACACTCTGAATAAGTGAAACAGCAGTGTTTCGTACCCCTGGGGGAGCTGCTGTAGGGGTAGTAGTCAGACTCTGACTGGCTGTATGGCTCTGGAGAGTAGGTAGACAGTCTGGAGGATCTGAGGATGTCCTCACTGGTCCTGCTTTTGGTGGCTGCATCCACGTGATTGTCTGTTTGAATTAAGAGAGAAAGAGGCAGAACCAAAAGAACTGGCCTGTTAGAGGAATAGTTTGCCTGTTCAGTTTATGGTCGGGAGCTAGATGGGAAATTATAAACCATTCTTATATCTGTTAGTTCAATATGATTCTGGAGTCACTAGAGCAGGGGTGGGAAATTAATTTTCCTAAAGGGCCACATGAGAAGTCGGGACTGCTGTGAAGAAATACATCAACAAGCTTATAAAGAGAAAATTAATAATGAGGAGAACTGAGTTCAGCTTATTGGTGCGACCCTCAAAAAACAGTCCCGGTTTCTCATGTGGCCCATTGGGAAAATTAATTGCCCACCTATGTTATTAGAGGGTCATCGCAGCTTAGCACAAAGGCTGGAAACTTCACTATGATGACAATCCTCTGGTTTTAGTAGAAACCAGATATAAACAGGATCTTGCAATACCAGAGTGGAGAAATTAAAATAAATGTGGATTATTTCTTGGCTTGCAGCAGCGTACTCCTGGTGTCTATAAACTACAGGAAAGATATGGTGCTTGGTTTCTGAATGAATTACCCAAACTAGATTGTTAATGAGCTTTAGGGCCTTGCGTTTTACAGACCCAGGCTAGCTGCTTCACCCTGCGTCTACTCTTTCTGTCAAGCTAAGCGAAGATGTTTCCTGGCTTCATATTGAACAGACAGATACTTAACAAGATTGGTATTGATCTTCTCATCTTGCTCTCAGTGTGAAAGGAAATTTCCCAACATGTCAAACTATTGCTTTAAGACGGCACGCACCAGCAGCGCACTAACAAAAACATCTTAATGAGCGTCACAAAGACGTACAGCGATGAAGCGCATTCACTCCACAGCTTTACACTTATGATATCCAACGCTCTTGTCAGAGAAGATCAATATTCCGGCCAACGGCGGGAAAATAGCCGGCATTAAAAAGGGAGTTCTGTTACGGCTCAGCCTGAGGCTCACATTCATTTCACGAATGGTGTGAGGCGGCGATATTGATGCCACTCTGCACTAAAGCATAGTCAACGGAAGTCAATGGGAGTGACATGCGATGTAATGTCGCATAGATCGCTCTTCACTCTGTTAGCCATTAGCCATGCCAGATCCAATCCATGGCCCATTGAATTCCCATGTACACGATGCACGACACCAACACATATTCAGAGCAATATTGAACGCTCTTGATACTTCTGTCAGAGGAAGTATGGCTGCACAACACTGAATGTGAAATACAGTGACACACACGCATGAAGACAAATGAAATTCTGTATCTATTCACTGACGGTAACTGAAACAGTGAAAGGAGGGAGATACTTACAGAGGCAAGGTCACCGGGTAAAGTGGAGCAGAAGGTGGAGGGAAGTGAGTAAAAGTGATTGGATGCAATAAAAGAAAAAAAGAGGTGCAAAGATAAAGGGCAACATTATTGGAGCATCCAATGCGAGTGCTTTGCTACCCACACGGAAGGCATACATGTATATGACTGGGTGCTAACTGATTAGTACATAACTGGCATTTGGCGAACAAAGCAAATCTAAAGTACATGTATCTGCTGTGGCCTTGGGTTTACATGGGGTGTGTTTGGCGCTGACACAAGAGAACATGTTAATCAATGGCTATTCAGGAAGACATGAAGCACAGGGATCAATATCACTGATGTATGAGTTAAATGTCATTATTCAAACAAGGCGAGCTAACAAAGGCTGCTAATTACAGTACATGCTACTTTCTTAATCATGTGTAAAGGACTGCGCGAGGCAGCATCGTGACCAGTGATGTACTAATTTTTAGAACAGAGACACTGACGGGTGACGGGAGTCGACACGCTGCTCACTAACTAACCCCCACACACACACATACACGCACAGCACGGAAAAGCATGCGGGACAACAACAGAGATAAGACTGTCCTCAATCAAGAGGTCTTATGACTCTCAGCTGAAAAGGCCTTTAAAATGCAGTTTAATGAAAGAGACTCTGTTACTGATGCACACTACCCAGAAAGTTCAAGCGCATTTAATTGCTGGGCCTTGTGAAAAAAAAATCCCCCAAAAAACAGCATCTCGTGTTAACCACACCATCATGCTATCTGAACGTAATAAAGACTTTAAACAACAAGTCTATTTGTTTTCTAGAGCTGGAACACTTGTAGCAAATGGTTTAAGCCCACATTAAAAAGAAAAAAAAGAAAAGGCAAGGCCGACAAATAAAAGAAGACTCCACAGCAAATCTAAAATTCTGTTACAAAACAGTTTTTCCAGTGCGCTTTGTTCCATTGTTCTGTTCTATTCTGGTGAACTGTGTTGTCCTCAGAGCCCTCTGTACTCAACGCTTCTCACGCCTGAGCAACCTTCACTTCATTCATGGCCCGTTCCAGCACTATTTGCCAACAAGAACCTGTCGGGAGCTGCGCGCGGTAGCAGGCATATTCATATGCTTGTGGCATGCACACTAAAACATCGCTCTTTTATATTCACTCAGTGCCGCTAATGCGAGAAGTCTGACTGATCCCCTTCCTCAACTTTGGAACGAGCCGCGCAAGTCAAAACTCTATCCCTTTTGTGCTTTTTCTAGCACTTCTAATCGTTGCTGTTTTTGTTTGTGCAGGCTTCGGTTTCACTGAACAGCTGGAACATCGACACTACTCGAAGCTGAATGGCGAGAGGCCGGTAAACACATCTACATCGGGTTAAACAAAGCATGACTAAAACTGACAGAAGGACAGGCAGGCTAAGGCAGGACTAACTGCACTGTACCCGTTCTCTTATAGATGGGAGGCTTCCTGTAGATGTTGGGATCCCCTGTGGCTGAGGAGAGAAAGAGGAGATGAAGACGTGAAACATGGAGGAGTAAAGGAGGAGAGGATGTGAACTACTGCCAGGCGAGGTAGGAGGGATGATTGTAAAGAAAAGTAAATATGCAGTATGAGGGGAAGAATATGTCAGATTGATTATGTGTTGTATAAATATACAACTTTCACATTTTCACACACGCTCACTCCTGAGGAACTTAATATGACCTTTTTTAAAGGACTTCCTTCAGTGAATAATGGCTGATGAAATCTTCTCTGTGAAGTGAAAAAAGAAATAAATAAATCTGAGAGTAGTGTGAATGTGAGGAGATGAGGAGTCCTACCTGGTACATGAAAATGTTTAGGGGGCTGGTTTGTGGTGGGTGTGCTTGGTCGCCCGTCTTGGCTATAATAAGGTGAACTCCTGCCACTCTCAGAGCCTGCAGCCAGCCATGGCCCAATCACAGCGAAGGAAACACGAGCATGAAGGAAGGCATCAGCACATGCAGATGAAAGCCAAACAACTCAAAAGTGTGTTTAAAATTACAAGGTGACACTCAGTAACCTTTCTACTTGTGTAACAACAAAGGTTATTGACTTATCAGCAGCATAGAGGGCTGTTTAGAACTGTAATTAGTAATTACAGCCTCAATGCACATGTGTAAGAGTTAAATGAAATGATAGCCAAGGAGCAACTGCAGCAAAGGTGACAGTCAAGCAGCTACTGTGGCAGATATTTGTCACCAGTATATTAGGGGCTATTTGTCTTAACTGGTAATGACAGATGGAAATGACAAACACTTTGATCTCTAGTAAAAGGAATAGTTTGACATTTTGCTTTTGTGCAACTAGTTGGACGACACATTTGAGTTTATTCATTGTCTTTATGCTAACTATGTGGCTACAACTTCTACAGGAGCTTCTAATTAAAAGATTATTACTTAGTTGTTATGTGACTTAATGAAGTTTCCAGCAGCTGGTTTCCAAACTTTCTAAAATAGACATCTTACCAGGGTAGCCATAGTGCTGTGGAGAGCGAGGCATGATGGGTGACATGCCTTGGCGACTATAAGTTGGTGAGTCGATGTAGCCGGGACTGGAGCACCGCCTTTGCTTTATATCTAGGCTGTTATAGTCCTAAAAGGGACAAACAAAGCAAGTCAGGTGAAAGACGAGCAAACAGACACACAGCTCACCGAAATGACAACAGCTCACTTGGGTGAACTTGTACTACATTCACTGCTACGTTCAGAGTGTTTACCTGAGAATAGGGAGAGAGAGTCCCAAGTGACTGCAGGGGAGACAGGAAAAGACAATTAAAGTTTCAAATTTTAACGAAATCAACTCATTCAGTTTCTTAGATAACCACTCTGAAGAAGAGGGGCTAAAGAAAAGAAAGTAAGAAAAAAGAAAATAGGGCTTCATGACTTTGTTTTCAGAATACAAATGTAGGAAACAAAAATGAGATTGTAGGACTAAAGTAAATAATTCTGAGAAAAATGTCAGGATGGAAAAAAAATTGTAAATTGTGATTTTTTTCTCAAGATGCTGAACTGAATCTGTGGCTGTAATCCTCTTCCATATCTCTTTCATAGATTTCAAAAGCTGACTGATTAAAACTTTATTGCTCAGTTTCCCAGACACGGAGTCTAGACTACTTTCAGTTTAATTTTTCTTTTCTGTTTTTTCAAAGACCAGGTTTAATCCATTGTCTGGGAAAGTGGCTATTTATCTTCTTTTTAGACTGCAAAATCCAAATGAGGGTTAGCATGCATTATTTCTTGGTTGAAGCTTGCAAGGTTTGCTGTTTAAAACCCAAACCGATCACCTGCAAGCTCTTTCTTCTTGAGAAGACAGATGTGAGAGTGGCATGAAATATAATCAAAATTTTAATCATGAAAACATAATTTCCTGTAAGTATGTTTACATTTAATTGCACATTTGCACTACAAATAACTGGCTGCTATGTAAAAAAAATTAGGTCAAATGTTTTAAACAGTTCACTCATCCACAAAAGACAGTTTGATTGTTTTTCACCTTTAAAAGTACTTCTGTAAACATCACATCAGTCAAATACCAAACAAATATCAATAATTTCTGGGATTATTTTTCAAAAACAGAAAAAAAAAATCGAAAACTAACAAAATATGCCCAATCAAACTGCATGACACCGACTTTTGATCTTCCTGAAAACAGACGAGTGACGAGTGCAACGCTGTGTTTGACCTGGAGTGTGTGGCTGCAGTACCTCCCCATAGCTGTAAGTGTCTAGTCTGTCATCAGAGATGTATCTGTGGTACGGCTGGTATGAGGAGGATATGAGGTCTGGCTGTTGGACCTCATATATGGCTTTGACCTTTGGCAGGGCAGCTAGGTCCTTATAATCTAGGATCTCATTCTCCACTCTGGCCTGGAGAGAGGACACACATACACCCACCAAAAGACAGCGCTACAGCAACAAGACCCGACATCAACCACATGGACAATGAATGAGAACTTCACCAGTGATAGCAAGCAGATCGTGAAACAGTGAGAGCCGTAGAGGGGGGGCAGAGAAAACTTGATGAGGAACACACAGGTACAAACAAACACGCTGCAGGAGCTGACAGCACTATAAGCTGTTGACCTTCAGGATATCAGCATATGTCAGAGAGAAAGCAGAGGAAGCACAGACAGCAGGAGAGAGAAAGAGAGGGAGGAAGCGTGGAGACAGTATGGATGACAAGCGTGCTTACACTGCATTTCCCCCTCATCCATCACCTTAAACAGAAAGGTCATTGATTATGAGAAGAGAGCAGGGCAGGGCAGGGCTGAGCAAGGAGCAGTGACTCCTGCTTGCATGCAGATAACCCCTGACATGCTAATACTGCAGTGATATACAGCAACAATTCAGACAGCCAAAAAGGCAGGACTTACAAGTGCAACTGCTAAGCACTAAACAAAAAATAAGGCCTGGCTGACACTCTGATGTGGTTTTCAGCATAAACACTGCTCAAAAAACTTAAAGGAACACTTTGACAACACATTAGATTGGAGGGGGAGATCATGCTGGATATCTAAACCAACATGGACTCTGTAATGTGTTAGAAACGAAAGGATGCCACATCGTTTAATGGAAATGACAATTATCAATCTACAGAGGTCCGAATTCAAAGACGCCCTGAGAATCAAAGTTAAAAAATGATGCAACAGGCTAGTCCATTTTGATTAAATTATATTCCAGTAAGTCAAAGGGGCACTTAGTAGTTTGTATGGTTTGTATGTTGGGGCAGGCTGCTAATAACATGACAGATGGTGCCTGGAGGATCTCCTTGCAGATCTGGAAGGCACCATCAGGGCATCACTGAGCTCCTGGACAGTCTTTAGATCAGACATTCACGCCAGTGCCATGCTGCAGGTCATTTTGCAGCTTTGAAAGTGCTCATCCTGTTCCTCCTTGCACAAACCAGCAGATATCAGCCCTCCTGATGGGTTAAGGACCTTCTGTGGCCCTGTCCAGCTTTCCTACAGTAACTCTGTCCTGGAACTCGTCCATGCTCTTGAGACTGTGCTGGGAGACACAGCAAACTTTCTGGTACATATTGAGATGCAACCACTGTAGGGTCCAGAAATCGCCTCATGCTACCCCTAGTGGCACTGACCATAACCAAATGCAAAACAGTGAGAAAGCAGATGACAGAAAAAAATATCATTGTCCTCCAGCTGTAAAACCATGCCTGTTTTGAGGGTTGCCACTCTAGTTGTTAATTTCATTAACACTAAAGCAGCTAAAACTGATTACCAACCCCCTCTGATATTTAACTGAGCAGATCAATATCACAGAGGTTTAACTGACTTGATGCTACACTGCAATTAACAAGTGTTCCTTTAATTTTTTTACTTAGTGTATAATGAGTAGAGTGTTTTTTGGTCATTGAATATTGAAAATGAGCATGAAATATCCAGTCAGGTTGAAGACAGTGACACATTGTTTCCACAATTTTGCCATTTGATTTGAAATAAAACTGAAGAGAGAGATTCAGTAAAGGACCGACAAAGCTTTGCAAAAGGAGCAAACCCATTGTTTTGGCAGTTCTTAAGTTCCAGACTTCAGGCAGTCCTTGCAGCCAAAACAGTTTTTTGTCATTAAAGCATTAAAATAATCAGTTTATAAAATGCTTATATGAATTTGAACTTTTGAACCGCCCCCTGAAAACATGGGAATGTGTATAACAATAAATGAAGCAATGCAGTTCAACCCCTTGAGACTAAACGACAGGAGTTCAGTCGCACCGCAGTTGTTTTATTTCAGATCTAATGGGATGTCTGGCACATCAGCAGTGACAACAGAGGTTAAGGACACAGACAAAGTGAACAGGCCAAGGGAGCGAGCAGCCTCTCTTATTTTGTGCTTGACTGTTCAAGCCTAAGCATAGTGCTCGTGATTCTAGTGTAGCAAAGGTGCTTCAAGGGTAGGCTCGGTGGCAGTGTGGCAGCCAAAAGTGACTAAAAGCTGCAGAGTCACAGGTTACTTACACATATAACTCTACTAGGAGAGCCTATTGAGGAGCCCGGGGGAGAGATGGAGGCCTCGGACAGGCGTCTGTGCTGTGGGTTAGAATCAGACAAAGAGGGAGTTAATTCACATAGTGAGGAAGTTTCACTCTATATCTGTGGGCTTCTCTCTGTACCACTGTCAAATGCTCTTAGGACTGTTTCAACTAGTGCTCCGTAAACACAAAGACTGAATTGAAAGTCCAACTCACCCTGAGTCTCCTCTCTGCTCTCGCCGCTTGCTTGCATAACGGGTGCCACACCTCGCATCCTGAGGAGCAAGAGAAAGAGGGCAGTCACACAGTTGCTGGGTGTTCCCCGCATGCCGTGCGTTTTCTAAAATTGGTGAGCACAATCTAAAACATGCATATGTGTGACTACTCGACCTGTCAGGTACATTTCCTCGCCCTCTTTGAACATCATGTTGCAGCGGGCGCACCGAGCGCAGGTTGGATGGTAGTGTTTCCCTCCTGCCTGTGTGATGAGGAGAGGACGTGGCTGAACGTAAATCATCGCCACAAGGATTTTCACAGATTGAGGGCTAATCTAAAAATCGCACCCCGCCTAGCAGAGCAGGTCACTGTTTCCATATGTTTTTTATGCGCTTTATTTGGCCACCGGTAGCCTGAGAAAGTATTAGGAGACCAGTGGATTGCCTGAAGCTGTTTCATCAGCATGCTAGAAACCACCCATTCTCTCCCTATGACATAATTAGAGCAAAGATCCCCGTAGGTCAGTCACATGAGGAAGCATGTGTATGCATGTGTATGTACAATACAGAATCATGTAAGTGAAGGACATGTGAGTGTGAAATATGCCCTTGAACATGCAAGGTGCCTCGAGGGGATAAATCCAAGCACACGGCGCAGCTGAAATGGACACAGAAAAGTGATCACACTCCTGATGTTTCTCACATGCAACCCTGCGGGGCTGATGGCCGAGGCGTGGCCCCATCCCATCACCTCTGCCTTCCCTAAACGCACCATTCGAGAATTTCTATTTATAGAGGCACTGCAGACGAGGAGACCTGAACTGTGTCAGCTGAACTCCCACGGCATGCAAGTTAAAGTGGGTGTGTTTGTGTGCACGGTGAGGTACTTTATATCATTTCAAGCTGCACTGAATCTTCCTGGTGTTCATAAATCGCACGTTTTTACTGGATTTCCAAGAAATCGGTTGCACCTGATGAGCGAGCTCCCTCCAAGAACTCCCACTGTGCAGCAAGACGCTCAGCTGTTTCCGAGACACATCTTAACCGCGCTCCCTATCTGCTCAGGTTACTACGAAAGGGGGAGGATGCAGCACTTCTGTCTGTTTTCCAAGCAGTGGAGCGTTTACTATCGGTGGCCAAACGGTATCAGTTAAACAAATGCTGTTACCATCTCAAATGAGGAACCTCTGTGGTGGCACTAACAGGCTGCTAAATTTATTGCCAAACTGAGACATTAAGTGAAACATAAGAAAGACGGTTTTATGATCCTCCACCCTCCACTTTCCCCCTTTATGTCTCCCCTCCTCCATCTTCTATACAACTACTCATTAAACTAACAACCTTTGGCTGTGTTAAGTTAAAAGGAAGCGCTGCGCTGTGGGGAAAAAAAAAGTCTAATTATCGACACAGATGCAGAGAGATTAATCCGAGTGTTTGACGTCGGACAGCATAAATGAAAACAATACTTTTAAACAGACGTCTGTGCGACTTATTGGTATCTGTCAATGTGCCAATAATCAGCTCCTAAGTTTTTCTTATCCTTAATGAACTGCATTTTGCATATGTAGGGCTACAAACCTCTGCATGAGACTTCCCCTGAGTCAGTCTCGATGCACGCTGCATCTTAAAGAAGTGCATCATTATGTGATCAGAAACTGACAGAAGACCGAATGCAAGCGAGCGCAGATACACATGTTCAGAGAACAAACGACACAGATGCAGTGGGAAAAGAAAGTGAGAGAGAGACTTGCAGCATGAAGGCTGACATGTCCCCATGTCTATAAATAGCCTAGAGAGGCTGACAGTCAGGAACAAAGCACTTTACACCAGCTATTCTGACAGGCGAAGGAGCAAAGGGACAACAAGACCCTGTATGTGCATGTGTGTGTTTGTGTGTGCGTCTGACAAAGTTTTACTACATCTGCTCCCTTTCCTCAAGTCCCCTCAGACGCAAGACGCCCACCAGAGACTCTTCCAAAACATTTAATTAGCATCTGCACTTTATCACTTTCATTATTTCCAGCCCTGCTCTCCTCATTACTCTCCCTTCACTTCTTTCTTAAGCCCAACTCCTAACTCTTTGCTGTAGATCCTTTGCTGCTGACTCCTTCTGCAATCTCTTAAAAAACTGCTTCACTCTGTGCATTTTTAATCCCGCTTTCTGTGTCTCCCTCTGACATCACCCTTCACTTTTTAGCCTCTCATCTTTTTTTTTAACTCCCTTTTTGTCTCCGTTCTTTTCACAAAGTTGTGCCTCAGTCTATTTTTTTTTAACCCCCTCAAAGTGGAGGGTGGTTTGTGTTCTCTTTGACCTCAAGTAGAAACAGTCAATCTGCTTGGATGTTCTGTCGGGCGCGCTCAACGTGGTGCAGCTCAATTGGTTTTGGTTTAGTAAAGCTTCACAAAATGTTTTATCACCCCCTCAATCTTAAGTCGGTCACTCCCTGAAGCGCAGCTGGGCTTAAACTCCGCAGAGGACGTGCAACGCGGCCGTTCAATTACGATAACGCTGATTACACTCCAATTTGGATTTCTGTGCTGCTGCTGCGGTGGGATCATCTAATGTTGACATCTGGTTCCGTTCTCACCTCCAAAACCCTTCCACTGATGTATCTGCTGCAGGTCTCACATTTCACCCCATACTGGGCGTGGTAATCTGCCTCACAGTATGGCACTCCATCCCTGCAACATAGAACATATAAAAGAAACTTGCTTGTAGAGTGTCAACGACACAATTTGCCTTGTCTTGGGGAAACGGCAGATAAAGAAGGACAGAGCAGTTGTTGGGCATTTTGTTTCTCTCTGTTTTCCTTCCCTTTACACACTCACTTGCTGATGTACTCTCCAGTGAGGACCATATTGCACGTCCGACATCTGAAGCAGCTGACGTGCCACTGTTTGTCAAGTGCCAGGAGAGACTGACCCTGCTTGATCTCGGCTCCACATCCAGCGCAGTCTGGAGAAAAAAAAGAAAAGGGAAAGGGAGGGAAAGAAAGAGGGACGCAGAGAGATAAGATGTTAAAATGTTGTGGAGTGGTAGAAATTGTAAGAGACAGAGAAAGGCAAAATGAGCCCAAGGACTAAGTGTACATCTTTAAGCACTTTCTGAGCTACTAAGTGCAGTTTTCATCACTGCCACCACCTTAAATAAAACCTACTGTGCTTTTTACACTCCCCTAAGAGGTCCAGGGGATGTGGGAAAGTAACAAAAAGTGTCCGGGTTAAAAAAAAAAGGAGACAGGGAGGCAAAATTGTTAAATTAAAAGTTTTTATTAAAATTTCTATCACTAGTTAAACTAAGAGATACGGGCAAGCCGATAAGTAAGGAATGCAACAAAAAGCAGGAGTTCATCACTAAACTGAAAAGTTCATGTAAATCAAAAAAGGGTAAATCAGCAAAGCACACACTCGTCTCCATAGACCACCACACACAGCTCACTAGCTGCACAACCAGCAAGGTTCTCTGATACCAAAGTTCACCTTTCTCTGGCCTGAAGTACATTAGCTTAATTGCTGATTATACAAGCATCGTTTTTGCCCTCAGAAAGTTACTGACCAACAGGAGCGTCGGGAGGCTTAAAAAAGGGTCAGCCCTCTGTTTGTTTGTACTAGATGGAGGCTTGGTTTTAGCTTAACCTTTTTGACTCGCTCTGTTACACAAGAGAGTAAGTCACTCTAGGGACCACTCCAGTCTGCTTCGTCAGCCAAGACAAATTGTGTTTTGTAGTGAAAAACTGCAGTGTACAGTGCAGGCTGGGTTTCTGGCGTCCAAATCAATCTTAAAAAGTGATTTAGTGGTGATTGTGCTGAGTGTAAAAGGGCTGGGATTTTAGTCCCAGACCGTTCTTCTACTGAGTCATTATACACTTCTGATTTCAGCCACTGGATGAAATAGGTATTAGATCATCTAAAATTACGTACCAATGTTTGTGATAAAGAGCAGCCGGCTATGGACGCATAAAAATGTACAATAAAGAATGCAGGAATGTTGCTGCTCACCACGGCTTTATCTGTGATGTCAAAGCAGTTTTTTAAATGGTAAATGGTATGGTTCTTCTTCACACAACTTGCCTTATTTAGCCATGCGCACCTGGCTCAGACCTTAAAATACATTCAGTTTTAATTTCATTTTTTATATATATAATTTGTTTTTTGCTGAACGTGTGTGAATACACACTTCTCAAAGTGCAGAAATAGCCCCAAAAAAACTTTTTAGAAAGTAACTGCTTATGACCCAAAACATATAGCCTCATCAATCATGTAAGGTGGTGTGTTTGTTATTGTGTGGGTAGTGTGAAAAGAAAATGAAAGGAGTAGGCGAGGAGGCTGATACGCAACAAAGGTGCCCAACAAAACTGGGGAAGTTGGATTCATGTCATACACACTAAGCTCTTACCCCACTGTAATATATCACGTTAAAATCTTGAATGAAATGAATTCGAATCCGCGGTTAATTACAGCACTGTGTAAAAAATCTTATGTCGCCCCTCATTTCTTTATATTTTGCTTCCACTGGTGTATGCATGTCCAGGTTGTACCCCGCCTCTCGCCCTATGACAGCTGGGATAGGCTCCAGCGCCCCCCGCGACCCTGAAAAGGATAAGCGGAAGCGAATGGGTGGATGGATGGATGAATGGTGTATGCATGAGAAAACTTTAATAATTACTTAGCTCTGTTTTTTTTCTTTTTTTCCCTCTAAGAATTCTGCAAACTAAGCGTTTATTTACCTTCTTAAATATCCCGATCGTTATGCAAAATGAGGCAGTGCATTAGTGCGTGTGCCCTATTCCGTCCACACACACTGCATCCTCATAAGACAGAGTGATGAACATGTACCTGGGGAGCTGTTCAATTTTTATTCTGCTGAATGGAGCAATTTGGGGAGGACTGTTGTTCACTGCCTATACGCCATCTGTTGTTACTGCACAGCCACTGAGCAGCAGACTGCTGTCTGTATGCTATGCTTAACAAATGATTCACTATCAGTCACTATCCTGCTGCTGTATCATAGTAATTTGTCATTTTAAATAACGAGAAGGAGAAAAATAACTTTACTAATAATCCCTCTGGGAAATTCCTGCATAACAGTTGTGGAGGATTTGCAGAAGGAGGAATTACGCATATCTGAATGAACTGAGGAAGGAGGAGCTCTCTGTGACCTTCGCTGAAATATTCTGTCATTATTAGGACTTTTTCTGAGTGGGCTACTCTTGCCAGCAGGATGACTGTGCAGACTGTGGGAGACTTCCAAGACAGAGCTTAAACACCAACTCCTCTCTGCTACTGCATGTAGATCATCCAGCTCTGGTACCAGGAATAAACCAACCATCTTAAAAAAAAACTTTAGTCTCTACTTCCTGTCATTCATCCTCAGATTTTATCATAGACTGTAAAATAAGATGGATGCAGGTGACATCACCTGTAGGTTTCGAAAGTTCTGTTATGAAGCATCTAGATGAGCGTTAACACCTTTGCCAGCTTGGTCTAACTGCTTGCTCAAACCATGACAAACCATTAGCCATTAGTGGTTTCCTACCACAGATAATCCTAAATTTTAAAACACAGTATGACTGAGATTAAAAAACAGACCACATTTTTTATTCAATCTGACTCGAAATGAGTGACTGACTCAGCAAGAGCTTGTTCACAAGACACAGTTCGTTAGGACTGGAAGTCTTTTTGTAGTTATAGCTATTGCCATCTGGTGCCCTTCAGATAGAATGTGAGATTAAAGCACTTTGACATTAACTTAATGAGTCTTTAAAACAGTCACAAACCCAACATCACTAAGGCTAGATTCATTTTTTATATGCAGTCAAAGATCTAGTAACACACATGGTAGCAGGCTCATGATTCCTGTTAATAAACAACTGTGAGCATGCAGTGAACAAAACCACTAAACCCTGTATGTTGGAAATTGGCAGGTGGATTATGTGTCTGTTTGTGTTGCATAATTCTCAGCTGGCAGATCAACGCGGCAGGTCACTCCGCTGATTTGACAGACACACGATTAGCTAAATGAGCAAAGTAGGCTTCGTGGACATGTCGCATTAGCTTTAGCGCACCGTAGCGCCTGGTGGCCCTAAACAGAACGGACAGAGCGGGGTGGGCGCTGGACTTACGGCTGGGCCCGTGGATCTTGATCGGTTCATTTGACTTGACAAGTGTGTGGGAGCACTGCTGGCACACGCAGTCCTTTCCACTGAACGTCACCCTGTCTCCGATTGGAAAGGGTTTACTGAGGAGGCAAAAAAAAAAGACAGACAAGAGAATTAGAAAGCGGAGCACAATGGGCGTTAAAACGCCTGCAGTAATTCTGTGTTTACATCCAAGTCTACTGTATTCATTGAAATAACAAATGGGTGCTGGCAGAGACATGATTCGGTGACAGACAGGCCATAATCCTGCTGACACAAGCTGAATGCGGTCCGACATCCTCTATGAAACTGAAAATACATTTTCATTGCACAACAGTTTGCAAATGTATTTTCATTTGCAAACTGTTGTGATGATGAGTTAATAGGATGCTGATTGTTACAGGAGCACCTGGCTGCTCTGTGATTAAAGAGGCGATAATGCGACAGGCTTCTGAAAGGAAAACTGGCTCTCTCAGTGAGAATAAAAACTTATTAGGGAGACTTTGTGGAGCGCATACTAATTTTAATTGCCTATTGCTCTCTCAGTCTAGCCATCCAGCTTGCCCTCCCTACACTGACGCCACCAGGTCACCATTTTCAAGGCTTCAAAGAAAGAAAGAAGAGCAAAAACATGTGCCTGCTGACAGGCGGAGAATATGACAACCAGGCAACACCAATGAAATCAAATTTGCCACATCACGATGCACTGTTTTGACTCGCTTTCCTCTCCTTTCCAAGGAGACAGATTGATTTCCTTATGACCAGGGACGATATGAGAATGAATGGGGAGCTAAAAGGCTTAGAGAAGGCTGTGTAAAAAACATAGATGGCACTAATCCTTTTACTCCCCCACCGAGCCCTGGAGCCGGAGCCAAGACCCAGAGGGAGGCTTGAGTCTCCAGTAGATGCCCCAGTCAGCACACATGAGTGCAGCACATCCATGTAGTCACTTAAAGGTGCTCAGACCATGTATAAAGTCTTCTCTCTCTGTGTGTCTTTGCTAACAACATATTCGAGACTTGCTCCTCTGTGCATTTATTTTATTCACAAAAGGGCACCATCCAAACATGAGAGCTGAGCTGCAGATACACAAATTATGCAACAAAAGCTATGGTAAACACAAGCTGCTGGAAAGTGATTTCACTAAGGCTTTATTTTGAATGTCACTCTTCGGCTGTTCCAGAGGTTAACTGCACATTTTAAAATTCAGACATGTGTCCATGCGAATATTTGTGTCCAGCTCCAAGCACGACAGACTAAATCTCTTCTACATGTCTGAACATAGCATTCACATTGTATAGTTCAGCAGAACGAAGCACCAGAAATGCTGTGATGGTGCAGAAAAGCATCTCCGTGCATTTGTGACCTTGTCTTTACCTGTGTGTTGCTCTCACTCCCTCAAGACACTCTTGCCTTGTCAGCCCTTTGCAGCGCTTTAAAAATTTACTCTGTTTACATATTTAATGCTTTCTTTTTCTTAACTGGCCAAAAAAGTAAAGCTATTTCTGGCTTTAGGGGTATGTCCTCTTGCTTTGATCACCACTGCGTTAAAAATACGTTCACGTGTAAAAGTGAAACTTGCATTCGGACTCCATTAAAGCTGAAGCAGTGATGACAAAGAAGTCAAAGTGGAATAATGATGAGGAGACAAAGGAAGAGAGGGCGATGTGGCTGATGATTAAAGAGCGCAAAGATTATTATTTGTGAATAATGCGAATGACGAAGAAGAAGCAAGAGCAAAGGAGGTGCGTCCAGAAGGAAGACAGGAGTGAAAGATGAGGGGAAGAAAGGACGTACAAGATGGAACAGTCAGCAATGTGACAGGGGGCAGACGGAGCACGAAAGAAGAGATTCACCCTTTGGCTTCTTGCTGTCTCTTCTAGTTTACTCCACATACACTGACAACACATACACACACATCACTGTCACTGCCAGCGCTGCTCCACTGCCTGTCTCTGTCCTGCTGGTATCATTTCAGTTTTTTGGAAGGGGGGGGGGGGTTGTTTTTTGTCTTTTGCCCACAGCTGCTGGGTCAGAATGTGTGTTTATCAGGCAATGTCAAGCAGATACCCGACAACAATCTCTACTCTACTGGAAGACGATACTATAAGTAAGCTAAAAGGCTGCTCGCTTATTCACAAGGAGGCGCCACAGCAGGTAACTCTGCATGTTTGATTTGTCAGATTTTTTACGCCCTGATGCCCTTCCGAACGCAACCCCGCAAGGGATTTGTGTCTTCTCCCAGGATCAAAGCAGGGATCTTTCGCTTGTTAGGGGAATGTGTAAACCACTACAATATGATTTACTCTGGATACTGTTAGTAAAGATCCTTATAATGTAAACAACACATTAAAAACCAGTCAGCAAGTGAGAGGGTGCAAATGAGAGACAGGTTATCCCATATATACAGCATGCTCTGAAGCGAAAGCGAGGGACACGGTTAAATAAAATAAAGAAAGGAGCCAACATTGATGCTGAGATTTCATTCTGAAGGAGCTTCACATGAACACTGATGGAGTTCATAGGAGAGATGACCTACTTTTACTAAACCTAAATGTGCGATACACCAGGTCAGCTTTCTATCTTTCCTACACTTGAGCTTTCCAATCACACATTTGCTGACATTCAGAAGATGAATCATGAGTTAATTATTAAATCCTCCATGAAAAAAGTCAGTCAATTAGCCAATTCTTGTTTTTAAAGATGCAACTTTTGCTGCGTCACTTCAGGTCTTGAGGCTGAAAATAGTGACTCATAGCCGAAAAGTAAAAAACAGTCATGCGTTTCTTATTCAGTGCCTCCACAATCTGTTTGCTATTTCCCGTCGTCTCTATCATGCTGTTCTCTAACAAATTACTAATGAAGTCTCACAGAATAGACTGAGAAAAGCACAGATACTCTAAAGAAGTCAACCGGCAGGTCTCACATATCTTTTGTGCAATACATAAAGCAGCATGCTGAGTGCATGCTGCAAATAGTAGCTACCAATAACAATATTATACTGTTTATTTGTTATCAGAATCAGAATCAGAATCAGAATGGGTTTATTGCCAGATGTTGAGGTTTACAACATTAGGAAATTGCTGCGGTGCTTCAGTGCAGACAATAAGAATTAAAGTGCTATGTAGAAAGAAAGATATGTGCATGCGATATACATGAGATATATACATGAGAATAAGAATTATGAGTGCTACGTAGAAAGATATATACATGAGTGCAGGTGGTGATCAGTGCCAAACATGAAATGATGCAGTGACACAGCGTAGGGTCATGTGTTAGTGGTGGGAACAGTCATATGGTTATTGTTCATGTGTCCAACAGCAGAGGGGAAGAAACTGTTCTTGTGGCGAGAGGTTCTGGTGCGAATGGACCGGAGCCTCCTGCCTGAGGGGAGCAGGTCAAACAGACTGTGTCCAGGGTGAGAAGGGTCAGCTGAGATCCGGGCTGCACGCCGCAGTGTCCTGGAGGTGTACAGGTCCTGCAGAGATGGGAGTCTGCAGCCAATCACCTTCTCAGCAGAGCGCACAACACGCTGCAGTCTCTGTTTGTCCCTGATAGTGGCTCCAGCGTACCACACGGTGATGGAGGAGGTGAGGATGGACTCGATGATTGCAGTGTAGAATTGCATCATCGTCCGTGTTGGCAGGTTGAATTTCTTCAGCTGCCTCAGGAAGTACATCCTCTGCTGGGCTTTCTTAATGACGGAGGTGATGGTGGGCTCCCACTTCAGGTCCTGGGTGATGGTGGTACCCAGGAAGCGGAATGAGTCCACAGAGGTGATGGGGGTGTCAGTCAGGATGATGGGGGGGAGTGGAGCTGTGTGCTTCCTGAAGTCCACAATAATCTCCACTGTCTTCTGGGCATTCAGCACCAGGTTGTTGTGGCTGCACCAAGACACCAGACGTTCAACCTCCCTCCTGTAGGCAGACTCGTCCCCGTCCGAGATGAGCCCAATAATCATACATATCCAATTCCAAGCTAATCCAAAATAACTAAGGTAACTGTTGCATAGGCAACTTTTAATCACATGAAATTTGTTTATTTATAAGGAACCCCATTAGCTTCCACAACAGTGGTTGGTAGTCTTCCTGGGGCCCAAGCCATCAAATACAATCAAATAAAATGTTACGCAATAAAGTCGATGGAAAATATCCACATAAGTGATAATACATTTTCTGTTTTGCAATAACTGGTTAACATTGCCTAGCAGATGAGGACAGCATTTTGCCGGTAATGAGCCAGACATTGTTATGTCATTTTGAATCGGTGGAAACCAAAGCAGAGCAAAAAGAGACTCTGTATCATCTTTACATCTTCCAAAGTGGCCAAATATAATATAATATAATATAATATAATATAATATAATATACATTTCTCAAGATAACTACAGCGCAACCTAGAGCACAATTTGGGTGAAGGGCCATTAGGTGATCACTGTGTCCATGTTTTGCCAAAAATACACTAATACTCTAGGAGGAGTGACAAATTGTGTGCAAATGATGAAAGTGACCTTGACCTTGGGCAAACTGTGGGTGAAGGCCCCTTAAATGGTAAATGGCCTGTATTTGTATAGTGCTTTACTTAGTCCCTAAGGACCCCAAAGCGCTTTACACTACATTCAGTCATTCACACACAGGTGATGGCAAGCTACATTGTAGCCACAGCTGCCCTGGGGCGCACTGACAGAGGCGAGGCTGCCGGGCCCTCCGACCACCACCAGTAGGCAACGGGTGAAGTGTCTTGCCCAAGGACACAACGACCGAGACTGTCGGAGCCGGGGCTCGAACCAGACACCTTCCGATTACAAGACAAATTGCCAACTCTTGAGCCACGATCGGTCAGATAAAATTCTGACCACTACTGTAGGACGACGAGCAATTGTTATGACTTTTTGTGGACAGATGGACGGAAGTCATCAATCACTTGACCTAAAATTCATATGTCAGAATAAAGTTCTTGCGCTCTTCTTTAGTCTTTTGGGTGCACATAAACATCATCAGAATACATACTTGTATATAGTATTGTGTGTGTGTTTTGAGAAGGAATATACATACCTGCAAACACTGCAGACAAAGCACTTGGGGTGGTACGTGCGTCCCAGAGCAGAGACCACTTCTCCCGTGATGAAGGTGTCACAGCGGTCACAGCGTGTACCATACAAACGCTGATAGTCTGCTGTACAGATGTATTCGCCCTTCTTCTGGAAGAAGCCAGATTGTGCTAAATCACAGTTACACACTGTGGACAGAATGGTGAGAGACAGGAAAAGTGGGCCATTGGAAACAGTAAGGCATACAAAACAGAATTCTATATGTCTGTTTTTATTTCTATTTTTGGTTTTCCGCTTTAAGAGAACACATTTTTCTTTATCTGTCATCTGCTCTTTTTCTCTGTTTTGTTCCTCTACCAACACATGTTTTTTTTCAGTCAGCACGTTTTTCATTCAGTCTGAGCGCCCTCCTTTTTTACCTGTTTGTGTGTGTATACGTGTGCTTGGTTGTGCTGTGTGTGTCTGTTTGTCTTCACACACGGCTGCTAGGGAAGTTATTCAGTTCCAGACAGTGGTGAGCCAATTTGCAGTGATGGGAATATAATTATATAATCAGTGGAAAAGTCATTTTGTGCTAAACAATGTGAAGAAGGAGACAAAACAACAAACCACAAGCTCCCAACATCATCAGGACATCCACTACGGTCTCATTACATTTCACTGGAGAAGACATCAACATTTCTTGCTGTGTATGCACAAGGTAAGTGCTCAGTTTGTGTATGTGTTTCTATATATTGTGGATCCTAAGCAGACAGTACGTGCTACAGCCCTTTGCTGTGTAACTGAGAGGGAATTCCAGTGGGTGTAACAATATAGCCAAGAGGCATTTTCACAGATCAGCGGCCGGCGTGGTCTCTAGTTTCTTCCTATGCAGTTAACCAACAGAAAAGGCTGACAATTACTGGAACATCTGACTGAAAAAACTATTATTACCTGATACATATTGCACTAATAAAGGTCATTAGAGAGGTACTTGTATAAACATTTTGGGTTTCTTTTATTGTTTTAGCCAAATGAGAAATTCTTGAAACCAACATAAAGAGTATTTAAACCTTTGCCAATGCTGAACTTCACCCTCTCTTTCGGCATTATAGCTTTGACCCAGTAATTACTCATTTGCTGACACGGGCACTGTAATTAGACTTCTGTATAGTATACAATTATCATGTAACATAGCAGCAACCACTATAACAGTTCAGATGGCAAAGCTTCAGATGGAGCCAGCCATCATTCTTATCTAAACACTTCTCACTAAACATTGGTCTAATATCAAATAGGGGTCTTTTTTCTACATTCATAACAAAACCTGAATCGAAACCTGATGTTTTTTTCCCCACATTTCAGTGTGAACACATGTCCATACACATCAGACTGAACTCAAAATGTCAGTTTGCATGTTTAAGGTTGGTAATGTCACAAACCATAATTTAATTCTAGTTGAATTTCATGCTTCAGGCTGTTTGTAGAAGTCTTTCCTTGCTGCTTTATAGGCTCCCTTACAGAATCCATATGTGTATCCCCAAAGCAAGTGAGTTGTGTGCTTATATGCACATAGCAAAGGAGTGGTAACTTAATTCATTATTCATAACAATTGATTATTTCTGACTCAGAGACTCAGTGTACAATCTGTGTTTTTCTATATCTTAGACCTTTACAGTCATGTGAAAAAGAAAGTGACTTTATGCAGTTCTGTGCATAACGGAAAAACTAAGTAAACCATTACTGCTTCTACAGGCCTCAAGAGGTTAAGTATCACCAGATTTCTTCTATATGCACTTGAATAGGTGATCATATATCAAGTGTGACCTCCTCTATGAAACCAGAAGTTGTGACAGTTTGCTGTTTAGGAGCATTCAGATGTGTCTTAACACAATCCCTAAATCTTCCCATCGAGAGGTCAGACTTTGCAATGCTCAGTGGAACTGGAAAAAACAAAAGCGCTACATCTCAGACTTTACAGACCTCAGTTAGCATTTTAGATCTTAAGTTTCATGACAGTACAATTAGGACCTGGGCACACAGCTGTTACTGAGCTAATCATGAACTCCTCTTTATGCCAAAGTATTCTAGACTCAAATGTGAGGCCATCTGTCCTATAGCTGAAGCTTTACTGAAACTGGATCATGCAACAGGACAGTGATTCCCAAGCACAGCAGAAAATCTACAACAGACCACCTGAAAATGAAAGAAACAAGGTGCTACAGTGGCACAGTCAAAGTCTAGACCTCAATGCTGTGGTGCATAAACAAACAACTGCAAACCTCAATGAACTGAAGCATTGTTGTGAAGAAGAGGGGGCCAAAATTCCTCCAAAACAACAATTATTCCAAGTGCTAAAAGTGGTTCTACAAGATACTAAATCATGACGTGTAGTTAATTTTCACAGGAGTGCATAGAGTCCCGTGAAAGTAGCTAATAACATGTAGCAGCAGTTAGAAAATAAACAAAACCCATCCTCCAGGACGTTAAGTGACTGTTAAATTATCACTACACCTAGACAGAATATTCAGTGTTTATGATGTCAGGAAATTATGTATTAAAAACTATATCAACACCATAAGCAGTAGGTCTGAGCTGGTAAGTATTAATAAACTCTTTTTGACATGATATTGTTATGGTGCTTGTTCCATGTGGAAACATCACCTGCTGAACACAGAGACTCTTGCATAAATGACCTCCAAAAGACAGGTGAACTTGTGGTGTTGTTGGACCAGAGCAGACTCTGTGCAGAAATACATCACATGTCCCTGGTGAAGCAGGAGGTCTTGCAAGCAATGGTCAGTGAGTTAGAAACACATCCAGCATTTGCCTCCCATGTTTCTAAATTTGAACTCCAGTGTGTGTGTTTCTGTGTGTGTTTAATTTTCACTCAGATGTTTTAATCAGCCGATGATGGAGCGGTGGCCTACCCAAGATGTACCCTTTGTCCTATGACAGCTGGAATAAGCTACAGCCTCCCACCACGACCCTGACCTCAATAACTGTGAAAAAAAAATAATGCATTGAAATATGAATGCCATGATGTTATTTTGTGAAACTCTGGATGCATGAGAAACTCCTGTGTTTCTACACTGAAGCCAAACCACTGACTATCATCATCATATGTAAAGGAAATATAAGCTTTAGGGAAAATCAGTAGGTTAACAGTATCAGGTTAACTGCTGCTAAATGACTGCCACAGTAAATAAATATCTTCATTTACCAAGGCATCACTCTTCTTACGATGGAATGAATCACCTTCAATACCAATAACTTACTGATGTAAAATGGATTTATACTGGCCACATACTACAGACTGCTCTAGGCAGTACTTGGCTCCCTACAGCCGCCCAGTTTTCAATTTTTGTTGGCAGGCTGAGAGTTCACAGACATGCAGACATACACATAAACCCTTCAAAGGGGCTCATTTAATCTCAAGCTGTTTATGAGTGGAGCACATTGACTTAATGGTGTAATAAAAGATCAATGGGCCCTCACTTAAAAACAAAACAATCTCCCTCAGGAGGATGGAGACACATAAATCCATCCCCGATGAGGTGGCACACTGCGTATGCAGAGATAGCATGACAGAACTGGACAGCGTGCACACTGAGATGCGATCGCAGCAGATCTTTATCATTTTGACAGGTCATTGGCATTGAGGCACAGTGGGTGCAGATTTGCAGTAGAGGAGCATAAGAAGATCCATAAGGAGATCCACAGCTCTCAGATATAAAATAGCTTGTTTATATAAATGTGTGTGTGTGCCTGCGCCAACCACATTTCCAGAACCACTGAACAATGGCACATAGCTTCAAAAAGTGCCTCGACTGCATTTTGAGCCAGACTTACTAAGGCTCTTACCAGAAACCCAAATCACAGGCTATCCAGTTCCTTTACGGAAAAAAGGGAATGAGAGGGTAAATATTTCCACTCTATTAATGTTTTCACCATGGAAAAAAAAATCATTGTGTCTTGAAATGCCAATCACTTAATAAAAACAATGTTTTCATCTTCTCAAACTAAATTGAAGTCAATGACTGGATTCATTTCGTCTGGTTCTCGCTTGCCTCTCTCTTTTCCTTTTCCTCAGTCTCTCCACCCTCGTTCTCAAAATGATTTGCTTTTCAGTCTTGGCCCAGATTGATTTCTAAATAAGTGAAATCTGCTCAATTAGCCTAATGCACTGTATATATAAGCATATGGATGCTGGATCGAACCACAGCCAGCTGAACTGATCAGCTCAGCCTGGATTGGACGGGAGAGATGTGTGGTTCACCTGTTGGCTTATCGCGCTGTTTTCTTCAGGCGATAAGCCGGTTGCATTGCAAAGGACTTCCCCCCTTACCCAGTTGCCAGGAGGATATAAACCTTCCACGGTTGCCCTAGAGACAGCTAGGTCCCAGTTTGAGTGATGAGGTGGTGGTGGTACTGGTGGTAACTCATTCGGAGAAGCTTTAGTTGAACGGGAAGCTGTAAATACCAAACCTCGTCTTTCATAATCTGATGATCTGTAGCCAGGTTCTCTGTTACTGTAATTGTGACATAAAGGATTATACCATGTTCTGATTTATATAGTTCTAACCTAAACAAACAACCTTTAGCAGACATTAATGATGAAATGAGAATTTTTGCAGCTACTCTTTTTATTGGATTTAAAGACTTTCCACAATATTTCTGTAACTACAAACATGCCTATTACTATGAATCAATCATTACATCAGATCAAACTACAAGTATTGCTTGTTTGCTTTAACAGGGTAATCACTTTGTAATGTGCACCTGAGTGAGTAACCAAAAGAAAATTACACTTTTTAGATATTTGAAAAAAAAAAAGTGCCATTCATAACACTTTCCTAAAAAGCTTTCCACTTTTACAAGCCTACTCAGAAGGAGTCCTTCTACTTTCCAAGTACTCCCAATTCAACTGTGACCATCAAGCATATTTTCTAAGCTCATCCCTCAGAATTTTAGGCGCCAGCACAGTGGGTGGAGTTGAGAGTGAATCCGGTGTCTCTGCTGCTGCTGCACAGTTGTGGCCCAGCTTGGCTTTAAGAAGAAAGATTTTGGTTAGAGCCACACAACCAGCACCACATGGGTGCGGGCACACACCCATAAAAACAAGAGCCCAGCACAACTGACTGAAAACTTTTCTGGTCTGCTTTAATATCCTCTGAATAGACCGTGAGGATTTTTACTGTGCACGTCCCACATCGATGTGCACAACTCAAAAGGCAATAAAAAGACTGTTTTGTTTGTTTGTGTAAGAAATGTGTATTATTCCGTGGAGACGTGGAGATTTATTGTCATTTAAATGCCTAAATAAAGACGAGCTTTGCAGAACCAAATTAGATCAAACACTTAATTTCATTTATTTGCTTGTTTTATGCTCTCTCCCTGAATGACATGCTAATGAGGGAAACCAAAGGATGACGCTTGTCTTCTTGATGTATTTCATTCTGGGGCCGTGCAGGAAGCATCTAGAGATTATAAGTCTCCTTATTAGAGGTTAACATGTAGGCTGGTGTCTGCAGCTGTGGTCATTATAACAGCACTGATTAGGCATCCACGGGGGGTCTGCCTGATTGGGTATTTATCTCCAGCCAACAGACGCAATTAAAATTCCCTTCTGAAAGTCAGCCCAAAACGGAACTCTAAAATAGTCCGTCACCTCCTTAAACCCCCCCCCCCCATTTCTCCCCTTCTCTGTCTGTGACTTTCCGTTTCAAGACTGCTTCCAAATTTTTGTGGCTCTGAGCACAAAGTCTCCGCTTTATCTCAATTTGCACCCTCTCTTCTCACCACTACAGAGCTGTACCTCAACACAACCTCGCCTTTTTTTTACAGTGTTGCTTCCCTTGCTCTGTCTGTCACTGTAACTTTTTCCCACTGCTTATTACGCCACACTTAGATTTTCATAATGTGCTATTAAGTGAATCGACATGCTTTTGCAGTACCGTAAAGTAGCCTCGCGGCACATTTTAATTGCTGTCAGCATTGTGCTAATTTCCCAACCTTTTGCAGGAAAATACAGGCAGTCACAGATAGTTTAGCAAAGGGACATTTAGTAGTGGGGCAGTGACAAGTTTCATTAGAGAAAGAACTTCAGACGCACATCTGTGGTACCAACATGGGGCCCTCGCTGCCCTCTCCCTGTCCCCCCGGATCTGAGGCTCTCTGACAGGAGGGAACACTTCAAGAGTAAATAATGCGTTTTCTCAAGTTGTGCCAAATCGTGGGGCGCTGGAAGAAGGGGTCAGACAAACAGGAAGAGGAGACAGACAAAAGGCACACTAGCAGCTCTGTGAGGCACTGCGCTTCAATCTCAATACTCTTAAGAGGCGTACAGTTGATATGCAGGTAATGCAGGTTGAGCTTTTGCACATACTTTACAGTGCATGCAGTTTAATTTAATGTATTAGCATGCTAAAGCTCACTACTTAGCAATATGCATACAAGTGAACTGATGACAGCATGAATTCATTGTCTATGAAGAATTTGTACATCCATACCAAATTTGTGACAATTAATCAGGTGAATTCAGTAAATAACTAAACTTCTGATCCATATCAAGAGATGTAGTAAGGTTCAACCATCCAGTAGTTATTGGGACATTTTTGTCTGGACCAACTGGACAGTGCTGCCACCCCTTGAGCTCTGATTCAAGCACGTCTAAAGGAAAACGGCAATAGAAGATAGACGGAGATGTTTTTATAGGAAAGGGCAAGAGAAGGAGGAGGCGGGTGGACAGCTAAAGGCTAAAGCAGAGAGAAAGCATGCATGAGTGGCAGGGCTTCCCTCATATTTGGCTGCTGTAGTTGATGGAGACAGATGGTAGCCCAGTGGAGTCTCTTCATACCAGCAGACTGAGGCCTTCAGCTTTTAACCCTAAGAGAGCTGATGAGAGATTCTGAGGGGAAGGGAAAACAAGACATGAACGAGATCACAGACACACAGAGACAGCCAGACGGCTACAGATGACGCTTTGAAATAAGCCCTAAACATGCTCCATTTGTCGGTATGTCCGAATGCGCTTGTCTAACACGGCTTCTTCTTTACAATCAAGAAAAGACTCCTTCTCTGAAGAAGACACTTGCACACCTAGGAAGCTGCACCTCACTGTTCCAAGCAAGCACACACAGACACACCTAGAGGAAACAAAAAGGTTCTCAGTATGTGAAAGCCATGTTCGTATGAGAAACGAACAGAGGTATAATGCCTGCCATCTAAACCGAATCCAGAGTCGTAAGGGAAAAGCGCCACTTCCTGCCACACTCCCTTCTCCCTCCGCCAGAATCTCTCCCTAGCAACCATGCATTGGCGTGGTGATTGGACCGGCGTACCAGCGGTTGCTATAGCTACAGGAAGCTCCCCTTTCCTGTAACCCCCTCGTTTTTTTGTGTGGTTTTTTGTGCTTTTTCTGTGTCTGTCTCTCTGTTTCTCCTCATAACCTTGCTGTCTTTATTTCTCTCTTTGTTTTTTTTATATTCTACTCCCCACTGTACTTCTCTCCATTACAGTCTCTCCCCTTGCCTTCAGAGAGCAGTGGCAGTACAGTACAGTAGGCTGATGTTAATATGATGGTGGCTGATGGCTTCCAAAGGGAGGCTGGATTGACTGAGACAGATCTGCAGAGAAAGAGCCAAAGATGCTGCTACTTTATAAAAGCCCCGGTGAGAATATCAGCCAGAAAGGGTGCATTAGCAGAGCAGTCAAGTATTTATCTGACCTGTCTGAATAAATCTTGTATTCCCCTCAGCGCTGTTTTATGAGAGAAATCTGCTTTGTCTCAGAAAATAAATAACTACCGGGAGCAGGTTTGCAGTTTATGTGCAAAGGTGTCTGTGTTTGCATCTGTCTCCTGCTCTGTTTAGATATTTGCTTCTCTGTGTCTGTGTTCTTTGTTAGTCTGTGAGCTGGCTGCATAGGAAGCAAGCACCTTGATTTATGTTTGAGTTAGCCTTATGCTTGTGACACTGACAGGCTCCCTCTGTTTTTGCTGGAATCTAAGAGTGCCAATTATGCTTTGGGTAAATGTGGTCACTATGTCACTGAACCAGTATGCACTAGTCAGCCCATATAGCAGTAATAGAACACTCCATCGTTACACACTATAGCTGCTGACAAGCGCTACAGGATGCATGTATTCAGGGGCTGTTTAATCATTCTGTGAGCTGGCTTCTGTCTTCAGCGTTTTCCATACTTCTTCTTCTTTTTTTGTCTTGATATTTTCCAGCTGATTGCGTGGCTGCTTTTTCATGCCATAATCAGCTGCGGTATAATGGGTTCAAATGAGATGATTAGTGATCTGTTCCTCCTCTAACTAATGCATGAGAGATGAATTATGGTAATGTGGCATGCAGAAGGTTCATAAGTGTGGGCAAAGATAGAGGGAGAATGAAATGATAAATGATGTGGCTGTATGTCCATATGTGTTTTTACATGCTAAGAGAATGTGGGAGACAGTAACTGAGAGTGTCAGACTTTTTAAGACTGAATGATCAGGAGCTATTCAGTGGGGCATAGTCAGCCCTTTTGAGGAGAAAAGGGGGCTGGATGCAATACAGACAGAAAAGGAGAAGTAGGAAAAACAGGAGGGAGATTTTTTGTCATAGTTTCACAGTGAAGATGAAGGAAATGGTCAAGGTCAATAACCTGCGCACTCATTCTGATTTCTAAAAAGAGAAAAAAAAAGGCCAGGAAAGCGCAAAATCAAATGATGAAACACATCCCGGTCTCAAAGTTCATAACCAGGAGTGATAGATAAAGATATTGGCTGCCGGGCAGTGAATTTTCACTACGGTGTGTTGGCATAATACAGTTTAGCCATTAGCCTCCAAATTGCACACACCGCTTGCCAATGTCATCCTGCCCCGAGATGAGAAATTGATTTCATGCTTGAGTGACTGTCATGAGGAAAAAGAAGAAGATGGAGAAAGCAAAAGAGAGAGAGAGAGAAGAAGAATCAGAAAAAACACATGACAGAGATGGACAGACACGGGAAAAATCCTACCAATGCATTCAGGACATTTTTACACTCTCGAAAAATATACAGAGAACAAACTAAAAGCCAAAGTCAATGCAGACAAAAGGGGAAAGATGGAGTTTGCGAAGTTCAACGGAACATGGAACATGTTTGTGTGTGAGGGGGATTTACACACTGAACAATAAAAGCTTTAGAAAACTGCTGGGTGTGCAGCAGTCCATACGGGAGAGCATATTATGGGCAGGTTTGTGTCAGAGCCTGGCCACACAATAGTCCCCCATTGCCTCATGGGAGCAGGAGAACTGTCTGGAACACGAAGGGAGAGATTTGTCAGATAGGTGTAGGCTAAGATGATGCGATCAGTGACAGCTTTCCATTAGCATCGCGCTGCTACGAGTGTGAAGAAAAGGAAGAAAAGAAAGTGAGAATCAGACTGGCATTATACTAGTGATGATGTAATGTTTAGGCGACACAAACGACCCCCCATCCCCCCTCTTTTTCTCTTTTCTGCTCGGTTTCGGTGCTCTGCCCCCCTTTTTCTCTGGGGCACAGAACAGAGCCTTTCGATTGGTTAATAGGACCATAGAGATGCTGAGAATATCCACCAACCAGGGCCCGGGTGCCCCTTCACATCGTTACCACAGCAACCCCACACAACCACAGTGAGCGTGCACACATGTATACAGTAGACGTGCGTGCTTATAAACACGACTGCATGTGTGCACAATAAGCTTTTTTTGGTTTTTTTTACATGTGTGACAGCTAGATGTAACAACAATCCTCAGAAGAATAGCCTTCTGTGAGTTTATCAACTGTAGAACGTCTGGGAGCTGCACAGCACTGTAGTGCAGAGAATAACAAACCCAACTTACCCACCATTGCTTCACGATTATCTAAAGACTACTCAGTAGAGCAGGGCGATATGACCAAAAATATTTATCACGATATACATTTGAAAATTTGCGACAACGATATAACTGACGATATAATTGACACTAGACAAAATGCTTTACAACTCCACAACTTTATTAGTGCAAAAAAAACCCATCAATGTATTTTCACTTAAACAAGCAGCTGTTTTTTATGTGCATTAAAGTTATATAAAAATGTAACAGTGCAAATGCAAATTCCTTGCTAACATTAACCAAAAGGCATTTCCAGTGGAAATTGGCCGACATATCCTCAGCATAACCATGTATAATATCCACAAAACTTAAAAAGAGGTTCTACACACACAATACCGTAATGTTATGTTGAAGTATCACAGTACATATCACTCCGCGAGGCTCCTGCCTACGACAGCCGTAATGCTCCGACAATCCATCAAGCTGTGCGGCTTCGTAGCTTAGCAAAGTCGTTCTAAAATATTTGACAGATTTTCGAGCGCCGTGTACATAAAATCGTTTTGAGGTCAGTAAACACAACCAGAATTCAAACATAAGGCACACGGGATTATAAGGGGCACTGTCGATTTTCAGAAAAATCAAAGGATTGATTTTAAGTGTGCCGTATTTTCCAAAAAACCACGGTAATAAAGACGGCCCGCTAGCATGCTCTACCAAAAATAGTGCTTTGTTGTGTATCTGACGGACGAAAGCTAAACCAGTTCCACACCACTGAAGTTGCAGCATTTTTAAAAACCAATTCTGGTTCATTTGCTTCATTCAACGATCTGCTTTCGCCTTTCACATTCTCCGTCGCCGTCATGCTTTTTCCGTCATGTGCGTATGAAAACAAATGCACTGCGCATGCGCGTTTTACCCATATTCTATCGCGCTATTTCATTTTCTTATCGTTGCCCAACATTATACCGGTATTACTGTGAACGGTATAATATGGCCCAGCCCTACTACTCAGGACGTTTCCTTATGTAAAAAAGTTGTCGGGGTGTTAAAAAAAAGAAAAAGACAGTTGTCCTGTCTCACAAAAAAAAAAAAAACAGGGAATGAAAAAAAAAAGAAATAATATTTTTTTTGTTTTTTCATTTTTTAAAAATTTGCACTGAATAATGTTTACAGTGGAAGAGTTTGCACAATTCTAATGAGCTTGAAACTCAATTTTTGGTACGACAGCATTTATTCTTTGGCACAGCCTGAACTCTCTGAGCAAAGCTTTCTTGTCATTTGTAGTCTACAGGAATAGTTCTCCAGGCTTCTTGAAGGACATTCCAAAGCTCTTTTTTGGATGTCGGCTGCCTTTAGTTCCATTCTGTGTCAAAATTATCCCACACTGCTTCAAAAATGTTGGGGTCTGAGCTCTGGGGTGACCAATCACTGACTCACAGTACTCCATTGTGTGGTTTTTTTATCCAGGTATGCTTTTACTGCATTGGCAGTGAGTTTGGGATCATTGTCATGCTGAAAATGAAGGCATGAAGGCGAATTTATGGTTCAGCAGGGGTAGTGTATTCATATTCCGCTGGTAGTCCTGGGATAACCCGTGCACCTGCAGAGAGCTCTGTTATCAGATGTATGCAGTGTACAAAGTATGTGGTACAACCAGTCTGTGGACAACTCTTACTTGTGCTATTGTTGGTGCGTCAGCCAGCCGTGGAGAAGAGCAAAGCTATAACATTCAAAGAGCTGATGGGAAACTAGTGTTAAAAACAATAAAAGGTGTCCACTACTGTCTGTGCTTTTTTTTGTGTATTTTTTTTATCTTTTTTCTGAAGTTCTTCCATTCCTGGTGAGCTCCTCCACCATACCTGTCAACCAATCAGCATTTGGCTAACTCCATGTCACTGGATGCAGTGACTGGATGCAGTTAGGATTTTGGAGGACTACAAAGGAGCATGTCTGCGATGGGTAAAAACCCCCCTCGACAGACAAATTTGCAGGACCCTAAATCACGCTTTAACAGTCGTACACTTTCACAATGTTGTTGCGTGGTGGATGAAAATCTGACCAGATGCATCTATTAGCTCATTTGTTTGCTGTTTCTTAAGGACATGACTTTCAGAAACAGTTCATTTGATTCTTTTTAAGCTCTGTCACTTCTTCTTTTTTTGTCCTTCAATTGTGCAGTTTCTTCATTTTTTTTTACAGACATGCTGCACAGGATGCTGAGATTTGCCAAGCTTTCAGCTAATAGCTCTTTTTGTTCTCGTTTTGTTGGTGCACACATAAAGTTTTGTGCTTGTCAAACTGCTTTATTTTTGGCACTTTTCAAATATTCATATAAAGAAATGGGAAAAATTATGTGTTTTTGCAACAGACTGATGCTAGCAAAGTGCCTAAAGATACAAAAAAATGCTTCTTCGTTAAGCTGTTATGCGTAATGCAACACTGGTTCATCCCTCGCTATTTTTGCGCTTGAATAATTTGTACTTCATAATTAAAGGGCTTTATAAAAAAAATATTCCTTTTAAAATGGTCAGGTATAATAACTGAACAGAGAATGATTGAAAAAGTAGCCAATGTCCACAGAATTTTTTTTTAAAGACCCTTACAAATCCTTTACAAACTAGTGATTAAAACCACTTTAAAAATGTACAAGAAAGCTTGGCTGCTTGGAAGGAAAATATAAAGAAATGAGGCGTGGCTCAAGACTCTTTTAGCACACTGTCGATTGATTTGGGTGTATATAATATAATATAATATAATATAATATAATATAATAAATGTTTGCTCCAAATCCCTTGTAGAGCATTAAACGATAATAAACCATTCCTCTAAGCAACTCGTGCTACCAATGCAAACATATTACAGAAAAGATGTGGCAAAGCGATTCCTTTTTCATTTGTCCTGTAACAGTTTTGGTCTCAAATGTTACAAAGAACCGATAAGTAACCCACAACTTACTGACTGTCTTTGTTTTAGTGTGGAACTATTAACATAATTCTGAGAGCGCTTGCTCAAGGCTGTACAGCAGTGTGACAAACAGCATTCCTCGTTTCTTTCATTTCCAGTTTTCATTTTACACATGCACAGACACGTGCTTATCACGAGCCCCTTTCAGACTTGCCCTTCACTCTGCAAATGTTGCCAATTGTACATGTCAGTTTTGCATTTGAAATGAACTATGAGTCAGTCTGATTTTTGCTGAGCCACATAAAAATACAAATCCCATTCATCAGACTGTCAACCTCCTAAATTTCCCTCAACTTGAATGTCAGTTGGTCACAGTGTGAATACATTTTGCCTCCAAAGTCTACAGCATAACCAGTGTACATTTTACCTGGGTGTGTAGCTCTCAAAATGTCAATTAACCCTGCAGTAAAACATGTTATAGAGCATGCTGCCATGTAAATGTGCTTTACACAATAGACAAACACAAATTACAAAAGTGAAAGGCATTCCACACAACTCCTACACTAAGAGGGTGTGTGACTATGTCACCATTGTTTCTATTGGAGGTCACCGGTGCTCTTCCACTGCAAAGCTAAATCAGTCTCATTAATCCACAGCATACAATCTCTTTTAAGTTGCCAGCAAATTAACAGGCTACCTTAGCAGGAGCCTGAGTCGCCTGCAAAGCACCTCTGATCCATTCCAATCCCCACCGTTTACTAATAGTAGCACTCAGCATGTACGCTAGAAGACGGATGAAAAAGTGCATGGGCAGTATCTGCAAGCGTGCATGTGGGTGTGTGCTCAGCAGACGAAGACGTGACCAAGATAGATGTCTTGTTTCTGGCCTACCACTGGAATTCCCAGTTCTTTCTAACCATGGCCACCCAGGCTTGGGAACTGTGCAAGGCAGCTCCAGTTTGTGTGATTTTTATATAACTGATTCATTTCTTACCGGTGCAGGTGAAACACTTGACATGAAAGTGGGTCTCTTGTACTCGTACCACTTCGCCTTTGCAAACTTCCCGACATCGCTGGCACCGGATTGGCCCAGAGCTCCGCTGACCGCCTGTTGAGTCTTGGCGATAAGCTGATGAAGGCATAAAAAGAACATTTACTGAACTCAGCTATGGTCCGCTAACACACACATTAAAACAACCTCTGACAAAGTTCTAAGCTTCACAGGCCTTTTATATGTAACTGATGCTAGCTTTTAAAGACACCAAGTTATAGTTACTTGTATCTATATATATATCTATATCTATCTATATACATGGGTGTGTGTGTGTGTGCATTAACCTGCATGGACATGTTGCCGTCGTTCCTGCCATTTTTTTAATACTATTTCTTGATTTTTTTAATTCTTGCCCTCTTAAACTAAATTTAATCAACTTCTCCCTGGGATTAATAAAGTATTCTGATTTTAATATGCAGTATAAACGGAGTCTGGTATGAGTTCAAGCAGGCCAGGGAATCAAGCTCAGCTGCAATCGCAGCAGATGATCTTTTCTCAAAATTACATACTAATGTAGTTTGATATTGCCATTGTCAGTCACACAAATGTGATTCAGAGAAACTATACAGTATACACACTATCTTCTTGGGGCGATCGTGGCTCAAGAGTTGGGCGTTCGTCTTGTAATCGGAAGGTTGCCGGTTCGAGCCCCGGCTTGGACAGTCTTGGTCGTGGTGGTCAGAGGGCCCGGTGGCGCCAGTGTCCAGCAGCCTCGCCTCTGTCAGTGCGCCCCAGGGCGGCTGTGGCCACACTGTGGCTTGCCATCACCAGTGTGTGTGTGT
The DNA here is from genome assembly GCF_057382095.1 of Aulonocara sp. 'chitande type north' Nkhata Bay. Classification (NCBI taxonomy): domain Eukaryota; kingdom Metazoa; phylum Chordata; class Actinopteri; order Cichliformes; family Cichlidae; genus Aulonocara; species Aulonocara sp. 'chitande type north' Nkhata Bay. Next base: position 20,599,153 of record NC_141345.1, read on the forward strand.
GTGAATGGGTGGATGATTGTGTATAGTGTAAAGCGCTTTGGGGTCCTTAGGACCAAGTAAAGCACTATACAGACCATTTCTTTAAACAGCATGATAATACTTCTGTTAATGGGTGAAAGACATTTTCAAGTGTTATCTGAGGAGAGAGTACATTACAGACTCCACTGTGTGCAGTTCAAACAATAAGATCAGTGTGTAGCTCTGTCAACACTTGCTCTGAAGCTGTGAGGTCTGACACCTATGTAAGCTTGGTAAGCTCCAGGCTTTCTCTCTCACTGTCTCTATTTTTCACACAGTTATACAGGATGACACACACAAACATATACACACACACATATAGATACGCACACACACACTGCTGTGTCAGTAGAGAAAGCGAGATGGATCCCCTTACCTCATTATACCTTACATGTCAGACTCCTGCAAGCCCAATAGCTATTTCACACAGTCAGGAAAGCACGTTCACACAGAAAGCCTTAAGAGTATCGGAATAAATGCAAACACAAGGAAAAAAGGTAGAAATATTCTATTAACTGAATCTAAATCTCTTGGGCTATTAAGGGCTCTTTAAAGATCCATCTTCTCCTCTGGGTTGTAAACACACTTGAATCCACAGGCAAAGAAATGGACAATGGACAACCAGTCATTCAATATATATATATATATATATATATATATATATATATATATATATATATATATATATATTTTTTTTTTTTATATATATTTATTTATATACATATATATAATATATATATATATAATGGCAAAAGAGCTGGGATTTATCACTTATTTATCTCTATCTTTCAAAGCAGTATGAGAGGTCATACTCTCTGTGGAAGGGGTGTAATGGCTGGGTAACCAGCTGGCCTTGACTACCTGAATAGCTAAGTGAAGGATTGCGCTGCTAAAGTCAAAGCAGCAGCAGCATATGGGCTGCCATGACAGTGCTACCGATTCCATTTCACCGAGTGAATCCCAAAGGGCTGGCATCACTTAAACAGTCTAAGGGCCTTGCACATCTCAGAGTCTGAGCGCTCCTTGCGTGCCTCGAAGTTGACAACAGGATATTCACTGTGCACGTGAACACGAGGACGTGCATGTATGCATAACTGTAGCTGTGTATTTTCTCACTCTGGACAGGGTTGTGGGCACTGGAAATATGCAAGCATATTTTTCCCACTCCCCACCTCCCACACTGGAGCCTCTGTAAATCCATAACTTTCCTCACAATGTTGGCAGCACTAACCTGACTGATAAGTGCAAAGGCGATGGTTCAAACAATAGCACTTCCGTAAAACTATCTCTTTTTTGTCTTTTTAGTTTTTTTTATTAATGTAAAAAACAACTATTCATTAACGCTGTTCCCAGCAGGTGGACATGAGAGATGATGGGAGCTAACGGCAGAACATGTAAGCCTGTGCCAACACCTGTAAAAGACAGAGTATTTACTTACAGGTCTGACCTTCTTAATCTGGGCCAGAACAAACCTCTGGCACACAAGACAGGTAGGTAACATTGTACAAAAATTAACAATGTAGCTCAAATCTGACCGTGGTAAGGAATGGCAGTTATCAACAGGTACTTAAATTATAGGCAGGGGTGAGGTAAATGGCAAGAATTTTTTTCAAACACTCAACAAGTCTGTTTTAATGATCTAGGTGCTTGTTTAACCTCTTGAATGTCTGTGACAGAAAGAGAAAGACAGCCGAGGATCCAGGTCCAAAAGAAGCTCAGGAGCCGAAGCATTATGTAACTCTATCTAATTGTGTCAACACACTCACTCTCATTAACTGCAGCAAAGCTCTCCAAGTCCAAGCCCCTTATAGGCACCTCTCTAACAATCCTCCTTCCTCTCCCCTAGTGAGGTGTTGAGTCGTTCTTCTAAATTATGGCCACCAGACTACCAATTTAATCCACTGACTCCAAATCATTTGAGAGTAGCCTGGAAGAATACAGCCTTTGGTAACAGGTGATAACAACAGGGCTTTGGTCAGAGAGGCAGACAACATCCCCAGGGACTGAGAGGTTGCTGCTATTTCTACCCCTGACCTGACAGCCCCAGGGAAAGACATGCTGTGGGTTCAGTCATGAGGGATGCTGGGTAGCAATGAGAAAAAGAATAGGACATTCTAAGCGAGCCAATACAAAGACCTTTAGGAATTAAGATGAATTATTAAAAGGAAAAGAACTGCTTTGCAATCTGCGATTAGTTTCCAAAGCTTTTTCTTTGGTTTTCAAAAACTTAAATTTCATTGTTGAATTCTAACAAATTGAAATTGATCTCTACTGAACAAAGACCACAGGCACAAGACTTAAATCAAGGTGAATTCATTACAGAGGGAAACTTATTTGGTAGTCATCTTAAAATTGTAATTTTTATTGTTTAAAATCCATAGCATAGGAACTGCAGTTTGAGAAGTTTGCAAAAAGACTTGACTGACAGTCATTTTGATGCAAAACCATCAACTTGTAGTTTAGCAACAGAGCTGTAGTGTCTGGTAAGGTAGCAGATAATCTATCACAAGCTGTGAGAATCTCATCCATAATTTTTCAGCAGGCATCTTCCTGGACAATTAGACAGCTGGTAGCAAAACATCAATGCCTAATGTCGTTCATGTATCTGGGCGACAACTCAAGCCCTTTAGAGAAAGCTGCTGATGAATTTTTCAAATTCTGTTTTTTGCCGTTTTCTGATCCAGACACTAAATCCTCTTATAAAACTCTAAAGTGCCATGAAATCCAAGCGGCAACCAGCAATGCCAAAAGTTGGAGCCACTTGAGAAGTACGGCAGCTAGATGCTGGCTCTAAAAGACTCACTTTGTTAAAATGACTGGGAAAAACCCCAACTTCTCTGTGAATTATATTAGCTTTTGTTTTCTACAAGCCTGAAGTCACATGTGTGTCTTGGTGGCAAATTTTAAAAAGCATTACAGTATTTGATCAAGAACAAAATACTCAGCCTAGGTCCAGCTATTGTTACTGTCTATACAGGCTGGAGAGTAAAACCACAAGCATAGATATTGAAAAAATGTTATTGATACCAGTGTTATTATCAGTTCTGCTCATGGGTCTCATTCTTTATCGATTCCCTTAACGACACAACCAGGAAAAGAGTAGGCCTACAGAGGTTTTCATTGTCCAAGTATGAAAACAGTGTAAAAACAGAGTACAAATAAGGACTGCAGATGACTCAAGTGTACAAACATTTGACTGCCATGAGCTCCATGTTATTCTTTTGCAATGCGAAACAATCGGAAAAAAAGATCCCAGAACTGATGTAGTTAGGATACTGACGTACTGAAGGGTTGTTTTTTTTAAACTGTTTACTGAAATATTTTCCAGTTATAGTTATATAATGGACATGGACATAATGTGTAGACTCGTAGCTTTCATTTTAGTGTATCCACAATTAAATTGGATGAAGAGTTTACAAGTTTCAGCTCTTTAACATGGGCCAGATTTGGGTAATTCCTTCATTATGTCATTATCAATTAGGCAGATAAAAGGTCTGGAGTTGACTTAAGGTGCAGTGCTTGATTTGGAAGATTTTGCTGTAAACAGACAACATGCAGTCATGCAAGTGAAACAAGCCGTCCTAAAGCTGCGAAAACAGAAAAAGCCCATATGAGAAATTGCTGCAATATTAGGAGTTGTGAAATCTAAAGTTTGGTACATCCTGAGAAAGAAAGACAGCACTGCTGAACTCAACAATGCAAAAAGACCTGGACGTCCACAGAAGACAACAGTGGATGATCGCAGAATCATTTCCATGGTGATGAGAAACCCCTTCATAACAGCCAACCAAGTGACCAACAACACTCTCCAGGAGGAGAGGTCAAATCAAAATCAAATCAAATCACTTTTATTGTCACATCACATGTGCAGGTACATTGGTACAGCACATGTGAGTGAAATTCTTGTGTGCGAGCTTCACAAGCAACAGAGTTGTGCAAAATACAATAATGTAAACAAGCAAAATACAAGAATGGCTACATCTGAAACTAATAAATATATGTACAATATATAATAGTATATGCATTTCTGGATGTGTATACTAAATATTTTTCTACGCGTGTGTGTGTGTGTGTGTGTGTGTGTGTGTGTGTGTGTGTGTGTGTGTGTGTGTGTGTGTACACATATTTTACAAATTAAGAGAGGTATATCGATATCCAAGTCCGCCATAAATTCAAGACTGCAAGAAAGTAAATACAGGAGGGGTTCACTGCAAGATGCAAGCCACTCATAAGCCTCAAGGATAGAAAAGCTAGATGGACGTTGCTAAAAAAGCATATAAAAAAGCCAGCACAATTCTAGAAATAACATTCTTTGGACCAGACCAAGACCAACCTCTACCAGAATGATGACAAGAAAAAAGCATGGAAAAGACATGGAACAGCTCCTGATCCAAAGCATATCATATTATCTCTAAAACATGGTGATGGCAGTGCCATGGCTTGGGTGTACATGGCTGCCAATGGCACTGGGACACTAGTGTTTATTGATGATGTGACACAGGACAGAAGCAGTCAAAAGAATTCTGAGGTATTCAGAGACATCTTCTTAAATCCAGCTAAATGCAGTCAAATTGATTGGGCGACGTCTCATAATACAGATGAACAATGATCCAAACCATAGAGCCAAAGCTGTTTATTAAAGCAAAGAAGTGGAATTTTCCTGAATTGCCAAGTCAGCCATGCATTTCACTTGTTGAAGACCAAACTTTGGACAAAAAGGCCCATAAACAAAGATTTGAAGAATGTCTTGGTTTCTCTAATGTTCAAAGATTACACAGTAATGTATAGCAAGGAAACATCTGTCAGATGATCAAAAAAGTTTATCTGATAATAATCTTAACAGTTAATCAACTTGTGAGTGCAACACCACATAAATCATAAGCAATGCTTTTGTAATTCTGATATATAATTTCACAACAAAGCAACATCATATCTTCCGTGTCTGTGATCTAAAGAGGCCAGTGGTCATGTTTTTCCATGCCTTCCCCCTTCCCCTGTCTTTATATCCCCTTTGGGTAGAAGCATTTATCAGAGCAATGGTAGTGTCCAATTGTATCACAAACATCCTGCTGCTCCACAGAGTGAGAAGGGTCAGGTCGCTACTGACAATCTGAATAATCACTCAGTCCTACCAGAAGGCAAGGTCGTGGAGACGGCATCCTTGAGGACAGAACAGCGGTCTGGCTCAAAAGAGTCTACTGATTAAACTGTCCAATGAAATGAACAGAGCACTTACAGTTTAAGATAAAACAAATGCTAAATGTTATTATTATGATTTGAAAGTGGCTTTTAATACTGTAAAGAAAGAAATGAAAAAGAAAAAAACCTCACCTATAAGCAGCAACAATGGCCTCCGCTGCAAATTAACAACAAAAAACATGTGCTCGATTTTAATGTCGGCCTGTAAGAAAAACACACCAGTTGTATGTGATTACTGCATATGAATATTCATCAGTCTATACCAGCATCTGTGTTTGCATCTGTGCATCTTTGTTCTCTGTGTTATTATAATAAGGCATTTTGTATCGAGAGGGAAAATAGCATTTGGCTCTGGTTTGGACTGTTCACCACATGACACGGCTCTTCTCCTCCTTCACTAGCCCTGCTCCAGTAGATGCTACCCATAAAACCAGGAAAACAATGAACAGTAAATAAAACAGCAAAATAAACAAAAAATATTAATTAATGTAGTAATAAATCAATTAATTATCCTAATTAACATAATTATTAATTACCTTAGTGTTCCTGGGCCCAATAAGGATAGCATCTGGCAGCAGGTCATTTATGCAATAAGCAACTTGTTATATAACTAAAGGTAAAATTTAGCTAAAGCTAACGCAAATCAAATTGTGTTTAAAGCAGATTTTTTTTCTCAGATTTTCTTGATCTAATCAGATCTGTTTGCTTGATTCTGCACTTTAGGATGCACATCTCAAGCAAATCCCTGAAAGATGAAGTTCCAGCAGACATCTATATCACTCTCCTCTTAATTTATTATGCTAGCATTTTCCAACAAGCATTCGTTAGACAGTACAGCTGATGCTCATTAGGCAGGTATTTGGTGTTTTAGCACTACAGGTCCACCTTTGACCTCATGGTGGCACAAGCTAGTCATTAGAATATAATGTATGGGAACATGAATATTTGCATCAAATTTCATTTCCACGTGACTAGAAGAGCAGCAACATCATTATCAGATATTGGCCTGACACTAGCTGAAATAGCTGGAAGGAGCATCTGTAAGTACGGGCTGGCTTCTGCAGTCATTTCCATTCTTTGTTATTCTGAGTTACCTAAATCATGTGGCAGCACTGCACTGACAAACCAGTACATGACCGTAGGAGGAAAGCCAGCAGAGCACGTAGGAGCTAGCAATAATGTTTCGGCAGTTTAGAGAGGTTCAGGTTTCATTCCAACAAGTCTCTTTGGTTTTTGTTTGTGACTTTGCTGTATTTTCAAAGCATTTGCACAAGACTAAATAATAAATCCAAATGGTCAACATATTGGAAACTGCTGCTGTAACATTTAAACCATATGTGTTATTTTTCATGAGACACAATACAACTTTTTTTTAAGTTAAGACAGCCAAAGAGGAAACATTTTTACAGTCCCCATATGCTGCACTATGCAGCTACAGTCTTCTGAATGCACTTTGTTGAATAGCCTTAGAATTTTTCTCTATATAAAGACAGAGAGCAAGGAGGAGACGTGTCAGAGCTGCCTGTGATGTATTGCTCTGCAGATCCCCTCAGGTCCTTGAGCTCGATGATCAGTATATTGATCAACATGTGTTTTATCACTCCCTGAAACACACTAACTGTCTGGAGCCAATTCTGCAAAAACAACTCAGAATCTGTCATCATAGCTACCCACATACTTTCTCTATATCTAATTATTGAAAAATAAGGCTCCTTCTGCAAGAAATGTACCTCCCGTGCCCAGGGTACTGCACCGTCTGTCAGCCACATGGAAAATAAGACCAGACCAGACCAGACACACTCACGCACGTACAAAAAACTGGTGACCATGACAGACAGAAGGACCAGAAGATGAAGACAGACTATCAGAGCTGTGTGTAATTACTCTATGTGCGTTGATAACACCCAGTGCAGCGGAACAACTGCACACAGCACAGCCTAACAGGCCCGTTCATGTCTAAACCTTAAAAGTGTTGAAAGCAGAAGGAAACACGTTTGACTGACTGAAGGAGAGGAGAGAAGAGGACATGTTCGTGTTTGCTTTGTTTCGATGCCTAAAGCCAGAGTAGAGACACATGTCACACCACCATCTGCCTGCTGTGTCATCGCTAACACACACAAACACACACACAAACAAACACTTTTAAATTCTGACACATCAAACACCACATGTTGACATGTTGTTTCTGCGCGTGTTTGTGTGTAAACCTGTAGGAGCTCACGCTATTAACTCACGGGAGCTTTTGGACAGCTCTTCACATGTTGGCCGCGTGTGCTCCTCCCCCTCCTTCTGTGTCAGCTGAGAAAAGCATTCTGAAGCTTAACAAAGGAATTATAGTCATTTACTCAGACCACAAGAAGCTGCCACATCACTCCTGGCACGAATGGCAAAGACACCGGGCTGTCAGGCAAGACTCTGTGCCACAGAGTTAAGAGCACTGGATGAATAATGTAGTGCCACACAATGACAGGCAGTAATACCAGAGGGTGGACAGGAAGCGCCTGACACCATCAGTTCACGGAGCACCTGGTGCACATCAACTTCAAGAGGCCTTACTGACAGCTAAGGGGCGGGGGTGGAGTGGAGTGGGGTGGGGTGGGGTGGTGGTGGAATTTTCTTTTAAAGTTAACCTTGAGATCCACATGCGGTCTGACTTGTAAACAAAACAAATACACATTACCCTACAAGCCCTACGGGGAAAGCCCTGATTCAGCTGACAGAGGATCAGGGTCAGAGTCAGGTGATACAAGGTCAGCTTAGCATCATGGCTGTCCCAGAGCCATTCTGAGGTAAATATGACAGGAGCCCCCAAGGCTGACAGATGCACAACTAAAGTCCCAAACGCTCAGCTTAGGAACTTTCAACCAAAGGCCTTACTGATCCTGTGAGGAATGTGTCAGTAAGGAGCAGGTGGATTTTTAAAAAGAAGAAGAAGCAACAGCTGGAGGCTTGGGTGTTCCCTCAAGAGTGATGGGAAGGAGGATGAGGAGGGAGAGAAGAAGATGAAAGACAGGAAGTGAAAGAAGTGAGTGGATGAAGAATTTCAAAAATGCTCCTCATTGGATGAACTCAGGGCAAATGCCACTCTGACCTCGAGATATACTTAGCTCTAATCTCTAAACCTGCTCCAAGTCTATTATAAGGACTTGGCACCCACAGTCACACTGGTGTGTGTGTGTGTTTGTATGTTTTTGTGTTTTGTTTTGTTTTTCCTTAATGCAAAAATGCCAATTTCCTATTTTTATTACATTAAATTGCAAGTCATCCTTATTTTAAAATGTTTATTATTTATAATAAATAATTGAGCAAACGTGACATAGTCTAGACTACTATTGTTCTATGGCACTTCTCTCGGCTCTCACCTACATAAATCGTCCCTGCGCTTCAAGTGGAGAGGTGGAGCGCACATTCACTTACCACTGGAACTCATGATGCCCAATATCGGTTGTTATCCAAAACAAAGCGGCTTCGTCAGAAAATAATCCCATAAAGCACGAGGAATTCCTCAGTTTCGGCAGTTTTACTCCTTCGCAATTTTGAAATAATATTATTGATAATAATAAAATTAATAATAATAATCCTCTAAACGCAAATGATGCTTCTCACTCCCAGCAGCACTGCTTCCAGTCAATTTCTCAGAAGAAGAAGGTGGGCATAGAGGGGTATAAAAATATAAGAAAAAAGAAACAGAAGGTAGGATAATACCCGTACTCAGCTACAACATCCAAATAAAACTCCCTCTCTTGCTGTGTGAACGTCGGCTGCCTTTATTATTATTATTTTCTTTCTTCTTCTTCTTTTTTCTTTTTTCCCCAAAGACGCCAGTGACAACACACAATGCTGCTCACACGGATTCCACCTTCACATTTTCGCTGCCGGCTGATCCCAGCTCCGCCGCGCTCCCCTGGCGTGTCATCGTGCGCCTTTCACGCGCTGTAAACACAGCCTCCCTATATATTTTTCCGTTTGAGGTTTTCAAAATAAAGCAAACACGTTTGCGTGTTAGCATGTGAACGTTGCGTGAAAAGAAAGGAAAAACAAGGATTTTGGTATATCTGAAATTAAAATATTAGCCTACAAAAGACATGCATGCACCTCGAATATCATTGATAAACGCTGACAACTTCAACCTAAATCGATGTTTCAGCGATAACAGTCTTTGATCATATATATTTTTATAATAAGCTAACACTAAGTTATTATTTAATTTAGATTTTGATTTGAAATATCTATTTAAGTGGTAGCTAATTCAATGCACCATTAAAGCAAAACCTGCATTAAACCAGAACCTGGCTACAAAACATTCCCATTCCCAACTGTACGTTATTACTGTGTCTTCAATGTATTAAGTACGTGACTTGAACTAAAATGTTAAGCCCACATAAAAAAGAAGTTATACTTTTGTAATTGTAACGTAACTTTTTCCCACAAGCTCAGTCCTTTCTCGAATAATATTAGACTTTAGGCTGAATATCATAACTACATTCATATATATATATATATATATAACATTTACATATATATATGAAAGTGTCACTGACGATTTCTGAAAGCTCAAGCTTTATGGTTACTCAAAACTGATTTTTTATGAAAGTAAAGTCATTTCCGGTACTGCTCCGGGTTTCTGAGCCCAACTTGACTGCGCTCTTTTTTCTATCCTAGGTTAACGACGTCACTCTGGGCTGCTGTGAGCGCTTTGGGGATACTATACCCTACATCACTCTGCAATAAGTGATACGTGTTCACGAGTCCTTCCTTTTAAGTCGATTTCCAAAGCAAAGGAAGACTGACAGAAAGATGAGAATTTTAGATTCATTTGCAAAGCCATCTTGAATTGAAACTGGGCCGGAACACATTTGTCACTTTTCAAGAGATGCATGTAATATTTAAAACAAAATTATTTAGAGAAGGTCGAGAGCGTTCATAAAACCACTTTGTTGTTTTAGCAGTGCTGGGCTGGGCTTGTTGCTAAAACTGATATGACACCGCCCTCTTCTGGAAAATCGACGTAAGCAAATAAATTAATTGGATTATTTACGGTGAACCTGCTGCTGAGGCCATGTTAATTTAGAAACTGTGGAGGGATTTGTTTCCACGGTTTTCACCTGTTAATATGTATTGAAACATCTCATGAATTCACCTGTTTTCAACCTCACAGCAATTGCCTTGAAAGGCATTAGCTAGTTCTGCCACGAGATTAAAAGCTGCCCTGCCTTTATGGCTCAGTGATATTTCTTCACCAGGTCCGCTGGCATCAACGTGGAAAGATTTCAATCTTAGAGCTCGCGTGAAACACCCATCCGCTGTTTCCCATGGTATGAGCCAGTAGCCATAAGGAAACAATTGAAGTTCGCTAAAAGGCCAATTTAAGGGATTAACTATTACATAAATAACAAGTGGTTTATTAAACTTGAAGATAAAACGCTGTGATAAAGAAAACTCGATATTTATTTCGGTTAGGGAGACAGAAGATAAAATATCTGCTGTCAGATTTCTAAAGGTATGGAATGGGATGTTAAACACAAGGCCTGGGAGCAAGAATCGGCCTTGCACAGAGTCAATCCTGCCCAATGGATATCTTCGAAAACAGGCGAGGAGAGCATAAATTTTGCACTTTTAAATGTATTTTAATAAGTTTTACAGCTTTTCCTGCAGATAAAGAAATCCCCATTCATACTACGCCAGATAAACAATGAAATAATTAAAAAACAATTCCTGTTTTTTCACTGTGAGTTATAGAAATGTCTTTTGTGTGCGTGTGTGTGTTCATTTTGTTTTTACAGTTTTCTATTTTGCAATTAATTTTAACAAAAACGAAACATTAATGATACTGATACTTTGTGACAACCATCCCGATAGTGGGATAATTTCTCACATGGTGTAGGGTTGTTTGTCCCTGTAGTTATCACTATAACTTACATAATTTAAAAACTTTGTTTTCAGAAAAAATTAAAAGTCGATATTTTTTGGGATCTTCATGTCATTTTGCTAGGATTCATCTAGCACCCCTGTGCCTCAGAGTCATGACTCTGTATACCCCTGGACTTCCAGCAGTACAATCTTTGCAAGACCAGTTGTGGAAGACAATACACTGAAGGAGAGAAGGACAACCACTGCCCAAGATAAAACCTGTAGTGATCCCATATGTGTCAGGAGTATCGGAGCAGTTGAGACGCATTTTTTCTAAACATCAGGTCTCTGTGGCTTTTAAACCCCAAAACACGCTGCGCCAAAAATTGGTCCACCCCAAGGATCGGATCCCCCGACACAAACAGAGTAACATAGTGTACGCTGTTAAGTGCCAGGAGGATTGCCAGGATTTATACATCGGGGAAACCAAACAACCTCTGGCGAAGTGGATGGCACAACACAGAAGAGCTACCTCGTCAGGCCAGGACTCTGCAGTCTATTTACATCTACAGGCCAGTGGACACTCTTTCAATGATGAGGATGTACACATCCTGACAGGGAGGAACGCTGGTTTGAGCGTGGAGGCAAGGAGGCCATTTACGTGAAAAGGGAAAGACCGTCTCTGAATCGAGGAGGGGGCCTAAGGGTACATCTTTCGCCATCTTACAATGCTGTGATTGCAGCCATTCCCCAACTCTCTGTGAATGGTACTCATGGCCATTGATCAGTGGTCTTTGGTCAGTGGTTGTTGATCAATGGTCATGAGAATTTGCATAATTATGATTAAGGAACTGACCTCCCAGCCCATTGTTCCTTCACTGGGCTGGTTTCAGTCATTATGCAAATGTACTGTTTATAAGATTTGGGGAAACATCAAGACGTTACTACAACAGCGTTTCCTTATCATGTAGAAAAAGTGGAGAAACATCTCATGGATTCAATATTTTATTTCTTCTCAATGACAGAAAGGGCACTTTCACTGATCTGGCTGTACACGCGGGTGGCCCAGGATGTAAAATGAGTTCTACACCCCTCATTTAAAACACTTGCAAAGTTAAGTTGCAACTGATTAATCACAGTGCATTTAATCTTGATGAACTCCTAATACTTTTAGTATTTGGTACAGATTGTAAGGTGGTGAACTCATTGCTCTGTCAGCTTATGTGCTGTGAAATGTGTCTGTGTGTGTGTGTGTGTGTGTGTGTGTGTGTGTGTGTGTGTGTGTGTGTGTGTGTGCTGTTTTTATTAACCTTGTCCCTGTGTCCTGAGGAAGCCCTGGTTCTGGAGCCCTTAGGAAGCTGGACAATGGCGGGATGTAAAAGGCGCCTGGCTTTCTTGCTCTCTCTGTGCTGCACAGTCTCACCTCTTCTGGTTTTGGAGCTCACCGATTTTACAAGATGTTCTTTCTTTACAAGATGATCTTATTTTCGCCTCACAGTTTTATCGTTGCCTCTTAGTTTCATCTGGGAGCTTTGTAAAAACGTAGCATAAATCTCACTGACATATTTATTTGGAAACCATTTCACTGTCCATTCAGTTCAAACCATTACCTTATTCTGCATGTCTTAGTTTATTAATAGTATCACACAGTATGTTTACAGCCGTCTGTGCTGGACTAACTTGGGTTAGTACTGACTGTGACGTCTGTTAATAGGATGTACTGACGTGAAGCATCCTTATCTTCATTACTGTGTAAATGTGACAATATATAACTGGATGGTGTGCAGGACGGACTTGTGCTAGCTGCTGATCATGCTCCTGTGTCAATCCAGTATTGTACTTTTGTTCTCCAAACTGATGGGGCAGAAAAACAGGAAACTGACTTTCCTGTGCACTGAAGGCAGCGGGGCAGGAGGCCGCTGGGTCAACACAGTGCGGTCGGTATATGTAAAGGCGCCAGTGCCCTCCATAACTGCCAGTAAAGCCAAACATCCACTGCTGACATCACTCTGTTCTTTCAAATGGAAACTGTTTCTTTAAGTATGCCAAGCAGTGGAAAACAACCACAGTCAGCACAAATAACACATGACAAACACATCATTTAGTTGCACTACTAATGTGTTGCAAAACTGTTTGTGTGTGTGTGTGTGTGTGTGTGTGTGTGTGTGTGTGCGTGCGTGGTTGTGTTGTTTTTGGCCTTATCATTCATTTGTTTATCAGTTGGATATAATGTGTCTTTTGTTTGTCATTCGCACCGTGGCCATGTGTCCACTATCAGTAGCACTGATCAGCAGTGTGCTGCATTCTTCACTAAATCTCACAATCCTTGCCCTTTGTCCACTCACATGGCAAGGGGAAAGTGCACATACCCACTCCGTGTTTTACTATTCATCCTGCAACGCTGTGCTTGCTTGTTTCTACTTATTCCTGGCTATTTGTAATTTGCTGATATTTATTGCTTTCACCCCCTCCCCTCCAACACTCTCAGACTATTGGAAGCAGAGCAAAATAAATGGTCTGTGTCCTCCAGCCTTGCATAGCCAGTTGCACGATCACATGAGCACCACAGGGACGATGTTGTGTGTTCAGGGTGACTTAGTGGTGGTGTACTTGGGGCTACACAATCAGTTCCAGAGTTTATATTTAACTAAGCACGCAAAAGAAACAGGAAAAAAAAAATGGCAGACCAAAGCACTGCCGGCTTGGCGTTTATTATCACTGCACACACAGATATGCATAACAGAGATACATAGCCCAGAAAGAGAATGACAAGAGGTCACTGCTGTGCCTTTTTGTTTTGTTTTGTTTTTGTAGTGTCATGCAGCACGCCAGGATAAATATTTCACACTTCCAGGCATCACTCTGGACATTTCCCACATTCAGTGGACTTGTTGAGCAGGCCTGTGAAAAAAACAGGAGCTTTGTAATGAAGATGAGTGATTTGTCAGGTATGTGCTGAACAATACAAAGAGAGAAAAAAAAAAAACCCAAAACAAAGCAGGTGATTACTCAGTCATCTAAACGTCTGACATCATTAGTGGTGCAGCAAGACAAGCTGGTGAGACTGGTGTTGTAGAATGGGAAGAGAGAAAGTATTTATTATTGTGCATCTGGTACTCTAACTACGAAGAATGTTGTAATCGTGCAACAGGTTTGAATAGTTTTGGGAAGATAGATTGAGGATATATTTATAACCTGACCTCTTTTCGGTTTAGTCCTCTGTGGGATCCTGTTTCCAGATTCTGACAGAAAGAGGAAGTTTTTTTATGCATGAGGGTGAGAGAGGGGAAGAAACAGAGAGAGAGAGAGAAAAGAAGGCCCTACGACTGCCCCAAAGTAAATGTAGGAGGAGTTACAGGGGAAAAAACTTCCTCGGTCAGTGGCACGCTGTTTCGGATCGCCTTTGAAGCGACAGGCACGCACACAAACCCACGCATACACCCACATTCTCACTCACTTCCACACTTTTTCCGCTGTTTCCTTTGCTTTCACCCGCGGAGATTGACAGCACACTGAGCCGCTGTCATGACGCGCAGCTCACCGGTTACCGCTCACGGTACATTCATTAGATATGTTCTGCCACGCACACCAGGAATGAACTGAAAAGACAGAGCTGGCACCAACAGAGAGGTAAGAATGTGCTTTTAGCTGATCTTTAAGTTTCGTGGTGTTATAAACTTTATTCCGTTGGGCAGTCGCTGCTGTACTTTGTACCATGAGGCTGTTGTCAGTCTCTAGTGAAAACGGTAAACAGTTTTCTGAACGTTTGAATGAGCAGTGGCTGCCAAGTAGTGATTTCAGTTCCTCGGTTTCACTAATCGTTTGACAGTAAATAGTTACAGATTCTTCTAAAAGGTCAGAAAACTCAATTAAGCGGCAATCCAAAGGCTTCTTAGAATCAGACTGTAATGAACTGTGGAAATTATCCACCACATTTTGCAGTGATCCACCACAGTGTGTGTTTAAGGGATCCAAATGTCTCTGTGTAACTGTGGGAATCTCCCTGCAGGGAGCTCTCTCCGTCCCAGACACACAGGCATGTGAGTGAGTTAACAGGGGGTTATAGTCTAAACTTAGAGCTCATAACCCCTGTCTCACATTTCTCTCTGCTAACTCCTCTCCCACATGTTTGCCGTCTACCAGCCTACGTTGTACACCCAGAGACACCTCACCTCAAACATCTCCTGCATAGTCATGCAGTTGGACGCAGCCACACACACAGCTGATCACACCATATGTCTCTCATTATGCTAGATGTTATTGTCATGGCCCACAGAGTGTCACAATAGTGTACCAGGCTGTGGCTGTGGCTTCAGACTGTGTGGAGACTGGGAGGTTGTTTAAGGTATGTGGTCATTAGTTACAACAGCCCCTGTTATTACAAGCAATGCATGATGTGTCTGAGGCTTAACAAGTCAGCAATCAAGCATTGTTTATAAGAGACTTTAGTGAAGTGTTGTGACAGCCTCACTCAGAAGAAGGGTTTGGAACACTGCCGCTTAGAGGAAACAATAGTTTTATCTAAAGGTGTTTGGTAAAGAGGATTTACGTGACTTGTATAATCAAATTACCTTTTTTATTGATAGTATCTATGGTTTTATGGAGACAGCTGCTGTTAGCTTTTGATGCTAACAACGGCCTGTGCATGTGACTGCACATATGAGCTTGGAGACCAGTCTGCGTTTATTAGATTGGATATTTGTTGAACAATGGCAAACAAGCAGGGCTGTACAGAGAGCGTCAGGATATTCCCTGCTATGGCTCCTGCTTGTTTACAGCTTTCTGTCTCACCAGGCACGCAGATTCAGTCATGAAGAAGAGGAGACCAGTTACAGACAAGAATATCAGGCCTCTGCATCGCCTAATTTTGCGGAAGCACTTGTTTTCCAACATCAGTGATTGCATCTGATGGTAGCTGACACGAGGCGTGTAAGGCATCAGTTGTTTCTATCACCTCATTACATCAATTGGCCCCTCCATCTCGGTTAACGGCGTAATCTGCAATTTGCTGTGTCTGCCGGCAGTCATCAGATACGTTTTCAAAGTTTAACTTGGATACTGTTCGGGTACAAAAACAAAATGCATAATTCTACTCAGGTTTACTCTCCATATAAGCTTATTTTTACGGCATGTGATGTTTGTGTCATCAATTCAACACTTTTTGGTAGTTTTATTCACTTTCCATTTAAAGTGTTGGAATAGATAAGTATAGATATGTGCACATTGATTTTGTGGGAAACACCCTTTGCTGTAAAACCTACTGTAGTATTTCAGTTTCAGTAATTTTTAAATTAATGTAAAGTCCCTGTAAAGACTTCTCTACCTCCTATCTGATAATACACAGTGATCAACCACAGCTGACCAGATCGACTGGTCAGCTGTGGTTGATCTGTGTGGAATCTGCATCTTCTCCATGTCCCTGTGTGATTTGTTCTGGTAGAGCCTGACCCATTTATTGACGGGTAAATATTATCAGCTGGTATTGGCTTTCTAACAATACCGGCATTTATAACAGCTTATAAATAATATTTTATAATAATCAACAATTTTAAGAGTGTTCACGTTGCATAGTTTTTCCACCAGAAGGCACTCTGCAAGTTTCCTTTTGGGAACACACATTTGGAACGCCACAAAAAACCAATAACAGCTGATCTGAGTAGAGTCGTGCAGAACGTTAGTGGGTAACTACAGGTAACAAATGTTAGGGAAATGTATGCTTCAGTGTCTGAACGAGCAAAAAAACAAACAAACCCTGATATATCAGGATTCAATCTTATCATTATTGATCTTAAACATATTATATCAGTCGGGCTTGACTCTGAGCACACTGGCCTCATACCACAGTCCAGAGACGTGCATATTTAGGTGATCTGGTGATTCTAAATTGGTTGTGAATGGGACTGTCAATAGTTGTCTGTTTCTTTGTATTAGCCCTGTGATGGACTGCCAACATAGGCCCCAGCCGTGTCTGCCCCTGAATTGGATAAGTGGTTAAGAAAATGGATGAGAGAGATTAAAAATAGGAAAGTGATTAGTTACCATTAAGCTTTTATGTTTAGCAGTTATAATTGACATAAACACTGTCAATTATAACTACTTCTGTCTATACTCTGCATGTTGAAGAGAAAATCATAGTATGGGTAACTGTGTTTTTTATATATGTTTTAAGAATGGAGAGAATTTCACATTCTCAATGGAGCCATTGTTGTATTATTTACCGTGTCCCTCTCTGATGGTAATGGGTCGCCTAAGGTCAATTATTCTAATTTTCCCCTCCCTTTGATGCGCTTAATTATCAGGGGTGTCTCATAAGTGAGAACAATGGCGTCTATCACGATCTTCTCACCACGCCATCTCTATTTTCAGCATTCAGCCTTTTTTTTTCTCAGTGACCTCACACTGTAGAAAGAGGCTTTTCTGTGGTGCTCTTGTCATATCACTTTGCCATCTGATGGTAGAAAGCTGAGTTGGGTTAAACTCTGTGTTGGAGATGAACTGATCCTCAACCTGTGTCACCAGGAAACTCTTACCCCCACTTAGCACTGACCTTGCAGCCTGTCCCTCTATGGAATCACCTTACTGTGTATCAGCAATACGTTATCCCAGCAACAAACGCGCACACACACACACACACATTGTCTATGTGACACACATTCTGTGCATATTTTCACTGACACACACAACACATAAGAACGCTATCACTGAGGCCTGCCCCCCCCCAACCCCTACACACTCATACCAATCGCAGAGAGTGCTTTGTGCATTCACTGACTGGCTGGGCAGTTACTGGAGAGAGAGAGCAAGACTGGTGGGAGGGGGAAGATGGAGACAGCAAGACACAGAAATATTAGAAAGAGAAGCAGACAGATAGAGAAGAAGGAGAAATTAATACTGGGGGGGGGGACATTAGAGACAGATCCTAACTGGTGGGAAGACAGACTGAGCAGGGCAGGAAGGAGAGTACAGAAATAGGAAGGGAGCCGGGAATTGTCCAGTAGAGAGGAAGAGAGGGAGTTGTTGTTGTTAAAGAGACTGAGAGGAACTGATGGGATGGCATTGATCTCTGGGAGCTGCCGACTCCTGGGCCAGATGGCGTCTTGTTGCTGCAGACCTCTCCTCAGCTCCTCCTGTTGCGGACCGCTCATCAAACTGTGCCTCTCCTCATTCACAGGTCGGTCCCACTCCGTTCTCTGTGCTCTGCTGCCATGAGCAACTGCTACAGTCATATAGGCAGGAGCAGTAATCAGTATACAACATGGGTAATACACTTAGCCAAGAAGGTAAAAAAAACCAAAAACAAATAAAAAGGGGGGAGGCATGGTGTGTTTCTGCACTGTGACTGCATGACTTTGCTTGTGTTGACTCAAGCAGTCCCAGTGGTGCTAACTGTCCTCCGTGTTGTAGAATGGAAAGAATAGGCTTTTGTCCTCTTAGGCATAATGTCATGTTGCATACTGTGTTACTAAATTGTGTGCTCCCATTGTTTTGTGAATGCTTTGCATCAAGATAATGATGTTCTTTTGTGGTTCTGCACTGACAACACATGTAAAAAGTGGAATTCTAATCTGAATTATTACAGTTTTTTTTTTCCTTTTTAAAATTTAAATCGCGTCTGATGTTGTGACCACGGTGACATAAATGTGTGCTCTGAGGAGTCAGGGGCAGAGCAGCTGAGTGTGTGTGTATGAGTAAGCCTGGAGGTCTTAATGATGTCAGTGCAGTTGTGTGTCCGTGCTCGGCCTGTGTGTGTTTAACGTCCGTGTATACCCTTAACAACTCCTCAAACTAACGAAAAAGCTCAAGTATGCCTCCTTCTCCCTAAGTGATGTCAGCACTCTCCCCACCCAGAAACATATTTGTTTAAAAAAACCAGAAGATTCTTCTCTTCCATCTGTAAGGTAAAGCTACACCCAGGAGGATCTTGACTTAAAGACTAAAAATATATTAAAGGACTAAAAGCAAATATTAAACTCAACTCATATATTTTTGTTTTGTTGAGTTTGCAAACCCTCCTTAATGAACCTTGATATGAATAAAATAACTTCCTGGATTCTTTGCTGGTTACTTTTTAACACTTCCTGCCAGGAAATGGTCTACCTTATAAGTATTCAAAAAGGTGATTAATGAGGATCGTAATGAGATTTGGGGTACTGATAAGCAACATTTGTTTGATTTATTTATTTTTTTTAAAGATAGGTTAGCTAATTGCTAAGTGACTGCTGGCTGTAGCTTTGTATTAACCAGTAGATGCAGGAGTGGTGGATCAAAGAAAATACATTATGCATGTATCCCCAAATTTTTAGACTATTACTGTTGTGATATTTAACGCTGTATTGCTTAGGATCATAGAAACAATTCAATTTTTTCAGTATTGTCATTGCTTTTCTTTTTCCAGACATCTCTCCTGCCGAACTGGATGCTCTATGGAGGGAACCGCCATATACTCTCGGTGGAGCTAATGAACACTTCCCAGGAAATGACATCATGACTCAAGGTGTGTTAGCTATGTTGCACCAAACAGCCGGATGTTTGGAATCAGTTTGAAATCATAACATTATTAAGTGCCCGATTAGTTTAGAGTACAAATAAGTCATCAGCATTCATGTGAGAAGGAGCGGTGCTGCTTGCGCCGTGTTCAAGCAGAGGAAGTGTTTGGGATATCCTCCCTGCACAATGGAACAAACCAGGGACAGCCCGTATCAACTTTCCTGAAAAAAAAAAAAAAAAAGCGTGTGCATTCAGCTTGCTGCAGGTTTAGAAATGATTAAGATCCTGTTTACTTAAATGGCTGGCACAGAAAAAGTGCTAGAGTAATTGGTGATATGTCTAAAGCTGTAATCTACTAAAGTATGTAGCAAATGAGTTTAAACTGAGCATAAAATGAAAAACTTGACAAACAAACATTTCTTACAACATCCGGCTCTGGAAGATAGGATGGGTGGTGTCAGTTGACGGACTACTGTGGATTTTTGTGGATATATTAGAAAGAAAGTCTAGAAACTACTTTTAAATTCATGAGTTCATCCTGTTCAAATACAGACTGCAGCGTGTTGTTTTTGTAAATAGCAAAGAGCGATTGCTATCTTGTGTCATCTGGTAACATTCCCAGTTTAATCTCCATGCCAGTCTGGAACATGCATTGCAGTAGCAATCTACTCTTAAAGCCCTTGTGTTGTCTGTTTTGATAAAATAGTTTCCACATACAACATCCACGTCTCGATTACACCTCAAATGTGAAAATGCTGTTTAGGAAACACTGCCTTAACCAAAAGTACGCTGAGTTTCCTCTCCTCATTTTCTTCTTGTTTAAATTTTAAGATCTAAACTATATTCAGGAACTGTTTCATGACTTTATTTCCTCTTTCAGGTGCTGGTGAAGAGGAGGATGTTGCAATAGTAATATCAGGTGAAGGTACGGTGGAGCCTGACAGTTACTGGAAGAAGAGGAAGGAGGCCTTCCTTAGAGGAAGTACCGTGTCACTGGGAGACAAATTCTCTTCAGGTACACTTTGTGGCGCTTTTACTCGAATTATTTGCCTGGATTGTTTTGCCTTATTACTGGAAAACCTGCTTTCGTATAAGCTTTGCTAAACTAATTTCATACACAGGATCGTTTCCCATGCATATTATATTTATGCATACTGATGAACAACATTCCCCGTCTGCTAATGTTTTACTCACTCAGCATTTTAACTTCATCCATCATTTTCCCTCAGGTTCTTCCTCTCAAATGGATTTAAATGGCCACACTGAGTGTCCAGTAAAAGGCCTAATAGCTTTGTTATTCCTCTGAGGAATCACATTGTGCTCACAAAGCATCTTCCTGAAATATAAGCTCTCAGAGAAAATATTTGACAAAATCTTGCTTTTTTTTTTTTTTTTTTTTTGATGAAAATGATGTGTTTTTATTCCGGTTTCGGTTTTATGTTTTACTTTTTTGGAGATACTCTGAATAGTGGAACAAAAGGATTTAAAATGCCCTCCATATTTATTCCTGGTTAGCTGTAGCTCAGGTAGAGTGGGTGATGTACTAACTGGAAGGTTGGTGGTTTGATTCCTGGCTGCTCCAATCTGTGCTGTAAAGTATTTTGGGGCAAGATACTGAACCTTAAGTGTTCCAGTGCATTCATCACAATGCGAATGTGCGTGAATGGGTGAAGGAAACATGTTATATAAAGCACTTTGAGTACAATATAAGTGAAGTAGAAAAGGCTAATTCTTTATATTCCTCATATTTCACTGCTATAACCAATTTGAACTCAGTGTTGATAACCCCAGAGCGCATTTTGTCCTCTTGCTAGAAATCGTGCTACTGTTCACCGGACGACGGCGTTCCAGTGCAGATTCTGACCGGACCCTCCAGGAGGCGCTACGCACACGACTCCGAGTGGTGGAGAGCAACAGCCAGGACGTCATACAGCTCTTCAAAGTGAGTCCCTATGATGAAGACGACACACAAGCTTCCCTACACTTCTAAACGGTCTGATATAATAATGAAAAAGTAGTATGTTTTTACCATATAATGATTTCATATTACGCAGTATTATATACTGTACATGTAATGTGCACTTTATAGAGATGGCTTAATGACTTTTTACTGTAACGTGAGACTTTGTTTCTGCAGGACTTGTCTGCACGTCTGGTCTCTGTCCACGCTGAGAAGGATAGCTTTGTACTCACATTCAAAACTGTAGAGGAAATCTGGAAGTTTTCAACATACCTTGCACTAGGTAGGACTAATAAGCAACCTTCTGGATGACATTTCAATGTCTGTATTCTCTCTTTTTCGTCTTTGTCGTGCCATCATCACAGTAATAGTACTGGTTGGCATGAGTATAAGCAGTAGTATTTCATCTGGTGTTGCATGTGCTCTTGCCCAGGCTATGTGGCTCGTTGCTTGGAAAACTTCCTCTGCGATCCGTCATTCTGGTTGGACCCAGAGCTGCTCAATGACTTGCAGATCAGTGTGACGGTGGATGAGGAACATCTGGCCACACTGTACCTTGGACTTTTACTCCAGGAAGGTCAGTAGTGTTGTAAGCGCAGTAATTCATGTCACTGAAATGTAAGGGTTTGTTTTATCAGGCCTGGCATTGCACAGGGATAACATGTGGAGGGAAAAGGTTAAGCATCTGTAAATAGAAATGAGATCCTGTCAGTAAATCAGTGATCCGAAGTCTATACTTTAGACTCTAAAGCTGCTGCCTGTATTTCAAAATGTTAATCTATTGATTCATAATGAGATTTAAAAAAGAAAGATAAAGTCAAATGAGTCATTGTCAGAGTAAGCTTGAACTTAAGTAGTTAATTATAGGATGTTAACTGAGTTCACTGTGATTTGATCCCATTATTTTTAATCCATTTCTTTGTGACCCCAATTAAGACTTGAATGAACAGGTTGCCTCACATAGCTTAAGTAAAATTGTAGAACAGACCCACCTCATATGTAGTGGAAGCACTTTTGTGCTGTGCGGAAACTAATTTAGAAACTACGATACACTTTTAATCAAGTCAACATTATAATCACACTTTTATTCATATCAGGTTTATAGAGTTACTGTTAAACCAAAATCCCAAATTTGATCTGCTGTTTGAATGCATTAGACAACGACATGAAGTACAACTTACTGTGCTGTTCTCCTCCATGAATGTGTATCGATTCCCTCCTGCCGGGGCGGCACAGACATCCCTTCTTTCTCTTGAACATATCCTTCAGGCAAAATGCATCATGGGAATGCATAATAGGACTGCAATGCTGGCAAATAGTGGTGAAAATTACATTAACTTAATGGGCCAGGTTATAAAACATCCATCTTTTCCCAGTGACTGAATGAGGGCGCGGCAACTCTGGCAATTTTGCTGATTTTGAACTTAAGTGCAGTAACGTTTACCAGCATCATAAGCAATGACTAAAGACGGGTTTTGTGTTTCTTTGTGTTTCGGGCGGGGGAATAGCGAAGCTGATTCTCTCTACTAAAAATCAGTCTCCTTCCAGGATCCTGCTTTGCTAAGGCGCTGTTCACCAGAGCCGACAATGACGAGGATGAGGAGCAGCTGTCGTTCCAAAAGAATGACCTCTTGGTGGTGAGGGACACGGGGCAGGACGACATGTGGGAGGGCACCTTGCTCACCACAGGAAACCATGGCATGGTGCCCGTCACTGCCATGCAGCCCCTGCCCTACCCGTTCTATCAGTAAGTTGCTATCTGTTCCTCAAATTGACCACTTCACCTATGTGGAGTACAGTATTTGTTAAATTATACTTCCTGTTTGGTCAGGTGGTTCCTGAAGAAGTACCCAGTCTATGCTGGATGCTCACAAACAGAAAGGGAACCATTTGAGCATCCTATCGGTAAAGCTTTGCTATCACATACAGCATACTGTAACCACAGTGCCTGTTGAAATGTAACTGCGTAACTAACTGATATACCCTCAAATTCCTAATCAGTGTGCTTAAAAGTGTTGTTTCTTTTGCCCTTCACCTCATTAAATGCCTCAGTGACTGGCTCCTGTGTGGCAGTAGCTGACTACAGCCCAGTGGGACCAGATGAGCTCCCGCTCAGCCAAGGTGACGTTGTGGAGATCCAGGGTCTGTTGCTCCGAAGCCTGGGTGTTTTCATAGGACGACACACTTCAACTGGATGCCGCGGCTTTGTTCAAATAGCTCACGTCAAGCCTCTCAATACTGCACCCTTGTAAGAAAGTCTTTTTTTTTTTCTTTTTTTTTTGTAAATCCAGGCAGTGGCTTAAACTAGCTGGTCTCATTGTAACATGTTTCACGCTTCACCTGAAAATCACTTTATCGCAATACCATCTACATTCCTTATGTCTTGTTTACAGTCTTCTGCTAATCTTTTATGAAATCCTATTTCGAGGATTCACAGTCTGGACAGGGCGGATCAGGTGATGAGGCCTGGATAATCATAATGCTGCCTTTGTTTCCGTTACACAGAGATGGACAATTGGTCTTTCTAACCGAGGAGGAGAAAGCCAGCCTTGCTCAGGTTAACCCTTGCAGTTCTGAGCTGAGCGACAGCGGCCTGCTGGAAAGGCTTTTCTCGACTGACATCAGCTCCGTTTACAGGCTAGGTAAAGGAATGACTGGGCTCGCTGAGAAATGTTGCACTTTTAATTAGCTAGGGGAAAAGGGAGGGATCGTGTCATCGAGGCATAACTGAAATACAAGTCATGTTTGTTTCCTAAATAGCGGCGGTATTTGTAATTTATTCTGGGAAAGATAGTTTCCATCTGTGCTTCCAGCTGGAAAATCAATGCTGAATTGATTTACCTTGTGTGTTTCCAGATAGGCTGGATGAAACCGACTTCATGTACATTAGGAGTCGGCCAAAACATGGTAATGACTTTTTAAGAAGAAACCTGACGTTTACGATGCTGATGCCTTTGAGCAGCTTGAGAAAGGATTTATGATTATACCTGTCGTCTTTACAGATCTTAAAGGCCTTACGAGCGCTCGTCAAAGCATCATGTCAGAGAGAAGTGGAGTCACACCCACCCACCAGTCGTCCCCTCGCCAATCGCTCTCTCGCTCCTCTCCTCATCTGTCCCTCTGTCACTCTCTCAACCCTCTGCCACGAGAGGGAGAGCGCCTATCCTTCACCCTGGATGACACATTCAGAGAACTGGACGAGTTCCAGGAAGATCCTCCTCTTTTCTTGGAAGAGAACAGCTGGGATGGGGAGGAGTCAGAGAGCAGTGACCCTACACTGACTCTACTCAACCAGGAACACTTCCAGGTCTGCCTCATTTATTACATTACTCAAGTCTTTCTTTCTTAGCCATGTTGAGCTTCCTGTGTCTGACTTTCATTAGGACATTTGCCCTCCTGTTAACTCGGTTAATGCCTAAAATAACTCTAAAACCCTTTGTTTGTTGTTTTTTACCCCCAGGATGCTTTCTTGCCCCTGTATGACCTGCAGTATTCCTTCCTGTGGGTGACTTTCAGCGGCAAGACTGAGGACGAGCTGTCAGGTCACCTTGAGAGTGTCAGAGAGTGTGCCAAGAGAATGGGAATGCACTGGGCGCATCGGCGGGCATGCTTTCTCCTGGGGAGACTATGTGCCAGGAAGCTAAAGTTCTCACAGGCATGTTTTTGTTTTTTTTGTTTTGTTTTTTCATTTGCATTTACCATAAGTGTGCTTTGTAGGCTGTATGATTACATACTTTAGTGTTTTCTAAACAGAGATTTCAAGGCAAGTTAGCCTGTAACAAGACACCACACATGACCATTTACATAATATTGTAATAATAATAATGATGCTTTTTGCAGTGTGGAGAGAGATAAAATGAAGTGCACAAATTATTTGTCGCACCTTTTAAATGAAAATAGGTTTGAAACACCGAATTTTGCTGCAGTTTTACTTGGTGGAACATATTTGTTTTCGATCTACACCAGTGTACAATCTTTTCTCCCCAGGCACGTGTATACTACGAGGAAGCTCTGAGCGTCAGTGTCGACAGCTTCTCTGATGTTCAGCTCCTGGTTGCCCTCTTCACAAACCTCACTGCTATTTACCTGAAGCAACGCATGACTGACAAGCTGCCCCAGACTCTGGAGAAGGCCAGCGCCCTGCTCCTATGCCTCCCCTGTCGTTCCTTCACATCGACCGATGAAGTCGAACTGCTCAAGGTGCTCCTGAGGAGATCGGTGGTGATGGTGGACAAGCACCTGGAGGCTCGTATCTGCTACCTCATGTCCACCCTCTTCCTGCTACTCAAGAAGAGCGATGACGCTCTTCCTTTTGTCGAGCGGCTCCAGTTTCTTTCGCTGACTCTGTCTGCCGCCGACGGGCAACCGATAGCTCCTTTGGATCTCAACTGGCTCCTCAGCTGGCTCTATCACTGCAAATACATGCCTTACTTAGCACTTGCCTCGCTGAGCCTGGATTCGAGACAGGACCACACTCTCTACAATGTCTTTCAGAGGATTGAATTATTTATCAGGAACTCTGTTCGTTTGAACCCCTGCTGGAAGGAAGGAACCTCACTGCTCCCTGCTCAGATCGTAGTTTACCTGCAGCAGACTCTGGCAATAGCCGAGCGCGGGGATGACATGAAGATCCAAAGGGACCTGTGTTTGGGCTTGGCCTCAGTTTACCAGCAGTACGGCGCTCTTGATAAAGCACTGCACTGTGCTCAACGAGCTGTGGAGAAAGGAGGCCACATCAATGAGGAGGAGGGATTTGAGGCATCTGTGTTGCTTGGGTGGTTGCTGGTGTTGACAGGCCAGGCTGAGAAGGCCCAGAGTGTTCTACAACCACTGCTCACATCACTACAGGTACAGTGACCAGTGATGAACTGGTGAAGAATGACACACTCGCAGTGAATAATGTCTAAACAAACATGAATGTCATGGGTAATACGTGCCTTCGCATCTTTCTGCAGGGAACAGACAGTCCCACTCAGCGAGGTGTGATCCATAACCTGCTGGCTTTGTGTCTGAGGCGTCAGGGTCGCATCCCAGAGGCAGGATGGCACCTCCACTCTGCCTTGGTAATCTCCAGAGAAAATGGAAACCAAAGGAATCAGGCCCTGGCACTTGCCAACCTGGGGTGTCTGGCACTGGACGCGGGGGCGTCTTTGATTGCAGAACGCTTCCTGGTCAGGTCAGATCTTTGACATTTTTTGAAAAATCTGCCACAGTTAAGTTTTGACAGATCAAACAAATCTAGCGTCTATAGGATTATTTAGTTTTGATATAATCTTATTTTCTCTTTATTTTAGATCCATGTGCCTTTTTTGGGATCTCTGGGAAAGCCCGACAGATGAGGAGCACGTTCAAACCTACCTGTGGCTGGGGCGTAGCTACAAAGACAGGGGGCGGAGTCAGGACATCAGGGCATGCTATGAAATTGGGTTACTAATTGCACTACATGCCAAAAACCTGCACAGTAAGTACAAGTTCATCCATGAAACTTGCTGTAATGTACCTCCACTGAAAATGGCACCTTCAAGCATGCATTTAGGTTCATGTATTCGTGCACACTAACTACTAACTGCATGTAAACAGAGGACTTTGTATTAAAATTCAAGCAGGTATGACCAGTATGATTAGCTGGTTATGTTGATCTGAATTTTTCATAGGTCAGATGGTGGTGGCCAAGGTGCTGAGCCGACTGTATGCTGACATGCTGCTTTATGGTCAGAGCATTGTCTACTATGAGCACTGTGTGTCAGTGTCCAGAGAACTGAAGGATAAGAGACTGGAGGGGGAGTATCTGGAAAAGCTCAGTAGCCTCTACCTCACACTCAACGATGAGAGGTGAAGATTTGCGTCTCATTTCTATGATTCTGTCTCTATCTGTAACCTAACATTTGTGTCTTAGATTTTATGGTTTTTAATCGTGCATTCTGTGCAGGTCATCTCGTAAATCTCTCGACTACACCAAACAAAGCTTGAGAATTTCTATCGATCTGGGAAAGAAGGAGGAAGAGTCTGAGACCTGGCTACAGGTCGGACGCATTTATTATCTCGTTTATGAGGATGAGTTGGCTGACATGTATTTACAGGTGAGGAGTGTTGGTGTGTGTACAGTAGTAGAGGGAACTTTTTCCTTTCAGTGCCTTTTGTTGTTTCATAAATCTGGTATTCCTTGAATGTCGATATTCCACATTCCTGAGCAGCAAACAGTTCCCTTACTAAACAGTTAATGTTTTTACTTATGAAGTATAAAATAAGATCCAATGATAACATTTGATTACTTGTGTCTTGTCGTATTTGTTTTGTTTGCTTGTTTGTTTTTCAGGCAGCAGTAAAGACAGCCTTAAGGATGAATGACCCTCACTTTGCCATGAGCATCTATGAGGAGGCAGGAGATGTTTACTTTAAAGGTCACAGGAACCGGATGGCTTCTCTGCCGTTCTACAGGGTAAAAGGATACTTCAAGTGTACTGTTTTGGGGGTTTTTTTTGGGTTTTTTTTTTTTTTTTCAATAACAAACTGTAGAAAGTTTGGATTCTCAGTAAAATTACTTATATTTGCTTTCAGGATGGGAGTCTGCCGTTTGCGAGGAGCATCGATGACATCCACTCAGAGTTTCGATTGTTAAGTAAACTCACAGACCTGCTGATGAATGAAAAGGAGCACGAGGAGGCTCTGCAGTACGCAACACTGGCTGTCCAGGTCGCCAGCAAAACAGGTACAAAGTTGAGCCGTGCCTGAGCCTCATGTCTGTAATAATCCTCTCAATCCAGGTACAGTGTGGTATTTGTACTTGGCAAGATACTTTATAAAAAAACATTGACTTTTTTTTGCTTTAGGAGTGAGTGTGAATGAGAGGAGTGCTTACCATCGATTAGCTACAATTTACTACAGTCTGGAGCAGTATGAGATGGCAGAAAACTACTACCTGAAGTCGCTGTCACTGAGTCCGCCTGTCCTACAGCACCCCATGGAGGCTCGCTACTACACCAAGGTCTACTGCAGGCTGGGAAACTTCACTCTACACAAACTCAAGGTACAAGGGACACAGTTACAGTGTTGCATTGGGAAAGATAGAGAGAGCACATTCCTAAAATGATCCTGTGTGGGGAAGCGACCGCACCGCCCCTTATTTTCTCCCTCATCTCGCTGAAGTCAGCGTTCTCAGAAAGAAATGGAAAAAATCATCCCAGAAAGGAAAATATAATAAGAGTGCGTTCTGACTCAGGCATATTTAATATTACTCTGTTAAGAGAAACACACACGCTCACACTGTAATTTGTTTTACACTTTAACCAGTGATTTAGTGGCAGTATTAAAAATCTTCTTGTTTTTCTGTATTAAAATGAACTTTCGAGAAATTACTTCTTCTGTTGGCGATGATCGATTTCACTGTCCAAAGCTGATGGCAAATGTAAGCTTTATCTTTCTATATGTCAAAATGACCTGCTCATGTTTTAATCATTGGCTGAGAAACAGTATCGCTTTCAGGTTCATCTCGTGGCGATGTAACCTTCAAATGTGGAAATTATGTGTTTGATTTTGACAAGACCAGCTCTGACCTCTGTTCTGCGTGCTCGCTCTACAGGATGCTTTTGATGCAGTGGGCTACTTCCAGCTGGCTCTGGCAGCAGCACTTGAGGACCAAGCTAACCCTGAGGCTCTGTATGTGGTGTACATGAAGCTGGCCGAGATCCATGGCAACCACATGCCCGATGCTGAGCTGTGCCAAGTTTACAGAGACAGAGCCCAGAGTCTGAAGAGAGTTTTGGCTGGATTGGAAGGCACTGCTGTTGGACAGGAAAACAAAGATGATGCAGATAGAGAGGCCGTCCAAAATATGGAAAGGAACTTGGATGCTGACGTGGGATATACAGAAAATTTGGTTAAGTCGAGCTCCTCTTTTTATTCTATACCTGAAAGTGTGACGAGTGAAGATGACTTGGCTCCAAGAACTCGTAGGATGCACGTGAAATCAGACAACAGATGCACAGACGCTAATCTTAGATTAGGTGCTAATGGGAAAACCTACCATAACTATCTTCCTGACTCAGTGGATGTGTCTGGCTCTGAGACAGATACCATCGCCAGTCAGTCGTACACTGAGAGCATTTTCACGGAGTCCTTCGATACAGCCAAGGAGGACATGTCAGACTCCAGCAGCTCTACTGACACTCTACAAACTCACCTGAAGCCACCTGAACATAACATTCCCACTCAAATACCTGTTAATCGCACAAGTGATGTCACAGGAGACGCACAGTCCAAAGACGCTGATTCTGATACTCAGGATGACGAAAACACCCTCACTAATGAGACTCCAGCTCAAACAGAGCCTGGTACTGACCAGCGTGTTGTTATAAACAATGATGAAGCTCTAAGAGAGGGCAAAGAGAGAAATGGTTGTGAGACTGGTGGCGCTCACGGTTAACACGCTGACGGAGGCACATAGTCTTTCTCCCTTTACGGATCTTGCCGGCTTTTGCTTCATCAGGTCACATGTGTCTTGGCAGGGAAAAAGCCACAGGGCACAAACCCAATACTGTAAATCTATGAGACAATTCGCTGATTTAGAGCATGTTCGTTCTGTCTTATGCAATCACAGGGCACTGTGCTTGCAATATATGTTTTGTACATTTTTGTATCTCTGGAAGATATGACACAAACATAAAAAAAAGTGTTATTTTCTTTGCTGAGTGTTGATTTTTATGTGGTTGCCCAATCAAATAAGAGAGGAATATGCAGAGTATGTGCATGTTTCCATAAGGAAGAACGGATATAAAACATGAATAATAATTACTGCTCATTTATACTACCAGCCGTTACTGCTATAATGGTTGGTAGTATTAATGATTCTTTGTGGTAGCATTTCATGGGCAGTGCCACACATTCCAGTATATGCATACATATATATAGTTAGGTTTCCTAGAAACCATTTCAAAACAAAGTTAAGTGTGATATGCTGTAAATGTAGAGGAAGTTTTAAACATAAGCAGAAGTATGTCTGAGTTATTTAAATACAAGGTTAGATAAAAATCATTTGCATACAGGTGACACGTGTGTTATTCAGCAGCTTACTTTCCTTAATGGAAGGTACAAAACCAACCTGATGTCAGAAAGAAATCACAATGTTCCAGGTGAGATTTTATGCCTGAAACCAGGCAAAAAGAGGACAGAAGAGTAAATGGTGTGAGAAAGTGATCCCGAATGCTCTGCAGCTTCCCTGCAGTGTATTCCAGTATATTTTGTCCCTGTGGCTTTGTTTCTTATTTGTGTTTTGGTTGATAGAAAGACCACCATAAACTGATGCAGACTAGGCACAATTTGGTGAGGAAATTGTGAAAATATGAAGGTTCTGATGCTCCCTGTGTTGAAATTGACCTTATTCCTGTTGTGTTTATTGTTATAATGGAAATGCAAAAGAAGGAATGAAAGAGAAAATGGTGCATTTGTTTACCATAATGTTGTCTTCATTGGGTTTATGTCACAGTGCTCAAGTAAGTTTCTGTTTTTTGACAACCGTGAAGTGCTCTTAGATGGCAAAGAGCATGCTCACAGCAGCTCACTTGATCAGTTAAGTCTCGAGCAGGCCAGTTTGATTGAGATTTAGCAATGGCAGGAGGAATGGATCCAAGTGACCTCAGCGTTTCAGGAGGGATCTTGGCCACAAATGCTTTTCGACAGAGTAGTGTGTCTTTGAAAACTGTGGTCTTAAAAAACGTTTTAATTTAAACCTGTAGGAGTAGTAGATGGTTAAAGAACTGGTTTTAATATAGCGGTTTTCTGCTGGAGCACTCAAAGCACTTTATGCAACATGTCTATCTAACAATGACATTCCTATGAACGCATCTAGAGCAACTTGAGGTTCAGTATCTTGCCAATGATACTTTGGCATGTAGACTGGAGCAGCCAGGGATCGAACCACCAACCTTCCAATTAGCGGGTGAGCTGCTCTGCCTCCTGAGCCGGAGGCACGAACTGTATATCGCATTAATGCGACATAAAAGGAAAAGAGAATATCTTCCTCGGGTGACTAAGAAGGTGAAGAATGGATTCAGACTGTAAGCAAGAACATCCATAAGCAGAAGAAGCAGATGGATAACGTCATCTGGTTGGGCTGCATAAAGCCATCATAACAAAGATGAATGCACATTTGAGAGTTCAGCTGTGCAAAAGCCATTGATACTCGTCAACAGTGCCTTGTCACCTCACAAGAAAGCTCCTATTTTGCCTTTCTGCGTGGTTTGTATGTTCTCCCTGTGCCTGTGTGTCTTTCTGGATGGATAAAAGGAATGGATGCATAAAACCCATCCATATTTCATTGACATTCTTAGTCCAGAGACATGGATGTTAGGCTAACCAGTGATTATCATTCTGAATTAGAATGAATGTGGTGTGAATGAAGGCTGTGTACAGTATAATTTCCCTTAAATGTGATTTGTAATCAAAGTGCTCTGAATGGTCAGTAAGACCAGAAAACAGAGTGCATTAAATTGTAAAGGTCCATATATTTGTTATAATATAAATGATATAAGAATAGGTTTTGTATTAATCAGCTGAAACTTTAGTCAGCAAATTAAAAAATAAAGCACCTGATCATAATCAAGTATTTATTTATATAATGCACAAGTTTCCATTTGGTGAAGTACAAATAAAAAAAAAATAATTCAAAGTAAATATTAAAAGTCACTAATAAAGTTGTCTTTACATCAATCCTGAGCTATGCGATTTACAGTGAAAGCCTTCCTGATACTGATATTTTTTTTTATTATTGCTTATTTTTGCCAATGCTGGGAAGTGACCTGTTCTGTACCAGCTGAATTACAAATACAGGGAAGGCAGAAAAGAGCACAATAGAAATAAACTTTCCACCAAATGCCTGGAAACCACAACTCCAGGGTGAGCATAATGAAAAGTGTCTTTTCAGTCCTTTTACAAGCTTATTGGAATCCACTGATTGGGAAATACTATGTTTACTAATTACATCAAGCCTAGTCAAATAAATGTTTCACAAGGGACATCACAGGAAACAGAAGTCTAAAATACACCCACAAAAGAGACTTCATTTCAAGTAGTTTGGTACTTCCCAGAGTGTGTTAATATAAACGGTGATGAAGATCTAAGTGAACAATGTTGGTGCCACACAGAGTGAACATGCACACTACACACAGTCTCTTAGCGGCACTCATATTTCTTTCATTTCCCCAAGTGTGTCTTTGCAAGAAAATTGACTCTAATGTTAGGAGCACATGGCGCTTATTGTGCAACTGTGATGTCATTACCGTAAATCTGTCATATTAAGTCAATTCAAACCATGTGCATTTCTAAATACTGCATTTATCACCAAATGTCAAAACAGAGAACATTTGATCTTATTTCATTTGATTATTTTTAATATGCTTATTCTTAATTTGATGGCAGCAAGAAAGAGGCAGAGGCATGTTTCCCACTTGCATCACCACTTGTTCAGTTTTGAAAGCCAAGTGTTTTCCATTTTGTCTTTTTAGTGGATGACAGGCCACTTTAGTACATCAACTGTTTTTGTGGTTTGGCATTGACTTTCTGATATAAGGAAAGCGTGCTCTTAAAAAGAGGCCGTCAATGGCAGCATGCTATGTTGTTCAGAAACCTGAATATGCCCTTCAGCAATATAAAGACTTTGAGAGATGTGCAAGTCACCCATGCTATGTGCACGAACACACTTTCACTCATGAAACTCATGCCTAAGATCAATAAGGACGAGTTGTGTTCATTCATCTGCCATCTGTGTTTGAGCTACTACTGCACAACTCAGTTCTGTTGTTATCATATTCATTTTCTTGCCCACCTCTGTTGCACATCCTTTAAATCTCACTGCTTTTCTGTCATTCTGCCTGCTACACTCTCATTTGTCCAATCCATCTCCTCCTGACCACCACCAACATCTAGACTCAAGGAGAACCTTCCTACTTCCTAACATTGTTTCTCTCCACTCTGATATGGAGCTTCACTGGAGTCTACTTACCAGATCTGTATCTGTATTTCAGTAAATCTTCCTTCAAATGAGCTGATGACCGGCTGGATGGTGCTGGTCCACAGTGTGATCCAATAATAAGGTCACAAGAGTTTTCCTCCTCCAAGCTCTAGAGTTCTAAGACACTATTTCAGCCATTCACAATTGGTTAGCCGTGATTACTGGTAGTATACAAAGATTTTTTGATATTCTCTGAATCCTTTAATCACATTGTGCTCCTGAGATGATGAAATCCAGAAATCTGTAGCAGTTTTGAACAATATTCTTCATTTGTTTAATGTTTCACTGCCAATCTTTCACACAAGCCTGAACCGTTAGCTGACTTGAGACTGCTAAGACTTTACTAAGTTATCACATTAGCCATGAGATGTGAGAAGAAGTGTTTCCACTATTTGTTTATTTTTAATATTTGACAACTTTTCATTCCAAATGTGAAAAAAAATGAAAAGAAAGTGTGGTCGTATTTTCAAAGACAAATCAGATTGATCATTTTCAGATTTTGGTGTCATTTTTTCCTCTCTCTAAATATTTATCATATGACAATGAGTACTGAGCAAAAACTAAGCACTAATATTTTATGTAACAGAGTTCTGTTGTACCTTAAGCTCATTTAGAGGGAAGCAAAAAAATCATGCTGTAATTATACAGTATTATTAGGGGACCAGGTAGACTTCAGTTTGCAGTGTGACTATGGTTGACCTCCTCTCCACTGACCACAGTGCTCTCTGGGCTAAAATGCATTATTTGGAGAACTATAAAAAGGCGGGAGTCTAAGCAAGCAGATATCTCTGTTTTTCTATTTCTGCTTTCAAAAGTTCTTTTTTAAATATACATCATAACTTATAAAAGCTTTTTTTTTTTTTTTTAATGATGGAGGGTTTTTGTAAATTTGGCACTTCTTAAACAGCTCCACAAGAGGGCACTCTCTTACTGATTTACTATTTGGCTGTACAGTAAAAACCATCAGCATGGTGTTCCCATCTTCAGCCAGAGGTGGGCAGTGAAAGACAACGCTTAGCTTCATGATAGTTTTTTTTTTTCATCAGCAGCCTTACAACAGGTAGAATAGGAGAGAAGAGGAGAAAGAATATCTCCATCAATCTGCTTGGTAATGACAGCAAACCACGGGGAGCATAATGTAAAGTGTCCTCTATGTCACATTTATGGCTTCAGTTCACATACAGTGAATGTCCTGTAATGACCTTTATGTCCCAGAGCCCTGAAATGAACAGTGAGAAGGAAGATTTGAACTAACACAGACAATAATAATGGGTGATTTTTTTTATAGGTACATATAGTGCTGCTTGACTGTAGCCATACTTTTGTGGAGACTTTTGTGCTCTGGATTTCTCTGATTAGATCACTAACATATTAACTACCCTGCATTTCACTGGCAAATATCAGAGAGTTCAAACAAGGGCAAACAAAGAAACGGCTAACGACTGGATTGTTGCAGGACAACGAGGAAAAGGAAGAAATGTTTGCATACATAATCTGCATGGTAAATAATATTGCAAGGTTTCCTTCCCCCCACAAGCATGAGTTTAGCACAAGTTCAAAACAAGAACAGCTGTGCCAAAACAAGCACTGAATTGTTCTTCCTTTTTAAGTATTCCCAGGGTTACATTCAAGCAATCTTTAGGGACTTATAATTAACAAGTTTACACTCTACGCTCCACCTAATACTCATGTGAAATTATAAGAGCTCATTAGGATCAAAAAAAGAAAACCACAAGAGGCTTTATCTAAGAACTTTGATGCAGCGCATGTTCCCTCTAAACCGAGTCGTTTTTATAGTAAAGAAGTACAACCCTGTTCCCAAAAACGCTAAGATGCTTTGTAAATAAAAGCAGTATGCAAAAATGATCTCTCTATATATCACAATATATGTAAGGCTTATAAGCATTTTCTTTTAGCAACAGATAATTAATGTTAACCAGCTTATAATGACAAGTGACTTCATGAATAGCCTCTTTCATAAATCAGATTTAATGAATTACTTACGGCCTCCTGCTTAAAGTGATTCCCACTAGCCTTCTGCCCCTAGATAACATTCCCAGATTGAGAAATAACAGTTAAAATAAAAATGTTGAAATCCATGTTGCTGTCCGCTGTCAGTGTCCTGTAACCGCTCACAATAGCATAAACAACGAAATCAACAGTTATTTCAGCTACGCAGCATATTTATGTTGCTCACCTGTGACACACAACTCTCTACGACTCACACACACACACACACACACACACACACACATCATATTAGTTTTAGTGGTCATGAGACTGGAGTCAATATGTGTGTTTTTGGTTGTTCCCCTTTCTCGCACCTTGTTTCAGTTTTTACTTTGTGTCTCATTTCCCTCATGCTTCCTATCCCCAATCAGTCCCTGTGTATAGTCCTTGGTGTCTACACATCAATCTCAAGCTCTTCCTATTACTTGGTACTGCTCTTTTTAAAAAGTTTTTGCCATATTAAAGGCTACTATTTGTTCCCTTTGTGTGCCGTGTGCCCTGCAATATGTCCTCTCATCACACTCCATAAAGATCGTTGTCATGTGATAATTGTTTAAGTATGTATAATTAGTTTTAGCCATTATTTTTGTCATTATTCTTATATATTGTAATATCATTAAAAACCCAACTGCAGACAAATGAGCAGTGTCTAGAAGTCCTGTGTACAAAACATACTACAATAAATACAAATATAATGAACATGGCTTGATGCCGTGATTCTTGTTCAATAAACTACTACGAAAACAAACAAAAGCTAGCCAGCGTCATTCACTTTGTGAGTCTAGCAAAGCACAAATGAGGTGTGATCAAAACACTTGGAGAACAGGTCTATAAAAATCAGAAACCTTATGTTTTGAATTTATCCAGCTCATGTTTAGGTA
Source organism: Aulonocara sp. 'chitande type north' Nkhata Bay (assembly GCF_057382095.1). NCBI lineage: Eukaryota > Metazoa > Chordata > Actinopteri > Cichliformes > Cichlidae > Aulonocara > Aulonocara sp. 'chitande type north' Nkhata Bay. Next base: position 20,635,562 of record NC_141345.1, read on the forward strand.
TTTTTCACAGTATTCAGACAGGTTCCCACACAGCTGCTCCCCCCCCCCCCCCTTTTTTTTTCTTTTCAGCTGCTTTCTGAAAGCCCCAGTTTTCAACACATTCCAAGCCCCGAGGCAGCGCTAAAGGTGAGGAGCAACAGCAAAGAGAATGCGTGTCAATTTTCTAAACCTCAGCAGCGCGCTACAGAAATGAAGCGTTTTACTGTACAGCCCTGAGGATTCTCAGGAAGAACACACACACACACACACACACACACACACACACACACACACACACACACACACACACACACACACACCTAAGCATCCTAGACCACTGACCAATCTTGGCTCCCAACAACTCCTTTTCCTGAAAATGAAAATGACCTTCAAAGCATATTCAAATAAGCTACCATTTGATTTTACAGACCTGTTGTTGTAGCCTTGTAATATAGTTACTGCCCCACTACAGATAATAGGCTCATTGTCCTGTTCAGGTCCTGTAAGAACTTTGATGCAGCACATTATCTCCCTCTAAACTTATCCGAGTAGTTTTTATAATAAAGAAGTACAACCTGTTCCCAAAAACACTGAGATGCTTTGTAAATAAATACAGCATGTAAAAAATTTGCAAATATTTTAAACGCTGTATTAAATATGCAACACACATAACTGATAAGACAACATGTCAAATAAAGAAAATATTTCTCCCATGTAGTGCTTTACATATATTTGTTGTATTTTGAGTAATGCACAAATATTTTAGGTGAATGACAGATGGGACTGAAAGTAGGCCAGTTTAGGACCCAGACTCTTTGACTGCATAGACATGCTGTTGGAACATGTACAGAATGTGGTTTGTTGTTGTCCTGGTGAAAAGAAGGGAGGGTCTGCCTGAAAAATAAGCTGTCTAGTTTTCTCCAAAGCCTGCTCATATTTTTTTTAAATCATTGATTGTATGTTGTTTACCCATATCTTTAATTCACTTTGTTCTTGTTATATGTCACGTGATAAAGAATTCACGTATCATTAAATCAGGTGATAATTGCCTTCTGAACCTACTAGTAATCTCATTTAGGTTTTAAATAGCACCAATTCACAATAGCTGCCTGAAAGGACTTTACATTACAGCCTGACCAGTATGGAAAATTATCATTTTCTTTCAAATACTATCAGATAATATTATCCAATAATGTTTGACATTTTAAGGTAAAAAATCCTGCAGTATTAGTGGGATGGGACTGGTATAGGTAATCACTTGGTAATAGTGCGGAGGAAAACTCCCTTTTAAGAGGAAAAGACCACAGATCCAGGCTCAGCGATTGTCACCCCCCAACTGCAGCAGCTGGGTGGTGACAGGAAAGAGAAGAGAGAAAAATGACTACAGTTGGTAACATCTGAAGCAGGTGACTTTGCTGTACAGTTTAGGACATCCACACGCTCTTGCAAACTTTTCTACCACGCCATGTCATTCTCTGGACCACCTCTCACCTCTGCTTTAGGATGATAACTCTTCTTGTCTGGCTACCTTCTCCTTCGCTGTTGTAACAGATGAGTGAGTTTGTTTCACCCACCTCTAACGTCATGCGCGCGTGCACGCACACACACACACACACACACACACACACACACGCACACACAAGGCTATCATTTTTCAGTTTGTCCCATTATATACAGCGTGTGCTCTCTATAATATTAAGCAAAGTTACTGTCTAAGGTTGACTGCTCATCCTTAGACGAGTTTGGAGCAGGATGAATTTCCCCTGCTATCAGTGCCCTCAATAAGGTCGAGGTGAATAACTACAGAGGCTTGTGATGAAAGTTTGGCCGGCAGGATTTACTCTGGTTTCACTCCCTGCCCCTACAGATTTTTATTAGGAGAGGTTCATGTTGACAGGAACTGTCTCTCCTTATTGGACGTGATCCAGATATGAAGTGGAAAATGCCTGGGTAAGCAGGTTTTTCAAGATCATTGCATTTGAACTGGTGTTATAAAGTACATATATAATGAAGTTCTTCCACCCATTTTTAGTCCACTTTCTCTAATACATTAATAGGGTAATTATTGTATTTTCCATTTTATCCACATTCAATCTTAATTTGTGTTTGCTTTGATTAAAAAAACACTGGGAAAAAAGGGCTTTTTAGCATTCGTAGAATATTTCTTGAATGATATATCATTACACTGTGACGAACTTCAGGGAAATGTACGCAGCACAGAACATGGTGTGTGTCCATTTACTTGATAAAGTAACAGCTGCTGACACGTGCCTGACGGAATGTACTGCCTATGTCGTACTATTTACTACTGACCCAAGAAGTGTTTTAAATACAATTCATAGCTTCCATTTCACATCCTGTGCTCCCTCAGTTATGGCGTACTACTGCATACTTCTTCACCACTGGACACTAACCATGAGCCCATAGGGCCAAACATGTAAACACACAGACATTAGAAACATTTGTTAGCCAGAGCTGCTCACCAGCATCACACCATATCCATGGCTGCAGCACCATATTAGGGTTCAAACTGACAAGCATCTTTGTTTCATGAGTTGGGGAATGCTTATGGGAATACTGTTGTGTCAGAGGGACAATCACACAGTCTAGTTGTGACGAGCCTGGCAAGACTGACTGTGACTTTACACTTTAGAACACTACGTAGTACAACATTTGCTTTCCTGTCTTTGTTTTCGTTTCTTTTGTACCATTTAAAAGCTGTGAATTCTCCAGACATGCTTTCAAACAGGTTGTTCAGCCTGCCAGTCGTACAACAGAGTCACAAAGGTAAATGCATGGTAAATGTAAGCTTTCACGTTGCTGACGACTGTCAGTTCAGCGTACACCACAACCACTCTGCCACTTACCATATGGAAAAGAAATAGTAAAAACATATATGATTTACTCATGAAAGTGGCCACTTTCATGAGTAAATCATATATAAATCATATAAAGCTTACATGATTTACTCATGAAAGTGGCCACTTTCATGAGTAAATCATATATGTTTTTAGTAAGTATACAAAACATACAAGTTTCATTATATAATTTTTCAAGGGATCTTATATGTGTTTTCACTCTTGTATGCTTTTCATACAAGTTTCATACAAGACAGATAAAAACTTTATAAGATTTATATATATCTTTTCCATATGGGTTACCTTAAGAACTGCAGCATAGCCAGTAAAAGAGACACTTTAAAGTTAGCAACAAAGAGGCAGTTGCTTACAGAATACAGCACAGTCAAATTGATTGCTTGGAAACAAGTAACAGATAATTGAGCCATTAGGGAAGCAAGAAAGAAACAGAGAAAGAAAAAGACAGGAAGTCAGGCACATTTTAAAAGATAATCTTTTACCGCATCCCTTTTGGCCAGCTACTATCAGCAACAGGAAAAACATTAATCAAACTTGAAACAAGAGCCTGACACTTGAAATTAAGTAGCACAACACTCCCTGCTTGCTTTAAGCAGTTAACATATTTTACATGTGGCCACCCATTCCCTCAGTTAAAAAAACAATCCTGACCCTCTGTAAACCATAGACAGAATGTATTTTTCATCAACGAAAACCACAAGCAGATTTACGCAGTTTGTAGCCAAGTCTGTTCAAAAGAGCTGCTCGTGCACATTATTCACGAGTGCAGTGTTGATTTAGTCCTCTGTTGGACTGTAAGACACATGATATCGGGAGCTTACTTATTGTCATTTGCAGTTTACATGAAAAAAAGTAAATAAGAAAACAGAAATAAAGCAGTCAGCACAAAAAAGTGGTTGCTTATTGATTGAACGCAGTCAAAGACAAATCTTAAATGATCATTTAAGGTACGTGAAGTAGGAAAAAAAAGATGGGGAGTGGGGCAGAAGGAGGGATAGTTTAATATCTACTCACAGAAGAGCACCAAGCTCTCTGAAAGCTTATAGCATGCGCTGAGGGAGTGTATTAGCACATATTAATTTGCATTGTTTATCCCAACCTACGGGTTGTACTTCTATGCTTTATGTGTTTCGGAGTGCTCATAAACCATAAATGATATCAGACTAATCTTTGCATCAATGATATCAGCTCTGTCCTAATAATATCTTAAAAATTACTCACAGTAAAATTTGTATGAATGAAACTTAAAGTCCCGTCAGCACTATGATATTCTAAATAATTCATTACTATGTATTAGCCCAAATTTAGCTTTCTTCCATCCATCCATTCGCTTCCGCTTATCCTTTTCAGGGTCACGGGGGGCGCTGGAGCCTATCCCAGCTGTCATAGGGCGAAAGGCGGGGTACAACCTGGACAGGACACCAGTCTGTCGCAGGGCTAACACATGGGGACAGACAACCATTCACACTCACTCGCACATTCACACCTAGTGGCAATTAGAATTATCCAATTAACCTATCCCCACAAGCTGCATGTCTTTGGATGGTGGGAGGAAGCCGGAGTACCCGGAGAGAACCCACGCAAACACGGGGAGAACATGCAAACTCCACACAGAAAGACCCCGGCCTGATGGTGGAATTGAACTCAGGACCTTCTTGCTGTGCGGCAAGAGTGCTAACCCTAACCACCGTGCCACCGTGCTGCTGAAAACATCATTTCATTAGCTTAATTATTAATTTCTGAATGCTGAAACTTCTTTTTGTATGTAACTAAATAAACACAAATACAAGGTATTGCAAATATTGTGTATACTTAATATGGAAAGCTTCCATTTGTATGAATAATTTCTGGCATTTTATTTCAATTAAAAATTGTATGCCCATAAAGATAGATGAATTTAAAAACCATTGATGATGGATCTCACGATAGGTGGAAAACTAGAAGCACAATACTGGATGTATGCCGACAATGCCGTTTCCTCTCCTTATACTTGCAGCAGCTGCTTAGGGTTTGATCAAACTATGCAAATGTGCAATCAACAGGAATGATGTTCATGATGTGCAGTAAAGTAAACATGCTAGACTGGAAATTCTGTTTGCATGCAGATTATATTGAAATAGCCATTTTTAGAGCCGATGGTACTCCACTACAAATTTGCTTACAGTAAAACAAACATGAAAATGCTTCAGGCAGCCTGTAATGATACATTCGGGATCTCGCTTCCAAGATCGACAAATACAAGCCAAAACTCTGTAACCAATAAAATTCCTGGCTTCCACACTGACCTGAAGAAATTTATGTATAAATGTATGTATCAATTAATTGATTCTGTGGCCATAGTGGCCTTAACTGTACCAACTTTAAGTGACAAAAAAATCCTCCTGCTTCTAAAAAGTTTGAATCAATTGCACGTTAGTGTTCTGTTCAATGTTTACTGCATTTGAGTGTTCTCATGTGTTTTTTTTTTAAATTGTATTTCTTTTTAAAATATTGAGCTGGACTAGAAGGTCTAAAATAAACACAGTTACACACTTAATGCAATAAACTTAACAAGACACCACATTTCACTTTTTTCAAAGCACAAGAATTACCATGTTGGACAACTATGTGATATTAATAGTTACAAATAATAAGTAGTAATAAGTGAATAATTGGTGATGTCACTGCTACTGTGCTTAAATGTGTGAAACTTTCACACAGTTTGATCTCCTGTTTACATTTTGTCAAACTAGGGTTAGGTTATATACACTTGTGAGTCTAAGTAATAACCTCTTACAGGCAGATTTGTGTCCATCCAGCAAAACAATCCATAAGCTGTATTTTTTACATTCTCCACTGGTTATGACAAAGTGTTGGTGCTGAAAGAGGTAAAAGGCCCAATGTTTAAAAAAAGAAAAAAAGAAAAGAAAAGAAAACAGTTTTGATTTTTTTTCTGCTTGTGATCCTTCTCTCTATTTGTTGTGAGACTTCTCTGGACATAGTGAGAACGTGAGAATAAAGGTTAACGTGCATGTCACACACCAGAAGGTCGACGGTTAGCAACCCCGCTGATAAAAATCCAGAGGGATAACATTTCACTGAGCTCTCACGAACTGCCAACTTTTTCTTGGACCGGCCTTGTTCTCCTTTCTTTCTTTAAATTGTCACACCTAAAGCATGCAATCAGCTGTGATCTTATTGCTCAGTAGTTTGGTTTGCAGTGATTGGTCTGAACTCATGAGCGCAGCCACAAGCTGTAAAAATGATATGTCCATTGCTGGTGCTATGTTAATTTCACAAGAACTGAGGTATTTATATCTTGTAATGTAGAGATGTAAATCCTTTTTAGAGAAGAGAAATGATACACTGATCTTTTTGTTGCTCACTGGAGATAAAAAATAAATAAATAATTTGACACAGTTATGACTAAAAACATTTATGGGATAAACATAGATCATTTTTGGTTATGACAGAATTACCAAACAGAAAATATTTTTGAAAAGATGTGTTTTATTTACTTTGGCCTTTAAACAGAGTGAAACACATCTTTCAAGGTCACGTTTGCTTTTTTAACCTTAGGTCAGGTGGATCTAGTTTTTCAGAGGGGGACAAACTTTAATTTGCGATGTTCCTATGAGTCCACAAACATCCACACGTTCTCAAATACACACAGACGAACGCACTCACACAGACACACATGGTAGCAGGTCTCTTGGGAGAAGGGGAACTGCAGACATAGCGGTGCCTCGGTCACTGTAGTCACCAGGGTGCCAGGGGACATATCGATCTATCAAAGACAATGTTTTCACATAGTCACACCCTGTATGCAGCATATCCCTGACACGATTAACATATCTGAGAAAATATTCTTCCTGTCCCAAAACAGACTCTTTCTTTCCAGAGTTTTCCCTCCATGCTACTTTCTTTTCCCTCTGACTCAACATGGTGGGTCTCTATGGGAAAATGGCGTTCTTATCTAGCTCTTAAGGATCAAAGTCTGTAAAGCTTGATTGTGGATATTACCATGGAAGGACTTATTTGAGTGGCTTGGCACATAAGTTGGCACAATATTAATCTTGCAGACCCGTGTATGCGTGCATCCCAGTGCCTCAATTTCAGTAGATGTCTAAAACCCTGAAATAAGACGCATCTGCCGGGTTAGCCCGGATTCTGATATGGCATTCGTCCAGGACCCTCTACAGAGCAGAAAAGGCCACAGTGTAGATGTTCTGTCTGCGTGGGGAGTTTAACCTCTAACCCTGAAAATGAATATTCCTTAGGGTGTGGAGAAATTTTATCAAGCTTCAAAGCTAGTCACCATTTTTTTTTTATCGTTCTTAGTATACCTATAGAAACTGTAGTATGTGACATTATTGAAAGTGGCTCATTTTACTGTTTTGCATGATGTAAAAAACTGTTCATAAAATAGTAAATACTTAAAATAGTAAATCAGTGCCCAGTGTTCTCTACTCAGCATGAAAGGCGTAATCATATCTCCAGTGCAAAATCCTTTTCTATGAAACTGCATTCCTAACTATGATGACTACTCTTAAGGTTTTCAATCTTCATTCTGCAAACGAACATATTTTATTCTTGAAAGAAACATGAAAAATGCTCTCCACTCCAGCTTAGTGCCAAATATCGAGACGTTTTTATGGCTCTATATATTTCTTCTATCCTCCTCCCTTGGATTTCTGGAATAGAATTAGGTGGTCTGTATAATGTATGATTACTTGGAGCACTAGGCAGACACACTGTTTAAAAAGGAAAGTGGAAAGATTTTAATTGTATCCCGATGTCCGTCCTGTCCATCATTCCAGATCACGTTTTGATAGTTTTCCCATACTAAAATAGACTTAACTGCAGTTAAGCCTTCGAGCCTGACGTATCCTTTACGTGTGCACTTTAATGTGTATAAAGGAAATGCACATGAGGACATTACGTGCAACATGTAAATCATTTATTTCCATACAAATGTTACATCACATATATACATTTTTTTGTAATAAATATCACAAGACACCACATATTGTAACAGCCTCCGATACCTTAACAAACAGTGACAAGAACTTGTGCGAAGTTAGCTTGCAAACATTTAGTAAACATTTAGTTAGCTGAGTGACAGCTTATTCACCCCGGCCACGAGAGGAAAAAAAAAAGAAAAAAAGTATTTCACATACTTTTTTATATGACGGCTTAAGCAATATTTAACATTTGTAAAAATTCACATTTACACATGTCAGTTTCTCTAAATGCTTCACACTGAACAGCATCTGTGCTGAGATGCTACAGTCTTTATTTTGAGCTGCGAACAGGAAGAAGAACTTCCATGAAAATATTATGGTACAATTGAATAGGCAAAACTGTTTAAAGTTCATGAACTCCAATGTCTATTTGGTTATTCGAAATCTCTAAAAATTCTTCTTGAAAGTAAATGAAAGTCCTATACAGTGCTGCTTTTAGGATGGTGAATAGTTTAATTAAAATCATGACTAAGTTGTTCTCATGAGCAAACTTTTATTCAATCTGAACAACTGTGGTTCTGTTAGAAAAGCACTGGTTTTACCCCCACCAAGACTTGTATCATATTTAACTCCAAGATATTGATTGCCGTACAAAAAAATATATGTGTGAAATGTGCATGTCACTTTGTAACATAACCTCTAAGACTTCTCTGTAACCCTGAATCTGTTTTAAAAAAAAAAAATTTTTCTGTGTGTACCCACACTAAATTCGCTTATCTGCTGCAAGACCGTGGTGGGAGAACTAAATGTGGACTGCAAGCATCCGTAGGCAAGGTATGTGGTTAGAAACCATCAGCTCTGCTTTGCTTGGAATGTTATACTGTCAGCTATTCATTCAGGACTCATTGCACATAACAGTGTGGCGTCCTCCAGCAACAACGGGAGGTGAAGTCATGCATCCCTTATTATACAGCCTTATTGATGAAACAGTAACCATGAGTAACTCTGAGACAGCTGAGGTGCAAGGAGAGGCCACTGCCAGGAGAGAGCAGTGTGGATATATAGTTCACAATCTACAGCACTTGGGCTCAAACTGATCACTTTTAAAGGAAATGGCACAGAAGTCCACAAACACCTCACTACAAATGTGAAGCTGGCATGCAAGAGATCATTTGTGCATTACTCCTAAAATTACACTTATTTAAGCTGCAGACCTTTTAAACTCAGCTATTTGCATCTTAATAAAAGCAACACAGAAAATGGTCTTGAGTCTTTGACCGTTTTGTGCTTCGCGTAGACTGTACAGTGAAAATGTTGGGAAAATGCAGACCAACATGTCTTATGACACCCAACCCCTGCATTTACTTTGCTGTAAATCTGTTAAAAAGAAAAACAGATAATGAGCTCGACATCCTGGAAAGCTTGTTTTTTCACATGGCAAACAGTGACGTATGAGGATACCATATTTACGTCTATTCCTAAGGTCTGCAGCAGCAGCAGTGCTGATCGGACATAGCAATACAGTACATGGAGATTCCTCTGAGAGAACAAAGTTCACAGTTTTTACGGCATCAGCAGACCTGCACCGGCAATGCTACATGCACTTTAACACAGGTCACTAACACCGATTTAGATTTGCAGAGAATCTCTGGTCCCCCTTCTGCCACATTTAGCATGCTGATCAAGACATACTAGAGACTGCCAAACTGACTGGGGAAAGGGGTTCTGTCTGTAGGTGCACCTTCATTACTTCTCTTAAAACTAATGATCTTGCACACCGTTTACTGTAAGTCGCAAAAAACAAATTTGCTCCCATGACTATCTGATCTCATGTTAAATTGCCCCTTCGGATTTTATTCTAACCTGCATTGTTTATTAGAGAATTAATGTCGGAAACTGGAACAGCTAAGGCACTGTTCTATGGACTCCTGAGTGTCTTCTCCAAAGGTTTTCTGATTTTCAACTGATTTTACAACGGAGGCACCTGTGAGAGAGCTGTGACAACAGTGCACTACTAAGGGCTGTGTTCTTTTTCTTCCTCTCATCTATCTTTATTAGCCTGAATATTCACCACCGCCACATCTTGGGTGTGGAACTTTGTTATCGCTTGGCTATTTTGACAAAGTGTTTATTATTACGTGTGGTTTGTACCCTTGTGCCATGACTAAGGAAATGGCTTCTCTGGTTTCAGTAAACAGTGTACATGCTGAAACAGAGCAACCACAGATTTTAATAAATAAATAGGGCTTGTGCAACAAAGGGGGCTACTGTAACTGTTGCATAGAAGGAAAAGGAAAGATGAATAGTTTTTCTTACACTTACATAATGGCCATATTGCACCGAGTGACATGTAGCACATAAGTCGACCACTTAACAGAATGCAAGAAGTGATGGGTTCTGACTGTGCAATAGCAAACTTTAAAACGTGCACTTTTGAATTTATGTTAATAACAGCTGCAAGCTTCAAAGGTCAACACTCAGGATTAACCGCATTATCTGTAATGGCATCCACTTTGCACTGAAAGATTACGTACATATATCTTCGACCTGACAGCGGAATCTGGCTTAGACAACATATACAGGCATGCAAGTTTTGACCAGCCTCTCTTTGACGTAGGTTTCATCAGTAACTCGTAGATTACTGTAGATTAACCATCATATCTCTAGTGCTATCTCCCTGCAATGGAAACTCAAATGCAAGAGACTGTAAAACACTATAGGAGGGAACAGGACCTCGTAACATTGCTGAGGAGTGAGACAGAATGACTGAGACAGGTTTCGCCACACCTGCTTTTGATCATTTTTCCGATTTTCCAATCGTTAAAGGGAAAAAAAGAGCAAAGTAAAGCATGCCAGATTATAATCTCGGTCAATTTGGAATGTGTTTCTTAAAGCAAAGCATCGAAGAGGTATTACGTTTAACCCTTCACCCTCAATCGTTTTCTGATTACTTTGCTCTTTGTGCCAAATTGGCATGTTCGGATGAAATTTACAACCTCCGATTGCTTCTCTGAAACATTTTATGCTAATAAAAACTGTGGGATCTCTCTCCAGATCAAAGATAAACAACATGGCTACAAATTCAGTTGAAGCCAGACAATTAGCAGTCATACAATCCACAGGCCATTTAGTAGAGTAAATAAACTGCTGAGATGCTGCCCTACTTTAACTCCTGCGGACAGTGACTTAATGTGACAGATGGTCAGCTAAGATGCAAATATTGAAAAGGTATGATGAGGTAGATGTGAAAATTCAAACAAAATAAAAAATGCAATGAACGCACACAAAAGGGAAATGTGAGAGACCTACAGTTTTGTGTCACTGTGTTTGAAGAGGAAAAGTGACACTTTACTCAGCTGAACAGCTGAGTTATTGTTTCTTTAAAGTCTCCAGAGACTCTGTCAGTCATTTTTGACTGGCCTTACCTTCATCAGTCATTTGAAAAAACTGTTTACAATAGCAGTGTAAACATATCTGGATTTCCTTGTTGACAGAAGTCTCAGTGCTTCAAGTTTAAAGGACAGTTGTTATACTCGTTACAGTCATTATGTCTTTGCTGCAATTCCCGTTGGGGTCCACTGCTCTGTCCACAACTGGGGTCCCTGCTCCTTTCCCCAGAAACCCTTCAGTGGGGTCACTCTCTTCTGAGTTACCTTTACTCCTCCCCTGCTGCTCACTCTGCCAGCTGTGCCTGCTATAGATGTATCCATTCACAGGTCCAGGGTTGGTGAGGCGGTTCCTATTCATACACAGGATTTCCTTGAATGCATACCAGAATTCAGGGCTCCGACAGTAAATAAGTGGGTTGAAGGCAGAGTTTGCGTAACCTATCCAGTTAAGTACCATAAAGGTGATCGGGCTGTTCACAGCCCATATAGCCTCCACCACGTTTAGCACAAAGAAGGGCAGCCAGCACAGAGTAAAGGTCCCCATGATGATGCCCAGAGTCTTCAGAGCTTTGTGTTCCCGAAGGCAAAACTTTGCCTTTTTAAGGCCACGGCCATTATTGGCCTCCAGAGAATTACTGTTGCTGATGTCGCTATTATGAAAACGTCCAACGCTTTTGTCTATCTTTTTCAGTTGGCGCCTTGCCTCCTGGAAAACTCGACTGTAGACAAAAATCATGATGACCAAAGGGATGTAGAAGGAGATGATAGAGGAAGTGATGGCATAAGCCTGGTTGGTGTGGAATTCGCAGCAGTTGGTTTCGTTCGTACAGTTTCTAGCTTCAATAGTATCAGCGGTCCACCACTTCATGTGGATGGGCAGGTAAGATATCAGAGCAGCAATCACCCAGACCAGCACCACCACAATGCGAGCTTTGCATTTGGTCAACATCGACTGGTAGTGGAAGGGAGAAGTAATGGCCAAATAACGGTCTATGGCGATGACACACAGGGTCTCAATGCTTGCAGTCACACAGAGCACATCAGTGGCAGTCCAGAAGTCACACCAGAAATTACCAAAGTACCACGTACTGGAGATAATTTTACAGGCACCGAAAGGAATCACAATCAGACCCATGACCAGGTCGGCACAGGCAAGCGATGTGATGAAATAGTTGGTGACATTCTGGAGACGCTGAAAGCGGGCAATTGCCGTTATGACCAGGATGTTGCCAAAGACAATAATCAAAACTAATAAGGACATGACCATGCCCAGCAGGATCATTACAGGGGCACTGAAACCTTCATCAGTCCCAGTTGAATTTGATGACGAGTTCATCGCAGTCATATTGGTGTACTCTGAGGTGGTTGTATTTCCCATCTGAAGAGAACACACATGAACAAAACACATACACACACACACACACACACACACACACACACACACACACACACACACACACACACACACAAACAAAAGGAGTGAATTTTACAAATTCCGTTAGTTTGTTTTTTTAATTCTGCCTAATTACAACAAAAGAAAATGAAAAAAAATGCATGCACATAAATCTAGCACTAACAAAAAAGAAAAAGGAGACCAAAGCTTACTGCGCAAAAACCACATACATAAACAGTATATCAAGTTGGCTTCAGGCAAGCTTTAAAACATGCTAAACAAGCCAGACAAAAGCAGAAGTACAAACCTCCACAGGTTGCAGTCGTGTTTCCTGGCTCCCATACAAAGTAAAATGTCACTGTTCAGATAGTTCCCACAAAGCAGCGAGTATCACATGTCCCAGCTACTTTCTGCTTTACTTGATCTGCGTGTGTCTCACTCACTCAGTCCCTCAGCTGAGCAGTGTTTCTTCTAATGTGTCTCCCAGGCTATTTGTCAGAGCCCTTATAGCATGCAGTGATGACATCATGGTCAGTGCTGAGCCAATCAGACAGCCAGCCTGTGGAGGGTGCTGAGAGCTCTCAAGAGCTTGAACACGCTGTCCCTACAGCGGTGTTTGCAGGGCTGCATGAGACAAAAATTGAAAACAAAGTAAAGGACTCCTAAGATTGATCTTTTTTTTTATGGTGTATAATTAGTTTTAGAAGGTTTACATTGTGTTTAAAATTAGACTCTACTTAAAGTTAGGCAGTGCAAAACTATTTGGAAGTGGGGGAAGGGGGTAATAGGTAATAGCTGCTTTACAGATCTTACTCATTGCTCATATTTCATATTGAAAACAGGCTCAGCTTTCTGCTTTACCTTTTTTTGTTTTAATGTCAAAATAATGTTTTAAAACTGTATATTTTTTTCTGACATATTTTACTTAAATACTGCCTGCATACTTAAATGTATATTACAGCCCGTTTAGCTTTCGTAACCACAGAATAAACACACTTCGATTTACATAATGGTACAAGTACAGATGTCTAAAAGTCAAACTACGGAAGAGTCCCTCATAATTTTAGTCTAGGACTGAACCACTAGTGTGGCCAGTTTGACAGGGACAAGCTGGCACGCTATGTCTTATCAAGATACAAAAATGTTTTCAGGATTCAGGACAAATTTGCATTTATATACTGAGCAGCTCTGTGCAAATCATAAAAAACAGGCAGGTTTGTTTGGTTTTATATTTGTTTATGTGTTTGTTTTCTATGAACAGCAACTTTACTTCTTATTTTAATAATTTCCAAAACATTCCCATGTTCTGATCAAGTTGATCACACATTTGAATTAATTAGCGGCCACAAGAATTTGTTTGCATGTTTTTGTACATTTACATTATATTACACAAGTTAAAAGGCAAACAGTGTAATCTTCTGAGCTAGATAGCAGTGTCTATGTAAAAGACACTCGAATATACTAATATAGGTTAGTCTGTTTTTCATCTACAACAATTTGCATTTGGTTCTTTTGTTGGACGTCCCCTTCGTTCTACATGCATACTTGTAGAAAAAGCCTAACATAGAGGGAAACACACCTTCCTGCCCTTTCATGTATATACATGGAAAGCCTGAGGCAGGGAAAGCAGCAAACACGATAACAGGGATTAGACTGTAAACACAGACTTCACTTGCTTGTTTCAGCTAACATAGGAAGACTCTGAGTGTGCTAGCAGGTGTAACAGATGTAAAAATGAACAAAAAAACAAAGCATAACAAAAAAGAAAGTGGCAGTTTTCAAGTGGTTGAGCCATACGAATGGAATTGTCTTCAACCTACACTGGTTAGTCTCCACACTGAGGCAGCTGACAGTCGAAGTGAATGACACTCATCATTAAAATGCAATTGTGCTAGGGCCTGGAATTTATGTTAATTTGACGCGTGTTACCAAAGGTTACCACTACATTTGTCACGGTCTGGCTGGCAGACCGTGGGGATATGGGAGAATGAGGACCCAAAACACATTGTTCTGCGATGCAAACAGTGCACTTTATTTACAGTGAAAGTAACAGATGCACAATAAATCCCCTTTGCTCCCTAAACGCCCATGCGTGTGTTCCCCTCCGACGTCCGCGCTCGTGCTCCCGGCAGTTGTGTTTCTGCACACCCTGTGCGTGCTGCCCTTCTGGTCCCTCGTTCCACCTGCAGGACAATAACAGAAGCAGCCGTTAAACACTGAACCCGCGTGCGCACACGATCCACACTTCCTAATACTACACACTGACTTGGAGTCTTAGCTTAATGATCCCACGCCGGTGGGAGCTCCAACACTCTCCTAAGTAGCTCCCCCGACGAACCCTGATCACCAACAGGTGTGTGGCAGGAACTTCAGGTGTGGCCAGTTCTCCTGCAGGGCCACACCCATCAGGCCTGCATGTGGCTGTCCTCCAGCCACACATGTACACACCCACACCCTGCCCACACATACAAGTGGAACACAGAAGCATAGTGCAGAAAAACACACATCCCCAAATAATAATAATAACAACAATCATAATAATAATAATAATCCCTACTGCTCACGGACCCCCGAGACCTCCCGAGCCGGGTCCATGACAACATTACAACACCACTTGTCAAAATCAGTGACCACTAGCATGACAGCATCCACGCCACACTGCAAAAACTGCTTAGGAACACGTGCAGCTTAAGAACCTTCTCTGAGAGCCCCACGCAATGACCCAGGCTCAACAGTGGACTTCTTGTTTACATTTTGTGGCAGATAATTAAAATAGCTAGCAAAGAGAATCAGTTCACCAATAGTGACAAATTGCAAACTCGAGTGTAGACTGCAATAGCACGTGATAGCACTAATGTTTTAGATAGTGGCTGAATTTGGTCAACGTCCAGTCTGAGCGCTTTCCAAATGGCTTCTGCTGCTTCTGCTTCAGCTTGCTGATGCTGCGAATCCTGGTGATGGTGATCGACACAGAAAGCATTAGAGTAAATGAAGTGTGACAATTGACAGCCCGTTCGTACTCATGAGACCGAGAGGAAGTAGTAATGGTAGAGATGGTAAAACGGCTTAAATACCACATCACATATGAGCTTTGCCAATGGCATTCTCAAGTCTAACCACCGGGAGATCAGTGATGAGTGAAGTGATTTTGGTGACAGTACTGTGGAATGGAGTTATGTGTGGAACACACTGTTAGCCAGGCTCAGATGACTGTACATTTTGATGAAAATTAGGCTGCTCCATTATCAGCATCACAGCAGTGGAAATGAGCGATAGCTTGTGCTTTTGTCATTTCTGAGCTACTGGTCCAACATTTCAAATCCCAGGTCGAGGTAAGTGTGTCTCAGTTCTCTGTGGGTGCTTTCAAGTGTGTACAGGTCCACGCTAAGCTTACAAAGGGAAGTGATGATAGTTTCCAGAGCTCTGATCTTCAAAGAATGCAGACGCCAAAAGCACTGTACTTCCTCTGTGCACTTCCAAGGGAGCTTTGACAAATGCCTATATGACTGATGACGCAAGAGCAAATCCAACCGCTCAATCCATATGCGCAAATCCAATTTTCAGCATTTACACAGACATCTCAGTACTTATTTATACAAATATGATTTTCTATGTCCCACTTTTTAAACAAAAACGGTTCAGAGACATGCTGCATACTGCTTGTAACCATGGTGCCTTCTAACTAATTTGAAGCTTTGTTGCTCCAGTTCCAGGCAAAATGTCAGTAACTAGCTACCCGGTGAATTACCCTAAAATGGTAAATGGCCTGCATTTGTATAGTGCTTTACTCAGTCCCTAAGGACCACAAAGCTGACCCTAAAATGTTCCATAGGCACTCATAGGAAGACTTAAATTGATTTGGTGACCTTGTGTCTTGTTACATATGTTGTTTATATGACATCTTCACTTGGCAGATTTCCATGAAAACCAGTAGTCATATTCCCAAAATCCATTTAGATGTTTTAATGACCTTTTGATCTATTTCCCTTTACTACTTGTGAGGATGAAACTTCCACATGTGCCCCAAAAAGAGGAAAAATGTAAACATGCATTGCTCTGAAATCAAAAGTCCACTCCTTGGGTTTTCCTACTGCATCAGCAGGTAAAAATAGTGCCATGAAACCCCCCAGCTCATTTTACTTATTTGATTTTAGTAACCCCCATAATCTTATCTCTTGCACAACATGCATGACAAACTCACCATGCTTAGCCTCCAAAGATAAGTCAGTATATTATCAGCACCTTCCAACAGTTAGATTGTAAGTTATAATGTACAGCATAGACATCAAATGCTTTTTTCTCCTACATGTATTACTTTGAAGAGTTTTTCTATTTTGCTTTTAATGCATGCAGAAAACAGATTTTTAAATAATATCAAGAAAGCTTTTTATTGGATGATCAGCTTTAGCGTTGTCTGTGAATGCTGGATTTAGACCTTGAGCTTGTTTGTAATTGTTTCTTGGCCTATGTGGACAACTAAGTGAAACACAGTGCATATTGAACTTCACATTGATTTAGTTTAAGTATGCAGTACAATAACCTACACTAATTGTAAATGAAATTTCTGTTCTGTGTTCTGTTTTGGAAAGCTTGTTCCAGTGTTGGAATAATCACAACTGGTTTCCTCATCTGTGACATCTGTTTTCCTGTATCCTGTCACTCCCAGGCAAAACTGGTTCACATTTGGACAACCCTTCAACTATATTGGGTCCTGTCTGCACTTAGATGTTGTGCACTGCTCTATTTAGTCAAACACTGTCACATTAAAAGTGTCTTATCTCTTTACCATCTCCTCAACAATTCTTACTTCTCTTTATAGAAGTTGTGGTCCTGACCTGATGGCGCAACCATACATGGAGCTATAATTAATTTAGGGAAAGGTTTCTGGAAAAAACTAGGAAATGAGAGGACCTATATTCTCATTATTCATTGTACATCATACGTTCTATACATGGCAACGTTAAAACAGACTAAATACTAAACAGACCACAATTGCTTTTAATTTATTTTAACTGAAAATGAAGTGAAAATGTGAAAATAATGTGTTTTTACAGTGTTAGTAAGTAATAATAGCACACTGTAACAAAAAATGGGTGTTACAAAAAAACCCACATCTAGTAAGTAAAGGCATCCAAATTTGTATTTACTCAAGTACAATTAGTATTGTACTTGAGTAAATACACCCTTCACTCATCAGTCGTGTCTAATCTATTCAATGTTTCTCTCAGTCAAGGAATCATTGGCCAGTCAATCGTATCCTTAATCACTGAAACAAAGAATTTCCACTTGGGATTAATTTTAAGCATGGAACACTAATTGTTTCTCTGCTAAAGGACCCTAGGGATCCGCGGGTGAGTTCCACCCAACAACAAATGTGTGTATGAGCATCAAAGACCTAAACCTCCATGCAGTGTGCACCACCATGCAAATATAGTGCCAGTTCTTCTTGGTAATGGAGAACAACCAAGCTGTTTTGCATGTGGTTCAGAGAAACAGTCTTGGTGCACAATTGTTTAATAATTGCTTACTTAGTTTTGGTATAATAAAGATAGATGGAGTTCACCATGCACAAAAGACAAAATGTTCTGGTGGGTCTAATCAATGCAACACCTGTTATAGTGTCACGTTTTACTGTGTGTACAGAATTTTAAAACCCTCAAAATGTGTGAGAATTCAGTTTGTTTCACCTGCACCTGCATTTTACCGTCACAATTTGACACTTTCCGGCGTCCCACTTGAATTCTAATACTAATATCTAAGGGTAAGGTAAACTAGAGACGGGAAGTCTTTCTTCACCTGGCAGAGAAATTGCCAGTCTCACGGGAGTCACTTTTTTCTCTGCCTCATTGATTGCAAACATACAAAGAGAAGGGCGAATTAGACTCTTGTTTGAGGAGGTTAAAGGATAAATACTGTGATGACCTAGTGACCTATCGGTTTACTGAAACATGCTGTTAGAAAAAAGGCAGTCTGCAGCAAGACTTACAATAGGATTAATAGTATAAATTAGGTAGTTAAGGTTAAGCCAAATTATTACCTTTACGTAAAACTTTGGGAAGAATAGGATTGGGAACTTTAATCCTTTCCTTAGAAAGCACAAGTGATTCTACCTTTAACTAGTAAATACGTAATATTAATATATATATATATTTTTTAAATCAATATTTATTTATTTATAAAGATAATCGGTTTTCAGCTAGTTTAATACATATATGTGTGTGTGTGTGTGTATATATATATATATATATATATATATATATATATATATATATATTTATATTGAGTCATGAAACCTAATAGAAACATAAATAATTGAACAGTGTCATTTTTTCCCAATTATTTTGACAGATATGGTTTGGAGGCATTTGAGGCCCAATCATGCGGTTTCCAGTAACATTATTATTATGGTGGCCCAGAGAGGTCGAATGCACTCCACTTTAAGAAAAAAACCTGCAAACAGAAAAATCTCTGCATGTTTTGGTTTCTGTCACTTCTGCAGCATTTCCGTCACATTACTGTGTCCCCAGAAACACTTCTGTTGTGTTTTCTGAGATTTCTTTTCTACTTTGATTGTGTCGTGTTAAACTTCAGCTGTGTTTTGTGTTGTTTTGCAGAGTTTTTCTACTCTATTTGCTAGTTTTCCTAAATGCAGTTCCACTGCAATATTATCTACCTGTGTGAATTTTTTTTAATCCCAAGTATTCACACCTAAGTTTTTAATCCCTAGCTTGTTGTTTTCTTTCATGTATTTTTTCTTGTGTGCACTGTATTCTTTGCTCTTCTAATATCTTGTTGTATGAAATAATGGACTAATCATTTCTTGTCCTTTTGGAATGTTTCAGAACACTTTGTGTTCATTTGCTTTACTAATTTAAGAACTTTTATATTTCCAACAGTGTACAAATTTGCTAACTGAGACTAGTGGGAATAGGGCTGACCCATGGAATCACAGTCCTTTTGTTCTTCCAATGTCCACAATGATTAATGTGTGAATAAACAGGCTGGAGGCAGATTTCTTTTTCTTTGCCACTTAAGGAAGCAACTTTTCTGTACCACCTTCAAACGTCTCTCACAGTGATTAATTGTAGAAAACAGTCAACTTTTAACTCTTTCCATACCAAGTGAGAAAGAGATGTGGGCTACTGAAATACCTCTGGTTTTGTTTCTCACTGTAAATCTGGCAGATCTCCCACTTATATAAATAGCTGTAGCCTGGTATGCCACGATTTCTGAGAATATTGACAAGATGTGTCTACTAAGAAAGACTAAGGGAGAGACGGATGGGGACAAAGCATACCAACAGTGATATTATCTTTATATCCTGGGGAAAAAACTAATAAACAGAAAGGCTTTCTATTCCTTTGCAGTCTGTAAACGATAAACTGTTGAATGGAATCACATAACACAAACTCAATAATGTATAACTCATTTATCACTCTGTTAGAATGTACCACCCATCTGTCCGACTCTGGCACACACACATACAAACACACAGACATGCAAAGGCCTGTATTGATATTTTTGGTAGTGTATGAGGTATGGTATGAGTTAAGATGCCACCATCAAGCAGCCCCTCCCCCTGACACTCTACTGTTTACTGCCTCGGATTATTAAAACTGGATGCCAGCAGGCCACAACAATGCCAGGCAAAGTGACAACTGAGAAAGCCACATTTAAATTGAAGCCGAGCAATTTCATAACACCTCTGCACATGACCCGCCATCATCTTCTGATGCCACTTCTGTCTGCGTGTGTGCCTGTCTTTCTGTGTCATGCAGTAGGAACATTAGACTGCATTTGTGCTTTTGGCTGGTAATATGAAAACCTCTGTGAGCCTAGAGGAGATCTGCAGAAATCAGGTTAGCTCTTTGTCACAATGATGGGGGCTGCTTCTTTGTCAGCAAGATATACTGAATCTGAGGCCTGCGTGTCACCAGGGCTCGCTATCAGGATCACCAAGGCTGGACTGGGACAAAAAATCGGCCCGGGCATTTTGACTAGAGACCGGCCCACCAGGATAAAGATTGGAAATGTGACGTCATTCAGGGGTAAAACCGCAAAGGATTCTGGGAACTTGTGGCAAGCGGTACTAGCGCACGCAGGCTTTCAATTGAACTCAGTTATACAGCGATAAAAAGAAACACAAAAAATGGCAAGAAGCTGTTGTATTATGAACTGCAATAGCCGGTCGCATGACAGCCACGGGAAGCCGACAGGTAAAGAGATCGTTTTTTTTTTTTATTGGATTACGTCGTTGAAGAGAAATTTTTTAAGCCATGTTTCCGAAGTAAGAGCCGACGGATGGTCTGGATATACCAAATATAACGTCTCAGAACACTCCAGCTCACATGTTGGTCTGCTCCAAGCATTCCCACAAAGGTCAGAGTTTTGTAGTAGTTAATACGTCATTTTTCTTAACATAATTGGTGATATAGGTTACAAGCAAGTCTGGCGCTGAACAGAAATTGTCGCGCTATGCTCCTTTATTTATTGTGCATAAATAGTGAATTGTCCTGACACAATATTGCGTTTCGCTTCTGTTATAACCATGGTACATTGACAAAAACATATACTTTTATTCACAGGATAAAACTGTTGTTTTGTATCACTAATTGCCCAGTGCGATTACAACATACAATATTATTGTCACTGCAACATTTCTGTGATGCGTACCAGAAATTATTTCCACTACTAATTGATTACCGTTGAGCTCAAAGGTTATATTAATAAACGGTTAACGAGTGTGTATTTATGAAGACGATTTGTGAGACTGGTAAACTTACCTTTGTTCGTATGATGGTCTTTCGTTCTACACGGTGCGTTTCAAGGTCCTGTACCCATCCGTCGGTTAACTGTACCTGGGCTTGTTGCAGTGACCTGAAGTTACTAAACTTCATGAGTGTATGCACTCACTCCAAGAACCGTATAATTATAAATATGAGCGTGGTGAAAGTTGGGCAGCACGCTAACGTCTTTTGTCCCTCTGTGTGCTCGTAAGGGTCTGACCCTTTCACTCCTTTGATTTTTTCCTCGTATCTTTTCTTTGTCTTTTCGGCGAGTCTGTCTTTGTACGGACCGGCATTGTTCTCCTTTTGTTTTGTACATTCCTTTTTTGTGCGTCAAAGAAAAAACAAGAAGGTATTGGAACCGGAGAATGAACATTTTGCGGTGCTGCAAATGCTTGCATTTGATGCGGTATGTCACTACCCGATCCGTACCGGAAACCCGATCGGTACCCCGCATGCGCAAATCTTACGTCACTTCCTCTCTTTGCCAACATTGCGACATTCAATATATTTGAATGATACGGTTAGCGCCCGGTTAGCTCCTAGCATTTCTCAACAGCTCTGCCTCCTTTTCGACATTTAAACAATGGATAATCCGTATACAAAGAAATTCATGCTTTTCTCCTCAACAGAGAGCATCCCCCGATTGAGCAACAGCTCCGTAAAATAAGGAGAATGGCGCCTAATTACAGAGTTAATAATGCAGACTTTGTGATATCTCATGTGTAGATTCATCAGCCAGATTAAGTGTTTACTGACAATTGACAGTGATAGCGCACATCATCATCACTATTCCAACAATCCTCTCCTCACAGACAAGCATAAACACACTCGACTATCGCTAAATCAGATTTAACACACGTTTGTAATGACGCTAATTCAGTTTATAATAGGGTTTATTCGCTCGGTCAGCAGGTGGCGGTATCCTCGTACACTGGGGAGTACACTGCCATTAAACGAACAGAAGAAGAAGAAAACATCTGCACATGCGCGGTACGGATCGGGTAGACCCGATTTGTACGGTCAGACTTTACACATGCGCAGTAAGGATCGGGGAGTCCTGATCCGTAACTATCTTTTTATTTTTCGTTTTTGTCTACATTGTACTGAAATGCTTCATTATTGCAAACATTTTAAGATATACTTGTTATTCTTAACATCTTAACAGATACTCTGACCTGCAACTATCGTAAAATGCTACGACCGGAAGTCGAAACCTTTCGCGCATGCGGGGTACGGATCGGATTTCCGGTACGGATCGGGTAGTGACACGGTACTTGGATTGTTTTGCCACGAGTTCCCGACATGCAATGCGCGAAAATCACGTGATTGCTAAACAAGGGGGAGGGTGCATCCGGCCTCCTCGGCTGTAATTGGTCCAGCCCAGAGTCGATCATGACCAATTGGCCAATCCAACACCTTTCATTATATATACCCTTCCTAAAAAAGAAAAAAAAATCCATCGGCCCATAAAAACAAAAAATCGCCAGCGGCCCACCGGGCATATGCCCGGTATGCCCGATGGCCAGTCCAGCTATGGATCAGCCATGCAGAGTTAATCTTGAAGCTGCATGTGGGACAATGCCACCAAGATACTAAAACCTACTAACCTAAAACCTATCTGAAGTCTGCCTTGCGTGCCTCAGTTTGTGAAAGGAACATTTAGTTCATGGTGCTTTGTTTTGCCACTATGTTTGAATTCACAATATACTACAGTGGCTTGCAAAAGTATTCGGCCCCCTTGAACTTTCCCACATTTTGTCACATTACAGCCACAAGCATGAATCAATTTTATTGGAATTCCACGTGAAAGACCAATACAAAGTGGTGTACACGTGAGAAGTGGAATGAAAATCATACATGATTCCAAACATTTTTTACAAATAAATAACTGCAAAGTGGAATGTGCGTAATTATTCAGCCCCCTTTGGTCTGAGTGCAGTCAGTTGCCGATAGACATTGCCTGATGAGTGCTAATGACTCCATATAGAGCACCTGTGAGTAATCTAATGTCAGTACAAATACAGCTGCTCTGTGACGGCCTCAGAGGTTGTCTAAGAGAATATTGGGAGCAACAACACCATGAACAAATTTCCCACGTGTGGGACTAATAAAGGTTATCTTATCTTATCTTATCTTATGAAGTCCAAAGAAAACTCCAGACAGGTCAGGGATAAAGTTATTGAGAAATTTAAAGCAGGCTTAGGCTACAGAAAGATTTCCCAAGCCTTGAACATCCCACGGAGCACTGTTCAAGCGATCATTCAGAAATGGAAGGAGTATGGCACAACTGTGAACCTACCAAGACAAGGCCGTCCACCTAAACTCACAGGCCGAACAAGGAGATCAGAAATGCAGCCAAGAGGCCCATGGTGACTGTGGACGAGCTGCAGAGATCTACAGCTCAGGTGGGGGAATCTGTCCATAGGACAACTATTAGTCGTGCACTGCACAAAGTTGGCCTTTATGGAAGAGTGGCAAGAAGAAAGCCATTGTTAACAGAAAACCATAAGAAGTCCTCTTTGCAGTTTGCCACAAGCCATGTGGGGGACACAGCAAACATGTGGAAGAAGGTGCTCTGGTCAGATGAGACCAAAATGGAACTTTTTGGCCAAAATGCAAAACGCTATGTGTGGAGGAAAACTAACACTGCACATCACTCATGTGTTAGAATGGCCCAGTCAAAGTCCAGATCTAAATCCAATCGAGAATCTGTGGCAAGATCTGAAAACTGCTGTTCACAAACGCTGTCCATCTAATCTGACTGAGCTGGAGCTGTTTTGCAAAGAAGAATGGGCAAGGATTTCAGTCTCTAGATGTGCAAAGCTGGTAGGGACAGACCCTAAACCAGCGGTCCCCAACCTTTTTTGCGCCACGGACCAGTTTATGCCCGACAATATTTTCATGGACCGGCCTTTAAGGTGTCGCGGATAAATACAACAAAATAAAACTAGTACCGGTACCGAAAAAAAGAACATTTATTCATAACCAGCGTTGCCACAGTTACTTTGAAAAAGTAATATATTACGGACTACTGATTACTCCTTCCAAAAGTAACTTAGTTACTTTACTGATTACTTTATTTTTAAAGTAACTAAGTTAGATTACTAGTTACTTTATTAGTTACTTTCAGAAGCTGCCAATAACACTCCCCACTGCCTCAACATAAAAACATCAACCGATTTTGCCAATACTCACTTTATTGGAAGTGTATTTTAACAGTAATGTCAACAATATATCTCCTGACATTTGAAGTTGAACTTAAAACTTTTTTCCTGACAGAAATACTTGTTTGTATGAAAATAAAGACAGTCTTGTTACTTCACTTAACATAAATACTTTTTATAAAAAAACAAACAAACAAACAAAGAGTCTTTCTTGACTTCCCTTAAGATACTTTTTATACCATCCACATGTAAGCACTATTGTCCGCTTTTGTAACTTTGGACTAATCTTATAAAAAAAAAAAAAGAGACTGCAGGTCCAACTTAAATTGCCTTACTTCCTTGCAGGTAATTGTTTTAAGTTAATCAACTTGAAAACTTTAATAAGTTTATTAAGTGACTTTGATAAACTTAATTCAATTACTTGTAAATAGTTATTTAAATTGGATTCCCCATTCTCTGTTTTTTCAGTATATGTTGTCATCGCATGTTATGGGGGAAACAGTAGAGTGGAGCGAGTAAACCAGTGGTTGTACCTCATTAACAGAAGCTTCTCAAACCTTTTGTCAGAAAGTCGATTTCTTTTAGGCGTGAGCACCAAACCTCCCAGACTAAAAAGTCGCTCCACAGGAGCACTTGATGGGGTTGGAGTGTTATACTTTAAAAAAATTGTCTTTATGCTTGAAAATTTATGCAGAATCTGAAGGTCGTAGCCTGACATCAGGTAGTCCATGACTTCTGCAGAATAGGTCTCCTCCTCTGGCTCTGCCTCAAAAGTGAAAAAGTCCATCTCACCTTGGCTGCTAGATGTAGTAGCACTGGGCACACTGGCAGGGTTTTTTGCCAGAGGAGCAGTGGTGCAACACTCTGCTGTCAGAAGCTGTTTTACTCGCTCCCTCCTTCCTGCATCTCTCAGCCATCGGAGTTTGAATTTTGGACAACTGGCAGCTGCAAGAAGGGCATCTTTGTCATCCAGCACACCGGCGAAACGAGTCTGAATAGCCTAAAAAACATAATTGATATTTTTATGCCTACAATTTATTATGTTATTGAATTATTTGCAAACCATGCCTAATATGAGATCAGTATTATGGATTTATTTTGTTTTAGGTTACTTGTAAACATTTTAATTGTTTTAATCTTATTTTTCAATGATAATTAATATTCTGTTCCATGTTTGTGAATTGTATGAAGCAAAAAATCTGACTAATTTCAAGATAGAGCGTACCTGTACAATGGCATCTGGAAGGCCTGCAGTCATCCTGGAGAGGTCATCTTTCACAGCCTGGGTCTTCTGCATTAGAACTTCAAGTGTTGGTAGTAAAGTTCCATATGGACAGTCGCCTTGTAAAATGTCCAGTGCTGCAGTCAGAGGTTTCATGGCCATGCAGTACTCATGCAGGAACTGGTATTCTTGATCTTTGAAGCACTTCAGTCCTAGCTTTGTGCACAGAGTATTCAGCTCACCCATGGGGATTTCTGCAATTCTCTTTACAGCATCAAAAAAGGAATTCCACCTTGTGGATGTTGGTATTAGGAGCTTTCTTTTGCTGATTTCTTCCACTGTTTCTGATGCAAGTGTAGATCTACTCGATTTGGTCCAAAGAGCTGTGCATTTTGCTGTGCTGCTCCTATACACAGCCCTGCTCTCTGCATTGGTTGTTAAATGTTTCTCCACATCACGTGTGCAAATTATGTTGATGGTGTGCGAAGCACACCTGCGGTGCGGGGGAAGAGACAGCTGACCATCACTTTCATTCTCAGCCGAGAGGATTTCTGACAGATCAGAAAAAGTGACATCATCGTCTTTGGGGCTGGACTCTTCCTCCTCCGTCTCATCATCGGACTCCGTGACAGGATGATAAACTTGAAACGCCTTAACAAAGTTGGATCCATTATCAGTAACTGTTGCAACTACTTTGTTGAGTAATCCATAAGAGGAGTGGATGTTTTCGATTTCTGTACCAATGACATCATACGTGTGTCTACCATGAATTCGCCTACATGCTAATGCAACCTTGTGACGCTCTAATGTGGTTCTACTGATCCAGTGGAGCGTTACTCCCATATAGCTTCTGTTGTTAGCAGTCCAAATATCCGCGGTAGTTGAAACAAAGTCAATCTCATTCAGTGTGGCCTTCAAATTTCTCTCCATTTCTGTAAACTCCTTCTCCAAGTAAGAAGTAAAAGTCGTTCGGTGAGGCAGCTCGGCATTAACAGAAGTAGGGATCTTTTTTATTATGGCACGAAACGAGGGCGAGTCAACAGTGTTTATAGGTAGCATTTCTTCTACAATATACTGCGCGACCAACTTCTTCAATTCTTCATCACTTACTGGTTTTGCACCAAAGTCCAACTTTTGTTGTTTGGGGGGTGTAGGACCTTCTGCGGAAGTCACGGCTCTCTGCTTCGGACCACTTGGTGGGACTCTCTCTGTGAGTTTGACTGTGCTGTGCTGCGACTCCAAATGTTTCTTTAAGTTTGACGTAGTGTTTTTGAAGGTAGATAACACTTTTTCGCCAACACAGAGTGTACAACGAACCTTAATATTTAAATCTTTAGTTGACAGAAACTCAAAATAGTGACCATATTTCCAGCTAAAGAACGAACATCTCTCTCCCTCCATTGTTGTTTACACTTTTTTACGTCGCTGGCTGCTTGTGAGCGGGAAACGTGACCTGTCGCTTATGTGACGTTTCACGACACGTATGCGTTTGTCATCCGCTGAGACGAAAAGAAGAAACCAAATCTTTTTGCTTAAAAAAATAGTAACGCACAGTGGTTTGGACAAGTAACTTTAATCTGACTACTGTTATGGAAATAGTAACGCATTAGATTAGTCGTTACTGAAAAAGTGGTCATATTCGGAGTAACGCGTTACTAAGCAACGCGTTACCGGCATCACTGTTCATAACACACGTGAAAAGGCCAAGCAAAACAGAGTAAACAATAAAAACGATAACAAAATAACGCTGAAAACCGATAAAAACCCTGAAAACTATAGAGATTGACAGACCACGTGACTTTCGCGCATTGCATGCCGGTAACTCGTGGCAAAACAATCCAAGTACTGCATCAAATGCAAGCATTTGGAGCACCGCAAAACGTTCATTCTTCGGTTCCAATAAATTCTTGCTTTTTCTTTGCCCCCCAAAAAGGTATGTACAAAACGAAGGAGAACAATGCCGGTCCGTACAAAGACAGACATGATGAAAAGTCAAAGAAAAGATACGAGGAAAAAATCAAAGGAGTGAAAGGGTCAGACCCTTACGAGCACACAGAGGGACATAATACGTCATCGTGCTGCCCAACTTCACCACGCTCATATTTATAATTATACGCTTCTTGGAGTGAGTGCATACACTCGTGAAGTTTAGTAACTTCAGGTCACTGCAACAAGCCCAGGTACAGTTTACCGACGGATGGGTGCAGGACATTGAAATGCACCGTGTAGAACGAAAGACCGTCGTACGTATCATAAGTTTACCAGTCTCACAAATCGTCGTCATAAATACACATTCGTTAACCGTTTATTAATATAACCTTTGAGCTCAACGGTAATCAATTAGTAGTGGAAATAATTTCTGGTACGCATCACAGAAATGTTGCAGTGACAATAATATTGTATGCTGTAATCGTACTGGGCAATTAGTGATACAAAACAACTGTTTTATCCTGTGAATAAAAGTATATGTTTTTGTCAGTGTACCATGGTAATAACAGAAGCGAAACACAATATTGTGTCAGGACAATTGACTATTTATGCACAATAAACAAAGGAGCATAGCGTGACAATTTCTGTTCAGCGCCAGACTTGCTTGTAACCTATATCACCAATTATGTTAAGAAAAATGACGCATTAACTACAACAGCAGACTGATCTTTGTGGAAATGCTTGGAGCAGACTAACCTGTGAGCTGGAGTGTTCTGGGACGTTATATTTTGTCTTTGAATGGCTGCAATCCAGTCGCCTCTTTGTTACTTTGGAAACATGGCTCGAACAATTTCTCTTCAACGACGTAATCCGATAACAACCGATCTCTTTACCCGTCGGCTTCCCGTGGCTGTCATGCGACCGGCTATTGCAGTTAATAACAACAGCTTCTTGCCATTTTTTGTGTTTCTTTTTATCGCTGTATAACTGATTTCAATTGAAAGCCTGCGTGCGCTAGTACCTCTTGCCACAAGTTCCCAGAATTCTTTGCGGTTTTACCCCTGAGTGACGTCACATTTTCAATCTCTATACATTTCACACCTGAGCCTCAACTCTCGCGGCCCGGTACCAAATGACTCATGTACCGGTCCGTGGCCTGGGGATTAGGGACCGCTGCCCTAAACGACTGGCAGCTGTAATTGCAGCAAAAGGTGGTTCTACAAAGTATTGACTCAAGGGGCTGAATAATTACCCACACCCCACTTTTCAGTTATTTATTTGTAAAAAAAAATGTTTGGAATCATGTATGATTTTCGTTCCACTTCTCACGTGTACACCACTTTGTGTTGGTCTTTCACGTGGAATTCCAATAAAATTGATTCATGTTTGTGGCTGTAATGTGACAAAATGTGGAAAAGTTCAAGGGGGCCGAATACTTTTGCAAGCTACTGTAAGTTATTTCAGTGTTCTACTTTTCTGGAATCAATTACAGCCCAGATGGAGCCTGGGTCACACTTGATAAATGAAAAAAGGAATCTGCTCTTTTTCAGAATGAAGTTTCAATGAAGTTTTGTATTTCTATTTTGTATTGTTTTTTGTTTGATTATGTTATTTGCCTTTCATGTCCTATTCTTGTTTCTGCGTCTTTTCCTCAGTGTCACCTGTAGTATTAACCCTTGTCTCCTTTAATTCTGTCAAGTTCATATGTCTTAGTGCTGGTAAAACTTCCTGTTTTATTTTGATATTCCAGCATCTTGTGTGTTGTCTTCAGTTTTGCCTCCCCTCCCCTTGCCATGTTAGTTTGATTCTGTTCACCTGTGTCTTGTTTTGCCCAACTGTTTCCTCTCTCTCTTAGTCCTAAGTTTCCCTCTGGTTTTCATTGCATTCTCCCTCTGGGTTAATCCTCCCTCCCTGGCAGCATAGTATCCGTGTTTATATGCAGATTTGGTTTCTATTTGTTTTTTGACCTGCTTTATTATTTTAATTAGTTTTTGTTTAACAAAACAGCTTTTTAGTTTACTCCTGTTCCAAGTCCTGCATTGCATCCTACTCTGCCAGCCTTGACAGCAATATCCTGTATAACTTTGCACAATAGCCACACACTCCAGGCAATTCACTTATTTCATTCTAAGACAAATGTGTGAAAAGAAGCCTGATATTCATAACAAACATGACATTAATAGAATGGGAAACTCTGTAATAGAATTAAAACATTTTTAGTGTAACGTGTCTGTCATTACTAATAATGAAATCACTGAAAAGGATAAGAAAAGATTGCCCATAAAAGATTACTATTCATGTGAAGAATGAAAGAGTATTTAAGGTGTAATAAAATCTCGTCTGTTAAGGAAAAAAACAAACATCTGTTTAACCCGTTCAACATCATTCCATCCATACCCTCTTATCTCTGCCATGAGGTGCTGAAGCACATCCCACGTCACAGAGACAACCACTCAAGCTCATATTCACACCTCCAGGTCAAACCAGTTAACCCTAAACCTGCATTTTTTTCACTACTGGGAGGAATGCTCAGTGCCTTGAAAAAACTGGAGAACATACTGTACAGACTCCACACAAACTCCTCCAGCAGCCTGACTGAAGCCTTCTTGTGTTAATAGATAAAGCCAGCTGCAGTAGTGGGAGATTTGGACATGCAAACACAGCTGTTGTGGATTAGCCACAGTGCTATGTGTACTGAAACTGCTCATTTTAAGAACATCCATCAAATCTAAATTCGATTTGCTAATCAGATTTAAGATGTCGCACTAAAACAGTTCATAGCAGAGGTGTGGACTCGAGTCACATGACTTGGACTCGAGTCATACTCGAGTCATTAATTTTATGACTTTAGACTTGACTTGAAAAAATGTTCTAAGACTTGTGACTTGACTTGGACTTTTACACCAATGACCTGGGACTTGAATTGGACTTGAACCGGTTTACTTGAAAAGACTTGATATTTCACCCCAAATATAAAATTTAACATGCATATTATATAGAGATTGAAAATGTGACGTCATTCAGGGGTAGAACCGCAAAGGATTCTGGGAACTCGTGGCAAGAGGTACTAGCGCACGCAGACTTTCAATTGAAATCAGTCACACAGCGATAAAAAGAAACACAAAAATGTCAAGAAGCCGTTGTATTATTAACTGCAATAGCCGGTCGCATGACAGCCACGGGAAGCCGACGGGTAAAGAGATCGGTTGTTATCGGATTACGTCGTTGAAGAGAAATTGTTCAAGCCATGTTTCCGAAGTAACAAAGACGCGACGGATGGCCTGGATTGCAGCCATTCAAAGATCAAATATAACGTCCCAGAACACTCCAGCTCACAGGTTAGTCTGCTCCAAGCATTTACACGAAGGTCAGTGTTTTTTAGTAGTTAATACGTCATTTTCATAACATAATTGGTGATATAGGTTACAAGCAAGTCTGGCGCTGAACAGAAATTGTCGCGCTATGCTCCTTTATTTATTGTGCATAAATAGTGAATTGTCCTGACACAATATTGCGTTTCGCCTCTGTTATTATGGTACATTGACAAAAACATATACTTTTATTCACAGGATTAAACAGGTTTTTTGTATCACTAATTGCCCAGTACGATTACAGCATACAGTATTATTGTCACTGCTACATTTCTGTAACGCGTACCAGAAATTATTTCCACTACTAATTAATTACCGTTGAGCTCAAAGGTCCTATTAATAAACGGTTAAGGAATGTGTATTTATGACGACAATTTGTGAGACTGGTAAACTTAAGAGATAAGAGATAAGATAGAACTTTATTAATCCCTCGGGTGGGTTCCTCTGGGAAATTCGATTTCCAAAAAAGCACAGCACCGACAGAAGTTACAGAGTTATACACACACACATATATATAAATACAGAGACAATATAAATAAAATATACGAAGGGGATAAATAGAATAAATAGGAATAAAAATAAAAATACAAGTGAATTGCACATTTCAAGTATTGAGTCTATTGCACCGTTGACTATTTACGGTAGTCACGGTAGTCAACTTATGATACGTACGATGGTCTTTCGTTCTACACGGTGCATTTCAAGGTCCTGTACCCATCCGGCGGTAAACTGTACCTGGGCTTGTTGCAGTGACCTGAAGTTACTAAACTTCATGAGTGTGTGCACTCACTCCAAGAACCGTATAATTATAAATATGCATATAAATATGCTACGATGAGATAGCTGACTTCATCTAACTAGCAAATGTTGTCCAGGCTACGTTGGTGATGCAGTTTTTTTTTTAATGTGTATGATATTTTTGTCATGCGATTTTAAAGCCGGTGTTGTGCAACACCGGTCCTACAACCGCATCCAAGAATAACATGCAGCTTATCTCAGAACTGTCGGTGAAAATTATTCTTGGAGCTAGGTTTAATTGAGCTGCATTTTATAGAGGTGCAATTTCACAATTTGTGTCTATTTTCTAAGTTCACTATTTTGTCATGTGTTGAGAAAAACACAGATTTTAAAATTACATGGTCTAATATTTACATTTAGCATAACTGCAACATTCTTTTTTCATTTTTTTTTTTTTAAAGACTCAAAAGGACTTGAAATTCAAAGTTTCAGACTTGTGACTTGACTCGGACTTTTACACCAGTGACTTGAGACTCGACTCTGACTTGCCTGACATTACTTGAGACTTGACTTGAGACTTGAGGATAAAGACTTGAGACTTACTTGAGACTTGCAAAACAATGACTTGGTCCCACCTCTGGTTCATAGATAACTTAATCTTCACGTTCCAATCTCCGAAAGCTGAAATATGCATATCAAAAGACAGCATGCCAACAGCAGTCAATAAAAATGACTATGGGGGTCAGAATAACAATGATTCCAATAAGGAGAACAATCTTGTTATGAGTTTGGCTTTTACACGGCATTGTCTCGTCTCTGCTGCTTTGCTTTCTTTATTGGATTTATGCTGTTTTATGACATGTGCTCTTAGTTTAGTCTCCACAAATCTAAATGGGCCGAAAAATTATTCATTAAAATTTGTTTAGAGCTTGACTATAGTAACAGAGGCTAGACACATGATGGGAAAGTATTTACTTCCTTGTATTTACTGTTGGATGGTGACACTGTTGAAATATATTTTGCATAGGAAGACATAATAGAAAACATGCAGAGACGTCATGCACACATGTTACATTGTTGATGGGAAAACTACACCTTCCTCTTGAGAGCTGAAACGCACGCACATGCACAAACTGATAAACAGATGTACCCACAGGGTCTGCACAAAGACACTGCAGCATGCTCACTGCAGTGCTTTTCTTTCCTTGTTTGATATTGCAGACATTTTCATTAATGTTAATTGAAAAACTTAATTTCCGGCAAGAAGAATATTACTATAAGGCATCTGAGGGAGTCTGATTGATCAACTGTCACTAAGTTTTGCCTATATGGGACTGTTTCCACTCCTGTCTGGCAATTAAATAAAATTAATGAAAAAAACAGGACTAGATTTGGTTTTTTTTTTTCTTAATTCAAAAATTTAAAGCTCACTCCACTGGTACAGATTAAGATCAGTTTTACTGTTTCCTGCTGCCTTTAAGGGGATTTCCTGACTACTAAATATGCTGCAGATGTCACTGTCACTGCACACTTTACAATACAAAGCGGCAAAAGTTTTTGACACTATCATAAACAAAAACGGAAAAAAGCTTTTTCTGACCATCGGCCCTAACCAAAATATTGAATTACATAACCGTCCTTTGTCAATAAAGCACAGGTGAATCCCTTAGACTAGTGACTGAAAACATAAAATTACATGGCAATCAAATACAAAAAAATCTAGGTTTCTAGGTGAAAGGTTTTTCGGTTTTCTGTGTGTGGTCAGAATAATCCATGCGGGTAAAGGCTGTATGCATTCAAGTAATATGATGCAAGAAAAAAAAGTGCTGTTGTCACAACACATCTGCTTTTGCTGTTTGAGCTTCTTACATTGTTTATTCAGTAAATTTGAGTGAGAATGCCATCTTGATATTGTTTTTGCAGAGCTAGCTGTGCTTTACCGATGGCAAATTAGATGTTCGATGCTCTGATAAAGGTAAACAGGCTACTTTCTCGCTCAGTGTAGCCATGAGAAAGAATCAGACGTTACTGAGCAGCTGATATGCATGAGCATGCACAATATCCTCAACATTGTAGGCCAAAATCCTCTTAGAGCCTTTGAGGATGTTGTACAGACTGCATATAGAAGATGTTAAAAGATGGTTTGTGAAGTCCTATTTTAAAACCTGAATTTTAGCTTGGTAGCCATCCCCATCTTGGATTGCAGCCAGAAGTAACCAAATTTGGAAGTGATGATGGAGTGCGATGTTATCAGCTCCATAGACTGTATAGGTGCACTGCTTAGTTACAGATACCTGCTAAATAGTACTACATAATATACAAACAAAACTGCAGAACAGAACATCACTCACTAAACACCGGCTTCTTGGACATGTTGTTAGTGCAATTCACTACATCAATCAATTAACCTTTCCAAAAGGCACAAAAGGTCCAGTTTGGTGACTCAGATGTGCAGAGGTGAAGCTTTCCAGACAGCTGCCGGCTACAGCTGCCTGTACTGGAATCCATGTATCTCATCCTGTAGTTGGGTTAAGGCCGGGAGGGGGGATTTAGCTAGAAAGAACAAAAACCTGCTTGTGTACCAGGCTCCAAACATGCAAATTATCCAATCTCAAGTGGCCACTTGAAGAACTGCAGTTTTTGGCATTTCCCAGATGGCTTCATTTCTGTGCTCGTAAGATTGCCCCATGGGATACTGTAGAGCAGCCAGTAAATCTGGTCTCACTTCAACTATTCTGGCATGGTAATATAACCGATATAAATGTAACTTATCTGCTCTTCCCAAAGATGAACCTCTGTTATCTAGGCCCAAGACGGATGGGGCAAGCTTGCAGGATGAAGCTAATTTGGAGCCATTATCACTGTAATGACTGTGTGGCACAAAACCAGGCCTGCAATTGTACAAAATCACAGGTTGAAGTAGAGAGAGAGTTCGCTCATTGCATTTTTTAACATAAAGTGCAACTGCACTGCTGATAATTTTATACTACCGGTTACATTGCTTTTTAATTTCCTTGTCGGCTTACTTCTCAATCTTAAATAAGAATTCCATATCTTCACGTGCCATCGTTTAATGTTTGGCAGATTGCATTAGATAACAGACACACAGATTCCAACACATACACAGATTTAGATAAAAGAAAGTTGGTGAGTTTATTTTTTCAGTCGCCTGACCCAAAAAAGACAGTCTGGACCACAGTGGTAGATACAGGGGTTTTCAAAGTGATGCTTTATTAGTGACATACAAGCTGATGGCCACCATTGTCAAATGATTCAGGTCAGACCATTTTGTCACTGAGGTTTCAGCCAACATTAAGGGCAAAACTGATAAAAATTTTGATGTTTTTGTAAAAATGTCAAAACACAGGCAAGGACAGTAAAAGTTGTACCTGTGACCCAGTTCATGATGAAAAAGATAAAAGGAGAAGATAAATCTTACAAGCATAGTAGAAAGCAGGGAAACGTCTGTGCACTTAAAGTAGTGCTGTCTTACCTTAGTTTGAAAATGATACATTATTACTATATCATAAATTTAAAAAAACAACAACGCAAAAAACAAACAGTGAATAGTTTGTATTTCACAAAATAAAAGCAGTACTTTCAACATTATTATTTTGCATTATTAATTATTTTACTGTTTGTTAAAAGTCCAAAAATACTGGCTGAAGTTTAATAAACTATCACGTTTTTAATGATTATTGTTATAAAGTGTTGCAAACAGATAACCAGTATTTACAGTAAACATTAATGTTACCATGCCGACACACTCAGTGTAAACATTCGCTCACCGACAAGTTCATCAGGTACACGTTGATAGTATTGCATTGGAATCTGTTTTTTCCTCTCAGAACTTCCTTAATTCTCCATGGCGCAGATTCAACAACATGTTGGAAACCTTGCTCAGAGATGCTGGTCCATGTTAACATGACAGTATCATTCAGTTGCTACATTTATATCAGCTCCACCATATCCCAAAGGTGCTCTGTTGGTTTGAGATCCAGGGATGGTTTTTTTTTTTCAAGGTGTCACTGGCACAGCCATCAGAAGATGAGTACACTTGGTCAAAAAGGGATGACCACAGTCAGCAACAATGCTCAGGTAGGCTGTGGCATTTACTGTGGTGTGCTGCTTCAAAAGTTGACAAGCGATGTATTCAGAGATAGTCTTCTGTATACCTTGTTTGTAACCGTTCTTTACTTGAGTTACTGTTGCCCTCTTATAAGTTAGAACCAGGCTGATCATTCTTCTCTGATCTCTGACATCAAAAAAGCATTTTTGCCCAGAGAACTGCCACTCACTGGATATGTTCTCTTTTTCAGACCGCACTCTGTAAAACCTAGAGATGGTTGTGTGTTTTTAATAGTCAGACGAGCACATCTGGCACCAAAAGCCATGTCACATTTAAAGTCACCTAAATCTCCTTTTCTTCCCCATTCTGATCCTTGATGTGAAATTCAGCAGGTCCTTTTGACCATTTCTGCCTGTCTGAATGCACTGAGTTACTTCAATATAATTGGCTGATAAGACCAATGATAATTTGTGATAATGAGCGGTAGTGTGGCCAGAGTGTCTGCTAGTACAGATAGAAATGAGATAATTAGCATTAGCTCAGAATGGTGGAAATGTCCTTAATCTTTTCAGTTACACCATTCGTATCTGGCGTGCTGGTATCATAAACCAAAGTCGTTTAAAATTTAACCCTGTGGATACAGAACACTTTGCATTTTATAAGATAGCTGAAACATTACAGCTAGTGCAAAGATCACCCACAGACTCACCATGCAGGCTTACAGTTCATGAAAATGTAAACTAGATCAAATGCAATGCAATTTGCAAAAAACGGAGCTTCTTCTTTAAGCAGACAAGTAGTGTTCATGCTTGTAAGTACAGCCACTCATGCCAAAACATGGTGTGTTGAGCTGCTGCTTTGATAGTCATCATTTGCAGTCCTGCAATCCTTTATTTTTTTCTTTAACCCTCATGTTATGTTCTCTCTTATAACTTAGCCACTTAAGCAACAACACCTTTTTGTGGAAAGTAACTTACATTATTAAAGATGTTGTGGAAGGACACATGCATATCAATGCGCACATTCACCACACTTGGTGTTCTCTACTTTATAACTCAAAGTAGTACCACTAAACAACATATTGCTTTTACTAAATACATAACACCTCATATCAAAGTTCAGTGTAGTGTACAGTGTGATCTTACCTATGACACTATGTTCACTATTTTTTTTTTATTATGCCTGGTAAAGGAGACTGTAGTATTGATTTCTTTTTTCCCAAAAAGAAAACAGTACTTGAACATTTCTTCTTTCTAAAGGGTAAGAAAGGAAGTATTGACTGCTAATCTTAGCTTGGTAAACCATACCAGAGGGAGGTGTCCTTTCTGTATTACCTTCACTTCTGGTTCCTCTTTTCTGCTGCCAGAAAACACAGCGCTGAACACTTATCAGAGGAAGAAGCAAATTTAAGTTGCGTAACCAATGAAGAGAAACGAATGAGGCCAGTGACTTGCTGGTATATCTCGGCTGGTGTCAGTCAGACATGTTTTGCTGAACATTGTGAATCTAAATTCAAAAGTTGGTTCTGTCATAAATAACACAGTGTGTATGAGTTTTTTGATGAGATTTTTATTGGGAACAAAGAGCATTCCCCAGACATCATCCAGATAGTCATTATTAAACTGAGCCATGCTTAATTCATTAATGTGTTTAAGTCATTAATGAGCTCATTGAATGTGTAATAAATTGCAGCAAGGTCAACAATATTTAATACCATACTCATGTAGCATTTAAAACACTCACTTGTTATACCTGTCACGCTTATTATTATACTCATTATGTGACTTTCACTGTCACAACCCCAGTCAAAGAGAGAACTGGGTCTGCATGGCTGATGATAATTTAAAGTGTTACACAAGGACATCTGGCAAAACTAAATGGACACAGGGCCTTATAAATGCACATGTTAACAAGGCTGATTCTGTATTCAAAACAAAAATGTGTCTGAGCATACATCCCACAATTTGCAGAAATTTATAGCTTTCCCACAAGTTGGAGGAAACAAGTCCTCAAAAACGAGAATGGAATAAAAAGTTCATGCTTTATTATCGTCAGAATCATTTCTTCAGTGTCTTCTTTTGGAGGGAGAACATCGCCACTTCAGTATTGATAAACTGTGTCATCGATTCCTTTGTATAAGTCTCAGTTATTTATCTCTCCAACCTTACAATTTTCCCTGACTGTTTACTCTCTGAACAGGAAACTAGTCAGTCTGATGTGCCCTGGCATTAGAAAACAGAAATGAAGATCTTGGAACTGAGGTGGATTTGGACTCCGGGGTGGTGCCACATTTGTGCATGTCAAAAATACAGAGACAGATGGGGAGAGATGATTGAAGAGACTTAACCCTCATGTTAGGTGTCAGCAGACAGACAAAGCGATGTTTGTTCATTATTCTTTGAAGAAAGAGCTGAAGAACTGTCGTACCACTTCAGATCTTATTTAATCGTTTTATTGATTTTATTTTATTCTGATTTTTTCCCCCTCTGTCATAGAATCTCATCTTCTTGCCCAGTGACCACAGCATTTTCCTTGTTTGGGGAGAGACAGAGTACACTCAGAGGCAAACTCTAACTGTAGCCAGTATCCTTGGTAATTGGAAACCTCATTTAGCTGGAAAGTGATGCACAACAGTCACGTGGCTAGGAGTTGTAAATATTAACACATGGGCATGCATCTGCCAAGACAAATGTTGTAAATCCTCCCCAAGGATCACAGTTAGCTACTAATGTTAGCTCTGGTGAGGAGAATGGCATTGGAGCAATGCATTTATAAGAACCTTAGACAGGGTTTTAAAATGTCTTCGTGTATATATCAAGCAAAAAGAGCTGTGGTCTTGTTGACCATGCTCATGAAGAGTAAAGAAGGCAGCAAAACTGGTGTGCATGTTTACTTCATTCCAGATGCAATGTGCCCAACAGATATAATTTTCTACAGTGGTTGAATTATTACTACTGGACCTCATGCAGGGTCGTGTTTGAGAGGTGATTTAAAATGAGGTAATTTCTTCTTTTGTAAAAGTTCTACATCAAAACCCTCAACCATTTCAGTTTTGGTGCATGGGTTTGTTTGCATGAGACTAATTTCCTGGAAATATATCACATGAAAATATCAATAGTCCTTTACATCATGTCACAGCCAATCTTGTCCTAAATAACACCCAATTATTTGCAATAGTGTGAGATGACAGTGGAAAAATACCTAACAAACAGGACTCATAAAATGTACTGCCTAATGAACGACAGGCACACACTGTAATGTGTGTATGCAACTTGGCCTTAGGTGCCTTAGGTTTATTTGTCCCCAAAAGAATGACTAATCACGATACTTTCTAATGATGATGAAAGGTAACTGGTTTTATAACTGTCCTGGAGCGTGTTCCAAGGCACTCAAAGTTGAGTTGAAAAGCCAGCTCTTCTGGACGAGATAGGCAATTTGATGGTAATGGTGCGCACTTTCATGTAGTTTCTTCTCTGAGGCATTTGTAGTGTTGCAAACCCACTCATAAAGGGACAGATAGATAAAGGACAAAAGGTAAACCAGTTCTGTTGGAGAAGCGTCAGGAGAGATTGCTTAAAGGCTGTTCAGCCACATGTACTGGAATGTATGTGCACTATAAGAGTTATGCAATTGCTACAGCACTTTTATTTAAAGGCAACGTGTTCTACTTGGGCTTCAAATCCCGGCTCTTCAAGTAACCACTACTGTTGCCAGGGGAGATGTGTGCCCTCTATATTTTGGTATTACAATGAGAAACTAATTTGCATGAAGATAAATGTGCAGTTACTATGGGCAAGGCCAAACAAACTGAGAAACTAATTACACATTGCTCTGTTTTGACTTGTTTTACACATTGTTTGATCTGTCTGACCTTGGTTTGAAGAGATCAGGACTAAAGTTCAGCCTGGTCTTGTGAGGAATAGAGAAGCCTTATGGTCACACCGTGTTGACGTGATCAATGCTGCTCTATGAGACACAGCTTTAATACAAATATGTGCTTGTGATGGCTTGGCATTTTGTCCTCCCTTCTTCTGTTACAAAACTCATCTCTCCTCATTACAAAAACTGCCTGCGATAGTTGAGCCTTTTCGCTCATTGGTTATAGCGTTGCCGTTAATCAAACATTAGATGACTGCAAGAGCTGTTTTACAAATGAGCAGGTATTCTTTAAGATTTATGAACAATAACAGTCAGATGTGTTTGTGTAAGTTACCGTAAACGCTAAAAGAGTTATCTTCACACATGAGAATTTGAGAAAAAGGAAGGAAAGTAATGAAAGACTTCTTTTTTGCCTTCTCTCAATGCCTTTTGTGCCTCCTATTCCACATCTTCCTGTGTATGTGTGTGTTCCATGTCTGTCTTTTACTTGCTTCCTTTCGTACTCTGAAGGTTATTTACTTTGCTTGACATGTGTTTTTACTTCATGCGTGTTTTTGCTTTTCCTGCCCTTGTTATTGCCTGCTCCGGCCTGATTGTGTTTACTTCTTCCTTGTTACCCCACTCTTCCATGTGAGTATTTAATTTGTGTGTTTTATCCCTTTGTCAGTTTGTCAAGTCGTCCATGTCCTGTTCTCTATTTTTGAAGACTGTGAGACTTTCTCATGTCTCACAGTCTGCCTGTCTTCCCTGAGTTATGGTTTTTAGTTCATTACCTTTTTGGACTTCATTATGTTTACGTTTTTGGATTCTCTTAGTTGGATCATTTCTTTTGGATTTTCTTGTGTCCTCAGTTTTGTTACTTTTCCAGCCCAATTGTCTCTTTTGTATCAGCATGTGGGTCAATTTTTTAAACTTTACCCTAATTTCTAACAGTACAGCAAAGGCCCAATTGGCAAATTCCTGGTCAGTTTGCCTTTTTATTTCAGGGACTTTGATTTCAGTGAAAACACCTTTGTGAGGAGTTAGACAGCATGTTTTTGCCAGAGGGAGGTGGAAATTGACACCCTTGTCTCTCACAATCATGCTCCAGTATCCACATTAGCTTGGGACTTTGACACCACTCTGCACCTGTGGTGGTCAGCAAGCCCAACCTTCTTTCTCTATTGGCCAACTGTAAGACTGTAGTGAGTCTACAGTATTTTAGTTTCAGTTTACAGACACAATGCTAACTTAATCTGTGTCTACCGATGGCACCCATATGCCTATATTCCTGACTCTTTACATAGGCTGTTCACCTTTTCCTGAGTAAGTTGACAAGATATCAGAGTTGTTTAATGGCTCCTCACTTGATTCAGTTGGAGTCCAGCTGCTTTGATTTTCTGCCTTCTATTCATCCCTCATCTTCCTTCGGGAATGTTTCTGTCCTGTCTTTTGTCTGTCTGAAAGTTTTCTCTGGTCCCCTCCCAAATGGACCAGAAGTGACATGTTAAGCCTCATGTTCTCCTTAAATTGCAGGCTGTCTGAGTGGTGTCTAAAAAAACAATGTGGGCTTTATAGATAACAGATCAACTTTGGTCACCTTTATGGCAGAAACCTGGTCTTGTTAGGAGAGAAGGCATCCATCCCACTTTGGATGGAACAGCTCTCATTTCTAGAAAACTGGCCCAATTTATTAAACCCACCCAAAACATGACTATCAAGAGTTGGGACCAGGAAGCAGAGTTGCAGTCTTACATGCCTCTGTGCAAAAAAACAAAAAAAAACAAAAAAACAAAACACATAAAAAGAACAATAGTTCTACAGCATCTACATCTGCACCCAAGAGTAACACAGTGAAATGTGGATTAATAAACATTTGGTCTCTTTCTTCCAAGTCTTGGTTAGTACATGAATTAATAATTGGACCAGGTGACCCTGAATCCTCCCTTGGTTATGCTGCAATAGATGTAGACTTCAGGGGGATTCCCATGATGCAGTGAGTATTTCTTCTTCAGTTATCTTTCTCACTCATTACGTGTTAATAGACCTCTCTGCATTGAATGATTACCTGTTATTATTCTCT
Source organism: Aulonocara sp. 'chitande type north' Nkhata Bay (assembly GCF_057382095.1). Classification (NCBI taxonomy): domain Eukaryota; kingdom Metazoa; phylum Chordata; class Actinopteri; order Cichliformes; family Cichlidae; genus Aulonocara; species Aulonocara sp. 'chitande type north' Nkhata Bay. The sequence goes on from NC_141345.1 coordinate 20,677,365, forward strand.
GGCTCTCTTCCACAACATGTTCTTGTACTGTCTTCCTCTCCTCACCCCAACCGGTTGCAGCAGATGGCCACCACTCCCTGAGCCTGGTTCTGCTGGAGGTTTCTTCCTGCTAAAAGGGAGTTTTTCCATCCCACTGTCATCAAAGTGCTTGCTCATATGGAGTCATAACTGTTAGGCTTTTCTCTGCATGTATTCTTATAGGGTCTACCTTTCAATGTAAAGCATGTGGTGATGGCAGATTTTCAAGAATTTGCCATCACTGCTGCTCTCCTGACCAAACTTCAGAGGGATTCTCATCCTGTTAGGCTTTATCTTTCTGGTCAAGCTTTTTACCTCCAGCCCAAACTCATGACACATCAGGCAGTAGAAATATGAATGTGTACATCATTTGTAAATTATGCTGTGTATTTTGCACATTCACTGTAACCTCAATTTGTATACAATATTATCAGGAAGGTAAAATACGACATATGCTCTCCTTCACCACTGAATGAAAGTGTTTGTGAAAGTGTTAAATGAGTTTTATGACTATATGGTCAACAGTAACCATATCCATATAATGCATGAACATATGTGAAAAACAGCCGGATGTCATAACATAAACCATATTCCAGATACCAGCATAATGGTGACTGGAAGGCCTGAACCACACCTTCCTAAGGTGGGAGTCAACTAATAGAACCACTACTTCATAAACATGGAGTGATTATGAAAAAGTGGTATCCAACATGTGTTACAAAGTGACATTTCAAGCTATCACATCATTTTGTAAAGCGTTTGTTCCTGACAATTTCACTTTGTGTGTGGACTGCATGTGCCTGCAACCAACAATAGACTTATCATTTGTGATATATTTGTATTTGTTCATTTTTGCATTTCAGCTTCTTCTTTTTTTTTTACATTTGTTAAGTGGTTTATTTTTTGCAAAAGTACAAAAAACTCAACCCATATGGTATGCTTCGGCCAAAGGGAGAACATGTATCAGTGATAACGTTTAAATCTCCCAGGGTCAGAAATTCAAAGGGCAAGAATACAATGTGCTATTGTGAACTTGTAATGTGTTCACCCTGTTGATAGCGCCACCATTTTCTCATGACCCTATTTCCTTGACGGCAAGGGTCAGAAGTTGTGTTGCTCCTACAGGTTTTATAGTCCCTGACTGAATGATTAGAATTCCAAGATGTACCGAGGCAAACAAAGCTCTTCCTAGTTCATTGGAAACCTAAAACAGCTGATTATAATCAATTATCCACTCTGCGTAGCATTGCGTCGGATATATTTAATTACAAGAGGAGCTATTGTGTAGACAATGTCACACTTGAGAGGAAGCAAGTAAGAGAACAACGCTGGAGGAAGAAAATTAAACTGCCAGTAAACATGATTAATTCAAGTGGAGGACATAATCAGTTTTCTTTTTTTAACGCAAAAACAGGCAACACACGTTTTTTTTATGTAATGAGCATCTCCCTGTGCTGGCTGTGGCTGAAGTCAAAGCTGTGCACTAATTTCCACATTAGTTGTCAAGATGCTCAGCCCCTCCCCATGTCTACGTGTTCTCAGGCAAGACACTGATACCCAAGTTAATTCAATTCCAATTTAATTTTATATATATATATAGCACAGATTCACAGCAAGAGTTGCCTCAAGGAGCTATTACCCCTGATGTTAAGCAAGTACCTTGCATGGTAGCTCTGCTACCATTGGTGTGTGTGTTCATATGGGTGAATGAGAAATACATGGTAAGGTGTTGTGTCGAACATCTAAGGTTAGAGGGTGTCATGTAGGTGTGGCTGCGGTGCTCAAGGATTTTCAGCATATCCTGACATTTCATTATCTGCCCATATAAGTCATTCTTGGTATTTTCAAGTCAACTTTATGAATCAAAAATACTAATTGTGTTGGGGGATCAGAAAAACAGCCGATCAAATGCCATAGCCTCCTCAAGTACAGTACAATTAGTTTTATATATCGTTAACCTTTTCACTAGTTGAACACCAAATGCCACAGCACAGAGATTCACAATGATGCAGGAAACGCTTGGTCAATACACGTGAAGATTAATAGCACCTGAACCTTCCTCCATAGGACAGTCAACATATAAGGGTTTATTATTGCCCTTAGAAAAGTTGTAAAAAGTGTGCAGTGACACTAACAATTTTGGGGTTGGAAATGTGCAGTTATGAAGTGTATACCTAGTATTATTATGTTATGTTTAAAACCAAAAACCAAACACAAAACAATCAATTATTATTTAAGTTAAAGCATTTTAAGATGTTTAAACAAGGTGTGGCTTGTTTCGTGGTAAATTTCTTAATTGTTATGAAATGGATTCTTACAGATTCATCAGGTGACATTTTCTTATATTTGGCCTGTTAGCCATGACAGAACAGGATGTGTTGCATAACGTACTCATCCTATTGGGCGTATTAGTTTCAATATCTACTAATTATTACATAAAGTTTATTGTTTAAGTCACTATCAGTGATTTAAACCTCATTATCAGTAAAGTGATAGTGAAGTTTGAATAACAGGGCAAAACTGCAATTAAAAGCTTGCAGTGTTACTACTGCAGTTACATGGTTACATACACAGTGCATTCACTCTGTGCTGTGGGCGTTATCAACTCACCCTTGACAAAGACCCATTTCCTTACAGCAGCTGTTTCAGTCTTGATGTATTGTAGAATGACACCAAATCTGTCCTACTATTATAGTGATACTCTGACAATTACTAGAAACAGTAGTTATGTGGGTATTGATTTAAAACATGTACACAAAAACAGGTTTTTCAGTTCCCTGATTTTAGCAGCTCTTACTACATCGCATCAAAATGGAACACAGCTTTTGGTAAGGACTTCATAACTTTGTATTTTGTTTTTATGACAACATAGGATAATATTTCCAAATGACTAAGGTCGCAAAATGCAACCAGAGTGGAACGCTTGTGGTTTGTTTTATATAATTGTAACTTTTACCTGTTGTTATATAGGTAAAAAATATTATGCCGTAACAGTAGGCTAAAGGCATTACATAAGCTTGTGTGACATGTAATGTAGACATTTATTTCACTGATCGATCCAGTGGAATAAACATATATAAACAGATGGATTGCTAACAGATACAGGAATGACATGTGTGCATCAAAGGAAGACTTTTTAAGAAGAGACTTTTCACTTATAGTACTTTCAGTTTAACAGGTTTTTCCTTTGGATCTCCCGCAGTGGCAGGAGGTAGAGGAGGTGGTCCTTACAATCAATCAGCCAAGTTTAACCAATCAGAAGTAACTGAGCGTTTAACAAGGGAGCTCTAAATAGACATAAGCTGAAACAGTTTGTTTTTAAGACATTCACTGTCTGTTGTTCTTTGATTCAAGTAAAGGCATTCTAGTGGATTACCAGATGAAAATGAGCCTAACAGGTTCCTTAAGTCAACTGAATAAATCTAAAAGCCTATTGTGTAATAACAGATCTCCAGAAATGCCTTAAATACCCCAATCTCACTATAGCTGATTACTCAGTGTAGAAATATTAGGTGTACATCAGAGTCTTTCCTTAATGTCTGCCACTCTCTCCCCAAACCATTTTTCCACAAGGGCCAAGAGGAAGCCCACCCACAAGCCTTTCAGCAGATGGAAATGACCTTTCCAGATTGCCCCGCAGGAGATATAATTATCACAGCCGCCTTGGCTCTTAGTGGAAGTGGTTTCCAGTGGTCGCTCATCATTACAGGAACACAGAAACCTTGAACAGGAATGAAAAGAAACATGGCTCCCAGTCATAAATGCACAGTAAGTGAGCACAGGTCATATCTGTCAGCCTACATGATGCCAAAAGTACAAGGTCTGCAACTGATTAGAGTCTGATCAAAGTACTGAATAACTCTGCTCTCCTAGTTCAGTTTGGTTATGCTGATTTACTGCTGTGGCTCAGAATCACACTGGTGTTTCTATGCTGAATGCAGAGAGTGAGAGACTGACATAAAAGTCTAAATACAGCTAAAAAGTTACACTGCTGCTGCAGCCTAACCAGGGGATGAACTACTGATGACAACTATGTGCCAAGCAGCTAGTGTGAGGCATGACAAGCATTTAAAAAGATGCAGTCAAACGGATGGGAAGTTTGAATCTTCCTTCTGGTCCCAGGGCTTTTAAATAAGCTTTGTTCAGGGAATTCATGGATAGTGAGTCTGACTGAGCAATGAACAGACCTCTTTGGTCTCAGAAAGTTCTCAAGCTGTGAACAGAAAGAAACACTGTTAAGTGAAAGAATGAGTGAGGAACAGAGATGCAGGGGGCTGCAGTAGGATGTGTCCTACTGACTATTTAAAAAGGAAGGGGAATTCCTTGTGTGCAGGAATTTGTGTGGATTTAGCTCAGTTCTTTCCTAGTACAAGGCCAGCTGACGCAAAACAGTTAATGACCAGATACAGCACAGGCGGTGTTTCAATGCTAACTGTTGACTGATGCTTCAGGAGTTGCAAATTTTACAGGCGAATTAAGGTCATGCAAAAATAAAAAATAAAAATTTAAAAAATCAAACATTAAATATGATAGAACACTTGACGTCTTGGTTAGCTTTCTCTCTGTATAAAGTCAGTGGAAGCTTGTTTGCAACCATGACCCACGCTGTTGCCACATGACTTAATCGTGGATCCTTCCAAGAACTGCATCAAACAAAAATTTATATTTTTCTGATAGATGGCGGTGCTCAGGGGAGGATTTCACATGTGATGCAAGGTGCTGCATTTAAGGCGCTGACTGAACTGTGTCACAGTTGTTTTGGTTTTTTTGGGGGGGTCACAACATACAGGTGTGCGCATGAAGGTGTACTTGGGTCCTGGTCAGGTGTCGGCATCTCTGTGTCTTATGCCTGCATTTGTGCCGCGTATAGCACTTTATCTCCCTGTTCCATAGGGCACATGATACCTCTTAGTTACAAGCAGACACCATATGCATTTCCACCAAATGAAACCGTGTACGCCTGAGTGTTCCTGATAGCTGGCAGTTCAGACCAGGACAGCACGGGGCCAAAATTATTCTGGGCCAGAGGGAGACTATTTATACCATAAGCTATTTCTTATCACATGGCAGAACTTGAGAAATTACAATCACTTAGTTTTAAGTGTGGGCATACGATACTCAGGTTATGGAGATCTTGTTTTACAATACTTTGCATTAAAAACGTTTAATGTTGTACTTTTCCTATAAATAAAAGCAAAAGTTGTTGTAAAATGTAACATTTATGCTAGTGTTGGTGCATTTCAGGTTGACCACATCAGGTTTAGAATAATGGTGAAAAAAAAGGAGTTAAGAGCTAGGCCGTCTGCTAGAGATTTCTAAAAGCTATTCACTCACTCAAGGGTCTTATTCATCAACTGACAACAAAAGCAAAAAAAAAGAAAAAAGGAAAGCTATGGAATAAAAAATCGAAAAGTCCTGGAGGGGAAAAAAGGAAAAGCAAAGTTTAGCAGTGTGTGGCAAAGCAATGTCATAGGGCCTAGTTTGTTTGTCTCTTCAGCATGTCAATATCACATTTTTACTGCTCATTTTTCTTCGAGGTGCTATTTTACTCAGTTTTCTCAAGCATATGGAGTTTTTTAATGTGCTTTTCCACAACAAAAGTACCCTGTCTTTAGCAGTTTTATCAGTGTTTAAACTGGCAAAAATATATCTGTCAGTCACCACCTCTTCCAGTATTTATGACCTAGCACGAGCCAACAGGAACCAATAGAAAGGTGTCAACAGGTCTGGCTGGTCTGCTGAGTGGCTCCTGTAGTCGGAAACCAATCTGTGAAGTAGTACAACACAGATTTCCATACCTGACACCTCCAAAAAATTCTACTATCTGCGCACGTATGTAGGCCATGTGTTGGGGCTTAGCATGCACAGTGTATATCATTTCTGAAACCCGGGGAAATTTAAATTACTTTAAACATTCAAAAGGAAAAGAGGCAGCTGCAGCTCTAAGTTACAACTCTGAATTTAAAGGTAAGGTTGCACTGGAAAGCTGAATGTAACGAAGCCAAGTGAACATGTGCCTGAGCAACACTCGAGAGTGCTCTGGTAATTGTGTTACCGAGATGCTCTTTTACCACATACTCTTTCTTCCTGCAGGTGTCAAGGCAGCCTTAAATTGCTCACATTTCTATTATACAACTTCTCTTTCACTAACAACCTGAGCCAAGGAGTTCGCCAAATGAGAACAGCATCGACATTAAAACTTAGAGCAAGTTACACTAATAGATGTGTTCATTTGTACAGATATGAGTCATAAAGTCTTAACTTTAATCTTTAATGATGGCAACCAGCCTTTTGCAATTCTATTTTTCCTGAAGGCATCATTATTGCCACAGTGCAAACATCATATCAACGCTTGCTTACAGTACATTTGCATTCTCTCACGTGCACATTAGAAGCACTATATCCGCTCATTACATATGGAAAGTGTCCTAAATGAGTGTGTTTGGACCGGTTTGGGATTTAGCTTGATTTGGTAGTAAAAAGCATCCCCTACATCCCCTTTTTCCCCCCTTTCAATTGATTTGTGAATTCAGTTGTGGATGAGGATGACTCACTCCGCTCTTTTTCACTCACCTTTATTGCTGTTCTGCCTGGTTGCTATGCCCACATAAATGCACACAGAGAGCAAAGGGTTAGGAAAAGACACGATCTGGCCTTGTCATCCTTTACTTAGTAGAAAACCTAAAAGCAAAACGACAAAAGAGCCACAATTAAAGGCTTCCCGGGCAGAGAAGACACTCAGTGAAAGGCTTGAAAAGAACATAGCATTTCTTAAAAATAAGGAATTTTTTTTTTTTTAAATGGTGCCATTAGGAGCACAATATATCTCATCTTCCTGGTTGCTAACTGCTTCTGAAATGTTTTGATGTTTATTATTATTATTGAAACACCACTCTGTAAGCTGCACAACCAGTTAGTGGACTTCTTTTTTCTAACCAAACTGTAATCAAAGGCAATAATGATTTTCATTTTCAAGTCATATCCCAGTACTCAGTTGTCCTCCAACTCAAGCCAATCAGACCCATGTGGAGATTAAGGCCAAGAACTTGGTGTGGGGTGCGACTTGAAAGAGTTCCACATCAAAACACACCACTACCTCACTCGACTAGAGGAGATAAAAATCTACTGATCTCGTATCTCACTGTGTCATCACTGCTAAACACATTTAAAACCTCTGAGTTACAGTTTGTGTAGCATTTATAAGCTAATCTTTGGCTATCTCTCACAGGCCCTTATTGATCAAACATGTCTACTTTTTTATTCTTTCTTTATGCTAAAATGTGAAATAAAGATTTCTTCTTTTAACCAGTGTTGGGGTCATTACTCAGTATTAACAAATACTCGTTAATGTCCTTAAAAGTAACACAGCACTTTACCTAATTATTTGAAAGTAATGTGATACACTAATCATTACATTACCACCTCATTACTCCAATAAATGAACTGAATCACATTTTCTCATGCTTACCAGTTAACAATATCAACCTCAGGCTACATTTCCACACACTAAGACAAATCACTAAGCTGACAGCACAACACAATGATGAAACCACACTAAAGACTTCACAGCGACTGTGAACAGGTAGAAATGGAGGCTGCAAGCATGATTGCTCATCACTGCCTTTGTTACAGGTCTGAGTACTGGGCTGGGGCTGACACAGGTTTATCATCACTGTGTGTTCTTGGTTAGTTTTGTGTTAGCATGGTTTCTGTGCACATGATTGCAAAGAGCTGAAGTTGTGTTAGCAGTATAATGTGATTGTTTCTGTCCTTGAGTTTACACTTTACTGTCATGCTCTTGTCATTATGTGCAGTAAAAATAAGAGTAAAGTGTCCCTATATATTTACTCCTTAAAGGCTGTAGACCACTCCACCATTTTCCTCCTCCTGCAAACAAACTGAAATCCACTAAATGTCTCACAGGTGTGCAAGAAGAAAAGAATGTTTGTTTCCTTGTAATTATACTACTCAGGATTTCTATGTGTATCCCATATACTCCAGGGTCCTAGGCTTTTGTATCTCTGATTTTTGGAGTCTTGTTTATTATATTTTTATGTCTTTGTCTTTTGGTTACTTCCTGTTTCACTTTGAAGGTTAGTTTTCTGTTGTTTCTTGCTTTGGTTTTGCTTTCTGTTTTCCCCACCTTTATTCTTGTCAGCCCCACCCTAAAAGTCTTCACCTGCACTGATTTTTTTGGGGGGCTGTGCAACCTGTCTCAGGCTGGCTAATCAGGCCTTTGTGTTCCTCCTCATGCCCTCTCTTGCCCTGCATTGAGTGATTTCCTTGAGACTTCATGTTTTCTTTCCTTTTCCAGTTTCAAAATTGATAAGTGATCATCTGCCAAAAGGTTATTCTTGATGTTCCTGAATGTATTTTCAGTGTCCGAGATACTGTAGATAGATCAATACTTTGTTGATCCCACAAACATGATCAATTTTAAAAATAGTACTGTGTACAATAAACAGCAAAAACACAATAAAAAGTGCCAGCAGTGTCTAGTAAGGGCTTTGTACTATGAGATCAAAGAGAAAAAAAAACATATATACAACAGTAATAAACAAAGAAAAGTAAAAATTAAGTTAAAAAACATTAAAAGTAACACTGACACTGTGTCAGAGTAGTAGTAGCAATAATAAATAGTATATACACTATAAAAACAGCTCCATGAAGATATAGTACCAAAGTATTGGATCACATCAATGATCTTTATGCTTATAGCCCTGTTTTCTTAATAAGTTGTAGTCAACAGCATTTATACATAAAATGCAGAAATGATCTGTTTTGTCAGCTATCTTATGACTGCTTTATTGTCCCTACTCTCTACTCTACATTATTATCGATCTTGCCCTTCTTTGCCACTTCAAATATATTTATACAGCTGGTATTTTGTGTTTGTTGCAATGTCTGCTCCTTTTTTGGCCTGGTCTGTGTTATAAGGAGATTTTTAATCTCAATGGGACATTTTACAAGGATCTAAAAAATCCCTCTGCCAAAAGCTGATTGCAGATTCTACCTTGTGATGGAAATGTTCTTTCTGGTTTCCAAATGGCTTCATATCATGCATGAGAGATGTGTTTGGCAGATTATAGGTCAACAAGTCATTTACAACAGTTTAAATACCAGCAATCACTTTTTGGCAGATGATCACTTTTTGGTCCAACACCAGCGTTCTTTCCTGGCTTCCAACCGGCTAAACTTCATTAATGTAGCCGCACTTTTCCAGTTTTACTGAACAAAGCACTTAAAGCTGACGCTTCATGCTATATTACTCTACAGTGCTTTACCTCTCTTTCAGTCTGTTTTATGTGCTTAACCTTTTCTTATATTTCCCACAAAGTAGCTTCAAACCCAGGATATGCTGAACTTGCTTTCTGGTACAGGCCTCTGTTTGGCTCATTCTGATCAGGGCTTTAAACTGGGTCGTTCTGCCCTGAAGTCTTCCATCTGTCAGTTGAGTTACACAGGTTAAAATAATGACAGTAACATGTTTTGATGTTATAAGTGCAGACTATATTTTTTTGTATTTTTTTAATGTCATCATATAAGGCAAACAGATAGTGGCACTGCAATAAGTAAAGGATTGCAGTTGGCCTACAGTATCTAACCTTGACATTTTACAAAAAAAAAAAAAAACAAGCTTAGGAACAGAATTCCTTGTACTGTGTTCAAGATTTGACATTACATCAACTGACATCTAATGCGTGAGGTTAGAGTTTTTTTCATTTGGCAGCTATAAGGCACAAAGGCTGTACCTGCTGCGGAGACTCAGGTCGTTTGGAGTGGAGGGCCCACTCCTGAAGACCTTCTATGACTCTGTTGTGGCTTCTGCTATCTTTTATGGCGTGGTCTGCTGGGGCGGCAGCATCTCTGCTGGGGACAGGAAGAGACTGAACAGGGTGATCCGAAGGGCCAGCTCTGTTCTAGGATGCCCTCTGGACCCAGTGGAGGTGGTGAGTGACAGGAGAACGGCGGCTAAGCTGTCATCCCTGATGGACAACATCTCCCACCCCATGCAGCAGACTGTGACAGCACTGAGCAGCTCCTTCAGTGGGAGACTGCGGCACCCACGGTGTGGGACGGAGAGATTTCGCAGGTCTTTCCTCCCCACTGCTGTCAGACTCCATAATAAAGACTTTAACTGATCAAGCACACACATCCATACATATGCAGTAATACTAAGTGCAATAATCCTTTCTGTCATCGTTGTATTTTTACTCAGTTGTATATAGTATTTGTATTTGTATTCTATTTTTATCTTATTGTATATTTATTTTATTTTATTCTACTGTATATAGTATTTTATTTTATTCTATTCTGTACAGTTGTGTACTGTATTTATTCTTATTGTATTCTAATTTTTGCCTCATAACTTTTGCACTGTCCACTCCTGCTGTGACAAAACAAATTTCCCACGTGTGAGACTAATAAAGGTTATCTTATCTTATCTTATCTTATATTTTGATTTTTATAGAAGCTGCTTACTGCACCATGGAAATGTATCCATACACTTTAATCAGTGAATTTTTAATCTGCACCTTAGGAACAGCTCACCTGTCTGTTCATTTGCTTTTACATCCCAATCAGTCATTTTTCAATGTGGAACATAATTTATTAGAAGTTATTAATTGGGCCCTGCGACAGACTGGCGACCTGTCCAGGGTGTACCCCGCCTCTCGCCATATGACAGCTGGGATAGGCTCCAGCGACCCTGAAAAGGATAAGCGGAAGCGAATGGATGGATGGATGGTTATTAATTGGTGTCCTATAACATTTCATCCAACCCTTTCTTTATAAGAGCCATAGGTGGGTTTTGTTGTTTGATGCTGCAGGTATGTCGATGGAAGCGAAAAACTAACTTCAATCATATTAACCGTTTGTCAATACTGAAAACAGCGAGATCAAACTGTAGCAACAATCAAACAACCACAACCTGCTGTGGCTGTTTGATGGAGCTTCCGCAACCTGGTGAGACAGGAGCTGCTGTCTGGAGGTTTCGTGTGGCAGCCGGCTTTGCGTGAAGGAGCTGCCTGTGAGGGGCAGTTTAGCAGTGGTGCCGAAACTGGTTGGATAATTGGCCTAAAGTAAGAATATAGTTAAAGACCTTGTTTTCTGTCTTTAAGTCATGCAGTTTTCCCCAGCTTTGATATGCTGCCAAAATATGTTTCTGACAGAGAACTCAGATCCTGAGACTTAGTGCTCACACTGACACATTATATCAACTGGGAACGCGCTTTTTGTTATTTTCGATACAAAATCTTTAATATAATCCCTTTTGACCCAAAGACGGAAACACCTACTGAGTTTCTAAATGAGTGGTTAAAATCATCAGTCAGTGACTTTTTCCCCCTTTAAACAAAACTTCACAAACCATAAAATCAACATAACATTTGACTCCAGTTGAAGTAAGAACTCTTCACAGAAGTTAGAAAATATGTCTTAGAGTTAATTTTAGATGTTCTTCTTTCAATATTTGTATATTTTCACAGTAAATTATTTATTTTATTGTACTATTTCTTTTTTTTTTAATCAGAGAGTAACACCATAAAACAAATTCTGTGAAGAGTAGCATCAGCCTTCTTTTAGAAACAACAACATATACATAAAAAGATAGCTATCACTGACATACTTAGAATTACAGCACAGATATTAACCATTAACCAGTGCTTTATTGCACCATTTGGCCCGTTTAAGGTCATTATAAACCACTAATTAATGTTTTTTCTGCATCATCATATTTTTATAGTACTAATCGTTTAAGTATAGCTTTTACCTCAATAACCTGTGCCTGACTGTGCATTGATAGTACAGGAGGTGATGTACTTGAGCTGTCTGACTATTATGAAATATATTTTATTGTGTGCTTCTGTTTATATGTGCTATAAAGAGATAGCACATTTGAAATATCTTATTAAGCAAATAATGTTATTTAGATGGGTATTTAAAGAAATACAAAATGGCAAACAATAAGAGTGTGAATAACTTAATTCAATTTTTCAAAAATTATATAAAAGAATAAAGTAAGAACTCCACACAAAAGTAAAATAATACTGAACAATGGTTATTTTACCCTTCTTTTAATGCTGATATATTTTTAGTGTAAATTTGCTTTTGCTTTATTTACGTATTTATTTTTTGTGATAAGCACTGGCTTCTTCTTTTGCATTTTTACAAGATATTTATATTATAATACATGCAGCATTAAATAGGGGCTTATTATCGTGTATATTAGCCCAGTGTAACCTTTTAAAGTCAGTTATAAACCACTTGTTAATAGGGTTTTTTTCAGTGCATGATCATATTATCAAAGTACTAATCCTTTAACAATGACATTTACCTAAATAAGTTCATAGTAAGTATAGCCGGTGATGTACTCAAATGGTGCTACCAAATAGACTATGTTCTCTTTATGTTGTGTCTTTTATTTACGCCTCAAGTTGTGTTATATTGTTGGAGTTTTCTTTCCATTTTTTAGGTTCCTTACTTTATAATCAGATGACTCCCTATGCGCAAGCTCTTGGCAAGGGGGGGGGGGGGGAATCATTTTCAACAGGAAGAAACCTTTTTTCATATTTCCAAAAATCTAAGAGCAACTGTAGTGCCTAGATTTGGTGTATAATTACCAAACATGTGTTTTTAGTTTATATAGTATCACAGACATTTTCTGTTCTCTGTTACGCTTTTATTGATTGGTCACTGAAAGGTTAGAGCATGAAAACAATGTGGATTATATGTCATAGCCTTGATAGCCACCACATCTGAACCACAATATGTCAGAATTAAAGCAGCAGCCTCCAGTGTTTGACTGCATTGAAAGTAAGTACAGATGGTGATGTACTGTAACTGTGTTACTATTGCTGTGCTATTATTTATTATTGCTCTCTTTATATGTACTATAAAGAGGTAGCACATCCAAAATAGCTTGTAACAGCTGTTATGTTATTTATATATTTATGTAAAGAAACACAAAATGGCAGGCATTACTAGTGTCTAAATAATTCAGAATTGCATCTTTCTAAATCAAGAAGTTCCTCTGTTGTTGTTTTATTTTTTTAATTAAAATAAACAATGTCTGGGCTACATCTTTAAACATTTATTCTATTCAACAATTATTCATATAATAGAAAATCACAAAAGCAGTCACCTCAGCATGATTTATTTCGTAAGGTACAGAACCTACAGTAATAGAGAAATCCCCAACAATGAGCAAACACTTGGCAACAGTGGGAAGGAAAAGCTCCCTTTTAAAAGGAAGTAATCTCCAGCAGAACCAGTCTCAGCGATCTGCTGTGACCAGTTGGAAGTGAGAGGAGGAAAAAAACAAATTATTGAGATCATTAGGTTGCATTCCCAGTCAGTGGTTAAAAAAAACAAAGTTAGCACAACCTCTGACATTTTGAAACTAACACTGTTTTATTTTTTTTGTATTTCCACAACACTAAGAACAAATGTACTGACTAGACTTGGTGTATAATTTCCTGACAGATGTTTTTAGTTTATACAGCATCACAGACATTGTCTCTTCTCTGTTACGCTTACATTGATTGGTCACTGAATGGCTAGAGCATGAAAACAATGTGGATCATATGCTATAGCCTTCATAGTCGACACATCTCAACCTGGTATATTTTAGACATGCTAGCTCAGTGGTTCCCAAACTTTTTTCGCTAGGCCCCCCTTTGTTTTACAAGAAAATCTTCACCATTCTTTGTTTTCAAACTCTATTGCAGTTTATTTCACTCCTCAAACATTTAGTGAATAATTAAACAAATAAAAGTAAACTGCAATAAATTACAGGTAGCAACAAAATAAACCACTAACTCTTTTACGTACACGAGTATTTTTGAAAACCCAGCGTTTTCTATGCGTTTGGACCTTTCGTCCACAATAAATGGCGTTTTGGATAACCGAAAACGGGGATTTTTAAAACTCCTGCTGGGGTGGAGATTTTTGAAAACAAAGTAATTTGAACACAAAATACTCCTGCTGTTAAATTTACTATCTGCAGGTTTTACACGCTTACATATTCACACGTAGTTACTGTCTCTCCATTTAGAAAGGCAGAGGCGTCAGTGTAATAATTTTACGTGTACTGTAGTTGTCTTTTTCCTGTGTAATAATATTCAACATCGCTATCAATATATTTTTCAAAAAATGCCTCTCTGTGCAAAATGGGTTCAAAAACATAAAAAAAAAACCTGTGGGATACTGTTTGTTTCCCAAACAGTTATTATTTGTATCTCACTGTAACTTGACTGCATAAAGAGGTAACATCGCCAAAATTTCAGTGTTTGTGAAGTAAAATCAAGAATGTGGGATACTATTTGTCCGTAATTTGCACAGCCCAGCGCGTGCTCCCCACGCAGGGAAAACAAATTCTCCTGGGGATACCTACCTTGGCACTTGTGCAGGTGAAGCCAAAGGGAAGATATGTTTCATCACATTTTGTAGTCTTTCGCTTGGAAAGAAGTTGGTTTGGAAACATATTTGGCTTTCCTTTCTTTTATTGCCCCCTCGCAATGGCTCTGCCCCCCCCCCCCCCACTTTGGGAACCACTGTGCTAGCTAATACTTTCTAACACCATAATCAAAACAACAAATTAAAGAACATTTTTTCTTGAGGAATAGTATTCACACTCCTTTAGAGCCCTGTTGTATTTGAGAAGTAATACCGAAAAAAAATCCAACAGAAAAACCAGAGTGTCTTGTAAGAATACAGACGCTGCTGCAACTATAATAATAAAACAAACACTTACATTTCTTGTGATATAAACCAAAGTCAGACAGCACACACTAGGAAAATGGATAAAATGAAGACAGGAAATGTTGCTGAGAGGATTTGTAGCTTTTGGAAAGTTAAATGTTTAGTCACTGGCGTACTAATTTTTCTGTAAAAGCCTGGTTTACGTCTGGATTTATACATTTTTTGTGCAGTCTAGTGCCACTTAAAATAATTGCATAACACACACAGAAGAGACGTCATTAGAGCCCTGACTAAGCATGAAAAATAGGACCTTATCACCCAACCCATGCCCCTATCTAGCTGATGAATTGTAAGTACTGGTAGGTAGGAGTAATAGTAACATTTCATAAAGCAGCACCACCTACAGAAAAAAACATTGCTCGATTGTACTGAAATAATTATGAAGTGTTACTCTTATTGTCCACATATAATACAGTAGATAGCAATCGAAGCCCTTACATGCACTTTGTGCCTGTCTGTAATTTTAAATAAAGCCAGCTGTGATAACAGTGGACCGAAACAAGGATCACTTTGATGAACTTTCCAGTCTTGCTTGAGGACAGGACATGCAGTGTTAACTTTACCAGCAGATTCCAGCCTATTCATTAACAGATTATGACTCAAGATCATCAGGGCAAAAGTTGTTAAATCATAAAATCATTTGGCTTTGCTCTTGAACTTGTTTTGTAGCAACGACATAGTAAAATTAGCATGACTGGCCACAGTGTACTTCTATGAGACATAAGCGTACGTGGATGAGGGAGACAGTAGAATGCGACAGGAGCCGGTCACATCAAGGTGCTTTGTGTTGTAAAGCAGAGAGTATAATAGAGAAAATATGTGTTAGTTTGAAGTAGAGAAAGTATCGGCATGCCGATGGAAACATTTTAAACCTCTCAAAAGTGCAGTACTCTACTTGTGCCATGACACTAACACGGCTAAATAAACTGTTTATTTGATGTTAACCCCATCAAAGTTTATATCAAAGCTCTGCTGGGACTTGAACAAAATTAGAAACTTTTCCACATTCCACACTCGTTTTGACAAAAGGTTTCAGAAAGAAGCCTCACTTTTCCAGTCTAAGCTCACTTACACTGTTCACTAATGGGTTTTCTCATATTTGATGCCAGTTAATAAACACAAATCTTGGATTTATTACATATGCAAATACACATTTATTATACTGCATCAGTTAAGAGCTAAATACTTCACCAAAGGCGGTAAGGAATAAATATTTTAAGCTTGCCCATGTACACTGTTTATACTAAAACATCACCCCTGATTAAATGGGCAGACAGAGAATAACTAAACATGTCTTTCATAACAGAGGTTCTTTTTGTATGTGCCTTCATTCCATGTGCCCATCGTGCTAGCTTAGCTAATGACATCTGCCCTCTTTACTCTAAACCCTGTAATTAACTTGCCATTTGTGTCGTTATTCAGCTTGCACACAACTTTTTAACATCAGTGATTGCACTGTATAGTTTAGATAACTTTACTTGTGTTGTTTTACACATAATTGTTCCTAAGATTATGCCTGGAAATTTTTTAAGAGCACTTGCTTATCTTCAGTGCTAGTTTTAAACTGGGAAAGTTGTTTTGAAGGCGCACTATTTATCGTCTAACAATTCAGAGACCTGGTTTATTTGTCTCCAAAATGATTTTTGCTTTGTTTTTTTGTTGCTGTTTTTTTTTTCCTTTTAATTTTCCGGTTATACATATAAAAGAGGGGCACTGAGTTATCAGTTTATCTGAAGCACAGACAAATGGCTGCTATTAACCAATGCATGATAGGCTTTGGGTTTTCTACCCAGGTTCTGTTCCAAGATTGGGAGTGATGAATAATGTATCTTTTTAATTCAGAATTTAACTAAAAGATGCATTAGCACAATCTCTTATATTAGTGTTGTGTTCCGGAGGAGAGTGGATATAATTATAGAATCTGATTGCGCTCCATCTTCGCCATCATCTCTGACGTGTTGTTTACGAAATACGAATCAAAGGCATAATAGACTGGCATGCACCTGATCACTCACCTGCATATAAATGGGAATATTTAGCAAGAGCAGAACTGAATCCCAAAGAACCTGTGAGTGAGAACAAGAACAAAGAGGCAGGATGTTCCAGGACCTCCTTTTTTCTTCTTTTTTCTTCATCTTTTTTATTCCCACAAACCATCTAATTATAACCAATGAACTGGAAGATGTTCATTCTTAACAGGTTTTGAACCTTTTTTTTAAAAAAGAAAAAAAAAAGAAGAAGAAGCCAAATGTTAAGTCCAGTATTTCTGGCTTTGGATGATGCTTTTGCTACTAATATTCTTTGTGACTTACGGCACACAGAGATAAGAAACTGTGTGCGAGGTGGGGCTGCTGCAAATATTATGGTAAATTACTCCAGAGTTTGTCTGATGTTTTATTGTGTTTTTTTAAACACAGATTATACAGGATGTTGGCCTCTTCCTGACAGCGGTTGCTATAGCAGCAAGATTGCAGATGTACCCACTTAGAACGTTTTGTATATAAGAAAACTAAAACTCGCAAAAACCCCTATAAAACCAGGCAAACTAAACAGAAATGAAAGCAGACTGTGTAACATCAAGGATTCTTAAAAACAGACCCTTACTCTTACTCGACTTGGTGGTGATACCAGTTGTAGGACATCTGGTGCGTGACTAAAACCTATACACATTTTACAATCAGAAGAATAGCATTGATCATCTTGTTACAATGCACTGCAATGGTTTTTATTTATGTTGATGTTATGGTTTTGTACCACCCTCCATAGCAATGTGGCCTGCTAAGCTACAAGAAGTGCTTTGGAGGAACACAAGAAGGATCCCGATACTTTGGCACAGCCTGAAAACACTACAGAACGACAGGTTAGCCGTAAAGCACAACCTGCTTTATCCTCCTTTTGGACACTAATGATGTCAATAATATACAAAACAAACACATTGGCTGAAATAAGACTTGAAGTTCATTAAAGCGAATCTTCCGAGGTCAAAATTCATGGTTGGAGTAGAATCATTTTCTGATAGACTTTTATACAATTTTCTTTCTTTGTGAAATCAGTGTCAAAAGAATGGATGTTTAACCTCCATCTATCAGTTACACACAATGACTGGAAGGCTGCTTTAATGTTTGTGGCTGTTCTGTGTAGGTCTTGTTAATGTTGTGGGCCTTGTTCAAGCTGGTTTAGATTGTGTGCTGGGTGAAGAAAATATAATGAATGAACAGCCTCTGTAGACCACAGTTAATTCTCACATCAAAAGATGTGGTTTTGTCATCTTAAAAATGTGACATGCACACAAAAGGATGATGAAAACTTATTTTCACCTGCATTTTAAGTCCTGGTTGGGAAAAAAGGCTGTTTTGTGTCCTCTCGCCAGACAATAGTCAGGGAGCACAGCAGCGATAATCCTTCCAGTAATAGGAAGCAAATGAAAACGGGAAAAACATCAAAACAAGCAACAAGTATTCATTCTGAGTCCCAATTTTAAAAAAAAACATATATTTTTAATCATTTTATTATGTAAATTTTCACATTTTTTCTTTGTGAGGATTTTGCTGTGTACAGATTAGCATCAAATTGAAAGAAAGCACAACTCTAGTGGTTGCAAGTGGTTGCTCTGTTTTGCTGTGGAGGGCTTTTTTATGACTTGGTCCACTTGTCTCCATAGAGGTAATGGTTAT
Source organism: Aulonocara sp. 'chitande type north' Nkhata Bay (assembly GCF_057382095.1). Classification (NCBI taxonomy): domain Eukaryota; kingdom Metazoa; phylum Chordata; class Actinopteri; order Cichliformes; family Cichlidae; genus Aulonocara; species Aulonocara sp. 'chitande type north' Nkhata Bay. The sequence goes on from NC_141345.1 coordinate 20,695,817, forward strand.
AAATCAAATGCAAAATGTTACAATGTTGTTCTCGGTAATCAAAATAAAACATTTCTATCCCCATGAGATTGGTCAGGTTGACACTGTTCTTAAAGGTAAAAAAGATAAATTGAATGATTATGACCAAAAATGCCATGTCCAAGCACCCGGAATAGGTTTGAACAAGTAATAAAAGGCCTTTTTAGTGTGTTCGAGACATTGCAAAAAATAAAAATAAATAATAATAACATCCTCCACTGATAGATTTAGGATGCTTGAGTCATAGGTTTTTCTTTAGGATGCATTTTGATTTTGCTGAGCTGAGGCCTCAAATGCAAGACACAGAAATAATGGAATGAAATGGAAAAACAGAGCTTTATTTAGGCTGGTACAAAAAGTCCACAAATATGTCCAAAAATGCAAAGTAAAACTAAAATCCACAAGAGAAGCCAGGCAAAACAAGGGCACAAAGAGAAATCGGGGCTACACATCAGGGAACATAAACAGACATCTTGACAAAGCAGGAGAGGAGAGACAAGCTACAAACACTCTAAGGGCTGACTCCAAGGGAGGACAAACGGCTCGGAGATGAGACGCAGGTGAAAGTAACAACAGGTGAAAAGAGTCAGGGAATCAAAGGAAAGCAGACAGGAAGTAAAACTAATACAGGAGATAAAAGAAACTGGCCTACAGAAGAGAAAAGACTTCTCACTAACATGAAAACAGTGGCAAGGGAACAGCTGAGGGAACTGAAGAAACTCTGTTCCAGTAAAACACATATGAAAACTACTGAAAGGTAAGAGTGGTAGGAATGAGAAGAAAATAATGTAAAATAAGAATCAACACCCACATAATAAGTGAAGCTTTACATCCTAGAATGAAAACATCGGTGGGTGAAGGCACTAGATCACGGGGGCGTACTACAACGCCAGATTAATGGATTACTGAGCCATAACGAGCTAAAAGTCAGTTTAGTTGTGTCAGGGAAAAAAAGCTTCGTGGTTACTTATGCTGAGCACACAGCTCATCAAAACCAGGTTTTGTTCAGAGTTTTAGTTTAAAATTAGAAAGAAAGTAGCATTTTTCTCTGGTTCCTTTATTGAATCTGTATTGCACATGGTTTTAAGTGCAATACAGATTCTGCTCCACAAATAAATATTATTCATGCAATTTGTTAAGCAAAACCACCCAAAGAAGTCACGTGAGTGCAAGCAGTATGTGACATTGCAGCTGTAAATTGCATGTGTTCAGTTGCTGATGGTGAAAATATATAAATATGTTTTTATTCTTGATTCTAATCGGCTGCAAATTCTCTTTTACATTCCTGGAATTTCAACTGCTTTTATGTTCTTCTTTATAGGTTTTTATTACCATTTTATATTCACTGACAGTGCTGTTAGAAGAGCCACATGACTCCTTTTTTTACGTGAGCATGCACAGAGCCCAAAGCAGGAAGACTGGTTTAACAGCAAGCAGATAACAACTGTCATGATACCCATTATCACTGGCTGGGGTTTTAGATTTTGTAAAGAAAAAGCAAGAAAAATGCAAAGAAACCTGGTTGTGTTGAATTTCCTTTATAGCATACCTCTCACACTAGAGAGCACTGTGACACCTTTTTAATGGCAAGAAGATTGGATGGTTGGTTTGAGCTTGACATTAACCTGTAAAACAGCAACAGCTACAGTGTGTAGGACTACACAACAGGAATAGGGCTGAGGCTACATAATACAGTACATAAATCCACAGTTCATTACCCATTAAATATGTGCTGTCAGCACTGCTATAGATCATGGGCTGCTGGTCTGCAAGGACATTAGCCGTCAAGCGCAGATGGCGACATCTAAGCATAGTCCCTTGTCACTGTGCAGGTGTAGAAACTGTGACTTTGACATAAAACACTACACCATACCAGCAAGCGCTCTGCCAGACCTGGTATGTAACTCTTTCCGAACCGTGAGCTGATATTTAAGCATTTAATTATCCAGACTGTCTCACACCCTGTCCATTAAATTCCCAGAACCTGGATGTAAACACCTGCGGACCAGTTGTGCTCCCAAACAGGTTTTGGAACAGATCCAAAAACAAAACTAGGTCATGTGTTTGCGAAGACAATGTGGCTGTGTAGCTTATAGAACACTAGAAACCAGTTTAGTCTTACATACATTTAAAAATGATTGCTCATCTGGAATTAATCACACAGAGACACATTTGTACCTCTGATGCTGCGTTGTAGCCACCACTACACACTCGTAGCATGTGTGTACTTAAGGGTATAAGTGCAGCTGTTCTTTCTCTAGAGAATGCCGATGAGTGCATTGAGCTGAGACAAAACATCATTAGAACCCACTGCAGAATTCTACCAGTCACCAGAGTGTGTGTTACAAGTTTCCCAAGATATTCTAGCTCTGTGTGAAGTTACTTGCACCGATGAATGGTGGTAAATTGAAAAAAAAATGTTTAAAAAGGACAGGGAAGCGGTAAGAAAAAAAGAAAGAAAGAAATGACATGGAAATCGACTGAAACAGCAAACAGCAGAGTTACGTAAGGGAAGAAAATAAGTTCACCAGAACTTGCATGAGTTATGACCATGGGAACATTTTTTCTTTGTTTTCACTTGACTTAAACGTCCTAATTGCGGGGAAAAACATCTCATTACAATGAAATATTTACTTTTTCACCCTCCACATTATTCCCAAATTCAGATGAGTTTTGTGCGTGTGTTTGCACGCACAAAATGTACTTAATCTAATTCCACAATGTTGCTGTATTATGAAGGCTACTAGATTATCCACATCTTGTGCATTCCAGTTGAGTTAAAAAGGTCATTAACTTAATGTTTATTTATGACAAATCTTCTTCTATCTATAACCAGGTCAAGTAAACAAACACACACACACACACTTGTCATGTAGTTTTTTTTTCCTTCTTTTTTTAATGTTTTCATTATATTCAGCCACAGAGTATATCAAATGGACATTCTCCCTTATCTTTCATAATTGTGCTAAGTTCTGCTATGTTCTTGAGTTCCATCCAACCCTGTGTACTTAGTTCTAATGTTCCTCTCAGTGCCATGCCATTGGTACAGATGTGTACACACATGTGCACACGTTGCTTGTGAGTTATCCGCCATATTGGATGTGATACAAACATCGGTTGCAGGGGAAAAAATTGCTAGCTGTTGCTAATGGGTGCTACACCAAAAACCAGTTTGTGATTGCATCGGTGTGTAGCTGTCATGGTCACCTGTAGTTTTCATGTAAGACACCAATGTGTCTGGTTGTAGTAAAAGTGCTGCCAACGTGCTGCCTCTTATATTGCCACAGATCCACAATAGCAGACATGTGGCACATAAACCAGATACTGAGAAATCTTGTCTTCAAAGTAAACGTTGTGCCTTTTGAGCTTAACTTTAACTTTGAAGGCAGATGTTCTCAGTTTCCGGTTTATGGGGCACAGTTTCACTAATGCCTAGAAGGTTGTTGGTGAGAGTTTGCATACAAGTTGGTGCATTCCATGAAAATTACAGTTGACTGTGGCAGTCTGCTATGATAGTAGCTGATGGTGCAGCACCTCTTAGCGACACCCAACATTTTTTTCCATTTTTGCCTTTTAACTGGTGGTTGTATCAAATCCAATATGGTAGACAACTCTTGAGCATCATGTGCGTGACATCACACAAGAAACCTCTGTATCCACTGGCATAGTGCTGACATAAACCCCAATAATCACAAACTTTTTTGTTTGTTTCTCACTTGTACCTATTGTGGAATTACATGTGATACTATAGCCTGTAATCTTTGGTTTGAGAATGTAAGCATATACAAATCAGAAATGCTTACTTGACTATTGAGCTGATCTCTTGTTGCATGTTGTTTGTAGTTTTTTTTTTTTTAAACATGCACCAAGTTTTTGCATTTTTATCTCCACTATTGATCTATTCCTAGATCTATTCTAGTCCAGCCACCAGCTGGACCCTCTGCAGTTTGCCTACCGGGCAAACAGGTCGGTGGATGATGCAGTGAACATGGGGCTGCATTACATCCTGCAACACCTTGACCGCCCGGGAACTTATGCCAGGGTCCTGTTTGTGGACTTTAGTTCGGCTTTTAACACCATTGTGCCTGAACTTCTTTCCTCCAAACTCTCCCAGCTCAGCGTGTCACCAGCTACCTGTCAGTGGATCACCAGCTTCCTGACAGACAGAAAGCAACAAGTGAGGCTGGGGGAGATCACCTCTGAAACCCGGTCCCTCAGTATTGGTGCCCCTCAAGGATGTGTCCTCTCACCACTACTGTTCTCCCTCTACACTAACGACTGCACCTCCAAGAACTCGGCTGTCAAACTCCTAAAGTTTGCAGATGACACCACTGTCATTGGCCTCATTCAAGATGGTGATGAGTCTGCATACCGGCAAGAAGTTGAGCGGCTGGTACTCTGGTGCAGTCAGCACAATCTGGAGCTGAACACTCTTAAGACTGTAGAGATGACAGTGGACTTCAGGAGACATCCCTCAACTCTGCTCCCCCTCACCATATCAGACAGCCCTGTGTCAACTGTGAAGACCTTCAAGTTCCTGGGTACAACCATCTCCCAGGACCTGAAGTGGGAGACCAACATCAACTCCATCCTCAAAAAGACCCACCAGAGGATGTACTTCCTGAGACAACTGGGGAAGTACAGTCTCCCACAGGAGCTGCTGATCCAGTTCTACACTGCGGTCATTGAGTCTGTCCTGTGCTCCTCCATCACAGTCTGGTATGGAGCAGCCACTAAACAGGACAGGAGCAGACTGCAGCGGACTGTACAGGCAGCAGAAAGGATCATCGGCACCCCCCTGCCCTCCATCCAGGATCTGTACCTCTCAAGAACCAGGAAACGGGCAGGGAAAATCATCACAGACCCCTCACACCCTGGACACAGACTTTTTAATCTGCTGCCCTCTGGCAGACGGTACAGAAGCCTGCAGACCAGGACCACCCGACATAGGAACAGTTTCTTTCCCCTCGCCATCTCCCTTCTTAACAGTTGACCTGTCACACTGCTCCCACTGCCAGACTGCAACTGCACCTTATGTAGATTTTGTAGTATTCATTCCACCTCATTCATTTCTGTATTTTATGTATATAAGTTTAGATTCGTTATTTATAGTTGGTTTACACAGCTTTGTGTATGTATGTGTAATGTGTATATATAGAGATGTGTGTGTGTGTGTGTGTGTGGTGTGTGTGTGTGTGTGATTTACATTGCTGTGCTTGAGAGCCACCATCTACCGGAACCAAATTCCCTGTATGTGTCTGCACATATACTTGGCCAATAAACACGATTCTGATTCTGATTCTGATCTGTACTTTATCTAAGTATTTTTTCTAGAGTACATTGCAAATCAGACGAGTAAACTATACATGTAAACATGTCAGGTGCAGTTAGTCACTGAAGTAACTATGTTATTATTTTCTTACGTTCCTGGAAGGCAGTTTGACGGTTGGACGTGATCCACCAGCTTCTCCATTTCCTGAACGTCTTTCTCACACTTGCTCAAGCTGTTCATTGAGTGACGAAAGAGAAAGCAAAGTTTTGGCATGACTGCGCTTGAAGAGGCTGCCTTGTTGGACATTTGACATTCCACTGGCACAGCATCACAGGTCTACTTCTCCACATATCAGCTTGTGCAGCCCAGATAATACAATGTAACCAGACCAAAATAGACCATTACATTGGACCGCTGTTAGCTGCACTACCACTAATTGTGAATCACCCTCTTTGATCCAAAATTACCCTTTAATGCTTCTGAGATATGACGTACCACCTTTAATCAAATGTACAGACAAACAAATGCCTCAGACCAGAGAATGTACGAGTACTTTCTGTCTGTCATACACAACTGCCTGTACAAGGAAGCTGCTCAGTATCACTCAACACCTCTGAATGACAGGAATAACACACAACATTTCACGGAAGAGTCATTCCTGTTTATATTTCTGAAGGTTGATGTTTAACTAGCACACCTTCTTTCAAACCCAATTACAATCATAGACACAAATATACATCAGCCAGAGCTTTTTTTGGTCAAAAATAAATACAAAGCTAAATTTGTAAGGCTCAACAAGGCCCAACAATATGTCAGCACTTTTCTGTCTTCCTTCTGTAGTCCTTCAACCAAAAATGGCAGCTGAATGCAACATGCACTATGTTTTCACTCAAAACATTTCTAAACTCTTCCATTTATGTATATTATTCTTACTTGATCAGACAACAGATGAGATCAGGCGAACAACTCCTTGGACTATGATGTCTGCAAATGGCATAGTGATCTCAGCATGGATGAGAGGGAGGACAGTGGAATAGTTAGGATGGCCAAGGCGGATGGGTTTTTAAATACTTGGGGTCAACTATCCAAGCCAATCAGGGCATGTGGAAGAGAAGTGAAGAAGAGCACAGAGGCAGGTCGTTGAAGATGGCCTTCCCTTGTTCCCTCTTAGGAAGAAGCTCAAAGAGGTGGTTTATGGATGTGGTGAGAGAGCACATGCAGATGGTAGGTGTGGCAGAGGAAGATGCAGAGGACAGGAAGAGCTGGAAATGGATGATGCACTGTGGTGGCCAGTAACAGGAAGAACTTTGTTTGGGCATGCAATTAAAGCCATGTTTAGTATTTTGCAGGTTTAAAAATATTTGAAGAAAATGTATTTTTCCCCATGTCTATATAAATGCTTATGGATTCGTAAACAAATAAAAGTGAAGCTGCAGAAAAGGTTATCTCTATAGTAACATCACCCTTGTCATAGGCTTCAAATGGAAATCTCTTAAGTGTTGGGGCCACTAAAGAAATGACAGGTCATTTAAGCTCCCTTTGTCTCTTTGTCATCCTTTCATTATCATGACCGGACAGGCAAAAAAACATTTGACGTTGCTATGGTTGGGAGGTTCTACAGTACACACAGCCGGACGACTTAGCCCTTTTTGTCTCCGATTTCTTTGGCTTTACTTCTGACTAGAAACGCTCCCAGGCAGAATGCCAGGATCCCCGAGAAGAGTTCAGACGTTTGTCCTGTGCCACTATTAGGATGCCAAGATAGAAAGAATTAGATTCATTACAAGAAATATGAATTGGGGGAAAAATGAAAAAGAGATATTCATTCTTTGCTGGGTCAAAGATTGAATCATTCGGAGCAGATTTGGCAAGTCCTTTTGTGCAGATGATGTCTCTGATACGGGCAGATACTGGAAAACACACAGAAAGGGGAAGTGATTACACTTATTTATCCTAGCTGATTTTAAGAGTGCGCACTTTATGCGAACACACAAACACAGACAGTAAATGACCTCATGAGACAGCCTGATAAAGTTGTCAGACAAAAACAACAACATCTTGTGCGTGAGCCAGCAGCTCCTTTTAATCCTACAGTACCACCCACAGATTCAGGCAAAAAAAGGCCAAAGCTCTGTCCCACACACCATGAGCTCTTAGAAAGGAAAAGCCATCCTCCCTGGGAATAAAAGACATTTAAAGTTGAAATTAAATAGCCTTGCGTGATACACTTAAATTAATCCTGTATGTTCCAGTATAGGGAGTCTTTGTAGAAACTGCCTATAAAGTCTTGGCAGTATTGGAATAATCCAAGTGTCACCATTTCAGAATGCAGCTCTAATTGTTTCAACCCGACATATAATTTTCTAGAAATATTAAAATCCTCCAAATTTTAATTAACACTATTGTGTGAAACGGGAGGAAGGAGCCATTTCATTTCCTGGCTGGTTCCTCGTGGCAATTCAGAAATATCAATTAAGTATTTTATAAGATATCAATCTTGGGATAATGAACACCTCTTCCTCCTGCCTTTGTGACAAAGATGTCAATGTGATGTTCCCCATAATTATGTCTTGCTTCAAAAAATACACAATGGGGAAAAAAATCAATGTCCCAAACATTTTGTGGAATTACTGTATTCTTCAAATTGATTGTCCCCTTCCTCCTCTCTTGTCTGTTGAGATAATCATTGCTTGAATCTTAGGACTAAAAAAGAAAAAAAGAAAAGAAAACACACAAAAGGCCTCTTTGTAAAACCAAACCATAGAGCTATTTGATAGACATTTTATTCTCTAACAAGTTTTTTATGTCAAAATCCATCCAAAACTTTAATAAAGTGACTTACTGTTGTGTTTAAAGAGATGGTTTATATGCAGTCTGGCAAAAGGTGATACAATGTCGAGAAAATCCCCCACCTACCCCTGCTCTCCAGCAGGCTACCCCTCACTGACTGTGTTCTTCTGAGAGAAGGTGATAAACGGTGCAGCACAACCCATTTTCCTGAGAGAGGACTATAGAGATTGTACGACCGTGGAACGTTCGTTTCATTAATACAGTTTCATCTGTACCAAAAGATGAACTCTCTGAACTTTTATTAACTGTGGTGAAGGGAGGGGTGTTGGCGTTTATTCCCCTTTAAAATAAGTAAAACTTATTGAGTCAAAAGTTTTCTGATTGCATTGTGGATTCAGAGAATGTTTTTTGTCAGTGAACCAATTTGTGAAATCAGGGTGTGCATCTTTTTGCAGTCTTTTAGTCTAAGTCACAGGTGTCGAACTCCAGGCCTCGAGGGCCAGTGTCCTGCAGGTTTTAGATGTGTCCTTGATCCAACACAGCTGATTCAAATGGCTAAATTACCTCCTCAACATGTCTTGAAGTTCTCCAGATGCCTGCTAATGAACTAACCATTTGATTCAGGTGTGTTGACCCAGGGTGAGATCTAAAACCTGCAGGACACCGGCCCTCGAGGCCTGGAGTTCGACACCCCTGGTAAGTTGAGGACCTTCAACAGATTCCTGCCTGATGATCTGGGACTGTACACTCATAGAAAAATAACAGCACATTTGTTAAAGATCCTATGGCTTTAATTGTTTTAGTCTAATATTTAAATCAGGACTGAAATGAATCTTGAGCAGGTCTAGGGCCATTCAATTAAATTCTGTCCAGTTTTATTTATACAGCGCAAAATCACAACAGCGATTGCCTCAAGGCCCTTTATATTATAAGGTAAATACCCTGCCCTTTTACCCTAGTATTAGGGTAAAGACCCCAATAATACAGAGAGATGACCCAGCTATGAGCAAGCACTTGGTGACAGTGGGAAAGAAAAACTCCCTATTAACAGGAAGAAACCTCTAGCAAAAACTGAAATTTGATATTCACTTTTCTTGGTTGATGTTTTTTTGCTACAATAGGGATTCTAAAAAACAGAAATGAAATAATAGCTATTATAACAGCCCAGCAATGAAGAAATAAAAGCAAGAATGAAAGTTATGTGTCACTAAAACACATTGTTTGGATATGAGGTTGGAGACATGGTAGCAACATGACATGGCAACCTTCTTAGTGTTTTTTTCTTTGATTAACATCAAATAATAAGGGGCAGGGAAAGAAATACTAGGGGGCACATATTCATTGTCATTTTTTGACAATAATAACATAAGAAGATGCATTATTATAGATATAAATATAACTTTTACCTGTCGGTTTAATGTAATTTGGTGGTATAAAGTGTAAAGTGGTGCCATATAGGGTTAAAATAAAATGAGTCCTTACCATAAACCCTGAGGAACTCCAGAAATCAGTGAGAGGTAGCGTGGACTCATGAGTGGAAAAAAACACAACTTTTATATTGTCATATAAGGACAAAAACACTTTGCAGCTGCTGTCTATAACATGACTAAAGTCTGATAAAAAAAAGTTTTATAACTATGAGTTGTTACATTCAGATGGCTCGAGGCCAGTTTCTTGAATGAGTGATTACATAGTCTTGAAAAATCTTGGGACACAGCCAAAGGATAAAGAACCGTTAATTATCCATTACTTCACACAAAAATATGGCAAGCCTTCACAGGGCTTAAGGGGTGTTTGGGCTCATTTAAGGAGACTGGTTTAAAACTCAATATATTAAAAAATATTTTGAATATTCCTCAACAGATAGCTTACACTGATTGAAACATGAACGATTTGAAAGACTTTAGTGTAAAAACAAAAGAGTGCAAAACTGTGTTAATAAGTCTGAATTAAAACAGGGATGAAGCATGCACTGAAGTTTGCACTTCTCACTTGGGTCATTTCATGTCAAATTAACCAAACTTTCTGCTTGACCATCTCCAAGTTGCATAAAAATTGTATGTCAGAACATAAAGATGTTTTTTTTAACTGGTCCATCAATGGCACTTTCAGTCCCTTAGTTTGGCACATTGAATGTTCTCAGAGATTATTAAAGATAAAAGCCTGAAAATTTCCCTGGTCTTTTTTTATATCATCAAACCGAACCAGATTCTGTAATTTGGAATGGATACATCAAAAGTTATCAAAAATGCAAATTGTTTTAGATGGAGTTACGTAGGTTTCGAAAAGGAAAAATATTCACATATTAAACAAAATTATTTTCTAGGTTATAATTAGGTACCATCTTCATTTTATAAATCAACTTTATACCATTCAGAAATTATCTGTAGTTGTTTTTTATTAACATTGCTCAATTATGGTCATTTACATGACTGTTGAACTTTTTTTTATGATAAGAAAAACCAGTGAAGATTTCAGGCGTTTATCTTTAATAGTCTTCAGGATATTCATGTTCAAACATTGCCTCAGTTTTCAATGAAAATGAAACTAGGTCAACAGATCAGTTTTCAAAGAATATATATCTTGAAAACTACTATGATGTATGAAGCTGAAGTTTCACAGCACTTATTATATAAAAAAACAAACAAATTGACATTAATAATGTGCCTAAAGCCTAATCTTCCCCCACCTCAGTTTCACTCGTCATTCTTTTCTATGAGTGCAAATGTCATAATTGATCCAGAGTGCCCAGAGTATCCTACACTTTAAAATGTGCAACCGAATCTAAAGTGGATGCAGAAACTAAGCTGAAAACACTTAGTATGCTGTTGCTACCAAAATTAGGTTAAAATTTCAACCCACTTCCATGCTTTCAAAAGCGCAAGCATATTTTGAAACCCTTGTTTACCCTTTGGAAATTACTATCAAATAAAAACAGTGATCAGATATGCAGAAGTCAACAAAATTTATGAGGCCAATACACATGCCCTTGGTAAATGCTTGGTCCAAAATATGCCTGTGATTAAGTGTAGACTGAAGAACATGTGGTGTTGTAAAACAGATTAATTAAATATGTTTAGAAACTCTGTGGCAAATGAGTGGGAGTTTTGTCAACACGGATATTAAAACAGAAGCGGAAATGATTTTTACCGCAAGCAGTGGATGATAACAGATCTGAGAAGATCTATGAAGGAGGATCACAATGTCACAAAGAGTGGGGTAAAACTACAAAAATCTTAATAAAGGGGTGTTTGAACAGTCCATCAATCCCAGTTATACCAATTACTACTGGTACAAGGTAGCCTGGATACATCGTCAGAAACATCAGCACATGCTCCATTCACACTTCACTTTTTTCCGTAATCTAAAGGTAGTTTTTCTTTGGCCTCACTGTTCATGCAGATGATGGACAATCCAAATACATGACGACATACCTCTGGTACAGCGTAATGGCCCACTAAAGGTTATGTAGATACTTGACACGTTAAAAAAATTTGACCTTTTGTATATCCTCAGGATCAAACAACAGTAGGAGTGAACAGGATGCAAAGAGTCAAGTACGGTACAGTTTGAGAGATTAAAGTAAGCTTGCTGTCTTTACAGTTTTTTCTGAATGCTTAAACCCTAACTGTGATTCCTGTAGCACAATTCCTAAAACTATGCAGACATATAGCAAAACCACTCACTGAGTTTGCAAAACTAAAAGCACAAAAACTGCTTTGCACTCAGTTTGCAATTTCGTAACACACACTTTGCAAAACTGTAGGCAGAATTCACTGCACAACACTCAATTTCCAAATTTCCAACACACTCCTAGCAAAAGTACACACATGTATGGCTATCATTAACACTAATCTGCCAACTGTCTGGCACACTTTCACATGTGAAGACTTTCTTAGATAATTAGTTCACTTTGCAATCAGCCTAAGCACTATAATACAGGTAAGCTGTGTGTGCGGAGTACAATGGAGGGAGCAGAAAGAGTGAGAAGTAGAGGAGGCCGAGGAAGAGGACGTGGAGGTGAAGAAGTAGGATGAAGAGGACGACAAGGACAAGGAGGAGCAAGAGGTAGACGAGGAGGGGGCAGAGGAAGCATGTTCACTGCAGACCAAGTAACCCATATAGTCATTATGGCGATTGCAAATAATCCTATACTTGGAAATAAACACTTGTGTTTGTTTTGATGTGTTTGAATAAACACCAGTACTTGAAGTTTGGATCCCTCTATGCTTATGGATCTATGACAGAAGTATGAGCTCAAACTGACATAGCCTACCTTGTGCACAGAGAAAGCAAAAGCCAGATGTGTTTTGTATTCATACCATCAGTGTGCAGTTGGCGCATTGTGTGCTTAGTAGATGATGGCTTGTGTGTACTGTTTGATACGGAAACACCATTTTTACGAAGGTGTGAAGAGTTAATCCAGCTGTGTTTGCTTTTGCAAGAGAACTAAAATGTTTTGATGATTGGGTGACAGGTTTTCTTATTTGTGTGAAGAGTTTTGCAAAATTAGCCAATAGTTGCAAAAAAAGGGCTTAAGCAATCAGACAAAACTGTAATCACTTTAATACTATCTCCGTGTTGGAATGTCTTCATTTTAAAGTTTGACTTTTTCTAACTGCTACAATTTTGGTAATGAGTGTTTTTCTGTTTTAAAGAGCAACTTGACATTTTCAGTCACTGAGCTCCTTGACCCCATGAATGTGTGCACGGATCCATCTTCCTACTAATAGAAAAATAGAAAATTTGCTTTCATTTCCAGAAAACGTACCTAAACGAATTGATCGCCACCAAGGCAGTTGTTTGTACTCAGAAATACAAAGAACTCTGGGCAAAAAGAAAGCGGTTTAAATAAGGTGGCTTCTCTATACGTCTGTCCACTCTGTTCCTCGCGTTTCTCTACCACACAGATTAGGTCATTACGGTCTTCTCCTTTCCCCCTTTGTTTTCCTACTTTCCATCCCTCGCAAATGAGATCATTGCACTGATTTCATTCCAGCTGTTATGGGCTGAGGCCACATTCCAGCACACAGCCACAGATCACAGGCTTATACAGAGAGTCTCTCCCAGCTGTGTAATTCTTAACAGCTGCAGCGCAAGTTATGAGATTTGAGCAAGAACACCAGTCTTACTCAATTAAATCCCAATCCATGGTGGAAAAACGTTGAGCCACAGTATTAGTGATGGACTAATGTTGCTTGCATTGTATTGAGGGCATAACTGATCAAACCACAGAGATTTAATATGTGGCCTTTCTGAATGTTAGGTTGCTTTAACTTCTTAAACAAGTTTAAATTTGGAGGCTGAACGCCTGTGGCCCTCTGGGGACATCTAGTGGTTGCAAATAAATAGTACACAAAAAGGGTTATTTTTATGGTAAGTTTATAACCAGATTCCTCTTTTAACATTTACAGAAGAATAGAAGCCACAGTAAAAAAAATAGTTTAATGCAGTTTCTCTATATGAATCACACCCATCGCAGATTATTCTCTGGCAGATTTTCTTTGGCAGATTTTCTCACTAAACTACACACACAAAAAAAATTTCATTGACCGAGATGATTTTTTTTTAACCCTGTCGGTTTGATTTCAGAATTCTTTGTATATCATACACAAAAGAGAACTTTTTAAAGTAAATTCAACCACCAACAGTTATTGTCTGCACGTTTCTCCCTGACACTAAACAGAAGGTTACACAAAGATGAGGCTGTTCAACCTGGGCTATTCTGTCTGCCAAACCATTGAAACCACTGAATTTTCAGTCACGCAGGCCTTCCCTGCCCAATAACATACGTCACTAACCCTTGTCATCACATTCATGCTGTGATTGTTGTGTTGGCTGTTTACGAGTTAGATGAATGGGTTAGAGAAGTGAATATTGTAAAGATGTTGTAAATGCTGTCTTCAGGAAACATTTACAACATCATAAAGCTGTCAAGCTCCCATTGTTCCAGATTAGGAAATGATCAGGCGGCATTTTTTCCTGATTTAGCTGTAATGAAATCTCACTAAGCCAACATGTCTTACAGCCATACACTATGTGAACAGAACATCTTAATAATGCCATCATACAATGTCTGCAGTTACAGCTACTGAAACTGTAGACTTGTTTCCATAGAAATGTTTGAATTAGGTTGCTGCCTATTTTCTCTGATTGGGGTTTCGTTTTGTCAAGTCAGTCAGCGGCTGGGTCCCTCCCGGTGACTAAACAAATCATGATGGCTATGATGAATGTAAACAAAGCAAGAATGTACAGATTCTCCACAGGAAAGTACATGGAGAGCTATTGAAACCCCATCAAGTACAATAAAACTGTTATTCTTCAGGACCTGATTTACACAGGTCACAGACCAAGAGATGGGTAAATCACAATTTGGACAAGTCCAACTTCTCAATTGCTAAAGAAAGAAGGTAGTTGTTTTAAAACTAATACTGTGTGTGTGTATGTGTGTGTGAGTGAATGTGCATGTGTGTGCATGTGTGTTGGGGGCTGTTCATTTTTTTGTTCTCCTCTTTTTTAATCCCCAGCTACCCGGTTTCATTCTGACTCCCTGGTTTCCCCCTGAAACCAGGAAGTGTCTTTTAATTTGTTTCAGTTTCCATTTGAAGATTTTGTTACAGTAGATATTATGTCATTACTTGACTGCTCTCTGTGACGTCTGAGAGAAATTTCTGTACCACAAATAAGCCTCGCATAGAAGTGGGATACCTAACCTATTAGGAAAACAGGTTGGGCATGCCCAACAGGTTAGCAAGTCATGACATCACAGTGACATAACAATAAATGGTGAGCTAATGTAGTGTTTGGTCCTGGAAATACTAATGAATAGGTTCTCCAGATTTAGTGTATTTCGCTTTTGTTGCATTACATTTGTTAAAAAATAAATCTACATACACAATTGCTTCTTACTGAAAAGTTGCTGTGGTTCAACTCTTTCACCATCGGAATGCACAAACATCAAATGTTTTGTCACCTGACATACATGCACATAGCAGAGCAGCCTGTCATGTCAAAAATATTCCAGCTACAAGTATGATCCAAAACAACTACAGCTGAGAGCAAATGACGAATCATGTCTTCAATGGGAATGTGCAAGGACTGGGTTTAATAATATGAATGTCAGCGACACAGTGCTTGAGGCTACCTAAGTATTTTTGTCTGAGGCCTTGGGAAGAAATGTGAGTACAGTAGATGCCTCCCCTGATGCCTGAAAGTGCCAAGAAGCACCAACGCCTATCCATATATGGACCATCATTGAAAAATTACATCTCAAGGGGGAAATGGATCCAAATTATTCCTTGTTTCCAAGGAAATAGAAATCAAAGTGATTTGAGTAAGAAGGCTTGTGGACTGTTGAAAATCATTTTGTGATCCAGGTGTGCCATGGTTTGCTTGGGCCTCCAAAATGATGACCTATGCTCCATCCTGTGCTAAAACTATGACGCCATCAGGCTCAGGCAAGTGGATCGTTTTTGTAGCTTGGTCTTAGTGTGCTAAAACATGCATGCTGCTGGTTTCAGAAAAACGTCAGCATGCACAGTTATTTCAGAACATAGAAATCAAATCTAAAATAAGTTACTTATCTTTGATTACTGCAATAAATAAATAAATAACCCTAATATTGCTTGCTGAATTGGACTGTGGTTACACAAGGTTAAAAGGATTAGTGCATCTGATTTTTGGCATGCAGTTTACTATATGAAGAAGCTATTTAAAAACTATTTGCTTAGTGGTTCAAAATTGCTGGTTCTATTTTTCTTACCATTTACTTCAGCTAGGTTTAATGTAGATTAAGTTTTAGCTGTTTAGCCACATTAATAATACAGTACAATTATCTGACAAATTTAAAGACAAGAGGGTACAGACACGTTAACAGCAGAGAATACAAAGTTGCAGTTCGATTCACTTGGTATGAGGAAATAGTGTGGCCAAAGGAAGGGGAATTTGGAAGTACTGATGATGAGGCTGTAAATTGCAGGAATTAGCCTGGCAGTAGCAACAGCCATTCAAAATATGTTTAATGTTCATTATTGTTTTGCAGAGGAAGAATGTAACCAGATTCCCTTATTGTTCACTTCTTGTACTGTTTTGAATTTTTTTATCCAAAAAGAACCAGTATTGGCCAATATAAGTTCACATGACAGAAAGAGGTTCCTTCTTTATATGTTTCTACTGTAACCTTAGACATGATAGAGGAAATCTGTTCTGAGCCATGACATGTTCCAAACTATACTTAAAATTAATCCTGGATAGGCCAACTTTGATAACTTAATAAAAATGCTCCTTAGTGTATTACGGTCCTGTATATGAATGTAAGGGGACCACTGTGGAAGCTCTGATGCTTTATTGCACAGAAAAAGTGCTTTGAATTTTAGCCCTATTCACTTACATTGAAACCACACTTCCCAGGAAGAATTCTCAAAGGCTCACTGTAACAAACCAGGTACCTGTCATTTAAACCAATGGCACTGATGGCTGTTCTAGTCACCTATATTCTAGATAACTGGTGACTGAGCTCTTAGTCTTTTTATAATATGAAAACACTTCATAAGCACATCTAAGTGCAAGACATCACAGTGTGATCAAGAGAAACATTATGTCTGTTTCCTCTGACTCTACTTAAACAGAGGGAAGACCTGTTTGCATGACTGTTGTTTTTTTGTGGACCCAAGCAAGCACTAAACGCAGATATTGTTGCACATTTCCTGCTTGTAAGTAAACTGAACTTTTCTCTAAGAGTCCATGCCCCTGACAGAACGATCGGGCCACAGAAATGGATTCAGTTGTCCAACGTTCTTTTGTTCAACATGAAGCTCAATTGGAAAGACATGAACAAATACTGCAACACATCTCTGGATAACAGGATGCCATGCTCCAAAGGCCGAGTTCACCAATGTCTAACCCAGTTTCACCCCAATCAAATCCCAGTTCTTCCTCTGTTGCTACTGTTTCTCCACCTCAGCTTACGACAAGTCTTCTCTGGTGAGTTGGAGAAAAGTGGTGGCGTCTTCACTCAGTGTTTTCTGGCATTTAGGTAGC
Source organism: Aulonocara sp. 'chitande type north' Nkhata Bay (assembly GCF_057382095.1). Taxonomy (NCBI): domain Eukaryota; kingdom Metazoa; phylum Chordata; class Actinopteri; order Cichliformes; family Cichlidae; genus Aulonocara; species Aulonocara sp. 'chitande type north' Nkhata Bay. Next base: position 20,712,936 of record NC_141345.1, read on the forward strand.
AGAGCCATGCCTATTCATCTGACAGTGCTAAGCTCGCATTTTCTTGTAGAACTATTACAAGAACGCATGCTGCAGTGGGCACAGGTGGTCCTAAATTCTCACCCTGACCTGTCATATGTGGATTTTCTTTCCAAGTTCAGAAGTTTTTTCAACAAGGCATAGACTGTTTTCACTTCACCAAGATAAGAGAAGTTTTGCAGATTGATCCACTGATTTTTAGATTCTTGCAGTTGAAGCAGGATGTTTAACCATGTTAAATAGCAGCCTTACCTCAGATGTGAGGAAAATCCTTTCAGATTGGATTTTTGCATGGTTTATGACACAATATGGGGACTGAGTTTGCATCATAAGAACTCTCTGCCTCTTTGGAATTACTTATTTTGATGTGTATCACGATTGATGATCACATATGGGAGTATTGGTGCCCATGGGTCACAATTCTCAGGGAGCATTGCATTGGAGAGTTCCCAGCTCTGGTGGAGTTTCCACAGAGAAGCAAACTATGCTATGCCGCAAATAAGACAATGAATGAGGCCAACCCATGCAACTTGGCCTAACCCATCTCACCCCCACACCCTATATTGTCCTTCCTTTCAACCTGTTGCTACCGTGTTCACTAAAACCTGACCTGTACAACACCTATCACTTTGTCCCAATCAAAGAGTGAACTGGAAGGCTGCTTTCGACATTCACCTAGCTCAGTTTCAAGTTTCCAGTAATGCCATGTGGCCTCAATAACACACCTACAGTCTTCCAATTCTACTTAAATTGTTTTGTTTACAATAGCTCTGTTAGGTCCACCAAAAATCCTTCAGAACAAATTCTTTATTAAGGGAAAGAAATGTGAATTTTATGTTTATCCCGTTTCTTTCCTACGCCACATCATTGACATCATTGAATCAACACTGACCTGGCCAAGGTGCAGGCAGTAGTCGACTGGCCCGATCAGTCCACCCAGAAACAGCTCCAATAAGTTTTGCTAACTTTTATCACCTTCCTTACACTCGTTTCACCTCATCACCTCATCCAAATTTCCTTTTCTCATTGTTTCTCCCCAGCAGAACATAACTGTGATGTCTGTGACCAACAGCTCTTTATCGGGAAACTGAACTGGCCCTGGAAAAGTGGATACACAGGTTGGTGGGCACTGAGCATCCTTTCATTCTTTGGACAGATCATAAAAACCTCACCTACCTCAAAGCAGCCAAACACCTCAATGTCTGGCAAACTGGGTGGACTCTGTTCTTTACCCTTTTTAACTTAGTTATCACTTACAGATCCTGATCCTAGAATATAAGACCAGACCTGTCAGTTTTCATCCTCTGATTTTGCTTCTCTTACATAGGAGATTGAGTTCCTGTTGCCTTCTGACCTCATTGAAAGTGGGCCTGTCTATTGTAAGAAGGATCATGGATGTCAGGAGACATGGGAGAGGACTCCAGTCATTTTGGGATTCCCACCATTTGTATGGCATTACTAAGCACACTTGTGCGTCATCTTCAAATTACACTGCCTCTGCTCAAAAGGAGGGAAGACTTTCATTCAGGACATGATTGCTGAACTAACACCCCATAATCAGCTCCTGTCTGAACATTTGGCTTTGTTTTTGTCCATCTTCCAACTCCTGTACAAGAAATCCTGGTGTACTTTGGGAGAGAGTTTGGTGACAGCAATTATCTTCATTAGATTGTTGTTTTGTGGAGCTAAGCTTGCACTAAACAAAGAGTTTTGCACATTTCCTGCTTGTAAATAAACTTAACTTATATTCTAAGTCCCACATTTGAGTTCATTCAGTCTTTTTCCCTTATCACAGCTTCAATATTTAAAATAATAATACTTTCAATGCATTTCTTTAAAACTGGCATAGTGTCACAGTGGCTAAGTGTCTTGCAAATGCAGGACCCAAAACACGAGGAATAAACTATTAGGTGGTTTTATTAAAGTAAACTAAAGCACAAAAATAACATGAATAACAAACCCAGGAAAATCACATCTTTGACACAAGAACAGACTGCAAGGGAGGACACAAACATGAGGGAGAACAGAAGCCCACTTTAGGATGAGTATTTGTCAGACATGAGAGCAGCTTTTTCTTCCCCCTATAAACCTAACTTTTGTATTTGTCGTCAAGGTGACATAAGACGACTGTTAGGGTGGAGGCAGAAAAAAGTTGTTCAGAAGGTTGATAATGAGGTCTTTTTATTAGTTCTTTCACATTGTTATATATACAGTGCAGCCAACTAAAGCAAAATAAATTAGAAAAGTTTAAAGGAAAAAGATAACATTTCCATTTAAAGATCATCCTAACAAAATTGAAACAGCATTGTACTTCATGGGCAAACCCCCTTTAACAAGGGCCTCTGACACTATGGGCCACCTACATCATGACCTACCATACTGCCCCTCCAAGAGAGTGGCCTCCCACTCGTTGAAATAGCAGTTAAATACCACTTAAGGATTAAATAAATTAATAACGCTCAATCTGTCATTCAAATATAATGATGATAAGTTAACAGTTGGAACATTAGCAAAAATATTTTTAGAAAATGCCTCAATTCTGCAAATGTTTAAAACCAACAGATTCTTTAACCTCACTAAATGCCACCCCTCCTTCATCCTACACTTGGCACATTCCCTCCCAGGAACTTTACCATAAAAGGAGGCCAGAAATGGCTTTTGCTAGCTGGAGGTCAGGTGTAGTCTGGAGGGGAGGTGAGAAACAAAGTAGACACAAATCTTAAAATACTATGCAACTTTTTCCATGGATTTTAAAATAGTCTGTTTGCGAAATATACAGCAGTTAGATTAAAGGCACTGCGGGATGATTGGAGATCACAGGCTCCCTGTGACAATGACATTTTGTCATCATGCAGCTTATGTACTTCTGCTTGCGTTAATTCATAGATTAGCTAATAAAACTTCGTTTTTTTTTGAGGGAAAATATTACAATTGTGTATTTGTATGTGACTAAGGAGGGGTTTTTTTTGTTTTGTTTTTAAAAAGTGAAAAAGTTAGGGTTCAAATTTGGTTTTATTATTAAAAAAAAAAAAAAAAGGTGCTGGGAAGTGTTTTAATGCCGCAGATGAGGCGCCAAAACTGAAAGTGAAACTTTCGCGAGCAGCAAACGAGCAGGAGCTACGATTAACGGTGCCAGCAAAGACAAGATGATAATAAATAAAGGTTACACACGCTTACAACTACCGACACATTCACACTGATTGATGTTTAAGGTGCATCGTACCTGTTACTGCTTTGTTCAATGAGACACGACTGGGAGTGAGTAATGAATGGGTATATAGGTTTGTTTATTTGGACGCAGGGAAAGCGAATTTCCTCTGGACTTTTTCCCCTCCATCAGCACGACGAGGGGAAATTTGGCCATCAGCGATAAAAGGCACCCAAAATAACAGGATCTTCGTTAAGCGTGGAAGGTACTGACAAGGTAAGGTTGTTCTTTACAAATCTGTTGATATATATCTTAAAAACAAAAAAGGTTAATGTTAAATAATGACGTAATAATACAAAATAAGAGTGGTTATAAATTGCACAAGTATTATAGAAGTAGGTGTGGCTTGTTTAATATTTAAGCTCTTTGAGTTGACTGATTCCTTTTAGCATCACAAATGCTGCCGTTAATATCAACTTCTCTTTCCACAGAGTGTGTTATGACTTTATTTATCTAATCTTATTATTTATTTATTCAGGCAGTTGGACACTGATCAGAGTTGATGGCAGTGCATTTCTGCTATTGCAGTGGGTTATTACAAGTGCAGCTTTACTGCCATTTGTAAATACAGGTGTAATGTCTTTAAGCATGTGCATCCAAGAGCCTGTACTACTTTTATTGCATTTTTACTGACTTCCTTTGTGCCCTCTTCTTCCAATTTTTATTGATTTTTCATGATTACCTCCCTGTTCTGTCTTTTTTTTCACTCAGATGAAGTGGTTTGCTTTCAGCATCATCTGTGCAGTTTTCCAAATCAGTTACCAGAATCCAAAGCACTGGACTCTGTTGCCCAACAGTAAGTTTGATAGTTGGGAGAATCTGTCACCCTAAGTTTAAATGATTGATTCTTTTCAATCCCTTGAATGTGAATCTGTCTCCCGATAGTTCTGGTTTTGGAGGTGGATGGCACTTTGGCTGAGCAGAACCTGTTGTGTATGGAGTCGCCAGAGGAGCTCATTGGGAGTGCCAACCAGAGCCAAGAAATCTTTTGGAAGAAGAATGGAATAGATCAAGCTCAGAGGGGAAACTCATATCGAGTGCAGCTAGAGGAAAGCTTAGGGGGGGGCAACTACACCTGCCACAGTGAGGATGGATCTCTTCTCAATCATACTATTGTTCTCATCAAAGAAGATAAGAGCAAAAGGCGGAAGATACTAGTGAAAACTGACGAAGGTGTGTGCAAATTTGACACAAATTATACAGCTGAGAAAACTGGATACATTTTAAAGTATTTGTCTTGTGCTCTCTGAATCGTCTTGTTAGATTATCTCAAGTGCACGGCTCAAAATTACAGCGGCGAGTTCTACTGCTCCTGGACCTGGCACAGCAGCCGCAGTGGCAGAGTAGCATTTATCAAAGCTCATCGGTAAGCGCACGTTGTACTGCTGAAACACTTTCGGTTCTGCTCACCAATAACAACAATAAGTCATCATGTAGGAGCTGAGATTGCAGAAAGACATCCATAAACGCCCAGTTATGAAAGGAAACATGTTTGTGATTTTTAAAGGTCATGTACAGGGAACCGTATTCCATGTTTAAAAAAGATATGATAATAATAATACAGCTGCAAATGTTTGTCCATGAGAATCTTGTACAACCACTTGACTAGAAAAGTAAAAAAAACATGCATTTCTACAGTGTTCCTGACAGCAACGCAAAGTGCTCTGTCGATACCAGCGGCCAGTGGACGTGCTCCTCAGGTTACGGCAACTTCAGCTGTACCTTGAGCGACAACAGGATCTCCTGCCTGGACAAACAGCATTGCCCTTACGCCGAGGAGAGCAAGCAGATCTGCGTCACTGTGTTCGTGTTGAGCCAGCACTTTCTGTTGGAGGAATATTTTCAGCGCTTTTACTTGTCAGAGATTGGTGAGAATTCTTTGGAGGAAGCTTCCTCTTTTATGGCTTTTCATTGTTTTGGTCTTACTCTGGTGTTTTGCTTCCGTCTTAAACAGTGAAACCTGACAAGGTGGAGATTGCTCAAGTCAACACCACAGTGATACAGTGGAGTTACCCGAGCTCCTGGAGCAGCCCCTACTCCTACTTCCCTCTCACCTTCCAGATTGCACAGCTCAAGGATGGTTGTGAGAGCTGTGACAACCCTTGCAACAACTATCAAGTAAGTGCCATTTACAGACTATAAATATTTCCAGAGGAAGAAATGAATATAATGATACACCATATGTGTTAATTGATATGATACAGTGCATGAAGGGTACATGTATAAATGCGTTGGGGTTTTTTTTGTTTGTTTTTTTTAATTTCAGGCTTTGACACTCCACTCTACAGACACTTTTCAGTTCAAAGTGAAGCAAAGGGCTAAGGCTGTGTGCGTCAGAGCAAAAGATGCTTTCTCTTTCTCACAATGGAGCGAGTGGAGCCATAAAAGGTTGGTGCCACTCAGTACTGTAACATGGGACACTCGGCATCCGTTTCTTCTGTAAATCTTGCAAGCCACACGTTTTTCCCCATAGGTTGTGATCACATGTCAGAGTGCCGACTGCGTGTTGTCTCTTGGCCTTGTCATTTCCACTTTTTACATAACTCACCGATGGCTGTGGTGTGTTTTTGAGCCTTAAACTTCAGTCTGTCACAGTGCCAAATGATTCTTTTATTTCTTTTCTGTTTACAGGCTGAGGAACCACAGGAAGAAGAGGAACAAGCACCTGAACAAACGAATATAAAAGAGGAGAATCGTGGCGCTTTATATATTTATTTTACAGAATAATTTTTTTTATTTATTTATTTTTTTTTTGTAATTTCTAATTGTGCAAGTAAATAAAGTTGAGTTTTGCTAAGCTTGGACTTTTTGTCACCTGTCTGTTGCATAATATTGGTGAAACCAAATATAAGCTACCAATCAAATTAACACATCACCCAGATTTCAGACATAATCAGGAGACACTATAGAAGTCATTCAAGAAATGACTGTAGCACTGTTTTCCTATCAGCTTTCAGAAAGGTCAGTGATGTAATATTAAACCCCATTTTGCAGAGAACAATGTTTGAATAACACATGTAGATGGAAATCAGGTGCACAGAATTTCTGTCCTTTCCCTAACCAGTTAGGTGAGAGTGTAGTTTTCGGTAGAAACTCCTCTTTGCTCTGGGACAAAAAACAGAAGTTTCATTAAAACAATTGTTATTAGTCAAGATCTGGCACCTGTGGTTTCCTATATGTGCTTCTTGCAAGGACTTTTTTTTTTTTTTTTTTTTTTTCTATCAATTGCCTTCTCCATGGTTATATTACAAAATTATAATTTCAGATTAAATCATCACGCATCTGCTTTATACTGAACTAGCTGGCAGCTCTGACTTTTCCATGGGATTCTCTAAAGGACAATACTTTTCTGTAAGGTCAATATATAAACAATTTCTGCCAGTATTGATATATTAGTAGAGCAGCATTTTCCCTTAGCTAAATACAGTAATATCAAAACTGAGCTCAGAGTTCCTCAGCATGCTTGGTTTCGAACACCCCTATAAGAGGAAGCGCACATGTGATAATGTAAGCTTAGTCAAACAGCTCGGCAGTGACCTTTAAACAAAGGAATTGTCAATGTGATTAAAACTATTAGTCAACACAATCTGGCATTTTCCTTTGCCAGTAACTCTTCTTCACAGTGACATTGGCACATCGCTACAAGCATGACTGGTTAACAGCCTAGCGCTGGTGGCAGTAATGTTTACCCTACACACTTTTTTTATATAGTTGAGGACAAAAACAGTGCCAGGCCTGAAAAAAGAATAATCCACAGTAGATGAGCAGTATCTGAAAGCCATGTCCTTAAGAAAAGGGGGGGACATGCATGTGGTCCTTAAGTTTCAAATGAGACTCATCGGAAATGGTCTCAGTGGAAGGGTGACTGCCAAAAAGTCATTCTTAATGAAGAGAAACAAGGAGTAAAAGGCTGAGGTATGCCAAATTACACAAGTATTGAACTGAAAAGCATGCAGTGGCGCACTATCAGTCATGGATTGGCCTCCTCAGAGCCTGGATCTCAAATTTATTGAAACAGTGTAAGATAAACTGGACAAACAGCATAAAAGGCAGCCAACATCCAATAAAGATCTTTGAATGTCCTTCAAGAAGCATGGAGAACTCTTCCTAAAAACTACTTCAATGACATAAAAGGTTGCCTAAGAGAGTTCAGGCTGTGTTGAAGAATAAAGGTGTCCATACCAAATATCAAGCTCGTTAGAATTCCACAAAATATATTATTGCCCGATATGCTGTGTTTCCATTTATGTGTCCAAATGTCTGAATAAATTGTTGAAACTACTTCCCATTTTCCAAGCAAAATAGAAAGAAATGAGAGATGGTTCAAGACTTTTCCAAAGCAATATAGCTATAAAGAATTCTGTGTTTAATACTGTGTAATGTTCACCTGTAGTTATAACCTCTCCTATGAAACTATCTTATGCAGTTATAATAGTTTGCAATACCAGTACCCAGTCACTGATGCCCACTAGGACTTTCTTGGCAAATATATTGATAAAAAATATTATTCTCAAACACTATTTAAATATGTTTGTATGTCAAATGTTGATGTTAAAAAAATAGCTTTTAGCTTATTTAATCCCTGTTATACAATGAAAAGGGCACGCAAACACACTTTAGTGTCTTGTGGCTCTAAAAAGTTCAGTTCAGCAGTTCACTAAATTAATGTTTACTGGTATTGGTGTGTGTGTGTGTGTGTGTGTGTGTGTGTGTGTGTGTGTGTGTGTGTGTGTGTGTGTGTGTGTGTGTGTGTGTGTAAAGGGTCCTAACAACCTGAAACTCCAGTCTAATTGTTAATGAAGTATCATTTAGGACCAAATTTCCATGTCACATGCAAGAAAAGTCCAAATAAACAACATCAGACCTAGTGAATCATAAGCGACTCTTGTGTGCATTGGTCTGTAGGTTATGGTTGTTTGTCGCGAGGCCGTGGTAGCTGTCGCGAAGCTGTGGTGGCTGCTCTGTTCACTTCCCCCATCTTAAAAAAGCAGAAGAGGTTAAGTGACATAATGACTTTCGGGGCGAAATACCAAACAAAAAAAAAGATATGACAGTCCTGATCTACGTTTTAGTTGTCTGCATGTGACAGAGAGTATTTGTTACATTTTTGAGAAATGTTTCAACTTTTATGCTTATGAAAAAGTAAAAGAATACTATGATTTATCTTAAATTTTTCATTTTTAAAAGTGGAAATCTTCTTTAAAAAGCTTCTTTAAAAACACTAAATCGGTATCTTAGGGTTATAGTAGATAGGCCTCTGAGGTCAAATGAGACTTTATGAATGCTATGACATGATCTTTTGATAAGTGATTAAATTAGATCCTCACTGGTTGCAATAACACTTTTACTGGCAGTTAATCCATTAGTTATTCTTTGATTGATGTAAACCATCAGAAAATTATTAAAAACAAAGGCTAATTGTGATTTACCCATGCTAACGCTGACATCTTACCACTGACATCTTTCTAATCTAGTCAGACCACAAACCAAAGATTTTAATTGACTTGCATAAAGAACAAAATATCAAATCTGCACACTGGACTTCAATATATCATCGAAACAATCTTGTGTTTTCAGCTTTAGTTTATAGTAGGTGTAATTTAAAGGAGACGTCTGTGAGGAATTATAACATTTGCAGCGAACATGACCTCAGCTCCAATCTAACCACAATGCTGAATGCATCACGTGTTACATTAGCCACGTGGTCTGACTGGAACAGCATACAGTGTGTCTCTGATTAATGTAGGTCAAAGGGCATGAATGAAATCAATTTGTATGTTTCACAGCTGTCAGTACGGTAAATACAATACTGTTGGTTGTGACTAAAGACAAATAGAATACTTGGTTCTGACATAGTCAGTTTCTTACAGTTTCTTCTAAACCAAGTAAAGATAGTTTCTGTCTCAGTTTCAGTGTATGGATGGATTCTTGTGCAGAGCTGGTAGAGTTTGATTTATATGCAGTTTAAATAATTGTCTCACCTGTCGGAAAACATGAAGGGCACAGCCTGATACCCACTACAGAGTCACTGTTCTTTGCTTCCACTTAGTTCTACTTTTGACATTTTTATATACATGTATTTATGTGTATACATGTGATGTGTGATGTGATGTGTCACTTACGCCTAGTCTTTAAAAAAAATTAAAAATTGCTTAAATTGTCTCTGTGGGGTTTACACTGTGGCCAACATATCCACGGAAATGGGTTTTTATAAGCAAAATGAGGAATGATTATGACTTCTATAAGACAAGGTCATCCTTACTGAGCCCATCAATAGCAATTGGGGGGGGGGGGGGGGGGGGGGGGTGATATTTCAAGGCCAAGGTCATGTTTTGGTACACTGAGTGTATATTGTGTGCACATAAAAATATTGTTTCTTTCTATATTTTGAACAGTTTAACTTTTAAACACTTGGTTTAAATACACAACGGGATTAGATTAGATTAGAATTGCTTTCATTCATCGCTGCCGTCTTACTGACCTTATCCACTCATTTCCTGACTATGACAATCATGGTACAGAAATGCAGCCACATGGACATGCTATGCAAGTGCTGCTGAGACTTGATGGCCCTCTTGCGTCGTGTGATGTCTTTTTTACCCCACTAGATGGCAACATTGCACCTGATACGTGTGCTTTTCATAGGTCTTGACCTGAAATGAAACGAGACTGGGGATTGCTAGAGATATGTAGCCTAAAGGACTGAAAAATGTACAGCACTCATTTTTCATCACAGCAGTTTATTAAATTTCTAGTCAATATTTGCTGACGCTATAAAAGCACTTTAGGAACAACAATTATACTTGTTTTTTCCTTTCATGTTTTATGCTGATATTAAAATGGATCGAGTCTACTGGTGGCTTGACACGTTTTAAAAGGCAAACACCTATATTTGTCCACTTTATGTCGACTGAAGAGCATATTGTAAGACATACGCTCCGCTCTCATAAGCATATGCCCTGATTTTACAACTAGTGATTTTTACGAGTCTTCCGTTCAATCAGGCCATTATTATCATCAGCCCAACCTTTTTGATTTACAGGAACATCTGGCTGTACAAGAGACGGACTGCAGCGCCTACAACTCCTTTCTCATCAGTTACTTCAAAACGTCTAAATCACGCAGGGAATTTTAATAGCCTTCCCATATGTGGACACTTGAACATGAGTCCTCGTCAAGTGTCCTATACGCACACACATATGCAGACGCACCTTTACATCATTTAAATGGCGTGCGCATTCCTGTTTGCGAGTAAGGACCTGAGATATTTTGCAAAACTTACGTCCGGGTGCCAAGGAGTTAGTAAATCGCGGTATTAGCATGGCTGGGAGATCGGGGCCCAGACTGACATGCCTGTTTTTGGATACTGGGACAGTGATATTTGGGGTAACCGTGTGCGTTGGTGTTTGGGGATATAAATATACGCCACCCCGGAGGCCTCCGGTGTTCGCGCGGGCCTGCATGCCGACCAAGGCAGACAGATCACTTTGAGGGAGCCACAATCAAACAAATGTGCTGAAGGATAGATATGAACTTGTGCGTGCGTGTGTGTGTGTGTGTGTGTGTGTGTGTGTGTGTGTGTGTGTGTGTGCGCAAAAAAAAAAATCGTGAGAGACTTTTTATCACTATTTATTGTGTCGTGTACTCACGTGGTAGGGTGCTCATATTTCTCCTCCCACAGCAGGAGACATAAATAAACAGCTACAGAAAATGATGAGATGATTGCCGCGGGTTTGGTGTCTAACCTTGACCGTTTATGGCATTTCTCGGCGGTTTGCTGGTCGCTTATTATGCCGAAAGGTCACTCAAAAAGTAATAGTTAAAAACAAAGTAAAACTTGTTTGGGGTTATTAGAGTGCCAAAATATATAACCTCATAATTCCAAATAGTCTGTATTTTGTTTTAATTATACGTGAGCTTTTTTCCCTGAGCCCGCAACCGCCAGCATCAACGTGTCAGACTCTTTCATTTGAGCCGTTTTTTGATAAAATCTTAATTTTCAGATATAGCCTCCTGATAAAAACAACAAAACCAAACGACTCTTTCATCCTTTCCATTTCATTATAATTAAGCAAACAGTACTTAGTGAGCAGATGCCTCCCCCGGACAATTCAATTTGACAATTTAGAAATGACTCTAATGATCGGAGGAAAACCAGGACTGGCGAGCAAAGTGGGGAGAGCTGCAGCAGCATCCTCATTTCCTGCTAGAGCTGCTGGATTTGTTCGTCCGGTCTTCATGCATGTGGGCTCACCGCGCAGTTTCATGGCTCCGTGAGCAACCATGCAAATTTTTTGTCACACTTTTTTTCTTCATCTCTTTTTTTGTGCTGTTATTGTTTGTGAGCAGTTGCTTTTGAGTGACTGCAAATTTCTTTTTGGGCAGCAGGACGCAGAACAGTTTAGCTGTAATCCTCATATTTATGTTGGATTCAGCATTTAGTCCCGCAAGATTTATGTAATGCATCTAATCAAAGCTAATTTCAAACCACCGGGCTGTAACACAAAATTGTGCGCAGCGGCTGCCAGGCTCTGTTTTTTCTTTTTTCTTTTTTTCCTTTGGTGCGCTGAAACTTTGTTAAGCCCATAATCTGCCGGAGTTGATACTCTGAATGAACACTTGGACTTCTCCGTGCAGTTGATTCCGAATCTCGTGTGAAAACAACAAGACGGAGCTTCAGTTAAAAAAAAATACAAATAAATGTTTGAATAAAGTCCTTTTTCTCCACAGCACACGCGTGCAGAATGTGGACAATTAAAATATTGGTTTTTTGGTTGTTTGATGTTGAATTAATCTGAGATATACGCATAAATCTGTGCGCAGATGGTGAGTGCTTCTCGGATTGTTTCACTCCACTAGTGCATGCTTTGTCACATAATAACGAGACAAAAACGAAAAAAATGTTTGTATATGATCCTCATTAGAACATTTAATCAGAATCTGTTTGGGCTTTTTGCAGATGGATGCGGGGATATTTCGTGGCGTGCAGTTTCTCTTGCTCTTCTCTTTGCTCACAGACGGAAAACTATATGGATCAAACTAACTTCCTCCCTGGAGCTGGTGTTTGATTGCCATGAACATATTAACTGTCAGCTCTAAACACTAAACACAAAAAAGATTTAACACGCACACATCACGCACGCACAGAGAGAGAGGGAGAGCGCGCGCAAAGCTTCAGGCTAAGTGGCTGGGGCGGGACAGTGCGCGGAGCGAGGCGGGGACAGAAGGCAGGCGGGCGGGCAACGTGGTGGTCGGGTTGGTGGACAGATGATTGTCCGCGTTATTAACTATGTTTGAGGCGTGCAGACCACGCCCCCTTCACCTACTAGTCCTCCCCTTTGCGTGCAGACCACGCCTCCTTCACCTACTAGTCCTCTCTCCTGTTTGGCATCCCAGAGATGGTCCAAAGTGATTCCTCAGGGAAGGAAAAAGAGCGCAAATCACCCGAGCGGGAGATGAGGAGGAGTTGAGCCGCTGCTGCCCGGGACTGCCGCTTAATTGCGCGTAATCTTCCGTTTCATTCATCTGAGCTGAGAGAGAGAGGAGGGGAAGACTTTGTAAATAAGGAAACGGAGCTAAGGAAAGCGAAACGCGTTTTCATCTCCTCGTTTTTCGTTTTCTCTTTGGACTGTTTGTTTGCAAAGAAAAAAAAGAAAAGAGAGAGAAAGAGGGGGAAACTGACATTTTTGCTCGCGTTTATGTCAGCTGCACCTTGATCCCGGGGACTGTCGCCAACTCAGTGCAGCCTCTCATCCTGCGCTTCCCCCCTCTTTCATCGTTTCTCACGCTGTTCATCTTCACACAGCTGCTGCTTCCCCACTCCGTTTTCCTTCTGGAGTCGCTGACACGAGGTGCAGCTAACCTCGGATGCTGACAGCTCCCGGCCTCCCTTTATTCTTTCTTTCTTTTTTTTCCCTTCCACATGTCGCATCTTTTGTTTACTTTGAGAAACACGCCGCAACTAAACGCCGAGTGAAACAGACCACGCTACTTTGCTCGTTCTGACAGCGCGATCAAACAGACAAGCAAGAGGGGGGGAGGCAGGAGGGGAAAAGAAGAAGAAGAAGAGAGAGAGTGAAAGGAGGGAGCCGAGGAGAGGAGGAGAGAGAGAGAGGGGGGAGAGAGTGAATGAGAGATAGAGACAGTGTGAAGGTGCGTTTTGATGTTTGGCATCCACGAGAGCATCCAGAGGAGTGGGAGTAGTATGAAAGAAGAGCCCATGGTGGCCGGGATGAACGCGGTTCGGACATGGATGCAGGGCGCCGGGGTGCTGGACGCCAACACAGCCGCCCAGAGGTGAGCCCAAGGCGGCCTTGGCGGTGCGCTGACTGCGGGGCGTGGAGACCGGGGATATGGGGGGGAGAAAAGCCGCTCAGATCTGCGGTGTTAAAGACGGGAGAGCGGCTGCATCACTTGGGGCAGCACGAGTCCCCAGAGGACGCAGTTGTGGGATAATCACCGCTCCCCCTCCAGGCATTTCAAGCCCTTTTCCCCTCATTTTTCTCTTTCTTTTTTCTTTTTTTTAGCTCAAAGTCCGACTTACTAAAATATTGTATGTGCCTCGAAGTTTTTTATTTAACGGATTTCAGGAAGAAGGGGCTGTAACAGTGACTAAAACTCCAGGGCGAGCGGGGTTTAAATGTTCCCTCAGCATAACTTTAGTTTGAAAAAGTGAGCGCTGAGTTTTGCTTAGACTTTTCAGCTCACTTTGTTGTTTACTCCTCCTTTATTATTCATATTATTAGTAGTAGTTGTGATTTTGTTGTGATAAAACCGAGTAGCTTATGTGCATATAGAATTATATTTTTCAGGTCTACAATTTCGCAGTTTTCCCACAAAATAAAAGAAAGTGAATTTGATTTCATTAAAGCTGCAGTAGAAAGTAATGACGCTAACATGGACGACAGGCCTACCATCGAGAGAGCAACTGATGTGTCCAAATTATGACGTTAATATTAAATAGTACGTCGAAGCAATTTAACTTTACGCTTTAACATTTAGCCATATTTCTGTAATTATTGTTGATGAAACTGCAGCTTTTTTATTCAACTGCACAGAGACGAATTTTGCCAGCGATGAGGTTGAATCTGAGGGCAGGTTTCTGTCGTGCTGTGATTCTATTTTCTTCATTTTATTCTTTTTTTTATTTTTATGTATATATATCTTTTCAATGCCCGTCGTTTTGGATGCTAGTTGGTCTGTGCTTGTGTCCGCAGCGGAGTGGGTCTCGCTCGGGCACACTTCGAGAAACAGCCGCCCTCCAACCTCCGCAAGTCCAACTTCTTCCACTTCGTCCTGGCTTTGTACGACAGACAGGGTCAGCCTGTGGAAATAGAGAGAACCACTTTCGTCGACTTTGTAGAGAAGGAAAAGGTGAGTTTGCAAATTAAATATACAAACACACACACACATATGTATATATATATATATATATATATATATATATATATATATATATATATATATATATATATATATATATATATAAGCCTTATTATTTATTTTCATCGTCTCACTGCCTGTAATAAAATATTCAAAGGAAAGAGTACAATGTTTAAATTGCAGCGAAGCATCGACTGACGCCTGACAATATAGTCAAAGTGATAAATTACCAAACGCACACAGCAGGGATTATTACTCCCGAAGGCTTTCCTGATGTGATTTTTAGACGTGGGTTCCTAAAAAAATATAATACTTTCAGACTTCTGATTATATTTGTCATTACTCTGACTTTCTTCATAGCTGCAAAATAATGAATATTACACATATTTACAGCAACTTTTGCGCTCATCTACCGAGAACCATATTGACTTTTATATTCTGTGACAGCTCAGCACAGCATGCAGCCCATTCCTGCAGGTGCTCTCCTGACAAGCTTCTTCATTTTCACATGTTTTTTTAAATTTTCTTTAAAAAGGGAACTTTCAATATTAGTCTTTGAAGTCACATCGATATAGGAAAATGTTTTACTTATTAATAAGTGCTGCATTTATTAGCATTTAACAACGACTTCTTTATAATTAATTATAGTCAAATGTTTTTGTGCTGCCCAATAAGAAGACGTTACACATTGCGCGTTGTCGTGTTGGGGGGAGATAATAAATGTGTAGGAAGTTGTATCATTTTAAAAATAGGAAATAAAATAAAATGAAGCTGTGGGAGAACGGTAGAATAGTTTAGGTTACAAAGCTTAAAAACAAATTTAAAAAACAGTGTTTTAAAAAAACAAAAAACAAAAAAACAATTAATTATTAAGAAGTTGGGTTTCTTATTCTTTGTCAAATAGCCTCATTAAAAGTTACGGATTCCTTTTTTTTTTTTTCTAACTCTTCTCTGCAAACTCGATACGAAGAGGTGAGAGAGAAATGAAAACTTAATTTCACTGTAGATATGAAGTTTTATATATATATATATATATATATATATATATATATATATATATATATATATATATATATATATATATATATATATATATATATATATCAAGTTGTAGACATGCAGTCGAAGTACCAGGACGAGGTGGCTCGCTTGTCTGCTTGCTTTTACCGGGTCTGGTTTAATTTTCATAGGAAATGACGGGGGAAAAGACCAACAATGGGATCCATTATAGACTTCAGCTCCTCTACAGTAACGGTGAGTTTGGTTTCCATAATTTTTATGGAGCAATAACAGAAGCAGCGTGTCAATGAAACGTCAAACGCAAGTGAGAAAACTCTGGAAATAAATGTTTTAGGTGGTCACTTGGTTGAGCTTCGGTTTAGAGGTTTTATAGTTTTCTTCTATGGATTTATTAGCTTTCAGGCAACATGAAAGATGATAACTTCAGATATTTTTAAATTATTGCATTATTACTCATAAATGAAAAAACAAAAGCATGTTTTTTAATTATTATTTGTATTATTTATGTATTTATTTATTGCTGTTTCATTTGCTTCTACCAATAAACGCAGTGTATTTCTCTTTAGGAGTAAAAAACTCCAAGCTGCAAAATAAAACGTCTTCCTTTTAAACTTTTTTTTTTAAAGTCTTCCTTCCTTCGTTGAACAATTAAGTTGTATTGATTATGTTTTAGTAGACTCCTGCTGTGCTTATTTTCAGTCTTAAGTTGATACTAAATATTTATGCAGATAAAATCAACACAGTAAAGACAGCAAATTGAATTTTCAAGTTCCAACCAAACTGACAGCGTGCAACAAATACTGAAAGTCATTATTAACAGTTTAGACTCATCGTTTCCATGAAGTGGCTCGCAGGGGAAACCAGAAAGAATACATTTTGTGCTCAGAGAGATTCCCCAGCCCGTAAACGCTTTGACTTTTTAACGTGTGTGTGTGCAGGGATCAGGACGGAGCAGGACTTGTATGTTCGTCTCATTGACTCTATGACTAAACAGGTAAGACGTGCTTCCTTAGACTAAAAAACAACAAAAAATGAACTCTACAATGGTTTGCTGGCTCTGTTGATCTGACTGTTGCCCCCCCCCCCCCCCCCCACCCACCCAGCCACCCAAACCCAGCCACCAACCCCCTCCTCTTGCCCCCCCCCCCATGCATGCCTGTGTCTGGGACCCTCAACTTCAGCACAGCACAGCCTGCTTGATAAACGACCTGTCTTACCTGTGGAATACATTTACAGAGGCCCAGAAAAGTAGAGGACATGTGTCCTCATATTCTACCTCTGCACAGCAGCTAGTGAGGGTGTGTGTGTGTGTGTGTGTGTGTGTGTGTGTGTGTGTGTGTGTGTGTGTGTGTGTGTGTGTGTGTGTTTTTAACAGGCAATATATAAGTGTGTGTTCACATGAATGTGTGTGTGTGTGTGATTGTGAGTGTGTGAATCTCTCGGTCGTGGCGATGTGTTAGTGTTTGAGAGAGACAGTGATGCATGCCAGCTCACTCTTTGAGGACCTTGACCCTCATTTCCTCAATGTGAAACAGAACAAACTATCCCAGAGTGTGTTATTGCCAATTCAATCGCACAAAGAAATACAGAGCAGCTCATGTGGGCTGGCGCACTACTGAGGGATTTCACCGCTCGGATGAATTAGACAACGAAGAAAGTGAGCCTCTTCAGCGCTGTTTTGATATCAGGTCTTTTGTTTTGCCAGTTCTTCCTCTGGTGCCATTAGGCTTGAAGAGAGTTTGTCTGAGATTGAAAAGAGTAGGAGGAGATGTTGTTTGTGCGAGAGCGTGTGTGTTTGCATGTTTATCGGCGCCCGCACGCGTGTGTGAGTGTGTGTGAGATTGTGTTTGTGTGTGTGTGTGCAGGCCGATCACAGCCCTGGAGAGCATGTTGAGTGGGGTTGGAGGGGTAACCACACTAGATTTTTGGACGCTGTGCTGTATGGACCAGATGGTGCACTATACTCCAGTCTGGCAGTCCAACTGCTCACTGTACACCACGTATAAACATACGTGCATGCACAAACACATATGCACGAGCAGTAGTACACACACACCAACAATTTTGCTCTTACTGTCTCTGTCAGAACAGAGAGTTCCTGTTCAGGAGGACTGGATTCCCACGATACACAGATTTGCCAGATAGACAAACACTACTCCCAGATGAAAGACACACACACATGCACACACATCTTTCTGTTTTTTACTTGCCCCCTGCATCGTAGTTTGACTTTTTTTTTTCTCTTAATACACCACTGAAAAAATGTAAACTACAATCATTTTAACTTTCTGTTATCTTTCCCCCTCCCCTTTCTTTAGGCCATTGTTTATGAGGGCCAGGACAAAAATCCAGAGATGTGTCGGGTGCTGCTGACCCATGAGATCATGTGCAGGTAAAACGCAAAGCATTTTATACCACATTTCTCACTCCGAAGATGTCTTTGTTGGTGTAAAGAGGGGGCAAGGACATGAGGAGCGCTGCTAAATTGCAATAGAAATCTTATCATTTTCCTCAAAGTGGGTTGGGGAGACGGGCCCTGGCCTATTTCTGTTGTGCGTGTATGTGTCGGTGTGTATGTGCGCGTGTGCATCCCTCTCATGTTCAGCTAATTAGGACAAGGAAAAGCTCATTACTCAAACCCATCCTCCTCAGTTTGTGTAATACATGCAGTTTGCTGTGTCCTGACAGTGAGCTATGTGCAGAGGGAGACAGACTCAAATTACACATAAAATAAAGACACACACACACTCAGTCAAAAGTAGTAAGCTGGGAGGACTCTCACAGTCTCGTTGCATGCATTCACAATCAATAAAGGCATCACACAGCGTGCGATTGTCTCTTACAAAACCAGCCATCTAGAAGAACATGTAAGAGTTGCATGGAGAAAAATGGCTAGTGGCAAAGTGTAGACACTTCCTGGTTATCACACAAGGCAATTTAGACCACTTGTTTTCATATGCTGCAGGAAACGGTCGAGATCAGAAATCTGATCTGGCTCTCCAGTCCTCTTGTCCTGGGGGACTTGAGAAAGCAGGGGGAGGGTCAGTCTCTCTCCAGCCTTCTCTCACTTGCTTCGATGTCTTTCTTCATCTCCTCCCACACACACACACAGATACAGTAGATGCACACATGTAGTCAGACACAGGTACACACAGACATGCAAAGGCTCAGGTGAGCAGACAAGAGAGAGAAAGGTAGACACAATGATACTTTTTGGGGGGGAATACAGAAGGGGGGGTGTCGACGACACACAACACGCTGTTACATAGCGGTGCAGTCAAATGATTCAGAAAGGACTCGTCACATCAGTATGCAACCCCCTTCTACCCGGCATGCACTACTCTCCAGGTCCAGTGGGACCACTCTGTGACCCACTTCTGAGAGAGAGAAAGAACAAGCGAGAGAGAGAGGGAGAGAGGCGGGATAGAGGGAGGGGACGAGCACTGAGGAAAAATAGAGAACATAAGATGTCTGGTTTTGTGATGTCTGACAGAAATGGAGCTAACCTGAGCCCTGGAGGCTAATTCAAGTTTTTATCCAGTCCCATTCAAGCTCGCCGCTTTTCCCGTTCTCCTCCAAACTTTGCCTAAAAATCGCCCGGCTGATCTCGCCTACTGTAGTGCAAAAGCCCCAGTCTTACCTTGACAAGCTAAACAGAAATCCAACCCATGCTTCCTCTTGAGCTCCACAAAAGTCTCACGCCCCCTTTACTCCCACATCCCTCTCCTATATGCTCATCTGCTTTCTTCTCCCCTTAATGCTGCACCTTATCTTGCTCTCGCTGCTGTTTGCATCCAGGTGACTAACCCCCCATCCTTTTTTTTGTCTCATCCCCATCCCCTGCAGTCGATGCTGCGATAAGAAGAGTTGTGGCAACAGGAACGAGACCCCATCAGACCCTGTCATCATCGACAGGTAAGCAAACTTTGCCCTTTGACCCCGGCACGATGATGCGCTGTCACCGCAAACACAAGTGCAGCAGGTATAACTGTGGAGGGGTGTGTGAAACAAGCGCTGTGGGCCAAGTACAGGAGCAGTAAATAATGGCAGAACATACAAAGCATGACGAGAAGCCATTTCAATTTTTAGCGAAAGAAAGCAGTTGGAAGGGGTCTTTGACATGTGATTTGGCTGAGAAATTGCAACCTGCAGGCCTAATAAAGCAGCCACAGGTTGTTTTCTGGGGGTTTTTGAGCAGCCATAATTGTCTGTGTAAGCAGAAAGTGTGAAACGGCAGTAAATTATATTCCAGCTGTATGTTTGTGTTAGTGTGTTTGCGTGCGTGAAGTGGAGGAGCAATCACGGAGCAGTCGAGCTCTGCTTCAAGTGTGGTCAAACAGCGTTTGTGTGGTCGTGCTGATGACTTAGCTGATGAGCAGTTAGGGTTACAGCTACTACGCTCTGGTGTGTGTATTTCTGTGTATAAATCTCACTCGTGGATGGCTATTGTTAGCTGGGTTGTTTTTTTTTACACACTCACAGTCTTTTGCCTTTCTTCTGCTGTCATAAACTACCTCTGACTGATGCAGCAGCTTGCAGGATTTATAGTCAGAGAGATTTACTGTCCGGCCTCTGCCATGTGTGTGCGTGTGGCACGCGGGAGGACGAGGGAAGGTATTTTGCTCGTACTCGAGCTGTTCTCGTTCGTGCAGATTTAAGGCGGTTCTGATCAGGACTTAAAGAGAGCTGAAGAGACTTTCCATGAAGGAATTTGGAATGTATTTTCTGATATTCAACTATGTCCTAGCCACTGCGTCATTGGGTAAAATGAGGCAGATTGTAGTCTATCTGATGTCTGATTTGAATTTGTCACATTTGAGTGTATTTGTGTGAGTGTTAATGAGGCAGTGACCTGTGCTATCTGATGAACACAGCTGTCCCGTTCTCACTGCTGCTCTGTGGAAAGCTACTTTTTTACCTGTGCGAGTGTGTGTGTACATATATATATATATAAATATATATATTTATGTGTGTTCAAGTTTGTGTGTGTGCATGCGCCACCCTTGTTCCGCTCCACTGAAGCAGAAGGCCTCACCTCAGCGCTCCCTGAGACAGCTGCACCCCACCACGTGGCCTCAGACAACACGCCTGCCCATCACTCTGTGCCATATTTCTGATTTTTGTTTTTCATGTGTGCATACTTGTTGAATTTCTCATCTGCACGCTCCGTTGCTCCGTCTTCACGGACGCCATGTGAAAACTTTTTCTTTGGGTTTGCCGCGGTTTGAGCACGACCAGCCTTAAGTGAAGCGGCCTGATCCTCCCGCCAACAGCTTTTCCAACACTGAGCATGTGTTGTGGTCGCTCGCTGGCGGTATTCCCCCGACGCCTGATGGCTCAGGTGTGAGGGCAGCATTAACGAACAACAAATTAGAACAGGGGGAGAGAAAACAACAGCAATATCTCTGTTTTCCTCTCCAGCGAGCACTCTTTCTGGACAGCAAAATAGGTCAGGTGAGAGGAGAGCAGTTAGGAGGGGGGGGTAGCTAGTTTTTAAAAGAGGGGGGGGGGGGGCAAAGGGGATTAAGCAGAGGAGGGTTTATACGTTTGCTCATTTAGTACCAATATATTCTTGGCAATTGTAATAATCAGGGATTCATAAACAAACAAACAACTGTGAGGCTGAAACTGACTCAATTACCATGAGCTCCCCTCCTTCAAATTCATAAAGAAATACCATCAGCAGCCCCTCTCCACCCTTGAAGTTATTTAGTTCGTTAAATAAGGGCTCGTTAGCCCTCTGCTGTTTCTCAGAGATGATTAGATTTTACAGCCCTAATTAGCTGGGCTAGCTCTAACTCTTCTGGAAGAGTAATGGGTCTGATTGCCTAATTAGCTCTCTCTCGTTAAGATTGGAGAAACAGGCCACTGCAGCAAAACCACGGGAATGAGGAAAAATAAAGTCAGCTAATGAGAAACTTATTTGATTGTTAGGAGAACAAATCTGGTACAGTGTGGATTGGCAATGCTTTTGGGTACTGTACTCGCTCACCGGGAGAGTCTCAGCCCTTTCTTTATCTCGTCCCCACCCACCCCCTCTGTTGAAAAGAGAATTTGTTTGGGCTTTAAAGCATCTACGAGGAGCAATATGCTTCAGATGTTTTGTTAAGAAGCGTATTTGTTTAGGCAGGAGTCGCTTTAACGCGACGCCAATCTGTACCGCTTTCTTGGCTGTTTTGATTTAGGACTATCGTGGCTCGCGTTGTCATCTCTCTCTCTGCTGTCTGATGTGGATCAGCGCTGAGGAAGGAGAAGAAGAAGAAGAAGAAAGCAACTCGTGCCATATTTTATGTATTTAACCTCAGTAGCAGCGAGTTCTTGGAAATTCAGTCAGACCTTGACATGACACATTGAGTCTGTGCTTGACACTGGGCAGGAGAAGCATCTGAAAGGTGTGATGCTCCTGTGCTTCTGCTCCCCAGGGAAACATGTGTGGTCCACTTTAGCCTCTTACAGAATCAGGATAATATGAGGGGGAGCCCTTAACCCCTAAACCTCCACTTCCACTTCTCCCCATCACTCTCGGTTAGCATGGGGTTAATCGTATTCAGCCACAGTGTATGATCGCTCTATCACGTGCCCTGATGGGTCCCAAATCACAAACACATTTCCCTCTCACCCATGTAAAGCTTTTTTTCTCTCCCTCCCTCTCTCTGAGTCTTATGTTTGTCTTCTCACTGAACTATTTTAGTATATGCACTTGGTATAATTGTGGACAAATGTGTCAGCCCTATTTGCAGTGGAGGGGGTATGGCAATCCCTCCAGCACCATGTGTCCTCTCCTGCCTCTTACCACCTGTGTCCTGTAGCCCTTTCCTGCTCATCCAGCTCCCATAGGCCTGCTGCAGGGTGTCCCCGAGGCTGGGAGAGCCTCTCTGGAGGGGTGGGATAGAAACACTCTGTGACCAGCGATAAGAATCCACTGGTTATCATGCGTAGCCCGCAATCCCTCTTCCGTTTGCAATGCCAGGACGGGCACAAAGCGGTGTCAAGTTTACATGTACAGACAATGTTATTTCAGGTTTATTGCTGTTTTTTCTTTTCTTTTTTTGAGGGTGTGTTGGTGTGTTTGCCTTTGCACACACTCCTGCAGCCCGCTGTTGATGTGGCCCATTTCCTCGCATGCGTGTCTGTGCTTGTGTATCCGCATCAGTGTTGGTTATTTCCCCAGGAGCAAGTGTGTGTTTTGATAGAGGCCATTTCCTGACAAGTGTGTGTGTGTCTTGAGTGAAGAATGTCGGGCAGGAAGTGCTCCTCCCGGGGAGGGTGATGTCATGGCCGACAGCTTCCTGTTCTCTGAGCCAGTGGAACAGGCTGACTCCTCAGCTTCACGGTGGGTAGTTAGCACTTGTGAACCAGGTTTTGGTTCACCTATCAGCTGTGTCGGGTCTACACCTTTGCTTAAAATAAAACACAAATAAACATCGGGTCAGCGTTTTTTTAAACACATCATTTTTCCAGGCTCATGTATGGCTAGTTTATCTCAGGTCCCTCTCTTGCAAGCAGGGAACCCCCTTATTGTTTTGGTTGTTATGTTTGGATGCACTTCCTGGGGTGAGAGGTCATGTGTTGCCTTGGCTGGGCTAACGTGCACTAGTGAATAATGTATGTCATTGACTTTATGTCAGCCCTGCCAGCCCCCCAAGCAGAGCCCACCCATGTTTAATTCATCCATCTCATTTGTGTGTGTGTGTGTGTGCGTGTGCCTGCAAATATGTGTGTGTGTGTGTGTGTGTGTGTGTGTGTGTGTGTGTGTGTGTGTGTGTGTGTGTCATTTAGAGGCCCAGTCTGCACCTGTCCAGCCATTAGCCCCCTTCTCATTTGCATTTGATGCTAATGCGGTTTACTGGCAGTGCCTTCCGTCCCCGTAGCTTAGTTTCATTTTCATATCCATGACTGTGTTAGTGAGAAGGTGAAGGCTCACACTTGCACCGCAGTGATCCTCTCACTGTACACGCTGACACCTGAAGGTCTTTATCATTTGCTTTTCTTTTCCACATCTTGGGTCAGTTTTATTTTATGCAAGATTGTGATTCTTTTTTTCTTTCCCTTTTTTTCTCACAGCTGGTTTTCTGTTGTCCATCTGACCACCTATCAGTAGTTTGGCATTTCTCTAGGAGGGAAAGAGAAACTAGAAACACCCTGGGAGTGACACTTGCACGTTCAAGTTGTCTTGCACTGTCTCCCCAGCGACTTTTTTTGTTTCCGTCATAACTTTTATGATCTCGCCTTGGCTTGATTTGTTGCCTTTCTTTATTTTTTTTTTATGTTTTTTTTTTGGGGGGGGGGGTAATGTGCATTTTCTTTTTTGTGCAGTCTTAAGCAGGATGCTATGGGAGGCTTTGAAAAGTACTGGCCCTTAGCTGGATCTGGTTGTTTGAACGGGGCTCGGGGGCAAAGAGGCGAAGTTGCCGGCTCATCGATATGCAAGCAGAACTCCCCTACCTCAGGTGCTAACGGCCTTGCAGAGCTGCCTGAGCTGCCTCCAGCCCAAGTGCACATGCAGGCATGCGCATGCCCAGTTGCAAGGAATCCACAGGCGTTCAGAAATATAGCATGCACAGATGTACACTGACCTGCAGCTTTTTGCATCTGTTTGCTTGTGTTCTCCCCCCCCCCCCCCCCCTTGCATTGGAGGAAAGCATGTCCCCAGGGTACGGGCAGCTACGCTGATTGACAGCAGGGAGTTTGGAGGTCGAGGAGCCTCTAAAACAGCGCTGCCACTTTCTCTCTCATACAAACCTACAACCTCCCCCCAAAAGCTGTCTCACTTTTATTTGCGATAAATTACCACGCAATTCTCAGAGTTTATGCCTGGGAATTGTTCTGGGGGGGTGAGTTACTTCGTATCAAATTAACCCTGGATAAGTTCGTTTTGTGGAAAGGAAACAATTAGGTACATGTTGAACACATTATTTTATTAATGCTTTTTGTGGGCATGTGTGTGTTTGTGTGTTTTTGTTTGCTTAATTCTTTCCCCCAATAAACTAAAACTGAGCTGCAATCCCACTTTATAGGTATTTAAGCTGATTCTCTCCCCCCTGCTGAATGAAGGTAACAGCCAGTTTATTAGTCCATATAAAACATAATTTACAAATGTCATAACAGTGAAAAGTTCATAGTTTCACAACACCAGGGTTTTGGGATTTTTTTGTTTGATTTTTGGCCGGAGCCACATAGCACCGTTGTAAGCTCTATTTTCTCTCCAAACTGCTTTGTCATTACTGCTTGACATTCCCCGCTTGACCTGGCTGCTCTCCTTGGCTGTTCCCTCTGCCTTTGTGTCAGTGTTTGTTCTGTCCCAGAATGGAGGGGTTTGGCTGGCCAGAACTGACCCAAATGAGTAGCGTCCTACTTCTCTGAGAGCTATTTAAGACATTTTTTGGTGTTGGAAATTGCAGGTTAGAGAGATAGGGATAGAACGGGAGTGAAATAGAAGGAAGATATATTTGCACATGCAAAGGACCTCATGTGCGAGTGTGTGTGTGGTGTACTGCAAGTGAGGAAAGAGTAACGTTTTCCAGGATTTAGTCCATGATTCGCCCTAGAAGATGCGCTCAATTTGCTTTTCAAATGAGGCGTGAAGAGCATGTGTGTGCGCGTGCCCCTCCAAGTGTGATGCTATACATTTGGACGTGCAAAGCTGTGTGTGTTAGTGTGTGAGAGGCTTTGTTTTCCCCGTGCTCTGATGTGCGCAACCCACTAAGTGCTCTCTCACAGCCAATGTGATACACAGCTGCCCGTGTTGCTGCTCTTAATTGAATAGACACACCAGCTCCTCTCAGTGAAGGATACTCGGGCATCCTTTCGTAGCAGGCTGAGCCAGTGTGTCATCAAGCAGTGTAGCTTCAAGCTGCCCCGATCGCAGCCCTCACTGATGATTCATTGTTTACTGATTGTTTATGCTAAGTGAGGACACAGACAGTATGTCTCATGCCAGCTCCATACACCTCCCCAACCCTCCTGATGTTTCACTTCCTATCAGCCAGTAGTCCCTCCTCTGGTGTTTTACCTCAGCGCCGTTGCCCAGGATGTAAGTCCAGGTGTCCAGGATGAGCGCTTGTGACACGCTGTGCCCGAGCAAGATGTATATTCTGTTGATTGTTTTCCATCAATCTGTCCAGGAAGAATGGATCGCTGGCCAGGCGCTGCGAGCGGTGCTCTCAGTTTCACATGTCACAATGGAAGGAAAACCTGCACGCCATGTGGGAGATTGGGGGGTGGGGGGGGTGGGGGGAGATGTGCTCTGTGATATCGGCCTTGGGATCCTGCGACAAAGTTACAATATTAAAAGTCATCTTCTGATTATTCTGCGCAAGATTTGCTTTTAGGTCCAGCGTTTTCAAAACCATAAAAAGAAGAAGAAGAAAAAGCAACCAAAGGCTATTTAGTTACTATGTCATCCTCTCCCAGTTAAACCTCTTCATATCTGCTCTTATATATGAGTTCTGTGACACTGAGCTTGACTAATTTGAGCTGCGATGTTAAGAGACAAAAGGAAATCTTCAAAGTAGCATCTCTGCCATAATTAAATGTAAAGCAGTGGACGTCAGTGTGCAGACAATTATGGTCAACAGCTCAGTTCGATCAAAGGGATGATATATTCTTACATTCCTAATATATTCTTTTCTTTTTAACTTTGCATTAATCAACAACAAATGAGACCTAAGCACATGTCACTGTTCCACCTCAAAAAGCAGAGCTGGATTTAAAGGCCTTTGTTTGTGTTTATGTAACTCATGTGGGGAGACAAAGTAAGGCGTAGGCAATCGACTGAGGCACTTTGTTGTTTTACACCGCCTTCACCCCCCCTCTCTTCTGTGCGCGCCTCTATCGTTGTTTGCTTGTTTACTGAGTGGCTTGACCTCACTCGGAGAAATGTTCACTTGTTTCCTTTGCTTCTGCGTCTCCTTCTGCAATCTGTGTTGCTCCCTCTGCTCTTCTCCATCCATGTGTCTCCCCTATCTTCCATCTCTCTCCCTGTCTGTCTGCCCCTCTGCCTATGTGTCTTTTTCTCTTTGGTCCTCCCACTCAGAACTCCAGATTTAACTCTGGAAGCTTTTCGGTTAATCACACTTGGAATTTTCCTCGCTTTTTGAACGCTTCTTCCTCGGCAAACGCGTTCCTCCTCGATCTGCTCCTCGGCTGCAGGAGAGACTGCGCGCTAATTATCCCCCCAGTTATTGGCTTCCCCAAACACAGGAGCTGTGATTTACATGAGGTGACATTCAGTTCAAACACACAGACCTTTGCAACCTTTTTCTCTGGAAAACAATTAACAGTGCCGCTTTCTCTTCTGCCTCTCTCTCTCTCTCTTTGCCGTACCTTCTCTTTTTTCCCCTCGCGCGACACCGCTCCCTCCCTGCCTCCCTCTTCCTCTGGCTATTGTCTTCGCACAAACAGACAAGATTTACTGCCAAAAGAATGAAGGGGTGTGTGAGGTGTGACTGGCAAAATTTTTTTATATTTTTTTGTCTTAGCAGGCAATTACTTGCTTGTTAATTTACAGCTATTCTGTCGAGGTAGCTTTTCAGAGAGGAGTTTGGAGGAGCCTTCGAGAGAAACAGATAAGGCGCCAAGTTTAGTTTTGTAGAGCTGACGAGGACTTAAATTAGGTCACGTTTTTACAAAAAGAAAGAAAAAGATAAAATAAAAGCACTTTATCAGATTCGTCTGTATTTCCTCCATTGACCTGAGTAAATATGACACACGCTCCCTCACACGCACACACCTATGAAGAGACGTATAGCCTACACAGGCACGTTCAAACACAAAGACAAACTTACAAGCGTGCCGTTAATGAAGCGCATCTCTCTTCTGTCATGACGCCCATGTTAGCATGACAAGATGTTTACACACACGATCACGCCAGCACCTCTGATGTGGGCCCGGATCAAAGAGAGATAAGAGGAGAGAGAAAAGAGAGAGACGGTGAGCGTCAGGTATGGGATGCTTTTCTCTGTTTGACAGGAGGACGGTTGTAATAGTACCCCACTGAGAGGCTGAGAGTGAGACAGATAGACAGACAACAGAGAGGGAGGCGTATACCTGGAGAAATATATTCTGAAAAAGGGAAGACTTTTCTTCTTCTTCTTCTTCCACTGCAGAGGACTTCTCTGAACTCAACCTCATTCTCAAATCTGGAGGAAAACAATTAGATCCACCCGCTTCCCCTTGTCCCGCAGTGTAGATTACAAATGAGCAAACCTGGCATTTATCACATTACTACAAACATTTATTAAAGCCGGTTCCCCTCTAAAGCTGCAGAGATAACAGTGGGTAATTGCAGAGACTGGCTCTATTAGTTAAGTATGCCTAATGTCACTGCCTCAGAGCATTAATGGACGCCGTAGTATTATGTTCCTGCACTCATTACCACCCCACTCCCCTTCAAACAGATACACACACACACATCCACACACCATTCTCTCCCCCCTCTCCATTGACCCTGCAGCAGGAGTCTGTGCCACTCTAATGAGAAATGGAAAACACCGCTCCGCGAGCTCCAAGACACGTACACACACACACACTCATTCACACATATACACGGACACACGCACGCTCAATGGGAGACATTACAAGGGGACAGAGGGGTACACTATAATCACACACGCCCAGGGAAACAATTGTGCCGTTATCAGAGTGATCACATTATAAAAGTTTAATAAACACCAAACGGCCTAATGGTGAATTAGCCCGCATCTGCCCCGTGTTGTGCCAGGCTATAATTAGTGATTTAACAGAGACAAACAAATGTTTTTTAACCAGAGTTCGTCGCAGCTTTAACAGATTTTTAGTCAGGCATAAATTATCGAGTTTGTGCCGAAATTAAAGGGAAATGAAGGTCTTTATTCTGTGCTCCTCTTGACTCCAAGACACTAAAAGTCTCACACACACACACACACACATACATGCGCACACACAGAGCCATACAAACACTGAACCACCAAGAGGAGAGTTTGGCTCAAACCCCAGTCTGGTTTTCTAAGTGGCACTTGAGATGTGTATGGAGAGAGGCGGATGGGTGCTTGAGATTGTTGAGGAGGAGAAGAGAGAGAGAATGAAGGGGGGTGGTGGAGGGGGTGGAATGGAGAAAAGAAACAGGAAGAGATCGTGGTGAATGACGTGGTGAATGACGTGTAGTAAGTCAAGAGGAGGTGGAGGGCACTTTCTTTCTTCCCTCCCTGCATGGGCAAATGCAATTGTGTGACTGTTTTAATACGTATGCATGTGTGCATATGTGGGCAGGGACGGGAAATCGATGACAATTTATAATTTAACAATTACAGGGACTATCAGTTTTTATACAGCCTCCATACTCATTCATCAATATTACATCAGGACTCAGACTCTCTGTGTTAGGGAGTAGGAGGGTGAGAAAACAGCTGAGGAGAGAGAATATGGCTTTGGTCCAGTGTGTGTGTGTGTGTGTGTGTGTGTGTGTGTGTGTGTGTATGGTGGGCTTGGGGGTGTTGGTAAAGGGGGGAAGGAGGGCATTTGCTGAGGTTGTAGAAAACATGGCTTCCAGCATACACAAATGTGCAAACGCACACCCCAAGCTGCATGAGTGTATGTGCGTCTGCATCTGTCCGGCTGCTTTTGTGTGTGTGTATAGGTGTGTGCGTCGTTGTGTGTGCGTGCATGTGTGTGCGTGTATGTGTGTGCTTGCCAGCTGAGTGACAGCTTACTATTGATCTGTGGGAGGCCACGGTGTCATTAGACCCAGTATGGACCAGCAGGCACACGTGGAGGTCAGGGCACAGAGTTTGTGCATAAGTGCATGTCTCTGTGTGTGTGTCTGTGTTTGTGTGCGTGTGTGTGTGTGTGTGTGTGTGTGTGTGTGTGTGTGTGTGTGTGTGTGTGTGTGTGTGTGTGTGTGTGTGTGTTTGAGTGTGCATGGAGGACTGGGGGACCAAGTGTTCAGTAGTGACAGGCTCAAGCCTCTGAAAGAAAATCAATCGTGTCATAAGAGGAAGGTTTCCTCCAGCCTCCTTCTCCCTCTTTCTTCCCTCCTCCTCTTTTTTCTCTCTCCTCTTCTCATCCTTTCTCCTCTTTTCTCCCTTTTTCTCCTTTTCATTCTCCTCATCTGAGAGGTCATCCACCCACTGCTCCATTTATACCTTTATCACACCCTTTTTTCTCTCTCACTTTTTTTTTTTTTTTTTTTTGGAGACTGTTTTTCTACCACACGCTCATACACAGCACTCCCCGTGTCATGCATGTGTGACATACGGATCAATTCAAGAGGTTAACCTAGCTAAAACTGAGCCATTAGTGAGAGAACTGATCCTGGATCAGCCCTCATTAACTAAAAGGGTACGCAAACTGTTTGTCCAGATAAAAGAAATGACACCCCCACCCAAACCAAGGCCAATTAACCGAGAATGCTGAGACTAGTTGAATTGATGGCACGCCTTGTTTTGTTTAACAGAAGTTTGGTTTTGAAAAAGAAAAGAAACTGATAAGACTTTCTTTTATTGTGAATTTAAGATGTCCTTCAGTTATTTATCATTAAGGATGAGCACACACAGACACACACACACTCTCGTATACACATAGGGCAAGCATCCACCTGTTCTCCTCTCCCCTGTCTCGCCTGAGGGGACTAGTGTGGTAGATAACAGTTTGAGTGGGCCTTCTGCAAAACACTAATCAGACCTAACACTGCCTAATTAGCACAGAGTCCACTGATTGGCTTACAGCAATAATTAACACAGGTGAGAATAATTAGCTCCCCATAGACCTGTTTGTGGCTGCGTGTGTGAGAGAGAGAGAGAGTGAGAGAGAGAGGGAGGGAGTCTGTGTGTGTGTGTGTGTGTGTGTGTGTGTGTGTGTGTGTGTGTGAGTGTGTGTGTGAAGGATGTTATTATGCAGTCTTGGTCCCTAGTGAGACTGAGGAGGCAGAGAGAAGAATCAAACTCATTACTGAAACCAGGCCAACCTGTGTTAGGTGCTCTGCTTTCCCACACCCAGAGAATTAGCCACACAGAGATCCACCTCGTATTTCTCCTTCTCACTCACTCTCTCTCTTTGTATGCATGTGTGTGTGTATGCTTATACTTTTTCCCTTTTCTTCTTCTTTCTGTCTCCGTCCCTTTCCCTACCAACCCCACCCCTCCCCTCCACCCCCTCCCCCATTGCTGATGAGTGAAGGTACGTTTGAGGAATCTCACCGCTAGCTGAACCTGCTAAGATGAGATGAAACGCAGACGCGGAGCATCTTTCGATCACATTCTGTCTCACCGGTGGTCTGCCTCTTTCTTGTATCCTGCACCCAACCCGTCTTTCAATCTCTCTTTTCGAATAGCAAGAACGTCAGTGACTGCCGCCCGTTCCTCGTCATATAAAAAGCTTTATCATGCGCTTCACCCTCTCCACAACACGCGAAATACCGCCAAGCCGCTCAGCTGCATAAAGAGGGGGACTGAAGAGCCTCATGTTTGTCTTACAGAAACAGAGAGCGAATGGGATAATGAGGTAGACTGGGGAGGAGAGACAAAGAAAAAGAGGACGTGACATTGTTTTGCTGCAAGACTGGCCGTCGTTCATCAGTCTGCGAGCAGTGTGGTGTCCTCCATCTCACTCTCCCCAGTTATTTTTACCAAAGTGCTGCTGCTTTGATCAAGCCGACATCACAGAGAAGGAGATGGGCATAAAGACATTGAGAGGGGGGTTAATATTGGAACACAATTGACGGCTTGTCACTTTTTAGCTCCCAGGCACCAACATCGCCAAGTAGTTAGTTAGAGAGCGTAAGATAGAGAGGGGGTAACACACACATACACTCACATATACACCTCCAAGAGCTTTTTGTGTGCTAAATAAATAACAACCACTGATGTAAATTGGTGTTTCCTGTAGTGTGCGGCTGTGTATTTTTCATGTCGAGGCATTTTAGAGTGGTTTCGGAGCGCAGCATGTACAACTAATGAATTTAACCCCCCGAAACTGAGTGTAAACTCACACAAATGCACAGTTTCGCTCTCATGCGCACATGCTCACTGGGAAGGGAGTCAACCATTTACCTGACCACAGGTGAGCCACGTACCAGGCGGCTGATTGCCACCCACGTCTTCCTCTCCACACAACTGTTCTCCACCCACCGGGATCCAAGGGGAGGCGCCAGGGGTAACATCAGGCTGTAATGGCAAACTATCAGAGACATTGAGGGTGCGGGAAGCTCACTGCTGGTCGACTGATCTCCGGCGTTTCATTGACAAGGCCTCACATGTTCACTAGATTTGTTTTATTGGGGGGTTTTTTGTTCTGTTTGCTCGTGGTAAACACTCACCTCTTGTAACAGGCAGCTACTGCCTCTGTCACACCGAGGCTGTCAACACCACATTCAACCTGCACCGTAATCCACATCACACTGAGCTGCACAGCATACAGATACACACACACACATGCATGCGAGATGTACTGTATGTATGAGCGAAATAGATGTACTCAGAGGCAGCTTAAATGCATATAAGGGCTGTTAAAGCTGTGTTTATGGGAGGCATTTGCATAGTGTTCACAGCGCGTTCTGTTTCCCATACACACACAGGCGCAAGCACACACTCCTAAGAGGCACTTCTCTACCACAAACACTCTCAATACGCCTTCCTGACTTTAAAAAAAATGAAAGAAGCTTGATTGAGGCAAAACAAGAAAGGCTGTTTTTTTTCCATATTTCCTGTTTCAATAATTAATATGCATGAGTTTTATGGCCGCTTAAGATGCGATCAATTATTCATTAACAGCATGTTAATTGCATCCACAGTCGTGAATATTTAACCAAACACTAAATCAATGAGGTCGAATGAGCAGCAATATGGACACTTTATAAGCTTTGCCAAAAAATTAGGTTAGGCTTTAATGAAAAACAGGAGAGAACAGATTGAAAAGGGACAAAAAAATGTGAAGAACGGGCAAGGAAGGGAAGTTTGTGTTAGAAAGCAAACAACTGGAATAAATGCATGATCGTTGTAATATTATAGTCAGTAACTCTTAGCCTTTTCTCCCGTTTTGTCTCTTTTTTTTCTAATCTCCTTTTTTAAATGGAGAGGATGTAATCTCTTCATCTTTGCCCACTGTAGCCAGCCTTTTTTTCACTCTCAAAGACTCCAGACTCCTTTGTCCTGGATCTTTGTGTGCTCGTGTGTGTGTGTATGTGTGTGTGTGTCTGCGTGTCACAGCGGTGTCTGGACAGTGACATTTCTCTGCTTGGATAACCATCGCGCCCTCTGTCCCTCTGTCCGTCCAGCCATGACGCAGGGTAATGTCACCTGTCAGTCTCAAACTCCTACTTACAACCGCTGTCCCCCACCCCTCCTCAACTCTCCCCCCACTCCATCCGCATGGAACTTCACCACCCGTACACCACCTTCTCACTGCGACCCTAACTGCCCCTTCCCTGGACCTCACCTGGGGTACAAAGCCCTCACCATCTTCCTTTTCCTGCTCCTTTTGTCCTCTTCTCCACTACCTCATATGACTCCATATCCTCTTGGTCTTTCATTGCACATATCCAAATGGCAACCCCACCCCTTTATTCCCCTTATTTGCCCCCCTAGGACCCCAAAATATGGCATAGGAAGACAGCACATATAGCACTAGTCAAAGTCAGCAAAGTCAGGGGGGTGGGAAGTTGACTTTTTGACTGGGCCCAGTTGCATTCTGCGCCTGTTTTCAATTATTCTCCTGGCACTGGCAGGGTGGAGGTTTATGCATTATATGGGAATGTAATTGACTATAACTGCCCTCTTAACATTAACCAGGTGTACTAGCTGAGTGTGTGAGATTAGGCCCCGGGACTTGGCTGTTATGGAGTGTTGGCCTGTCTGTGAGGTTGTGTTGTTGTTGATGTATTTATATCCTACTCCTGTGCGGTGCCGCCCATTACCACCGCATTTAGATGTGCCTTTCCCCGACTCTGTGCGCATTTCTGTGCATGCCTGTGCTTATGCGTGCATGCACTAAGCTCCCGCTCGCTCCTTTTTGTGCAACTTCCATCATGCATCTGCCTGTGTGCGTGTAAGAGTGAGAGAGAAAGTAAAGAAAGAGGCAGGATACAGATACAGCCTGCTTCAAGGGGGGCCTGACTTTACAAGGACAAAGTCAAAATGGGCCCATTCACAAGGCTGACATGCTGTGATTTGTATGTATAGTGGTGTGCAGCCTGCAGGGCACTAGCCCAGGGGCTATCACAGACACCCAGACCAGTACACCAGCAGGGGGAGGTGATGGAGGCGAATCGAGATTGTGTGTGTGTGTGTGTGTGTGTGTGTGTGTGTGTGTGTAGAGAAAGAAGGGTGTGTGATGGAAAAAAAAAGAAGCATCAACAGGCTGTCAATCAAGCCCTAGCCACAGCTTGTCACTCCTCGATAGAGCTCATCCGGGGGAGAATGGGAGTCCCTGGGACCCCGAGAGGAGAAAGGAGCAGGTGCTGGAGGGAGGGCGGAGGCAGCAGGGAGGAGGTGACTGTCTGCCTGTCTCAGTGACTCAAGCTTGATTTGATATTTGATACCGAGCATGTGGCATTTGAATGCAAATCTATTTTGATTGTCTCACCGTCTGATAGGGTTAAAAGGAATCTATAGGGGATATGCATGCGTGCATGTGTATCAGAGGGCCGGCTGGAGACATTCACATGCACAATATAAAAAAGAGAATTATTCAGATGGATTATATTACTGACCATTTTGCCTGCATCAAGCAATCCCCCGTCTGCTCTCAAAGTGATATACAGATATTTAATAGAATAAATTCAAAAGGTAAAAAGGTCAGAGGTCACACAAATGGGCCATGTAGTCATCATCGCCTCCTTGATGTTATAGCAGAACTGAAAAAACTCAACTGTGTGCACACACATGATGTGCACATGTACATCTGAAAATCTGAGCCCGTGCAGGATAATTATTTTTCCTGTATGCACGTGGAGGATTGTGTTTAAAAGCAAGCATGCCAAGTAGGTAGACAGACGGACAGATAGATCGATGGATAAAGTCGGTATTACTGCAGTATGGAAATCTGAGGCTCAGTTCCCCTCCCAATTAGAGTAGTGACTTCTGAAATGCCATAATACCCATTAATTAGCAGGCTGCTATTTTCTCAGTGATTTGGCTAATTAGTCTGCGAGGCTCTACACTATCTGGACCATTATTATTGGGCTGAAGCCATGCAAGCACACTCGCGTGCACGCCCGCGTTCAAGTTGGTGCACAAACACGAGCGTACTCACCATGTACCTTACAACTGGAAGCACAGTCGAGACTAATTTAAGTGGCATCATTATTTGCTTGCGGGACAGCATGAAAGAGTTTCAGCTGAAGAATGGTTTGATGAAGACAGACACACACACACACACAAACATGCACATTGCCCTCATCGTTAGCTATATGGTCTTCGTACATGGTACTGATACTGGCAAAAGCCCATCCTACTGTTAGAAACATAAGGAAAGCTTTTCAGCCCTCTGTAATGACTTGGCATGTATGTGTGTGTGAGAGAGAGTGTGTGTTCAGCTCTCTCTCTCTCTCTCTCTCTGCTTCGACAGTCCATCAGTGTCTCCCACCGGACAGACAGGCCACTGACACAGCACCACAAGGCCAGGAAACCTCTTCAATCACTCCCTCACTTTTCCTTCTCTGTCAGGCAGCAGAAAGACGTGATTGATCTGTTGTTTCATCACCACCATGATAAAAGAAAGAAGTTGCTCTTCTTTCAGTGTGTGTGTTTGTGTGTGGCATCCACCTTCTTAAAACTTTATTAATCATCTTCATCAATAACACAGCCCTAACATTGGTCATCTTATACTTCGCATGTGTGTATGTACGTGTGTTTGAGCGCACGTGTGAATGTATGCTCGCACCCCTTGCAGCCCGGTGAACTTCATAAGTGTCCCATCACCACTTTAATCAAATTACTTATGAACCAAAATTGACAGTTTTCATTAATTATAAAGGATTATTCTAATTGCGATTCAAATTTATTCATTTAGAACAGACGGCATTCAGTAATGTTTCAGGAAATTTGCATATTAAATGGAGAGGGTAGGCGATTAGCTATGCTAATGTATGCATGATTCCTTATTTTGTGATTGGTGGGCCATATGTAGCAGGCTGGGGGTGTGCAGGTGAGGAGTCTAGAAGGAGCTGTAATATGTTTGATAAACACAGAAGGATGCAAGGCCAAAACATACACGTGCACACGTATTTGCACACACACACACACACACACACACACACACACACACACACACACACACACACATCTGTGTTCAGTATCAGTCTCCCTCCGTCACACACTCTTTCTCTGTCTTGCATTTTCTCGGTCTCACCCCGCTCCCTGTTTCCACATTCCTCCCTCAAGACCCATTGGAGGAAACAACTTTTCACCCGAGAACAAACATGGCACACTAATTATGTTTCTGATTTCTGATCCTGCTGCATTTAGAAACATAACCTTGAGCCTGTGTACAGTCACAGTCACAGTTATGATTTAATGTGGTGTTTAAATGGAACAAAAAGAAAGAACTTTTGCGAGCGGCACATTCATCCCCACAATGTATGGGGCCGGTCCAGGGTTGACACAGTGCTCTTTATCAAGCTATATATAGTCGATGCATTATGCATTAAGTTTAACATGTGCTTAAATCAACAGTATTCAATATGAATGCATCAGTCTTTAAGTAAGGCAGAGGGGAGAACAGTTAAGGTAAATGACTGCACGGGGAGGTACACAAAGCAGGCTGAAGGGCCCGGTCTCACACACACGCACACACACACACGTGCGCGCATGCATGCATGCGGTCACACACACCCTTCGGCTGTGTGGCGGTGTCAACCCAGGCTGATGACAGGGCCATTATTCACTGGTCAGTCCCACGAGGGCAAGGTTTGGGCTGGACAGCGTAGCAACGCGTCCCAGCATGGCAGGACAGCGGTGAGGTGAGAGGGACCAGGACCCTTCATTACTCCCGTGGTTGGGGGCCTGGAGCCTCTCTTTCTCTCTTTGTCTCTGTCTCCATCAGATTAATGGGCCAGGCCCGACAGAGGAAGTGTTTCAATCAGTGCCGCCTGCCAAGATTGTCCATCACCTAGACAGCCTGCTATTCATCATGGCTTTGATACACAGACGCACATACACACACATGCACAGATGTTTATTTGGTTGCATTTTTCTGTGGGTGGTTGTGGCGTAAAGCCAGCCCACAGGTAGCGATCTTATCCGGCTACAAGTTGTCGAACCGGGCGCTCTTTTCTCCGTCATCAGGAAGGCTCTCATTTCCTTGTGTCAAAGCGCTCGGCGCACAACTTCTCAGCTGAATTTTGAATGATCTTTTTCGGATGAAATGGATGAAACACAATTGGTTAAGTGTCTCTGGGACTTCTGTCCCCAAGCTGGGACTTGAGCTCCGGATCCAGGGGGAAGCGAGGAGAGATCTTTCCCCAAGCAGAGCCTCTCCCCAAGCGGCAAAGGCACAGCGTGGATCCCCCCACGCTCCCTGACCCGTCGTCTCCCTCCTCCTGGGTCCATTTGTTCTGAGAAATATTTAACGACAGGGCAAATTCAACCGGCATGACGTGCACACACATCGAGCAGATAAAGAGGAGGATGGGACGATGCGTGGAGTGAGCTCGAAATGAATTTTTCAGCGCAGTGAGATGTTCTATTTGAATAAATCATGACACTTAAGATAGACATGAGGGCAGTATAGAGGTGCCCACCACTACTTTGAGGAGTAGCACTCCAAAGGAATGAAGTGCGTGTGCGTGTTTGGGAACGAGACAGAGAAAAATGGCCTCTCTTTGTCCATTTACTTCAAA
Source organism: Aulonocara sp. 'chitande type north' Nkhata Bay (assembly GCF_057382095.1). Classification (NCBI taxonomy): domain Eukaryota; kingdom Metazoa; phylum Chordata; class Actinopteri; order Cichliformes; family Cichlidae; genus Aulonocara; species Aulonocara sp. 'chitande type north' Nkhata Bay. The sequence goes on from NC_141345.1 coordinate 20,750,375, forward strand.
GTTTTTGTGTTCAGTATTATTTTTTTTACATATTTAGTTAAATATTTTCTCTTTTTAGTCAAGTCACATCACTTTATCTTGCACCAGGTGTTTCTGTCACTGTCTATCTAAAGTGGGCCATTGCAGACTATTACAGGCTGGTGTCCGAGACTGAGGGCCAGGCCCAGAGACAGACCTGGTTCTGGATTATTAATGTCCCCCCAACCCCGTGGAGCCAGGCCGCCTCCTCCACCCAGTGCCACCCCCCCTTCCTCTGCACTACACCCCTGGGGTCAGCCTGCATGGCTCCTGGTGCAAGGCCCCCCTCATAAATCTCCCTAAATTAGTGTGTGTATGTGTGCACGCGCGTGCGTGTGTGTGCCTCCATGCTTAAACATATACTGCAGGCAGGGAGACAGGTCACCACAAAAACAAGCCAGTCAGGCTCTCGGTTGAAGTGTCAGTGATGCATGGCGGAAAGAGTGCAAGAAAGAGTTGCAGAGGAAAGAAAGAAAATGAGAAATGAAACACGAGGGGAGGAAAAGAAAATATACAAAACAGGAGTTGAAGAAGATATTTGATTCCGTGAGAGCGCCGGACTTCGCTTTTAGTTTGGTCGCCTATTTATTGCTCCTTTAATATTTTTTTCTTGTTTTTTTGTGCTGTAACATTATATTTGCTTACAAATATTTACACTTAATTTGAATCTGCCTCTGACTTCATTAGGATTGATTTCCTGAGCAAATCTTAATGCTTAATTGCTGAAGTGCAGGAACTTCCATCCTTCTACCTGCCTAGATTAGTTCAACATGTCCCACGGTGGTAACAGGCATGGGGAAGTGCTGTTGTGTCACTTAGTTAACCCCGGAGACAAATGGCTCCCCTCCGGAGCACAGTGAATTACACACCTCATGAAGCATATTAGGAGCCAGACACAGGGGCTTTTCTTCTGGAGATGATCTGTACAGCAGAAATGGATGGAGGGAGAGGAGAGGGCTGAGTTATGGTATCACCCGCAGCCATTTTTACAGCGCATCAGCATCAGAACAAAACAGAGAGAGAGAGCGAGAGAGCAGCATGAGGAGGGGCAAGGGAGAAAGAAATGGCAGAGAGATGTCCAACAAAAGGTGGAAAAGATAAATAAACCAAAGCTGCGGAGGAAGATAAAAAACCCAGAGTTCCAAAGTTATCTGTGTTAGATTTGACAAGGAAAACAACTCTTTACCTCATTTGTGGCTAATGTGGCAAAATTATTAGAAAATATAACAGCATTGTCCCTCGGAGGCTTCATTGCTGTTAGCTAATCACTTAGACAATCTTTATCACCACAGTAATAATATTTAGATGCTACAGGGATTACTTAAAAGTTGTGTTATAATTGCTTTTCCTTGTTTTGTTTTTTATGGGCAGAGGGTGAGTTTGTGTTTAATTGCTCCAAAGTGACAAATAATGCCCCTTATGATATGATGAAAGTGTGAGATCATTAAATTACTACGCCGACTGGCTGCGTGTGTTTATTCGTTCAGGGTTTTTTTTTTCTGCTTTTACAAATTTATGCCATGAGGCTTCAAGAGGCCAAGCAGTTATTTTCACAAATTCACTTCCACAGCCATTTCTAGATTTGGAGGGGGGGTAATTACGTGAAAGCAAAATGGTTTTATTTCATTTAATCCAGCCGGCGCAGCAATTTGCACTGGTAATATTTGTAGCTGTGGAGTCTGCACAGTAAAACAGCTGAAAACCACAAGAGTTTCAAATACAAACAAGGTAGAGGGAGGCTGTAATCGAAGCACGACCGTGCGCGGGAGACAAGGGTGCGTGTAAAGCAACTGAAAATTGATGTCTTCAGAGAAGATGCTGTTTTATTTTTACATTTACTATGTGTAAGACTTAAAAAACATCATATGCTGGCCTGAGGAATATAAATACAGAAGTAAGGAGGCAAAATCCCCAAACACACACACAAATAAGTTGTCAGGTTATCCAAGTGCTTTTCGGCGTTCAGCTTATTCGTTTCATTATTTTCTATAAATCTTATACAACTACATTCCCCTACGTCTCCCTATAGTAAAAAAAAGTAAAGAATTAAAGATACTGACTTTGGTAGGACTGACTCTGTAGGTCCTGAGCCTGATAAGATGTAATGTGACCATGATTATTTTGCTTGGTGTTCCCATTTTCTTGGACCAAACTACTCTCACACGCCGCCATGTGCATGGAGAGAGTGAGAAGCAACAATTGTTAAACATCAAATGGGTCCCCTATTGATCAAAAGCAAAGAAAACAGTATAATAGGGAGCTGAATCGAGCAAATGAGAGAATTACAGGCTATCTGTCCATATTTACCGGTCAGCTGTCAATCAGATTATCCATAAATCCGTATGGTAATCTCCTTGCTAATGCATATCCACCCCCCACTCCTACAGCACACACCCACACTCTGTTGATCCATGTAAATGTGTGCCAGTGGTGATTCCAGTCCCCTCGGCTCTCCCTGGGAGACGAGATGGAGCACAGAGGAACCAGCTCGCTGCAGTTTTGTAATGTTTCCACACGGCTGACTCGAGACACCTTAAGTCATGTAAATAATGAATCAGATGATGCGCGGTTGTGGGAGATCCGCATGCTGACATATAGAGCAGCATATGAGGCGTGCTGACTTTCTCTCGCTGTGTTTCAGGAGCAACCCAACCCCCTCCTCCAAACTCTAATATTTAACCCTCTGATTTGGTCACCTCTGACTCGGCTGACCCTAAATTTTCTCCTTCCACTTATCCATCATCTATCTGTCATGAATAGCGGAGCAAGAGGAGGAGGAGGAGGGCAGTTGAAGAAAGCGTAGAATCGATGAATTAAACAGGAGGCGCAGCTAGGAAGGTGGAGTATGTTGGACAAGTGGAGGTAGGCCACAGCTGTCTGTGAGGCTGCTCCCTGACCTCGAGGAGACAAGAAAGTTGGGAGACCCTCAGTCTGTGGGGTCTAACAGCCACTGTAAAAAAAAAAGGGGGGGGGGGGGGGGGGGACTCCATCTCTCTGCTTCATGAATTATTGAGATATTGGCCTACAGCTTCTAAAATATACAGGAGGGTGGTCTGTCTCTCCTTTCAGATTTCACATACTGTCTACTCGTCTCTCTGTCTATGTTTCTATCAGTTTCTCCTCTCACTTTCTGCCTCCTCTGTTTTTTCCCCTCTTTTTCTCCCATCCCCTTCTCATTTCGATTTGGCCGCTCGAGCCAGCGAGACTGTAAATCAGAGCACAAACAAAGCCAAAGAATAAAACAGAGCATCAGAGAAAGACAGTTTGTTATTGAGAGCATATAAGAGTCTTTTTTTCTTCTTCTTCTTTTGCTTCAAGAGGAGCATCTACCACTAACCAGCTGTCACGCATTTAAAAGTTGTCAGGGATAAATTCACGAGTTCTTGTGTTACATCAGATGCTTATAATGCACACAGCAGTAGGCTGGCCCTTGGAATGAGACATAACTCCAGCTTGTCCATTTATCTTCTTTGCTCCTTTCTCTCTCTCTTTTTTTTTCGTATCCCTAGATGAAGCAATTGTCCAAGGCACGCTGCTACTTACAGTGTTTCTCTTGACATGTTTCTGTATGTGTGTCTGTGTGTGCCCGCACGTGTGTGTGTGATGCGCTCACTCGTGCATGATTATATCTGAGGCGGTTGGCTCCAAACGCGCTGCCCAGTGCAGAATCCTAGCCATAACAAATGAACAGAGGGGAGAAAATAAGACATATGAAAGAAAAGCTGAGCAAAGGAGTGATTCTCTCACTGGCTGGTCGAGATCTGTATTGTAAGCAGTTTCAGCTGTCAGCACTTCTTTGAGCTACCTCAAAGGGAAGTGGGGGGGGGGGGGGGGAATTGGGGGCGGGGGGGGGGGGTGGTGGTGGTGGCGTGTGTTGTAGTTTCATTTTTCCCCTTTTGAGGGTTCCTGTTTATTTGTACACGGCGCTGTTTATTTTCGCGGCTCATTTGATTTTGGTGTTTTTTGTGTGTTTTCGTTGTTGTTGTTGTTTTTTAAGACAGACAGACAGCGCAGAAGGGAGAGTGACGAGACGTACAGTGGTGTAGGTTCAGTTAAAGAAGAAGTTGTCAGGCTTCGAGCCTTGAGGTGGGGCTAGGGAATAAATTGTCAGCCGTCCCCCTTCCTGCTTTTCAGCCCACCCCCACAACTCTCCCCTTTACTCCTCCGACCCTCCCTCTCTCCCCCGTTCTCCTTCCCCTCCCTCCCTCCTTCATTAAGTATTGATGCGGGTAGCCATACTTGCCATCTCAGCCTATTAATAATGCATGGCAGGTGCTGTTGATGTGGTCTCTCACACTGAGATTGAGAGAGGCAGGAATGACAACACTATGCTGCAGAGTAGCTACAGCACAACCTCCGTCACACGGCTGTGCAGCTGTGGGGGGTGGGGGGGGTTCTGCGTCTGCCCTGGTGAGTTTATGGCAAGCTGTGACAGCAGCTCCAAGAGATGGATATACAAGGTAGCATCTTACTCAATATCCCGAAGCTGTTTTTACATAGAAAAGTGCCTTTGTCATAAACAACTGATGGATGATGGTGGGATAGTGTATGAGCCTTGTCTGCCACTGCTCTTTTATTTGTTTTATTTGTGTTGTGTGTTTTATTGAAGGGAGCTCGCACTGTTTCAGTGACTCACAGGTGCTGTTGCAACAGCTCATTCGGTTCTCTTGCTGTTTGTTTCTCTTGCACGTGCAGGTTCTTCCTCAAGTTCTTCCTGAAGTGTAACCAGAACTGCCTGAAGAATGCAGGGAACCCTCGAGACATGAGGCGTTTTCAGGTGATACATAACTGTCTGAATGCCTAGCTCAGTGTTTATAGTGGACAGGAGTAACACTTCTGTCTGTTTCTTCTTCTTCTTCTTTCTTTTAAGGCTACACACACAACCACAGCAGAATCTCCTTCCCTTCAAAGAATAACAGAAAGAATTCAAAAGATCTCTTTCTAGTAAAAATGTCCAGAAGCCACAGAGTATAAATGTTCGAAAGTTACAAAAGAATTAATAAACAAATGTCCTGAGGACTCAGAGAAAAGCATCACAACAAAAGAACGTTCAGTTCTAAACCCACATATGAAAACGCCACAAACAAAGCTGCAAAATGCCTCATGAAACGATAAGTAGATGTGAACCCGTTAGGAATGATAAACCCAGCTTTCTATTTGAAAGCTCTTCAAAGCATCTTTCTGCTCTTTGCTTTGACAACTCTACAGGTTTGGATGACTCCTACTGCTCTCACAGCTTTGTTTTTGGTGGCAGCCACTGGCTCCTTTAAGGGAAAAAGCTCTGAGAATCCACTGTGCACACACTTCCTGTTCCTTCTGGAAGAAAGGCTCGCCACTGGCAGCCATCTTGGCAACAAATTTGGTGGTTATTTTGAAGCCCCTCTCTAAGTGAATGAGGAAATAGCAATAACTTTAATTTCAAAGGGACATAAGTGTTGCATGTGTAGAATCACCAGTGAATCAGAATCGATTTTTAAAAGTTTTCCTAACAAGTTACACTTTAACTCTTCATGTTATAATAAAAATACAAAATACTTTGCACGTGCATTTGTGCATCTAAACTGGCTAATAGATGTCCAGATGTGAACAACCCCCATATATGCATTCAAGGAATTCTCCTATGAATTTGTATTACGGATCATTGGTGTCATGTGTCCAGTGCAGAGAGCTGCTGGCAAAGGTAGAGAGGTATTTAGCAGCTAAAGAGCACGCCATTTCTCTCAGAGGTTGGTGGAGACCAAACCATAGCTAAAAGGAGAGTGCTCCACATCTACAGGATGTGTAAGTAGGCAAATGTAGGCTATGGTTTGCTAATACATCACCAACACATACTGTGTGTTCCCAGCTATTTTCTTAAGTGACCAAAGTGGGTTTTTTTTTTTACTAAACAAGCACCACAGATATGGTAAAGCAAGCAAAATAATGTCAAATTAACCCCTCTGGGACAACAAATAATAGAAGTAAAACTTAAAAAGTGTAAAACATACTGTTCATAAAAAAAACAAGTCCTAAAAGCCATGAACGTGTGAGACTATACGAATAAATATTATAATGTAAATAGGAGTATTTGTTAAACGTAGGTTAAAGATTATGTAATGTGTGCAAGCGTGTGTGCGTGTGGGTGGGAGTGAATCTCAGGGTACACGTATGTATAGCGCAGGTGACTGGCAGGTCATGTGAAAGTAAGATATTGCTGTCATTCATTAGACAGGAAGGAGCAGTAGGGTCATATAAGTTTATACTTCTTCCTACTCACGTTCAAGCATAAAACTTGACTTACTTATATACAGATGATTAATATATTTGGGTTTTTTAATATTCATACATGTCAGTTGTGCTTTATTCTTTTACATGTTTAAAATAAATGTATATACTTTACAAAAATAGTGATTCATATGTTAAAACCCATTTATTCCTAGAAAATATATCAACCAGTCTTCATGAAGTGTTTGGTAAATTGTAGATATAACAAAAGAAGTATAAACATGTTTACTTCAGTGTGAAAGTAAGTTAATCCACATAGCATTTTGCAAGAACTCCTAATGCTTGTCCGGCGTAATCACGACAGCGTTCAATTACTGAAGATTTGTAAGCAGCCACAACAGGGTGCTGGTTGTTGTTTTTAACACCTTGTTTCTCACTTTCTTTTGGTTTTCCTTTTTCTCAGGTGGTTGTGTCGACTACGGTGAGCGTGGAGGGTCACGTTCTGGCCGTCTCCGACAACATGTTTGTGCACAATAACTCAAAACACGGGCGCCGAGCTCGGAGGCTGGACCCGTCAGAAGGAACGCCATCCTACCTGGAACACGGTATTTAAAGCGAGAACAAAACACCTCGGCTCTCTTCCCCATCTTTCTTTGTCTCCTTCACTTTATTTCTCTCTCTATGACTCCACTCCTCTCCCTCCCTCTCTCAACCCCTTCCCCCCTGTCTGGCTCCACACTCAACCCTTCCTCTGTCTCCCACTCCACTCCCCTCCAACCTCCTTTCTTTCTTATCGCTCTCCTGTTTCCTCCTGGATTCTCACTTTCCTCTCTTGTAGGGTTTCTAACTCGAGCTAAGAGAGGAGTGAGTGGTAGCTAGTGAGTCTCTTGTCTCTCCCTTGTGGCTTGCTCCCCTCAGGTCTCTGCCTCTGGGCCTTCTACTCTGCCTCGCATAAGCACTATGTGTCTTATGAGGTCTGTTCTGCTTAAAGCCAACACTGGCTTTATTTCCTCGGAGACCTGCTTTTATCCTCCAGCCCTCCATCACTCCCCATCCCTCAGGTTTTCAAACACACCCATACACATACTGAAAAGCCCCTTGCACACACATACATACACACCCCCGCATGCACAGTCAAACCCAAACCTTTAATACTTCATAATGACATGTGCACATGATTTAGGAGCCTGCACTGATTCCCAAGTCCCTAATCCAGTTATTTTCTCATTTCGATTTCCCAGACATTGAATAAGAGAAACATATTTTTTTTTCTTTGAGGAAAGTCAACCTCAGGGATGATAATGACAAAAAAATAAGCGGGGATTTACATGATGGCCTATAGTAGATTGCATTAAGATTGAATGTTATGGTTAAGTCTTTCTAATGACTATTCTCCAGAGGCAAGGTGGACCACTTGTCCCTGCGACTGGTCTCACAGATGATTAGAAAAGTTCACAAAGATGAGACATATTGGAGACGTCAGCGAGGCTTGGATCTTGCACATAAAGAAGAGTCCACACAGGACACCAACAGATGTTTCTCGTGTTATAGAGATTTGTTTGGGAATTTCTTCCCCTCTGATTTTCAGTTTTCCCGGTGATGGGAGTTAAAAAGGAGGAACAAGAGGAGTAAAAGGAACAGAACAGGTTACAGGGAGAAATGTAAATGTGATGAAAGAATGGGGGGAAAGTGCCCAACAGTGTAAAGAATAGAGAAATAATTTTTTTCATTAAAAAGAGGACAGTAGTTTCCCATTCCCCCCACCCCCCCACCCCCTTTCTGGTGTGGGTTCAGTTTGTGTGCAGGATGCGCAACTTTGGGGCCCATTTCAGGCGGTAATAGATGAGCAGTGCATAGAGTTGAACAGATGGCACCGAGGAACACCCCAAAGTATAATCCTATCACATGGATTCACGTTCCACCATCTGGTTAATCCACACACACACACAGATACACACATAAACACACACATGCACATCGAGCGCACATAATATCAGCGGCTGTGAAAAGGAGGCATCTTAGGCCATGATTACGGCCACAGATTGCTGCTTGGTGAACGCTGATCTCTGCAGGCGTATCGGGGGGCTAAATATCATTCCAGCTTGTTGGGGAGGATCAACAGAACAGGGAGTCAGGCAAAGAGCAAAGGCTAGGCTGCAGGGAAAAAAGTCAGCCTAGTCTAAAGTGGATTATGCCGCTTTACAGAATTACAGCATGTCTGACAAGCTGCATATCTGTTAAGGAGAGGAGATTTAGCTTGTATAAACATGTATTTTCCCAATGCTGTTCTTTTCTTCAATCACACCCAGCAATCATAACACCAAGAGATAAGGTCAAAAAGCACACTGAATGGCAGTTATTGAAAATGCTGTTTATTGTTGTGGTCCCACGTACTTTGTCCCATAAGATGCGAAGAATATGCTTAGAAGGAAAACACTGGGAGCTTAGAAAAACCCATTACAAATGTACCGGGCACAAGCTGGAAGGAGTCCATGTGGTCGTGCTCTGAGACACTGGCTACTACACAGATATATGAAACAGGCAGCTGAGCAAGAGCTAAGTGTTTGGCTAATGAAGGCAGTGTATTCAGAGGGCAGAGCTACTGTTGGCTCTGCTGTGTTCCCCGGTCGCATGGCCTTTGATCAGACACTGAGCACACCTGACATTTACACGCCCGCACGCTTTGCCACGTGTCATAAAACAAGTGCACCGCCGCTACCCTCACACGCGGGGCAGGGGTGATGTTTAATAACGGGGCGAATATAATCACTCTGATTAGTATTCCTCACTCGCCCCCCGACCCCTGGGAGAGAGGCGATAGGTGATATATGTGTATGTGTGTGCGCATGTGTGTTAAAGAGAGGGAGAGATGGAAAGTAGAGAGGACTATGCATGCTGCCAATAGCAAAAGACCTTCTAGGCTTTCATTAGGATAGCAGTTAATCTGTTATATATATATTTTTTCTTTTTTTTCCAGCAACCCCCAGCATCAAAGCCATCAGCCCTAGTGAAGGCTGGACCACAGGGGGCGCAACAGTCATCATCATCGGGGACAACTTCTTTGACGGCCTACAGGTCATCTTTGGGACAATGCTGGTCTGGAGTGAGGTTAGTCACAATTTAGTCATATTTGTGTTGTTTTGTTTGTTTTATTTTTATTGGCTTGGTACACTTCTTATATAGCCAGTGTGGGCAAACAGTCTTTTAAATGCTTCATTTGGGAACCATTATTTTTACATTAGATTAAATACATAATTGTGATTTAAAAGTGCCAAAAAAAACTTGTAACACTGTAGCATCACACTTTTGATAATGTTGTAATTATTTTATGGACAAATAATATAATCAGATAAACCCTTGTTACCCACACTGCATGAAATCACTATTACTAAACAGAGAGCAACCATCTGCAAATAGCCTTATTTAAATTCCACCAAAACTACATCAAATGTTGAAAATGAGGCATGTTAAGTTGTTTCCAGCATATGGAAAAGCTGGGCAAATACATAAATAAAAATCACCTGGAGGAAAACATGGATCAGTGGGTGACGCTGTTGTCAGATAAAAACCAGAACCCTTAAAAAACGATTTTCCTTTATTTGAACAGAACAAAGCATATGTCGTTGTTGAGTCATGTTCAGCAGTGCTGATCATCTGAAGTCCTGCATCAAGCGAGAACAGGACAACATTTGGCTTTCACAACTACTCGGTTCCCAAACACTTGCATCGTGTTGTTAAAAGAAAAGGTGATGCAACACATTGGTAAACATGTCCCTGTCCCAACTTTTCTAAAACGTGTTGCTGGTGTTAAAAAAATCTAAAATTTGAGATTTTTTTTCAACAAAGCAAAGTAAATCCTTTTAGTTCCAACAAATCATATCACATGTTTATGCAATTCCTACATTATTATAGGGTTTAAATGAATGGGAAAGCACAGCATTCTGTTTTTGTTTGCATTTCACACAAAGTACCAGCATTTTTGGAAATGCTTTTTAATTGAAATAGCAGTCATGATTAATAAATGATACTATAAGAAATAACTGTTTGCAGGGCTATAAATGCATATTAGAAATACTTAACAATCTCAATAGAAGCCTATTGTTGCATTTCTCTCTGTCAGCTCTCACTTCTGTCATATTGCTATTCACCTCTCTTCCTGTCTTTTAATACGTTGCTATCTTCCGTCTTGAAATATATTCACATCGTACAGTATGAATCCCTTTGTAAGGAGCATCTGCTACATGACTAAAATGTAAATGGAGTCTATGTGTGAAATTGAAGGTCAGTGAGCAGTGCAGCTAAACAGCTTTCTCTTTAGTAAAGGAATAATTCTATAAAAAGCTCCTATATTATCTCGCTGAGAGGTGAGTGGGGCCAAACAATGCTAGAATGAAAGCCTAGCTAAGTGAGCAATGAAAAGGACAGCTAGAACAACACACACACAGATGCACACATACATGCGCACATACACAAAGCGCTGGCAGCAGCAGTGATAGCTTTTGAGCACTGCTAGTTTTGAGTGCTCGTTCACTACAGCGTGCAGGAAACAAGCACTCAGCGAGGTCTCATCTGTGTTTTGTCTTGTTACCGTTTTCCTTCAAAGACCCTTCAGCGTGAACACACGTGCGTGGCGAGCGGGCTCATCAGCTGCACTAAGTGAGCCTGTTTAAGACACAATTGTGCTTTAATGTGACTAACGGCAGCTTCAGCTGACAGACACGGAGACAGGGGCAGGCGCATTATACATTAACTCGCATTGTTCAATAGGCGTACGCAGAGGAAAAGTGTGTTTTATTCATAAACAGATAACTGCTTTTGAACCCCTCTTACAGAGTCCATGTCAGCACCGATAACCATCCCAAGCCTCACAGTGACATTGCCTTAGGCTACGAGGCCACCTGAGGGCTCGTAGCCAAGCGCATCATTTTCAGGCCAATTATACAAAGAAAAAAAGTCAAAGCTGCAGAGGAAAGGTCCGAGATGAGCCGAGAATACCCCCACCCCCACCGGTGCACATGTTTAGATATGAAGTATCATCACATTAATCTGCCTGGCCTTTCTACTTTTCCTGTAGCTCATCACCCCCCATGCCATCCGCGTCCAGACTCCACCCAGACACATCCCCGGGGTGGTGGAAGTCACACTCTCCTACAAATCCAAACAGTTCTGCAAAGGCACACCTGGACGCTTCATCTACACAGGTACCTTTACACTAACATTTACCAATCTGCTGGCTTTTCTCCCAGTTTCTCTCAATTCTACATACAACTCATGTAGAAGAAATTGACAGCTATAAGCACATCAAAATCTTCACACGCTGACTTTAAGTTTTATAAAAATCTCACTTTATTGTTATATACATATATATATACATATATATATATATATATATCTGTATTCCTAAAGTTTTGTCTTTCAGTTTATAAGCTGTCATTTCTCTGGACGGTTTCTGGTGAAAAATGTGCATGCTAAGCAACTTAAAATTCAATAACAGAACTCAATAATTCAGTGGAAAAAGCCTGCTGATCAGAGGAGGAAAAGCATTTGCCCTCTTTTATGAAGCAGGTGAAGGTCAGGAGGAGGATTAACCTTTTGATTGGTGGGATTATTGAGAATTGACCCTGTCGAAGACGCGATTCAGAAAGGAAGAGGTCCGTGTGGAGTGTGTGATATTTATTTATTTATTTACTTTATTTTTTTGATGGTCAGCACAGGGGCATGAATAGCTCGAGTGTTACATCAGAGCACGCTGGTGCAGAGTGAAAAAGGCGCCGCGAGAAGAGCGGCACAGAGAGAGTGAATGTGAAGCTGTGATTAACCAATGCAAGGCCACAGGTCCTCTGGGAGACTGTGAATCACATAAATCTGTCTGTAATCTCAACCACTGATAGACTTAGGCCGTAAGCCCCGGCTGGAATTACCAACATTTGACAAAATCACAATTGAGAGAAAGCGCGCGTGCGTCACATTGCTAGCGTTTCCTGCATCTTGTGTGTTCCTATGCGTCACAGCTATGACTGTGTTTTGTGTTCTTGTGGGGAAGACTGCAATAGGATGCCTGTGTTTGTTTGCACGTAAGTGTGAACATAGTCCAAGCGCACACATGCACGCTGACAAGTAACTGCATTACTAAGACACAGGGCAGATGGGTGGGCAGCCTTTGCCATGCCAGAGCTGTCCAACAGCCCACACTCTGCCAAACCCATAGAGCTATGCGTGTGTGTGTTTGTATAAGTGTGTGTAGGTGTGCATATGTGTATACGCAGCCTTTTAATGTGCCAGACATGTGGCAACCGCATGCATAAACGCCCTATCGCTTCCTAGACCTCCAATCTTTCACCTTGTCACATTCACTTATTCAAAACTCGGCTTCTTTGAACAAATTCATTCTTTCCCCGCTTTCTGTCCCTCCATGCTCGGCTTCCGTGGAGGCGCATAGAAGAATCTCAACAGGTGAGAGGTAGCAAGAGGTCATCCGCTGGGTGCCGAGCGCATGCGCCACGGTGCCGCGTGCCAAGAGCTGGCGGTGACAGAGTCAAGTGTGTCGAGGCACAGACCCCAGTTCTACTTTTCACACACTTCATTCCAGCCACCCCCGTGGGCAATTGTACGTCTCAAATATAGGTTTTTGTCATTTTACTTTCTCCCAGTGAGGAGGAAACCTGCTCACATTTAGCGGCGGGAAAAAAGAAAAAAAAAGAAGGGGAGGATGAGCAGGGCATTTGGAGCAGAAAAGTAATCGATGTGAGTGGAGAGAGAGAGAGGTGGATGAGAAAGAGGAGAGAGGAGAAAGATGGGAGCGAGGGATGGAGGATTACCATGGGCCATGTTGCCCTCCTGGGTCTGTTTGGCACCAGTTTGAGCCCAGTTGCCAGTGGGTACTAATCATGGAGGATTGGCAGCGCTGCGTGGCAGCTGGCAGCCGGCACATACACACACATCAACACATCCCCACACTCACAGACATGCATATACTCCTATATTACATGTGCATGCGCGATCACACACACATGCACGCTCTGAATTACATTGGGGACAGCTGGCATTGCTAATCAACTTCTGCTGAGGAGAGGAAAGCGAGCAGCTCACAGACCTAATTAAGTCAACACATACCCGATACTGCTGCTACTGCTGCTTTGCAAACATACCCGACACACACACACAAACCTACCCACATAGCCCTACCTATAGGTTTATCCCCTCCGCCCTTCTCTGCATCATTATCGATACTCTAGAACCAGCCACCACCAAAATGAAAAAAAAAGAAGAGACGAGAACTTTTGGTGCAGAGAAAATTCGAAGAGAAGCTATTACAGTAATGTGTCCTCTGCCGTCTCTGAGGACTCCTGTGCCATTAGACTTCAGAAAGCTCCAATTAGACTCATCAAAGGCAATTAAGCTATCCACTGATAAGAATAGAAGAATGTTTTTTTTAATTCCCTGCTCTTCCTCTGTCTTTTTATCCCCTTATCCCCCTTCTGTTCCTCTCTCTGCCCTCTGCCTTACCCACCTTTGGGGCTGAGAGCTTTCCCTAATCTCCCTCACTTTCCTCTGCTCTCTCTCCCTCTCTCTCATTATCAGGTCAACCCCCCCACCCCCCCCTGTACAAATGCATCTCCATGTTTGGTTGTGTATCACCTTTTACTAGATTGCTGTCTTTGTAACATTCATCAAGGAAGCTCTCTCTTTTCTTTTTGCCATGCAACATAAAATGATAATACCCAACCAGTGCGGCCTATGTGTGTGTACCTGTACTCATGTGTGTGTGTTTGTGCGACACAAGGATGCCGGCCATAGATTGGGGGAGTTGATGAATCACCCTTGTCGTTCAAAAGGCAATCCCTCCCTCCTCAGTATGCAGCCTTGTCTGCTTAGTGCTTCCACTACAGCTTCTGCTGATATTAAAAGGCTCTGCTGGCTCACATTAAGGCTGGCACCACGCACGGTGACATGCATCCGCGCACGCACAAACATTAGGGGTAGTTTTTCAGTGCTCAGTGCAGATTAGGTGTGTAGGAAACATCACTCAGTTGCGGCAAAGAGGCGCGGGAACAGTGAGGGGGGGAGAAAAGACAAAAGTCAAGAGCAGAATTTAAACCAGCTGCTGCTGACATCTCTCTCCGTCTCTGCACGCCTGCCTGTGTGTTCCAAATTAGTTTTAGGACTGTCAGTTGTCTCTCATTTTATACAGTGCAGACACTGTATTGTAAAAGTGTGACACAGGTAAGTGCTGCAAACAAGAGTCTGCAGTTTAAAGTTAGTGCTAGCTCTAATTAAACTGTCCCGAACTGTGGTGAAATCTGCTGGTGATGCACACTGAGAAGCACTGCTTTAATTACAAATCACCAGAGTGCTTTAAATTCCTAAGTATATGTGATCCTGGTTGTGTTGATATCATAATTTTGGAGACGCGTGCATGATAATCAGCGGGAAAATCTCCCGCACATGTTGCTGCATAAACAAACTTAACATCAACATAGACAGACGTAGTCTACATTCATATACACACGTGGATCGCCGCATGCATGAGCACGTTCGCACATCACACAGATGCACGAATGTGGCACGAAGTCATCTGGCAATAAAAGTGGGGTGCAGCCACGAGCTGGTCAATTACTTGTCTTGCTCCTGTTTGTGAATGCTGTCTTTTATTGAGCCTGGGCGGGATGCCTGCTGTTGATTAAAACGGCTGGTCTACAGCTGGAGACAAGGCCAGCTGAGATAGCTGCATACATTCCCGTTTACGGCACGCAGTCTTAACTGCGAGGAAATTCACACCTCTATTTGAGATTGAGATTAATTTTCTGCACCATGTGGCTTGTCTTGCCTCTTTAGCATGCTCCGTTCTTATTACGGGAGCATCTGCTCCATGATGATGATGTAAATGAATTTCGAATGTAGATTATTTTGTTCCCCGCCGAAATGAGCGGCGCTCACCGGAGGAAATGATTTCTCGTGTTTTCTTATATCTTAATTCAAGCGCACACTTTTCATCTGGATTTTTCAGAATTTGCATTCTCCCAGCGAGAAGCCATGCTGTCAGGTATTGTTAACTGTCGACATGCACTTCTTTTTTTTTTTGCAACAGATAATTAGAGCTTAGGTTGTAGTAGTATCCACACCTCCATTGATTCGTAGAATCTCTCTGCACACAAACACACACACACATTCTTTCCCTCCTTCCAGCCCTCTCTCAGGCTCAGCCTCTCCTCTCCTTTAGGAGCAAAAAGCTCTACTCATCTGTTTTCTGTGTATGAATTTCCAGCCATGCATTAGTCTCCCTGACATGTTCAAGCGTTGCTTTATTTAGCTTGTCGGATTCTGCAAATAAACGCAATCTCAGGGTTTATGGAAAAATGGATAAAAATTAGATTGTAAGGTATTGATCTGGATTGTGAGTAGTTGGTGGGGGTGCTGTGCGTGTATGTGTGAGAGAGGTGGTGTTGGAGGTGGGGGGACGGGGAGCTCTCATGTGTGTGTGTGTGTGTGTGTGAAGAGGGTGGGGCGTGGTGGGGGTGAGCAGAAATGAAGCCGTAATTCAGGGCTATTGAACCCCCTGCCACTGGCGGCATCGATCGCCAGGCAGCGGTTATGAGATCACACCTGAGCACTGGAGACTGCAGAGGGGAGGGAAGGACGGGGGGGAGCTGTGCGGGCAGGGGTGGGGGGAGACGAGGGAAGGGGGAGACGAAGGAGTAAGGAGCGAGGAGGAGAGAGAGAGAAACAGAAGGTTGTGATATGATCAGCTCCTTACCCGCTGTCTGAGGGCCTGTTAAGGTGTTAACATCAAGCCTCAGAGCCAATTACCTAACCCTGCAAGTACACTACCCACTCACCTCCTCACACTCACAGTGTTGTGACACAGAAGGAGAAGAAGACAGGGCAACTGGACGCTGGCTGTTGTTCTCCCCTCCTCCTGCTCTGTGTTTCCAGGACAACTCCACTCTTCTGACCTCTCAATTATCCCTGATCCCCCCCCCCCTCCCCACTCGACCTTCTACTCTTTGCACCCCAAACATCCATCCGAAACCCCCACCCACCCACCCCTTCGTACACACTCCCCCTGCGGCTCTGTGGGTTATTATAGTGAAATATGAAGCGATGTGGATTCTAGGCTTCATGAAATTTCCATGAGCATTGATCTGATCTGATGTGGGTGATTGCTAGGTGAATCCCTCCAGTCCAGAGCTGTTGCTCATCTATTCATTTATTTATGGCAGTTATGTTTTACTGGCTTTGATTTGCTCTTCTGGAGAGCGACAGCTAAGGATTATAAATATACCTGAATAGGAGAGTGTGCTTGGAATCCTGGAGGGCAGCAGCGCACCACTCCTCTTTCCAACTTGGAAAGTTGTTTTTTCTTTTTTTTTCTTCTTCTAGCATTAATTCTTGGTGTAAAATGTGAGATATTGAGCATGGATATAAGGGCATAAAAAAAATAAGACAATCCCCAAAGAGGCACAGGCAGATAGTTAGTGATGTGCGTTGTCCCCCACATACTCGTCTTCTGGTTTATGGTCCTTGAAAACGAGCAGAGACAATATCACTTCCTCTCTCAATTACCAAAATTGTCTCTTTATTTGTAATAGGGGTATCTATGTATGTCTTGGGTTTTTATGCTATTGTTCACTCGAGGCTCATTTGGCACATTGTGGGGAACTGATAAAAAATTCATCATAAAAACAAAAGCCTCTGAGACGAAAGAGAGGATGTTGTCGGAACAATCCCTTCCTCAGACTGAAGGCCTAATCCAGGGCAAATCCTCCTTAAAGCTTTAGAGAGATCAGAGAATAGGGAAGTAATGTCAAATATTTGTCCTCGGAAATAATTCATACTTTATTTGTTGCATGTGATCGCCTCATTGTTTTGGCTTATTTTATCAGCAAACCAGCTGGCCCTGTAATGTGTGTCATTCTCTGTAAGCTGAGCCAGCCTCTGGCATCTCTACTTCGACTTTTCCATCTCTTTGCTGTCTTTGCTTCTAGCTATTCACCTTTCCTTTCATTCACTCTTATGGATCGCTGGAACACTCCACTGGGAGAGCTGTCCAAATACATTTGTGTTGCCAAAACAGAGCATCACCCATTCTCGCTCCCGCACGCTGTTTTTTTCGGTCCGTGTGTTTGAGCGGGCGGGCTCAGGAGGAGCCGTGGTGAAGTCACTGGAGGTCCAGCAGGACAGCTTGTACTCATAGCCTCTAGGGGCCTTTTTTCTGGGGGCCGCCTAGTCAGCCTGGCTGCTCAGATGTGAGGCGAGCAGGGCATCAGCCCCCAGGAAACGTCCAAGCTGCGACCCACAGGGGAAACAGACGGACGGCACAGACGCATACAGGCGATTCTCACGTGCAATGGCGCCTTTTCTTTTTCTTCCATACAAGCGCACATTTACTGTTTCAAACTCTGTCCGGAAGCAGCGTCTTAAAGGCTGTAGCGCAGGAAAGTTGTCAAGACTGTGCCCTGACTCCCCGAGGCAGCCCGCAAAGACAGGAGAGGGAGAGACAGTACATTAGGAATGAATTATGTGGAGAGAGCACTTATCCAACAATCCTCCTCTGAAGTGTTTGTACTATAAGCCTCAGATCTTCATTGTATTTATTCTAATGTTTAAATATTCATGGTAAACCTTCTCATATTCAATTACCGAAGCACGACCACAGCATGCAGAGAGTGCTTTCTCCCTGCTGCCTGGATGATCTGACTGTGTGTGTGTGTGTGTGTGTGTGTGTGTGTGTGTGTGTGTGTGTGTGTGTGTGTGTGTGTGTGTGTGCGTGCGCGCATGTGTGTGTTTAGCTTGTTCCCTGGAGCGATCAAGCCTTTGTTATATTGGAACCAAGCTCTGTAATTGCTTATATTAGTCGCTGATCAACGCAAGACCACAGGACACACACACACATTCACTTTCCCTGATTCCTGACAGTCTTTTTATTAACCACCAAAGCGGGCGACAGAGAGAGATTCATTACATCACAGGCAAACAAAGACACACACCAGACCTAATAGAGAAAACCCACATTTTTCAGCGTGGTTAGTTTAATGTTGAAATATTCATGGATTCAGTTATGTCTGCTGTCACTTGCTTCTCCCGCCGTACCTTCTCTGGTGCTTTTGAACATTAGGTGTTTTCATCATTAAGGATCAAGCTGTAAATGTTTTTTTTCTCTCTCTGCCTGCTTCCCTCCACTTCCTGCTCAGCGCTGAACGAGCCAACCATAGACTACGGCTTCCAGAGGTTACAGAAGGTCATTCCCAGACACCCTGGAGATCAAGAGAGATTACCTAAGGTACAGTGCCTCTGCTCCTCTCATGTGTCTGCTCACACTAGTTGCCAAGCACAATAAATTCACAAGAATCTGTCTTGGTAACACTGGTACAAAGATGTATTGAAAACCTCTTGAGTTTCATAGTACGTAGGATATACATGGCACAAGGACAGCATGACCTCTTAGACAGAGGAACAAACCATGCGCTATAGACAGTAGGCCATACATGACACTATGCACTATGCACATAAACATTTAACCACATGTTCATGGTCATTTTCTGTTCAAACAAACACTTTATTTGTGCAATGAATGCACAAGCGACTCTATTCATCCTTCCACTGAGTATAAGGTCATTTGGACTGGCAAAGTGGGAAGAGGAAAGGGGATAGATGGAGAGAGGAAAAGAGAGGGAGAGAGAAAGAGAGAGGAAAGGAGGTTGAGGGGAGAGAGAGAGGAAGAGAGAGGCAGAAGCAGGTTAGGTGATCCATCATAGCTGTCCAGTCTTACCTCCTGCTGGGTCAGTGGATCGAAGTCAACCCCGGGTGGACTTTATTACTTCCAACACACACACTTATCCACAATGCAGCACACACACACACACACACACACACAGAAATGCACACAGACTTCTCTATGCCTTCATGTGCACGCACACACACACTCAGTGGAGGGAAGTCACCACCAGGCAGAGATGGAGAGCACAGGTAGATGCAGAAGGAAGATAGAGAAATCACTTGTCCTCACTGTGTGTCATGTCTGGTGGATACAAGAGTTGTCCCGGTGAGTTCTGGTCTTTAGCCTATCAACCCCCCGTATCTCTCCAAATATCTTTGTATCCATCCATCTCTTTTCCTCTCCTCCTCTTTCTCCCTCGCTTGGCGGTGTCTCTTTCACTTCTAAATGAACAGCGGTAGCTGGCAGGCCTGGTTGTTCATTTCAGCTCTATTGATTTGTGCCTTTATTGAGGTAATAACAGTTTGTTGACCACGTTTCTCTCTCAACTGTTGGCCTCAATCATTAGAGAGGGGCAGGAGAGGGGCATATGCTGGCAACTTCTTGAGCTACAAATGTCCATTCAAAGCTACCTTGGCACAAGCCTCTGTGTGGCTGTTCTTTGGTGGGTCTTTAAACTAGATTCAACTGACTGGGACTATAATATATTCCAATATATTGGCACTTTGACGAACCCGCCCCACCCCCAATACACATACAGCGTGCAGAGAATAGGCAGGATATATACCAACCCCTGTTCTATCTCTGTATGTTGCGATAATGATCCAGTGATCCAGCTGAAAACAGCCCCATACTGTGCTGTAGAATAGTCAGGCAGTCAGACTGAGCGGGGACTGCTGGGTAGCCAGACTGCAGGGTGTTTAGCTAAGGCTGCGGTGTGGCTGGGGGTCTGGGGCTGGCTAATGAGTGACCGCCCTGCCAGACGAGGCCAGGCTCTGCTCTGGATCAGGTTCCCCTTCCTGTTGACGTCTCTGTGGGCCTGACTTTACGGGAAGAGACCCTGCGCCCAGGAAATGGTCTCCCCTTACAGCAGCAGGGCTAGGGAGGCAGCATGGCGCTAACCACATTTATCTGTTTATCAGAATGACTCTGGAGCGCTGCCTAATCGCGTTTAGCTACTGGACAGATCCCTTCGCTAACGAGAGACTGATAGGTACAGACAGGGCACAGGAGCATGAGAGAGTGATTAAAGGGGGGGGGGGCAAGTGAAAGTAGTTCGGAGGCTCAGGTGAGGGGAGAGTGAATTATAAATGAGGAGATGCACGCACATAATAGACCTAAGGAGAACGAGCAGAATGGCTGGTGCAGAGAGGGGCAAAAAAAAAATTAAATAAAGAGACTGATGTTGCACGAGTGCTCCCGGAACACCGTTACACTCCAACTGCAGATCTGTTCATGTCCTAATGCCTCGCACTTCCTTCATTTCCCCTCCTCCCCCGCTTTCTTTTCCTCCTCCTCCTCTCTTTTTCCTTCATCCATCCATCTAACTATCTAGCAATCCCTGGGAGGCATGGGGCGTCGAGGAAAAGCAGAGAGAAGGAAGCGAGGAGCAGTGCATACATACTAAAGAACCACTTACCTTCCTAGGGCCTCTACATCTCTCAATCACCTCAAACAGGCCTCCTTTCTGGTCTCCCCTCTTCCCAGCTCTCACCCTCCTCCTCCCCTCGCCTCCTTTTCTGCCTCCCCCAGATAGTGCTAGTAATGGGAGGTTAACACAGAGGCAGCGCTCCCATTATTGAGTGAATTTAGCACCTCGGACAGCGCTCTACAATCTTTATTGCTTTGCTGACCCTCTCGTCATGTCCTGGGCGTGCTCGACAGCCTCCACATGTGCATGGCTGCGTGTGCGGTTACACTCGTGTGTGTTTGCGTGTGTGTGCAATATGAGGTCTGATTGAAAGGCGGCGTGTCACGGAACAGAGAGCACACATGCTCCGGGGCTTGTTCACAGCGAGGGATACACTCAGGAGAGTATAACGCACAGCGTGAGTGTGCGCGAGTGGAAGAGAAAGAAACGAGGAGAAGGTTGGAGGGGAGGGGGCTGCAATTTTCTGGTTGTCGCGCCTCCAGCATATATCCTGGCCCCGGCACATTAACTTTTAAAAAGGGTTTTGTAGGACTGTAGGTGTCGACATCACACACACACACACACACACACACACACACACACACACACACACACACACACATATATATATAAAGACTGCCTGGAGTCACACACTCACACACTCAAGGAGGAAAAAAGAATAGAGACAGAGAGAGGAGGGAAAGGGTTGTAAGCGGTGGAAAATGAGTGCGGAGAAGCTGCGTTAGGATAAATGTTTGATGTGGGAAATTCCACTTGGCGGTTTTCACCTGAGCAATGATGTTCTACATTTATCACACAAAGTGGATACAGGGCTATTCACTCGGATCATTACCAGGGTTAATACAGGGCAGGAGACGGGTGTGTCCCGGCTGACGAGGAGAGTTGTATAGCCGTCAACCTGATGATATGTTGTGTTAAATGAGATTGATGCGTGATCATGTGCGGCGGGTTCGTGATCCATCAGCGACAGAGGAGAGAGAGAGAGTGAGAAGATGTGGAAGATAGTTGACTGATAGAGAGATATAGGCTCATGTTTTATTCACAGATAACAGTATCTTCCCTCTGCTCTCCCAAACTGCCCAGCTAGTAACAAAGTGCTGGGATGGGCCCATTTCTCTTCCTCTCCCTTCCTCTGTCTACCCCTTTCCTCTCCCTCACACTCTCTCTGTTCTGCATTCACAGCATAATGCAAGGAGTGAAATGTAATAAAAGTGACTGAACTCTTTGAGCCGCCACACTTGTGATCAATCCCCCTTCCTCTGTCTGCGCTTGATTGCAGGAGGTGATTTTAAAGAGAGCGGCAGATCTGGTGGAGGCCTTGTACGGGATGCCTCACAATAACCAGGTAAACTCTCTCTTACACACACACACACAGACAAAAACACAAACAGCAATATCTCTTATTAGACATTATTATTTGTTTGTGGTTCGGGCCAAGTGGCAGCATCAAAGGCGCTTATCTCTGCTGGCGATGTAGCACCCTGCCGTGTTCGCGCAAGATCTGGGACCCACAAACATGCACGCTAGACTATGTTAGAGCTTTTTATCAATGCAGAGGGTGGAGATGAGATTAGAGGGAATGCAGAAGGCAGTTGAAGAGGAGGAGTGGCATTAAGGCTTGAGTCTGAAGGAGGAAGAATGGAAACCCAAAACAGGGAGGAAGAGGCAGGCTAAAGATCTGATGTGTCTGTTTAATGAGCCTTTCCTCCATTTACTGAACCAATCCCACCACTCCCAGCAACAACTGATAAAAACCACTCAGCTCTGCTAGATTTACATGTGCAGTATCTTGAGTGGAGATCTAGCATTCTTATCAGGCTATAAAGCCAACATCAAGGGTATATTTTCCCTCTTCTCTTCTCTTTTCTTCTCTGTTACTGACCACCACTCTTTTTTTTTTTTTTTTGTTCCTTCCTCATCGTCAGGAGATGATTCTGAAACGAGCAGCGGATATCGCGGAGGCCCTCTATACAACAGTCCCAAGAGGGCACAACCAGCTAGCCAGTCTTGGCAGCAGCTCGGTTCATGCTGGCATGATGGCAGTAAACTCTTTCACCGGGTCAGAGGTGGCACAAACAGCCAATCAGGGTGAGCAAACACACCAGGAAACAATTCTGGCCTATTGTCATGGGAAAAGGAAAAAATGTTTATTTGCTGTTGTCCATTTAGGGATGACAGCAGGGTGGGGGGGGGGCAACTGGCATTTTATTTTTCATGTGGGAAATTTAGAGATAGTGATTTAAGAGCATGGAGCAAATAAGAAAGTGTGAAAAAGGAGGACAGGAGGAGGAGAGGTGACAGTAAGAAACGGGGAAAACTTGAAAGAAAGATGGTGAGAGAGTGAAGAATGGAGAAAAAGAAAGCCGTGGATGGAGTACGATGGAGAAATATGAGTGGGTCCTAGGGGTGTGTATATTAGACTGGGGTCGGCCCCTGTCTGACAGTAAGAGATGTGGGTGCAGTCAGTGGTGATTCATCACATGTATCGGGGGAACCAGAGGAGAGTGGATGGACCAGCCTCTGGATGCATCTCAATAATTCCAATGAGCTTCCTCTGCCCTTCATTTTCATCCGGAAACATTTTTAACCTATCGTTTGTTTCACCCTCATATTAGATGAAAATGTAAACTTAATCAGGGAGGAGCAGAGTGATGAAGAAGTGAGACAATACTTGTGATGAGTAGCCTTTGTTACACTAGAGCAGGGGTGTCAAACATAAAGCCCGGGAGCCAGAATCACCTCAGTAAAATCCGTTTTGACATCCCCACACTAGAGAGTGGAAATTTCAGATGTTCAGTTCCAGCCATTTTTCCCCCACCTATGTTATCATGTTGTATATTGTATAGATATTGTGTAGGCTCACTTTGTGTCTTCAAAGCAGCTCTGACCCATGGGTGCCCTGTAGTGTCTGGTACTGGGATGTTGGCAGTTTGTGATGTGGAGTGATGCATCCGTGTATGAGGGATGTTCCTGAATCCTGTAGAGTTTGAAGGCCGGGTGAACAGATTGGGCACCATTCATGTGCAGGCAGGGCACACCGTCGTGCAGGGCAATGTGCAGGTGGGCGTTACCACGTCACATGAATGGCAGTACCCGAGGCTTCACAGCAAAACACTGCAGTGAAACAATGATTTTCACTTTGCCCGTCAGCGGTTTTAGTGTTGTAGCTGATCAGTGTGTATTTATAGTCTTCCATTTTACATTGTTCTCCTTCTGTTCACTGCCCCTGTAAAGCATGAAAGGTCCTGTCAGAAATACTAGCTTCATTCTTTGTAAATTACAAGAGAGCCGCCAAGGCCTTTTACCGTTAATTGCCTTATCAATATATCTAATTCTGAAGAGGAGCCAGCAGGGTGATAGTCCTCTTGTTTCAGGCGTTGGAGGGGGGGTGCGGCTATATCCCTCTCATATCATTCTTCCTCCACTCTGTTCATTGCTTTTTTTCTCTCCCATATGCTGTCTAAGATTTTTCTAAGAAAAAGCAAAACATTTCTTCTGGCTTGTAATGCTATGTCCATTAGTATGAAAAAAGGAGCATTTGGCAGCAGCTGCATGTAGGCTTTCTTGTTTTGGTATGCCTGCCATCTGCTATACCTCTAACACTCTCCATCCCCCTTTCTTTCTCTGTCTTTAGGTTTCAGTAGGAGTACAAGCAGTGTGTCCCCTCATGGTTATGTCCCCAGCTCTACTCCCCAGCAGAGTAGCTACAGCTCTGTCTCCACTAGCATGAATGGCTACGCTAACTCTGGCATGGCAACCTTGGGCACCTCACCCAACTTCCTCAATGGATCTGCAGGCAACTCGCCCTATGCTAGTGAGTAAATACAGTGCATACTAGAGCTGAAAGTTTGGGTGGGGATCAGCATTTTGTAAATGACAGAAGACATCTCTGAGAGGAACTGAGAAGCACGGCAGGAAACAAGAATCGACACGACAGGAGAAAGTATTTCAGTTCAGCTGGCTCATCTGTTTCTTTAAGAGCAGAGTCAAACACAAATCCCCGCTTTATTGGCCAGGGGAGGAGATCACCTAGCACGTCCCAACACCTCCTCGACACACACGTGCACACACACACACACACACACACCACCTCTGCTCACACACACTCACCCTCTACATTAAAGACTCTTGATTAAATCAATAAACTAATTGCTAGAGAAGCAATTCCATTTCAGCTCTTTGATTCCTGGGTGTTAACAAGTATTTTAACAGGCTCATCGGCCCCACACAGACACTTTCAATCAATGGCCCCTCGGCCTGCCTTTGTAGGTCCAATTTTCATTAATTGATTAGTTAGGCCCCTTCATAAATGGATTATGACTTTATTGCAAGGATTTGTCAGGAAGAGCCATAAAAGCTAAGTGTTGGATAATAACAACAATAAAGGCAGAGGCAGATATCACAGGGCAGGTGAAATACGGCTCAGCTGATTGTAAAATCACTGAAGGGGGAAATGCTCTTAGTGTATTAGCAGACAAAAGACAAACCCGAGAGAAGTGGATGGATGGGATGATGTCAGAGGACATGATTTGGATTGTGAAGAGTTGGGTCATTTGGCTGTGTGTGCCTCTCATGAGGGTGAATTACAGTGGCCACAGTAAATCCAGCTAACGGCTATCTTGTACAAAGCTTTTGATTTCATTTCAGAAGCACTGAGAAGCTCTTTTAGATATGAATATGTTCAAAAAGTTTCTCTATCTTGCATTTGAAATCTTCAATCCACCGTTCCAGAGGGGATGTCCCAAAAGTACAAATCCACATCTAGCCCTTAAATTACATGACATATGGTTAACAACTGTTTAGAGTGCTTTTAAGGTGGTGAATGATGCCTAATGTGCAGTTAAAATGCAAAGAGCCAGTGGGCAAGCATATTGCTTATGTATTCTAATTTTTTAAACCTTGTTGGTTAAAACCTCTAGCATAAATATCTGTGATAAAGTAGATGTGTGGGAGCTTTGTTTGTAAGTTGCCCTGAAAACAAATTACAGGTTACAGTACCTAAAGTTGCTGAGGAGATGTTTATCATCCCCTGAGCACAGGATGAGTCATCAAAACAGATTGATCAGAAGGGGGAAAAAACGACCTCAGGCCATTTTCAGCATTTTCCAACTAAACACATTTTTGTGTAAGATATGGAAAATCTCTTTGCCAAATAATTGCTTAACAGCACAACAGGTAGCAAAACAAGTCTGAGCCAGTTGATCTGAAAACAACATGTCACCCCTCCTGCCATCATCCATTGACCAGTCCCCTTCTGTTCGTCCCATCTGCCTGTCCTCTGCCCTCGGCCCTCTCTCTAACCCCCTTTCTGCCATCGTCGTCCCTTCCTGTCCTTCTTCCCTGACATACACCTATGACGCCCCTTCCTAAAACACCCTCTCCTGCCCGTCTCTCTCTCTTTCCCTCAGTCGTCCCGTCCAGCCCGACGATGGCGTCGTCGACCAGCCTGCCCTCCAACTGCAGCAGCTCCTCTGGCATCTTCTCCTTCTCTCCAGCTAACATGGTGTCTGCAGCCGTCAAGCAGAAGAGCGCATTTGCCCCCGTTGTCCGACCCCAGAATTCCCCTCCTCCCACGTGCACCAGCGCTAATGCTAACAGCCTGCAAGGTAAGCCGCTAAGTAGCCTCACGCTAACTTGCTGATGAATTTGAAATTTGCAGTATGAGCACAGTAAAAAGTTTTAGTAAAAATATTTGCTAGGAATTGTTCACCCTCAAGCTTTAATCCTGCTTTTCCTCACCTCCTATGATAACGTCTCACTTTTACTCCTTCGATTTTCCTTTTTCTTCCTCCACTCCTTTTTTCCCCCCCTTTCTTGGCCCTCCCTCCACTCTCCTTCCTCACCGTAGATCAGTCTTTTGTGGACTCTAGCAAGTACTCATCAGCCAGCTCTCTGCAGGGCCTGGCCTTCTCCTGAAGTATGTTACTCCTCGCTTTCATTTTTCTCTTTCTCTGTTTTGGCTTTCCACTCCACGCTATCCCAGACCGCTCATTTGCACCATCCTGCCCTGCCCTTCCTTCTCGTTTCTGTTTTTATTTGTCACTCTTGACTTGTCAGATAGTCATCATGCTACCCCATATGTGTTATATTTCCTGTTTTCACTTCCTGCTTCCTGCCCGTCCTCTAGTTGGTGCGTCTGCGGGGGGAGGGTGTGAAGGGAGGTCGTTATGCCACCACGGGTCACTCTGTTCTCTCATTTCCATCGAATGCGGCACGGGGTCTGTTCGTCTGGGCAGGATGTTGTATGGTGCTGAGATCCTGAGAGAGAGAAATGATGGATGGGAATCTTTATCAGAGCCCCAAGCTAAGCACTTCCTCACTTCCTTCGTCGGCGTTGATGAGCTCTGACCACTGTGACCTAAGGGCCAATGGCCACTATGCTCTGATCACACTGACACGCGCACACACACACACACACACATGCACACACCATTCTGTTAATCCCAACAAGTGGGAGACACTTAGGAAATAACCTGGGAATTAGTGGATTGAAGAGTGGGGGAAATCAATAAGGAGCCAATATGTTATATGAAAAATTTATATCTGTGATGGTTTCTGTGTAAGAAAAAAAAACAGGATAGAGGGAAGGAGTGATGGGGGGAGGTGGCTTGTGGGGAGGCGGAGGTGCAATAGTTGGTGCTATACGGAGGTAAAGATGTGAGTATATCTCATGGATTTCATTTCCATGTTTGAGCCTAATTTTCATCACCTCTGTCATTCCACATCAGTTCATACTCTCCCCACCCTCTCGTTTGAGTCATTCTCCATAATGCACATAATAGGCTTGCACCATGTAGCTGTTAACAATTAACAGCGGCAGCTCTTGCATGAAGCTGTTTAGGAGGCCTGTGAGAAGCTGAACAATGTTGTCGATGCGCGACCAAGTCAGCGGCAGCGGCGGAGGGAAATGTTTTGATTCCTGGGGCCTCGGAATGAAGAGATAATGAGGGAGAGTCGTCTTTGTTCGCCAGATGCTGGAGCACATTGCTGTTATGTGACTGTTGTGATGACAGATGAAACCCAGCAATCACATGACTGACCTTTCTCTCTCTTTCTTTACCCCTCAATCTCCCATTCACTCCTTCTACCTCCCCCTCTTTTCCCACAAAGCAGCGATTCCCGGGATGATCGTTCCACCCATGTAGAGGATCTGGGATAGCTGGAGATTTGGGAATGTTGAGAGGAAAAAAAAGACAGTCTGGTGAGTCTCTGTTATGCTGCAGAGCTAAAGTGAAGGAAGTCAAGATAAAGACGCAGGACTCTGTTAAACTCAGGCCTTTCCATTGGGATTTCATCTGAAGGCGATAGGAGAGAAAGAAAAAGGGGACAATATGAACCTTTTGTGATGTTATTTCCCTCTTGGTTGAAATAGTGTAGCTTCTCTGACACCATGTTGGATGGAGTGTATAGAGACTGATAGTTTGCCCACAGTGTGACACTGACCTCATGAAAAGAGCATTTATTTATCTTTGTGTTTATGCCTGTAAGGTTTGGGTTTGATTACTGGAGGCCCCCACGCCGCCTTGCAATCCATAACTCGCACAAACAACAGCGAAGTGTTGGTTTGGCCATGAAGTTTACAATAACTTCAGTCACAAACAAAGGAGCTTTCCTTACCGTTTCCGCCTCTCTAAAACCGCAGAGCGACACAGTGGCCAAATGGAGAAGGAAAAAAAAAGTTCAGCAACACAGAAAAAAATAGAAAATCAACCATTGATTTTGCTGCTAATTTTCCAATAAATCTTAAAAATTGTCTAGCAAAACTGCCCCAAGCTGTTTAAACATCACGCCTTGCTTTTATTTTATTTTATTTTTTTAAATCTCTCTCTCTCTCATTTTGGTTGGTTTGTTTGAATTTTAATAAAACTGTGAGGATAGAGCTGTTTGCAATATGCTTTTTCTGCTTGACATGTGAAGACAAGGTGACGATGAGAATTTAGCCAAAACTGACGAGGTTTTTAGTGAAGACTTGAAAAGCCAGAGGATGTGTGTGCGTCCAGCCAGCACTGTAACTGAAGGAGCCTAGCAAATATCAAATTAGAATAAATGCGTGATATATGTGATATATTTTTGTATATATAAAAAAAATGTTCATTTTGGGGGTTTTTTCACTTCTTTACTCTTTTTTTTGCGATAGCTCTAGTTTGAAATGTAAACATTAAATGTCTTAAGGCAGCTTCTCAGTACAGAAGATAGATTTACTGCGTCTTGTCAATATCTCATTTGCTAAACATGAGAAACATGGGTTTGGATACAAAAAGGGGATCCCTGTAAAATACCCTATAAATAATGTATTTATCCCTTGTATTTGTACATTGACTCTCACCCTCGTTTAGTTGTGTTGTGTAAGTTTAATACAGTAAGTGAACACTTTTCGCAGTGTTTCGTTTCATTATTTGCTGTTGTCTCTCACTATTTAAATGTGACTTTTTTTAAAAATCTTTGTTCCTTTTTGTTTTTTGTATGTTGTTTTGCATCAGTATGCCATGCTTCTGTTTGTTGATTCAAAACATGCCATTGTCTATTTTTGTATTATTTGTAAGTTAATAAAAAAATCTTTTTTTTTTCCTTATGAAAATGTTTATTGTACGGCAAAAAAAGTAGCATCCTATTCAGAGTATTTCGTTGAAGTAGATTTTTTAAGAATATAAACACACATTAATATATACTGTAAATCTATATCTTTTTGTTTGAACTCTGAGGCTTTCAGATTGATACTGTTCTTGAACTGATAATATGCATGGGTTCTTCTCTTGAGTGACTCTTTCTTTATGTGTGTGGAAAACCAAGAGAACAAACAAATTGCTCTGTTTTTCTTTCTTTGTGTTCCTCTTTTTTGCCTCCCTCCTCTTCCTCCTCCTCCTCTGTTCTTCCCTATGTTATTTATGCCTGCTTACATACTGTATCTATATACTCTTTCTTTTATTTCTGTCACTGTAATCTTTACCAGCAGTCTAGATGCCTTAACAATGCAAACCCATTCTTCATTCAATCATGTGTACAGTTTTTCTACCCTCACCACAATTGTCTGTTGCCACAGAGGAATTCATGAGAACTTGGGGACAAAGCACAAACCCACTCTGTTTGGTGGTAAAGCCAGACTAGAATACAAAGAGCCATAATTCAACAATCACACACACACCCCGATGTACTATAATACTGCAGCAATGGCACGCTTTGAAGGACAAGTCGGAGCGGCCTTTCTCAGCTGTGCTTCCTGCACGTTCGGAGAAACACTTTTTGTAGCAATTATGTAGCTTTTTTTTAATGATTTTGGCAGCATGATAGTGACATTTCTCATCAACCACAGGATCACAACAGTACGACAACACATGGCTGTTTTTATTGTAGTACAGAGGGGCGCACAGTGAAGACAAGCGCTGCCACAGCACAATTTTAATCTCTACACAGAGTCGTAGGTCTGACTCCAGTATCCGACAGTCAACCCAGCCCCCAGTCCTTCACCGTCTGTATTGGCCTTTGGACAATACAGCTTCATTTCAAGCTAAACAAGACTAAAAAGAACATGTGATGAACCACAAAAGGGAGCTCCTTGGCCCATCAGACATTTCTGTAGTCTTTTTTTTTTCTTTTTTTTCGTGTCTGCCGTGTGTCTTCAAGCTGTTGCTGGACAGAGAATAGGGCTTTTTCTCTCTCTGCTTTTTCTTTTCTAGAGCCTGGTTTTGTTAAGGGGGTAGAAAGGACCGTTTTAACAGAGGCGCCTGCTGACAGACGAGTGTTTTTCAGGCACTTGTGTGCCTGTGCCGGTCTGGGCCAGGGCGGGAGGGGCCGCAGCATATCTGTTTCAAATGAACTACAGAGGTCTGTTGTCATACAATGGCATCTTTGTAAGCAAAAGTTCCATCCCAAATATGAGTATCAGTAATGGGTGACAAAGTTTTTGTATTTAGGTAACAAACAACAAAAAAAGAAGAAGATGCAAACCAAATAGCTGGTGTCTATTTTTTCCTCTGTTTGTCTTTGACTGCAAATACACTGAACAGCTCTATGATATAAGGGAAGAAAAAAAATCTACTGTATAGATTGTTATTGTTTTTGATGAAAATTGAGCTGTAAGATAACTTTTGGAATCTCACAATGTTGAATTAAAGTTACCTCTTGTCTGTGACTTTGTCAGGTGTCCTTTTATTTCAAAATATGCCTCATTCCTGATTTATTTTATGTTACCGGTTTTCTCTGGGCTTTTTTTTTTTTCACTGAAAATGCCTTCTCCAATTAGCTGACAGGCAGCTGACTAAGAATAGAGGAGGAACGGCTACGGCTTATTCCACAGGTCAGAAACAGGCCTGCATCCTTTCCCCTGCTCGGCTCCTTTCTCTAATGAATCTAATTCATTAATGCATTACTGATGGCATGGTGAACATGGTTAGCCTGACAAGTTTCCTCCTAAACATATTAGTTAATGATGATTCCAAGGTTATTAATTGCAAAGGCACCAGCCCACCATAATTGAGTCATCATTTGCATACCCGGTCATCAGCAGAAAATTAATTTCTTTTTTATTTTTTGCATATCTAATTTAGAAGGCTGCGATTGGATTAGCTCGTGAAAACAGCGGATCCCAGGATTCTGCTGACCTCAAAGTATTCCAGGGTCTCCTCGGTAACTGGAGGCTTCCGCAACACCAAGGGGCGGTGAGGGGGGAAAGCAAGACGACCTGGAAGTACTGATGAAATAAGGGCTCGTAAACACTGCGTGCGCTTGTGTGTGTTTGCCTCCCTAATTGCCTAAAGGTTCATTTTTTCCTCTCTCTACTAAGTCTAATAACAGAGTTGATAGTTTGCTGACAAACAGTAAAGTGGGTGGCGGCGTGCATGATTTAGCAGTAAGAGGTGGGATATTGAATTATGGAGGTTGCACACTTAGTCCCGAGGAAAATGAATCCTGGAGCCTAATGTTTTTGATTAGCAAGCCGAGCACCAATGCCGCGTTGCACCGAGGGATTCGGCTTCCCCTAAATGTAGCTTGCAGTGCAGCACATATACACACCTACACACACTGAAACACGCACACACTCATAAATCATAAATACACATAGACAAAAGGTGAACGCATTTTGCTCTTTATTTCCAGCTGCTTTTCAGGCCCCAGATAGACTGGTCAGTGTGGGAGGAGGACAATAGGAGTGGGAGGCCGAGGGCAGCGTGGAGCCAGCAGACCTCAGCCCTCTGGAGACGTAACATTAAAGACGCTATTCCTGGAGAACTACTCCACTGGATAGAGCCGGCAGAGCCCTCGCACATCAAGAGAGGTGCTGTTCAGGAGCTTCTGTGCTACTAGTACCCTAATGAAATATATTAATGCACACATTCCTCGCTCTCCTACTCCACCTCCTTCTTTTTTCTCATTCTCCTCCCTGCATGGACACATGAAGGGAGGAAGAGCGGAGAGATGTATTTGAAAGAAAAACAGGAGTCCCCATGGGGATCTCGGATAAAGAAGAGGAAAGGAAAGAAATGGAAAGGAGAGAGGATGTGAGTGTGTGTGTAGGGGGATATTCAGAATGGAAGCAAGGCTTAGACAGCGAACAAAACACAAGGAGAGGAGGGATGAATATTAATAATATTCTGTGTTGGAAAATAGTCACAATGGACATCATTGAAAGACGCAGAGAGGCAACGGGAAGCGAGAGCCATCCCCGGCCTTACTTACTGAGCGTGTGCGCACCTTCCTGCATGCGCACGAACACGCCTGCCATATTTGAGCACACCTCGAACAAGTGTGTACTCACAGTCGGGTTTTGCGCGCCCGCTTGCGAGGGTGTGTGGTCGTTTCCCACAGTAATTATCCCGATGACTGTGGGTGTCTGTCTATGATCTGTGTGGTACCTGTCAGAGGGAGCCCAGCAGAGCCCGTGCTTTATATTCCCTGTAATTGCTGCTGCTAATTTACTGTGCGTTGGCCTAATGAGTAGGGAGGTGAGGGGCTGGGGTATGTAATGGATGTTAGAGAGATAGAGATAGAGAGATGGATTTCACCACTGGCGGCACACAGAGAGGGAAGAGGGGAGGAGGCCGGCGAACTGTGTGTGTTAAGCAAGCATGTAGAACACTTATCTTTATTGTTCTACTAAAATGAAAAAAAAAAAAAAAAAAGCAAAAAACCAAAACAAAAGATAAGCTATTTGCCCCTCCAACACCACCACCACCCTCCTCCTGCTTTCCCTCTCCCTCTTTCTCCCCCCTCCAGCTGACAGTACAGTGGCGACTACAGCGAGCGCATTAGACGAGCTTTTTGTTATGTTGATTAATGATAAAAGCAAATCCATAAATAATATAGATTATTTATTCCATTTATTCACATGCTAATTAGAGCTAGAAACAGATACCTCAGAGAGATGGCCCTTTTTTTTTTGTACACCCCCCTCATCTGTTCCGGTGCAGTCAGATAGATAGACCAGCTGACATTCACCCACACGCATAGACAGTCACACGTTAATGTCATTCACACTTTGAAGCACCAATGGTATCTTGTGATGGGGACACGTCCACCCTTCATTTCTCCCTAATGAGGTCATGATAGAGGCCAGCGGTTTCGGCACGCCGCACACACCCCTCTGTTTTTCCAGGCGCACACATTTGGCGAGCGCTGGATTGACAGGGTCGTCTTTGATTGATGCACCGCGGTTCTTCCACATGTTCTACAGCTCACTCATTTAATTATGTTTCCTAAGCATCATTAAGTACCATTATATTCTATCATATTGTAATGAGAGAGGTGGCCAGTCACAGGACAAGCTAATTGGTGATTAATGTTGTGTATCAGTGAGAGACGAACGCAAGATTGGCCGTTTAATGACAAAACACTGTATTTAAGTGCTGAATGTGTAAAAAAACACAAACAGAGAGGGGAAATTAGAGAGAGTGTGATTGAAATCAAAACAGATATGGCCTCTTAGAGGTCTAATCTCTCACCTTTCCCTTCACACACACTCAAACACACACCTCCCTCCCTTCCCTCCTACCTTAAACACACACAAACTTCCTGCATTATTCTGAATTGTTCACCTCTTAGCTGCATTAAGGACACTTACTCAGGTAATGCTGGAGCCTGTCTCTGCAGACATAACTTACCTGCTCCTTGAGATTAACCGCTAACTCAGTATTGATGCACTGGCTGCATCACAGGTACACACACACACACACACACCCAGCACACAGATACAAACATCCTCATCTGGTATTGATATGCCGCGCGGCTGTAGGTGTTTCCATTTAAGGTCAGTCGATTGCCTTAAGTATGTAATGTTAGGAGGGGGGTCCGTAAACATGTCAAATTAGCAGTAATGAATGACCAGGCACTGACAGGGGGAACTGTCAGGGTGCACGGCCAGGACAATACATTACCCTGAGTTATCCTAGTCTGTCCTCATTGTAACACACCCACAGTGACTGAGCAGACACGGGGTGTAAACTAGTGGGACCCATTCAGCGGTCACACACTCCACTTTAATGGTCCGTGTGGCTGATTGGTGCCCAGGAGATGAAAAAGACTCGAAACAAGAAGTAGACACGTCACCAGAGCACGGAAAGTTCAGGGTAAAATATTCTCAAAGCAAAGTTTAAAGATTGATGGACACAACCAGGAAGGTAGAAGGGGAAAAATGCATGAAAATAGATAGAGAGATAGATAGAGGACTAAGCTAGAGGGAGAGAAAACAAACTGTGGTATTTATTTTTTCTTCTCAGTGTTGAAACAGGAAAAGGACCTCTGGTTTAATAAACCATGAATCCTTTCACAGAGGGTTTGTATGTTATTCTTCGGAGGAACAGATACGTGAGGAGGAGAGGAGAGCGAAAGAGAAGCAGGGAGCAGCAGGGGGGGAAAAAGAGAAAAAAAAAGATGCTCTGCAGCCATATGAAATTTGCTCTCCCCACTTTACCAACACACACACTTATACATCCACTCTTCAGCCCACTTCCAGGCTGTATGTTAGTTTTGGGTAAGAAGTGTGGGATGAGGAGGGAGGGATACACATCCTTTCCCCCTCCTCCTCCTCGGACTGGAACTGAAGAAGCATAAATGAGAAGTAGAAGATATACTTTCCATCTGTAAACACTCAAATTCCTCTCTCTTCTTCCTCTCTGCATTGTGAAAACGACCTTCTAACATATCCTGTCCACACGGAAAATCATCTGTTCACCACAGGAAAGCGCTCGCATCAGTATGTGGCACATACGCACAACGAGACTGTCCACTTTAATTTCTGAGCTTGTCCCAACTATATGCACAGTACTGTGGCAATGGTGATAAATAAACATGTACACAAGCGTGAACCTACTGTTTCTGTATGTTGTCTCCTCGCCTCCCACACTCCTCTCCACGTCTTCTCTCTCTCTCTCCCTCCCCTTCCTGTAACAAAGGTTACATTGATCATGTTTCTAAAAGAGTCTCTGTATTTCCACATGGCCCAGCCTCTGATATGTTTTTCTTGGCAGGTCCGACTTCTACTTTTGTCATTCACTCAGCATATTTTAACAAATTAGAAACATTAGAAACCGGGATCGCGGCAATGTTTTGGTTTGGTTTCGAAACTCTTACAGTCCCCACAATTATATTTCAAAACACGGGCGAATTGTTTGACAGCCTGAGCGGAATAAAACCCCTAAAACAACTTATTCATTAGAAACACATGCTCTCGCAATTACAGCTTAGCATTATGTTAATGTGTGTTTGCACTGGTTCATTTGTTGTCGTGTGAAAGGCTACGTCGCCAGAGTGCGAGCTCGGGTTCGAATGTGTGCCTGCTTACACGCGCGTGCCCTCTTGCGCGATTGCGTGCCGCATGTGTGTGCGTGCGCGTGTTTAAGGGACAAAGGGACACAGTGCTCCACATAACAGCATTACAGATGGCTGTTGTGAGTGGTTGTGACAGTGAAAGCGAGTGAGTTCCCACTCCATACAGATGTACTCTGAGTGACCTTACAAACACAGTGGAACTAAAACAGGCCCCCTACCTCTCGCTCTCACTCTGGCACACACTGTCAATTCTCACTCAGCCCTTGCGGGGCACTAAAAGTTGTTTCCTGAGCCAGGAATACATCAAGGGCCAAGAATATATAAGCAGGGAGCAGGAGAGATGCATAGCTAGGGTCCAGGAAAGCATAACTTGGACTAAGTAAATATTGGACTGAAGGATTAGTAGCTTTTGCCACCTATAAAAGCAAGGCTGCTATGCCAGGGGAAGTTAACGACCACACGCTCTGACTTTACCGTGGATTGTTTTACCAAGGAGCTGCTGTGGACAAAGAGGACATTTCAACAAGATCACGTTATGGAGGAAAAGAGGAAAACGAGAAATGACTTAAACAATTGCCCCCTTCCTTTCACTGACTTTGAGACAATTCAAAAACGACTCGAGTCAGGAGAGGGGTGATCTTTATGTTTCACTTTGTGAAAAGCCCAGGCCCACCACTGTTGCTGCTACTTTTAATTTTCTTTTGGATCCTCCTCTCAAGTAAGAGAAAAATGCTTAACTATTTCTAATATCTTGAAATTGTATAGCAACATTATTTGCAATGATTACAACAGGTATATGTAAAAGTTAAAATGGTGCTTTTCCATTTTTAATGTGTGTTCAGAGGTCTTGTGGAATACTTCTACATATTGGTTGGGGAAAAAAAAAAAAAAAAAAAAAAATATATATATATATATATATATATATATATATATATATATATATAATTTGGTATTTTTTGACAGAGCTGCTTAAACTTTGATAAATTCCCAAGCTTCTCAAATGTGAAAATGAAAACATCAAAAATCAGGGGATGTGTAGAAAGAAGGCTGCTTACCAGATTTAGCTAGCACCTTGAGGCTACATTCAGATCGGTTAACACTCACTCGTCGTCTCTGGTTTCTTCCGTGTTTTGGGAACATCTCCCAGTGCCCTTTCATTTTGCTCTTTCTTCTGGAAAACTCGCTCAGTTTGCATGACCCCTCAAACTCTATTATGAACAGACCGTTTAGATTCAAAACAAAATAGCTTGCAATCTTAGCTTTTATTTTCACCACTTTCTCTCCTTGCAGCAAAGACAGCAAAGATTAAAGAGCAAGATTTTAAAACACCAAAATAAATAATGGAGTTGTCTAATGTTTGAAACAGGGAGTTGCAGTCTTTGGTAAAGTTGGAAAGAGTTTTCTAAAATAAAAACTTTTTTTAAAGAAAGAAAAAAATGCAGCTACCACTAAAATATTAAAACAAACAGTTATCCTGAGACATGGACAAACAGCACTGGTATCAGGTACTACGACCAACTTTAAAACTTGTTTTTTTAAGATAGAAAATTTATTTTACTTACCCAGACTGCACCCTCCATCACCATAATGTCAGCGTTACAGAATAAAGCACAGCGCAGCAACTTGCTGTATATATATACTGTGTGGGTTGAGGTAGCCACTATGTAGCGGAGACGTGTGTTTGTTCACTGGGAAGAGGTCATTTAGCTTTGCCTATGTTCTACCTCTTTGTGTGACCCACATAGCGAGAGATTCGGTAGTGCTAATGTAGCTTGCTTGTTGGCAAGAAGTCAAGGCTGCGTTGCTTGCCTCCGCTTTTCTGACCCCACCCAGGATGCAATGGGGTAGCTTGGAGATTGTTTGGGGCATGAGTAGTGTAGGTGGATAACGTAATGCCAAAAACTATGGCGTTATTTTTGTGCCACTATTCTGAGCGCGCGTAAAAAAAAGTTTGCAGGTGTAAGTGTTGCATTTTGAGGAGAAA
This sequence comes from Aulonocara sp. 'chitande type north' Nkhata Bay, assembly GCF_057382095.1. Lineage (NCBI taxonomy): Eukaryota > Metazoa > Chordata > Actinopteri > Cichliformes > Cichlidae > Aulonocara > Aulonocara sp. 'chitande type north' Nkhata Bay. The sequence goes on from NC_141345.1 coordinate 20,787,707, forward strand.
TTTATTTTGAGCAAAGAAAAGCTGAATATGAGTGAACAAAATTCATTCCTGCATGCAGAAAATGTTTTTCAGTGTTTGCTATTATCCACACACACACAATAGCAGCCCCTCTCGCTCAGTTTTTATATTTGCGCTCGCCCGCAATGTGTTGCTCGCGCTCTCAACATTTCTGCCCATGCGCGCTCAACTCTTTATGTATACCGTTATATTTGTGCTCTAACGTTTTCAGAGATGCCTGTTACCCACCAGCTGACCGGGTGGTCACTGGTGGGTCACTTTATTCTATTTAGTAGGAAATAGAAATGCTTGATACATTTTAAAACATACAATAGACCACGGTTTGGGCGAGATACAAGTGCGTCTTACGAACATTGCTTGGAGTGCAGTAGGACGTGGCTAAAGCAGCGGTAAGCTACATCGATGCTACATCTTTTCAGCGAGAAAACAAAGTTCATGCTACTTAATGTCAGATCATTAAGACAGAGAACAACCAGTGATTAGTGACGTTACCCTGATGTCTTACTGCTGAGAACGCTACATTAATGCTAGAGTCGCTGTGTGTGTGGGTCACCCAGAGACAGTTGGAACATAGAGCACTGCTAAGCAAACAAGAAACGACCTCTTCTCAATTGGTAAGCACATATTTCTGCTCATAGCGGCTACCACTACCCACACAGCAGTTATATTTCAGCATTACATCACTCTGCTGTCTGGGTAGTGTACCTTTATCAGTTAAATCTCTTCACACATCACTGATCCCCTTGATTACACCTTGTAGATTTTTATTTTTTTGGGGGGGGGGGGGGGCTTTTTCACACCGGAAAAGTCACTATCACAATATTTCACCAAAATCGTTTCACGTATGTCTTAAATTAGGTGTTCCTAGCCTTAACACAGCTAAATCAAACACTAAACCGTTGGTGGTTGAATTCTTCGTAGGTATAGAGAGGGACAGAATTATTAGACCCCTTATGTAATTTAAAGTTTCTGTCAAAAATCTTTCCAAATGCTTTTTTAACAGCGCAAGGGAATTTCAACATAACACTCCTAAACATACTATGAGCAGTGATGTGCTTTAACTTTGTAATGCTCATACCTTGTAAAATCATGTTAAAACAGAGGTTTATCTTCCAATTTACACACAGTGTAAAAATTCCAGCAAGAGTTTGAGCTGTAACATGAGAAAGCAAGAAATCAGATTAGACTTCAGAAAAAGAATTGTTGATGCTCTCCAAGCAGGAGATGGATGTACAAAGTTATCGCAGCGAGTGTCAAGAACTGGAGTTAGAAGCCACACAGTATTCTGTACTGTGTGGCTTCTCACTCCTCACTCAAACCTGAGGTAGGAAGTGAAAGATTTCAAAGACTGTGGAACAAAAGCTAGTGAAGGATATATCTAAAGACTCCATAACAAGTGCCAAGGCACTAGTGAATGACTTAGCCAAGCTGGGAACTGTCTCAAAGAAGGTAATTACTAGAAGCGTGCACACCAATGCACTGAGAGGTTGCACCCTAATAAATATTTTAACTTTTGCAGAAAAGACACTTTCAGGCCGATTGAAGTATGCTAAGGACAACCCGGAGAATCATTATGGATGCTGGAATTGTGTCCTCTGGTCAGATGAGACAAAACTACAACTTTTTGTGCCACAGAGTTGCTGCTTATGTTTGGAAAAAGAAGGGAGTGACGTACAACCCAAAAACACCATCCCCACCGTGGAACACGGTGGTGGGAGTATTATGCTGTGGGGATGCTTCTGTCCATCTGGAACTGGAAATCTCAACAAGGTGGAAGGAATCATGACGGAGAAGGATGTGTGAAGTTTTTTAAAGAAAAACTCAAGCAGGCAGTAGAAAAACTTGTTGATCTCAGTGCTGCAAAAAAAATTGAAAACTGGTAAGTATCTATTGGAAAGGGCATAAGAGAGAACCCATCAGAATTCTTAAGTTAAGGCTTGCTTTGTGTATTGTCCTTGCATATTTTGTTTATATTTATTTGGTTACTCATTCTTGTCTCTTATTCTAGTACCAGGAGTACTTGCATCCATCTGATGTTCTTTACCTTCATCTAATTGTCTTCTCCGTGTATATAAGTTTTTCCCCCCCATGTCCTCTGTGAGATCATCTAATCTTTCCATGTACTTGCCCCTGTTTTGTCTCCTGGTTTTTGCCTCTGCTTGCTCTTTTTGGTTTTGCTTGCCAAATGAAACTGATCAGCCATGTCCCTTTCCATGTGCTTTTACTTCATACAAATTGCAAATTCTAACCTAGTCTGTAGAATTGTGCATTTGGGTGCACCCTGCTTGTCATCACTGGCTGAAAATTAGTTGACAGCTACTTCCCTTGTGCTACATAATCAAAATGGTGATCATGCAGCTTATGGAGCACTGCATATTTGGAAACAATTAGCACTCCATACTGAACCATCATGGATCTCATATTGTTCTAGGAGTGCAATGAAAAATGTCTGTTACAATTATGATTAGTCATGGCATATGGCTAAATACACTCAAGGGCCATTTAATGTGTATCTTCTTGAAGACTCTCCCAAGACAAGGATAAAATAAACAGTAAATGTAAGTAGAATGAGAAAAAAAACGATTCCATACATCCCTTAGAGTTATGACTCTTGGTCTCCATCAAAGTACAAAAAGATACTTTTCCGACCCCCTGTAATTTCTGTGCAGTCCCTCATTGTGCCTCTCTGTTTTCTTTTTAAATACAAATATATTTTTAAAGGGTATGTCTTGGAGCACTCTTCTGCTTGCTGTGATGTTGAAGCTGATTTTGATTTTTTTTTTTTTTTTTTTTTACTTTGCTTGCTCATTCTTTTATTCATCCTCTGAGCCAGCTCTTTTTCTGGTGGTGGATTGTGAAACAACAAGAATGTTTTTTATCTTCGTGCGGTCTCACCCGCAACATTTGTTTCCAATTTGACAGATTTTGGAAGAGAAATTCTTGGGAGAGAAACTGATGGTTGCATGATGGTTCAAAAATAAGCTCTTTGCAAAAGTCCTCCACCTATTCCTCAAATCTCCACCCCCACCCCCCTCTCATCAGCGCTCTAAGGCTCTCTCCACTTTACTTCCTGCAGCCCTTCTCTGCTTTCCTCTATTGGTTTAAGTCCAAACAAAGTCACCTCATCGTGTATTGTGGGAGAGATTGTAAAGTTTTCATCGAGTCCATGTGGAAGTGATTTGGCTGTAATCTCCAGTAATTGTGACTGTAACACAGAAACAAGCTGGAACAGATTGGCCTCATATTTTTTCTTCAGGGTCACTATGGGCTTATCTCAATATTTAGCGACTTGCCTGATTGAGTTATCATATCACATTTGCTGTTAAGAGCTGAGTGATGTCAACAAACGTAACTAGAGAGCGCAAGATGTTGCTTTAAATCACAGAGAGGAAGGTTCCTGTTTGAAGAAAGCACACACATCAATGTCAGCGTGACCCGCGGAGACCCGACTTTTTAAAATGCATGACATTTAAGAGCGTTGGTGGAGATGTGAAACAGAAATGCTGTTAAAAAAGGCACCATTACAGCATGACCTATCCTAGATCTGAACCCAGTTTCCCCCGACCCATGTCACACACACACACACACACACACACACACACACACACACACAGAGAGAGAGAAGTCAAGAGCACTCTGCTCAGTTGCTGCTGAGGTGCAAATGGTTTGCCTCTATGCATCATTGACCCAACGCTGCTCCTTCACCTACTCTCACTCCTCTGCCTGCTCCTTCTTGACTCTGTCCATCAGTGCTCCACCTCACTCACCCCTCTCTCTTCATATGCACTTTTTGTCTCCCGTGCCCTCTTCCTCCTCTTGTCTCTTTGTCCTCTGTTCATGGTACTTTTTTCTTTTTGCCATTTTTCCAACTCATGAATTGTTTTCTCTATGCTCCCTCATCTCAACGGCTCTCAGTCACACGTCCTGATGAATGAGTAATCTTGTTTCATTGTACTCAGCCATGCCTTGCCCGTGTTCGATAATGGCTCATTTGATTCTTTCCCACTAGCGTTTGGTGGATGGCAGAGACTGGGAGCTGGGAGCTGTGCAGTTATCATAAAGAGCATGTCAACTGTGAAGCCACAAAGCCTGCGAGTGATTAAAACCCTTCAACTCAGGGTTACTTCATCACAATCATTAGTCTTTTCTTGTCCTACCTTCTGGCTGTAAAACCCACACAGCCTAACCCTCCCCGTCCGTTAATAATATTCACTCAGCTTCTGATACATTAGCCAGTGAATGATAGGGCAAAGCCCTGGCCTAATTGCTTTTCTTCTTGTAAAGTCTCAATTCATTTTTGCTGAGATGTGTGCCTATAGTGTGCACACGTATGAGCCAACACACACGCACGCACAACCTGAAGCGCATACTTTCACACACTTGCACTTACACACAACCCCACCTTCCCACTGCTGTTTTATGATGGATGGGGCTGAGGATGCACGGGGGAAGGGGTGGGGGGATAGACTGTAAGGCTGCGTGTATGTGTGTGTGTCTCTGTGCACGAACAAGTGTGTGTGTTGGTTGGAAAGAAAGAAAAAAGGAGAGGGAAAGAGAGAGAGAAGCTGAGCTGAGGAGCTCTGATTAACGACACAGAGAAGAGGTCCCAGAGGAGTTGGGGGAAGAGCAAAACTATCTGGGGCCAGCTGAGAGAGAGAGAGAGAGAGTGTGTGTGTGTGTGTGTGTGTGTGTGTGTGTGTGTGTGTGTGTGTGTGTGTGTGTGTGTGCGTGTGTGTGTGTGTGTGTGTGTATGTGTGTGTGAGAAAGATAGAGAGAGAGGGCACAAAAAACAGGTATAAAATGGGGGCGGGTGGGGGTGGTGGGGTTGAAGATGTTTTCTTTTCATGCCTTTCATTACAAGAGACTCACAAACACATGAAACTTTGCATATCCGTCATGATCATCTGCAAACCGGAGTATCAGCTTTATCCACTTTAGCCCCGCTGCTACCCGGTGCGTTCCTTCTCTCCTACCTACTAGATTCGACACCCACCCATCAGATTAAATCTTCTCACTTTACCTTACTTAGGATCCTGCAGCCCAGCGCCTCCGGCTTCTGTCCACACAGCTGTCAGAAGGAGAAACAGGGTGTGTGTTGCCAGAATACAGGCCATCACCTCTCTCTGATTGCACATGAGAGTAGAGGTAATGGGAGTGTAATAGCACCTTAAGTACCCTGCTCTCACTGACACTGGCTGTATAGCATTACCCCTTGGTCTGACTGTGCGGCAAAGTGTATGTGTGTGTGTTTGGTTGAGGGGGGGTGTATGCATTGGCATATGCACAAGTTTTTCTTCTGTCAATCTGCTTGTCTGCTGTGGATATGTGTGTGTGTGTGTGTGTGTGTGCGTCTCTGCTAACACAAGTCTGATCCAGGTTTGAGTGTGCTGTGTTTTCCCTGAGGGTCGTCTGAGCCGTAGTGATCAAAGAGAGAGATGGAGGTTAACTGACCAGACCCGAGAAGCTCCACAGAAGGACCGGAGGGACTCCTCTCTGTTAGCCCAGGTACCGATCATCTGACACATAAACACACACAATCAGTAGAGCGGTGAGTGTACAAGAGGGCAGTTTGAGCGATCCGGGGGGATTTTAAAAAAATCTGTAAGGCCCAAACTAACTTTGTCACTTCACTCAGCCGTACCCTTTCACACAGTATCCATTACCTCAGATACGTTTGCTACAAAACATCAAATAGCTTTATCCCAACTCCTACCTCAGTTCTTTCACAGAGAGATGCCTTCCACTGATATGGAAGTCCTGTAAAGTGAGTATAAGGTATATAGCAGTGCTCCCTGGAGAAAAACTCAACGACTAGTCTTGTACTAGAAAGTTAGACTGTATTCCCGAGCAGCTCAAAGTGATGACTTGTGCTGAAGGACTAGGGAGTGGCACACTTCTGCTGGAAGTTAAGCTGGAAGTTGTGTTCTCGAAAAAAGAAAGAGGGAGAAGAAGAACAATCGCGTTCGTGTGCGCGAACGTGTGCAACCGTGCAACCGTGCAAACGTGCGTTGGGTGTGGGCGTGTGCGCGTGTGTGTGCGTGTGTGCGCGTTTGTGTTTGTTTAAAAATGAATGAGAGATAACCATCACAGGCAGCTGCCGCAGTGAGGAGAGACGACTAGCACCAGCTATGCGGCAGAGAAGTTTCCGTGGAAATAACATCGGCTACTTGTTGATTCCACGGCTGCTTACATGTCTCGTACATTTTTATCGCAAGAAGGCAGATCCTTTAATTGCTCGCAGCACTACAGTTTAATGCTCTGCTCTACACAATTTAAAGTCCTGCATTTTCAAAGCATGCTGATAAAAGTGCAGAAGTGGTTGCAGCAAAATGCAATTGAGTATTAAAAATAAAGCACTCATTAAAGTCCTTTTCACACTGAAGTGATGCACTACTGAATTCCACATTGCAATGAACTGTAGTAACAGTATTGGTCTGTGTAATCAACACTGTTTATTCCGCTGTCCCACGCAAACAGAAATGATCAATAAGACAATAATGGGCCACACTGTTGGACTGGGTGGCATTTTTTCTTTATTGTGACGAATACAGACATTTCTTTGATTTAATTCTGACTAGTCAGTTTCACTGGTAAAATAAGGAACTATGTTTTCGTGTCAGAACAAAAGAAGTGTACAAAGTGTCATTTAAGTCGAAAATTCACCCACTGCTTCACTGGGTGAATGGGTTAAAGGACGTCTTTCTAACTTTCGAGACTTTTTTGAAGATCAGCACACTAAACCTGTGGTGGCTCGTCATTTGCGACCTCTCGAAAACTCATAAGTTGATGTTTTTGAACCGTAGCGGTGAGTGAGAGGAAGGACGCTAGCATCAACTAGCTAGCCGGTCGTCACGGCAAAGCTACAAGAGCGTCTCTCAGCATGGGCCCGAAAAAAGTTCTGTCAGCCGAGGAAGGAGACGATATTAAGAAGTCGCTGGAGTTTATGACAGAGGAGATTTCTACTGTCAAACTGCAGCAGAAAGCCATCCTGGACCTGGTCGAGGAAGTTAAGGCTCTCCGCATCCAGAACGCCGAGAAGGATCGGCGGCTGGCGTACCTGGAGAACAGAGTGGCGGATTTGGAGCAGTACACCCGGATGAACGATGTTATCATCACGGGGCTTCGCATCAAACCCCGGTCATACGCCCGGGCGGTCGCCACTGACAATGTAGGAGGGCCAGGAGAGGAAGATGTCAACTCCACGGAGCATCAAGTGGTTACCTTTCTACGGTCCAAAGGTGTGGAAGTGGATTATAACAACACTGAGGCTTGCCACCCTCTACCCCGAAAAAATGACAGTGACAACCAGCCATCATTGTGAGATTTGCAAACAGAAAACAGAAAACAGCACTGTTAAAACAAGGAAAGAAACTGAAAGGATCCGATGTCTTCATGAACGAACATCTGATAAAAAGAAATGCGGACATTGCCAGGAAAGCACGTTACTTGAAGAAACAGGGAAAAATTCAAAATACATGGACCACCAACTGCAAAGTATTCATTAAACTCAATGGAACACCGGAACAAGCCAAAGTGTTGGTCATCAGAAATATGGAAGAGCTGGACAAATACTGAGGTCAACTTACTCTGGAGGTATGAATACACATGTGACGTGACACACAACACAACACATGGCACAGTCCAAAAGAACTTCATCTGCATCCGGCAACAATATCAACATAACTCATTGGAATTCTCTTTATGATAATCTGGAACTGAGAACATTTCGATACACAGACCATAATGTTCTAGACTTAGAAAAGGATATAGACCCGGAAAATAATTTCTTCTACAACATCAGCTGTAACTGCTGCTACTTCACTGATGAACAGTTTAAGCACACCATCAACACGGAAAATAAATTATCAATAATCCATTTTAATAGCAGAAGTCTGTATGCCAACTTCAACAATATAAAGGAATATCTAAATGAGTTGACAAATCCATTTGGAATTATTGCCATTTCTGAAACATGGATCAATGCGGAGAAAGGAATGGACTTTGGACTGGAGGGATATGAAGTGAATTTTGTAAATAGAAGGAACAAGAGTGGAGGGGGAGTAGCTGTGTATGTGGATAAAAACCTAAACTACAAGGTGGTAGAAAGTATGACAACTGTAATTGACAATTTACTAGAATGTATAAATTTATAAGGAAAAAGAAAAAAATGTAATAATTAGCTGTATATATAGAACACCTGGCTCTAGTATTCAAGTATTTAATGACTTCATAGAGGAAATATTCTCTAAAACAAATCAAAAAGTTATGTTTATCTGTGGTGATTTTAATATTGACCTGTTGAATCCAAAAAAGCATAAAATGAGCGACGAATTCCTAAACACTATGTACAGTTTGAGTTTACATCCTAAAATAACCAGGCCTAGCAGAATTACACCACATTGTGCCACCTTACTTGACAATATTTTCACTAACAATATGGAAAACAACATTGTGAGCGGATTATTAATTAATGACATCAGTGATCACCTACCAGTTTTTGCAGTTTATGACACTAATTATAAGAAAAATCAGCATGAAGAACAACTGAGATACAGACGTGTAAGGACGGAAGAAACTATGACTGCATTTAAGAACGATCTATTAAATCAGGACTGGGACAATGTGTACAAAGAAGCTGATATTGATATTGCATATGGCATATTTTTAAGAATATTCATGGAGTTGTACGATAAAAACTGTCCAACAATAAAATACAACAGAAAGCACAAATATTCAGATAGACCATGGCTCACTAAGGGTTTACAAAATGCATGTAAAAAGAAAAATACACTCTATAGGGAATACCTAAAACAAAGAACAAAAGAAGCTGAAAATAAATATAAAAAATACAAAAATAAGTTGACCAATATTATACGTGTATGTAGAAAGGAGTATTATAGTAAAATATTGAACAACAATAAACATAATATGAAAGGAATATGGGATGTTTTAAACGGTATCATTAAAAATAATTCTGGACAACAAAGTTATCCACAATACTTTATCGATAATGGCAATATTATGGAAAACACTGCTGATAAGGTCAGCAGCTTTAATCATTATTTTGTAAATATTGGACCAAAACTGGCAGAACAAATTCCTGAGTCACTGCCATCAGTAGACTGTAGTGAAAACCTGACTGATAGGAACCCTAACTCAATGTTCCTCACATCAGTGGAGGAAAAAGAAATAATTGACATTGTACACATGTGTAAATATAAAACATCTACTGATTGTAATGATATTGACATGAAAATCGTCAAGAAGGTCATTGAAGGAATTGTAGGACCTCTAACATATATTCGCAACTTATCATTTCAGACGGGAAAAGTGCCAAACAAAATGAAAATAGCTAAAGTTGTGCCGCTGTATAAAACCGGGGATAGACGCCACTTCACAAATTACAGGCCTGTTTCTTTACTACCACAATTCTCCAAAATCCTAGAAAACCTGTTTAATAAACGATTAGACAAATTCTTAGATAAATATAAATTACTCTCTGACAGTCAATATGGATTCAGATCAAAAAGATCAACATCTCTGGCATTAATCGAATCAATTGAGGAGATTACGAATGCTATAGATCAGAAACAGTATGCAGCTGGAGTATTTCTGGATCTCAAGAAAGCATTCGACACAATCAATCATGACATATTAATTAATAAACTGGAACGGTATGGGATTAGGGGGGTTGTACTGCAATGGGTGAAAAATTATTTAAGTGACCGGAAACAATTTGTGAAGCTGGGTGTCCATTCCTCATCATGCTTGGACATTGCTTGTGGTGTTCCACAAGGCTCTGTACTGGGTCCAAAATTATTTATTATTTATATAAATGATATTTGTAAGGCATCTGATATATTAAAATTAGTATTATTTGCAGATGACACAAATATTTTTTGTTCTGGGGGGAATCTAAAGGAGCTGCTGGATACAATTACTTCAGAAATGTGCAAAATTAAAAAATGGTTTAACAGGAACAAACTATCGCTAAATCTAAGTAAAACTAAAATTATCTTATTTGGGAATTCCCTTAGAAATGCACAAGTGCAGATTCATGTAGATGGTGTGGAAATTGAAAGAGTACTTGAACATAAGTTTCTTGGTGTGATTAAAGATGATAAATTAAACTGGAAGTCTCATATAAATCATATACATAACAAAATTTCAAGAAGTGTCTCAATCTTGAGTAAAGTAAAACACATTCTGGACCACAAATCACTCCACATTCTCTATTGTTCCCTGATTGCACCGTATTTGAATTACTGTGCAGAGGTTTGGGGCAATACTTACAAATGTTCGCTATCATCAATCTTTATATTACAAAAAAGGGCCATAAGGATAATCCATAAAACTGGTTACAGAGATCATACAAATCCACTATTCTTAAAATCAAAAATTCTAAAATTCACAGATCTGGTTCATTTTCTCACAGCACAAATTATATATAAAGCAATAAATAACCTGCTTCCTGACAATATTTTAAAAATGTTTTCTAAAAGGGAACGGGGATACAATTTGAGGGGGGAATTAAATTTAAAACATCCTCGTATCCGTACAACATTAAAAAGTTTTTGCATCTCTGTGTGTGGAGTGAAGCTGTGGAACAGACTAAGTAAAGATATGAAGCAATGTCCAAGCATGGCGCAGTTTAAAAAGCGGTTTAAGGATATGGTTTTTACAGGGTACAGGGAAATGGTGGAGATTTGATAGGGTGTTCTTGTCTAATATTTTCATGTGTGTGCGCATGCACGGGTTTGTTGGTATGGGTATATATATATATATATATATATATATAAATATATAAATATATATATATATATATATATATATATATATATATATATATATATATATATATATATATATATATAAATTGTAGGCTGTGTATCCTTGAGGTGTTAATGGGGTTATTGAAAATGTGTATATGTGCGTATGTGTGTATATACGTATGTATGGATAGATAGAAACATATATGTGTATATATTTAAAAAATAATAATAATAATTACACATAACGTATAATGTAATTGCAAGGAGGTATTTCTGTAGTCTATTGATACTAGATAGTGGAAAAGGGGTGGGATTAAATAAGCTTATGCTTCTTCCTGCTCCTTTTTGAACATGGACGTTATTTGGAGTTGTGGTTGCTCGTTTTCCTTTTGTTTGCTTTGTTCATTTGTCTCTTTTAATTCTATTTTTTTTTTATACTTTTTCAACATGTTCAAAATAAAGATTCAATCAATCAATCAATTCTGCTGATTTTTAAAATTTATTCTATTACATATGTGTATGCAGTTGGCATACACAATCAAATGATGGGGAAAAAAGCTACACAGATTTCAAGCCCAATGAGCCTGCATGTCATCACAGGAGCCACAGGAGATAACTTTTGCAACTGTGAAGGTGGCTACAGTCAGACAGAGATTACACTAATCTATTTTACATAGCACAAAAGCCAGGAGAAAACTTTTACTGTCTGAAAAAGAACATGAGATGAAGAATCCAGGCTAAGAACAGACATTTATGAATAAAGGTCAAAGATTTTTGGTCACACTAACAGAGGATCTGCTTGGCACAAATAAAAGGTGATATTTCTGGATAAGAACCTCTATCCATATCCATATATGTCAAAGAAGAAGCCACCTCAACACAAAAGATCAAAGATGCCTTATCCAAAGATGAAAATAGTCTTCAACAAATGCACTGTTTAACTCCATTTTAGACAACTCGTGCAAACGCTACAGTGGCCATGTTTGCTTTATAAGAAAATATATTAGTCAGCTGTATGACAGTAAAAATTAATATCTTAACTCTTAGAAAGAAAGAAATTTGCTTTGAAAACCATAGGCAAAGCAGAGAAGTTGTGATGGAAAGTATTGAGAGACAGATTAAAGTCTTTTCATGGAAAAGAAAAAAAATATATAAAATAATGCCAACAATAACGATGTGGTTTTCTTGAAACTAATTCAGATGTACTATAATGTATTTTCCAACAACACTCAGAGTCAAAAATGTACCTATTTCGTGCAGCCACATTCAAAGATGGGACTTTGTGTGGCTCGTTATGGGTGATGTGAAGAAGTCTCTCTCTCTCTGTGTCTGCAATTTACGAAGTTGCAGACACACACACACACACACACACAAAAAGTAAGTTGTGAAAAATAAGAATGAGAGAGAAATACTATTCTTGCTTTTACTTTCATGCCTCCTCATACCCTGTCAATTGCTCCGTAACGTGAGAACGGATGTGGGCTCGTCTGTTTCAGAAAGTTGTTCAAATTGCTGGATCTGGCACCACCTGCAGAAGCTGATGAACAGAGACCCGCCGAGGCTTTTGACTTGTGAATTTTAACATTTTCAAATAGATTGTTAGCCTCAATGTAATGCTTTTATGATTATATCTAAAAGTGCATTTAAAAGTGTGCTGCAACTTGAAATGTCTATATTCAGAAAAACATAGAAAAAATACCAAATTAATTTGCCCATCACATATAAATAAAATTACTTTTCCAGCACTGCTGTGGCATAACCTGAATATTGCTGCCCCGTGCGGATTGCATATTAGCCGTACTTCCTGTATGTGAGGAATGGTCAACTGTCCTTTTCCTGGAATAAACAAAGTATATCCTTATCTTTCAAGTTAAACATGACCCTAATGGTGGCATTGGAAGCCAGGTTTTTTGAGTAGGTGATGGTAGTGTGTGTGAGAATTCCTGTGTGTATATGTGTACAAAGAGAGGGGGCGGGGGCCACAGGATCCCACTGCTGGGTAACATCTCTGTCAGGACGGCTTTGCTCCATCACCACCCCGCTTCCACGCACACACACACGCACCCTCCATCAGCACCCGCTCAGGGCTCATCAGTCGCAGTGGCGCACATGTGGCCGGAGTATTCCAAACAAAGGTTTATAAAGAGCTCAACTAAGACTGGCTGATGTGACAGTCAGAGTACTAATGATGCCTGGAGACCGCTAAATACGCCACTGACAGACCAACAGCCTGCATGCCACACACACACATATCACACACAAGTTTTCATTTTGGCATGCAGCAACAAACTTTTGCAATCACTATGGCAGGATGGAACACATGCTCACTGTGGCAAATACACAGATCCACACAAACCCATACAAACACACACACACACCTTGTGCCCAAGGGCATCTGTCCGCAGCCTAAGAGCTCCCAACTGTTGAGGAGAAACAGCTCAATTAGCTCAGTGAAGGAACTAACGAAACACATCTATCTGTGCACACACACACACACACCATCCACCCACCCACCCACACACACACACACTTGGAATCGCATTGATCCTTTCCCAGTCTGTGGCTCTAATTGGTGTGTTGATGATACTGTGAGAGTGTGAGATCCTTCAGGCATCTATAGAATGACTTCCAGCTCTTTATTTCTCATTTAAAGTTAAAAATACACCCACGAACCCTTCCAGTTACATGCTGCAAACTATATTCTCCCAAAAATTCCTTCTGAGAATCTTTTTCTTATTGCTGGGTTTAAATCAAATTTTTCTGGTATGCACTAATGCCATATCTGCGATCACAAAAAAACACACACAGTGCAGCCAAAAGAATCCATTCCAATGCCATAAATATCTAATGGCTTGATGACTTTGTTGCTCCCAGTAGATTGAACAGTTGTAAAAACCATCTATCCATTATGTGCATGTCCATTAAAATTACGCACGCAAATGCTCAATGAGCACCTTCGATTCAAATACACACCACCCACACCTACCGGCGTGCACACGTACACTGCTACGGCGAGTTATTGAGAGCAAATGGGGTAGAGTTATTTCCATAAAGGGTCTCAGTGGGTCTCAAAGATCTCTATTCCTGCCGACTGGGAGCGATTTAGCGCACCACTCTCTGGTATATTAGTAACTAAAGACGTCTGGGGACAAATCTGCTCTCTCTAAAACCCTATCCCCCCACTGTGACCTCTAGAGCATTCACAACTAGGACTGGGAGCCACTCTTCATCTTTTACCTTCTCTTTTCTGCTGACTATCAGTGTGTTTCCTCTTTCTTCTTGACTTTTACTTCTTGTTTTTGTTTTTTGTTTTTTTTTGGGGGGGGGGGGGGGTTACTATCTTCTTCCCTTTTTGAGTGGAGAGTTTATTTTTTTTACCATTATATATATATATATATATAATAAAAAAATATTTCTTTCTCTTTTTGCATTCCACTCATATTCAACCCTATTTTCCACATTTCTTCTCTCTCTCTTACATCTATCCCATCTCTCTCTCTTTTTCTCACTCTCTCTCTCTCCATCTCCCCCTCCCTCCCTCCTTGGCCCCAGGGACGGACTGCTGATAGACTGTGTACACCAGCTGCCCAGGGGCTATTTTTAAGGAGCATTTGTCCTTCTCTTTCCCTCTGGAGACTGACTCAACCCAACAACATCTCGTCCGTGCACGTTCACATGTGCACACAAACACACACAGGCATTAACACATGCACTCATTAGCCCATGAGCATGCATGCCCCACACTTTTTTCCTTTCGCACACATCCTCCGTCCAAGGGCATTCTGTAAATGTAGGGGCAGCTTGTAGAGCTGTAGCCTACTGCTTAACTGCACAGGAGCCCAGGCGCTCCCCAACCAGCCTCAGAGGGCTCATAAAGCTTCCCTCCTCCCAGGGCCTGGCTAATATTCTCCCTTGTTCTAACCCTGCCTTACAATAGTTTGTAAAACAATACTGTAAAACACTGTTGCCGACTATTGCGTCAGGCTGCTTTCATCACTAAACCCACAGCAGCCAATAGAAGCCCTTGAATAATGCATACAGGAAGTCGGAAGATTCAAGTTCCATGGCGCCTGGCGTACTGCAGCTTAACATTGCTGTTGTATGTCTTATTTGACCCTGCTGTCCTATCATTTATGCAAATGAAAAGTGATATTTAAAGCTGAAAAATACAGCAAAAATAGTAGTTGGGTCTGTAGTCACTGGAAGACGGCATGAATAATGTCATCAGTCTGCTTACTCCAAAAACAGTCCTAAAAAATCCAAAAATGATTTCAATTCCCATTTGTAACCTTGGTAATAATTGTAAAGGAATTTGTTAACAAGCTACTAAATCATGTTCAAAGCGTAAAATCTAGGCTGTGAACCTTGCTTTTGTGTTGTGTTCAACCACTCCTGCTCAAAGCGAATGTAAAAGATAAAATGAATCCTCAAACAACTGCTCCAGCAACCTCGTTAAGACATTATTTACTTTCATCGTTAGCCAAAGAAGAGGACACTAAAAATCTGTCAGCAGCCTGAAACGCCTGCTCGAGTGTCTGAGCACTGTTTAATTGTGCCATTTATCAGCCAAAAAAGCCTACACACTCATAAATAAACACAATGCCTGTGCTAAGGAATTATAAAAATGTCACGCCAAGCCCACAAGTGAGGCCAGCGTTGATGCATATTAAGCGATTTAGTCAGTGAAGGAGTGGAGCAAAAAAAATATGATGGTTAATTTAAGAGTCATTAAAATTGTATGAATGTGCATTGCGCCTGCTTAGAGTGGGATTTTCTCTGATCGGTAACGAAGAGGGAGAAAGAGCAATACAGGCTGCCACACAATGTGGTGTATAAACCCGCTGATTGACCATGGAAGAGACAAGCAAACCTGAGAGAAGAGGTCCAATCAATGTTTCTGGAAACAGGGAGACAGGCGGGTGGGGGCCATGTGTGGGTGCAAGTATGCATTTTTATGTATACTTACATACAAGTGTGCACTGTTTTGCCTGTATATGTTTACAAGCTTGTGTTTCATGCATATTGAAGCGCATGCTTGTGTGCGTGTTTGTGTGTGCGCATGTGTGCAAAGAGACTGTGTGCTTCCCTCATTTGAGGAAAGACAATGTTCTACATTCCACAGGGGAACAGAGTCATTACCGAAGCAGGAACTCAAGCCTGGAGGCCACGGCTCTGCATGTAGTGTGAATAGATCGAGCTAGTTTCTCGCTGAGACGTGCTGTAGAACACTCGCTCCGCCATTACCAGTGCCCCGCAGTTCAAACCTCACTCCCACCTTATTTCAGCTGGGGAAAAAAATAAAAAAGTTGACAAAAACAAACAAGTATCTCACCGTGGCAGCTCTGAGGTGGTTTTATCGTTGCTTTACATGCAAATACTAACTAAATCATTTGCATTTCATGTAAAATGACTGTTTAGTGGACATTTTGGAGATGGCATGCAGATCTAAACAGTCTGATTCACCATGAAGCAGAGCTTCTTTGGCCTGGCCTCTGAGGGATATGTTGGCTCTGAAGCCCTCTGCTGCCCTCTGTTGGCGGCTTAATCTCAATCCTAACCACCATTCATTCACACACAGTGTAGGTGAAGATGGACATATGGCAGCTGCCTGTCAATAAATAACAGGTATGGGAATGACTCTTTGTTCTCACACTCCGCTTTTGTCCATTTCCCTCCTGACATAAAGCAGACTCTGGGTTAATTTCCCACGTTGCTGATACACTCAGGTCGTTAGCATGCCCCACAGGAAACTATTGTTGCCTCATAATAGACAGTAATCAGAGGTGAGGTCTGATAACGCCTGCTGTCACCTGATGCTCCGTCTGTTTGCTTGTCTCATCCTCTTTTCTTCTCAGTTTCTTATAGCATGAGGACCAGATGCTGTGTGATGCAGTCTACTCACACTTACAGATCTATTCTAAATGTACATTTCACAGCAATTTGTAGGTTTTTTTCACCCCTTTTTTTCCTGTACTCTTAGCCACTTAATTAGGCGTGACATATCTGGGTTGCGATAACCCTATAACACATCTATACGATGCTGAATCTCTTTTGATAACACAAATACACGCATATGCACACACACTTTTAAAAGAAATGTCTGTTTCTTTCTAAACCTATCAGTGAACTTATTTTCTTACATTTATCCAACTTTAGGACCTTTTCCTTCTTTGGTCCAGATCCCATTATGCATTTTCGAAACTAACTCTAGCACCAACACCTGGTCCAGGACCTTGCAGTCATAAACATTGTTGTAGACTTTCAGTGCCCTCACAGTATAGGCACAATAGCGTTGATTTTGATTGACACCACGGGTGATGTGCAGAAAAAAAATGAATATTTACAGTATTAGTATTAGTCATGGTAAAAATTCCAGTCACATCACATACATACGCTTAAACCACCCTTGATCTATAAACAGACTGAGAACGAAGGGCCTTGATTGGCTGAGAGAATGATTGACAGTTGAACGAGTGGAACCTTTGAATGTGGAACTCAAAGGGAAGATGGGAAGCGTGTTTGTGCAGGTCCCAAGGGGGGAAAAGCCTGGATTTCACACACACACACACACACATGCGTGCATGCATGCATGCGCACACACATATACACAGAAATGCACACACATTGTGATCTTGCTCTACTTTGGGCTGTGCTCCACATGAAAGCATAGATGCTTCCTGCTGTTTGAGACGAGCTGTGTGTAGCACTGCAAAAGAACATACAGGTCTGTATATACATGTAGACGGACAGGTCTGCGTGGAGACCAGAGCAGGTGAGATTGTATCCATCTTGTGCTTTGTGGAATATCTCTCTTCCTTTACCTCTCTCCATGTCTGTTTTTTTTTTCTTTTTTATATATTTTTTATTTATTTTTTATTTGCCTCTTCCTTCTTCTTTTTCGTCCTCTTCTGCTTCTTTTTTCTTCCTTTTATTCTTCTCCTTCTTCCTCTCCTCTTCTTTTTCTTCTTCTTCTGCATGTCCCCAGAGAGTAAAGTAAATGAATTTCCTTCTTCCTTCTTCAGATCAAACAGCAAATATCATTTCTTCTGTCAGTTTCTTTTCTTTACTTTTTTTAAAGAGATTTTTTTTAATCTGGAAATTTAAACGAAATACAAGCATAAAAAATTCCAGGTTTCGTTGTAATCATATTTTTCATGCTCCTGACTAATCACTCCCTCAAAAAAAAAAAAAAAAAGCGAATATAGAAAGAGAATGTATCATTGTGTTCTACAAATGGCACTCCACAAATGTGGAGGCACTGTGCCCTTGACTATCCCCCTGCTGAAAGTAAGTCTTAGCCAATTAACAACGTCTTCCACTAGGTCTACATGTGCACACGCAAACACACATGTGCGTGCACTCAAACACACCCAAACCTCGCAGCTCATGGGACTAAACCTCATTAACTGCTCTGAGACAGACACTCTCTCTTTAATCAATCCTTTTCTAAGACTGCGTGCGCACAGAGGAGCGTTGACAATACAACGTGCAAACGCACACTCGCACACAAACACATATATTTGGGAAGGGGGGGGGGGGCTTAGATACATTCACACACTGGTCTCCCAGAGAGAAAAACATGGTCATTTGCCAGGGTGATTCAACTCTAAAACACCCTAATTACATCGACAAAGCCACTTTGTTTTGGTGCTGGATGAAATGTGAATGATTTTGCATATTATTATTATGCCTCTGAAATATTAACCAACCCCAAGGGAGTTTATCTGCTCTTTTAAATATATGCAAATTATTTTATTTTGGTTTGGTTTGTTTCCAATGACTTTTGTGAATTGTGTTTGGATAATTAAATGAGTGCGTGCAGATGTAGAATCGCAGGCAGTACCTACATGATATGATGATCCGCCAGATTAGCATACAAATTAGGAATGTTGCACCTCGACTGCTAATCGACTAACTTTTGTTTTCGCTGTAACCTTGACCTATTTGAAACATCCACCCAGTGCTTCACCAACCGAGAGGGAATGTAAACACTGCTCCCGCAGCATATGAATTGATAAGGCTCGTTTGATATTGTCCTTCATCCCAAACACTCCTCGTTTCACGTGTGTCAAGCTCCTTCAATTATGACTTGGCCTTCTATCTCGCTGATTCGCGTAGCTCCGCTGGACTGATGCTGTGCAGGAGATTTACTGCGAGCACTACAGGTACTGTGGCTTTCAAATGACGTATTGGACCTGGAAGAGTTGATGTGCAGAGCGCCAACATTTCAGCTCTGTCTTACCTCACTGATTGCCTTGTGAATCCCTGATGGGTTCCGCTTCGTACATAATCATTTCCCTAACATGGGATAATTTGATTCTATTACTCTAACAACAGCGCAAACAAATTGCCTACGTAATTTATTGTGCCAATAATAGCAAAAACAGATGTGGTAATGGCACTGCAGTTTTCCAACCCCACATTTATATGGACTTAAACCAAACTGCATATAATTGTTAAAATACATTTATGAACACCCACCCAACATTTTCATTGCCCAAACATGTCTAATTATGGTTTGGCAAAAAGGGGGTGATCTCCAGCCCCCGTTTCTTAATTCTTTTATACTTTTACACAGCTTTCAAAACTCCCCCTAGGTCTGTTTTTTCCACAACTTCCCCCATCAGTTCCACAGATTCCTCTCTCCTTGTCCGAGTCGATTCCTGGTTAAAGGTTCAAGAGGCAAAACAACCTCAGATATGCTGTCTTTACTGTATCTCAATCCTCTACAGTAGGCCTTGCCTCTTGCTCTCCTCTGCACGCTCTACCTCTCCTTTCACTGGTGTTCTTTATGCCCTCTAAAGCCCTCTGCTCTGTCCCATTTCTCCCATTGCCTCGGGTCCTTTTTGACACCACTGGCATGTTAATGGCCCAATCAGAGCCACTGTCCTTGAGACTCTCACTTTGGCTCATTTTCATACACCTCACCA
Source organism: Aulonocara sp. 'chitande type north' Nkhata Bay (assembly GCF_057382095.1). NCBI lineage: Eukaryota > Metazoa > Chordata > Actinopteri > Cichliformes > Cichlidae > Aulonocara > Aulonocara sp. 'chitande type north' Nkhata Bay. The sequence continues at coordinate 20,807,427 of NC_141345.1, forward strand.
CCCCACCTCCCCTCTCAGATTTATAACCTCTGCTGCTTACTGCTCCAGATGTTTTGTTCTGTTTTTTACTCTCTGTAATTGCTAATTCAATCTGGCTGTAAAGGAGCAGATGCTCTCAGGACTCGAGCATACCTGTGTGGGTTTCACTCTGTGTGTGTCTGCGTGCGTATGTGTGCGCGAATGCTTTCCTGCCCGTGTTTAAAGCAACACGATCGACTCTAACACCCCTGACTCATAAACATAACCCCCTCACAATTACGCCTAGCTCACTTATTCTTGCAGAGAGAATAAGACAACAGCGGTTTTAACTCGCACACAATTGCACACTGGCATCAACTTCCATTACACCCTGCATTACTGTCACCCTTAAATCACCACTGCTGAGGTTATGCTGGTTTAGCAGGACTGACAAGTTGGCTTTGGAGGTCTAAACTGCGGTGGGAGCCTTCTCATCAGCCTCCTTGTATTTATTTATTTTTTATCATCTTCTATCCTTTTTCTCACCAGAGAAAGTGGCAATCCACTCCGGTTTAGAGAGAAAAATAAACAGACTGGTTATCCGCAGGAATGCGAATGCTACTCTCGTCCCATTAGGAACATCTGCGAGTGTGGCTTGAGATCACAGCGGGTTGTCTGTACGACTTTGAACATGTGACAAGCGGCCTCATTGTTTAAGCATATTCAATACCTACACACTGTGCCAGATACGCTCTGTGCACTTGCATAACATATCTATGAAGGGCACACATATTTACAACACATTTACATGAAAGCAAAGACCCACATAAAAGCGCACACCCATCATTCCTTGCTCACATACCCACACACACACACACACATGAACACCACTGTGGACCTGTCATGTGTCATGCAGACAGGGGTCAGATACTGTGTGATGTGTGTGGGGGTTATATCGCTTGGGAAAAAGGACTAAAGATCTTACCGGGGCTGCAAGAGGGCCAACAATAACAGCCTGAAATATAACAGCAGCAAAAGAACCCTCGCAGTGACAGGAGGAAAGCCGGGCCCCAAGCCAAGCGACTCCACAGATCAGAAACTCTTCCACGGGGCACAGAGATGGGCAGGATCACTAATTCATTGCTAATGTGCAAAACAAAGAACATTGTTTTATAATGACACTGTAAAACAGCAAAAGAAAAAGAGCGCCAAGTGTTTCGGCAGATTGGAAGCACATGTTTGAGAAGGAAGAATAATGGCAGAGCTGTGCAAGTTTTTCTGCGCGCATTCCCAGTTCAAGATGATGCTCTGACCACATTTGTCATGGGAACTTCAGCCATGTAAACACACAGCCTTGACTCCCAGTGGTTGCACCGACTGACACACACACATATGCACGCACACACTTGAACAGCGCTGAGCACACTCACCCGTGTGCAACACACAAGCATTCTCCAGTACCAGAAAAGTCAGAGTGCCCCCTAGTGCTGCTTGCTTTACCATTACCATGTGTTTGTCTTCCCCAGTATTTCATCTCCTAAAACTCACAAGTCGTTAGTGACAACTTGGTCTCAGTAGACCAAATTGATGATCAACTGAGGAGCAAGATGATGAATAGAAGACATGGTTACAAAATATGAAATATCAAGAAAGGGTTTCCTTTCTTTTTTCTTTTTTTCTTTTTTTTTTAACATATCCAAAGAAAGAATGTCTACACAGATTCTTGCAAAATATGTTTTTTTTTCCTTTCTTTTTTGAACTTTGAGACTGTGCAAAGCTTTCTTTGGCATCACCTCTCAGCCATGAATAATGCTCAAGATTATACTTTTACAATTAAGTCTTCTGCCAGCACCTTTTCCCCTCCCTGTGCCGCACAGCATTGCACTGTTTTCACAACAAAATTCTCAAACACTCACATTCACCCCTTCATACGGGATTCTGATCTTTAAGGACACAGGGCTTTTTCAATCAAAGCTTTGATTGAATACTTTGCCATCCTCAGCACTCGCACAAACGCAAATACACACCAGTTGTTGACAGAGAATGTCTCGAGCAACATCATTTACCACTTAGGCCCCTCCCCGAGGACCGTGCCATTCCTAATGCAAGCCAGATAGTTTGATAGCCCTGGTTTCTGTCGAGAAGTGCACGTCAATCAACAGCTCGTGTCAACGTCACCAAGGCAAAGTGTTTCTGAAAGATCTTTTTACTGAGTGCCTTTCTAGCCATCCCTTTCCCACCACACCCTACACGCAGTCACACACACACAAACAAAAACACACTCAACACATGCACAAACATACACACAGCCATTTCCATCTCAGCAATCACTTCTCCTAGAGTTCTCCTTTTTCGGACGTGTAACAGTAATTGAGGTTTTTCCCTTGGGTGCAGTGCATTCTGGGCCGTTAAGTGCTGTTTCTTGTTTTTTTTTCTCAAATGGGTTGTATTTTGGCTATTGTGTTGTTTCTTTCTGCTTTCCTATAGAAGTGTAAGCAGTGGGCCATATTTACATGTATCATTAGAGAATAGAAGCCCTGTCGATTGCGGGGCATGAGTGGGTTTATCTTGCCCCGTGGAATATCAATCAATACGACAAAGAGGCTTAACACTTTTTGCACACGCCCAGTCACTGGAGAATCAAGAAAAAAAAAGATGTTTCAGATAAAATGACTACTGCCAATCATTTAATTCATCCCAAATAAAAATGACCCTCTGGAATACATATACGGGTAACTCATGAGCCAACCGTGTCTATTAAATATAATACACAGTCTTTCAAGGGTGTTCACTTGCTATGCTGACCTCCCTGCACTCCACATAAGGCCTGGTTTGAGTACACTCCGTGACCTCTCTGCACGTTGATGACGTTGTCCGTCCAGAAGAGGGAGTGATTGATCTGGATTGACACAAACAGCCAGTGCCCTGCCTGGCCTGTCACACAGCATCACTGGGTCACTGTAGCATGCCTGAATGCCAGATGAGGAGGGATGGTGAACACATGGGGTGGTGACCCGCTGTCTGTGATGCAGCCCATAGTTTGGGGGAAGCTGGAGTTAATCTGGACAAAGAAGAGCACCCATTCCAATAGTGCAGGAAGCTGTGTGAAGTCAAAGCCAAAGAATTTTGCTATGAAATAACAAACTGAGGAAAACGTGTTATAGAAATGGTAACTCTAGACAGTATAACATTGTATTTTGGAGATGTGTGATAGCATAAAATATCTAATGCTGAACAATATATTCAAAGATCTCTTACATCCAGTTTTATCTTCATGTTTGTTTTTGAGTTTGTTTTTTTAAGGAACTGAAATTGTTTAGTTCTCAGTGCTCTCTAATAGGAAAAAAAAACCTTTTGTCACTACTATGGCAACACTGGCCTAATGCAGCATAATGCATCTTGTCTCAACTTCCTGTGAACCTTAATGACTATAAGCTGAAAGCACAAGTGATATAGAAGAACACATCTTTATAGCAGGAATGTCAAACTAATTTTATACAGCCCACTTTCAGTCAATGTAAAGAAGTATACCTATACAGTTTGGACAGTTCTTATACATGATAAAGAAATGCTGCTGTAGCAACAAGGAAATCTGTTAGCATGATTCTTTGGGCTTAAACTGTAAAAAATAAATGTGTTTTTAAAAAGGAGTTCTGGTAGCTCATTGCTCAGACTGCCCTGTAATTATTAAAGTTTTTGTTAATTCACAAAAAAAATGTGTGTGACTCAGAAAACCCCCCCATAAACATTTCTATAGTAGATCGAAAAATACTGCTGGCTTCCAGTGCGACCCCTCAGGCTCCTAGTAGATGCAGATATGTTATCAATTTGAACATCAAAGGTGACTTTTTTACTGAGTTATCATATTCACAAGATTTTCAGAAAACTTTACCAGTGGCCTTGACCTTGAGCTCAAGATCACCAGGATTCAAATTTGCCGAAGACTTTTAGTAGATGCACCTATGGTATGAATGTGAAAATCCTAGGTGACTTCCTTCTTGAGTTATGGCATTCAGAAATTTTTCAGAAAACCTGATCTCTGACCTTCACTGGGAGTCAAACTTGTCCGCAAGCTTTATTAGATGCGCCTATGGTACGAATTTCTACATCACCTTGTTCTCAAGTTATCGCATTCACAAATTTTGGCGTCCACTCCACCCACCTGGCTGACAACAATACCCTGTCAGGCTTGTTACAGCTGATGGGTAAGAATTGTTATTTAATTGTTTTTCTGTTACTTAATTACTTTGGTGTAGTATGAATGGTGATTATGGGGTAGGTCTTTATTAGTAGAAAAAGCTGTAAAAGTTGTGAAAATACAGTTAAAAGTCTAAAATGTATATCTATATATATTCTCTTTTTTCAAAGAGAATATCAGCAGAATTCTGGCTGATTTGTTGGCCCAATTCTGGCCCCTGGACCTTATGTTTGACATCACTAATCTATTGCGTAAATCAGAATTACTATAAGTACTTTATATAGGGTCTTAGTATGTTTTACTTGTTATGTTTTGTTTTTTAACTTTACTGTTTAATTTAACAATTTCTCAAATTCAGTGAGAGGTCCTTATTCTAAAAATATGTCTACGTCCTAGAACGTTTTTTCCATTATTTAAATATCCCCATAGTCATTAATAGATGTGAATAATTTGCGAAAGCTCTTTCTCTAACTTTATATAAAGGTTAATGTAATCATGTATCAAGGTGGTGTCCGAATACATGCTATAAACTACAACTCCAATCCTGCTTTACGCAGTTTTGATGACGTTGCACGGGCATTTCCCATAGTAACCTTTCCTGTCTGCTTGCTGGTGCGTTTGCGCCTCCTGTCTTGAAAGCGAGGTGAAGAATAGTTTACTTTCCAGAGTTCAAGGTTTGGTGTCGGTGTTCGTTTGGAGTAAAGGCTTTTGCCGAGGCGTTAAGCCCCCTTTCTCAGAGCCAACATGCTGAACATGTGGAAAGTTAGGGAGTTGGTTGACAAAGCGTGAGTATCTTCTTATCACAGTACGGCTGTAACGAGTTATTTGTGCTTGTAGTTTACCTGTTTGAAAGAGACACGTACCCAAAACTTTGACGTCACGTCATTCTTTACAAGTTAGCTAGCCTGTATGCTACTAGCGAATTAGTTAACTGACTTTTACAAACACCATACTTCTTGTTTTAAGTGTGGGTGTCTTGTTTTTCTTACAGTTCTTCTTGCCTTGTCGTTCAGCTAAATTGTAACTAAAAGGATATGGTGTGACTGCGCTTGACATTTGTTCGTTTTCTCCGAAAGCGCATGCTAACCTGCTTGGCTAACAAGCTAATTATGTAGCCTGTTGACTGGGTGGGTAGCTAGCTGACCAGGCTAGCCAGCTAAGCTAGTTTGACAGCTCCCAGGCTGAATAATTAAACAATGGGTGTTTTTGGAGTTATGTGAAACAGACTTGTCGTCCAACCCCTGTTTAGCTGCTACTGCCTGGAAATACATTTTTAATTAATTAATTTAAGGTAGAAGTGCTTTACGATCGTCTTGACACTTGTAGCTAAGTTACACACGACGTTGTGGTAGTTGCACGAGAGCCCTTGAGTTGTAAGTTAAATTGTTCGTCGTTAAGTTACAATACAACAATTGTCTAGATTGTTGTAGATTTTCCACCAGCGTCACGCTAGCATACACATAAATACATAAATTAACACATCGTGTTAGTTTTAAAATAAAAACACACCCTTAAAAAACAACTACCTTTACACTTTTGGCTTACAATCATGTTGGTGGCAACTAGTTCCCAGTAAACGTAAGTGTGTGTTAAGAAGTTTGACCACAACTTACGACAGTTGTTATTTGAGTTGGCTTTACTGTTATTGAGGGTGCTTTATGTTTTTATTTATTTTTCTACTTAAAAGAGCCACTACAGAGTATTTATTAATGAGTGATCAGTCATCTGCTGGGTTTTGTAACTTGTTGGTGGATGTCAAGCTTTCTCCCTCTCTCTCTTTTGTTTGCTTCCGGTGCATTTTTGCATAGTTTGATGGGAGTGTTGGTCAAAGCTTCCATGGCAGTAATTTATTACCTAGCTTTATCAAAGAGCAAGCCAACACCTTTGTTCAGCACATTTGTTCTCCTTTGGCTGCTGGTTTATTTTCAGCTGATGACTGTACTCTGAAGCTTTTGTAGGCTATTGCACGATTTTCTTAAAAATGTATTTTTATTTTTTGTTCCTTCAAGGGCTTAGTGGCTTATTGTGCACAGTCAGACAATAGTGTGTTAAGTCTATCCAAGAATGCAATCCTGTGGATGCACTTGACTCCCCTCTGTGTGTGACCTTCTGCAGCATGTTTTGCTTTTGTTGGAGCGAGTCAGACAAAGAAGGAAATATTTACTTTACAAAATTTAACTCAGTAATTCCACATTTGAAAGAACTTAAGTTTCAGTTGAGATAAAGGAGACGAGGCATAGATGTATAAAGATGCCGCAACTTGTAAAAACAATGGTCATGACGTGCCAGACATTCATTCATCTACACACACACACACCCAGAAGCATGTAAATTATTTACTAAACTTAATGTTATATAGATCACACTATCCTGCAGTATTGTATAAATACTGTATATTGTTGCATATATTCATTTTCTGATGCATCTGCACCATTTTTATTTTAACTTATAATATAAAGCAATTTGAATTGACAGACTAAAAGAGAGATTATTTTTATGCCTGAATGAGTGCGCCTTCATTCTAATCTGGCTTTATTTGAAATACTGGGTGGTGTAAGAGCTCGTGTCTTGAGACCTTTGAAATTGGGAACTTGTTGACTTGTTTTCATAAAGTGTCAATAAATGCTGAGTCATTAAGACTGATTGTTGCATTCTTCCTCTGATTAATCAGAGGGCTTTATGTGCATTTTTTTTTTGTTAAATATAATGAGTAAAATGCTGATTTGTTTTTCTTATTTTTTTAACTTTTGTAATGAGTAAAGTTAACATTAATATAAGAACTAAAGTGCAGTTGCAATGAAGAGCAAGGGAAATGCTTCAGCAGTATAGCAGCGGAAATATGTGTGATTGTGTGTCACTGAGAGTATCACAGCTTCCGTTTTATCTAGCTGATATCTAGAACAGCAGCAACCTCTGTGTGAAGATAAGCAGTTGCATCAGTGCCTTTTATTTTTTGTCTGTCATTCATGCATGGCAGGTTAGCATTTTCCCTAACTAGCTAGAGAAATTCTGGATATATAAAGTTATAACTACACATGGAGTAACCAGAATCCTTTGAAAACTCTTGGATATAGAATGTTTGAATGTCTGTCTGGGACTTTTCAGCAAATGTTGACTGTGATCCATGGTTGGGCCCAGAGGCTTATTTTAATTAGCTGTGAAAGGACTCTGGCGTGGTAATTTTCAAATACTTTTCATGGCTTAAGCCACATTTTACAAAAGAGAGTATGTTGTCAGAGTTGTAACCATACCCTGCAACTTTTAGCAATGCAGTCTGCCTGAAAACCACAGAGAGGGTGTATCCTTGTTAACAATATGGCATCAAATCAGTGTTGCTCTGTCAGGCGCTGTGCTGTTTATTGCTGATGTGGCAGTAGTGAAGGAGGAGGTTGTAGAAATTTCAAATTGCTTATTTGCCTTGCCACATTTTATTGCTAAAGTTGCAGCAGGGCCTGCTTACTTATTTTAAAGATGATGCCTGTATGATTATTGATCATAGTTCTGCGGTTCTGTAACAAACAAGTTAATACTCTAAATCTGAATAAGGTCTCAGGTTGTGGCTCAGTTTTACGTTGCATATACAATTTGGGATAGTGGCTATACTGCTTCCCTTAATGCAAACACTGCATTAAGGGATAACCAGTTTATCCAGTTATGACTGAATAGATGCCAAATGACATGTTAAATTAAATCCCCTTACACAAACGGCGATTAGTCAAATAAAGATGCAAAATCTCAATTAAAAAACACAAGGACACCATTGTCAAATAATGCACAGCAGGTGATGTAAATAGAAATTACAGAAGCAGAAATGAACTTTATAAAAAAAGGTAAAGAAAAACTTTATAAAGTCCTTTGCTTTTTTCAAGATCTTGGTGGAACCCTTATACACACTGAAGCTAAGACGTGATATTTTTTTCTTTCCCTTACAGAATGCTGGCTATATTTTTAAGTAGAAACAAGATTTGTAGACTCTAATCCTGGATAAATATAAGGCAGAGTTTGATTAGCCTTTGTTAGTTCTGTACTGATTGTGATTGCGTTTTTTACTTCTTTAGTCTTTTATAATATACGAAGTCCTATATATTTGGAACACAGATTTTAGCCTGAAATGCTTAGAGAGATTCATTGTTTTGATTTCTTCCCATTTGAGTCTCTGATTCCTGTTGTACTAGTTTCTAACTAGAGCTCAAAATCAGTCAGCAACTCTTGTTTTATTCATCGCCATTTTAGCCTGCATGTATGTGTTTACACTGAACGCATTGTGCATTTGCCTGTGTGGTAAGCTGTTTTAGGTTTTGACAAGGAGTTATAGAAAACACGTGATCCTTTTGTTCTTTTAGCCTTTAAAAGGGCACTTGTGGTTGGCTTAAGCATCTTTAAGTCTCTGATTTTATATGATTTTTGTACTGTCATTCATGTTGGTCTTGCTGGGCTGAGGTGCAGGTGCATACTTTGAGCAGAAATGACAAATAAAATGTATTATAATTGAAGTTTGTTTTTGTTTGTTATTATAGAACCAATGTGGTGATGAACTACTCCGAGGTGGAGTCTAAGGTGAGAGAAGCCACCAATGATGACCCCTGGGGACCATCAGGACAGCTGATGAGTGAAATTTCTAGGTAAGGTTTGTTGTTTATTTCATTTATGTTTTACTGAAAAGCACCCACTGTAAATAAAAAGAAAACCTTACATCCCTTTATCTGCATTTCCATGAACATTATTTTTAAAGATCAGGCTTCTATGACAAATCCAGCTCTTACTGGATTTTAAGCCTCCTCGCTCATCAAAACAGGAAACAGGGCTTCTTTGAAAGTCAGCAGAACGTTTCTGAATAAACAACCATAAACAATTATAGTTTAAAAGTTAAGCTGTAAATTACCTGCATCTGAATGTCTAAGAACTCCCGTGAACTACCTCTGATGTGTCTTACGTGACTTTCTTTAAGTGCAGAAAGCTTTGTCAAAAACGTATGAGCCCCGAAGTTATGAGTGACACAGAAGTTTCTAATGACTCATTTAGAAGCTGTTTTTACAAAAAATGGTTTTTGATGTTCAAGCGTCCCGTTTGACCTCAAGTCTTTTCCTGCACAGAACTGCAAACAATGAGAATATTAAACCCCCAAGTGTTCATTGTTGATTATTTATCATATTCAAAGTGGACATCAGTGTTTGAGTTCATCTGGCTTTTACTGTTCATGCTTTCTTCTTATGCAACTATGCATACACAGATATGCTTAATTGCAGATATGCTTTTTTTTTTTTTTTTTTTTTTTTTTAACATGAAAGTAAAAAGTCTAATTCCCCCCCCACCCCTCCGTTTTTTTTTATAAACAGAGCCACCTTCATGTATGAACAGTTCCCAGAGGTGATGAACATGCTGTGGGCCCGCATGCTGCGGGACAACAAAAAGAACTGGAGGAGAGTCTACAAGGTCTGCCTCAGTGCTGTTGTAAAATGACACAAACGCATGTTCTTGCATTAATTGTGAAACAAGGCTTGAAGACCTAAGTGCTGAGAACATTTTTCATTCTGTGGAACACTTTGGACTTGCTAAACTAAAATTAATAGATTTGATTTAACTTTAAAGGCCTTTCTCCTTACTTTTAGCAATAATCGGGTATCAGCAAGAACTTTAAGATTGGGTTAAGCTTTTTTACAAATAACCTACTGATGGATTTCACTCAGCAAGAGATGTGAAGACAAACCACATTGTTTGAAACACTGTGATTGAGAGTAAACGAAAGTCTGACACAAGAATCACAACTTGAACAAACTGGGTTAACTCCAAACTTGAAGTTAAAAATAAAATCTTAAATCTTTTTTTTAATTTCCCATTTTGTTTTTTTCTTCCCCCCCTCCCTTCAGTCTCTATTACTGCTAGCCCATCTCATCAGGAACGGGTCTGAAAGGGTTGTGACTAGTGCCAGAGAACATCTGTATGACTTGAGATCACTAGAAAGCTACCATTTTGTAGGTAAGGTATCATTCTGGTCTTCTTTTTTTTTCTTTTTTTTTTAATTTAGATCTTAGATGGCTAGACATTTTGTTTGCTGAATGTTGTTGTAATGAGGTGAAAAGTTCTGTATCAACAACAGCTTTAATGTGGGCTGCAATGAATGGAAGGAGGAAGGAGGCCCTAAGCAGTGCTTAGTCCAGAAACTCTTAGCATACTACTGTAAAGCTGCTTTCAGTGGCCCAAACCATGTGTGTATTTTAGACTTTGTTTAGAAGGAAGGACACAATAATTATTATTCTTTGTCTGTGTCTGGATTTTGTGTATTACTGTTGTAATTTAATCAGTTTTGTTATTCTTTCTCCTTAAATTGCTACCCTTAGATGAGAATGGGAAGGACCAAGGTGTGAATGTACGTCAGAAGGTGAAGGAGATGGTGGAGTTTGTTCAGGATGATGACAGGCTTAGGGAAGAACGGAAAAAGGCAAAGAAGAATAAAGACAAATACATTGGTGTATCCTCTGACAGCATGGGATACAGAGGCTACTGTAAGTCCACAGATGTGCACATTTTGTAAATAGAGGTGTTGGGAAAAGAGCAGCTGGAACTGATGTGATTACTTTTTGGTGCGGAAGTATAACCTGATATCCTATGATGTCCAACTCATGTTTGCTTCTCTTTTTCCACTAATAGCGGGGGACAGGTATGACTCTGGTGATAGAAAGTGGGATGATGACTGGGAGAAAAAAGGGCCATTCCCCTTCAGTGATAAGCTGGGGGAAATCAGTGACAAAATTGGCACCACCATTGATGACACCATAAACAAGTTTAGAAAGAAGGACAGAGACGACTCACCAGATCGATTCAGGTAGGATACAGCCTCCGATCTGATGCAAGGAAACTAAACACAAAAGGAAAGTTTCTTGTTGCTATTTAGGACAAAGACATTTGAAGATGTGATCACAGAGCTTTGTGTGTTTCTTGATGGGTAGAATGTGTACAATGATTGTGTCTGGTCACCTTACCTCTCATGTTGTTTTTGTCCCTAGTGACAACGAGGAGGACAGGGGTCGATCATCTCAAAATGGCCAGCAAAGAAAAGAGTTCAAAGATGAAGAGGAGACTGTTACCACAAAAAGTCTACAGATTGTCCAAGCAACAGAGACTACAGCAACACGGAAGAGAGGAGGGCCATCCAAGAAAGTAGACCTTGGGGCCGCAGCCCATTACACAGGAGACAAGAGCCCAGATACCACCGCCAAACAGGTAGCAATAGCGCTCTTCAACAAATGAAATGAGAGACGATTTTATTGATATGAGGCTGGTTATGTTTACTCTGAATCTTGAGTTTTTAGCTTTCTTATTTTATTTTTTTGGTTGTTTGTTTTAATTCCAGATGCAGCCAGCCGCAGCCCCTCAGCCAACCAATGCTGCCCTTGCTGATCTACTGATGGTGGACACAACACCTAGTCAGCCTGCTGCCACAGGTATAATGTCACTAAGTTTGAGAAACCTTTTGTGAAGCACACTTATAACCTGTCTTATGAGAAGATTGATGAGACTATTATCAGTAAAAAAAAAAAAATTTCCAGTAGACAAATTGGACAGGATCCTTAAAGAAACTGATGGTCTCTGCCCAAAATGAAAAATACCTTCCAGTCACTGCAATTGTGACATACCAGTAAATCCAGGACTAACCGTTTTAGTTCAGCGTTACAGTACCACAAAGAAAAAAACTCCAGAGTAGCTGCACGAACACACTAGACTCTACTGAAAGTGTGGTGCCCAGCTGCTGATAGCAGCTTCCCATTTTTTGGGGACAGCAGGAGGAGGGAGTTGATGTATAGGAACTAAGTGCACCAGATGTTTTTGGAGGAGTCCCTAGGGAATGGAGAGGGCAGAAGCACTGAACAGATGTTTGGTCCCCTCCACCTATTCACTGCTTCCCCCTCCCCTCCCTCCTACACTTCTGACACTAAGGGAATGCTAACTATGGTGGAATGACACCTGGAGCTCACTTGTTTTAAATTTATTTCTGTTTCTCAATGCAGGCCTGATCGGTGGATTTGCCGACTTCTCCTCACCTGCTGCCTCTGCTGGACTGTCCTCGGGTTGGTTTTAAAAGTTTTTGGAGTGTGTGTGTGTGTGTGTGTGTGTGTGTGTGTTGTTGGTGTGTGTGTGTGTGTGTTGTTGGTGTGTGTGTGCATGTCTATGCTGTCCTGTTGCAACCATACCACTAGAATATTCAGAGGGATTCTGGGAGGGAGCCCTGGCCATATGGAGCCTGCTACCTGCTCTGCATAATAAGAACAGACACACATCAACTCCTGTTATGGATGACAAGGAGATGGGGACAGAGGAAGAAGTTGGTGGGGGTGGAGAAAGATGAGAGAGACTGAGAGAGGGAGAGAGACATTAGGCCAGGCCAGTTCAATAAAAATTTAAAAAGAGCCATCAGTGGTCACTGAGAATGTCCTCAAAAACATAACCTCTTTAGCTTTCTATTGTTTACTGTCAGGCTCAGATTTGTGATTTTGCTGAATCATATATTTGCACGGCTCACAGTACAAATATCACTGTTTCGATGGCAAATAAAGACACTCATGCAGCTGTCTGTTTTTTGTTTTTGTTGTTTTTCTGCCTTTCTTGTTGCAGCAGCACAACCCTCTAACCCCAATGGAGACTTTGGAGAATGGAATGCTTTTCCTGGAGGTCAGATGCCAGCATCTGCTCAGACTGGCAACATGAGTGGAAATGACCTTTTTGCACCCATGAATGCAGGTCCTTCTGTTGCCACCCCAACTGCTGCCCCGGCCCCAGCTTCAGGCTCTGGTCTTGCCTCAGCAAACCTGTTTGACTTGATGGGGCCAACACAGTCTCTCACCTCCTCTCAGAGCCTCAGCTTTAGCATGAGCAACACACAGAGTGTGAGCACCACGGTCCTACCCCAGTCTAAGTCACAGGTATGCATGATTGCACTCATTCATACACACATCCTTGTTAAATTATTGATTGTTCTACACATCATTACAAGAGTCCTATCGGGTGTAAATAGAATACAGGTGGAATCAAAATCTCTTGGGTCACAGACTCTTAGGCTTCATGGATACAGAGCTAGAGATATGGATTAGTGTGTGGTATATAAAGCATAGCATGAGATATGAGACATTGCTAGCTCCAATAGTAAGTTCGAGTGATTAGATCTGGATTTTCCTCAGCAATATTTTTAGATCTTGTCAATGCCGAATCTGAATTAAGCATGTTTTTGTGAATTCAAAATGTGTACCTTTTATCGTACCACATGCTTGTTTGCTCTTGGCCTACAAATTCAAATGCTGTGCAAAATTTCTTTCACATGCTGTTTATAATAGATTAATTCCAGATGTGACAAGCTAGATAACTATTATCACTAAGGGTCAAATACTTCCATTTATCCTCTTACTCCCACTTTTTAACATTGCACCTTGACCTCCTTGTGTGATGGAGACATACTTCATGTGATTGAAAGACAAAGGACAAGCGGGATGGTGGAGAGTTAATGTGCAGCCACTCCAGATGCTCATCTTCCCCTGAGACCTTTCCATAACCACCCACTCCTCATTTTACTGACACCGAATGAGAAAAATGAGATTTGAGTCACAAAAACATTAAAAGTCCAAGGAAAGTTCACATATGTTGACTGTATCTTCATGTAAAAAGGGTGTTGACCTACTTTAAAGGGGGGAAGACATTCACCTCTTCCATTTCGTCTATTTATTTTAAATGATATGTTTTTATTGAGTTAAGAAAGAGACTCGGGTAGATTTCCCTCTGTCGAGGTTAAGTGGGTCATGCTAAAGGTTTAGAGGCTTGAATAATGAAGTAAAAACTGCATCAATTTTTTTATGAATTTGGCACAAATGAGCTCTTTTTCTAACATTTTGCCTGCTTGTTTATCTGTGCCAGCCCCTCCAGACAATGGGGGGTCCTCTTCAACCACAGCCCATGCAGTCTCTCCAGCCTGTTCAGCAGGGAGTGTCATCTCAAGGTGCAGGAGCCAAAGCATCCCTTCCATCCACCTGGTCAGATCACTCTGTTAACATCAGCCTGGACTTCCTAGGCCCTGGAATGCAGCCCCCCAAACAGGCCCAGCCCAGTCTCAACACTCTCCAACAAGGTGAGAGGATTAGTACTTCAGATCTGACATGAATGGCAACAACCTCACAGTCCAGGTTCTGGCTTAAGTCTTTTTAAAATTTGAATTTCTCTTTTGTTATTTCCAGGCAACCAGGCACCCGGCAACATGCTCTCCCAGGGATTTTCCAATATGAGTCTGGGACCTACAGCTGCCCGACCTCCTGTTAATCCCATGATGCACCCTGGTGCTGGCATGGGGATGGGAATGGGCATGGCCCCCAATCAGGGCATGATGGGAATGGGGATGAACATGGGGATGCATCAAGGTGGGATGAACATGGGGATGCATCAAGGTGGGATGAACATGGGGATGCCACAGGGAGGTATGACCATGGGGATGCCTGGTGGGATGGGGATGGGGATGAACCCTGCGATGGCCCAGCAGCCCAAACAAGATGCTTTTGCTGACTTTGGAAATTTTGGAAAGTGATGGAACTGGAGAGCAAAGATTATAAGAGGAGCAGTGGCAGTCTCCCTCTCCGTCCACTGGTGAAGGATTGTTAAGAGCTGCAAACAAAGAGTACTTGAATGTCAATAATGTCAACTATCATAATACCAACACCCTGCAATCTCTTTTTTATAGTAATATGATTTGGATCTAAGTGAATGAGTGTGTGCGTGCGTTTGAACGAATGATCTGTCAGGTCTGGGTTCATGGTCAGGCACTCTGATGATGGTGTGCCTTGTAGGTTAGTTGTATATCAGTGAGCAGAAAGAAGAAAGTGCCACTGAGAGAATGTCAGGGGGATTTGCTTTATAACCTCAATCAAATGAAATCACCAGAATTGCAAAAAAACACAACTAGCTGCGTTTGTTTTCCTTTTTTCCTTTTGCTATATAATGTCGATAACTTGATGAATCATGAATTTCGATAGCTTGATCTGCCATTTTAACTTCCTAACAAACATTGAAGGATGTCAGGTTACCTCTTTCTTTAATGTCATCGTTCTTCCTTCAACGTGTAAATAGAAATCTGAAGCCCTAACAATAAGTTATGAAGCTCATATATGAGAGGCAGTGACAATGTGAAGAATTGTATCATGTAGACCAAATCTGATATGAATTAAGAACTATAACAAAGCACATTGACACCTTCTCTTTGTACATAAGTATCCAGACTTCAAATGTGCCTGCAGCTGGAGTAATTAATTATTTGCAGTGAACGCTATCAATTGAATTTGAGGAGTTGCACCTGCAAGACCATGAATTTGCCTTTCTTATTGGTATATAGCTATATTTTTCTTCTGATAATTATAATCAGTTAGCATCCAAATGAGATAATCAGTAGGTAGAAAAGCCTTATACAGGAGTAGAGTGCCTGAAAGACCTTTGCCTTTTCTCTTCAGTCAACCTCTTTGAAGGCGACAATGTGACTGCAGTGTTGAAAATAGCTGCGAGGATGGAGTTTTTGTGCTTGGTACAAATATGCCTGTGCCTCAAGCCAAGTGTACTGTCTGTACAGATGGCGGATGCAGTTGTTTCACTAGTTCTGTTTGTTCATCTGATTCAACTTTTTTTTTTCTTGTTTGTTTGTTTTTGTTTTCAATCTATTAAGGCCAGTGAGAACTTCAGAGCTACAAGACACCAAGATAAATTCATTCAAACCTCAAGTGTTGATTCAGACTGTTAAGATTGTAAAATGCAGCTGTCTGTTAGATGTTCATCAGTGCATTTTGGTACACGACACCTTCCATGTTGATTAATGTTGCACATTAAAGCAGGAGCAGGAGTCCTGAAAAGATTTTCTGTCATAGCCACCATCAGTCCGAGTCTGTGTGTTTAGTGACTTATCAGGTACAGACGATTGTGTGAGAGGAAGCACTAACCTGCCGTGTTTCAGATCAGCATGTTGGTTGGATTGCATTTGTGTCATCGGGTAGCACATCATGAACAGTCCCATCCAGCTGTATGCCAGTTTCGTTATGCTATAGATGTACACAACATTGCACTTCAGTGGTTCAAGTGCCTGCCGGTGGTTGCCTCCTGATCCTTGTGATGAGTGATAGATAATCAAAATTGAATCTTGACTGCCTGACATTTTTGGTGTGTCGACGCTGAGATAAATAATTCACTGACCACAGGAGAAGGCGGTGGATTCTGCAGCCTCAGGAGGATTTAAGTTGTGTTTTTCTACTCTCAACCCTCCTCTCAAGGGCTCATAAGGCTGAGCACACTAACACATAGTAGCCTTGCATCGGTGTCTGAAGCATTAAAATGACCAAAATCTGTTTGCTGTTTTTAGTTTTTTTTTTTTTTTTCTATTATATACATATATATATCCGTAGAGGTTTGTTTTACGCATTTTCTTTTCTACTTTAAATCCTCTTGGTCCTCTCAAAAATGGGATTGTTGAAACACTAGTATATGCAAATGTAAGATCATGGAAATCCTTCTAGAAAATGAAATTTTGCATTATTCCCATTTTGATTTGATTTACACATCAAGATTCTTTATCTACAACATTAAACAGTTGATTGAAATTTGCTAATGGTGTGTGTTATTTGGTGTGTTGTGTCATTAGCCTCATTCAAAACTGCTTCAAGCAGCAAAAGTGAAGCATCTGCACTTGGCTTGGAAATTACATTTACTTGATGGGAGTTTAATTTGTGCCAGTAATGAGACGGTGTTCAAAAGGCCGTCTGTAAATCAAAGAGAAAAGTTACGCGCTGCCAGATGCATTATAGCTCAGGTAGATCCCCCAGCATTTTATCTTTTTGCCGGCCAGTCACAAGGACTCCTGTACCACTTCAAATCTTTATTATGGATCTCTTATAACACTGATATAATGTTTAAAAAGGTCTTTCAAAGTTTTTCTCTGGACGCTTTTCTGCTTTTCAACTCCTTTTCAGTCCAGTACCTGACCATTTTCAGAGGAATGTTATTTTTGCCTCTTGTGGTCAACAAGCAACTTCACAAATAATCAGTATAAAATTAAATTTTTAAACACAGTTTGAGAATTTATTTTTTGCACCAACAAGGTTATTTTCACAGATCTATAGGTGAAAACCTGACATATCGCAGCATAGTGTGTCCTTAAAAATTTTAAAATGAGAAAACTGCTCAAGTGGAGGACAAAAGGAGTGGAACTAAACTATAGATTAACAGTATCTGAAAGTCATGTCCTTAAAAACTAAAGAAGTCTGAACTCTTATGCAAGCAGTCCTCTGAAGCGTAGAAGTGGTCATACCAAATATTTACCTTAACGCTTGTTATAATTGTGCAAACTCTGATTTGCCTTGCATATTGTAACCCTGTATGTTTGCACGTTTGAATAAACCTGTTTCCAGGTTTCTTAGCAATATATAAAGAAATGAGGTGACTCAAGACTTTTGCACAGGACTGTATTTCAATTGTTAATCCAAACTTAACAGTTATAACTCTAGCTCTAATTTTAGCCAGTGAGTTTATCACTTTTTGATCATTCAGCTTGTCCATTATTGCTGATTAAGTAACTTTTCTTGTGAAACCAGTTGTGGTCCACGTAGGTCTTTAATTAACTGTACTTCTGTTTTCTGATAAGTTGAGCTAATTCCAATTTACCCGCCGGGTCCTGCAAAGGTAGCCCAGGCTGAAAAAACACTGATTATAGAACACAAGAGGATAAATCAAGAAAGCAACGAGCCAGCTGCAGCTCCTGAGCTCAACACATGCTTTGAACCTTTTGCACTTTCAGACTATCGGGACTTAAGGAATGCAACAAAATCCTTTTGGTGTTACAGTTAAGGAAGCGCTGGATTCTTTTATTTGTCAAATTTATAGTCTCTCCCAGTGCAAGTGATGGCCTCATTACTCTGGTATAACACACACAAGAGACAGATGTTGCAGTTGTTGCCACAATTAGACCACACAATCAGTACTGTGCTCTGCTCACACTGCATCAGGGATTGTTGGAACACACTTTTGTGACAAACACAGCTTGCATTAAACAATTGACCCCATTTTTTCCCTCTCTGGAGAGGCCTTTTAAATGGGCTACACTAATAATATTCTGATACATTATATGAAAAGTAACGTTATATACAGTAAATGAATAAAAGCTCACCTTACTCATAGAACATGCCCCACTTATGACATAAAATATATGGAAAGAGGGTCAGTCTCTAAACAAATTAAGAGATGCTGAAATGCAGAAAGAAATCTGACGCAGACCCAGAAACATTGCAGCGACGGTCGTTCTGTGCCACTCATCATCCAAAACTAACCTCTGTCATTTAAAAAGGAAAAAAAAAATGCAACATCTTTACAACTTCTAAGAGATGCAGTAAATCGTGCTTTTATGGGTAATGTGCCCATTAAAGAGTAAAAGCAATCTAAGACGTCAAGACAAATGACAGCTTTTGAGTGCCATCTGCAATCTCGAGCTTCACAAACTCAATTATTCATAATGCATTTATGAAGTCCGCTGAGACTGCGCTGTCATTCCCATTCAAACTAGCGGGGAAATGCAACATAAAGGGACAAGCTCTTTGAGATGACAATGGCCTGTTCGATGGCTCTGGTGTGTTTATGGTGCCACCTGCTGGGAGACAGCCATTTCACTGGGTTTCCTTTACAGGGTGTCAAATAAACTAAACAGGCAAAAACAAAACACACACAAACACACTTTTCTGTAATTACAACTGGAAAGCTTTTATTTATCAAAAGCAAAATCATTTCTCTGGTGGGCAAAGACAAACCTCCATATCAATATGATATAAATCATCAGTCTGTGATCCATCTGAATCTCTAGAATTTGTCAGTACTAGTTAGCGCAGAATGCTCCAAAAAACCCTGCATTGTTGCCCGGGATCAATGTAAGAGTGAAAATCAGAGCGGCTGGGGGTTAACCAGGATGACATTCTCGCCACGGATGAACAGCTGGTTGATGTGGCGCGTATGGACCTTGCCGTACGTCTTGGTTTCTTTCTTCTGGCGAGCCTGTGGACTTTGGACCACGAGCAGTGTTTTGTTTGCATCCTTTTCGGTTTCAGCAGCTCCTGACAGATCTGAGTCTGCTGTCCTGCTGTCTCCTCTCACACCAACGGCAGGAGAAGAAGAACGACTTTCTGGAGTCTCTTTGGGAGAATCTGCAGGCTGCTTCTTCCCCGACTCAGCACATTCAGAGGTTTCCTGGAGACTTAGCTTCTCAAAAAGCTGCAGATACAAAGATTTGATCATTCTTAAGATTTTCATCCAACTGAACCACATAAAAGCGCTCCGTGTGCTCTATATGTATATGTAAAAAGACCTTTACAATTTAAGCCAGCAATACTACTGTCAGCTTGCTTGCAAGCATTTAATCAGCAAAGCACAGATAGCTGTTATTAGGAAGTAGTCATTAGAAACTAAATGTTTCTAGCTTTCCTTAGAAAATCGAAGGACAAAATTTTACTCGTGTGTGTGTGTATATATATATAGAATGAAAACTCATCCATTACCCGTGTAGTGGTGAGGGCTTTCTCATGATAGAAAGCCTCTCCAAACAGAGGCTCTCTGTACGTTTCATCCACATCCACCATCGCCTGACAGCGAGAGATAACCAACGATTAAGATACGAAATTTGCGTAGTTCAAGAATGCCACATGAGATCACTGACCATGTTCCAGAACTTGTCGAAGGCCACGACAAAGCCAGAGCACACTCCCCTCAGACCTTTGAAAGTCCTGACGTGAACTTTGACTCTTATCCTCTCCTCCACGCAGCGGTACAGCTCCCCCAGAGGACTGCCTTTACACACTGAAAACACAAGACAAGCAGGTCGCACAGCTGCTTCTGCCTATTATGATAAATGATACAGGGAATTCAGCTAAAACTGATGCTTCTTTAAAGTAACAAGTAATGCTAAAATTATGAATAAAATATTTTAAAAATGAAATATATATATGTGTGTGTGTAATGTTGTAATGTGGTTTTCATTTTATTGGGGGCAAAGGGGTTATACGTAAACCACAACTAGGAACCTGCCAACCAAGCCATTCTGCGTCTTTTATTACTCCAGTAGTCCTATTTTACTGGGACATTTTATTTTATTTGTCGGTTTATTTGGGGTAGTCTGTCAGTTCTTAGTGTATTCTAATAAATACAAATATCGTATTCTAGTCCCTCCTAAAGTTTAAAGCGGCTCAGTGAAACTGCCCAGGCGGGACTAGGTCTCCAACACATTACATGATGAGTGTTGAACCTACGGGGCATTCTCGTCAGGACATTTTTCACAGGTTTCTGCCTCCTCTTCCTCCGCGTCGTGCCGCTGCTGCTTTCTCCCTCCTCTGACTCAGATACCGGGTTGTTCACCATGAGTTTCTTCAGCCTCTCGATGCGCTCCAGGTCAACCACGCCTTTCATCGCCTTACGCTGCCTTTTCTCCACGTTCTCCGGTTTAGCTCTCCCGCGGCCGCCCTTCAGAAAGCTCTCGTACTCGGCCACGTTGTTGAAGCACTTGATGTTTGGGATGGGAAGCTGCACTGTCGGTGAGTACAAGGCCAAGAGTGGATCAAATTTATCCGAGCAGACGTCCAGTTTATCTGCGCCATCGTCCTCGGCTTTACTGCCAGCCTCCGGCGCCGAGGCCGGGCTGGAGCAGGGTGCTGACAACGTCTCCTTACTGTCTGAATTTACACTTCTTTTTTCCCTCTCCTCCATGTTCAAAACAACCGAGGAATTCTGGGTATTTTGTCGTGTTTATCAACTGGACTACAAGTCCCATAGCCTCCTAGATGTACAGTATCTAGTTTAGTTTCTATTTAGGCACAAGATGGCGCTAGAAAGCAAATTACTTTCGTAAAATCTTTAAAACTTTAAAAAAAATTCCGCAAAGCATCCAAAAAAATTGAAAATTGAAGCATTATTTTTAAGGTGGCTGAAGAAACGGGAAATTATTTGCGTTTTATTTTAAGTCTACCGTAGCTCCGAAAATTTGTGTTCCGGGTGATTGTAGTTCCTCTACGACACAATTTCTGGGCGGACCGTATACAAACCAACGTGTTTGAATGTGCGGAAGAGAATTATTCTTATTATTTAGATATATTTAGTTTATATATTCTCTAAATAGAGAACTGACATACGTATAACACAGATCATTTTAATAATAACACTTTCCATCATTTGAAGTTATTGAATTTAGTTTTTTATATCATAGTAGTTGTCCGTTTTGACTGAATATTTTCCCACTGTTGACATATAATTTTCGCTCCTTGCGCTTTCTCTTCAGGATCATCCCAATGCTAATTAGTACAGCGAGCAGATTTGGTGTTTCGTGCTGTTCTCTTACACCTTCGGTCCGTCTTTTCTCCAGATCCAGTAACATGGCCAAAAGTAAGTTTGAGTATGTGCGCAACTTCGAAACAGATGACACCTGTCTGCGGAACTGCTACATTGTCGTGAGACTGGATGGTCGCAATTTTCACAAGTGAGTATTCTTCATTTGCGCTAAAACACCAGGAGCTATTTGAATCCAAATTGTTGTTTTGGCGTCTTAATGCATTATGTGTTTCAGGTTTGCAGAGCAGCACAAGTTTGCAAAGCCCAATGACGACAGGGCCTTGGGGCTGATGACAAGGAGTGCACGCTCTGTCATGGAAGAACTGGAGGATATTGTTGTTGCCTATGGCCAAAGTGATGAGTTCAGCTTTGTTTTCAACCGGTCTTCTACCTGGTTCAAAAGAAGAGCCAGGTGCTGATGTTTTACATAATGTTGAATAACATCATTTTCACACAGACATCTTCTAGCATTTTATCTGACTTCATTTTGTCCCCTCTTTTCCTTACAGTAAGCTCATGACCCACGTGGCCTCCCAGTTCTCCTCCTCGTACGTGTTTTACTGGAAGGAGTTTTTTGAGAATCAGCCCCTCCTGTACCCTCCGGGATTTGACGGACGGGTGGTCCTATATCCTAGCAATCGTAACCTTAGAGACTACCTTAGCTGGAGGCAGGCAGACTGTAAGTGCAAATGATGCTCTGAATGGTAAATCACACATTTGGCGTGGTGGAAATATGTCACATTGTGTCTCTGTTTCTTTAAGGTCACATAAATAATTTGTACAACACAGTGTTTTGGATGTTAGTGCAAAGAAAAGGACTCAGCACAACACAGGCAGAGGATCGCTTAAAGGTGAAACACAATTGATTAATGTATTTTTGAGTGTAAACTGGCAGCTGCAAGTGCTTATTAACAGATATAAGTATTTGAAAAAGGTATCATCAAAAAATCATATTAAGGTAATGCCCACATATTTAAGGTTGTAAGCATCGATATGTTAAAGACTGTTGCTTATAGTCAAGGTCATCCACACAGTATTCAAAGTGTACCATGTCCCAAATGACACACTGGCTTCTACCTACCAATAGATTCCAGCAGCATGTTTTGTAGATCCATATCAGCTGATCATGTGTCAGAAAAAAACAACAGTGAATGCTCACATCTCTCAAAATGTGCCATATAAAGGATAATTGATTGCCATACTTGGTGATTTTTTTCTTTCTGGCTACAGATACGTTATGGTAGGTATAAAGCTTTTCAACTACGAGTATCTGGTCTCCTAAACAGCATCAGGAACAAGCTAGTGGCAGTGATGGCTGGTGCTGATATAGTTATGTATTATCTATTACTTGTAAATTAAAAGGTTAATTTAGGGTATTGAATATTGTGAATTAGCCACAGTAAGCAAATCTGCCCTTTTAACATTTCCTAGAAGGAAGGTGAGGTCCCAAAACTATTAGGAAAGGGATTATTTCCATTATTTCCCCACACGCTATAGAAAACTGCCAACCAGAAACAAATAACTCACCAGACCACCAAAAAGCGAGGAAACAGGCGATGAGCCCCCAGTTGGCACAATATGAAAAAGGCATCCCCTTCCCCTGAGTCCCAAGTAGCCATAAGAACAACTTCTTAGTTATGTATTAGTGTTATATTTATTGAACAACAGATTTCCCAAAAATCAGAGTATAAAATGAGTGAGCCAAGACCACAATAACAAACAAGTAGAGCTATCCATCAACACAAACTTACATGACCTGGCAAAAAGTAATAAACCCAAATATATAAGTTTACCTACCCGGACTGTGAAAATGAATAAATTGGTTGATTCGTTAGCTAAGAATGTCTTAATTGTAAAAATTCATCTATCAGTATAATTTCAGTTTAAAAACAAAACAAACATCTTCTCCATTTAATAATATCACTTATATACTTACACAACACTTGGCTTTAGGGGCTGATAAGTTTCAAGGTACTATTTCTGATATTTCATCCGAGTAAACAAAGAGGTTATTTAAAAGATGGAAGCTTTCAGCTACGTCATTGTGAACAATTTATTACTGTGCATTAAAATAGTGTGTATAGGAACAGGTCTGTCACTAGCTATGACAGCTGCTACAGACTGACGCAGCTGTCCTCTGGAAATCACCTCATTCTTGTGGGGGCTGTCTGGAACCAGCTGATGGGTTTTGGGTGGATGTTTAGGCAGCATGAGTTATTTATTTATACCTTATCCAACATTCATGGTTCATAATTCCTACGTAATAATAACAACAACAAATAATAACAAAAAAATGACAGAGTGGTTTACTATTTATTTCTTGTTGATTTTCTTCTAGTTTTAATTCCAAAGTAAAAGAAACAGCCACTATATATAACCAGCGGTTTGGTGGGCGGTGGTGTTCCTGTCATGCTTTTGTTGTAGCTGTTTATAAAACTGTACTATCTAAAGACCATGTGAGGGATTGTGTAGCTACACACCTAAGTTTGGATGTCTCACAGTATTTCTGCCTTTTTCAGGGAACATTGGCTGGAGATAAAAATGAGATCCTCTTCACAGAATTTGGTATCAACTACAACAATGAATCTGCCGTCCACAAGAAAGGTACCACCCTCATCTGGGAAAAGGTGAGGTGCTCAAGAAGGGTTTTAAATCTATTCCCCTATTCCGTGGGCTATCTACTAAACTCAAAGGATAGAAACAAAGTATAGATCCTATCACGCAATTATCAGTCCGATACCGATACAGGCATTTGTGTCAATACTATTGATATTTTGATCAGTCCACCCACCTCCATTCATCAGGTTAGGTATGCCTCTCAGTGAAGTGCAGGGACACGCTGATCCAATCAGTGCGGTACATGTGCAGCCCTGGACATCCATGGCATGAAATCTATTATTGCTTAATCTAATGTGCATGAACGCCACTTGTCCCTGTAAGAAATTGGACTCAGTCTGCATGGGGGTTCAGTACCTAGTTAATATGTCAGAGTTTTTTGTTGGAATTAACCAGACGAATTGCTCCACCTGCGGCAATGCACCAAATTCTGTGTCAAAAAGTTAGGGCAAAACCTTTTAACAGTTTGAGGTGACGTCAGAACCTGTACATAGAAGTTTGTTGTTGTCCAGAAATTGAATCCAAGGTTTAAAAAAATGCCTAAAAACCTGAATTCTTTTAAATAGCCAGCAGGATCAACTCTTGTGCTTGCATAAATCAATTCCCTTGTTATGAGGTTTCTCATTCACATCACGTAGACATTGCTTAAGATTTGTCTGCCATATTGGACCAGTAGGGAAACATGTGTATTCTTCTACTGGTTGGCAGTGGAGTACCTGGAGGTTGCTGGATCTTCCTTGGTGAAATATTTGCAAAGAAGATGCTGCACCCAAAAGCTCATAGTGATTGCTTTGGTTGCTAGCAGGTTTCCAAGGTTGCCTGCGGTTCTTCCTGTTTGTCCACAAGCTTTTGCTAACTACTAGCGTAACAGTAATAACTTGAGAAAGTGTGACGCAAATTGGATAGGGGGAAGATTAGCCTTCAAAGTAAAAGTCGCACCTTTTGAAACTTTGAAAGTCCTACCTTAACATAACACATTGTTTTATTTATTTTTTTAAGTTATTCCCAAATTTCCTGTGAAATAGATGTTAAAGCAGGGTATGCATTTTAGAATGGCTGCCTTATGGTTGATAGATTGCTATTGTATGGTGCAACATCAGTTTTCTTCTCCGTCACATCCACCCCTCGCTAGTTAGATCAGGATTTATAACACCAGTCAAAATGCCTCTCTCTCAAACTCAAAACAGTAGTCCACAAACCAGTGGGCCATGGGTGTGACCATATTTATATAGTCTGTGGTTGTTTTTGCATGTTTAAGCACACTAACGGCTCGCTTTTTCAAATGGTGTCTGTTTTTCTTCTTGTTAGAAGCAGTGAAGTCTGAGATTGAAACATTAAAATCACCACACTGCCTTTTTTCCCCTTTATTGGTATTTCTGTTGTTGTACATGAAAGAGAAATGTCAGCAGCTGCATACACTTTTTTTATTGCACATGACCTCACATTGTGGATGGAGTGTAAGAGAAAAGAGTTCTGCCACTAACATAGCAAGAAGCCATTTTTAGAAATTTCCTTTTCATGTAATAGTAGCAATTCCTTTAATAGGACATTTATTTATGCAGTTAGATGCTCCTTGGTTGTGAAAGGGAAATTTAAACTCACACAAAAACAAAGAAAAGGAAAGAAGAGATTTTCATAGGATCAAATGTATAAATAAATAACAAAGTATAAATCACTGTAATGTGTAGTGTGTCAGGCTGCCACTTGCTGTGGCACTGGATGTAGTCCTGACACTAACTGCAGGAAACGCTGGTTTCATAGAAATTTAAGTTAGGTTGCATCACACTGCACCAGCTCCTCTGAGGGTTTTTTTTTAAATGCACTCAAAACCAAATCCCACAAAATAATTTTACAGGGTTTAGGTACCGGACTGATTGATTATGTACTGCTTATCTATTCTCCAAATGTTGAACTACTTATATTAATCAATTTTCTCATTTGTCTTATCTAGCGAGATGAGACTGTCATTAAACGCACAAAGCTGCCAAATGGGGAGGAAAAGGACATGCCCGTCACACGTAGCAGGAGGAGGGTAGAGGCCTACCATTGTGACCTTATAGGAGAGCAGTTCTGGGAGGAGCACCCAGACATCCTGGAGGATGACAACTGCTAACCGAACCTTTCCTGTTGAAGGAGAACAACTCTGAACGCATCTGACCTCGGAGGTGGTCGGAAGCGGACCCTTTTAAGCAGCCACTCCAGAGCTACAGCTTTATATTGACTTTGTGTCAAATGACATGTTACCCATGAAGATCCAATGTATTCTTACTTTCATATATAAAAATGTTCCTAATATGTTGGAACTTCCCTTCTTTGACTGCATAATGATGTCTGTCATGTTTAAAGAAAAGCAGATGTGAGTGTTTTAATAGTGTGATATCTATTTACTCCTGCATGTGGCTCTCCTAAGGTTGCCTTTCCTAAAATATGCCCTCATCTGATACCATGAATGACATTTAGAATACTACCAACACTTGATCTTTCAGTACGTTTGACATATTTTCTCTTGGCCTCCTGCTCTTATTACTCAGGGGTATTCAGCATGTGTCAAATCTATTTTACCTTAAAATTCTAATCCTTGAGTTTTAATACTACTTCTGCAAAGCATTCCCTTGCAGTGTCCAGTAAGAAAAGAAATAAGCAGAGTAAAGCAGAAATCAATACCTTGACAGGAACTCACGGCCTTGTCTTGAAGCCAGCTTACCATTTAGAGACGTGAATGGGCTGCACTGTCATCGGAGCTAAGAATACCTCACACACCCTGCATACACTTTATCCTTGACATGTGCGCTGTGGGGTAGTTATCATCACACTTATAAATGACCGGCTCAGTATGAATGGCTGCTGGAAGCCTAAACTAGTAGGAGCCTACTGTATGTTGTTACTTTAGGTGGACTCGGTTGCAGTTGATATTTTTGGTTCTGTGACCTTGTTAAAAGCATTTAGCTGTACTGTATTTTATGTAATTAGAATTTAACTTTCTAAGCACAGATGTGGAGCAAATTCTAATACGGAGGCCTTTTTGTTTCAAATATACAGCGGTCATTATCTAGAATGACTTCATGAACAATTATATACAGATACAGTTATATAGTAATTAAAATATCAGCATATACTATATTATACTGTATGTTACTTTAATAACATATATAATCTGCCTGCCTGAGTCATTGGCAAACAGTCCGTCCAGTGGTTCAGCGTGTGGCCTAGAAAGTTCAGATAGCAGAACATGTTAGAACAAGTGGTGCAGTTATTTAAAGACAGCATATGCAATGCCAAACATTTACTCGCAGGTCTACTAAGTTAGACAATAAATTCAGGAGTGACCTAAATTGTAAGCTTGTGTTTATTTGGGGTTTTTTTTTTGGTTAGTCCTTCAGTTCTGATAAGGTTACTAAGCTACTGGTAAAATGGCCAGATGGTGTGTGATAACGCCAACTAAATTTAAAACACAGTCATTAGGTCATTTAAAAAGGAAAACACACACAGCCACTGGACCCATGTGGGTATTTTATGGCATTTTTCAAAAGGTCTAGTAGCTCATTGTCCAGACTATCCTTTACTTATAACACTGAAAGCTTTTTTTTTAATTAACTGAAAAACAAAAGAAATTTCTGTATTGCATAGTGAAAAAAATCTAACTTTTGTCATTTAATGGTTTATTTATTACCTAATTACTTTGGTGTAGTATGAATGGTAATCAGAGAGGTCTTCATTAGTAGGAAAAGCTGTAAAACTTATGAAAATACAGTTAAAAGTTCAAAATTTATACCCTCCTTTACATTTTCCAAAGCAGTCCAGAGATTCTGGTCCCCGGGCCTTACATTTGACAGCCCTGTTGTAGACAGTAGCTTTTAATCTTTAGCAGCTGTCAAAAAGCTTTACATTTGAAACTAACATGACTCTGCAGATGTCCTAGTGATGTCATCAGGAATGTCTTAAATTGGAGTCTAAGTACATTACCAATTTTAATTATTTCATAATAATTGTTCATAATTATTCTAAATAATTATGAAAAACATATATAGCACAGCTAATGTACACTTATCTTTTCATTTATATATTTTCAATGTATAACATGAATGCAACAGTCCATTGTCTAGCCTATGGTGGCATTAAAGGTCCATAACTTGTTCTGAGAGACACTGCAATGGATAAGCATGTTATAAAAAGAGAACAACAGAAAGCCTCCATTAAAAATTGTTTTGGTGGAAAAGAAAGTGAGAAATGAAAATAGTAGTCAAATAATGGGAAGTACATTCTTATTAATGTCTTTTGTCCTGTCTTCCTCCTTTTACCTTTAACTGGTGGCGCAGATGGCTGGCGTGGTTCTGGTAAAGGTTTCTTCGTGTTAAAATGAAGTTTTTCCTTCCCACCGTCGCCAAGTGCTTACTCGTAGGGGTCGTCTGATTGTCGGGGTCTTTTCTGTACTATTTTAGGGTAACCTTACAATATAAGTGTTATTGTGATTTGGGGCTATATAAATCAAACAGAGTTGAATTAAACATGATCTGGTATTTCTGTCAGTTTTGCCACGGCTTTGTCTTTCAAATTTGTGGAAGTACAGTAGGATATCCTTTGAAGTGGTGCAAATAGTGCTAAAATAACCATTTCAAGACTTCTAGAATAAATTAAATGCGCTAAATTGATATATTTTTTAAATAATCCCGTTTATAGATTTTCACTTAAAAAAGCGCTGTGATCGTGATTTCCTTCTCGCTCGTTTGTTCCTGACTGCTAGTCTGCCTCGTCTCGGCTCATCGTCCTCTCTGTCGAAGGGGAGTGGTTAGGCAAAATGGTGTGCCAGCATCTCACGGTTTGCCTCTGTGATGTGAAGCAACCGGGCCGGATCACCGCACATTTATGCCTCTGCTGAGCGACTTCACCCGGAGCCGTTTGTTTCTAGAATGCGTCCAGGAGCGCGTCCTCCACCACCACCATCACCACCTCCCTATGCCGCGCGGTGCTGTGTGTGTGTGTGCCTCATAGTTGTCCTCTACTGTACCGTCACTGCTGCTGTGTCTGAAGCCGCTGTTTACAATGGTGAGTCCAAGTGTTCCCCGGCACGACTAGAATCTGGATGCCTGCTTTGAATAGACGACTGTTGTTTTGCGCAGGGATGCATTCCTGTTTAAATGGTTGCATCAGGTGTGTGTCGGTTATGTAGACGACAACGTGGATCTCCAGTGTTGTTTCTTAACTAGCAGCAAAGAAAAGACGCTAACTCTTATTCTGTGGTATTTTCAACCTTTCCCTCCGTTCCATGTGTTTCTAATCAGGAGACACCAAACAGGCTTCGCTGGAAAGCATCCTTGAGAACGTGGAGAGTTATGAGATTACTTATCCCATATGGCTGCATCCTCTCAGACACAAGAGGTCTGACAACAAAGAGGTGAATTTGTCTCGCTCTTTGTCCTTCTGACTAACAAAATGCTTTAGACGCACTGACACACATCCAGCTTTCATATAAAACCTTTGTGTAAACCACTGCTGTGAAAAAGTGCTTGCCCCCTTCTTGAGTTCTTATATTTTTTGCATATTTCTCACTCTTAAATGTTTCAGATCCAACAAAGGGATCAGGCAAAGATAACCAGAGTAAATAAAAAAGCAGGTTTTAAATGATTTTAAACGATCGCTTATTGAGAGATAAAGCTGTCAAAGCCCACCTGGTCCTAAAACTAATAACTAGTTGTGGCACCATCAGATTGCAAGAACTGCAATCAAGCGTTTGCAATAACATCACTGTGGAGGAATTTTGCCCACTCAACTTTGCAGAATTGTTTTATTTCAGCCAGATTGGAGGGTCATGTCAAAGCATATCCATCTAATTTAAGTCCAGACTTTAACTAGCCCATGCCAAAACCACCATTTAGTTGTTTTAGGCATTCAGAGGTGGACTTGCTAGTGTTTTGTAGAGTGTCCTTCTGCATAACTCGAGTGTGTTTGAGCTTCAAGGCACGAACTGATGGCTGATCGTCCTCCTTCAGGATTTTCTGGTAGCGAAAAGAATTCATGGTTCCATCAATGAGGGCAGTCGTCCCGAAGCAGCAAAGCAGCCCCAGACCATCACACTACTACCACCACCACGCTTGACTGGTTGCTGTGATGTTCTTTTTATGAAATATGAATTACTGCGTTAGTTTCATACCAGATGTAACTGGACTCAAACCTCCCAAAAAGTTCTGCTTTTGTCTCATCAGTCCACAGAATGTTTTCCCACAAGTCTTGGTGATCATTATAATATTCTTTGGCAAAAGTGAGACGAGCCTTTGTGTTCTTTGTGGTCGGCAGTGGTTTTCAGTTTGGAACTCCCCCATTGTGCCGTTTTACCCAGTTCTTATTGTTAAATCATAATCGCTGACCTTAACTGTGGAAAATGAGGCTTGCAGTTCTTTAGATGTTGTTGTGGGGTCTTTTGTGATCTCCTGGATGAGTCAAGTATGCGCTTTTGGGGTAAATTCGGGAGGCTGGTCACTCCTGGGAAAGTTCACCACTTCAAAGTTTTCTCCATTTCACCCATACAATGTCTCTCACCATGATTCACTGGAGTCCTAAAGCCTTAGAAATGGCTTTGCAACCCTTTCCAGACTGATAAATGTCAGTGACTCTGTTTCTTTAGATTACAGTTTGTTGCTTTTTGAGATCTTTTAGCCTACTTCATTCTTTCAGACAGGTACTAGCAGTAATTGGGGCTTATAGAGTGTGGCTAATAAAATTGAACTCAGCTTTCCAGAACATGTGTTGAATCACAATTAATTCATGATTTGAAACATACAAGTGTGACAAATATGCAAAAAACAAAACCAAAAATCCAACAACTAAGAAATCAGGAAAAGGGGAAATACTTCCTTGGCACTGTCACTTCTTCTCACTGATTAGCATGCATTTAATGTTTTGCTTCCAGCATCCAGCAGAGGCACAGGTTCTCATCACAACTGAGGGCCAGGAGCTCAGACTACTATTAGAGAAAAATGAGTGAGTAACTTGAGTTTTCAACACCAGCCTTATCTTTCCATGCAAAATCAGTAAAGCAGTAGTTTAGAGGAGCCGATGAAATCACTCATCGACATTGTTCCTTTGACTTCCACAACATGCCCTTTCCATACCTCTGTTTATTTGGCCAGATGTTAACTGTCACATAGACGCATTTATAAGGTCAGCGCCCCTTGAGGGGGTGCTGAGAAGGGGGATGAGTAGAGGAAAGCAGGCTGATGGTTTTTGGACACTGGAGGGATGACACCCGATCCGTTCAACCAGGGCATGATGAGGCAATCAGGAAGTGAGGACTGTGCCTCTGCATCTAACGCCCTCTAATCTGATGGAGCGGTTCCTGTCCAGTAACAATGGATTGGTGATAGGAAGGGAGCTTGGTGTCTCATCTGTTTAATAGACTGTGTACTAGTTTGGGGGGGGGGGGGGGGCAACATTGAGATATCAGTGGTAACAACGGAGCTGCGGTTTATCACTTTTGGATTCGAGCCAGCGCACAAGTGGACCGGGAAGCTTTTAGGAATATTAGGAATGAAGTCCGTTTTTACCCTCGATTGCATACCGTCTCTGTCATTCATTGACTCGTAGGCACACAAATACTAACAAGCCCCGACTCCACCGTGTCTGACTGACTGCCCCCTGAGGGGATCTTGCCCCCTGTTCTCCAAACCCAGCAGGTGGTCACTCACTTACATTTCCTCCTGAGTGAGGTATTTCGCCTGCGCATGTGTGATAAGAGAGTAACTGAAGAAGATACGCCACAAAACCCTTCAACAAGGTGTTGAATGGTGCAAATAAAATATGTTACAATTTTTTCCTAAGAAAGAGGAACTACAATCCCCGCTCGGTACTCAGGACAGGAAAAAATACTGTGAAACTTGTGTTCTTTTGTGAAACTTCTCATTTTTTGTGCAACAGAGAAGCTGTGAGAATGGATTAACTCATAACAGTTTTTTTCTGCCGCAGTCAGAGTTACGGAGATTTCTGTAAAGATATTTACTTTTTTCTGAAAAGCTGGATTTAGTTACTGAAGCAGTGTATCCTGTGATGCACACACTTTAGTATAAAACCGAATGTTTTGATTCTTTAATGTACTGTGTCTGAGAGCTATATTGAGCTGAACAAATGATGCAAATATTCCATCCATGCATCCAGGCAACCATTGTCTGCTGTTTTTGCTTATGTGGATGTAGGTATTGAAGTCAGAAGACAGTTTAACATTCGTTAAAACAACAAACAAAAAACGAGGCTTCAATTCACCTCAGCTCATATTTCCTGTACAGTGCGCTGCATGAGCGGTGCTGCAGGTTCAAAGAAAGCTTGCAGCTTCTTTTGTAGATTCATTGTTTAGCTGAGGCTCAGCAGTGTTGCCCACCAACTCTGTTGCCCCACAGAGAATGCTATTCTGGATTAGCCTACCCTGTTTCTGTTTATCCTTTGCTGGTCTAATGTGAGACTTGAGTCAGGGCTAAGGCAGAAAGGAGTTTATGCCAAGGGAGATTAATGTCTGATTTTGGAGACAAGCCAGAGAAAATGCTACCAGTGTCCACCCTGTGTCCTGGTTACTCCCTTATGTCCTCATTGCACCTAAAACCGGACAAGAGTTCAATTCAATTTAAAAAAAAACCAAAAACGATGTGAGAGCTCCAGCTGTCCTCCTTAAATCACTTCAAATCTTAGGGGAAAGCATAACTGTGAGTTTATGTGGGCATCAGCCCCCTCCCCATGGCTCGAGTCAACACTCAATCCATTTCTGTCCTCCCTGGTCATGTTTTTGAATGTGTGTGTATCTGTGTGGCTCTTTAGCATTTATACTTCACTGGTGTGGTTGTGTATAAGCGGCTGCCTGAGCTTTTATCTTAATGAAAGACTGTAGTGCACCAGCAGAGGGTTAATTCAGTTAAGAGCAAGGCAGGGGCCATAGTGAGTGCTGACTCAGGTAGCAGGAAAAGGATGTAAAAACAGAGTGAGCGAGGCAGGAAACAGTAAGAAACTGAACGATGAGCTTGAGGTGTTGAAAGTCATGAGAAGAGGAAAGCAGATTCTCTGGTCAGTTCTGGTTCAGAATGTGCCGACACTCTTGCTTCCTCCTCCGCCTGACTTTCTCTGTTCTCCTCTTTAATGTCCTTCCTGCACACCCTTAAGTGCATTAATCTGAATTAAGCACTCTCATGGGAAGATCACACTATACTGTTTCTCCTCTCCTTCCTTTCCCCTCTTGTCCCTTGCCATCATGCCCACACCTTATATGTCTTTCCACTGGCCAACTTAAAAAATGTGCACCCCGTTCTTTCTCCTTCTCTCCCCCCTTCTCTCACCTCATCTGATATCCCCCCAGGGCTTTAATCCAAATATACATTCCCACATGTTCCCTGCGGTCAGGCTTGGGCGTCTGCGGCCACACGCAGACAGACGACACTCGCAGACACATTTGTGCACCCCCAAAAAGAACACAAACATGACTTGAAAGCGCAGATCTGATGGATTGCAGGTCTGTTGAACAGAGAGTGGGTTCATGGATTTGCTTGTCCTTGTTTCCCTTGTGCCTATGTTTAGTTTCACAGCCGTCCTGTTTGCTTAGATGCATTAATCTAGGCCTCTGTGTTAGCCTGTGTGTGTGTGTTCAACCAAGGCTCCGCACACACAGAACGTTAGCCTCCATCTGCAATAAAAGCCTCTTCATCATCTGTTGCTGAGAGGTAATTTGACTTTGCATCAGCCTTCCCCCTCCTCCCCGTCTTCCAGCTCTATGTGGTGATGTCATCTGATACTATGAGAGAATGTGACCCACTGACCCTTAAAGCATTACCCCAAATTCCCTCTCGCTCCCCCCTTCTTTATCTCTCAAGTACATTAGCATTACTCTTCCCCCATCCCTTCTTTCTCCTCTTGAGGCTGAACCAGGCCTTTGTCTCAGCTTCACTGCCAGACCGCCGTGATTCAGGCATCGCCAGGCTCCTCAATCACAGCATCTGTCCAAGCGCTGGATGACATCCAGTCGCTGCTGCTGACCGCCATTGGACAAAGCTTTTTTTTTTTTATTCCAGTCTCTACTTGAAAGCTGTCACAGTATTCAGCAGAATACATAAAGCTTTGGGGTATTCCAAAAGTGTTGCTGGAGAGTTTCACGGCAGTTGACTCAGGGCTTTGTGGTGCCATTAAATTGCATATCTGGCCAAATTATTACTGATTTAATAAAGGGTGTAAAAGTTTTTAATTATCTGCAGTATTTCATTTAATTTCAATTTCAAATGACTAACTAAGTGATATTTATCTTTCTATTTCAGTTATTCTAATATGTTTCACCACCCTGCAGGTTGTCCATTTACTTGAACCCTGTATAGTATTTTCATTTCTTTCTCTCACTGAGCTCCAACTTCTGGAGACGTTGGTGATTAGAAATGAAACTCAGACACACCCGCAGGTTGTTATTCTCTGGTTTCTGTGGTTGTAACTCGCTCATCATTAATGCACACCTTAGATCTTACAGTTAGAAGTGCTGTAGAGTCAACTTTTATGTCACGATTGCTCAGTCATTGACTCTGTCTTTTGAGTTCATTGTTTTTTGTCCCCAGTTAAGAGTTTTTCAGTGTTCTTGTAATTATAGATTTCTGGAGTTCTATGTTTGTGGTTATGATTAAGTTCTAGTCTAGTGTATTATCGATTAGTATTTTGGGCATTTTGGTTTTGTCACCTGTTATTTTTATCAGCCTCCCCTGTGCTCATGTGTCCAGCTAAGTTTCCGTCAGTGTAGGCGTATTCATGTTTTGTTACTTCCTGTCTTATTTTGCCAGTCCCAGTCTTGTGTGTATTGTGTTCAGTTTTGGGTCCCCTTGTCTTGTTACTTAGATTCTGTTCACCCGTGTTTCATTTTCCTCAGCTGTATAATGGTTCCCTAATTACCTCATGTGTATTTCACTTCCTTTTGGCTGGAGCCCAGCTTTGTTTTGAATTTTTTTGCGCATTCCAGTGATGAATTTCCTTATTTTGAGTTCAGCCACTGTCTCTGGAGTCCTGCACAGTAGTTAGTCATGGTGTGATAAATCACCATGAATGTGTTGAATCTTTCCAATTGCTTCACCACAAGGCAGAGGTAATATCACAGAAGCCTCTGTACCGTCTGCTCTGAGATCGATTTGAGAAGATGTATGTTGTTATTGGGAGATATTATGTAAAATGCCCCCAAATTTGTGGACCCATAATGGTCACGTGCTGCAGAACGATACGGGCCTCGACACAGGCTTCATTTGGACACGCCCCCTTTGCTCGACACAGGCCTCGGGGCTTCAACATCAGATGTAACATCACGAATATTGGGTCCTAAATCTGTCTACCGTGCAGCATATTGTGAGATTTTTAGTTGTTATTTTGCCATGTTTTAAGTCTTTTCTATTTCTTAAGCATAGACTACCATCAACGATACCAAAGTAACTTACAAATACATTGCTGGGATTAGACTTTTCATTAAAACTTTCATTAAAATGAGTCCCCAAGGAATAGCAAGATTCAGCTCAGAAACTGCAGCTGACTGTCAAGTTAAGGATAAGGGAGAACAGAAGTGGAGTACTTGTGTGGTTCCATTATGGAAGAAATGACTGTGGAACAGCAGCAGGCTAAAGTTCAGTCATCTAATGTCATTAATTGCCACAAAATTGGCCTACAGTTGACACAGAGGATGATGGGAAATGTCTTCAGGAAGTTAGGGAAGCTGGAAAACTTGTGGAATTACAGATATAAATGACATTTAGCTCAAATTACAACATGACCCTGTTCATGCTGACATCATACGTCCCACCGATCGTTTTGAGGTCCCCCTTTAGAGTTCCTATTGGTCTAGGTGGTTAGCCAGCCCCTTCTTCCTGTGAGTCCTAATCTGTTAAAAGTAGTCATTTTGTGTCTTTGCTTGTTTTATTTCAAATTCTCATCAGCAGGCTGTCATTATCTTAAGAGGCTTGTTTCCTTCTTGGCATCGAACAGGGATGAAAAAGAAAATTTGCATCATCCTTTCAATGAGTTTAACACTGGTGGATCTGTGCTAATTTGCCTTCCTGGTCAGATAGTCAGATTAGAAGCCATTCTTATCCTCGATAAAGCTTATAGGTATAGGTAGGGCTAAATCAAGTGACTCAGAAACATCCCTTAGGTACAATACCGATCCAAGGTTTTGGACTGGGAGGTAGATGGTCTTTTCCTGCCTTTGGGCAGAACATAATTTCCAGCAGTTTAATCATTTGTTCCTCATTGAAATATATGGCAGTGATAAGGATCTTCTCATTTAACTTAAGAAATCAAATTTGGCTGAGGCATATTTACAAGAAGATTACATTTTTATTTTTCTATTTCCCTTAAAAGCCACCAGATTAAAAAATAAATGAAGAAGCAATGATAATAAGGAAATCTTTAAGATCTTTGGTCTGTTTGAGTCAAACTCCTGCAGTTTAATGCTTCAGGAAACAACATCAGTAGATGTGCTTGAGTTTCTCTGCAGTTACAGCCAGTTGCTGAGTTGGCCTGAGGAGAAGATGAAGATGACTTAAAGTTTAAAGTTGACTGAAAACAGGAAGAATGGTTTGCAATAAACATTGGACTTAATTGTGCTGATACAGATAAATAGAAAATAAGAGGATTATGATACTTTATCCAAAGAAAGCTTTCGGTGTCATGCATATGCATGTTTCTGCTTCACAGCCTGAAAAATAGCAAAGAAGCTCAAGAGCACTTGTAAATAATCCATCTGTCAAACAAATGCAGTCAGGACATGCCAACAACTGAAGCTGTCAGCATAGGGAAGTTATCATCTCTTGCTTCAGCAATAGACTAGTACTCGCCAAGAAGTAAAAAGGATCACTGGGGGACGGTACATATGGCTTTGATTACAGTTTCCCACATTCTCCTGTGCGCTCTCTTGTCACCAATAGGCTCTTTGTTTAAATCTTTAAAGCACTTTGTTTTTTGGGGAGCGCCTGTGTTAGAGTGAATGTTTTACGAGCTGTGGGCTGTTGCAGAGAGTCTGTCCTCTGCTAACCTCTCAGCTTCCTGCAGTTTTGTATTTCACCGTCTTTTCACAATATTGTTGTTTCCATAGACTGTATTACTGTCACAAAATACAGAATATTTTGTTGTCCCTGAATTTGTGTTTTTTTTACCCAGGCAGCTGTTGGCCCCTGGATATCAGGAAATATGGTACACACCCAATGGAGCGCGCAAGTCCTCTTCTCGACCCAGCACTGTGAGTCTGCGAGATAGTTTCATGCTCTTAGGCTGTGGAGGGGAGTCTTAGCTGATAAACATCAGTGTAGTTGATCAAGTCAAGTGGGAGGAGGGTAATAAACAGTTAGTGACAGGTTTTGGCATAAATACTACTACTTCTGTTTACATTAAAAGGTCAGTGTGTGATGAATGAAAATGTTGTTTTTCAGGGACACTGTTTCTACCATGGCGAGGTTCAGGGCATGGAAGGCTCCAGCGTTGCTGTCAGCACTTGTTCAGGGCTCAGGTAATAAAAAATATTTCTTATTATTCATTAAATCCCTCCAATGAGCAAGCCTTTCATTAAATTACATTGGTCTTGAATTATCAGTCCCATCCTATCTTTAGGAACTCATAGTATCGTATCACCCAATTAGAGCACTTTGCTCTCAGACTGCAGGCTTACTTGAGGTTCTTAGGGTAAAAAAAGTAGAATGGGATCCAGAGCCTTCAGCTTTTAGGCCCCTTGTCTGTGGAACTGGCTCCCTGTTTGGATTCAGGAGACAGACAGTCTCTCTATATTTAAGATTAGGCTTAAAAGTTTCATTTTCATTTTTACAAAGCATATAGTTAGGGCTGGAACATGTGACTTTAAACCCTTGCTTAGTTATGCTCCAACAGGCCTGCGCTGTTCGGCTTCCCATGATGCACTGTTTCTTCTTCAGTCACCTCTTTTTACTCCGTGTGCATTTAATCATTAGGTATCATTATTTATAATTAATCTCTGTTTTCCCCTCTCTGATTCTGGTTGGAGCAGAGGTTTCTTCCTGTTAAAAGGGAGTTTTTCCTTCCCACTGTCACCAAGTGCTTGCTCGTACAGTGTCATCTGATTGTTGGAATTTGCTCTGTATTAAGGCAGCATTTTTGAGGTGTTTATTGTTCTGATTTGGCGCCATATAAGTCAAATTAAGTTGATTTAAGACAGGGGAAACCATGCATCCGAACAGATTTAGAATATAAAAAGTAATAAAACTTTACAGTAACATATATTTAAGTCCAACTCAAGTATGGATGGATGTAGATGGCTCAGAGTAAGAGAAAAGTTTCTCAAGTTTGTTTGAAAAAACACCATTTAAAGCTACATGTTCCATCCATAGATAAAATCTTTAAATTTATCCGGCAAGGAAAAGAGCTGAAAGGACAAAAAAGAGGATGTTTCTGTAAAGTCAACATTTTCTGAAAAAGCAGAGGTAAGAGCTAAAAGACGTGATGGCAGGGGAAAGAGCTGTGCTTATACAAACAGGAAATTGTTTGATACCGACTAGATTGTGCAGAGATTATATTGATCAGCTGGTTGCTCAGCTCATTCATTTGCTTATCTATAGTAGCAATAAGTTGCTTGCTTTTAAAAAAAACCTGCTAGAAACAAGTTTCTCAAACTTCCTGTCTAAAACATGTACGTATTTCTGTTTTATATACGTGCTGAGAGACGTGCTGAGAATTCGACAGCTGGGCAGTGGGAGTAAAAGATGTATGAATTTGACTTTCTTCAGCTTGTGATCAAGCTGTGCCTCAATAAATAATGTTACAGGAAACAGCCCTGTGTACTGTCCGATGTAGTCTCCAAGTTTATTAGGTCACTGGCTTCAGTGCTGGTTCATTGAGTACAGCTCGGTACTGGAGATCTTGTGTGTTCTCCTGATGCACCTCCAGAGCAGCTGCTGCTTCCTGCTGGAGACACTCAGAGAGAGAGAGAGAGGAGAGGCAGGCAGCAGAGGGGGAACTAGTGAGGGCTGACAAACATCTTAGTCGTGCGTGTGTGATTTCTTTCTGGGTTAATGTTCTGCATCTGGAGGATGAGCGAATAACATCTTCCTGCTAATGTAGATTCTGCAAGGGAATGCAAATACAGCATAAAGGGATGTTGACGTGTGGGCGTCTGACTTCTCCAGATGTTTTCTGCAGCTGCACGGCCCGCTGCTCTGCATGCACTCGTGTGTGTTTGAGTATAGGTGTCTGTTATGATCAGTGGCTTTTTGAAGAGGATTGTTTATGTCAGCTGATCTTTATTTACACAACAACGGAGAAAGAGAGAAGCGTGACCTTCTGTCGCACAAATATTAAGACATCGCTGATTTTCTGAATATGACTGTTTTTCCCTCCTAGGGGACTAATTTCCCTGAACACGAGCATCAGCTACCTGATAGAGCCTCTTCCCGTTTCTACGGATGCTGATCGGCACGCTGTGTTCCGAGCCGAGAGTGTTCGTCTCCCCGGGGGTCACTGCCAGCATCACCATGGCAAAGTGGAGCATGAGGAGGGGCTTAATGACTTTATCAAGGGAATGATGTCACCACAGGGTTTGAGGGTGAGCTCAGTAGCAGTAACCTCATCGATGACATTCTTTGAGATTTATTAAAACATGATTATGTTGTCTTTCTCGTCAGGAAAAAAGGGAAGTGAGTCAGAATATGAAGTACGTAGAGCTGCTCATAGTTGCAGACAAGACTGAGGTGAGAAAACAGTGTACTCAGATTGGGTGACTTTTGCAACCACACTGGGGGGGGTTTGCAGTGAACCATTAAGATGTGGTAGCGGGGAGTGTGGCTTTTCGTATGTGGGATTAGGTGTGTGCCATCATTATTATTTATGACCTGTAAAGTTTGCATTATGTATAGCTTCCCACTTCATGCAGTTGCAGGTAAACCCAATTGTGGAGAACGCTTGCAAAAAAAAAAAAAGGTTCACTTCCTGTTTTATTTCAAGTGTGAGATGTACCCTTTATGGGAAAGATATTTTAACAGATGTGTAGACGTTGAGTTTCTATTTCTGTGTGTTCATTGTGGTTTATGGTCGTTGCAGTTTGAGAAGCACAACTCTGATCTTGACAAGACGAAACAGAAATTAGTGGAAGCAGCCAACCTAGTTGACAAGGTAACATCTGATTTGAAACCAGAAAAAAAAAAGAAAAAAACCCCAGATACTGGAGTTTAACATGCCTATTTTTATTCCTTATGCCGACACCGATAGTACTACAAAGCTTTAAATATCCGTGTGGCACTAATTGGTCTGGAGGTGTGGACCAGCCAGGACATGATCAGCGTCTCCGATAACCCGCACAGCACCCTGGCAGCGTTCCTGTCTTGGAGACAGAAACAGCTACGCAGTCTCCCCAACGACAATGCTCAGTTGGTCACGTCAGTGTTTCTCATTCACTCATAATCATTGCGCAAGACAGTAATAAACACCGGTTGCAGTCCAGCGGGATGCTCTTGACTTGGAACTAATTTCAAGTGCTCTCTTTTGTCTCCAGGGGGAAGTCATTCCGGGGCACGACCATCGGGCTGGCACCTCTCAAAGCCATGTGCTCTGAATACCAGTCCGGCGGAGTAAACATGGTGAGGGACAAGTGTGTTTAGATTTAAATTTGATGATGCTACGCTACATCAGCATGCATCAAGTCAAAGAATCACACGTTGATTTCTGCTGATCTTAAAATTCTCGTGCTGTGTCGAACAGGACCACTCAGATTTATCAGTCGGCGTTGCTGCCACGATGGCGCACGAGATGGGACACAACTTTGGTATGAGCCACGACATTCCAGGTTGTTGCCAGGCGAAAGCAGAAGACGGAGGCTGTATCATGGCTGCTGCTACTGGGTATGAAATTCAGCTTGCCACAATACAAAAAATTGCATTCATTAAACCAGGAGAAAGGGGATAAATGATAGAATATGAAAGAAAAAATTGAACCTGATTTCTTCCTTACCTCGTGCTCAGGGATCCTTTTCCTCGAGTGTTTAATGATTGCAACATAAAGGAGCTGAAGAGCTACCTGAGCTCTGGAGGAGGAAAGTGTCTCTTTAACCTGCCCAACACCAGGACAATGTATGGAGGGCATCGCTGTGGTAACGGTTACCTGGAAGACGGAGAAGAATGCGACTGTGGAGAAGAAGAGGTCAGTGGGTGTTTCTGTGTATGCACTGCGGGTTTTTCTTTTGATGGTTTTGCCAGGCTTCATAACTCTACAACACGTTTTGCCCAGGAGTGCACAAGTCCATGCTGTAATGCCAACAACTGTACCCTGAAAGCTGGAGCTGAGTGTGCCCACGGAGTCTGCTGTCAGAACTGCAAGGTACATTTATTAGTGTACATACTATTTAAATGGGAAATCACCAACCCTTATTCTCACTAGTACAGAATAAATGTTCTACTCTTCTAACTTTATTTATGTCATTACTCTTTTGTCTTTCACTGTGAAGCTGAAGAGCCCGGGTGTGCTGTGCCGTGCTCTCTCGGGGTCATGTGATCTTCCTGAGTTCTGTGATGGCAAAACAGAGTCTTGTCCTGCAGATTTTTATTTAGTAGATGGCACATCATGTGCAGGCGGGAAGGCCTATTGTTACACCGGCATGTGTCTGACCCTTGAGCAACAGTGTCGCTCACTTTGGGGAAAAGGTGGGTAAAGCGGACTCTCCATCTATAGCTAACTGCTGTTTATCCTCACTTAAACGCACTTGGTTAATTGATCATCAACAAGTCTCAGCACCTCATAAAAGCAGAGGTTTTGGCAGTTTGCTGGTCTGGAACATGCAGGTGTGTTTTAACATAATCCTACAATCAAGAAAGTAATCAAGGTGTTGGAATAGTCCAGGCAAAGTCCAGAACTCAGTCCGAATGAAATGTGGTGGGAACTTAAGAGAATTTTGCATAAACAAATTCAAACAAACCTCAGTGAACGGAAGCAACATTGTAACAAAGAGTCGTCCAAAACTCCTCCACAAAATGTTGAAACTGATGAACTCATACTGAAAATAACTACTTCAACTTATTTCTGCTAAAGGTGGTTTTGCTTCTAAAAATGGTCTTTATTATTAAAGGATTATTAAAGTTT
This sequence comes from Aulonocara sp. 'chitande type north' Nkhata Bay, assembly GCF_057382095.1. Classification (NCBI taxonomy): domain Eukaryota; kingdom Metazoa; phylum Chordata; class Actinopteri; order Cichliformes; family Cichlidae; genus Aulonocara; species Aulonocara sp. 'chitande type north' Nkhata Bay. Next base: position 20,849,638 of record NC_141345.1, read on the forward strand.
ATATACATATATCTTATAGACTAACTTTAAATCAGTATTTTTAGTGAACAATAACTTAACAAAAATAAAACTGAAACAGTCAAATTTTACAAACTGTACATGGTTTGAAGGTGCATGCACTCATGCTTTGAACTTTAAAATGGTCTTGGTATTATTTTAAATACCAAAACCACAGGAACAATAGCTCACTACTTTTTAAGGAAGTGACTGCACAAATAATATCTCTTTTCTTTTCATCCGTAGGGCTTTGAGGGGTTTGAGTCATACCAAGTTTCTGGACTTTTTTTAATTAAAGAAATGAATGTTAAAGAGATAAATATCCAGTCAGGCTCAGTGTATTTAAAGATGAGTCCTTGATGGGTCACAGGACTAGGGATTGTTATTGGACAGTGTCCATGTTCATGTGGTGACAGAGCCTTTGTAGTACCACAGGAGCCACATTGAACAGTAAGGGATGCCATCTGGTCTTCATCAGACGGTCAAATAACACAACCTGACTGTATGCCTGCATGTGTGTTATTGTGTTTGCGTGAGCTCACACTTTTAAATATGTTTCTGTGCATTTTTTTGTTGTTGTTTTTTGTTAAACCACAGATGGTCGTCCGGCCCCTGACCTGTGCTTTAAGAGGGTAAATGAAGCTGGCAATATGTATGGGAATTGTGGCAAAGATGAGTCTGGGAATTACAGGAGCTGTAGTGACAGGTGAAAACCAAAACGTTCAGCAACAAACTAATCACACTTTCATTTACTTCTCCCTCAACTGAAGTCTAACTTTGTTGTTTTGGGTGGGGGGTTCTGTTTACATGACAGGAATGCTAAATGTGGGAAAATCCAGTGTTTGGCTTCAGCCTCCAAGCCTATTGAGCAAAATGCGGTTGTCATAGAAACCACGGTTACTGAGGGCTACAAAAGAATCATGTGCAAGGGGACACATGTGTACAAGCTTGACAAGGAGGAAAAGGAGGCACAGGGTGACACTTTGGATCCAGGTCTGGTCATGACGGGCACCAAGTGCGGCGAAGACTTGGTGAGAGTTATGAAAATGTACTAAACAGAGTTTGCAGTAGTAGTAAAGAGCATGTACCAGTACTACTTTTTTTTCACCCGATCTTAAGTCACAAACAAAGCAGACAAAACTGTTTCGATCAGACAGAGAAAATGGATCATCTGTGATTTCAGTTTTCACCTGAAAGGGGATAAGCAACCTGTCTCGAAGCGCTTCTCTAATGTTCCTCCTCACGCTTCTTTTGTTTCAACAGATTTGCTTTAACGGATTATGCCGCAATGCATCTTTTCTCAGAGCGGGGGAATGCAACGCCAAGTGCCACGGACACGGAGTAAGTTTCAGTGTGTCGCAGAAGAGATGCTGGTTTGATGGATTTCTCTGGACTTCTGAGAAAGATTTGGCAGCTAGCCTACAATTACTGAAAGCTGGCAGCCCTAAGCAGCGCTGCAGGAACGGTCCAGATCCTTTGCTTAATTAAAAGTAGCAACACAACAATATAAAAAAAACATATCATAAACAAGTAAGGGTTTGGCATTCAGGCATCTTACTTATGGGAAACCACGGCTGTATTATGCAGCAATATGGTCACCTCTGTAAAATGTTCCATAAACTATACAATTTTTTTCGGCAGAGCCTTTTTACTACATTTTGTTACAAAACATTGACTTCCTGTCCCTGATTCTCCTTCAGTCATAAAAAATGTGACTTATTCTCTTACCAGCTGTGCAACAACAACCGTAACTGCCACTGTGATCCAGGCTGGGCTCCTCCTCTCTGCGACCAGAAAGGATCAGGGGGCAGTGTGGACAGCGGGCCTGTCATCAACCGCAGTGAGACCCATGCACCAATCATTTATGTGCAGTTAATTAAAGTTAAAACAATTTTTTTGGTGTTTGTTTATTTTCTGACTCTTGTCTATTTTATATTCCAACAGGAAGCGTTGGTACAGCCCTCCTTACTTCCTTTCTGCTTCTCTTGGTGGGTTTGGCTGTTTTTGCTTTTTGGCGCTTCGGCAGACATAAGCTCCCCTCGCTGAAGCCTTCTGCTCCACCACCAGTGCCAAAGTATGTAGTTCTGAAGTTGCTAAACACTAAAAACGTACTTTGCAGATAACGTTTTTCCTTTGTGTTGTGCGAACATCCAGAATGAATGAAATCCACACTTCCGAGCCACCTGACGTCAAGCCTCTTAATCCGGAAAGTCGTGCCAACGGTCATGCCAACCCAACATTCTTGCTAAAGAATTCGGTAAATAAGCCCACTCTTTGACCACCTAAGTAATGTCTGTCATGTAATACCATAAAAAATGTTGAAAATACTTGTCATCTTTGTGCTTTTCCACATGGGAAGCCTTCTCCGCATCCGAGCCCGTCTGCCCCACCTCTACCCAGGAATGGTATTGTATATCCTGCAGGGAAGCCTCCCCCTGTACCAATGTGTGCAGGAGAGCAGCGAAAGCAGACACCACAGCCCCAGAGAGTGATCTCTCCTCAGGGCCGCACTCCCCCTGTCCCTCCAGGACAGAAACCCAACCAGGCTTCTGCACTGCCTACAAGACCTCCACCTTTACGCTCCCTGGATGCCAAAAACTCGTCACAGCTTTCAGCAGTACCCAAAAATAGACCAAACCCCCCAAACAGACCTCCACCGCCTTGCCCTATCAAAAAACAATCAGGGGTAAATCCTTCTCTTCTGTATTAATAAGTAAAGTGTGTACTTTTGCAACAGTGAAATAAATGCTGAACGTCTCGTTTGTCTTGCAGGACCCTGTGAAAGGCCCACAGGTTACCACCAATGCCTTGCAACGAGGAAAACCTGGTTTGGCTCCATCTGCTGGACAGAAAATGCCAAACAGGTAAGTGGTCTTGTGTTCTCAAATGTCTCTCTGTAGGAATAAACAGATCTTAATACCGTCCTATATTTTATTAAAATTTTCTTGCACTTCTTCTCTCTAGAGCCTAATCTACAAGCTCAGGGAGGCATTGGGGACCACTGCTTACATCCAGTGACAGACTGCCTCACAATATATTTTCAGTGCGGTGCCAGGTCGTAAAAAAGGTGATAAGCGAGGAATACTTGACGCTGTACACTGGTGTGCAATATGTGGAAAATTATATAATTACAGCAAGTTATAAAGTAGAGATGTTTTAAGCCTAAGATTTAGGCTTAACAATGAGTGCTTTGTGTATTACATGTGTCTGCTTTATCAACTTTGAAGCTAGAGCTCTGAATTGAACCGCGTTTAGTTTCTTTTACTTATGTTGGTAGAATTATAAATGAAGAAGTATTTATTCACAAAATCAATGAGAAATGAATGTTTACAGAGAAACCATTGTACCAAACGTGATGCCTCTCAAAGCGAATTAGCCATAAAGGGATGTCTTATATTAAGAAAAGATGCCAGTAATGAAGTTCTTATCTGTGAATAATAATGGGTTTTAACTGGACTGATAGTAACCAGAGAAAGACCTGCATGCCTGTAAGTTTATTCTTATGGTGAAAAGTGCATGTCTGATATGTAGCAGGAGCTGTGAGGGACTTTTTTCCATTTCTTTAGTTTTTAATTTCTTTAATTTAATTTTTTTTAATTGTCTTTTTGAGTTCTCATGCCCTGAAGGGTTTAAAAGGTGGTCGTGTAACCGCAGGCTTTGGAGCAGTAATAATTTGGCATTACTGTTAGGTGCTTCTAAATATTGTGTCATATTGTGACTGCTTGGGGAATTGTAATCTGTAAAAGGGAAATGCAGAATGCCAACTCCCATGTTTTACCTCATTATCAGACCTATGCAAACACAGGGCTTGTGTAACACTGTGTCTGAAACTGAAATTCAAATGAACACATGGGTAAATAAAAAGATATTGAACATTTTAACAGGTTGTTGTTTTTTCAGCTTTTTCTTCCTAGCTTTCGCCAATACAGCTGCCAGCAGCAGTTCTTGAGTTCAGATACTTGCTATGTTAGATTAAAAAAAATGGCTTTTTTTTATAAAACCAAAAAGTGTGTGAAAAGTGTCAGTAATGAACATATAATCTGACTTTTCCCCTTCATTGTAAGTGCTATGTACAAAAACAGCTCTAGAGGTACTTTTAAACCATAGATTTGAACATGACTGCATCATAGAAAACTTCAATAAATAGCAACTCTGAGGGATTGTAAATTATTTTCCTGTGCATTCTTACAGTAAACTGGAAACACCTTTATTCACCCTGTTCACAATTCTCTTAAAGTGGTTCAGACTGCATTTGCAGAAGAAAAATAAACTCTTAATTTTAGCGTTTACATTCATACTTTGGCCACCAGGTGGCAGCACAACATGCTGGAATCAACACTGACACATTATCACATGACCAAAATAGAAACTTCACAGCCAAGGCTTATAGTCTTACAGTGAAGGGATCATCATTAGTATTTCTTTGGGGAACTGATGACCACCCGACTACCAGTTAACTCATTTAGTCTAATCTCAATGCTGTCGTCGCGTGTTCTCCTCATAGAAGGATGTTTTTTGAACATATTACACTAAAAATAGTCGTCCATATTTGATTTTTCACATCCTGTTCTTCCTGAAAACAACTTGGTAGTAGGAGCAGAGTGGAATAAGATGAGCCAGTGGCTACGTTTATCCATGTTCTGTGCACTGACAGCCATGAAATATAATGAACTTATTTTTTAACTGTTTTTGGCAGCTCCATCAAAGCAACTGTATCCAGGTCTCAAATATTTTTATGTTTGTTATTTAGAGATCATTTGAGGCAAATGCTGTGGGCAAATGCTGTGGGCAAATTGAGTCAACAGTCCAGTTTACATTGTACAGCAGCACATTTTCATTGTACAACTTACTCATTTTCCCGTATCTTGGATATCACGAGTTAAAAAAGAAAAAGGCTCTTTTTACCCCCGTCTCCCTTACCAGTTCTGTGCTGAGACAATCCACTGTGCTAAATTGGAGTTGAACTGTTTTTTGTACATTTCCCTCTGCTTTCCTGTCACTCACCTGTCACCAGTGTTTGTATAAGTGTAAATGGCATCCCCTCTTAGTAGGGCTAGAAATGCTGAAAGGTGTCTACCTGCCCTTTAGATCTCTGCATCATTCACTGAGATGAAAGCGCTTTGATTTATTCTAATTAAAAGACCATTAAATACCAGGGCCAGACCCCCCAAACCAATCTATCTCCAACACAAAGACAGCCTATCGCATGCACACACATATAGACACATACACAGTAGTTGACTCTCTGTGGACTGAAGAGCCAGGTGATCTTCAGGCATTGGTAGGCAAAGGTTTTAGCATGTGGCTTAATTGCAGCCAGCCTCTCCTGCTGAGCGTAATTAGTGTTCGCTACCATGTCACTTCCTGTGGAGGTTCATTTATTAGAGATGATGATTGGCTGTGGGATGAAACGCGGGGGTGACACCCCCGCCTCCCCTCACAGTGGGAGAGGGACACAGCCAGGAGGCCAGTAAAGAGAGGATCTCTCCTGCTGGATGCTCCCCTGCCTTGTATAATGACCTCATTAAACCCAAGTTGTTTTGCCACTTGTCATGTTGATCATTTAACACACACAAAAATTCACTTTTCGCCAGTCGGCCTGAAAATTCTTCTTTGTCCTGACTCTGTTATCAAGCTATTTCACATTTATTATTCAACACTGACACACCGATGCTTTTTTATTGCTTACTTTCTTTCAAAAGTAAATAGGCTGAATTCAGGATGAACTATTTAATGCCAAAAATGGCATACACTAACAGGCAAACACAGGTACTACTAATCAAATTAATGAAGACTCTATACCTAGATGAGAATCTTTATTAATGTCATTAGTAACACCTGAGTTTATCAAATATTACAGTTTGTGAAATAAAGGAGCAGACACTGGGAGGCAATCGCAGTTTCCCCCACTGCAGCATAATGTTGAGCTGCCTCTTGGTTTATGCGGTGTAAGACCGTAGATCAGCACACTGATATCAGAGTGAACGCAAACCGTTTCTTTGTGGTTATCCATTGTGTAACAGAAATGTGGGTTATTATCGCCGAGAGGCTAATTTGTGCTATGACAATGGCAGTCACTTCACATCAGCACGCGTTTACAGCCAGTCTCTTCATTGCATGCAGTAAGTGTCTCCATTCTCTCATGGAAGAAAAACAGATCAGTTAATCTGTTCCATAGATTTTTTTATTGATTATTTTATTATTATGAAGTAAACACCCGACTGGGGGCATGATTTCCAATATGACAAGTGATGTATGTAAGCTCTGTGGTCTTGAGCAATCACACAGAAGTGTGAGGGAGTTGTTACTTGGGGCAGGTGCAGTCTGATCAGGCACAATAAGTAAAACAAACTCTAATGCACGCACTAAAAAAACGTGTGCATGACACCATTAAATATACAGCTATACTATATTTTGCATATTCGGTCTACATTATAGCATGTAGAGGAAGTGCACAGGCTCCTCTTGGCTGAAAATAAAATGATTTAATGGTAGCATGCAAATCTTGGAACAATACAAAAAAATCTTATGAAGTTTAATTGAAGGTTTGGGTTCAAGCCTGGAGTTTGATTGTTGTGCACATGCTTTTTGGAAATCACTTCACCTGCCAGTAACTGTGCCAAATGAGCAAGCGAGATGCCTGCCAGATATTAGCAGCTCCTGGGGTTTCTGTTGAAATTGGATAAAATCCCACAACTGCAGATTTACTGGCTCATTTACCAGACTAAATGCTTCAGCCAGAGGTGCCAACAACCATGGCTGTAAATAACATCCGTGTACTTTTGTTAAAGATAGTACAACAGCCACGATTAATGTTCAGTTACTGTTTGTTTTTGTTTTGCAATAACATTGCATTATTTCACCGCTGAAACAGCAGAGGTGAAAACTTCAGTCCACTAATGAGGGTCTAGCTTTTTGTTGCCTTCAGTGTTTATGGTCAGGTCACTACCCCAGGGACTGATGGTGGGTTGTATAGTTAAGTGTTGCTCTGATTGATGTATTTTGCCTCTGGCAATAAAAGGTCAATATAAATGATTAATGAGAGGAAAATGTCATGAGGGAGGGGAAAGAGAAAACAGGGTGATTAGAACCTAAACTTTCCTCTGCTCTCTCTTTTTTTTAACCTTTTACCCTCATTTTAGGATGTAAAACCCTGAGATTTAACTACACGTAAAAAAATAAGAATGTAGGTCTTTCATTAGGGAGGAGGAGGAAGATTATTCAGAATGGGCTTGAGTGTTAATCACAGCAGCAGACAGACAAATTGATTACAGATCAGCAGAGTTTCCACTCGTGATGTTTATCCCTTTTACTGTGATACCTGTTATGTGTGTTTAAATCAGTGAAGAGAGAATTCCTTGTGAGATTCCAGTAAAACTGCATGTGAGTTCAGGCGACAGCTCTTTCTCTCTAATTATAAAACTTCAGCAAATCTAATGAATACCCTTATGAAAATACATTCAATGACCCGATCAGCTTGAGACATGTTTGATGCATCCCTTTAGGATGTTACTGTATGTGCGTGAGTGCCACTGATTAAACCAATAACAAGAATATTTTTGACACCACAAAAACAACCACACTTGAGTTAAATTTTAATACTCTTTATTAGATCACAAAACAATCCCCACAGATCTTTTCATTTTTGTGCAAAAAAGCTGGTCTACTTTAGCATTACTTTATAACATTCAGAGAGTATTTACATGCAGTTATTGCACAGCTGCAAAAATTATTTTTTATATGTTCAAAGAGCAGCATGAAGTCCAAATAATATAAGCTGGCAAATATTCCACAGAAACACCAGGACATACAGGATATACAGATCTGTTCTACTGTGTAATTTACATAATCATTATTGCCAGAAGTTTCTATGTACAGCCACCAAAAATCACCTTACTCTAAATATAGTAATGCTAACACATTGTTGTGAATTCGGTCATTTACACAGATATAGATGTAGTCCACATTCACACCGATTGCACTTCTTACCTTTGAATAATACTATAAACACACCTGACAGAATTACAGTTATTTACAGTTCAGCACTCTGCAGTCCTCTCAGCTTCGGTCGGGTGATGATCGGCTGAAAAGGTGGTAGCTATTTTTTTTCCTCTATGCTTTGGTTCTCCCACGGCAAAGGGTCGTTTTCCTGTGTGAGTGATCCACCTTCCCTCTCGTGCCAGAACTGCTCCACATCAGGCAAGACGCTCCCATCTTTAAGACTCACGGTGTCCGCTTCCCTCCCTCCTCCTTCTGCTCCGACTTGCTCCGGCTGAGGCTGAGCCTCCCTGGTGGCTTCCTTGCTGCAGCCTGATTGAAGGCTTCTCTCCCCCCGCAGCTGACCTGAGGTCTCTGGTCTAGGACAAGGGGACCGGAGAGTGGTGGGGTTGTGGGGTCCAGGCTTAGGTGGCAGTTGCTTGCGCAGGGTGAGGCGTCTCCAAAGCCCCCTGTAACCCTCTCTGAACTCCTCGGAGAGAGAAAGGACAATGAGAGGGTTTACCAAAGACAGAGAGAAGGTGAGCAGCTGAGCAGAAAGGATAAGGAGAAGGGGAGGAGAGGAAATAAGGGGCTGAGCTCCTTCAGTTTCCTTTTCTGCAATCTGGCGCTCCCAAAGCCACACAACCCAGTGAGGAATCCAGAGGACAGCCATGGCCACAGTGAGGCTGAAAAGCGTTAAAGTGAGCTTCCTGGATCTGATCTGTGTACGGAGATTCTGACTCTTACTGGAACGGCGCTGGCACTGGCCATAAGCCTTCCAGAAATACATAAGGGCAATGCTCAGAGGTGCACAGTAGACCCCCAGAGGATACGCTTTCACATACACAGACATGAAATCCTGGGCTTCAGGAGGAACCGTCATTACGCACATCAGCCCACGGATCTCTCTCTGCAGCCGAGCAAACAGCCAGTGTGGGATGGTGACAGTGCAGCCAGACAGCCATATGAAGAAGAGCACCACCAGGATGGAGCCCAGGTGTATGCTCACCTGCTTGTTTGGATTTGACACGTAGCGGTAGCAGGCTTTGGCCATGATGGCCACGGTGAAGCTCTTCACAACCATGCAGGATTGGAGAAACCAGTCGGCTGTCTTGCACACCACCCAGCCTAGATTCCAGCTCGTCTTGGAGTATGAGGCAGCCCTGAAAGGCACTGTAAACATCAGCACCAGCCCATCTGCAAACATCAGGTTGAAAATGAGGGAGTTGATGAGAGACAGTTTGCCTTTGTGCGCATTAGAGAACAGGATGACCATCGCAGTGAGATTGCAAGCCGCGCCCAGGATACAAATGACTCCCAGAATAGCTGGCACCAGGACCCTGAGCTCAGTCGTGTCCAGGTGCTGGAAGGAATCGTGTTCACTAAATGACCACATGTCTACAGAGCTGTTCACCACAGTGCTATTGGTCCCACTAAGCTTATCCATTGTTTCCAGAAGATGCTGATCTGGTCACAAGAAGATAATAAATGAATTTTAAAAAATAATTGAAGGCAGGCAGGAAATGTAGGGGAAAAATGCCCTGGGCGGAAAAAATGTCCAAAAACAATGTGACAATATATCTTGGAGTTTACACCTGTTCAAATTTAAGCACCAGAGAAGCAATGACTTCGCAGTGTACAGAGCACCTGACAGTCCTCTGGTTTATCCCGAGATGCGATGATGCAGCATCTCGAGCAAGTTATAAAGATGCTGTTTGATTGACAGCTGCTGTCCCCAGCTGGCAAAATGTGTGTAGACTACACCCACATGGGGCCAATTAGGAAAATCTCAGCACAGATGAATATACTGGATTGGTGCAAATTATTCATTAAAGTTATGGTCTTAACAGTAATCAGATTCCTTAAATAAGAGTTAAAGGTAACAGTGCCTACCCAAGGCACTACCATAAACTGTGACCTGCATTCACTAGACATCCTGACAGAGTATGTGATTTATCAATGAGGTGGTTGGGACATAATCACAAGCTTCATTTAAAATGTTTCTTTTGTTTTGTTTTTTTTCAAAATTTCATCATATATAAACAACAATAGATATTAATATTGAGCTTCCTCCAACAGGTGGCTGGCCTCTCCCTTAGAGATAGGGTGAGAAGTTCAGCCATCTGGGAGGGACTCAGAGTAGAGCCGCTGCTCTTCCACATCGAAAGGAGCCAGCTGAGGTGGTTCGGGCATCTGACAAGGATGCCTCCTGGGTTAGGTGTTCTGGGCATGTCCCACCGGGAGGAGGCCCCGGGGCAGACCCAGGACACGCTGGAGAGATTATATCTCTCGGCTGGCCTGGGAATGCCTTGGTGTTCCCCCGGATAAGCTGGAGGAGGTGGCTAGGGAGAGGGTGGTCTGGGCTTCTCTGCTTAGGCTGCTGACCCGTGACCCGGCCCCGGATAAAGCGGAAGAAGATGGATGGATGGATATTAATATGAATAAACCAACCAGAACCAATCAGAAGAAGTCTCCTGTAAATGTGCTCAGATGAACAGTTTTTATAATTTTGTCTTTGTAAACCACCACAGTGAATTTGAAGTTAAACACTCATGGCATTAATTGTTTAAGAAATACAGCCCCTCATTTTCAGCGACTCAAATGTAACTTCACAGACTAACATCATTTTAATTTTAACACGTTTTAATACTTGGGTGAAATTCCTTTAAATCAACGAGTGCCTGAAGTCTATCACCAAATGTTGTGTTTCCCTACCAGACCTTTCATTGCAGCCACCTTTAGTTGCTCTAGTTGCATTTTCTTACTATCAGCCTGTCACAAAAACACATAATTTGTTAGAGTTTGACATACAATCATACCAAAGATAAGTTTGAGAGGCATAAAATTATAGTTTTGCAACAACAAGATCTATTAGCTGGAAAACTTCATAGGCAAGTTGAGGACAAAAGGTAGCCAACATCCAAAGAAGAGCTTTGAATGTCTATACTACTCAAAGAAATTACAGAAAGCTTGCCTCAGGATGTTCAGACTGTGGTGAAAAATAAAGATGGTCATAGCAAATACTGATGAAATGACAACAAACAGCCTAAAATGTAGGAATATGTAGTATGAGGTGTGGTCCAGAAATTCATGTGTAGTGAATTAAAGCTGAAAATTGCATCTTGATTGATTTAAAATCCAACATAGTGATATACAGGCACAATATTACAAGTACTTATGGACCTAGCTGTAACTTTGCTTAACCTCCTAGGACCTGGCATCCACATATATGGACATCACATTTTGGGTTATTTAGACCAAAATACCAAAGACCAAAATTTTGCTCTCCTAAGGCCTGATATCCACTTACGAGGACATTATACTGCTACTGTTCTATCAAAATTGTAAACAAATATCCTTATATGTGGCTCTTATTTTTCTTAAAAACAAAAATAAGGTAAAAAAAAAATAAATCTGTTAATTCTTTGTTTTTACATTCATCAGGCCCCAATCAGCCCAAATATCAAAGAGAAATTAAAAATGCATGCTGTGGAAGAGTTCGGGTCTTAGGAGGTTGAGGAAAATCCCATTTCATCAGCTGGACTGCCTTTATTTGTCTTAATTTTTGTCCACACGAGGGCGCCCTAACACCACAAGCAGAAACGGTCTTAGCCCATAAAACATCTTACATAAAGTTTGATAATTGATTCAGCAGGTGTTAACAGAGAAAGTCCACCAGTGCATGATTTGAACTTGCACATCTTTATTCTTTTTTTTATTCAAAAGAAAGTCCAGTAAGCATAAAGACTGCATGGTATTTCATTGCATTTCAATACATTCTGAGCTATAAAAGTCTTTTTTTTTTCAATTAGAGTGTCACAAAGGAGGTTGTTTAGAAGACATTACTGTTTAAAGGAATCACACTTAATTATTCCCTGATTTCACAGAGTTCACTTAGACCTTTGACTGCTTTGCTTTACGGGAGTTGGCCGGTAAGAGCCGAGTGCTGAAAGACAATCTGCTACTGTTCCATGTTACCCATTTTCAGCTTGATGAGAAACATGGAAAGGCATTGCAGCAATCTAATATTTATATAAAAAAAACTGAATAGTGCCCCAGATGATCTGCAGATGTACAAATATAGCTATACGCAGGCTGTCAGCTTCATCAGAATCAGATCCAACGCATGCAAAGAAAAAAAAAAAGCTATGCTAGCATTGTTAGGCCAAGAAAATCTCAAGTTTTAAATTCAATATGTCAACACGATGAGTCGACCAATCTACAGTCTACAGATCATTTTTAGTACTATCCAAATAAAGAGAAAATGTGGCAAGAAATTTAGAAATGAATGTGACTTTGTTTGTGTCTCTTGCAAACTGACAACATCAGACTGACTTGCAAGGTGAGAGCAACAATTACTTTGTACATATCACAGCATTCTCCCCTGAGCTCACAAGCATGAAACCAGTGCTCTAATGTAGAATTGTGACTACATTGATTCAAGCACTTTTTCTACTTGGGACCTGTGTGGAGCTTTGTGTGTGTGTGTTTGTTTATTTAGAGAGAAAGAAAGAAAGAAAAAGAACAAAAAAAATCCTAAGTTAACATTTCATTTGAAACATTCACACACTCCCTCCTTGTAGCCATTACCCCTCCTCCCCACCCGACCCTCCCCTCCCCTCCCCTCCCTTCCACTACATCGAACCCCCACATACCAAAAGAAGGCACCACAGCTTCTAAACAGACTCATTGACCGAGAGAAGGACTCAACAAAAACAAAAGCGTTAAATAAAACCCAATGACACAGCCTGGAAGGGCTTCATTCACATTACAGACTACAGCAGTCTCACAAGGAGACACGAGATTGGTACTAGAAAGACTGTCTGTGTTGTGTCACAGGCAGCGAGAACTCAGTTTCTGCGGGTCAGAGATTAACAGTCTTTTCCTCTTCTGCAGCACATTGCGCTGTTCAGGAATTTTGCCTCACGTAGAGGCTGCAGGGTTGATCACATGCATTGCAGCATGAGAAGACCGAAAGACAGGGGGCACTGTTGCTACATGACAGTGAGCCACCATCACGTAGGCCTGGTTTCTGTCAGTGTGCTCTATTTTCTGTTCATTGTGCCCACATCTGCCTCTGTCCTTAGGGTCCAGAGTGCTGCTACGTCATAATGTGATGGTAGCAATCCTCTTGTTGCATAAACGCATGGGAAACAATTCTTCGGGTGTCCGCATGGCTAAATAAATTAAATTATAAGTCAAATTGAAGAAGTTCATTCTTGATTTCAAGGAATCAAGTTGTTGCTTCCTAAAACATGTGCTGTCCACTTCCCCCACTTTAGTCACTGGATACTTTTACCCTGGTTGTCATCAGCAGAGTCGGGGAATTCAAGACAGCAGCCCCTTACAGGTGCAGGGTCAGGGGTCAGCAGGGGGCAGGCTGCCCTTTAGTTGACCTTGTCCTGAAAGATGTATAGGTTGTTGGTGGCTGCTACAGCAATGATGTTTTCATGTGGGTGCCACGTCGTGTGAAGGATCTTCTTGCTGAAGTCAAGGCTGTCGACGCTGATCTCATCCTTACGCCGCTTCCCACCTACACACACCTGGAGGACAACAACAAAAATGAAGAGGCATTAAGAAGTGGGAGTGTGGCAGCTCGCACGTTTCACTGATGTCAGTCATTTGAAAGATGACGGGGTGGGTGGGGTGCTGACTAGGCTTGTAGCTGGCGTCAATGGCGTCACTGAGCTGGACCTCTAAACCGTGTTGGTGCTAAGCGTTAAGAGGCCCATGCTCCAGTTTTGGTGAGTTAAAAGTCTGGCTGTATTTATTAGGTATCTGTGTCTGCGAGATATAAATGGATGCATCTTGATAACGAGCCAAGCTAGTGTTAGCTGATAGCTTTGCACCCTTCCAGATATGGTCAGTTTGGTTCAAAAACCTCTAATGGTGATAGCCAAAATGCTAAAAATAGGACTTAAAAAGGGCTATTACCAACATTTGTTTCAGGTTTGGTCACTTTACAAAGTTGATATAAGATTGAGTTAGCAAATTAGCTAGCCCCATATTTACACATGAAAGAACATAAATCTAAAGTTATCTTTCATGAGCAGAAAACAGAACTTTGATGAGAGCAAGCAAAACCTAAAGTGCTTCAAAACCTAAACCTAAAGCTGTTCTTTACAGCTTTGTGTATACAAAAGATTCTTCTCTCCACTGAAAACATGTATCCGGTCTTTAAGTCTGACGTCATTAGCCATGTCTGGGCCCAAACTCCGCTGCAAGTCCCTAAGTCAAATGATCACTGCAGCATTACTGAGAGTTGAAAACTGTCTAAATTCTCTCATCTGTAATAAAATGATCAATGTGGCTGCTCTACCAGGTGTAACAATTAAGTTTAACGTCCAGGCATCCATGAAAACAGAATTTATGATATTTAACAGAGTTAGAAGTTAGCAGGGCGTTAGCTTGCTAGCTTCCATCTAAATATAATATACCATGTTCTGACTGAGCGATTTATGAAACAAATTCAAACGTACAGCTCTGCTATCACTTCCAACATAAATGAAGACAGAAAACTAAACAGCAACGACATTTGTTACTGAAGTTGGGCTAGCTGGTATATAATGATGTGCTACGTGATCGCTAGCATGACAAAGCTATGTTAACATAACATAAACAGTAAAGCTGGAGGGCAAACGCTAACAAACGGAGGACTTTTTTCCACACGATAAAAGTTAACATAAGGGTTCCCAATGGTTAGGGGCAAATGCAATTGCATGGCAGAAGACATTACTGTAAACTGACCAAACGTCAGTCAGGAGAACCACCTAGATAATCCATTCACAATACAAGGTTAGTCATTAATATACTGCTGCACGGGCTGGGCTGTAGTTACATCGTAAGGGTTTAAAAACTGAGCTTTAAAGTGATTAGCAGTAATAAAAACCGAGAGAAGCTGACTGTTTTTAGGGGCTTGTTGAGATTAAATAGAACAAGATACAAAGCATTAAAACATGTTAAAACACATGACAGCCTTATTAAATGCAGACTACTTTGGGCCCGGAAGCAGTATTCATCACGTCATCACTTAAAGACCGGATTACTGCAGTTTGAAACATAAGACTGCACTGTGTACATATACTAAACACATTTCTTTTGTTCATTTGTGTGTTGTATTCAGTCATGATTGTCACTGTTAAGTCAGGTCTGTTTTGATATTGAATTTCTGGACTTGTACAGCAGATTTCTAGTGAGGACATTTTTATCAAAGTTACAGAATATAAGGAGGGGAAGTGAATTGTTTTTAGTGACACCATTACTTTAAAATCTCAAAACCGACTGGTCACAAAAACTGCTGGTATTTACTTAATCCTTTTTTTTTTTGTCATAAATGAATATCATAGATGAACTCAAAGACATCTGGAGGTGCCACTTTCAATCAGTGAAAATTACAGCAGGAAATTTCACTATTGACCAGCTTTTTATAGATATTCAATAAATCATTTGGCTTAGGAAATAATTGACAAATTAATCGATTATGACAATCATTGCTTAAACCCTGAACTAATTACATTATCAATGAGTCTGTCAATGATTGCCTCTGATACTTTGGTGAAAACATGTCAGAAAATAGTGAAAATAATGTCAATCACAGGTTTCCAAATTAACAAATTGAATACTTTTGCTTGACAAATCAAAAGATATTAACTGTCACAGATCCACACAATCCAGCAAGAATCACAATTTTGGAGAACCAGTGAATAATTAGCATTTCTCCATTAGAAACTCACTTGCGGTGAGGCATTATAAGACTAAAACCAGATGTCTTTGAATTTAAAAAGGATAACTTGTGTTGGTGATGGTACCTTGCGAGGCTTCAGAATAGCTCTGGGTTTGCTGTTCTCTCTGGATGCTTCCAGTGTGACATCGCGTTTGGTATTTCGGTCGAACATTCGGAAAAAATTGTTGTAAGAGCCGGTCATTATGACGCTGAGGAGGGAAAAAAGAAGAGAGGGGGTGTTATCGAGAGGGGTGGCTGGATGGACCGAGCGGTTGGTAGATCTGGTCGATGGCGGCGCTGAAAAGAAGTCTCACCTGTCTGATCCATTCCAGACGCACTCAAACTTGTCAAAGATGCAGTCGTTTTCGTACAGAGAACACAGCTTACCCCGTAAATAGTCGTGAACCTGAAGAACAAAACCAAAAACATGACAATCTGCAGTACTTTTTGGATCAGTCTTTATAGGCCTTTGGAGTTCTTCGCATTGCCTTTTAGTGGGCAAACACACCGAAACCATAAGCTGCACCACCATATGCTCTGCTTTCAGTAATCCCTCAAGACCTGGTGACCTGTGCTAAGATGCTAGGTAGCAGGTGGAGGCTGAGGTGGAACTGGACAGAGAATCCCTTGAGCCCGGTTGATGGCCTTATCAATCATGATCTGCCCTAAGATGGCTTCCCCTGATCAGACAGCGTGGACGTGACTGCCGTGACCACACAGTGGGAGGTTCTGCCCTCCGGGTTCCATCAGCGCCTATACTATCCGTCTTCTTACGGACATTCAGCTCAATAAGCCCTCCTGGGGTAATTGCTACACATGACACGGTTACAGATTGGCAGGGTGACAGTGAAACAGGATTATATTGAGTGATAAGCCTGAAATCAATAAGTTTTGATTTGATCTGGGCACAGCGGTTATTTACTAACTTCAGCAGCGGAACATTTTCTTTGGAGCCCTCAAGCTATCCAAAAAGCACACGAGAGAACAATGAAAAGCGTACCTGGTACGTCTCGAGCGGCTTGTTCTCCATTTGAAGGTCCCACACCTTTACAGTGAGGTAGTCTCTTGTCATCAGGTAGCGTCCGCTGTGGCTGAACTTCACGTCAGAGATGGATGAGATGATTTCAGAGAAGAAGGAGCGAGTGGATGGATCCTCTGGCTCCTCAAAGTCTACATGTAAAAGAAAATGTATAAAGCAGTTATCTTTCAACAGAAGATTTTACACTGTTGGTGCTCGCTGCTTTAAAGACTTTAAATCGCTTCAAGGAGGAAGATTCGGTTTGGGCAGTGGAGGCTGCTATTAGAAAACAATGACAGCCACGACAATGCCTGGATGCTGAGTTTTCTGCAGCAGCTGCATCTCCTCACAGAATTACATGTGTGTTTAGAGAGATAGTTGTGGGTCAGCATGGTGGGTAAATATTGGTTATGATTCATATTGATTTTGGCAGCTGCTGTTCCGTGTGTAGGCCAGCACGCTGGGGATAACAGACAGGCATTCCATCGTTAGCTGTCAAGTTATTGTTCCTCCTCCTCCTCCTCCTCCTCTTTTCCTCCCACCCTTCCTACCCTCTCTCTCTCTCTCTTTAAAAAAAAAACCAAAAAAAAAAAATTCCCCCACCATTCTCCCCCCACTTCCACTCAATCCCACTCCTCAGCTGAGGCCTGGAGAATAGCTCTGTGATGTGTCAGTGGGGAGTCTAACTAGGGATGCAGTGTGAGAGATGAAAAAAAAAATGGGGGGATGAGGAAGGGATAAGAAAAACAAATCAATGTCAAAGTGCTGGGTCCATATGAGCCCTGCTGGATTTGTATGTGCGCGCGCCAGCGAATGCGTGCGAATAAGAGCAAGTGTAATGTGTGCATGTATATATGCATGTGTGCCCCTGCCCTCCCTCCCATCCAGATCCACGGGTGGATAATAGGGTCCCCGGGGAGTCAGCAGGGGGGCTGTTTGGTCCCTCTCTCTATTTGTCCTGGGGCTCAGCTCACTGGCAATCCTCGGCGGCCATTCATCCTTCCTGTAAAACTGACTGATAGCAGCGTGCTCCAGAATTTATTTATTTTTATATATATATATATATATATATATATATATATTAGAGATGGACCGATCCGATATTACGTATCGGTATCGGTCCGATACTGACCTAAATTACTGGATCGGATATCGGAGAAAAATAAAAAATGTAATCCGATCCATTAAATATCACGAAAGCACCTCACAAAACTTGCAACACGCCGTAACTCACCTCAGAACGTTAGCACGTCAGAGCAGTATGCATCACGTGATAGAGCAGCTGTGGCATGCGGGACCTGTCGGTGGTCTGGATAGCATGTGGAGCTTCGCTAGCAACCCGGCATTTCATCTCCGACAAAGTTATCCCGAGAGAAGTAAAGCAAGTGTGTAAGTCCATCTCTGAATGTAAAGCATTCCTGCGTTAAGCTTAACGAGCGATATATGGAGCGACTTCCTCCTCTTGCTGCTACTTCAATCATGAAACTGATCAATGATCAGCTGATCGGCTTTTCCGAGTCCGTCTCTCTAGTTTGTTTTTGGCCCACTTTGCACCAGAAAGAGGAAACCAGCGGCTGAACAACAGCAGCACGTTTAAGCTTGATCAGCTGTTGTTAGAATTTATTTATTATTAGTTTCTACTCGAGGATCTTTTTCTACGTAGCTGACGGCTGGTAACTGTGCAGGGGCGGATCTAGCAAAGTTTAGCCAGGGGGGCCGATAGGGCATTAACAGGGAAAAGGGGGCACAAAGACAGACTTTTCTTTCTTATTCTCATTTAAAATGTCAAGCTTTTAATAAATAATTATCTGACACCCAAAGTTTTAATTTGATGTAAAATGAATAGAAGTCAATTACTGTATATAGTAACTATTAAGTCTAATATATATACCCTAGTAAGCTATAGTACTTTTTCCTTTGGGAAGGTACCATCTGTGCAGTCTGCAATTTTGTTGAAGAAAGATGTTGAATCTATTTAATATTTCTTGAAAAATAATTGATTTCTGTGCATTTTTTTTCACACTGCATCAAATTAAGGTTGATTACGTCGATTAAGCATCATGAGGTGGAGCGTGAGGGGTGGTTCCCTATTTTTTATTTATTTATTTTTGTTGTTGCTGGGAGTTGGAACCCTATTAGTTAGGTTGCTTAATATTTACGCTAAGTACTCTTTAAAATACCAGAATAGGGAGGATGGTGTAGGTTTAAGTTTATTAGATTGATCAGTATTGCTGAACTATGAAACATTTTTTTTGCATACAGGTATAACAGAATAGCTTTAGTGTAGTTGTTGTTTTAAACTTGAGTATGAACTTATACAAAATGCAGCAAGATATTAAAAAACAGTTTTGTTGATTAAAAAACACTATATCGGATTCATATCGGTATCGGCAGATATCCAAATTTATGATATCGGTATCGGTATCGGACATAAAAAAGTGGTATCGTGCCATCTCTAATATATATATATATCCTTCTATATAGAAGGAGATACACTATGATTGTGACTTTGTGTTGTGTGTGTGTCACAAAAAGGAGGAGTGGTGTGTGAGTGCAGGAGAGAAGGCTTTACATTGCTCTGAGCCGTAAACGTTAATGCAGTGAGACAGTAGGTTGGTATTAACAGACCTCTCCTGAGGCTAACAAGAGCACCTGCCTGCTTTGCCTGTGTGTGTTTGCTACAAGCACCTGTCTAGGAATGGCACACACATGCCAAACAATCAGAGTATGAAGCCGACAACTTCAACTGCCCAATGTCTCCAAATGTAAACATTTTTTTTCCAGCTCTCATGTGATGCTCATGTGAAATTCAACAGGCCGTGTTGGTGCTGGGTCCAGTGGATCCATCAATACGTCTGAGGAAATGAGTGACATTATTGAACAACAGGGTGTGTCCATGAGGGACTAATGCGATTGCTCTTAAGCCATTGATTTCCCAGCAAAAATGTCAATGTATTCATTATTCATTCAGCTAAAGTGTATCCATGTGATGTCAAGCTTCGGAGAAGGCCATTCATTGTTTGAGACGCGCTACAAGATTTATTCGTGTGTTATCAATCGTGGCATATTGAGCAGGGGAAGCCCACATGTCACAGCTGAAAAAAAAAGGTGGAGCTGAGTGTGAATTTACAGCCAAGGTGTGGAATATTGGAATCGGGCTATATTTCCCTTGTTGATTACCATCACCTCAATGGCAATAAAGGCATCGATGGAAATTGTTGATTTTTGCGGTTTTGCGTCCCGTGAATTTTGCAGTTCTCCAGTATCTAAATTTTGTCTGCCTTAAAGGAATAAATTAATACAATAGAACAAAGGTGTTCAGTATTTCAGTGAACCTTTAAAGAATTGTGGCTAGATAAAAACAGCCACGTTTCTGGTAGGTCTACCTGAACACTAAGACACTTATTCAATCTGCTCCCATGATGCTCTGGTACTCACATTTGCAGTGCTTGTCGCAGAGTGCGGCTTGTCTCATGTCACAGAGGCGTATTGAACCTTTGCTGCTACTGTAGGCAAAGGTGTTACACTCCTGCGGGTGGAACTCTGCAGAGGTGATTACTTCCGTCAGCTCCTCCATGTTGGCTGGTTTGATGTCCACAATGTCTGAGAGAGAACCGCTAAGGAACAGAAGACTACAGTGGACATGTAACCCACAGAGTAAAATGAAAAATCGTGCCACTACTGAAATGCAGCCCTGGAAAAAAATACATATTTTATGTACAAACTGTTACTAACAATGATTTTTTTAGAACCTCAAATCTATTTATCACCCTATCATTATTATCATTATTAATTAAAAAGAATTAAGTGTGATTTTGAGTGTTTTTTTCTTCTCTTTTTTGTCTTTTTTAAAAATGAAAACAATGATAATCATAGGAAAAAAAAAAAAAAAACAGAACAAGAGGATACTGAAGCTGCGGTCGGTGATCTCCAGGTTCCACAGGTTTATCCGAAGGTCATCGGTGGAGATGAAGGTCTGAAGGTCGGAGTTGACAGAGATGGAGTTGATGTGGTAGGTATGGGCGTTGCTGAACACCCGTCTGGCTGTAGCCTCGACCATCAAATCCATAGGCTGAAGCACCGGCACCTGGAGTGAACATTTAAGGGAAAATGTAAAGTAATGCAGACAAATATGCAAGAATAGAAAAATCAGCTTGAGGTTTTTGAGGGTAGTAATTACTAGGCTGGCCTTCTGTGAGTGTATCTGTGTCTATACTTGTGTCGGTGTGTGTGATTGTCCAGATATTTTAGTGAGGACCATTTGGGCAGTTTTGTGTGTGTCTGTGTGTGAGGCACAATCGGATGACTCCGGGGATTTATTTGACATTTACTCCGCAAATCTTAATGACACAGAAGCTCAAGGGCTGCTTGATGAGTTGGTTCAATCAGACCGCAAATATCTCTCTGCTACACAGCTACCCAGTAATCACGCCTCCTTCTCTTTCTCCAAGTCACTCCTGCTTTCTTGTTTGTGTGTGTGTGTCATGGAGAAAGAGAAAATGGAGAGAAATCGAAGGAGGTGGAAAAAAAGACATGGCCCGAGGGCATCGGCAGGCCCTGCTGAGGAATGATAACTGAACTCTGCAGAATTAAGACAAGCTTGCACAGACACACACACACACACACAGACACACAAGAACCCAGAGTTGCACATTGCTGCTCGGGCTTCAAAGAAGCCCAGTACCAGTCTGCATGCAGCCCCCCGTTGGCCAGATAAAACCCAGACAAAGAGAAGAGAGGGGAGGGAGCGAGGAGAACAAATCGGCTGCTTCTTCCCCTTTTCTCTCGTCCGTTGCTGGCACTGACAGAGACATGGCAGCCCAGCAGGCTGCTGTATCTCCGTGGATGTCACTTTATTTCCATGTCTTTCACTGGCTGTCCAGAGAGACACAGAACATATTAACCCATAACCCCCGAACACTGACAGTTGTGCCGTTCAGCTTGCCCCTTGCAGATTAGCTGTGATCTGATTGTCTTTGTAACATAATATATTTATACATTTCTGCCTTAAAAATAATACTTCAAAGTAAATCAGTAGGTTATAATGTTTTATATATGTCTTTATGAGATACTGAATGATAAACTTTAAATCATTGTATGAATTCTAGGATGAATATTAGTGAATTCCTCCCTCTCCTCCTCTGCTTTCTCCCCCTGCTGAGATTTCACAGCCTCTAAACAGGATTGCCACAGTCCCGGCCTGTCCTCCAGGTTGCTATGATCCCCTGGCCAGCCAGACAAAGAGGGACAGACACGCTGAACACAGCACTAATCTGCAATGGCAGACACACACAGACACAGTCCTGTGTGTGCCCTCTTTTGTGTGAAAATTAAATAGGTAGCGGAGTGATAAAAACGAGAGAGAGAGAGAGGATGATCCCTTCACGGTGTTCATCTCAGCGCACATATTGATCGCTCATTCTCAATTTCTTCTGCCAGAAGTTCAAAAGAGTCCAAAGATAGCAGGTTGCTTTGTTGGTGTCAGACTCTCATTTATCGGGACTGAAACTGATCACAAATGAAAAAACAACTGTGACACACACAGGCGTGCAGCATATGTCACTAAGAAGTTTATGCTGGATTAAAGGCTATCATAGCATAAAAGGCTGAATGCTAAATTTTGACTTAATCAGCTTATCTGAACTCTGCTTGCTTGGATTCCATGTGCAGGTCTTTCCAGAAACGCTGGTTCATTCAAAATACGTGAGCCTGGGTTACAAGCAGCAGTTGTGGGATCTGTAAAACAGGAATCTACCAAAAGGTTAAATGAAAGATGCTACTGCTAGGTGATGCTTTTAATTTCGTTTTTAAACTGAGCACCACAAATATTCTTAAATATTTCTGATATCCATGCATAAATAAATAGTTCTCCATCCATCTACCCTCTATCTGTTATCTGGAGCCTATCTCAGCCTCCACAGAGCACAAATATTCTTCATTTTTGTTATTTATGGATATAGTGGCAGTAAGTTGTCATGTTTTACTTTTTTCTATAGTAGTTTTTTCAGTCTTAAGCCACCCGGACCACTGATGCATGGCTTCAAATATTTCATTTTTGTCAGATTTATCGCAGTCTCGTTGGGTCATCCAGCCTCCCCTCAAATAGAAAATCTGTGGTTTTTAGTGACAGAGAATAAAAACTCTGCCATCACTGACTCTAATTTTCACGTCCATAAATTGCAGTCCATTTCATTGTGGACTAATTCAAAGTAGTGCCATCGATGCAATGTTTTCATTCCACTCAAATGTTGTGCACTGTCTAATAAAGTGAGTGTAATCTAGTCGCAGCCTATTTTCACCGCAGTGTATGTGACATCATGGGTGTTGTGACATTCAACAGTTTCACATACCCGTAGAGTGGTGATGGTGGATGGGTCTCGGATCCGTCCGTCCTCATCCTTCAGGTTGTAGCCTTCAGGGCGCTTATCCCTCTCACTGATCTTCCACAGCTTCACTGTCTTGTCTGAGGTGGACACGTCACACAGGCGCACAGACATACACAAAATACAGTTAGATCACGGCTCAGCAGAGTGAATCTCAGATACAAGATGGATGCGGGGGGCTGGGGATACAATCTGGCAAGTAGCTGGGCAGAAGCCAGCAAGGATGATGAATGGCGACTCCTGCGTAGATTCTGATGTCACCGATATCAATCTACAAGTTGACTTAATTTCCCTGCTGCTGTTTATACCCTCGCCCCTCCCCTCCCACACCCTGGAAAAGCCATCTGGGTTGCTTTTCAATTTTTGCATCATATAAACATCGGTTACATCTCATCTTCTCGGTCTACTGAAGTGGATGGCAGCCGCAGTCAGGTTGTCTGCTTTTTTTTTTTTTTTCCTCTCCCCTCTTAATTTCCGCTGCGATGCCGGTGTCAGAGCAGCGAGGCCATCGCCACAGGACTCTCCACCATCTGCTCCAGCCACCGCAAGCACGTCTGTAGCAGCCATGCGTGAAGCCCACAATCTGCAAGACGTCTCTCAGCTGATGTGTGTACTTGTCTGCTGTGGCTCTCGTACATGTACGGCGTGTGTGGTGGCACATGCCTTAATATGTGGCCCTGCTGTGACAGCCATGCATGAAGCCCTTAATCTGAAACTCTTCTGCAGGTGACACTTGCTCACCCAAGCAAAACAAGCAACACTGTGTTCTCCCAAAAAGTCAAAAAGACACTGTCAAGTGATATTCATCACACCTCCTTTTACATCAACTGCAAATCTGAGCATTCTGCAAAGTGACGAATGAATCATTTTGCACAGTACCTGACTAATAACACTAGCTCACATGTAAACATACTCCAGTGTAGGGCTGGGCGATATGGCCTAAAATCCCTATCGCGGTATAATTTGAAGCACGTGCGGTAACGATATATATCGCGATATATTATTTTCTTCTGTATAAGGTATTTTCCACACTATAAGGCACACTTAAAATCCTTTAATTTTCTCAAAAATCGAGAGTGTGCTTTATGTATGAATTCTGGTTGTGCTTACTGACCTCGAACCGATTTTGGCGTGCAGAAATCTGTTAAAAAATGTTTTAGTACAACTTTGGTAAGCCACACTGCTTGATGAATTGTCAGAGCATTACGGCTGCCGTAGTGAGGAGCTTCGCGGAGTAATCTGGGTCCAAAACTCCGTCCTCTTCAGGTCCCAAAGTCAAACGAACACAGAGTTAAAAACGGTCTAAATTCTTTCATCTTTAATAAAATCATCAGCGATGCTGCTTTACCAGGTGTAACAATTAAGTTTAACATCCAGGCATCCATGAAAACAGAATTTATTAAATTTAACGGAGTTAGAAGTTAACAGGAAGTTAGCTCGCTAGTTTCCACCTAAACATGATATACCATGTTCTGACTGAGAGATTTTTGAAACTAATTCAAACGTACAGCTCTGCTACCACTTCCAACATAAATGAAGACAGAAAACTAAACAGCATTGGTGTTTGCAAGGTTACTGAAGTAGGACTACCTGGTATATAATGTTGTGCTACGTGACTGCTAGCGACACAGCTATGTTAGCATAACATTAGCGCAGTGAAGCTGGGGAATGAACGCCAACTTTTTTCCATTCGATAAAAGTTAACGTGAGGGATTCTGGTGGTTAGGGACAAATGCAATAGCTGCGATGCTTTCGACCAAAACAGGCGCTGCTTGATGACGTCATCAACATGCGCTATCACGATAGAGCGGTGTAGTCAAAATCTTTATCGTTGGCCAAATTTATATCGTTTCTATCGTATATCGTTTCTATCGCCCACCCCTACTCCAGTGATAGATTATTGGTTCTTTTGACCATTCTGATAGTTGTGCTGCTCTTACAGCACCTTAGGTGTACTGACCGTTGGTGGAAAGCAGGAAATATGCTGCATTCTGCTGAGGAAGCCATTTGATCTTGTTGATCTTCTCCTCAATCTCCAAACTCTTCAGGTAGTCAAACTCTGGCTCATGGCTCTGGAATGTGCTGTAAACATTGTACTCCCCACGACGCTGGGGCTGACTCTTACTCTGCAGAGGAAGAAAAAAAAAAGAAAGTGAAGCACAGGTAGACTTTGTTTTTTTTGGTGAAAGTTTCATTAGATTCCCGTGATTATAAGACAGGTGTAAATGATTCAATATTAGATCTAGCATTTTGGAAAAGATGTAATTTATCTTTAATTTATCTTAAATTCCCCCTTAGGAAGCTTACTACCAATAATAATAATGCATTTTATTTAAAAGCACCTTTCAAGACACCCAAGGACACTTGACAATAGAATAAAATACATAGTAGAACAATGACAAAACGTAATAAAACACTTTAGTCAAGCTTTGCATTTGGGGATCTCCTCTCCTAATTCTGGTTTGACACAATTACATCAAGCCCCTACCTCCACGGATGAAAAGTAAAAGTTACATGGAAATGATATCTCGTTCTGAGGCTGCGAGATAAGGGTTTTGGGGGGGTCACCATCTTGTTTGGAAAAATGAGATATGACCAGGAGGGGCAGGTCATTCACTGGCTAACAACTTGTGACTGAAACAACAACAGTTGTTAGCCAATGAGCTAACGGGTAGATAAAATAATTTACAAAAAAAGACTTAATTTTTATGCCGTATGACCCATAATATGAACCATAAACGCAGCAGGTAAGTGTTTAGCATTTCCCATATGTAGGAAAATGGGAAAATATAGGATCAGAAGTCTTTTATGCAACCACAGCCATTGGCATTTGGTGGCCCTCAGACAGTATGCAGGATAGGTTTAAGGAACTTCCGCGAAGACTTCATTTCCCGACCTGGAAGCTATACTTTTTTTTTAGTAATATTAAAATGTTAATACCACAGGAAAAATTAATGAGCGATTTCATGGTGGCCACATCCATTTTTTTATACAGTCTATGATATATTTACATAGATTCTGGAATATTATATGTTGAGTAACAGAACAGACTAGATTTTCGAATTGGGGCTTTCAACAGTACTTTTGTGCCACATTGTTACATGTCTTCATAATGTTGGTCCAACAAAAGCTTTTTGTTTTTTAGCATATTTACAGCTGTCCTTTTGAAATACATCCTCTTGCTTGCTAGTTATCAAAAAAACAAACAATCCAATGTTAATGCTTTAAGGCTGTCAAATCCTTTTCAGCTGAAGGACAGCATAATTATCACTGCATTGTTGGCATTTCCTACCTCCTGCTCCCTTTGGAAGACAACCACTCTGCCTCCTTTATCCCCAGTGGCCAACAGCTCCCCCGATGAGTTAAACTCCACCGTTGAGATAATGTCAGCTGCAACACAGGAAGCAGAGCAGACAGGGGGAGAAAATGTCAGTGTGAACAAACCTGTCAAGTATCTGACAGAAAAAAGGAAACACTTTTTCAATGGGATCTTCTAGAAAACACTTCAGGAGAAAAGGGAGGGGAATCTCATGACAGTCCCACAGAGGACTCCTCGGTGCAGACAGCCCAGTTTGGAGGAAATATAGGTTAGGAGAAACCACTGGATGAGTCACTGCATGATAATTGAGACTCTTGTCTGATTGAAGTGAGCCAATCTGTGTTATTTAATTGCACTTCTGCTTATTAGAGGACTCTGCCGCCGCACTCTTGCTCATCACAAAACACATTCAAAAAGCTTTAATGTGTTTTAGCAACATCAGTTATCAGTTGCCTGTATTTTACATTTTGAAGCATCTCTGCATAGCTACAGGTTCACCAGAAAGTAAATATCGGACACCTACCCTTAAGGTAGGTTTTCCTCTCCTCAAAGACATACAACTGCCTGAATTTAGGAAAGGCTAATGGTGACTGTAATTACGTATTATACAGCCCAGGGATAAATTGTCATATCATAAAGTCTGTCTCTCACACACACACACACACACACACACACACACACACACACGCGCGCGCACACACGCAAACCACAGCAGAGGCTAGCCCGGTTTTAAACAGTGACAATA
Organism: Aulonocara sp. 'chitande type north' Nkhata Bay; assembly: GCF_057382095.1. NCBI lineage: Eukaryota > Metazoa > Chordata > Actinopteri > Cichliformes > Cichlidae > Aulonocara > Aulonocara sp. 'chitande type north' Nkhata Bay. The sequence goes on from NC_141345.1 coordinate 20,876,800, forward strand.
ATATTAGACAGAGAGAAAGAGAGAGAGCGCTTGTTGTTTTGTACCCCCCACGCCCTCTGTGGACCTGCTGCTGGTGGAGCTCTGAACAGGAGAGGGGAATGTTGCTATGGAGACCGTTTCCATCTCTAGCGGCAGTCAGAGAGAGCGAGAGAGAGAGAGAGAGTGTATGTGTGTGTCAATAGCTCTCTGACTTAGTTGCTGATGCTAGCTGTAATTCAGCAGACAGTGAGTGAGAGAGAGAGAGAGAGAGAGAGAGAGAGAGAGAGAGAGAGAGAGAGAGAGAGAGAGAGAGAGAGAGAGAGAGAGAGAGAGTGTGCTGCAATAGAGTGAAAAACCTGCTACTGCATCTGGGGGAACGAGTTCAGTTCAATGCAGCACACAAGTTCAGACAATAGAGTCCCCATAGACGGACTCATCGCTTCACAAAAACCTGTCGTGCATGGTGGAAATGACCATGCATCCTGTCTGTGTGTATACTGGCTCTGTCCTCCTCCAGTTTTAATTTAAATGTTAGAGAAAGTCACAGATGAGGCCAGAGGGATTCTTACGAGCACGTGTTGATAATGACATGATGTGGGAGGGCAAAACTAATTATATTTGAATGAAGAAATAATGCCCTTTCACAGAGAACCCTTCAATGCACCATGCTGGTGTTGCATGTACTGTAGCAACACATGCTAAAGGCGCTCTGTAAATGCATTTGTACACCTCATACATGTAGTGCATGTATGAGGTCTCTCTCTCTCACACACACACACACACACACACACACACACACACACACACACACACACACACACACACACACAGTAATGTCTTCCAGTACCACCAGGCCAAAGTCACTCATGTGAATCGAATGGAATCGGCTTAGCATTCAGCATTCTTTAATCAAAGCTGGTTTCGCCCTTTTTTGCCCTTCTCCTCTCTGTTTCTGCCCCCTCCCCATCCCCCCCACTGCCTCTCTTCTTTTCCCTTCCCTCATCATCATCATCCACACATTAAGTCACTGAGGGGAAACAGTAATTGATGGATGCTATTTAACAAGTTTACACACGAATACATCCTTCAATCATCTCTTTGAATGATCAACCAGGCAGAGCCAGTGGAGCTGAAACACATGCTAACGTGATGGAATGCTCCCTTAAATGAGTTTTTTTTTTCTTTCATGCAAATGATTTCAGACCAGACATGACTTGTAATTGCGTTTGTGAATGGCAAACATCTTCTTCAAATGAAACTTTATGACAATAGAAAAATAAATTCGCAGCACTGTCACAGGTGGGCAGGGTGTCTCAAATGATTTCTGCTGTTGTCAGTTGTTACATGACCAAGATGACTTGAATTAGAGGGAAGCCAGACACTGGACTGATCAAATGCTTACTTGGATGGACACACACACACACACACACACACACACACACACACACACACACACACACACACACACACACACACACACACACACACACACACACACACACACACACACACACACACACACACAACCAGATGAAGCCTATAAATCCTGTGGCCAGCCAGGTCTGACAAAGACAGGTCAGCGCTTCCTGATGCATCAGAGGGATGCTTGAGATAACACACATCCATCACCAGTAATAACTCAGACGAGCCTGCTGGCCTGCTGCTCAGATGTCTACATGGAAGACTGAATTAAAACAGGCATGGCACAGTTCTTATCTGCTTCTATCCAACAATCTGACCCCCAATAACCCCTTCACTGTGCAATATAGAATTGGCAATCAGACCAGCTGGATGGAAACATAGATATGCATCGATTCTGGAATGAAAACCCCGTACGAAGAGCCAGAGACACAGGAAAACCAGGAAGGGAGGGAGAATATTGAGTTTATTTATAGAGGCCTGTGCACAGCACACCACCCAAAAGAGAGAGGTGCCACTAAATGCAATCACAGAGAAAGGAAAGGTCTGGGGAGAGAAGTCGGTTTCTCAAAATAGCTCAATAAAAGCTTGTACAGCAAGATTCACTGGCACAGACACCGGCAGAGACCAAAAATAAGACTGCCCTGCCTAACCTCTAGACAACGCATAATCCTGTCAGGAGCTAAGGCAACAAGAAAGCAAATTGACGTTGATCTCGTGGCACTGCGGAGTTGTGTAAGACACAAAGACTTGAAAAAGGTGTGCCTGAATAGAAAGCAAGTTGCATAAGGGGTGTGCAGTATTTCCAGGTAGAAGGAGGGACGTGAGCAACCTGGTGCTGTGCAAAAGCTTTGTTAGAGGTAGAGGGGAAAGGATTACAGCACTTGTGCTGAGCTGCCTGCGTCAAAGGATCAAGCCGGAGGATAATTCAAGTCTGTTCTCACACTCCCTTTCACCTGCCAGTCTTGTTCCCTCAATGACAATTAACAAATGTGTCTTTAGTGCCATTCTTCCTAGGGAATGAATAAACACACGCTAGTATTACATGCTCTGGAAATGGAGACCATTCATGTGCTGAACAAGCAGCTGATAATAACTTCAATTCACACCACCAACAATAGAGATCAATCACATTTTTGAATAAACCCCACTACCTACTGGTCCGGTACCCCGTCAGATGATTAAGGGTTTATTCAACTCGATTACCTTCACATAAAGCAACAGAGCACAATGCAGGTCTCCTCATCAGAAGAGAATGACTCTTTGTAAGATCTGGAGTGAACAAGCTAATTAACCTGGTTTCTCCAGGATCAGCCCCATGAGACTGAGACAGGGTGTGTGTATTTTGTGTTCCTTTTTCTTGCATGTGTGTGTGTGGATTCTTTTGTGCATGTATCTTTGTGTGTGTGCATGTGTGATTTTTTTTTGTATCCCCACACTCCAGGGAGTTGAGGGTGAAATGGGCAAGACGTGATACTGCTTCTCTTCTCACACTTCATTAACACATCGCCGTGGTACACATCTGACTATAGACACAACACGAGGCAAAAATGGAGCAGAGGAAGAGGGGATAGAGGAACCAGCATTCATCCCCTGCAGGCCCTAAGCTGAATACCAAGAAGAGTGATTTCAAATTCTTGTTATTTGGTATTCTTTTAGAAATTGAAAATAGAGAGCAGGGGGGATGGTAGGAAAGCGAGGATGCGCAGTATTATAATCCCCCACCAAAAACAAAAGCTGACACTCACGCTCGATCTGTCTGCCTGCGATGCTTTGGTGAAATCCCTTTCATCTTCCTGTTTCCATCAAAGATTAGATGGCTGCTGTACAGACTAAAACCTTACATTTATTAGTGACCTTATCACCAGCACATGTAGCATTCTGAGTGGCGCTGCTTCCTCGACAGGACACGGGAATTAGCTATCAAAACTTACAAATATATCCCATTATAAAATCCCAGAAAGGTCAAGAACTGCTTAGCCTTGAGGCTAGCTGCACCCCAAATGACTCACACACAGTACGTCTATCCCAGTGCTAACTCATCTACTGACCAGGAAGCCATATCACAGTAGAAAAATAGGACATTTTTGTCATCGTCCTACAGTAGCAACACCACGGGTATTCTTTAATAAATTCTCATTAAACTTTCATGGTGCTTCAGACTTAATAAGAAGCTAATCAGGGGATGAAAGCAGCTGCTGAATAAGGAGTGCGACTCGCCCCAACTTCACAGCTTGCCATTAAGCCTCCGCTACCCCCCGCACCATCTCCATACATGTACATGCACAGTCTTTCTTGCACTATGTGGCGAGGCGGGGCGAGGCGTTTTGAGTGCTTCATAGTTAATAATGGATGGGACCTGAGGGTATGGTGGGCTAAGTCTTTTTATGCCGGGGTCCTAAAGTGTGGCCCCAGGCCGTTTGCCTTGGCACAGCCGACAGAGCTCTGGCTCTGTTCTCAGCAGCAGCGGCGACAGCAATAAAGGCTGTGAGCCCTCTGTAGTGGGACTGCATCAGTATTCAGTGGGGCTAGAGAGGTCACATCACACACAAGCTTGTATCAGACAGATGTATAACAGCAAAGCAAAGAGCAAGAGGTAGAATGTGAAGAAGAGGGGGGGCAGGGGAGAGAAAGAGGAAGGGATTACATATCCGACCAGTTGTTCTTTAAGTCATTGTTCCACTAACAAAATTGTAAAGGACCAGAAATCAATACTAAAGCAGGCGTTATGTTAGGTCCTGCCTCACAGCCAAAAAGCTATTTGCATTTTTAAACCCAATGTGGTGCTATTTCATCCATTATCACAACATCCAAGGAGGAGGTGGCTGAAAATGAACTGTTGTAGGAGCACCACAGTCCACTGACTCAACACGCGTATACACAGCCACGGTGAGAAATCATCCATTCTGTCACCATTAGCAACGTGTCATCTGCAGGCGGTTGCCGAATGCAAATCAGAGTGTAATACAATTTTCTCCCCTCTAGATAATAATGATGACTCTGGAAACTTCACTTTAAAATTGAGCAGACTTTGAAATTTCATGCCTGACTACGAATGACTACAGCGTGTTCAACAGAGTCAGTGTAACCACCCACAGACCCACCAAGCACTGAGGGGTGGGATTGGTGCAAGACAAAGGTCAGCTTGAGTGACATCATTAGAGTATCCTGCTTTTGTGGACAAGGATTGCCTGAGAGGAAACCCAACCAACTCACTGCTGCTCATCAGAACCATTGTGTGTGTGTGTGTGTGTGTGTGTGTGTGTGTGTGTGTGAGAGAGAGAGAGAGAGAGAGAGAGAGAGAAAGTGTGTGTGTGAGTGTGTGTGTGTGTGTGAGAGAGAGATAACGTGTGTGTGAGAGTGAGAGAGAGAAAGAGAAAGTGTGTGTGTGCGTGTGTGTGGTCTGCACATACTGGGTCTGATAAAAAATGTGCAGTTTGGGGAATTCATAGAGATGGGCAGAAGACTGACTTTATAGCACTTAAGGGTGACAAGGATTTAGAGGTTGAAAGGAGACACACACACACACACACACACACACACACACACACACACACACACACAGTAATTCATGATATATGAAGTGTGATGATCAGTCATAAATTACAGCAATAAAACATAACAAAAGCAGACATCTGAAAAGCACAGATGGGCTTCAGACTGGATGGTCCTTTGCTTTGGGAGGACATATTTGACAGTCCTCGTGCTGAATGAATGAGATGGTAGATGGAAGAGTGGGAGAGACAGAGAAGGAGCGACAGAGAGATGAAGATTCCCTGCCGTTTTTAAATCTCAGCGCACACATCAAACAAAGATATTCATCGCACCCTCTCGCGCACTCGCTGCGAACCGGTGGCAGTGAGTTTAGTTGTGAAAGAGAATCATCTAAGCCCTAGGCAAATAATGGTGCTCTCCATTTGAATGAAGAAAAGGAAGGAAAAGGGACGAGGGGAAACGGCACAAAAGCGTGCAAGAATGAGAACATACGTATGTCTTTTGAGCCCTGACTTTGTTTCTCCTCCAGCCTGCAATGGCATCTGTAACCTGAGCCCCACAGAAGCTCTGTGGTGGCTCTGACCCACCCTGCAGCCACTCATAACCTCCAACAACATCCATCCTGTTCAATTGTGTAGAGTGTGTCCATAAATATCTTATCCCATGTGGAGCTCCATAATATTTGAAATTACATTCCTCTTTTCACTGATTTTGTTCCTCACCCAATCTTATGGTAAGTGGGTGGCAAAATGTGTCTGGTGTGAAAAAAACTAAAGGATTTCCCAGTTCTGCAGTAACTATTTATACAATTGGCAAGCCTTCCACTGAAACACTGCATCAAACTGAACAATAAAAACCACTCAACAGAATAGGACAATTAAGCTGAAGATGGGAGATGGCCACTTATTAAGGAATTGAAAATTGAGCTTAATCTGTGGTTAAAAATATAAAGTTATTCATATGTGGCCCTTGGCATTTACAACAAATACAGTACAGAAGGGCATTTAGCCTCTATGAAGTTTGATTGTACTGCAATAATTTTAAAACAAAAAGCCATCAGACCTCAATGTTTTTGTAATCTCAATGCTATCAGTGCAGCAGATAATGTCTATGAGCAATCTGCATAATTGCATAATGAGATCAACCACCATTTTCACCTATAAATCAGTGTTTTATGTTCATTAGCGATCCAAGGAGCTCATAGAGAAAAGCTGGAGCTAATTGGCAGAACATAAGGGAAGTATTAAACATCACTTTTAACAGGTTGGAACTCAAAAGGCTGATGTCTGTGGTCAATGAGGAGAAACACATGCATGGAACAGAGCAACATTTGTAGCTGCAGGGTGGGAAAAAAAGGTTATGTGCATTGCATACAGTGAAAACGTGTGTCTGTGGATGCATGTGTGCTAGAGAGAGAGAGATGGATCCATATTTCATTGTGTTGTCTCCTTGAATTAGGGCACCTTGCCTGCTCCTTTTTTTTTTCAACAAGTGCACACAGAAGGAAAAAAAATACATTTTTTCCCACTACTTCACACATTCTCTTTAAACTCAGAAACTAGGGAATAAAACATTCTGTACTGGTGCCTCTACAAGGAACAATCCAAACAGATTAAAAAAACCCTGATTACTCTGATCAAGATGCTTATTATAGCGCTAACCGGTGATGGGAAACCACCCCATCCTGCCCAGTTATTACATTCTCACTGGATCTTCACCACAAATGACCAGAATGTTCCCGTAATAACCCCAGCTTATTCTGTGACTAAGGTGATTAAACGAGCTTTAAGTGATCCCACCTTTATGCATTTAATAGTCCCCGCACAGCATCATTATATAGCCTAACATGAGGATATTTATTTTTATCATCTATTTATGCCATCTTATGTGTAACCTGCTGTCATTTACGGGCTACTTAATAATTAGATTGACCAATTTCTTGCTGTGATATTAGCATCCCTTTAGCTACAGCCGCAGGTTATTTACTGTCAAACACCTTTAAACTGTGTTTCTTTTCAACATCAAAATACCTTCGGTTGCATAGTTGTGGTCGCGAAGGAAGCTGTTGTTGATTTTCCGGGTGTCACTCTCCTCCTCCATTGAAAAATCGGCTGATTCGAAATCCTGAAAGCGGCAGACCTGCTCCCATCCTGCCCGGTACCGTCAGCAGGCGGGCTGTGGGACCAGCGGGGGGCCTGTCATGGCTCCAGATCTCCGGTGTAATCAACACAATCGCGATCAAATACCTGTGATGACGACGGTGCACGGGGCAGGTCCTGTCCACACCTCGGGTGGCATCCAACAGACCGACCGTCCGCAACGCAGTGACAGTGTCGACTCCAACAGTGGATTTAATAGCCTAATTATTGCAGCGCGTCATAGGTGCGTCTGCCTCAGGGAACTCTTCAAACGCGTATCTCCCAAAAATGTCAGCACGGAAAACCTGCAGCTTAGAGCTGATGATGATTTCAATAAACGTGTTCTTGAAGGTTGAACCTGAAGTAGCAGCAGCAGCATGGGCGCACTCCGTAAATCTGTTCTGGAGGACTGGAGTTTAGGCAGGCGAGATTTTCCCCTCCCAGTGCCAGCGGGGCGGGCGGGATTATGCGTCAACAAGCTTGCTCCGATCACCTCCGCATTTCCATGTCATAGCCTACAGCGATGCATCTCCACTTTTTCTGGATCCAGATTCTGCATGGTCTCCTCGCTCTTTCTCATTCATTCATTGATCGAAACGGCCCGGCGCCTGCGATCCCTGCAGCTCAGCTGACTCACTGTGCCGGATAGCGCAGAGCTTCACTGTAGCTGCCCACTCTGCTGCTGCGCTTCAGCAGGGGCCCCTCCCTGCTGCTTGACGGCTGGCTCTTTAAAAACCTACAAGCAGCAAACGTGACGCTCAGTTGAACCACCAGGACTAGTAAAGACTTCAAAATCTGTTCACAGATTTTTGAACCACCGAGGTTTGCGTGTGTGTGGGTGTAAAGTCACTGGTAGCAGGTTGCTCTTAAACTACCATTCCTCCATTCTGCTTCAGAGGCATCTATGCACTGCAGTGGCTTGTGTTACTTTTCTTCTAATTAAGACCCTAAAAACAGCTATTCAAGCCACAACACTGAGGTTTGGATGGATGTGTTATGAGGTGCATGACATGTCACATTTCTGTCCGAACACATGACAGAGGATTCAGAAATTAAAGGCAGAGAGGGGTCACAAAGCAGAAAGACCGAGACAGAGAGAAGGAAAGGTGAACTTAAACTAGAGAACAGAGGTGACTAGAAAGAATAAGAAAAAATAACCAGAGGCTGATTAATTAGATTAGTAAGGTCACCATCTGCGGCTCTTTCGGGAAAGATCTGATTTCACTGCTGAGTTTAATGACGACGCACAAAACGAAGCTTCTTCTGGTCAAATCATAATCTTTAATGAGTGTGTGTGTGTGCAGCATCAGAGTGCAATGCATCTCAGCTCTATCTACTCACTTTACGCTAAATCTCTTTGGTACCACAAAGGGACTGGGTATCTCCCCTGCACAAGCCTCAGCGCACATAGCATCAGCAGAGATTGTGGAGCCCCCTCTACTAAATGCATTAGCTCTCTAATCCACAGGACCATTTGCACATCCAATCCTCTTCTCCTCTACTAATGGGGATCTGGCTGTGAGGGAGGCATGCTGCACATAGCAAAAAAGACAGGGGCCTCCTACACATGCTGTTTTACACCCCATCAACCTCCAAACTCCATCTCCATCAGAATACATTACGGGGCATTATCCATGCAGGGGGATAATGAAGGCTGCTGGAGCATCCGTGAGGACTCGTGGTTCACGTTTCCATATTTACAGTCCTCCACACCTTTAATGAAATCAGCAGAGAAATGCTGCCATCCTTGACCCTCTTAGATTTAACTGAGTGGTCAATAGCATTTCCCACCTCTATCAATATTTAAACAGGATATACGGGGACAAAAGAAACACAAAGCCCTCCTCTTCAACAAAGACTTTGGCTAAGTCACAGCTGAGCAGGCCGAATAAACTGAAATGGAATCGGCGAGACAAAAGGGTTTTATAGAATGAAGCCACATGGATGAGCGGTTCAGTTTTGTCAGATTTTGTTGGGAGTTGAGGGGGGAAAATTATGAGGCAGAAACATGGTTAAAGCACAGATATTTGACTGTATAATGAAGGAATAAGTGGAGACTGCTGCTTGGAGCCAGAGCCTGGGATCAATGCTACAACATCCATACAATATCCTCTCTTCCTGCCTTGGTCCCATTCGCTGTGCATACAAGTCCTTACCTGCATTCCATTCCCCTCCAGCACTTCATAATGTGACTAAGAAAGTAATTACAGGTTGATACACTCATATTCTCAAAGCCTTCACTCAAAAGGCCCCAAGTTTCTTCACCCCGCGGCTCAATTGATGCTGTCCTCCTCCTCAGAACACCAAGCTACTTGTTCTCCTCCGCTACCTCAGCTCTCTCGCTCATTACACCCCATCTCCCACTCCACTGGGTAAGACACTAGTGACTGAGCGTCTACAGCCCAGCTGCTGCGTGTCAGACTTGTAGGAAATGCTCTGGGGGGCGGCCAGAATTGGCGAGCGTGTCCTCAATTCTCCTCGATCGTGTGGACAAAGTGGGTTAAATTAGACTCCAGCAGCACCAAACATAGGGACACAATCACGTGGCAATGATATTTTAGTCATGGCCAATTGCTTTCCTTGATGTGTTGTAATTGCTTGACCCGGGGATTCCGGTGAAGGGCTACAGGAGGCAAAGACGCTGTCTGCATACCAAAAAAACGCATGCATACGCTTTTACATATAGATACTTGAGAACACCGCAGCTGTTCGGCACAGTTCCCTATACTTCTACACCTTCATTGCAATTACCTCATATCTCAGAACTTCAGTCAATAGTGTATTGATCGGTGGATAATGTCAGGTTTAAATAGGCGAAGATATTGACTATTGTCATCAGTTAATCCAATAAATAGGAGGTTGTGGTAAATAAATCCCAAAGCATATACGCAAGGTAACCATAGTTTGGGCTGAAAATGCAATAATTTATTTTACACCAGTTATCTTGATTGTAAATTGGTCATGTCAAATCTTAGACACAATGCTACTAGAATAGCTTTATTTGTTATTGTACGGCTATATAACAAAATCTCGATCATCTCTCTGAGAGATTTGTTAAGTCCTTGATCCACCTGCATGTGTCATCACCGATAGCTAGATTTAGCAGTTTGGTCATGATTATATCAAACGCAGAGCTGAGGTCTACAAACAACAATCCTGCATATGTCCCCGGGTGTTGAAGGTGAGTCAGTGCAGCATGGAGACGGCGTTTATAAGAACCGCTGTTGACCTGTTGGTCCAGTGTGGCTGGAAGTGAAGTAATCTAGTGATGCTTTTTAGCATGTTCACTATTTATTTCAATGTACTGACATGCTATCGTTCTTCAACTACCAGTATACACGAGACTGGAATGTTTTGCAGGGTTTGTGATTCATAAATCAAATTTCCTATAAACATGACATTTTCAATTGATGGTGCAAAAGGAAGAGGTAACTAAAGTTATTACAATTATTCCAGAGGGGAAAAACAACATCTGTGCCACATTTCATGGAATATCATTGAGTAGCTGTTGGAGGCGTTTCAACAGAGAACCTCGTGGTTTCACAGAGGGAAATGTCAAGAGATGATCAGTCATAGGGACACGCCATTTGGAAACATAAATGAAGACGCAAAAAACTGTGCCCCGGGCCATCGAGCTGGTTTATCATATATTTCATCAGATGTCAAAACTCTGATGTGCTGGCAGAGTAAGACTAAAAGTCAGCTTTTTTTCCACACAAGTAATTTCTATCATTCATTTTATGTTCATGTTCATCACAGCTTGACTGAAACATGCCCATGTCAGAAGGCAGAACACAAATGTTATAGTCTTACCTGTTCATTTAACTGGATGCAACATGACCAGGGCACTCATTCAAATATGAAGAAACATGTTCACGTGACATTTGATTAATGATGAACGGAGCATTAAGATTGAGCTGCTGAGCAATAATAATATCTATAAAAGATATAAAAAGTGGTGGACTGACCGACTGAGGCTGCCTAAAACTGCTCGCTGCTGCAGCTTCAAATCCAATATTGCCATAATTGCTAATTGATTTACAGCACTACCCACAATGCTTTAATACATTCAGATATTTAAAATGAATAGCTGCCGTCCCTTGAACAGCACAACAAAATCTGTGATGGAAAGCAAATCTAAACTGCCTGAAGTCATACAATCATGCAAATTGAAAACTATGGATTATTTTACTCAGGAAAGCTGTGGTTACAGAATTAAGATTTAACCCTAGGCAATGTTTGACCTACTTTGTTTCAAGATTTATTGTAGAATTATGAAGCAGGTATTCTCACAAAACAGCTGTTCCTAAAAACTGCCATCATTTGACCAGGATGCTTTAACTGAACATAAGAAAGGACTGTATTATTATATTATAATAGTCCAGAGGTTTGAAAGCACAAAATGCAAAATAAAACAAAATACATTAAAAACACTAAAAAAGGCCATTTTCTTCCTCTTTAAGGTAGAAAGGTAAAGCTGTAATTCAAAACATATACAGTAAAGCCTATTTAGTAGTTGAGCTGATTTCGTATGACATGCCTCAGTGGGACAAGCTGTATCAGAGCACAACATGCTGAGCTACACAGTTGTTATGGTCATAATTTTTAATGTCTGTTCACCGGTTTTAGATTTTTTCTGTGTTACCCAACAAATCAGGATGATAATCATTCAATGGCATTAAATTCCCTCTCCAAACATTCATTGCCTGCCATTAGCCATGCAACCCACCCTGGCATTAAGAGCAGCTAAACACACGGGGGTAATAGGATTGGCCTGGCAGTCCATCTGTCAGGGGACTGAGTAGCAGCAAACCCCAAGGAACAAGTACCTGGCCTGGATACGCTCTCTCATTCTGCCCTTTCTTTGCGGTCTACTACGGAAATATTTATACGGTTTTTAAATGTAACCTCTGTGAAACTAAAACACTGCCATTCAAGCACATAAATGCCAGAAAGAAAAGGTAAAAAGCTGGAAAATACAGTCTCTAGTGGGAGTTTATAACCTCCTGGCTTTAAGTAATATAAAATGCTGCTACTCTTCTGTTAATAGACTACAGATGGAGATACATGTAGTCGGCAAATGAATTGAGTCAGGGTGGGGGAGGGATAACAGAGGAGAACTCAGGGCCTGGAAGAAGGAAGGGGAGAAAGATAAAAAGATGGATGTATAGTTTTGGTTGAGGGCATTAAATCAAGCCTAGAGGCTGTCCCTAAATCAGTAGGCTTTACTCTTGGTGTCATTCCAATTACATCAGGATGAGACTAATGCTCCATTGCTCTGAGACTTCAGACCAGCAGGACTGGATTTTCTGTTTCCCCCTGACTCTCTAGTCCCCTCCCCCAACCTCCCCCCCTTTAGCTCTCTATCTCTCCCTCCTTCGCTCTCTCTCTGCCTCCCTTGATAATAAATTAATTGAAAAGAATGCATGTACAATGATTAGCGCAGGACGTAGCATTTTGGTTGAACATTAATCAAGCGAAATGATTGTGTTTGCATGTACACACCTCAAGAACAGAGGCATGGATGCATGACCCACATTGGCATCTATATAAAGCAGGTACCCTAATCACAAAACACACACATATACACACTTATAATAGCCTTTGTTGTGTTAAAATGTTACGAGCAATAAAGCAACATACAAATTGGCCGACAGGTGAAGAATCCTACAACGCTGCTACACATTTTGATTTGTTTTCTGACTACACAGTCTAGTCTTGCTGAGAGGAAATGGTGCCACTTAACAGAAAATCATTGCATTGCGCTGCTACGGTTGCTAGGTAACTGCAATTGAACTGGCATTGCAATGCAACACAACAGCTGTCCACATAATTGGACAATTAAGATCTTAAAATGTCATTATTTTGGTTATATTCATCTCTATAAAGGCTCAAGCACGTCCCAACACATTTTGTACTAGTTGGGTTAATGGGAAGAACACAGAGGGCTCATGTTCGGAGGAAAGCTGGCTTTCATTAGTGAAAATGATCAGCGCTTTATTGGGAGAAAACAGCAAAAACAAAGTCTGTCTGTGCGGCCCTGAAAGACTGGACAAACACAGTGTGTTGTCAAGTATGCTATATTTAACCTACAGGACTTTCCTCTATGTGTGGACGCATGAAAGACCGACTGGTAGAAAGTAGGTTAAGCAGGTTAGTGAGTGCCTACAAAGCCACCTACCCATACACAAGTAGGGATCAATGCGCAGCTTATGTTCAGAACCGTGGACAGCTCTGCACTGTGCTGAAGCTAGCAGAAAGTGAAAAAGGCCTAAAGGGGAAATACAATTTCTATAAAATGTTTCTCAGATGTCGTATAGCTCGGCTTTCATTTGAACAAATCAGAGAGAAAAGCTAGTGGAGTTAGTTCAGGAGCTGCTTCTAATATGAATTAACTAGTCAGTATAATAAAAAATGACTATCACGAGTTTTCACAGCCTTTTGTGTCTTCAAATATTTTCTCTGTATCAAACTAACAATCAAAAACTAAGAATAACAAAACAAAGAAACTCTTTTCTGTAAATGGAATTCTTTTCCAGCTTTCACACAATTATACGGTGTTGTAATGTACATGCCTACTGTGTGTGCTGTAGTACCATGCTGAAGCACTGTTATGTGCCAGCACTCCTGTTACTAACAAGAAAAGCAGCAGTGTGGAAATAGCCTGACCCCACATCTGAACATTCTTTTCTTCTTCTTTTTTTTGCTACAGCTTGCCAGAGAGGGTTCCCTGCAGCCATTCAGTCATGTTTCAACCAGCCCCATGTGACAACAGAACATGTTCTCTGTGCACCTCGGTTCAAGACTCCCCCACCCACACACACACAGACTCAAGCTCTCACACGCAAATGCACATTGCTTTATTACAATAGTCCACACACACGCACTCCGTCAACAACAAAGACAAACACATGCAAGCATGTCACACTTAGAGGCTGTAATCTCCAGGAAAATCCCATTTGGCAGAGCAGCTGCCAGCGTGGATCACAGATAGACTGTAGTTGTGGTGCCCACAGGGTAGCAAGCTGTCCATCCACACTTTTCTATCAAGTAGAGTCGCCAACCACCCACCCACCCACCCCCGAAACCGACACGCACACCTAAAGATGAGCTTAAGATGGGATCAGGCCCTACCACTGTGATGGTAAATTCTTGCCATTTGCCACTCTAATAGGTAGGTGTCAATAAGCTCAAACAGCCTTTTTCTCATTTAAACAGGGCTTTGCTTTGTTATTTAATTTATTGATTTGTTATGAGTGGGATCTATGTTGCAACGTAGCTGCAGGGATTTGCCATTTTTGATGTAGCATGATGTGAGGAGACTTTCTGGCAAAAGTGGTCCGTCCATCTGTCTGCTTATCGTGCTGGCTGGCTGTCAAAAACACTTTCTCTGTTGATGTGAAATGAGACTTGGATAATAAAATAAAATATTAAAATCATTCTAAATCTTTCATATGCATTACAGATCTAATAAAAAACAACAACAAACTATATCCACCCATCACAGCATCCACAAATGTATACAAAATAAGATTAAACATACAATGACAGCATGTCATGTGCTCGAGGCTCCAGTATTAAAGGAGATAATCTTATAGCACCACCAACTGGTAAAAAAATAATATTACATGCTTGAACCTAGGCAACGATTTAAGATTGATTTAGCTTATTTTAACTCCGGCCATGATCCCTAAAAGCTGTTTGTCAGCCTGTACAGTTTACAGTACCACAGTTATGCATCTGTGTAATTTGGGTTTGTTTACTATTACATTCACATATTTATTGATTTTTTTGGACATAAGTGTGCCTACATTGTTAAAGATAAATGAGGCTGGGTCCTGTCTTTGTTAAGACCAGAAAAGCAGGATGTGCATGTGCATTGTTGAGCAGGGATGCACCCATCTTATTCGCCCTTTTGTATTCACTATTCATTTACTAAAGTGTCTCCATGTGATGCTAAGCTTAGAGAAGGTCATTCACTGGAAGAGACCTATTGACTGGTTGAAAGTCGTGGCACATTGATTGTATGTGTGTGTGTGTGGGAGGGGGGGGGGTGAATTTGTGTTCAACATTCAAAGATGTAATTACTTTATTTATTTGACACTTGTCTATCTGGTGCAAAAAGGCATAAATAATAATCAAAACAATACAAAAAACCATCTTGCTATTGATTTTGTAACCAGCTGGCAGGCAAATGCATTTTTTCAAACACTAAATTTTATAGTGCATCCCTTGTTTTGAATATATTTTGTAGAATAAATTAGTCAAAGATAACAAAAAGCAGACCTTAACCATATTAGAATTCAGAGAAATATACCAATATTAGCACGAAAAAGAAAAATGTCATAAACATATAATGTAATGGATGTCATTTTAACAAGTACTTTTGTGAATGTTCCAGTATAATGGGTCATAACACAGTTCAGACATTGAAGCGGGCATTAACAGTTATTTATAAATGATTAAACAAACAGGTGTCCTTTTTATTGTTCTACTGTGAATGAACCAAATTAATTAAACACACACACAAATAAAATATATTAACAGTCAAATATAGTAAGCCAAATTAAGATAAAAGTGAAATTCACCGTTGACTCTTTCAATATATAACTTGTCATCAATTCATAATTCTCTGAAAAATGTGTTTATTATTTCCAGCACACTGATTCTTGAGTTATTTCCTAAGAACTTGCTTTGTGAGGTTAAAACTGAAATCTAATCATTTTATCCTTGAATCCCAAGAAAGTTTGTGGATTTTTTTTAATAGATTCATGACGATTTGAGATGCAATTGTTGCCAGGACAGCAGACGTTAATAGTAGTTTTCTCTGATAAAATATAGATTGCATATAAAAGATGGCTGTAGCCATTAATGAATCTCTCTTTGGTTTGTGAGGCTGTGTTATAAAGCCTCAAGATATGATGAGCAAGTGAGTATTATACTTTAATGTATAATATTGTAAAGGAAACAAAACAGGAAACAAAACATCAATCAAAAAATTGCTCTCTTTTTTATTCGGGCTACTGAAATTTATTTTGGGCTACCAAAAACTGAAGAGTCCCTGCCCGAAGGCCTACCAGGGATTTTGAAATTTTGCGAGCCCTGAGATATATATATATTTTTTCTTACTTTTTTCTTTCAGCAACATTAAATTTAAAAACTGTACTTTTGAGTTAAAATATATATTTATAATTTTAATAAATGACAAATTAAAAAGGCATGAACATTTTTTTTGTATCGAAAAAATATCGAACCGTGACACCAAAGTATCGAACCGAACCGTGAATTTTGTGTATCGTTGCACCCCTCATATCTATCTATCTATAGATATAGATATATATACTTTGATCAGGCGTATCAGCATTTTAACTTCTCATTCTTTGTTCCACATTGAGAAAATGTCCCATAATTTTTATGGACTCAACCCTAGGGACAGGAACTTTTCTAAAGTCTACTTGCTTCCAAGGCCACCCTCAAAAAGTCACCAGGTACACTGATTTGGCCACAATTTGATGGACCAGCCACAACAAACACTGGGAATTTGCTTAGGACTTGAAGCTGGTGGAAGGTGACTGTGTTATTTTTCAATTTCACAAATGGAGAATACACAATGTGGACTCACTTTCAGCTTTAGTGTCTCAGACAAACACACTCTTTGCTTCAGATTTAGTTTTAGTTTGTTGGGATCTGGTCACCCTACTGCCATGTGATATGAATTATACATAAATTAAATGTGTGTGTGTGTGTGTGTGTGTGTGTGTGTGTGTGTGTGTGTGTGTGTGTGTGTGTGTGTGTGTATAAGATGTGGGTCACATGTCAGTAGGAACAGTTATCATATACTGTATCATCATGTACAAAGAATTAAAAGAAGTACATGTGAGTATAAGATTACACATTTTTCATGGTCATGCCAGGTTCGTGCATGTATGCATGTGTACTGCTCTCCCTGCATGTGATGTGACAGCATCAATATGGAATCCATAATTTGCTCACCCCTGGCCTCAGAAACAAAGCATAGCTAATTACTCTGGTGACACAGAGGGCACAAGCTGCCAGCTGAGGGCCTGGAGGAGAGCTTTGAGCTGAACTAGCTGCGAGAGGTTGACGTGTGGAAGCGGCCCTGTGATCTGTGATTTCTGAGTGTTCACCACAGATGTTAGAGGCCATACACTTGGCTGCACAAGTATGCAGATAAACACATTCATACGGATTTTTAAGGGCAGTGGCGCTAAGAGGACCTCCATCTCCTCTGACAGACGAGTGAGTGAAACCGCCGAGAGAATGTGAAACGAGGCGGGGAGTCGGGCTGGGAGTTTTGCCTTACAGACATGCTTCAGTAATCACACAGCAAGGAGGCAGACAGATAGGATGTTTCTTTGTGAAACAGCCATTTCCTCCATGCGGAGGTTCTTCCTGGCAAATCTAGCTCCTGGAACCTGACCCTGCTGCTTACAGTGAAAACCAGTACGCTCAGACAATCACATGTTACATGTTCAAACTGTTGCTTTTCCACTCAAGTGCTATGTTAATGTAAAATAGCAGCAATCAGACACACTGAAATATGTCACACACATCTGCGGGGCACACGTACTAATCTCACAGCTAATGGCTTAAGTTTGAGGTAAACAGTAAACAGCCCTGTGCGCCAGGACAGCTTGGTCTAGCGGCACACTGTCAATACTAATGACATCAGGACACAAAGTATCACTATGGAAACCTGGAGGCCCTGGGTCTGTCCCACACCCCTGTGTACTACCGGAAGGCTGCAAGAAAAAGAAGCCCAACTGGGGAAATAAAATGAAAGCGAAGGTAAGGAAAATCAAAGACAGAGAGTGCTAAAGGATGGAAGCTAGTGAATGAGATTCAGTAAAATGAAGACGGGTGAAATCAAGGGTGAGCCAATTGCCTGAAAGAAGGAAAGAGAAAGAGGGGGAACGGGTGAGTTGTGGGGTTTGGAGGCAATGGTTGGTTGAAGCTGGTTTGGAGCCAGAGGCGAGTGCTTGGTATGAAAACAGGCAGAGCAGTGTGCGGCAGCCAAGCCTGAGATTTAACTCTGCCGGAAGAGAGCTCCTTCCCCCCACCAAAAAAAAAAAAAAAAAAAATCTGCACTCTCATCTTCTACCCCTCCTCCTGCATGCATCACCCTATCCATCACACACTCCATTCCACAGCCCGACCGCCTCTCCTTTTACTCAGCCACACTTTCAAACAGACCAGATGGGCTCAGTACACCCCACTGTCTGCTGCCATCGACATCACTGTAATGCTACCGGCCTCCTGAGCTGTTTTACTTCCAAGTACAGTTTTGCTAAAGTGACTGCTGCAAAACCAGCTTGGCACTGGATCACTGTGAGCAGGTCTAACAGTATGAATTAATGTGTGGCTCATTAAGGGGAAAAAAAGCAATACCTCTCATGTTAGATCAGTCAGAGCATGTTGGGTCTTGGCCTTCAAAAATATTTACTATCAAGCGTAAAATTGGCTGCTGGAGGGAAACTTAATTTAGCCTCAGTATTGTGCTTTGTCACCTGCCGGGCCGCCAAACACCTTTTGTGCTACGTGGGTCACAGAGGCATTTGGTCAGAACAATGTGAACTAATCACAGGAAGCCACGGTTAAGAAGGAAACGAACATCGTAACAGAGTGGGTACAAACCCACTGTAGTCTGAGTTAAAGTCAGACTACAGGTGCTGGAAGATTAATAACTGCCTGTTTGTCTTTAATTCTCTTGCACAATTTTATATGTAAGAAATGCAATGTTTGAGCTTTAAAATGTTTTTGAAAATTTCTTCTTTACAAGCAATTATGTAAATTGGGGTTTAATAATATGGGCTGATTAGACTGAGATTTAATCAGTAATGTGATTTGGGAAATCGCATTGTCTAATTTAATTTGAGTTAAGCTTTTTTCTTTCCTCCTTTTTGGACTCATTGCCTTCTGACTCAAATCAGTTTCTGTTGAGCCTCAGCAGGCTCGAGAGATGGCGCCTAAGCAAATGAGATAACAAGTGCTGAACTGACAGACTGTCATCCAGTCACGTCTGCATAATCCCAGAGTATGGTGCTGGTGTCATGGTGGGATTTAAAATCTGGTTGCAGTGAGACAAAGGTGGTCAACAGAACACTTGGCTAAGAGTTATTTAAAAAGCAGAACTACTGAAAAATATTCATCCAGTTAAAACCTGTTTTAATATGCCTGACATCCTTTACTTTTTAAATTATTTTTAAGCATGTGGATATAGTACATGTGTTGCATTCATTTCATTCTTTTGTAAAATTAGTTTAAATGTTATGTAATAAATATCTAGCACAAATATTTTTGATTTGATATTTTTCTTCTAGAATCAAATCAAAGCATATTCAGAATGTATTCAAAATTTAAGCTGTTATTACCTGGTACTGTAATGTACATAACAAAGTCACAACAAAGAAAAGCGATATTTAGAGTCCTCCTATACAGTGTTGGTCAAGTTACTTGAAAAAAGTAATCAGTAACTAATTACTGATTACTTCCCCAAAAAAGTAATCCCGTTACTTTACTGATTACTTATTTTCAAAAGTAATTACTTACTTAGTTACTTAGTTACTTTTTAAAAACACGATTTACAACCTGAAGAGGTGATAAAGCGATAGATCTTTCAGCCCAATTCTACCTTTTCTACATAATCCATCATACAAAATGTAATCAAATGGAAAAGTCCCTTTTTTAAAACTTGTTTTATTAGTTTTAATCTTTTAACTTTATGCATCAAGCAAAAATTTAATTATATGCAACATTCTCTGACTGGAAGAAATTAGTTTAATATTTAAACCTATTTTCTGCACATTCCAGCACATAAAATTATTGGTTTTTTTGTGTTTACACTCACTCTTTCAAATAGATGCAAGTAAAACACAGCAGAAAATAAATAAAGTCAAAGACTCAGCGGCCCTTTTGCTCTATTTTCACCTGTAAAGCAGGAGCAGGGTAGGCGGAGGTTTACCCTGGTGCAGGTGTGCCGCAGCGGTCAGTGGAAGAATCCGCGAGTTTCTCTGTGAGTTTCCCATTACGTCGTAGCGCTCTCGGTGCTTGCTCGGAAGTTTAGGGGGGTTTTTTGCTGTAAAAAGAAGTTTTCTTCCCACACACGATGGACGCTAATGTTTTTGTCACTTTTTATGGAATCAAACTTAAACTAAGGTCAGTACTTCCACGCTTTAAACGCTGCAAGCTCATACTCGCTCCCGCACTCGATATATTATCCACTGTTGATCTGCACACAGCTGTTTTCACGAATGTTGCACTTGCTTACGTCACTGTCATGAGACATTCTCGCAAAAAAATCACAGTTTTAGTAACGCAGTAACGCACCGTTCCTACGTGAAAGTAATGGTAATCTAATTACCGTTTTTGCAATAGTAATCCCTTACTTTACTCGTTACTTGAAAAAAGTAATCAGATTACAACGCGTTACTGCCCATCTCTGCTCATATATCATCCACCATATACTTATATGTTGTCAGTACAAACAATGGCAGTAAGAAACAGTTTTAATAGCCCTGTATAGCATAAATCATTAGCTTGACTCTGAAGACCTTGGTGGATTTAAGCCAAAGTGTAATGGATTGTTGACATCACTCTACACCTTCAACTTCAAATCTTTTATTACACCCAAGAAACATATAAGCAATCATAAATACTAAATTGCTCACTTTAAGTGTGCGGCAGATAGCTGCTGTTTATCACAAGTCGTCAATATCAGACGTGACTTATAGGTGAACAAAATATAAAAAGACTGAGTTCTGGTTTTCATGTGACATCATGTGTCGGAGAGCTGGATGTTCTGTACTCTGTGTGCGCTTCCATGTGCAGGACTCGGGGGTTGTGGGGTAGCACAGTGAGTGAAAAGAGACCGCAGGGAGAGGTTGACTGGTACTCCGTGTACTGCTGTTGTCTGCTGCTTCATACTGTAACATCTGGTTACATTATTTATCCAGTGCCATGTCTTCAGTGTATAACACCATTCAGATAGGACAGTAAAAGCTTTCACTGCAGTATGGCGCGAGCAGTGATGAAGCATTCCTCCCTCTTCCCTTCTCCCTCACACACACACATGCAACACTATACTCTGTGGTTCTGACAGATAGAAAACATAACAGATGACTCATAAACATCCTGCTATCTAAAGCTGTCTCTGCTCCAGACAATGTTTTGGTTTTGATTCCTGCCTCTTATCGACCCTAATGCTCAGGTTGTTTTGTACAATCAGAAGTGCAATGACTCTGCAACGGTGGATGGCTATTTTCAGAAGGATATAGGAAAAACTATGCTGGGAAACCATAAAACGGGCACCTAAACCAAGATCTAATTGGATCACAGCTATTGCTTCTATGGGTGCGGTTGGGTTTGGGTTTCTACAGGCAGCTGAAAGGAATACCAAGTCATGTCTGCTCCTTAAACTGAATGCTTACTATCCTCACAGCAGATGACATTGTCACCTCTCCTTCACTGTTTTCCTGCAGCTTTTTGGTAGGATTCATGTGAAAACAGCATTATTCTATTTTATTTTCACTATTCCCAAAAAAGAACTATGGTACAGTAACACTACAATTTTCATGCAGTTATATTGTTAGTTTAAATTATTTTCTGTATATTTTCGAAACCTAAATAAAAAGATTTTTAGCCACTTGGGGGCAGCGGAAACTACATGTGAATAAACAGGTATCAATATTAACTCTAGCTTAACTATTCTGGCCTCACCAGCTAGCCTTAACTTTGTATTTTAAGTGCTGCAAACTATGCAGTATCAAGAAAAATAGATACCTGCCCCAGTATACACATATATATGTTATCATCCCCACTGCACTCAGTATACATATGAAAAAAATATCTGTGACTGTATTTACTGTATATAGCAACTATTTTTGTAAACCATTATTTATTTATTTTCCATTTTTTTCTAATATCTAATATTTCTAATAATTCACTTTTTCTCATTGAGCTTTGTGCTGCTGTAACATGTGAATTTATTCATATGGATCCATTGCTGAGACTGGACCGAAAAATAATGTTGTAGGCTATGAAGCCATAAACCTTATAGCTCTTTGTGGTTTTATTATTATAATCCCTCTGATAAGCATCCAGTTATGATCCATTAATACAGATACATTATTTATAGCTACTTTAAGACTATTAACTGTAATAAAATTGGACATTGTTAAAAGTGCCGGTAGTTTGGTTTGCATTTGTGCTACATGTTTCTGTTGCACTCCTAAAGTTCTATTTTTTTCCACATTAGCTCAACCCCTACATCTGAACTGTACAAAAAACCCCACTGAACTACAAGTGCCAGTGTGTACCTCAACCCTTACACAACAAATACAACAACACCCACACAATCGGTACGTCTGCTTAAAGTGAAAAACCTGATTTCTTCCATTTTGGGCTGCATTGTTTCAAATACGCGTGGTCGCTTTGTTTTGTCATCTCTTGTACCATTTGTGCTTCTAATCGGCTGTATATTCTTGTCACAGCCGCAGCACAGTCTCATTAAAGTTTCATCCAAGCTAGTCTATTCTTCCAGTCTAAATTCACAAAGCTTTAAAAGGCTGCAGCGCAAACAAGAGAAGTCTGTGTGTGTCACCTTGGCATGCTGAACACTTGTTATGCCTTCCACTCCGGGAAGTCTAATTTTAATCGTATTGTGTGCGCTTCATAATGGAAATCACCAAAATAGGAATTAAAGACGAGAGCTAGGTATCAAAACTATTTTAATTACACCACAACAGTATCAAACGAATACTTCCTCTATAAGCTTGTTTAGCATACTCAAGACTATATATTGCACTGACTGCCTTATCTTTTTTTTTCCAGGGCCTAATAATAATACAAGATACAGGAGCACTGTCATGCCAAGGGTTTAATGAATTGATTTTTATTGCACCACTGTGAGCATGTTCACAATAACCTGCCTCATTCAACATCTCTTTTATAAAACCACAGAGGCAGATGGGCGGAGAGAAGGCAGAGGAAGCCCATCCTGATGTTCTATATATACCTCAGTCCCAATAGTAGTTGTGTCTCTGCTGCAGCCCGTCAGCTGGAGCACAAGCCCAGCAGTCAAGCTTGCAAAGGAGCCCCTTTGTCTGGCTCCCAACTGGGGCACAGTCGATGCTGTTTAACAAAAATGAAAGGGGGGGGGGTCGTCTCACCGTTAAGTTGCAGGCCAAAGGATGTAACATAATGTTTATTCTACTTCCACATATGACGAAACAGCGATAAAGAAACAGGACAAAGAGACCTGTGTCACTGTGTTTGCTGTAATAATACACTAACCCCTGTGAGGCACAGAGTCTCACTCATACTGTAAATGTGCGCTTCTTTTCTTGTTTTCCTGCAGATTTGCTGCGGAAACTTAGCAGGAAGTGTTTGCTGTAAAGTGAGATTACGGGAAAATCCTGTGTGAGGAGGACACTGATATGTTATGGTGTTTTTGTCTCACTGTGCAAGAGAACGTCATGTTTCTTTCAGTTGTCAGTGGCTCCTGAGATCCTCTGCTTTTTCCAGATAGTGTATTATCTGCCATTTATTTCCGTCTGTTACAAGCACCCAACTTGTCTCGCTTTATTTAATTCAGTATTTAAATAATTCTTGTATACTTCATATTCCTCGCCATTGTCTATCTAGGCTCTCCTTTTGTTGCTCTCTCTTTCCTCTCACATCCATCAGGTTGCAGCAGATGGCTGCCCCTCTTTGAGCCAGGTTCTGCTTGAGGTCTCGTCCTGTTAAAGTTCCCCAATATTCCGAGGTGACTGATTATAGGGAATTTTCCTCTTAAGGTCTTCTCTCAAATTATTGTAAATTCTTTACCTTGCAATATAGAGCAACCCGAGATGGTTGTAGCTCTAAAGTGGCACTAAACAGAACAGAACAGTTTTGTTTTCATGTTACTGTAAACTGCCTGTGGAGCAAGGGCAGGAGCTGTCAAGAACCAGACTAAGATACATATTTCTAAGCTTAGGCCTAGGCTGCCACTCGTTTGACAAACCACCTAATTTATCTCCCATTTAGGACGGGCCAGTCCATCTACTGGTTAAGAACAGTGACAGTGAACCAAAGCAATACAGGTCATAAAACATAAACAGTGCACTGAATGACACTAAAGGGATCCGCATAATTGTTTAGTTACTTGGAGTTGCTCGGCCCCATGTTAAAATACATTTTTATTTAGTACAACTTTAATCTTTACACAGCTGGGAAAAAAGAATGGATGCATGACTACAGCTTTGGTCATTCGTTTGCTAAAACCGAAACAAATCTTCTACTTTGTCATTCTAATCCTTTGCATGCAGCCACACTTCTTTTTACATTTACACCACTAGGCCTATGTCATGAGAGCACCTGCAGGCAACAAGCCAGAAAAGTGTCTTGCTCTAGGGGAGATACAGCATGGGACGTCAGAGGAGCAATCCAGGTGGGAAGAAAACCTTTTCAAGTTTACTTTACTTGTCATTAGGGTACTGTTCAGTCTTTGAAACCTCCTATTAGTTGTCTTCTCTGTTTTAGATAAGCTTTCTAGAATATGTGGAAATAACCCCATTTGATCTTTCCTATCTCAGCTTGGATACTATTTAATTAACGAGTTAAAAAGCGAGCTAATGGACATGCGATACTAACTGCAGGAGTATCCTATCCCTTCAAGGGCTGTCTCCTTTTTGACAAGCTGAAGCAGAACAGTCACACTTGTAAGTGTGTGAATTATGTGAGTTTGGTATGTAGGGTGTTTGTCCCCAACGGCATGCAAGGGCAGGATGATTACGACAAGTGTGTTTTGAGCCGTGAACTGGGTGTCTGTCGACAGAAGTTCCCCTCCGGCAATGCCACGAAAAGCTCTTACAAATAAAAAAACCACGATGTAGCAAAAATACACAAATGCACATGCGTGGCACGAGACACGTGTCAGCTATACCTAATAATCACAGAGACTTGACACAGATCTAATCTTCAAAAGTTTAATTAATTAATTAAAAATCACTTCCCTTTTCAGCTTTTTTCCCCCCTAGCATAATAATGTACCACAGGTTTCCCCTTAGACACTACAGCCAATAGACGAGGAAGCTGATGCAGGACTTGCTCTGCTGATTGATGGCAGTTTGAGATGTGGTGAGATGTCAGTTGGGGGTTGCACTTTTTCTTTTTTTCCTGACTCAAACACAAAGTATCAGCAAAGAGAGACACACATATGCAGTCCCTTCAGAAAACTTGAAGACTTAATCCATCACACCCCTACTGACAGACTCATGAAAAAAGGAGAAAAGTGAACACCAGGGGACAAAAAAAGACAGATAAAAGCCACAGAGAGACCAATGCAAACTTATAAACTTATACAGGGAGGCAGACAAAAGCTTGCAGTGTATCCCTCAGAGACTGGACCCAGGTGAATCCGAATGATGCTGGCACATTGCTCTCTACAATGGCCCAGATAAACAAAGAGAACACACACCGACACACACACCATGGTCAGTGCAGTGCTTATATAATATATTTTCCACTAACATGGTAACTGCACACTCATCTTCCCTGCGGTGAACTCCGCTCAGCTGGAGCGGACATGAAGGAGGACTACAGTGATGCACCACCCAGCTTCCTTCAGACCAGCATGTCTGAATAAGGGGCAATAAATGCCAACAAGGTCAAAACGGGACACGCGAGCAAAAGCTTTTACGCAACGCAAGCGCATGCATAGATTCTAGCACAAAAACATCTACCTTCTCTTACTTTTTAAAACACACCCAAACACATAGTGTGCAGAGGTATTTATCTCTCTTTTTCTTTCTTTTGTTTTTAACACATCATATTTCTAAGGTGATCTGCTGTGTCATCTCACTCTGCTGGCCTCCAGCACATGAGATTCAACATCTCTTACTCCTGCTTTCTCCTTACAACTGTTTCATATTTCTTCACACAGGGAGCAGCACAGGATCGTGTATCATATTACTGAGGCTGAACAAGGCAGCCGTGGGTTTTTTCTTCTTCTTCTTGATCTATCACTTCCTCTATTATACCACTCTCTCATGTCAGGCGGAGGGATGGAGACTCAGAAAGTGAGTAAACAAGCTTGGAGTGAAGGCAGTGAAAAACATTTTGTATGTTGGCCGCACCTCTTAACATCGGGGAGCTCAAACTGGGTTGTATTTGCGATCGAATGCAGTAATGATAAACATTTCTATCATATTTACGCCATGTGATCATGGTGAGAAACTAGGCTACAGGACAAGCAGGTCAATTTATATTTTACAAGATAAATATAACAAATTTATTAAAATCCACATATGTACACTCTGAGTATAAAAGAAATGTTTTCCAAACTCATTTGTTAAAAACCTTTTTTGTAAGTTATTTTGTTGTGATTCACATTTTGTGCAATGCATTGCTCCTGATCTCATTAATAGCCTGCATCCAGTATTAGATAAACACACTTTAAACCTTGGACCTTGGATTTTATACAGATTCAACATTAGTGTGGCCGATATAAATAAGATGAAGTTTATTGACGTCAGATACTGATCTGATGTGTTGTGTCACTTTTGTGCTGATTAAATGTTCAAAAGCTGTGTGATGGAGATCTAAATGACTTTGAAACAGGTATATGTTCAAAATGCACTCAGATTTACTTCCACTGCACAATCAGAGCTAACAAAAAACAAAATAAACTGGCACTGGCTATGAGGCAAACTGTTAGCCATAATTTCACATCTGATGCCGCTTTAAGTGCTGTAATTAATGTTTGATATTCATACTTTTAATGGCTAATCAAGATTAAATTAGCCAGAAGGATGGGGGGGAGAAAAATGAAATTTAGGACCGGGAAAGATCTGTGATGAAATAGAGAAGACATGTAAAAAGTGCAAGAGTAGGTAGCCTCAAGTGCTTCTTCTTCTTTGGTGAATATATACAGTATATAGGTCAGCTCTACATGCTGTGAAAGACCTTGTTGATGCCCACAACATACTGGGATGTACAGTGTATCACACTATCTTCCCTTCTACCAGAAGGCTGAGGGCAGAGCGCACACAGGAAAGAGGGCAACCATGCAAAGCTAAATAATGCAATGCCTCAGTCTCCACATTATGACCTAGTAAGTGGTTGGTTATACAAACACTCAGACCCTCTTGGGC
Source organism: Aulonocara sp. 'chitande type north' Nkhata Bay (assembly GCF_057382095.1). Taxonomy (NCBI): domain Eukaryota; kingdom Metazoa; phylum Chordata; class Actinopteri; order Cichliformes; family Cichlidae; genus Aulonocara; species Aulonocara sp. 'chitande type north' Nkhata Bay. The sequence goes on from NC_141345.1 coordinate 20,903,984, forward strand.
TGTGTCTGACAGCACAATCAACAGGATTATGAAGTCATTTCTCGGTCTAACGGCATGTCAATTCACCATTTTAACTTCAGGGACTCCAGAGGAATAACTGGAATGGGTGAATGTGAGAGGTTTGGGCGATATCTGGAGATGCCTAGATGCTCTTGAATTAAGTGATCTAGGCAGTGTGAGCTGGTGAAATGAATGAGAGAACCATGAGTAAGGAGCAATGTGGGTACTTGTCATGCAACTCCACAAACTGACTTTCTCTCTTGGCATCCTGTAGGCCTGTGTGTTGACACCTTTAAAGGGAGCAAAATGCGAATGGAGTGATACTGTTTACAAGACACAGTCTCTCTCTCACACACACACACACACACACACACACACACACACACACACACACAGAGCCTTGGAACACTTTCTATAATTTGCATCAGAAATTGAGAAAGGGCTCCTTCAACTTCATGCATAGTGTCAAATCTGCATTGGTCTGGGTTAACTACTGGTTAAGCCTTAGCCCTTCAAGTGGCCAGCCTAACTTCTGCACATGTGTATCATATGTTAAGCGTTCCACCCTACCTTCGGTGTGGCAAGTGGAGGACAGGATGGTGCTCGGAGGGCGGAAGAGATACGGGAGATAACGGGAAAAACATTTCATCTTCTTCTCCGGTGCTTGCTAACGGGTGTAGAGCGCTGCGTTGCGGGCTCCACATCCGCACTGCTGCCGCCGACAGCCAGCCACAGAGGATCCGGGGAGGTTCGGAGAGGAGGAGGGGGGAGTGAAATAGGCTCTGTCCGCGGTGCAGGGGGGCTATGACAGCATCACTTTTTCACAGGCAGGCAGGGAGGCAGGCAGGCAGTAGGCTCCGGTAGATCTGCGCACGGTGTCAGCGCGTCTCCGCTTCGGCAGGTCTCTCCGTGTATGTGGGCGAGTTTGTCTGAGCAGGACAGGGGGTCGCTTCTGTCCTCTTATCATGGGAGGTCAATGTATGTGTGGTCTGCTGGTGTGAACACCCTCCTCGTGTTTATTTCTCAGTGTATTTGGGTTTAAATAAAATAAAAAAAAGAGCAGGAAAAGCGCAATTACATCTGCGAGAGCCAGGAAGTTTTGCCTTATAAATTTGGTAGTCTGTTTTATATTAAATGTAGCTAAGGGCAAATACTTTGATTGGAAATTACACTGAATGTTTTTTGGGGTGTGTATTACCGATAGAACATGTGTTTTGCCGATCTATTAGTGCTACTCACACTTATCCCTGATGCCTAAAAGAGGGTTGTGTGGTGCACAGAGCCCAGAACTTGATGAATCATAGACAAAACTTGTTTGTAGACCAGGTTACCGATTAACTAAGTTTAGCGCCATCTTGTGGAAATATTTAATGTAGCTAGAAAACACAAGTTATAACGTCACAAAAAACAAACCTAGTAAACATCGTTGTGCATGTTTACTAAAAACGCCCCTGCAATTTTATCAACTAAAAATTATTACGTGGCATTATTTAAAAAATAAATTTGTTATGGTGAATAAAAATCTTAACGGTCACCTTCTTTTAGTCGAATTTAACTCCTCGTAGCACACGCAGCACTTAAACAAGTTTCAGTACGACGAAATTGTGTCATCTTTGCCAGACCCCTCTGTGTTTACGCTTGCGTTTATCTGTGTTATCATTTTAAACACTGACTTCTCGCGAGACTTGAGTGTGAACTAATGCCAGCGGAAGTAGTTTGCGAGTCTCTTTTCCGCCGGCCATAGAGGAGCAAAGGCAGGGTAAGAATTCCCGGCAGATGAATTCGCCAAAGTTATCGTTATCCATCCTGCTTTTAATACCACTGTGTGTCCGTATACAAGTGTAAACCCCACATATACTTCAGTACAATTAAAAATCAGCGAATATTGGCTTCGTGTTGACGATGGATTACTAAATAAACGCTGTCAGTAGTTGGTCTCCCTGTTAGGTCCTTCAGTATCCGCATGTCGGTTAGCGATAGTGAACCAGCTCTACTCCTGGTGCTAGCCTTTAATATTTGACCAATTTTACATTCTGTAACTGTAATGGGCTTTTAAAAACATTGTTTTGGAAGTGTGTAGTTTGTTCAACCACTGTACCGAGTTTATGTTGCAGAAATATCCCGCTTCGGTCTGACGGCTATCTTATGCTAGCTACTTGAGCTAGCTTAATAGTCGCCTTTAAAACGTAGCACAACCTAGCCAGGTACCTAATACAGCAAAATAACACACATAGTGGACATTCTAGGTTTGGGTTCTCAGTTGCTTTATGTGGTGTCGGAAGATAGTAGTGTGTACTTTAACCCTACATTCTTATATTTTCTTAAAACTGTCGATCCTGATCCACAATTTGAGTGGACTGTTTTGCAAGCAAGTGCAGCCTTTATCGCCTGGGTTTGTCAATGTGCCATTACTTGTTTCTTTACAGCATCATGAAGCTCAATCCCTTTGTAACATCCTCCCGTCGCAAGAACCGTAAGAGGCACTTCAATGCCCCCTCACACATCAGGAGGAAGATCATGTCTTCCCCCCTGTCTAAGGAGCTCCGCCAGAAATACAACGTGAGGTCCATGCCCATCCGCAAAGATGACGAAGTCCAGGTAATGTGGTTTGTATTGCTGAGGGGTTCTTTTTTATAGCTGATGTGCAACATGTTAGGCAGATTAGTCTGACCTCCTTGTGTATTTACATACAGGTTGTCCGTGGACACTACAAAGGCCAGCAGATTGGCAAAGTAGTCCAGGTCTACAGGAAAAAGTATGTCATCTACATCGAGCGTGTGCAGAGAGAGAAGGCCAATGGAACAACAGTCCATGTTGGCATCCACCCCAGCAAGGTGAGACGTAATTGAATAGATACTGAGTTTGTGTGAGTAGACTTGTTCCGTGGTATAGTCACACATGGTGCTTACTGGCTTCATATCTGTTTGGTTTGTTTGTGTCAGGAAGATGTAGTCTTGAGCTTTTCATGTCACAAGCTCTTAAGCTGATCAACACAAATTCAATGTGGAGGGTAGCTATATAAGTATTTCTTGGGTATTTTGGGGTTCTTAGTGTTCTTTATCTATTGTAATTTTGAAAGTTGAGGTATTTTAGCTCTTGATGTTTGTTTCTTTTCCTAACAGCTGGCTCAGAGCCCTGTTCCAAGAAGCATGTTCAACAAATAAAGTTTATATATAAACTTTGAGTTTAAGTCTAAGATCTGCAACTCTTAAGCTGTGTCCACACTGAAAACAATTGTCGTGTTGTGCCTTTTAGCCGTATTCTTCATTCTGTGGTAGTCTTTTCAGTCACTGGTCTGAAAGTGTGAGGGGTCCCACCTACTTCACATTGATAACAGTTACTTCACTCAAAGTCGACAAATATCATTCACTTTTTGTTGTCTGCTTACCAGATTGCTTTGAACTGCTAAAGATTTTGGTTTCAGAACAGCTGATCAGAATATCTTCATTGAACTTGAGTGTTCACCTTTAGTTAAGCACATGCATGAGTAGAAAAAATGTAAAGGAAGCCATCAGTGGAGCTCTGACACCCAGAATCATAGGATCGTGGGATTCCAGCATTTTCCTCATGTCTGGATTAACAAACCGAGGGATGTTTGCTAAATCTGCTTCCATGAGTGGGCCCCAGTCACTACAGTTGTAAACTTCAATAGCATTCAGGTGCTTGACTCTCTCATCTTGCAGTCGGACAGACTACTTGACTAGTTGTGGTTGTGTGGGACGGTAGTAGCCAAAGGCGGTGTGTGTTGTGATCTGGAGATTGTAAACTGGTGTTATGGTTGATGTCGTTGGCATACTCTCTGCACATGTATGCAGAGAGCAAAGTAAAGTGGAGTCAAATTCCTTACTTGTTAAGCACAAACCAAATAAGGGTGACTCTGATGTATCTGATTCTGCTCATTGCACTTCAACGCCACCTTAGACCCATTTAAATCTGGATACTGGGTGTTGTCCAGTCGCTGTAGTCTGCTGCTAAATTGATACATTTTCAAGACTCAATCACTGCATTAGTGCTGGTAAAGAAGAAGTCAAAACAAGTAAACATTTTTATTATGGAGAATTTTTCAGCTGCTGCGGTAGTATCCCGCTGTGCTATTGGGAAATCCCTATGTTCCTGAAGTTAATTTATCAAGGGACCAACTCACTCCCACTTGTCTCCAGTGAGGCTGCAGTGTTTTCAAAAAGAAAAGGAAACTTTACATCGAGCCCAAATGACACCAAATCTCACTATGCACCAGCAACTCACTAAGGACTTCTTTTGTGGACAGTCTAGGATTACTAGATATAAGAAGATGCCATATCTAAGCCAGACTTCAGGTTTCTATATTACACGTGTGTAAAGCTGCCTGTTGGGCTAAGATTTGCTTCTAACTAATTATGTCTTAATCCTGCTCCCGGGTGCACACCCTAAACTCTGATTACAGGTAGACTTGAGAGAAATTTCACTTGGTATTTGACACAGTGTTTCATCATACTCTGACACTTGGTGTTATGAGCACTGAAATTGAAAAATCAAAGTGACCAAATAACATTTTGTGAAGTGCAGTTGCTCTGGTTTAGCTGGATTATAGATTTTTTCTTTCTTTTTTTTTAAATTTGCTGATGCTGTTCGGTTTTAAATTGCAGTGTAATGCATTAAACTACCACAGAACCTCTTTCTGTCAGTTCTGTAAATCTGTAAACACTGGTGGATAGCTGAAGCAAGTACAGAGCTAATGGGAGAGCATGTGACATCCTAGATGCGGAACATTAGTAATTTAAGAAGAATTATATTTGAATTTCAGCATGTCCCTTTTGATTCAATTTTTTATTTTTTATTTTTATTTTTTTAAACGTAAACTGGAAAAGCAAGATTTTCCTTGTAGAGTAAAAATAATAATCCTTGGTTACAAAAACAGTGGGAAATGTTTCAATTATTAAGCAATGTCTTTTTGTTAAATTTTATTAAAGAGATTTGAAGGTAATTTCAGACATATTGCTGATGTATCCATGAGAGAATACATGTTTGTTTACCAAGATGTTTTTGTGTCTGCAGGTGGTCATCACCAGGCTAAAGCTGGACAAAGACCGCAAGAAGATCCTGGAGCGCAAGGCCAAGTCTCGTGCTGATGGAAAGGAGAAGGGCAAATACAAGGAGGAGACCATTGAGAAGATGCAGGAGTGAAAATGATCTTTTGCTATCAATAAACTCTGTAAATGGACCTCATGTTGTCTGTCATATTTTCGTTGTAACGCCCTAAACTCGGGAATGTTTTTTAATGTTTTATTTTAAACATGCTTGTCTTTTTTATGGAAATTAACACTTGGGTATACTGTATGCCTTCAAAGTCATGTTCAAATCTCTAAACAGCACACTGTATTATAAGGAATTTAATGAATTGGCCAGTGCTGCTGCTTAATTAAAAACAAGCTGTGGCCAAAATTGCATAGGTTTATTGTTTAAAAATGTTAAAAGTGAACTACACAAAGAAATGTTCTTTAATTGCACAATTAACTGCAAATATGAGTGTAGTTTTGTTACAGGCAAGGAAATTCATGTGACTGACTACACACCACCTCAGCTTCTATGTTAATTGATTTCACTATGAAATGATGAGGTGAAAATCCAAAATACTGTGCAAGAAACAAAAAAATATTTCAAAGCATTTAAGCAAAAATATGGAAACCCAGCATTTGCTCTAACAGATCCAGATTAATATACTTTATGGATCCTCCAAAGGAAATTACTTTTAAGGCACCAGGATAAAGGATAAAAATGAAATCTTATATCCTGACAGGTGTGTTCACCTGTCACAGAAGAAGAGAACAGTAGGAAACCATTTTGGTTTTAAACGAGCTGATGAATGAGGATTGTGATGACCGTGATGGGCTGTCCATGGTGGACAGCAGGTAATTCAGTGACCTCTTGCTCCTCACTGAATGCCTCTGGGTCCCTGCCGCCATCTCTGACAGTGTTTGAGAGGGAAGAAGAAAAAAATAGATTTTGCAAGAAATTTTACATTAAATTTAGCGAAACTAAAACATCATAGGAGGAGAGGCTACCAATTGAATGAAAAAAAGATATACAGGTGAAACTCGAAAAAATTTGAATATCGTGCAAAAGTTCATTTATTTCAGTAATTCTACTGAAAAAGTGAAACAATAAAAACTCATTACATGCAAAGTGAGTTAATTCAAGCCTTTATTTGTTAAAATTTTGCTGATCGTGGCTAACAGCTTGTGAAAACCCCAAATTCAAAAGCTCAGAAAATTTGAATATTGTGAAAAGGTCCAGTTGTAGGCTCAAAGTGTCCCACTCTGATTAGCTAATTAATCCAAAACATCTCCAAAGAGTTCTTGAGCCTTTAAATGGTTTCACAGTCTGGTTCAGTAGGAATCACAATTATGGGGAAGACTGCTGATCTGACAGTTGCGCAGAAAACCATAATTGACACCCTCCATAAGGAGGGAAAGCCTCAAAAGATAAGTGCAAAAGAAGTTGGATGTTCCCAAAGTTCTGTATCAATGCACATTAATAAAAAGTTATGTGGAAGGGAATGGTTTGGAAGAAAAAGGTGCACAAGCAGCAGGGATGACCAGAGCCTGGAGAGCATTGTCAGGGAAAGGTCATTCAAAAGTGTGGGGGACCTTCACAAGGAGTGGACTGAGGCTGGAGTTGGTGCATCAAGAGCCACCACACACAGACGGATCCTGGATTTGGGCTTCAAATGTCATATTCCTCTTGTCAAGCCGCTCCTGAACAATAATGTCAGAAGTGTCTCACCTTGGCTAAAGAAAAAAAGAACTGGTCTGTTGCTCAGTGGTCCAAAGTCCTCTTTTGTAATGAGAGAAAATTTTGCATCTCATTTGGAAACCAAGGTCCCAGAGTCTGGAGGGAGAATGGAGAGACACACAATCCAGGATGCTTGAAGTCCAGTGTTAAGTTTCCACAGTCTGTGTTAATTTGGGGAGGCATGCAGGTGTTGGTCCACTGTGCTTTATTAAGTCCAGAGTCAAGGCAGCTGTTGAAGCTGAAGCTGGCTTCATTTTCCAGCAGGACTTGGCACCTGCCCACACCTACAAACGTACTAAAACCTGGTTCAATAGATTCTAGTGATGGCCAAATGAAGCTTTCCGAAGCACTGAAGCTTGTATTGAAAAACGGTTCATTACTCGAAGCTTTTCAACACAGTCCTCTCCGGTGACATCTGGTGGTGAAAATTTTGAAGAGCAGCTTGAATCTGCAAAATAAAACGGACTGCTCAATTATCGCTGCTCACTCAAGAGTGGAGTTCTCTCTGATATTGGGCCACCGTTCCGTTGCTTTGAACATGTAATTGGTTTTGTTTTCTCGATTGGGGGGCTGAAAAAAATGTAATGCGTATTTGCGTAATACATTTTGATCAATAAACTTTCCCTATTTAAACATGCACTATGGTGGCCTTTCTTTGCTCATAACTCCTTGATGTTGGTAAATACAATAAGTGAGCAATATATATAATATACATATGATAATGCACAGCACATTATGGAGTATGCCCCTGCTGTGAAGTCCTGCCTCCATCTACTTGTCGTTTAATCACTGGACAGCTTGACAGGTTCATACAAAATATTAGATTAGGCCAATTGTCCTATACATATTTTTGACCTAGGGGTGGGATTGATTGTGAACTGGAAAGGGAAAATGCTTAGGAAGCTGAGTACGGCTGCATCGTCACTGATTTGTAGAATCATTTTGATTCGATACAGGATCCGATTCAATTTGATTGGAATCTGGAAAGTTTTGCCTCAGTCAGAAATATTACAAGTCTGATCATTTAACAGTATATATCCATAATTTCGTATCTATTAAAAGAAAGCTGACACATGTGAGACTTAATTAGAGATGTAAACAGAGAGTTATGAAACCTGCAGCTGCAGAAGCCAGCGAAAAAAAAGAGGCAAACACAGCGCGGACCTGACGACACATCAAAATCTGATTCTGACGCGTCGGGTCCGCGCTCTGTGTTCACGTTTGTATGCAGAATCCGTAAACCTGCTCCCAGTTACTGTTTTAGCTGCATGGTGTTTGACGACATGTTGTGAGGTTTAACCTGAGATGCTGGCGTTTCAGGCATAATAACGTTAATTTACAAATCGACACGGGATTTTAATGAATCAATATCACTTTATTCAATTTAGCATGGATTGTAATCAGAAAAGCGATAATCAAAACCCACCCCTAATCAAGAACTTGCAAAGTAAAAACATGATCAATGTAAGGTAGCCCTTTTGTTATTTACATTTAAAAAGAGGATTAGTGTTACTGTGCGCTGGCTGAGTCTGTTTCTTTTCTTAGAAATAGTTTCTCCTGCCCTGAAGAAAATCCACTTGCATGGAACAGAAGAGGCTGTGGAGTGCAGGAACCACACTGCAAGCTGGTAGATATGCAGGCATTCCTGGGTCGTGCAGACTATCACCTAAAAACAATAAACAAAATGATTTTCTAAACTGTGTAGCAATGTAATGTATGTATAGTGTCAAATACATTGTTGTAGTCTTCATTAGCTTTAATTCACATGGAAGTGTTCCTAAAGTCATATGCTGTAATGATATTTACATTATGAAAACATGATTTTGGACATTTCAAGTTTTTCACTTCGGCAGATAAAATGAATTGAGCAAAATCAACTCAAAATATTCCCACACGCCAGAACGTCCTCTCTTCCTCGCTGGCTCCATATCTGTCAGTGGAATGATCACCTCGTCGCTATCTGTCACCATCAACACACTCCACGAATCCCGTGGATGATTCACTTCCTTATATCTGTTTGAATCAGGTACCGAAGCAGTTACGTGCGTAATGAAGCTTCGGACGTCACTGGTCACGTGACTTTTGCCAAACGAAGCAAGCCTCGACACAGTGCTTCTGAACCAGTGTGTTGTTTTTTCCGACACACGCTCCGGAGCGTCAGCTTCAAGCGGGCCATCACTAATAGATTCTCTATGGGGCATTGCCAAGATAAAGATGAGAGTCGTGAGACCGAACAATGCAGAACAGCTGAAGGCTGCTATTGAAGCATCCTAGTCTTCCATAACACCTCAGCTGATAGCATCCATGCCACGCTGCATTGATGCAGTAATTCATGCAAAAGGGCCCAAACCAAGTACTGAGTACATATGCATGATTATACTTTTCAGAGGTCTGACATTTCTCTATTTAAAATCCTTATTTTATTGGTTTCATGCAATATTCAAATTTTCTGAGCTTTTGAATTTAGGTTTTTCATAAGCTGTAAGCCACGATCAACAAAATTGTAATAAATAAAGGCTTGAAATATCTAAAAGGTGAACCTATATTAGTTTCACCTTTTAAGTAGAATTGCTGAAATAAATGAACTTGTGCACGATATTCTATTTTTTTTTTCGAGTTTCACCTGTATAACAATGTGTAATATTCATATACTATTTTTCACGTTAATGAGAGAAATGTAGTAGAAATAAACATAAATATGGCACAGTTTGTCTTCCAGTTTGTCCGCTTCATTTTATGCATATGGAATATAACCACAAATAAAAGTTGGGTTAAAACGCAAATACTTTTCGCCATTTATTTAATTTAAGAATTAATGAAAACGTTTCACAACACAAGCACTTTGAAATTTGCAGTGCAGTCCCTCCACTTCCTCTTTCTCCGGTTCACAGTCATGTGATACGTGTTGCCTTCTGCGTGTCGTCGTAGGCTGGGCAGCATACATTTAGTTGAAAGTTTATACCTCTGAAGTCTTGTGTTTTTAGACGAAACTCACAATGGCAATAACTTCGTTTGCGATCGCGATTTCCGTGATGACTGTGTTCTGGGGTATTGTTGGAGGAATTGTGCCTTGGTTTATCCCCAAAGGACCAAACAGAGGGTAAGTTGGTTAGCTTAGCTCCGGCTGGCTATAAGGAGTTTACGGAAGGTTTTTATGTCAACGTTGTATTATTTTCTTAGTTTTTATACAAACAGGTGAAGTGTGCGTGAGCTAAATTTACTGTTGGCGTTTTGTAAAGCTGTTTATTACACTTACATATCACCTTTAAACCCTGTTAGCTACTCTAGTTACTAAAACTTAAGCGTTAGCTAACTAAAGCTAATTTTACTCTGGCTTCGTGCTAAAGTTCCTCACACCCCTTGGCAGTGAATCCTGCTCTTGTATTTCAGTACATAATACGACCATTAATGGATTCTATTTTTGGAAAAAAAATGCCAAAGTCAGTACAACTTCCTTTATTTGTCTGATTTTCAGTTGCATCACGAGATCCAGCTCGTGAATGTGGATGAATGGCTGGATGTGTTTTAAATCCAAAAACTCGCAGACATTAAATATTAGATGTGCTGTTTATATATTTAAAATGTATATTATTTCCCCACAGTGTGATAGTGACGATGCTGGTGCTAACTGCAGTCTGCTGTTACCTTTTGTAAGTATTCACCATCCGGATTCCTTTTTTTTTTTTTTTTTCCCACAGACAGGCACACACACACAGTGGTACTATATATATCTAAAAACAATAGAGGAAGCCTGCAATGAATCAGGCCTATAATATAAATGGCTGAAGTGAGCAGTCAGTTAAATATAAGAGAACTATCTTCTTGATAGGTGATTAATGCATTTGGATAATTACAAATTGGTCCACTTCTGTTGCTCCAAGTTAATTGATGCACGTTGCTTGAAAATAAAGCAGACTATGCGTATCTTATTTAAGTCATAAATTATTTACATTCACAGTTTTGAATGCATCTGGTGTTTTGTTGCATGCTGGCAGACAAAAGGGGGCAGTATAGTCACAGTAGTGTTACAGCCATGTGAGGTTAATCTCCCAAATGCCCCCCAAGCTTGATGCTGTTATAATAAACCCAGGAGCTGGTTGCAGTGTTGTGACAAACCGTGGTGTTCATTCAAGATGACATTTTTATTAGAGAATATGATGTGAGTGTTTTGTTTGTGATCTTGATGGTGTCCTCTCTGTTCACCCAGCTGGTTGATAGCCATTCTGGCCCAGTTGAACCCGCTGTTTGGGCCTAGCCTGTCCACTGATGTTATTTGGTACCTGCGCTATCACTGGCCTTAATTTGCCTTTCTGGGGCTCCCAACCCTTAAGGTAAGCTTAAGACTATACCTACATGCTACTTTTATGTAATATATTAATACTTGGATGCCTCTCGTCTAATGTTGTGTTATTATTCTCTCAGCAGCAGGATGACCTTGCAGTGCTGCACACCAGTGGATGTTTGCCATTGCAGAGATCAGTTGTCCCCAATTGCCTTAAAACTCTGAACCCTGTATGATTATTGAGTGGCACCAGTGCCTTGTGTATATAATGACTCCCAAAGGGCTGTGAGATCTGTGTGGATGTGCTGTGACCTAAATTAAAGTAACATTTCCTTGTTGCAGTTTTGTTTATATATTATGTACATTGTGTTCAACAATATTGTTAGCATGGATAGCAGTTGTTGTGTGAGTGTGTGTGTGTGTGTATGTGTGAAGTTTGTGTCAGCTGGTTCATCAGATAATTAATAAATTAATAAACAAATCATTCATCCATAATTGTTTGTAATTATATATTTTTTTCAAATATAAAAGTGTTCCTTTCTACATAATTATGTTGAAAGTCATTTACACATTAAACACATTTATGTCACTAAAATATTTTCATAGGGCATAGAAAATGCTGTTGTTTTTTTGTAATTTATCTGAAAAAAATGACCCCATAAAACATTTTTCATGCAGTCATTATCGTTGACGTTTTTTGCGTAACAAAACACGTCAAACAGCGACGTTGACGTACGGACTTCAAATTGGCCTCTTTGCTTTCCGTAGCTCCAGCCGGCTACGTTGGCAACATGGCGTCGTCAGATGTCCACGTCCGAATATGCGAACAAGAAATACTCAAATATGACTTGGAAATTAAAGCTCTCATCCAGGTGCGAATATTTCTTTGGTAAGACTGCTTAGTGCTGCGACGGGACACGTTATTTTTTGAGCGTGTCACATAGCGGAGTTGTATTAACTTGGCCTGATTTTATGAGGTGTAGCGACCGTCTCCGAAAGCCTGCACCGGAACATTTTCTATCAAAGTTACAAAGAGGCTGTAAAAAAAGAATATTTTCAGCCAAGATTTTATGAACAAGATGTTGTAATAATAATGTAGATAACCAGCCGGTGTTGTGTTGCGCTAACTAGTGATTTCCGGTATATACCAAATGATGATCCTCCCAAAACAGGTCACTTCTTTATTTTATATATAACCCCTTCATAAATCCCGTTGACTGCAGCCCGTTTACATTATAAGCAAAACGAATACTTGCCATAAAAACACATCTGAGATCACTTTTTGGTACATCACCTGTATTTAAACTGTTTAAAATAACTTAAAGCTCTAGTGTGTTAAATATTTCTATCATGAATAATAGAAAACCATTTAGATTCAGAAAATTGAGATTGAGATTAAACAGCTCCTTTTTGTAGGAGAGATGTGGCCAAGAGGCTAAGAAATATTTGCAATGTTTCTTATTTCTTTATTCTCTGTTTTTAATTCCTGTTGACTACAACCTGTTTATCGGTGTAAAAAAAATCTTTCTGGCAGCAGGTATTTAGATGTTTTCATTTAAACGAAGGATTAATGTAACTTATGGACCTAAATAAAAATCTACCTACGTTAATCTTTTTCAAGTAGTCAATGGAAAATCAAGCATTATTTTCCAAACATGTACCGGATCAAGTGCCTCACTTTTGCGACACTAGTAAGCACAAGGCAGTGTAGGACCATATTTGGTAGAAACTATTCATATTTTAAAATGATTTTAGAGCATATTTAAATATAAATGGGTAAGTTAAACTCTATTTTGCAAAACTTGTCAAAAAATATTAGAAAGCTGGTTAATTTGGGGGGAAGTGTCGATAAATAAATACATTAAAAAAATCCGCTTTGCAGGAAAAAGTGAAAATAGTTAAAAGGTGAGGAGGAGGTCTAAAACAGTGCGAATTCCACAGTTCAGCTTGAGAAAGCAGTGTTAATATGCAGAACAGCTGTCGTTTCAACATGTGAACAGTAACAGCAGTGTAGCAATGAAATGTCATGACTTTTATCCTTGGTTCAACATTTTACCAGGATATCAGTGAGTGCACAGGCCCTCAAAGCAAGCTGACAGAATTAAATGGAGAAGTGAAAAAGAACTTCCTCAGCTTAAGACTACGGATTCAGGTGAGAGATTTTTCCCAATTAATAGGCTGTACATCGGTTGCTTGAACTTTTTTTTCTTTTAATTGTAAGCCCTTGTGGTTGTTTTGCTTCCATGTTAGGACTTTGAGCAGATGGCAATGGAGCAGGACAAAGAGTCAGACAAGCAGGCCTTGATGACTCAGGTAGAAGGCCACAGAAAACAGATGCTCAGGTAATGCATTTTGCCCACTTTAACACTTTAAAAGTCTACTTAATAAAAGCTTATTCATTTTCTTTTTTGTATTTTTTGCAGTAACCAGACAACCTGGAGGAAAGCCAACCTGGCCAGCAAACTTACAATCGACAACATGGAAAAGCAGGCCCTTCTTAATGGAGCTGATGATTCTGTGAGACAGAGGTGAGCTGAAGATTGTCCTAATATTTAAAGACCACTAAATCTCAGCTTTGCACTTAAGCAACGTTTGCTTAAATGCAAAGAAAAAAGACTATCGGGGAGCGTGCTTTTTCTTTACGTGCCCCATTTTTGTGGCACAATCTCCCTCAAGATATTAGGCAGGCATGCTCGGTGGAGGTTTTTAAAGCTAAGTTGAAGACCCACTTGTTCACCCTATCCTACATGTCTTAATTCTATGCCATTTAGTTTTAAAATTTTTTATTGTTTTTAACTTTTGTTATGTTTTTAACTTGTTATTGTGTTTTTAACTTGTATTGCTGTGTATCGCTTTTATTTATTTATCTCTTTATTTTCAAATAAAGAGATAAAAATATTATTATTATTATTATTATTATTATTATTATTAGTATTATTATTATTATTATTATTATTATTATTATTATGTGATGCATTCTGTTTGCATGCATTCTTTTTAAATCAGGAAGATGACCAAAGAGGGTCTGGCCCAGACCACCAGCGACATCACCGAAAATCTTATGAGCATCAGCCGAATGATGGCCCAGCAAGTTCAGCAGAGCGAGGAGACCATAACGTCACTAGGTTGGTGAATGAACAGTATCCTGTTGTTTTGATATACTTGTTTAATTTTAAATGGCATTAAAGCATTCTTGTTTACTGAGAGTAATTTAACAGGTTATACTGTGTTAATGCACACACTCGGAATATAATGTCTATTTATATCAGTGACAAATGTGTAGCCCCACATTTTTTTTCTTTTCTGTTTAAAGCAACCTCCTCCAGAACGATCCAAGAGACAAATGATGAGTTTAAGACAATGACAGGGACCATTCAGATTGGGAGAAAACTCATCACCAAGTACAACCGGAGGGAGCTCACCGACAAGCTGCTCATCTTCCTGGCGTTAGCTCTGTTTCTCGCAACAGTGCTCTACATCCTAAAGAAGAGACTGTTCCCCTTCCTGTAGACCAGAAGGGTTCTCCCGTGAGCATGAATGGTACTTTCCATAGTCAGTGGGAATGATTTAAACAACTCTGAATGCTGCGTGCTATGCTAGACGCATTACGGCGTCTGCACGGCAGAATGTGAACCGCTTACTTGACTGAACTGAGACGCTGCTGAGAGTGAAATATTGTCCACACAGAGGGAGAGCGACCTACAGGCCTGCAGCTCAGAGGCAGACTAAAGGAAAAAAAATATTTTGGCTTCAGGATGTAAAACGTGTCTTTGTGTGAGGGGAAACTTGTTTGCTGATTATTATGAAACATGAAATATGGTACAGCATGAGTAATATCATGGTTTCATTTGGAAAAAAGAAAAGTCATTTTTAGCTTCAACAGTTTTTTTATTGGCCAGTCAATCACTGAACTATTAAAGTAGCATGCAATGCTATTAATTACTGTTAATTCAAGGCAAAAAATGCTATGTAATGACATTATATTACAGACATATATATTTGGGATCAAAACAAGGCCTGTACATGTTTTTGCATCACCAGTGGAAACCAAGCCATTTACCACGATCCAGTTTCCCACAATTACTGTTAATAACGTTCCAGCTTTATATGTAAATGCTATTTGTGGGAATGCACTGTGCAACTTACATTACTGTACTCCGTAATGATGAATTAATGTTGTTTATGTGAAAAGAATATTTAAGTACTTTTTAACTTTATTATGATTCAGGCTCAATTGCACTCACTCCTCACTGTGTTTTCCTACTTGAACAGCACTCGTAGGTTGTATATACACTTCTAACTGTCCCTATGTTTATTCACTTGGCATGCAAATCAAAGTAAAAAAAAAAAACCTTTATTAAGTGTAAGACTGGATGCAGTCTGCTCCGTCTCTGCCGGTGTGGCTCTGCAGCAGAGCAGAAAAGCTCCGAAAAGCACCAGCAGTGTTCGCACTGGCAGAGATAGGACAGCATGCAGCCCTGCCTTTCTTCAGATAAGACCCGGAAAAGCAGATTATTCCAACCTGTTTCCCTCTCCCTTTCCAGCGTGAGTGGAGGGTGAGGGATATTTTTAGGTTTGTGTGGCGCTGTTATCTGACGTTCCCTTTTCAACACTACAGAGGAGAGGGTGGCCAGAGAAGCCACATGACCTTGCCACCCTTTGGGCAATTGCCTGGCATTGCTGTTTCATTTTTATTATTTGTAAATGTCATCGCTAATTATTAATAAACACAGTGGCTCCCGTCTTCTTTAGTGTGTCTCAAATGTGCATTTGTCACTGTATTGTTTACAGTAAGATAGCAGACAATAGAGTATGTGTGAAGAGACCTGAGAGATGCCTAAGCATCTCTTACTTGTGTAAAGTGGCGGCAGTTGGACAGAGCCAATTTCCAGCCTGTTCGTATAGCCGCACACTTAGACAAAGCCTTTGGCTCTCTGTCAAGCAAATTGGGCCATTCTTGCATTTAGCACCAAGATACTGACAATTGAGTGTTTGGGTTTGTATCTGGATAAGTGGGCAGAGGTCTCTGAAGTGTACACGACACCACACTGATGGTGTAAACACGGGGATCGGGTGGCTAATGGGAGACCTCTGCAACTTCACATTCATTTAGTAAATTTGACTTTATAGAGCTTTGGTATTGTTAGTATTTAATACATCATTTTGATACTGGGTGTATGTTCAGTTGGAGAGTAACAGCTGTGTTACAATAAAAAGTGAAAGGTTATATTACAGTAATTTTCAGTAATCCAGTGTACTGTCCATAAAAAGTTACATATATTTGATCTGGTCACACCTTGTATTTGCCACCATGTTTCCAAGTTCAGGGAATAAGACTGTTGACTTTCAGGAACAAAGAGAAGATGAAGAAATAATTCATATAAAATTTATCTACATAAAAAACTGATCATTCGTTTCAGGTTTTCCGTATTGGAACCCAGTTTGAAACATTTTAAAAGGTCAAGGTCACGGCTAGTCAAAGCAACCTTATAAACATGTGTAAAAAGTACATGCAGCTGACAGTAGGTTGTAAAAAAAGTGTAAACATTTAACAACCTTTTACCTTGTTGAAGCCTACTGAATGAAGCTTTCTAATAGGTACTTGAGCAGTTTAACCAGAAACAAACCATGGGGTGGTTTGATAGAGGTCAGATTTTTTATTTTATTTTTATGCATGTTTACCAGTATATAACCCACAGGTGTGCATTATATGTGCTGTTAAAATTATCGGGTTTTTTTATTGGATGATTTAGTTGAATTCTTGTGGGGGGTTTGTGATGTACAGTTAGATAACAGAGCCAAAACAGACACGATGAGGACGTGGTTGTATGCTAAAAATTTTAATGATAATAATAATGGTAGTAACAATAATAATATAGAATACATATACAATTATATCATATAATTAAGTTGTAAGTTGTTTTGTTTTCCACCGAAAATACTTTTCGTAAAAAGAAATATGTAATAACCACCTTAAGGAAGATATGGAAAAATAGAAAGTGAAATCTGGCAATTTTTAAAATTAAAAAATGGCATTTATTATGTTGTTTTTCGCTCAAATTAAATGTGCGCTGAAAATAACTTAAAATGTAACACGTTTAGAGGAAAAACTGGTGCTGAATTCAAACGGAAACTACGAGAAATAATTCATCAAATATAAGTAAATTACACAAACTCCTCAATGTTTTAATTCGTTGGTATACACGCATGCAGTCATAAAATACTATTAAGGTAAATTAACATCTTTTTTTCTTCTTCTTCTCTTGTTTACCACGTCCTAATGCCGTGTAAGGAAGACACCCCGTTACTGGAGGAGTATGTGTTCTGGACGTTACTGAAATCCCCTACCCCAAAGTTCATGTAATTGCCGTTGCTGGAGGTACCTTGCATAGTCTGCATTGCGGCTGCGGGGTAATTGCATGCATAGTTCGTGTTGCAGCTGGAGCCGGTGTAGTTGCTGAAGGCTGTGTAGTTGTTATAACTAAAATGGTTAATGTGACCCATACTGTAGGAAGGATTGTAGCTGGTCGCGTCACTCGCGAGACAGGGCTTCCCATCCCTCACCAGCACCGGCACCGACACCCTCCTGGGCGGCGGCAGGGACACCATCTCCAGGCTCTGGTCCTGCTTCTGCCGCTTGCACTTGTACCTCCTGTTCTGGAACCAGATCTTCACCTGCGTCGGGGTGAGTTTGAGAACACCGGCGAGGTGATCTCTCTCCGGGGCCGAAAGGTACCGCTGCTGTTTGAAGCGGCGCTCCAGCTCGTACACCTGTGCCTGGGAGAAGAGGACCCGGGGCTTCCTGCGCCTCCGAGGCTTGGGCCGGTCCTGATCATCGGCCTTTATGTCCTCCACAGACTCTGACGGAACACTGAATTCGCCTGATTAAGACAAACACAGACAGAAAAAGCACAGAGAAATAACTGAATTAGATTAGAATTCTTCACGATTTTAGAATTTATATTCATATTTTTTATTTTGCGCTGTTATAACGATCATAATAATTGGCACAGGTTCGGGCAGATTGCCCGGCCATCCGTGCGACCAATCATTCCTAATATGATTTACGCACAACGCTATGATTTGTCATTTCATACCAAAGACGTCAATGATAGTTTGGATTTTATTACATTTTTCAAATTAATTTTCAAATCAGTATTAAAGTTCACCAACTTTCATTTATGTTTAAATTTCAAAGGTTTCGTTTTAGGGCCTTTGTCCAGCAGCCCCCGTTTTTCTTGTATACTTTCTTGTGGTACTTATTGCTTTAGTGCAGATAACATTCAGAGAATCTGCCATTATTCAAATCAAGCACATGTGTATCCAGGCCTAGGTTTAATGGGCCTCCAAACTAAAGACAATTCTTTCTTTAGCTCACCTTTTCTTCTTTTCCCCTCAAACGCATCAGATTTTCCACCCTTATCTATTTCCATCTCCATGAGGGATTTGCCATAAAAGGTAGAAGCAAAGTTAAGTGCATTGCCTCTGCCGGCTCTGGAGTCGTGTGTGTCCTCTACAAGAAGCGAGGCGGCGGTGGACGAGATGTCCCGGAGAGGCTCCTGCTTCATTCGGCCCAGCATACAAGAGGAGGAGGAGGATGTCGCCACGGTGCAGCAGTCCATGCGAGAACAATCGTCCAAAGAAGACGCCAGAACGTCATGAGTCTGCTCCAAGTTTAATATATCCTTAACAGAGAAGGGAGTGGACGTGCTAGGGCTGGGAAACATTGTCAAAAACCAGAAAAAGAAAAATAATCTGTTAATCTGTCACATGGAGGCCAAAAAGAAGTCACCAAAAAAAAAAAAAAAACCCCAAACAAAAAAACCCACCTTTCCTTCTTGGATTTACGTATAAGTTTGGTATACCGGACTGTTCTTGAGTGAAGTGTGCATTTTGAATGTCAACTCTGACTCCAAACTTTTTTCTTGGCCCCTCTCTCTCCCTCCTTTCAGTGACGCAGAGAATGAGGGAGGGACGGGGGATCCAGTGGGACCTTGAGCTCTGGTACTCCCATTTACTGACGTAAAGTGATGTTTGGTAGGTTGCATGTTAGGCCTGATGTTGGTCATAGGTCTATTTCTTAATTTGCAGCAAAGTAGCCTGCTTAACCAGCCTTTATACTCTGCCCAGAGCAAATAGGATTGCTGTAAATATTCCACTAAATCAGTACATCCTTTCATCCTGTTGGAGAAACACATCTTATTGTGCTTTGATTGAGGATGTCACTGGTTTATAAAGCTTCTAAATGAAGTATCCATCTCGCCGGATAGTGTTTAGCACTGCTGTAGTCCATTACGCACAATACAAGCTCCGGATGTTTATACAGGTCTTCAAGTACCAAATAAATAATTTATCTGACATACACATCAAAAACTTGCATTAGCGACCACTGACTTGCATTGTTTAACTTTCTGGGTGGAATCAAAATCCATTAATGCGCCTAGATGGTCGTCTGCACGTGTGTGCTTGGGGTGTCGGCCCGTGGCTCTTCTGAGGGGAAACGGAGCAGACAAGCGTCAAGAAGGAGGGAAGCAGACAACAGGTTGGGTCCCTGAACAAGGAACCTGAAACCAGGAGTGACACACTCTGCTGTCTGCCTCTAAGAGATTTTTGGAGACGCTGTCTGTCTTATCGGGACGTGATAACAGATGACAACAAGCTCCCACCCAAGCTGCAGGCCGGGTTATCCTAAAAAAGTGTCATGTGTGACACTTTTGTCTTATGGCAGTCAGAAAGTCCCAATTCGTTCAGCCGGGTTTACATTTTCTGTGCATCTTCTCTGTCCTGTTAAATACAGGCGCACTGAGATATCAATTAAGCATACAATCATTTAGTTCTTAATTTAACAATGATAATTTGGGCAATATGACTTCAGCTGTCAGCAGTGAAATAGAGACAGCTGTGCGTAATGACGCGTAACCTACATGGGTTCCCCCTCGCACCATTGGCACTAAACCTCCTATTAATGCCTGTGGAGACGGTCACAGGAGACAGACAGTATTATCGTTTGTTTTATCTTAAGCGTTTAGCGCAGCCACGGGGTAAATGGGTCCCCCCGTCTCCGATCCAGCGATTGTGTTTATAGTTTTAAAGACTATTTGTGCGCCTCGCGAGCTGATGAATGGCCATAAAATCTTTCTCCGGCCCAGCGAGAGTCAACACTGGCCCGGCTCTTGTCGTAATAATTGGTTAAATAAAGTAAACGCGCTTCGGGGAGGCTCAGAACGTGATGGAAACGTTTTCGACATGATTAATTTAGGCTGCCCATGCGCAGTCAGAATGAACGTTTCCATATTTTTTATAGCATCAATTGCAAAAAGAGATTTAAAGAAAGGAGCCATATTATGAACATGCATGCAGAATTAAGTGAAACTCCCAGTCCTACTGGATACTAACTTATTCTGTCAACTGTAAATTGGACATGACAGGTCTGGCATGTGTTTCATATCCCTAATGCTTCGTCCTGCAGAAGCCCCGCGGTCCCCTTTGACCTGTCTTTCTGCAGCACATCTCCAGCTCAGATAAAGCTTCAGATAAGGTTGCTTAAAAACTTCCGCTGCAGGAACGTGTGGGTATTTTGAGGGTTGTGTGTTAGAGGGAGGCTCACTGCGTGTGTGTATGAGAGAGAAAGAGAAAGAAAGATAGCAGGATTTTGTGGGGTCTTAGACCGTTGGCTGGTGCTCTCTGGCCTCGAGGCTTTTGGATAATTTAAATCCTCTAACTGGCTGATTATTTGCGTTTTGCTATATAATAGTTAACAATTAGATTACACTTTCCCCGTTAACTTTATTGTTTCAAATGTCAGAATATTGCAGTGGTGGACAGAGTAGACCGATACAATTAAAAATTGTCCTTCAGCTGACCTTAGCTGTGCGTGCATGTATATAAAGTCAGGTTTATTTTGCGAACGCTGAATGTACTAATGTAAATAACTTTACCAGTCAGTGATGAAAACAAAGGACATTTCTTGGAATTCTTCAAATAAAATAAAATTCAACATTTTATTGAAATTCGTGAGTCCAAATACTTTTATCCATTAATGTTGGGAAGAACAAAGAAATAGTATAATCTACATTTTATACATGATATATTACACCAGCTATATTATATTCTATAATTTGTCTGTTATTCCAGTGGTTAAGTAAAAAATAAAAAAAGGAACCAAAACAAAAAACCCACAGAAACTACTGTTAATACATGTAAATATGCAGGTAAGCATGCACATAAACAATTATGGCATATATACACTAAAACACAAATATGTGGTCAGTTCTGAATAGTGCTTATTGAAAGACTTATTTAAAAAACAGAAAGCAAAACAATACGAAAACTGTATTACTGTGCAAAGGTTTATGTCAGAGTCTGATCAGGCACACAAAGTCTGTTGGAAGACAGCAGCCCCAAACATACAGGAGAACAATGCCTGTGGGAGATTTGGTCCGCTCCCTGCAGAGGCCAGATCTCAACATCATAGTCAGTCTGGGATTATGTGAAGAGACTGAAGACAATGAGAAATTGTGGCAAAGCTTTCCAAACTGCTTGGGATAACCTGCTTACCGAAAACCTTTGAAGACACTCTTTAGGAGAAATGAGTCCTTCTTTTTTCTTCAAGGGAAAGGTTTGTGACACTGCATCAGTTTAATTTTTTTAATCCATGTTATGTAGTTTATTATTAAGCTTTATGTGATTATATGATGTTTATTAATAAATAAAAAATGTTAATGTTATTATTTTTAAATGCATCCTAATTATACATGTAGAGTATGAAACATTTACATAGCAACACACCCAAGTTTACACACTAGATACACTCAAACTTTTGTCTTACTTGCTAGAAATAAAGGCAGAGAAAAGTGAATTAGTGTGGTGACTTTAACATGAAGGCTCTACCAAAGTATACCGGCAGTCAGAACAGCAACACACCCGAGTTCATACAGAGGTAAGGAATGGATGATGCCGAACTCTGTAACAGCTCTAAACTTCTTTGAAAGTTGCCATTTAATTAGGGGATATCTGATGTAAATTTAAATGTGAAACAATAATTTACATGAAGAAAAAAAAAGAAAAAGAAGCACTGCTTGAGAATTATTTATTTAATTACAAAAAAGCTCCTTCAGAAAATTTGGAATGTAAATTTGTCATAGTCTGTTGCTATATTTTCCAATCATTTCATTCATTTCATTTCATTTATTTGTTCATTTTCAGGCACAACAAATACCTATATTGAACATAAAATGCACAAAACAAAAAACAAAAATTGCCTGAAAAAGGAGTGGGACGAAGAAAACTTATTAAATCCCACCCCTATACTCACTCATCAACAAAAAAAACAAACTTCCCGCAGCTACGCCCATCATTGCATACAGACCCATCAACAGCCCCGGGCACATACAAGCATCTAAGCGGCAGCTCGCAAACAACAATTAGAGCCTTCATAACTGAATACAGAATATATAAATTATAAATTGCATTACCACAGGTAACAGGCATTAATAACTACAAGTAACAAACACACATACATATACATACATATATATCTACACACACATGTACATATATGTACATACATACGCACACTTTTTTTTTTTTTGGAATCCATACCAGCAATGGTAAGAGAATAGACATTACAGAGCACACTAAAAGCATCATTGAGTATACTGTGACCAGACCAACTGTTTGTAGAGAAATTTAAATCTATGAATATTTTTGCATTGTTTCAATTGTAAACTCAGACTGTTCCAGATTTTCACACCACATACAGACACACAAAAACCTTTACGGGTTGTTCGAGTTCTGGGTAATTTGAATTCTCCAAAGCCTCTCACATTATAAACCTTTTCTCGAATTTCAAATCTAGTTTGTTAATTTGCCGGTAAAAGTTTAGTAAAAGCTTTATACAAAATTATGGATGTATTGTAATTAACCAGATCCTGGAATTTAAGTAACTTTGCCTGAAGAAAGAATTTGTGAGTATGATCTAGATAACCAGCCTTGTGAATAATACGCAGTGCTCGTTTCTGTACTGTGACTAATGGATTAACATTAACATTTTCATTACAGTTACATTTTCCTACTGTTACAGAAATGAAAACAATGAGTGACTTGTCCCATAGGAACAAGACATATCTCCTACTGTGATACACTAAGTCAAAATCAAACTAATCCAACCAACCATCTAAGCATACAACAGCATGTTATACTGCTCCAAAGGAGAATATTTTCAGCAAAAATCCATCAATTTCACATGAACAGCAGTTAGTTCAAATTTGTGAACCATTAAAAAACGTTTAACTGAATATCTTCAAAGTCCCAAGACTCAGAAAGAGTAGTAGTTAAATTGAAATTCTGTATCCTGTATCCTAGTTCAGCATAACTGTAGTGTAACCTTTTTATGCAGAGACCACTTAGGCTGCTCCACCCTGAACTTATATGTCACGTTTTAAGGTAATTCATTGTAACTTACAACTGGATTTCAAATTGCAGTTTTTTCCAAAAACATTTAAACACATCTCCAGAAACTGTGGCTCAGTTTTTCAATACTCCAAACACAGACTGAAAATACTTAAAGAGTTTGTCAAAAATCCACACACCTCTTAACAAATGAAACACAGCACTCAACGGTGTGCTCTCTCTTCTCAAAACGAATTTCTTGCATCAAAACAACAGCCTATGCACAGCAATTATATGTCTGTCTTATAGAGTATCATAATAAACACTGACGTGATCATTTGATCTATGTTTTAGCTTCATGTGGCTATGCTACATATTTACATCCATACACAATTGAATGGTTCTTCCAATTGAGATGAACGGATGCAACATGAGTGAAACTAATTGGTAATCAGGGTGTTGTATGCCTGTGTCTCTAGGTGAACAAAGTGTACTAAATGATGCAGTTTGTGTTTGGAGATTTGCAAAACCTCCACAATGTTATTTGAGTGAGACCAGTGGAATTGTGCTTAGGGTTAAAGTGTTGTTAAATGAGTTTCCATTTTCAGAACTGTGTGCACAGTTTTTTCTGTGTTTAAAATATGTATCTCCTTAAAATTCAAATTACAGATGAGCCCTAAAGTATTTTCTTCTCCCGGTCTTAATATAACACATCACAGTTCTTGTGTGGCCCAGAAGACCTACAGTGTCAGATGCAGCTGAAATTCATATCACCACCTGTTTTTCCATCCTTGTTTTCAAGACTTCATTACATATTATGTTTCCTTGTGTACTTTCTTCTTCCCCCCATGTATAACCCATAATGGGTTATACAGTCCAATTTGCTTCCAGTTCAAGGTCAGGTCTTGGCAACTGCACTCTCATGCTGTGTCTCCATCCACGCTGCACCCTGGATGTTTCTCACAACATAAGTAAGAGAAGGGGACCTGATTATTATGTAGCTAATACTGGTGTGGTTTACTGATCAATAAGTCAAATCTAAATCTATCTCTTAATTTTAAGCTCTAAGACTTCCATGTGGTTCCTACAAGAAACAAAAAAAAGTGCTTGCTGTCGTGATGAAGTGGGTTTTTATTAGTGAATTAAAGCAATAGAAGTCATGCTGTTGCAGGGATCATTCAGGGGTCAACACTGTCTCATTCATCAAGCGACACAAGTGTAACCATAAGCATCCGCTGATCCAGATTCAGGTTGTTGTAACTGGAAACTATCTGAATATGGCAGTGATGTTGAGTGCCATCTGTCTGTGGATCATTTATCTTTTTTTGTGATGGAGAGAGCAGCATCCCCTTTATCTACCCTCCATCCTCTCACCCTCCTCCCTCATACACACTCCCCAGGTCATGTTCATAAGCTTGGCAAGGCTTCACACAATCTTTTGCTGGGTTCAAGGTGATGTTCGAGCCCCCAGGGGACATAAGAGGATGGATCTAACTCTGCGCCTAATTTAGTTTTGTCTACGGCCCTTCACAGCTGATGTTTGAGGTCAGTAGTGGGATACTGTGTTGTAGCTTATGAGCTGATGAATGGATTTTAAATGGGCAGATTGTGCTTTGCTGACATATACAGATTGTACATGCTACAGTGATTTTAATGGGGGTAATCCAGCAGTTTAGTACTGCACTTCCATAAATTTAGGAGACTTATGAGCAGTAGAACAGTTTAGGAGCCACTCCTAAACTTATGCACTTATCTCTGCAACCAAGTCCTTTTTAACATCCCTCATATTTTTTTTTTACATTTTATTACACATCTGTTACACAAGTTCCCTCCAGAGTCATAAAAAGCCTTATCTTGTCACACTTGTTTGGTTCTTGGGTTTTTTTTTTTTGCTTGTTTATTTGTTTCTCTTTTTCACTTGTCTTATTTCATGTCCATTCTGACCAAGGGTGATTTCCTGCACTGTGTTTACCTGCCATCACAGTTTTTTTTTCTTTCTTTCTTGCTAGTGTATTTTGCTTGCACCCACCCACCAGGTTTGCAGTCCTTTCCTGGTGTTCATGTGATTGCTTTGTCTTCTGGATTCTCCCTTACCCTTCCTCCCGTCCTGCTGCCTGACATGTTGCCTTCACCAACTGTTGAGACTGTTCAGCGACCCAGTGACACAGGTGGTTGCAGGCTATAAAAACTAAATAAAGTCTAAATAAATCTGTTTTCTTTTTTGTAACCAAAAAGAGATTTCTTAGTAACACAACATTTTACATTTCATAGTAAAGCACTTCTTGTGTAAAAATGTCTTAAATAAAATAAAATAAAATAAAATAAACACTATTCCCTGACCTCATCAGTTTGAATTACTTATTTATTGTTATCATGAAAACTGGCCACAGGGGGGCAGCATCACATAGTACTTACTAACTGTCACACATCAACATCATATTGTTTATCTAAATAAACACCATGACATATTTTATCTTATACTCCAGTCAAATTTAAATGACAGATTTTTTTTTTTAAACCCAAATTGTTGGAAATTTCTGAATGCAGGGTAGATAAACATCTACAGCCCTGTTCCTTAAAATCTCCCTCTGTGCTGTGTAAAATATGGGGTTCTTTATAAAAGTGTATTTGTCTTATCTGAATTCTGCGTAAATTATGTATTAGGAGCTGTATTACTCCCCTAATGTTTACCTATTTATAAATATATATGAATTCTGCGTTCTCCCTTCTTTAAATATTAGTTTTCTTGATCCTCAGCTCATGGGTCCTCAAGTGAACTGGGACCGACTACGTGCCCCGAGGTTTGTAGGTTCTCACTGCCAGCCCGTTTGTGCTGCATCAGCTGCCATTGCTTTATGGTCCTTAAATTACCCAGAGTTTACCAGCCAAGTTCACATGTTGAGTAGTCTGTTTTTCACACCACTGGAGTTCACCAAGAAATGAGGTAAGAGCATTGCTAATAGGCTAAATGACCAACATTAGAATAAGTCTTGTTGGTATAGCTTGAGTTACACACATGGCTAAATGCATGAAAATTCATGTGGAGACAAAGAGCGCCGATCTCTCTTCATGGATGAGTGATCTGCCACCCATCAGATCCTGATATGCACATAAACACACACACACGATACTGTCAGCTGTAACATATTCCTCCAGAAGCTATCATGTCGTTGGCATCTTCATGACTGCTTCCTGTGGAAAAACACATAAACACGTCATTCACTTGCTCTGAATCAATTTTCATCACCTCTAATTGTGTGGCAGGTTCTGCAGCGTTGAGGGGTTCGATCATTGTGTTGTTATCTTGGCAAACAGATCCTGCCGGGCAGGTCTGGACACTGATTCATCCAACTCTGGCCTATTATTTTCAGTATTTGACAGTGGACTTCTGGGAAACCCATGTGATAGCTTGACCCAATGAATAGGGCGTCTTTTAAGCAGGCTAAAAAAAACACTTTTTTTCAGTGCTTACTATAACATACTGTACTGTACTGTTGGTGCTTCTGAGACACCATGCTTACTACCTTAGTAAGCATATGTCTGTATAAGGTTACTGTACGGCCACTGTGTGTTTATAAGTGGGAGAGAGAGACTGTTATTGTGTATCCTCCTCCTGTCTTCCCTCACTGCCTGTCTCTCCCTCTTTAATGGGGACAGTATGAGAAGAGAGCTTGTGCTCCGTCTGGACCTTTCTAATTGCCCCTGCCACACAGGCCTGATACAGCAAGACCCTGTGTTCCCAGCAGGTCAAGCATGTGTGTGTGTGTGTGAACGAGAGAGAGAGAGAGAGAGAGAGTGAGAGCGAGAGGTAGCTAGAGAGACTTGGGCAGACAGACTCATCACTCAGGTGGTGATCCCTTGAGTCCACCACACATATTCAGGCCCCACATAGAGAACACCATTCATTATAAATTTCAGAGCAGAGGAGTGGTTAGGAGAGACATGAGAGGGGGAGGAGAAGGGGATGGAAGAGAGTACAGGACAGAAAGATGAGCAGAGGTGAGCATGTAGCACAGGTAAAAGTTATCTGTCACATTATAAGCCCAATGAATTCTACTTAAGCTTTTGAATGCCCTTATTCACCACTCTGGTGAGCAAAACCTTCTTGGGATGCACACACATAGACACAGGGTTCCATGCAGCTCTATATTATCTTAACATATAATCTTCTCGCAGCCCTAAGGCTCTCTGCTACTGCCAGGCCAGGTTATGAAATCCACCCAGGGCCAGGTTACAAAAATCCTCTCTGTGGCATCTGCCATGGAAGGCAGCTCTGTGTTGACAGATGGGCACAGCATTCCTGGGCCTGGACCTTGCCAGCACACTGCCAGGAGCTGGACTGAAGGAGCCATGGAGAGGCTGGCTGGCATTTCTTTACACCTATGTGCTTAATTTCTGTGGCAACCTCGAGGCACGTACGACAGGAGTTACATTCCCTGAATGCTGCACGTTCAAACTGACACGTAGAGCCAGTGATGACTGTTACTGGGAAATAAATAGATGGGTTCGAATTCAGGCATGTGTCCATTAAACAGACACTAAATTGATTTGTCCACTCTCTCTTGTCATGTTGTTCTGAATTTGTGTAATAAGGCTTGACTTTCAGCCACAGAAGTGTCTTCATTCTAGTTTTGATTTACATGCAGCACTGAACTTACACTGATTGGCAAGTTTCTTCCCCCCCCCTTTCCTTTATCAAGAGGTTTACCTCCATAGCTGAAGCCGACTTAGACCCATGCTGGCCCAGTTATGTGATCTATGTCTAGTCAGGGAAGAAAGTTTGACCCCTTCCCCCATGCCTGCCTCGTGCTTCCACAGGGATAGTGTTTTACATGCTCAAGGTGAGTGGAATACCAGCGCAGCTCTGTTAGCCCAGCGTTTTACTCACTCAGGGTACCTAAGTCTTTGCATAACTGGCCACCTGCTTCAGGACAATCCAGGTCACACCGATAAAACCCGCTTAGCAATCGCCCAGTCGATATGCAGTTTTTCATTTTAATATTCCACACATGGGAAAACAATGTACAGTGCCTTGGATTGTAGAGCAGCAGAGCGTTTGGAATGCAAATATAGCTCTTGGCGTGGCTGAACTTATTAAGCTGGCATTCTGCAAAACCATGCCACATTCTCTGCAATCACCACTCTTTAACATCTAACACTGCATGAACACAATGTACCAAGACGCAGTGTACAGAAAGTGCCCTGCCAAGTCCTGCAACAGTGAAAGATAACAGTGTTTACTCCTGATTCCTGAACCAGTCCCAGTGTGGACCGATGTATGCATGGGGGTCAGAAAGAGAGACTATTGGGGAGAACGGGAACATTGGCAAGTTCCCTACTGACAGCCCGGAACAAAAAAGGCTAGCAAACGTGAGCGAGTTGCTGACCTCAAAAATCACTGTTAAAACACAGTGTCCCCATTTAGTAATTATCCTCCTCCAGAGATGAGGTCAGGCTGAAAATCAGCTAAAAACAAAGTGGGATGATAATGGCAGCGGTGATGAAGGAAGCGAGTGAATGAAAAGAAGAGGACATACAGGGTGAAATGAGAGAGAGAGAGGAGAGAGTGAGGTGGAACTCTCTGCTTGGTGTGAGTGAGCATGGGAAATGCGTGGGACTTATGGTCCATCGTTGGCACCAATGATGGGGATCTGTTTGGTAACTGATGCACATATATGTATGGAAACAAGTCATCAAATGACATTATATTGGCTTACCCTCATCCAGACCTCAGATTTAGTCTTTTTTTTATTAGAATTATCCACCTCAAATGGGAATTGCTTTTTGTCCCCGTAAGAGGAGTAAGGACCCTGTTGTGGAAATAAGTTTATATCCCCGCAACATTAGTAATACAAGGACACACAAAGATAAACACAATTGAGTTAACAGCAAGGCAATCACTTTTCATCTAAGCTACTCGCCTGCAATTGTTTTCTTTTGGAGCCTTACATTTCTTTAATCATTTAAACTCATCACTCATACACAGTACACAAATGTCCTTTTCACTCAGATGGGTGGGAGGCAAAACCAGTGCTGCCTAAATTTTACCACCAGGGGGCAAAATCTGGTCAGAAACCTTAATGTAGTGTCTCTGGAGCTCACGTGCACGTGAGCAAACGGCACAGAAACACACATATTCTCAAACATAGGTGCATAGATGGCTTTAAAATGTCAGCAGCCCTTTTACATATACCAATGTTAAAATGTATACAGTCAATCTAGATTTCTAGCAATCTCGCTGAGCAGTGTTATCACATGAAATAGTCCAGCGCTGGCTTAATAAACTGACCCAGCAATTAAATCCACTAACATCTGCACAACTGTCATGTTTGAGCTGCTAGGGCTCCAGTCTATTAGCTCAGCTCATGGCAGATTATGGCCTGTGGTATGCTTACGTTTAGGCCAAATTTTGGCAGGATTCAGCACGATGCAGTCTTTTCTCATGTCTAGGTTATTTTTATGGCCGAGGTGGTGGTGAAACCACTGGGAGGTCTGATTACCCTTCAAAAAAGCCAACACAGTCAAAGCTGTCTGCAGTGGTTGATACAGAGTGCTGCACTGAGAACCCAGTTTTGATGAAGCAAGGCTGCACAGGGCTGCTGTGTGCAATGGAAGTATGTTGTTAAACAGCATTTTACTGTATGCTGCACGTCTGGCCTACGCAGCTTTCCTCATGTTATGTTTCTAGTTTTCCTATATGTCTTTGCAGAGACGTTAGCCATAGGTGGTTTAGGTCAGCTGTTGTCAAACCCATGCTGAGGGCTGAGGGAAACAGAGCCTCTCAGGGCCATGACGTGTGCTGTGTTACTGCATGCGTGTGCACTTTTATACGGCTTTAATTACAGGCTGTGAACACAGACAGACTTGTTTATTCTGCTGCATAGTATACACTGAGGCCTGGTTGGCACCACAAACACACGTGCCACACACACACAGACACACGCACTCACACACACTGCTTTGTAGTAGTAAAAAGTATCTATTCTGAACAGGTTGTACCTGCCAGTTGAGTGACTCACTTGTGTTTTATGTCCAATAATTCAGTCATTTGTGGATATCTGAGTGCAGGACACCATCGCAAACAAGCATTAAAGTGTTCCTCTTTTCATCATTGTATGACGAATTGCTCACATCTTTTTCTACTTTTCAGGCTTTAAGCAAATTAAAGTTAGAGTATAATAATTATAGCAAGCGATCGTCACCATGGAGTTGTATTCTAATTCCCTTAGCTTAAACTAACAGGCTATTTAAAGAGCATCAGTCTAACATAGGCTGCTTTATTTTGAGTAGACGGAGAAAGTATAAATAGACTTTGAGTGCAACAAGCGAATGCTTCATATGAAATGGCTGGCGTTACATCATTGCCTGTGAGAGTGAAGTTCTGGAGAGGCACCGGGCTCTTTGGGCCAGCCATTATGGTTTGTACTAATGTTCTGGTTTCACAATCCAAACATTCTAAGAGCTGTTATTTGCTCTCTTTTTCCCTTTTACTCAGTAATTCTACTGCTTTTTTTCTTCAGCCAAGCAAAGCTGTCAACAGGAGAGTATAGGAGGCTTTAAAGTGGGAGACAGAAAAGCGATGGATGAAGATGAGTAGATAGACAAGATGAAAAAGAAGGAGAAACGAACGGAAAGCGACGCGACGCGACGGCCTTGGCTTTCAAGTTTATTAACCTGGATTCAAAGTTATAGCACGTCCGTGTCTTTCCATTTAAGCACGAGGGGTCCATTGCCCACAAATCTTGATAATTAAAGCATAAAACATCAATAGTAAAGTGTATCTCTGTGCAGACAGTATGAGGTCTGAGGAGGCTGCTAGTAAGGCAGCAACTGCCATGTGGTTGTACTGCAGGGGTTGTACTCATCATTACTGTTGGCTTCAGCTGATGCTACTGACATGACTTGTATAAGTGAATCAGTGCCGCTGTGAGACCTTCCAACTGGTAGCTAAATCACAGGACAAACCATATCCCCCATAAAGCATCTCTCCTGCATTTATCCTCTGTCATCTGTAACAGACCCTGCTCTTTTTCAAACACAGCATAGTGAAGTATGGCCGAGTCAGCATTTTCAGACACCAGACTTGTGTCTCTGCGTTGGCTCATAGCTATGTTATTCCCTACAATGTCTGGTATTTGAAAGAAGTTTAATTTTGAAGTGCATGGATAATGAGATGAAAATATAATTTGTGGCGGGGACAATTATGATGGGTGCCTGTGTGTGCTATATATGAAGTAGGACTGTGTCATACCCAGCTGCGTTTATACACTTTTTGTTTTTTCCTGTATTCTTAGAGAAAAGAAAAGTTCATTTGTCACGGTTCTGGGTCAGTTTGACCCAGTATTTTGAGATATGTTTTGGTTTATTTTTGAATGATGGATTGTTCTTTATGTTTCTCTGGTGCTTTGTTGGGTTTTATGATGAATCTGCATTTCAAGTTACTTTGGTGTGTTTGATTGTTTCCTTATTCTTTTAGTGCTTGTGATGATGATGATGATTATGATGATGTTCTATGTTCCAGCTTATTCTGGTTTATTTTTAGTTCTGCCCGTGTTAAGTCTGTGTTTCTTAGTCTGCGCCCTTGTGTCTTATTTCCTGTTTTATTGTGAAAGTCTATGTCTATGTTAGTCCAATTTCTCCCAGCTGTGTCTCCCTCCTATTGCCCATTCCCTGATTACCACCCTGTGTATATTAGCCCTGTGTTTTCCTGTGCTCAGTGTCACGTCGTACCCTCAGAATTATGCCTGTGTGTTCAGTTCTCAGTGTCATTGTTCAGTTCATGTTTTTGTTTATCACCAGCAATAAAGCTAAGGTTCTCAGTTTCAATTCAGTCTCAGAGTCTCGCATTTGGATCCTCCTCTCCATCCGCCTGCACACAGAGCCCTGACATCATTAGATAATTTCAAATCGTCATTTAGGCTATTATTACACAATCCAATACACCAATTGAAATACGGATGTTCTTATAAAAGGTCAAAAAGTAACATGTCAGCCATGTGTGAGACAGTCATGAACACACATCATTTTTGTGCCTAAATACATGAAAAAAAGACCTTTTTTAATGATTATCCTAAATGCTAACAATGCAGCAAGATAAAACCTGGAGCATATCAAATGCAAACAGAATCACGCTAACCTTAAATTTACTTTGGTTAAATAAAGCTCACGATCCTTATTTCTAGATCATTTTCAAAAATAAATCTATATATTAAACAAGGAAAAAAATCAGAAGATTCAGATTTTATTACATCATTATGGTCATAGTTCAGCTGTGGATTTAACACAGCCTGTTAATGGCTCAAAACAAATGGATAACACACAGTTAGTTAAAATTTAAACAATTATACAGTATTAATTGTCAGTTATCTATCCATCGATCTTCTTCTGCCCATTCAATTCATAATCGTAGAGCCTATCTCAGCACTCATATGGCAAAAGGCAGGGTGCACCCTGCAGAGGTTGCCAATCTATCATAAGGCTAACATTCACACCTCCAGCCAATTTAGCCTTACATGCATGTCTGTGGGAAGAAACTGGAGTACCTGGAAAGAACCCTAAACATGGGTACACATCCACACAGAAAGGCCTCAGGTGGCCAAAGATTTGAACTCAGGACATTACCTGTCAGGTTATTCTAACTACCACTCCAAGATGCCCTCCCTGTGTTATAGTACCGTGCAAGTCTGTGCAAAAGTAGTGTGTCACCCATATTTCTTGAAATTTTGCTAGAAAAGATGGGAAATAGATGGAGTGATATGTATTCTTAGACAGGCTTTCTTGTAATTTCTATAAGAAAATTTCAGGAATAGTTCTCCAGAGATATTCCAAAGCTCTGGATGCTGGATGAACACAGTGCTCCGCTATACATGTATAATTTTTGCTGAAATGGGAATGTGTTTGGGATCATTGTAATGCTGAAAAATAAATGAAAATATTGCTAATCCGATTCTTTCCAGATGGTATTGCACAATGGATCAAAATCGGACTTTTCTGCATACATAATTCCATCAATTCTGACAAGATCACCACATGATAAAATGCAGCACCAAACCAGGAAAGAGTCTCCATCATGTTTACAGATGGTTTTAGATACTTCTTGTTGTACCTCTCTCCTGACCTCCTCAGAACGTGACGATTATGATGATGATGAGTTGGGCTAAAAGTTTCATATTTGGATTTATCACTCCATCAGATCTGTTGCCGGTGATTTTCAGTCCAGCTCTTGTGTAATTTGGCATACATCAGCATTTTCTTACTGTTTCCCTTTCTTAAGAATAACTTCTTGAAAGCCACTCTTCTACTGAGACCATTTGTGACTAGGCTTCAGTGAACAGTAGATGGATCAGCTGAATGGCCAGATGCATCTCTCAGGTCATGTGTCAGGTCTTTGCTGGAATTTTTTCCTATTTCTTAAGGAAATGACATGATACTGTTCATGTGCTGTAGATAGTTTTTAAGCCTGCCAATTCTTTTTTGTCCTTCAGTTGTCCAGTTTCTTCAAATTTTCAAGGACAGACTGCATACCATTCTCAGCCATGTTTCCAAATAGCTCACTGGAATCAACTTATTGGTGCAAAAATACTCAGTCAAACTGTGTCATCTTTTCATTATCTGGTAAAGAAATGGGAACAAAATTGTGTGTTTTGGAGACAGTACTCAAAGTACTTAAAGACACAATTAGATCGTTGCTAAGTTGTCTGCAATGTGTAAAGACAACACCAGTTGAGTGGCACATGAACAGTATCATGTCATTTCCTTAAGAAATAGGAAAAAATTCAAGCAAAGACCTGACACATGACCTTGAGTTGAGTGGATTTTTTTTTTGTACATGAGTGATTTATTCGTCAGTGTTAAGTGGTTTAACAGACGCACAGAAACCAAAAAAACATTTGTCTGAAAATAGTCAGGTACAAGGAGTGGACTGAAAATGACTGAAAAAGCAGCAGGTGTGCAAAGAAAAACTTCGAAAGAGCTTCAGAAAGCCTGGAGAACTACTGCTCAGATCACCAATAACTACAAGACAGTAAAACTCCTTGGAAGCATAATATAAAGAGATGAGGGGTGGCTCAAGGCTTTTGCACAGTTCTGCCCTTTATCATTTTATTGTGGTGCAGGGATGCGACAAAAGGACTGGACAGGCAAACATTTGAGACAGTGGGGGCCTTTAGATAACCGATTCAGAAAAGGATAAACTATGATTGAGAAGTTGTTACATACAGTATGTGCACAACTGTGTTTGTATTTGAACACGCAAATCAGAGGATGCACAGTATGAAAAGTGTAAGATTTCATTTTAAAACGAATTCTGCAATTAATAAAGTAATGCACTGGTGCACCTTTATAGACAACATAACAAATTCAAGAATATTAAGAACAAATATCAGGAAAATGTCAGTGTAGCCACATTTTCAAAAGTCTTGGGGAGCACAGTGTACAAAGCAGGAGAGACACTATCTCAAGGTGCACAAGTGGATTAGTGAACTCACCACACACTGGGACAGCTGGAGTTGCCAAATTTGAGGGCAGGATCTCCTCAGCAGATTTCCATTTGTTTTGCCATTTTCAGTGAGCTCATACTTTAAAGCTAGCTGCACAAACTGATGAATGACTTCTTCGTAGTTCCAAATAGACATAAGGGACATGAGCAAACCTGACTTGCTTTGGCTCAAACGCTACAAAATCATCAGTCTAGATGTGATTTCAATCAGCCACCTATCCCCAGTGGGATCAGTTTCCTCAGTAATGCTAGTTTTGTCAGAGGCATTATGCTACAGTTAGCTAAATTAACACGAGCTAGGCTGTTACTGTAATGACTTTTTGCCAGTGTAGATGTCTATATTACTAATTTGTACTTATAGTTGTTAGAATATGTCAGTAGAATTCACAAACTGGACAAGTAGTCCCTGCGTGGACCATACAAGTCCATATAAGAATAGATAAAATTTTTAACATGTGGTTATTTGCTTTCTGTCTGACTTTTATTTTGATAATGTGCTTTTTGGTAAACTTTCGCTGGCAGATGCAGTTATCTCTGAAAAGAGCCTGGACATTAATTTCCCTATATTTTAAATTAAGTTAGCTTGTTCCAACTTATTTCTACATGCTACATGAACAAGAATGAGGGCTAGTCAGTATAACAATTTGTTAAATAATGAAAATGACTTAATGATTTATGATTTATTCAACTACTTTTTAACTAAATAACACCTGATAATTCATACTTACTGGGATATGGCAATACATTTGCTGTTAAACGACACATCAGAAGAAGTATGTGTTACTACAGGGAAGTTACAACCACTGTCACACTGTGATATTACATGTTGCTATACAAAAAGGGGATAAATGCAATGTCAAAGACTACAACATCAGTCAAAGAATGGTGGAAGTTCTTAAAAGCCCTTAAAAAAATAAAAGAAAGCATGCTCTGCCAGGTAAAAAAAATATCACTGCTCATTTGAAAGCACGTGCACTATTGCTTGAAGACCTTTCTGTTTGAGATTCCCCACTTTCATAGCCACACAGATTAAATAGTCCTGTGTTTAGAATGTAATAGGGCCAAAAAAAAAGCAAAAACTCTGGACTGTTAAGTCAAGGCCGCCATCAATCAAGTCACCAACTCAACTGGACACTGTGATTGTACATGCAGTCCTCGCAGATGGAAATGTAATATTTTGACTAATAATGTGTGAGTTGAAGGAAAATCAAATCACCTCTGGGTGATTGAAAAAGTTATTGGAACAAAATTTGTTTAAGCATGATACAAATGGCAGGTCCAAAAGAAAAAATGTTGGTTCATTACAAGAACTAATGTTGGAAAAATGAACCTGCGGTGTTTTTTTTTCAAGCTGGCATGCAGTTAAGGCTAACAATTGGTCTTTCACCAGTTGTTGGGCTGCTAAAGGCACTTTTGTCAATGGCTTGCCATTATTCCATTGACATAAGTCATGTTTTCTTAATCTCTAATTACTCTGCAATTGCAAACCAGCTGTAAAATCACAAGTGTGGCCCTTTTCTAAATGCTGTTGGCATGAGCTGCCAAAAATGTCCCAGCACTTTCTTTCTTTATTCTTTATATAATTAAAGTGAAACTGCTGGAGGTCATTGAGAGCATTCTCACTGCATATCCACTGTAAATGCAGATCCATGCATCAACCTCATATAAGGCCACTGATGGAATCTACACTAATCAAATAAACAGCTTTATAATAATGAATCTATAAACGGCTTCAATAGGAAATAGTAAAGCTTTGGCTAAGCGCTTGATTGTAGATGGCTAGGTTTTCCAGGTGCTTGATTGCAGTTCCAGTGAAAACAACTTTTTTGGATAATTGTCCTGCCATCTCTCTACCTCCCAAGTGATCCATTTTGTGAGAGACAGAGAGAATAGAGAAGACAGAATCCTGGAAAAAAAAAATTAGGCATCGGACCATTTTCCTCCAAGCATTTCTCATTCAAGTTAGACAAAAACTGCAAGACTAAGTCACATAGAAAAGAAAGATACAGATACTATAGTCTAGCACTTGCAACACAAGGCGCATACTGGAAAACGTTTTGAGGGAGTGCCTGGCACGGTTGGCACAGTGCCGTGGCCTGTGCTGCCTGGTGCATGCCACTCATTTCTGCGTGAAGCTGAAGCTGTCGCCACATGGACAGCTGGCTGAGGCCTGTGCAGCCCCACAAACAGCCACATCCTTTTTACAACATCAGTTTGAATGCATAATGTCCATAGGATCTGCATCAGTTTACCCTCTCTAAATCACTACCATAGACATTTGTCTCGAGACTGTGAAACTGACCTTAGACTAGTGCCTGGAAACAAAATGACACCCTCCGGCGTTCCACAGCAGTGCAGCAGGACTCTGTCCTGAGTTAGATGAGCCTGCTTTCAATCAGCTCACATCAGGCTGTATATCAGGTCTAATTAGTGTTTGTGGGGCCTGCAGCACAGAGCTTGTTGTGAGACATGAGCTTTCCGTGCACTGCAAGCTCTCCCCTGCACGGCACAACCAGACCTCGTGCCTATACAGCATGTATTGCGTGGGATGTGACGCACAAGTTTTATGGGCTCTCTATTTCTCATCTTAACAGCACATGTGTCACAGTCTGAATAAGATTCCACAACAACTGGATCCGTGCTGCCCTCGCACACACATCACGGTGCTCATCAGTGCTAAACGTCTTCCAAAGCTTACAAGAGTGGGTGGATTTAAACTTTTAAAAGACAACAGAGGGCTGCAAGGAAGGGGATTTGTGGGGAAAAGTTCATATGATATGTCACTGTACAATGCACACATTGTAAAATAAACTTTAAGACTACAGGGGGAAAAAGCTGCGAAGCATAGGTGTAACATAGGTGTGGGTTTCTGAGAATGGAACAATACCTAAGAACTTAACGCTTTTATCTGTTAGGATAGATTATTTATGTTTATTTTCAGGAAAACACATCCTTAAAGCTCCACTTGTTGGTATTTTTGCAGTTAGTTTTAATAATTCATAATCAGATTTTTGTGCTGACAAATGCACAGAAAACTTCTGCAACTCAGCTGTTCTCAGTAATTCAGAGCTGTTTTGTGTCCCTCAGTGCATTGTTTTGGTTTTATGATCCAAATTGTTACTGCTTTGCCTCAATCTTACCGCTGTTATGATGACAGTGACAACTGTTTGTCAGAAGTTGGCAGAGACTGAATGTTAGACTTAGATTCGGGTGGATACAAACATGACTCCAGATGACGCATGCTGGATGTGTACATAAGAAAAATGTTGCTAACATTTTCATCACAAAATCATAAAGGAGAGAGTTATGCTAATTTGCATCTCTGTCATTTTATTCTTGGACCCTGCTGGTTTAGCTTTGCATGATTTGGTATTCAAGATAACTTTTATTTATCTTAAACAGACCCAGGCTGCAGCGCCTCAGTTCATATACTGCTAAAAAAAAAAAAAATAGAAAAACTTGTTAGTCAGAGCATAAGTCAGTTAAACTTCTGTGATAGTGATCTGGTCAGTTAAGTAGCTGAGGGGTTGGAGGTGGAGGCCTCTGACATTTTTCCCTCCTCTAGTTTTGCATTTGGTTAGGGTCACTGTCACTACTGGTAGCATGAGGTGATGCCTGGACCCTAAAGAGCTTGCACAGGTAGTCCAGGATGGCACGTCAATTTTCTGCCATTGACAGAAAGTTTGCTGTGTCTCCCAGCACAGTTTCAAGAGCATGAAGGAGATTCCAGGAGACAGGCAGTTACTGTAGGAGAGCTGGACAAGGCTGTAAAAGGTCCTTAACCCAGCAGAAAGACAGGTATCTGCTTCTTTGTGCAAGGAGGGACAGGATGAGCACT
This sequence comes from Aulonocara sp. 'chitande type north' Nkhata Bay, assembly GCF_057382095.1. Classification (NCBI taxonomy): domain Eukaryota; kingdom Metazoa; phylum Chordata; class Actinopteri; order Cichliformes; family Cichlidae; genus Aulonocara; species Aulonocara sp. 'chitande type north' Nkhata Bay. Next base: position 20,942,762 of record NC_141345.1, read on the forward strand.
ACCAGGGCTACAAAACGACCTCCAGGAGGCCACTGGTGTGAATATCTTGGAGCAAACAGTCAGAAACAGAGTCTAACATCCTCTAGTGGGCCCTGTGAACTGGCCACCTGTGCTTTTCACAGGTGAGAACAGGTTGACATCTGTACATATGACAGATGTGAAAGGGTCTGGAGAATCCGTGAATGTTACCTGCAGACACATCGTTCAGCATGACAGGTTAGGTGGCGGGGCAGTGATGATCTGAAGAGGCATATCCATGGAGGCACACACAGAGCTTTACATGCTGGGCTGTTGCGATTTCATCCCAGTACCTCTTAGACACTGCAATGAAATTCTTGGACCCATTGCCTGACCTTACACTGATTCAGTAGGTCCTGGGTCAGCCTCATGTGGTAAGACTCTGCAGGCAGTTTGGCGAGAGCATCTGACAGTTCCTGGAGGATGAAGGAATTGATACGGCTGACTGGCCCCCTAAATCCAATAGAAGACCTCTGGGACACAATGTTTTGGTCCACCGATGGTGTTGGGTTTTTAGCTCAGACTGTTCCGTAGCTCAGTGATGTCCTGACCCAGATCTGGGAGGAGATCCTCAAGGACACCACGCTTCATTTCATTAGAAGCATGCCCTGATATTTTCAGGCATGCATACAAGGACATGTAGGCAATAAAAACAGCTGAGGACCAATTTGAATTGCTGCAGTGAAATTTCATCAAAATGGACTAGCCTGCTACATCATTTTTTTCACTTTGATTTCAATAATTTGTAAGTGGATAATGTTCAATTTCCATTAAGCAATGTGTTCCCCTTTCATTTCATTATAGAGATCCAGCATGATTTCTATTAAATTAAGATCTGATGTGTTTCCAAAGTGTTTCTTTAAATTGTTTTTTGAGCAGTGTACACTATCTTCATCGAGTTTTTTAAGCTTCTCTCCCTTTAAGTCAACTTTCTTCTGATTGGCTGCCCCTCACAAATAGAAGGTTTCAGAGCTCTGTGCCTCTGATGATTATATTAAGGCCCTTTCACACAGGAAGTGGCATGCACCGCGTTCACCGCTAGTTTGAGCGGACGGCCCAGAATTTGTGTTGAGCAGACCGCTGCACGGTGCCTCTACTACGTCATTTTTGTGGCCACTAATGGTCTCCATGTGTTGTATATATGCCCACTGTACGTCACACCGCATCAAGTGTGCACAAGTGTTCCCTGGCCGACACATTCACGCTGTGCTGTACTTTTCAGAATTCAGGCTTTTTTTTTAAATCAAAGATTTCTGACTTTAATTTCAGAATTTTTACTTTGTTTTTGTCTTCCACAGTTGTAATAAGCCTTCTCATTCAAAAGTAGAAAAGCTTTTTTAAAACGTGTAAAAATAGCTTCTTTTTTTTAAAACTTATGTAGTAAGGAATTACTTATGAAGTGACCTCATTATCAGAAACCTTTTTAAAGGACTTCACATTGTCTCAACAGATGTGAGCTCAACAGTTGTTTTTATTTGCACACAGTGATCTTGTACTGAACAGGACTGCCACAAGCATGTGATAAACTTTAATTAGCAAGAAACTCTGGGTTTTTAAATGTTTAACACGATGGTATTACCAAAGCCAGGATGAGGAATCAGGACAGTACAATGGAACGGTGTGTGCAGGCTGGAGACGTGTTTTGAACCAATCCACTGTCCCCCACAGCGTCTGTGTACTTCCCTGGCTAGACGCTGGCTGAGTTGTGCGACTTTATTGGGAAAATTAGGGTAAGTGGTGTGGTGGGGAGCATGTGGGCGGGGGTGAGTTACTGACAGCGGAATTTACTTACTGGCCTTCGGGAGACGTTCCTCAGTTACGCTGTGGCTGTTGAAAAACTAATCCTCGCTGTAAATCATGACATTATACATCCACACACCTAAAATTATCCAGCAAAGGTCAGGCAGAAAATTGTGACCAGGGTTTGGCTGCATTCTGACAAAGTCCTAGCAATCCAAAAGCAGACAAACATCCAGATAAACATAGTTCTATCACTCTGGCGACTTCACAAGGCTCTCCGACAATGTCCAAACATTGCAATTTCAATTTGCACGCCCTGAATCATTACACAAAATGCAGGTATTTTAGGTAGGCCGAAATTGTTTTATTATTTTTAACACAGTAATTGCAAGGCAAATGGTCTTAATTGTAACCCCAGCCTCTGAAATAAACAAGGCTGAAAAATGAAAGTGGTGATTATGGTTTCCCAGGGCCTGATGTGGGATTTGTGAAGCCACTGCCAACTGCATTTTCATGTCACTGTTTCGAGTTCCTGCTGAATATAGACACACTGAATCACTCATCAGAGTACATGCCTTAATGGAGGACAATTCGAAGGCTCCATTCAACACAGGGGAGATGCTGAATCTATCCACCCCCCAACATTCCTCCCTCGGTGGAATGTTCCATATGTTGTACCCTCCACAATTACTCCAATCCCTGTGATTAATGGTGGAAAGACTGGACTTGACAAATAATATCTATCAGTGCTCCGTTTTTTCCCACAAAACAGTTAAATATTTACAGCCCGACCAGCAGACATGTACAAATTCCATTATAACATACAGGAAGGATTTCAGTGCTTGAGTTTGATTAATGCTCAGTGAGAGACAAAGTCTGTGAAGTCTGTGGACATGGATCTCTGCTCTTCATGATATGCATTTAGCTACCTTTAAACAGAAGCTTACATTTTCCTTGAAGGCTTACATCGGAAAATATGACCATGAAGTTAAGATGCATTATGCAAGCAGTGGTGTGTTGATGGGTTTTAAAGTGAGATGCTAATCTGTCATTGAAGACTGTTTTGTGGCAGCTTGCAGTGTGCAGCAGAGGTGAGGGTGTGACCTTTTCCTGCGTAGACTTGATTTTTGCCGCTTCAGCTTGGCATTCTCCTGTTGGATGGCCCTGCCCTATTTATGGCCATTTTGTTGCTGTGCCAATGTTATCTTTGGCCAGATGTAGGAAAAACTCAAGTGATGGCAGCAGGCAAAGCTTCACCCACACATACACACAATAACCAGAGAGCCTGTCACAAACAGGTGCAATGGTTTAAGACCCAAATTAGGTTTTAATTGTGCTTCTGTCTGACTTAGGTTGTTTATGGATCATTTGCAGGCTGATGTGGTGACCACATTGAAATCCAGGCTAGCAAAAACACGCAGACACATGCACACACACAATAATGACGTACCTACATGGCTTTAGTGAGAGATAAAAACAGTACATTAAATAAATAGTTGACGGTTTTGTTAAATATGCGTATTCACATTCACCACAATGGCTAGTTATGCGACGACTTAAAGACACCTGGGAAATTTCATAAACTGCACTTCATAAAATGACCACTTGAGGCTCACTCCAAAGAAAAAAAACAAAACAAAAACAGGCAGGATAAATGTCTTGGCCCCTGTATGGACTTCTTCATTCTCAGCTTTTTGAAGGACATTCAGCGCTCTTCTTTGGATGATGGCTGTCGTTTGCTCCTTGTCTGTCAAGATGATCATAATTCAGTCAAATTAGGCAAGATCCCTGATACCACTGGCTCAAATGCAGCTCCGAACATTACAGAGAATCTACTGTGTTTTATAGATGGGTGGAGACACTCGCTGTTGCACCTATAGTACATATTGACGATGATTTGAACTAAAAATGTCAAATTTCATCACTCCAGAAGACATGTTGCCACTAATTATCAGTGCAGTTCTTGTGTTATTAGGCATAGCTCAGAATTTTTTGTCCCTAATTCTCTTAATGGCTTCTTGACAGCCAACCTTCAACTGAAACCATTTCTGATGAGGCTTGAACAGTTTACAGTAAATGCATCAACTGACGGATCAGTTGAATCTCTCAGGTCCTGTATCATGTCTTTGTTGTCCATTATGTGGACGCAACTCTGAATCATCACTTGAGCTAGGTGCCTTTTTTTAGTGCTTGAATGACTGACTGGCTGGTGTCAAGTGGCTTTACAAACAAACAAACAAACAAACAAACAAAAAATTCCTCTAAAAAATGGTCAGGTACAAGAACTTGATTGAAAACGAGTACAAAAAAAACCAAAAAACTTTTGAAAGTTTGTCAAAAGAGGCTGGAGAACTGTTACTCAAGACCACTTTAACAAAAAGTCTCTGACTTACTGGAAAGTTTTTGTTTTTAAGTTTTTGCTTATAAGGAGCAAAGCTTCCTTGCCATTTCATACGTCATTGCCATAAAAGGGGGCAGTTGCTAAGAACTGTCTGCTAGGCTTCCGAACTCTACCCTCTCAGCCATATTTGTGGCATTTGTTTGGAACATTTGTAATGTATTTACTAACAGTCTATCCAAGATGTCTGAGCTTCAGTTTTGCTAAATGTAGTTGCCTCTTTTGGTCTGATAATTAGCACTAACTAGGAGCTATCTGTGTATGTGTGATGCACTCATGCGGTTTGCTAACCAAGCAGTGAAAGTAAAGAGTGAGGGAAAGAAAAGCAAAACAGGGAGGGAAAATAAACTGAAATCAAATGCAAAACACAAAACTACTACACAAGACATGAACATCAGCGTCATGGCCATCAAACTTGTAACTTACTCCACAACCAACCTTGTAATTTAGACTTTATTGCTCTCTAAAAGAGTACAATTATCTCTTGGAGTCTAATGTTGTGTCAAGGCCAACACCTTGTGCGCATCTCTGCCAGGTCAAACACATACTTGATAGTTTGGTACATAGTGTAAAAGCTGGTATTGAATAGATCTTGGCTCAGATCCTGTTTTGATGCTAGCATAAATCAAAGCCAAACCTAAATGGAAAAGTAATTGTCATGCATCTTTAGAATCCTTAATTTGTTATTCATATTGTTTCAGCCATAAGTTCTAACTTAAAACTCATTACAGAAGTTACACATATTCAAAAATGAATTTCATAAGTATGCATATCAGCTGCACCCACCTTCCAAATTCCACATTCCTTCAGTATTTTTCTCCCTCTGTAATTAGCAGCGAGTCTGATAATGAGAGTTGATATCGGTGGGCAAATCCCTGAATAGCCAGTGGCAGCTTATCTGTCACAACAGGAGCTACCCTCTCTCAGCTTGTCTCACTTGTGTACAGATTTTCACACACGTTTCCCTGCAGCTGCAAAAACACTCACTCCTCCATGGTTGCGCACACATTATTAAGCTAATTTGGAGCTTTAAAGAGAGTGTCTTGCTCCCTTTAAGCTGTGCACGCGGTACATCCCGTGGTGATATTTTAATGAGGGAACTCTGATCTACATAAGCCAATAAGCAGGAGGGCATTAGACGTTACCTCAGTTCATCCCTCATGCTTCCACTAATTTCTCAGCTCACGCATCTTTTTCTCTCTTTCCCTCTGTATTTTTCATGGCTACAGAAATATGTCATTTACTTTGTTTTTCTTTTTGTGCCATTTAGTTTTCTGCTCCGTTTTCTGATCCTTAACCTGTATTCGTTCCCCCCCCCCTATCTATTAGAGTTTCATCAATGCAGAAGAATGACAGCTTTTTGGCTCATTCATGCAAGTCAGCGAGCAAAAGTACCCCTTGCCGGTACTTCTGCCTGGACCATATAAAACTAGCCTAATGACAGTTCTGGAGTCGACTCAAACATCAACATCAGTCTCCCAGCTAATGTTTTGTGACAAGCCAAAGAGTAGCATAATTTTCACCACCAGCCATACAACACCCTCTCAGTGTGAGAATCTTTAAAGCATCAATTCACTGTCATGGTGGAATGTGTGTGAATATGCACATACCTTCACATGTGTGTGCGCAGAGGCGCAAACGTGGCACAGTGTCTGTGTCATTCCAACAAAAGTGTTCTGGCAGTAGACATGGTTATTCAGTATGACTAGGGATGGGTATCGTTTAGGTTTTATCCAATAGTACTGGTGCCAAACCGGTACTTTTGAAACGGTGCCGGTGCTTAAAAGGTGCTCAAACCGGTGCTTAAAGAATGGAGAACACAAAATTGGTCCTAAAACCTCTCATGTTCAGCTGTTTTTTTGTAAAAAGATAACAATGTTAGCCTTTTCTGCAGCTATAGGGGATTTATGGTATCACTCTTGGCTGGAAGCAGTGCTTAAACAACGGAAAAAAACCTCTCATGTTTAGCTGTTTTCCACTTTTTCTTTGGTCATTTTAGCCTTTTTGGCCAGGGTGAAGGGAGCATCTGCCATCAAACAAGAAGACAGCCGCATGTAGCTATGATGATGTTTGCTAGTTCACCTTACATGCATTAATGTAATAACGTGGTTAGCCTACTCAACGTAAATTACACACGAACAACATTAAGCTACTCACGCAGAGAAGAACGGCTGCTGCTGCCATCATCATCAGTCATCATTTCTGCTACACTAGGGGCCAGGACTCTCCTCTTCGTGTTTTTGGGGATGTTGCTAACTCCGGGTCCGATAACAGGCACCACACCCGAAGTAGATGTGCTCAGTGTGAGGTCTCGCAGCAAGCTATCAAATACAGCGCATTTCTCGGCTTTTAAAAAAAACACTATGCGTCGCCAGGTGTTTCATCGGATTTGAGGTGTTACCTCCTTTGACAGTATCACAGTAACAGCTTAAAGCACTTGTTGCTGCTGAGTTTGCATATTTTGCTGTGAAGTACAGCGAGACTTTTGACCGCTTCTCCTTGGTCATTTTTAATCTGTAGCTCTGCTCTAAAAGAACGTACGTACCTGGACTCGCCTACTATTCTCGGAAACGTAAAATGATTGGCTAGAATCTAAAGTGTATCACAGCTCAGGAAAAAAAAGCACCGAAATAAAGCACTGAAATGTGCTCTGCTTTTCGGTCTTGTTACTACCGTTTATGTCAGAACCGGTGCCATCATGGCACCGGATACCAGTACCCATCCCTAAGTATGACCTCGGGTTTTCTGACTGACCATTGTCACTTGAGGCTTTTAAAAATAGTTTTGGACTCCAGAATGGTGTACGTTTATCCCAAGCTTGAGTACAGAAGCCTTTTCACTGTTTGAGACACTGATGAGCCAAAACATTGTGACCAATTCCACCTAATATGCTGTTTTCCTTGTCAGTGCCAGCAGAACAACTCAAACCTGCCAAGGGATGGACCCTGAAGGTGCCCTGAAATATCTGGTGTTATGATGTTAGCAGCAGATTTTTTTTTATGTCTCGTTAGCTGCAAATTAGAGTTGCAGCACATCAGACTAACCCCAGTCCTTTGCTGACGTTTATTAATTAGATATCCTGCTACTAAAACCACTTGTTTTATTTAGCTCTAATTAGATCTGCTAATGTCACGAAGTGTATCAGTTTGCTGTTTTGAAACAAATAACTATGTAATCAACCACTAGGAGGCTAAAGAGGCTTATAGCTGCAATGGATTTGCAAAAATCCATGCTAGGGTCTAGAGCCGTTTGCTGCCATTTATTAAAACACTGTCAAGCAATAGTTTCACTGGATAAACTAAAGAAAAAAGTGACGGTCAGCAGAACATTTTGGAGCCCTACTCACCTTCTTTGCCTCTGTTACGCCCCAGTCTAGGGGTACAGGAACGCAACATAAGTTTGAAAAGATTGCCCCACCCTGGTCCCCAAAACCATACAGAGGGAAAACCAATTTCTTAGTGAACGGTGGTTTATTTTTCTACACTGCAAAATGAAGCTCCGGGGTGAACGAAGGCCAAAATAACAAACAAAACAAGCTAAGTCAGGAGGAGGTGCTATCTAAAACCCTATGTGAAATCAAAAATCAAACAAAAGACAAGCGCTACACCTAACTCCCTAACTGAGATAAACAGGAGAAAACAGTGCAAGGGAAAACAATAAGGCAGCTCACCCCTTCTGTTCCAGTGCTATTTAGAATGTGCTATTTACAATGAAAACTAATGTACACATTATATACAGAACTCAGAAAGTCACAAATGTCACAGGTTTTGGAGGCCAGGGTCAGGTCTGCTGCTGCTGTCAGTGGCTGCCCCAGGACAACTGCTGGTGAGGGATTTTGAATGAGACCACATGACCAGGGGACCAATCAGCAGCCGTCAGCTCATCCACTCAGGGACCTGCAAAGACTTAAAGACACAGACAAAGAAACAGCCACCAAAACAGATTATGGCCAGGGCCATAACACCTCCAACCAGATGCCTGCCGCCTGGAAACCCCTGTGGTTGCTAGGAAATAACGGGGGAATTCCCAACTGGTTGGTGAGTGGTTTCTGGCAGTTGCAAACAGGGCACAGCACCAAAAACCTCCTTGTGATTGCTTTGGTATCACAGATTCCAGTGGTACTTTGCAGGGAAGATGCCAACTTCCTCAACTATTCATCGAGTAGTAGTTGAAACTTGAAAGAGTGAGTCACAAAAAGAAAATGGAGAACATTTGCCTTCAAAGTAAAAGGCATGCCTTACCGCAGCTCTCAACATATTTCAAAGGCACAGCTTTTACTTTGAAGGCGAGTAGTCTATTTCTGGTTCGCGCTCCACTTTTCATAGTTTCACCACCGCTCGGCCAGTAGCTCTTGTGTGTTTGCAAGGAATCCGGCAACTTGCTAGGGACCAAAGAAATCGCAAGGGGGCAGCACCATATACCTCTTTGCAGTTTTACCCAGTGACTCTCAGAAACCTCTAGCAAGAAGTCTGAGAATACACATTTTTCTCTCGAGACACAGAGTTGTCAGGGTCTGACTGCTCTGTGCAACTGGGGCCTGACAGTGACTGACTGTCCCCAGATCACCCTCAATCTATACATAAGACATTATTCTCATAATTTCATATTTATTGAAATTATGAGAATCTTTATTTATTGAAGACTTGCGGAAAAGTTCTTAGGTAGAGTGACAAAGTGGCACAAGCACACCCCTTTATGGCAAAACTATCACTTGCTAACTGGGTCCAAAACCTTCGCTAAAGGCCCATGGGCTCAAAGCCCTATCCAGGTGTTAGAAGGTTTAAATGGTACAAATTCCATGCTCAGTTTCCAGGAGCTGGTTACTCGTTATAGAGTCCCAAAGCAGTCGCTATTTCATTATTTTAGATTACACTCGGCCCTCAAATCGCATAATATTCAGTGGGGAGACAATTTAAAACTCTCAGTTGTAGAGCTAGTACAAAACTCACCTAAGAGAATAGTTTCATTTATCTACGTGAATCTATTAAAGCGGTTAAAATCCCAAGATTTTTCTATTAAAGAATGGCAAAAAGACCTGGTCGACCAACAGGAGAAGATAGCCGGGACCACAATCTGGGCCAATGTCACCAGTTCATCAAAGAATCCCGGCCACCAATTTATCCATTATAAGATATGTCCTCGAACGTACTTAACTCCTCAGAAGAGATTCCAGTTGAAAATAACCTCTCATCCTTACTGCACATTCTGGTCGACTGCTACTGTTGGAACCTTAATGCATTCTCTATGGGACTGTCCTGATATGTTCTTATTCTGGGGCAAGGTAATAAAGTTACTGTCATCACTGAGAAATATCAGTCTTCCTGTTGACCCATTACTACACCTTCTGCTTGATGACTCTAGGCTTCCAATGACAATGAAAGCTGGCAGGCATAACTGCGGCCAAAAAGCGAGTGGTTCAGAGGTGGGTACCACCACATGATCTCTCGGTGAAACACTGGTTACATGCCTTCTTAGATATCTTGTACTTAGAACTATCCTCAGCTAGGGTTAATCATGCAAACCCCTCAACAGTCCAAAACTGGCTAAAGGGAATTAGAGAGACCAAAAGGTTACTCAGGAATGTGCAATAGGGAGTTAATACATGTAATTCTCTTTTTGTCTTAAATCACTGACCTACTGTACATTTCTCCTTGTTCATTATGTTAACCTGTAGTGTCATTGGAATGTTATGGTTATACTGCAAAGGTGATATGTGTTGGTAGGAAGGGCGGGGGTGGGGAGGGGGAGGAAAGGGACTTGTAGGGTTTGGGTTTGGGGTTATGTTCTCAGGAAACCCAATAAGTTGTATGTTTGTTGTGGGCTATATAAGACAGTTTCCCTTTGTTCTAAAAGCAAATAAATATTGCATTATATAAAAAAATAAGGCAATATTCTCTCAGCCACAAACTTCAGGCTCTTTCTCTATCACTGCAATTGCCATAAATTGCAAGTGCACACTCATAATATGGACATAAATGCATGTGAACTTGCTTATCTACAGGTAATGTTAGACAAGTCGTCTGGTGAAGCTGATTAAAGAAAAAGAATGCTTTTTTTTTTAATTTAAAAAAATTAAAAAAAAAAAAAAAAAAAAAAAAAAAAAAGAAAAAGAAAAAGAATGCTGGAGGAAAGGGAGAGAGAAGGCATGCAACGATGGTGAAAATAAGTGCCAGTCAGGAATCTGGTCTTTCTAAAACACTGCCTGTTTTATATTGTTGATGATCAGTTTCAGTCAACGTGGGTGAAATGTTTTTCGTACTCTTGCTTGATGCTTGAATGCAAAGTTGTTTTAAAGCGCTCTCTGACTGGCTTATACACTGGCCTTCTACATTACATGCTGTGACTGGTGTACTCCTAGATAATTTCAGACCTTGCACCCACCGACATGACAGACCTTGAAACCTTCTTCTTTCTAACATGCATGTGTCTATTAATCCCGATGTTTTGCATTTGTAATGTGGTTCACGTTCCCCTTACCACAATAATAGTGGACAAATTTGAATGTTTGATGTGTCTCTATACCAGAATTGATAATAGCCATATCTCTTCTTATCAAAACACACAACATCCTAATAGCAATTGTACCTTTTCTATAGCTCTTGTACAACTATGGTTACAGACTGCCTCCTCCTCCTCCCCCCCCCCCCCCCTTTTTAATCTGTAATTCACTTTCTAATAAAAATAAATTTGACTAATAACACCTTTACTTACCACAAATTCTCTATAGATATCGCAATAACATCATTAAAGACCATTCTTTTGGTTATGACAATTGTGCAGCAAAAACCTGGTATTGTGACAGCCCTAAACAGCAAAATTATCCCAGCTGCCAGGGATAATGTCAGATTCCCAGCTTGAATGACTGTCTTAGTCCTTCTCTGGATAGTAACCAAACAATGTGAGCAACCCAAACAAATAACAATTAATTTAAGTACTTTGACAAGTATTGAAACTAATAAAAATCTATATAATCACAGTAAGTAAGTTAGCAGCAAAAGCTTTGTTGATTGCACCAGAATTCTCCATTTGCTGTGCTAAACTCTGTATTACAGCTGCATTGGTTCTATAAAATGGTTTGGAAGTTGGTTTTTTTGGGGGGGTTTTGTGTCCCGTTTGGATCTTTAACCATCAGAATTGTTGTCTTAAGGCCAAGAAAGATGCCAAGCGGATTTATTTTACCAAGTGGATCATCATGGCCTTGCCATATTGGTCCATTTGATTGACCTTTATTATAATTATGAATTTATTTTATTTTCGGTTGCTACAAATGGGACAGACATGACTGGGGGATAGGACAGGGAGAAAGAATGAAAGAAAGAGAGGGAGAGAAAGAAAACCAAAGGGGAGAAGAGACGGTGAGAAAGGGGGGAAGAAAGAAAAACAAACAAACAAACAAACAAACAAACAAACAAACAAACAAAACACCTGGATCACCTGTATGGAGAAAAAAAAAAACAGAAGAGAAAGCAAACAACAAAGAGCAACATAATAAAAAAAACAGCACCATCACATTAAACTAGCTAGCAGTAGATAACAGTAGATACTAAATAATAAACGATATTGTGCAGCACGCAAGATAGACAGCGCACAATGTGCTTTGAGGCAGCAGCCAAGAAAGATGTAGTCCGCGTCTGTGAATACCCGTGTGTACACCTGTGTGCATACCTGTGTGGATCAGCATGCTTGTATTCCAAAGGTTTCTCCATGTAACGATCTGCTAGGGAGTGTGGGGAGCCATAGCCCCGTCCACCAGGGTATGAAGCAGGTATGGAGGAGATCCAGGCCCCAGATATCCAGAGGCCCCAGAGTACAAGGACCCGAGGAGGACCACCAAAGGGGGGGAACCGTGCCACCCTCCTGGGAAGAGCTGAGTAGAGCCCCAAACGAGAGGTCACCCCGCAGCTACGGAGCAGAGGCCAGAGGGGGTTGCAGTGGCGTGCCCGCGGGCTCTGCCGGCAGCCAGCTGTGCCAGATAGGACCGAGCTTCAGGCCCAGAGGCCAGAGGCCTGAGGGGAGGTGAGGGGAGATAGGCCTCCGTACTTTAGAGGGCCTGAGATGTACCCAGAGAGGTTGAGTCTAAGACCCAACCTGACATATAGACACAGACGAACAGGCACACGCGGACACAAACGTGCATTCCCACCCCATATGCACAACCAAATACTCAGCACTCACCCAACGTGTAGACAGACACAAATAGACACTGCACAGACAGTCACACTCCCCAAACATACTCTATATCCCAGGTCCATGTACCCCCGCCCTCAGAGGGGCAAGCCGCACCTAGACCCAGGAGATGTAACCCTTCTCTCTGGGGTGGAGGCAAGTGGACCACTTCCTTATCTGCAGTAGCAGGGAGGCCCCGCATCCCAGACCCCAGTCTGACGCCCAGCACCTCCTCCCAGCCCCCCAGCCCTGACGGCTAACAGAACCGGGGTTAGTGAAGACCTCAAACCTCCCTACGCCCGCTCATATGTAGTGTTGCTGTGTGCTGTTCTAAAGTGCATTTAAAACTCAGGAGAGCATGGTTTCTGCTTCCTCTCAGAGAGCAGCACGGCTCCTCCCAAAAACCCTTAGTGTCTAAATGCATTTAAAATTGAGGGTAGGGCACCAGCGCCAGAGGTGGGTTGGAGTACACCGACCATCCTCTGGATTGGATGCTGTAAAACGTGCCCACCCCCAAGGCCCTATATGTATGTGTTATGTGAGAGTGTGAGTAATGTGGATGTCTAGGTTGCAGAATAAAATTGAGGCACAGGCGGCCAGAAGGGGACAGAGGGGGAGTGCCTCCCCTGCACCCTGGTGACATACCTGCACCCCAAGCCCTGCGTGTGTGGGTGGGTGTGGTAGAGCGGGAATAGGGAGGCAGCTGAGAATGGGGAGGGAAGAAAGGGAGGGGCAAGCGGCCCCTCCCTGGGGCCAGCTCCCCCGCTGACCCCAGTAGGCACCCCCACACTCTGGAACCCACCAGGGCAAGGGGGCCCAGGCCCATCCGGACCGGGGCCCGCAGCAGCAGCACCGCCCAGCCCCACAGTGTCCGGGGCAGCCCACCCGACTCCACCACAGAGAAAACTGCACCCACCCCATCATCCAATCATCTCCCAAACTACACAAGACAATAGACACCCAGGTTGAGTTCATTCTCCACCTCTCCTATATCTCTCCCCCCACCTGCAGAGTGAGCTCCTGTAGTGAGGAGACCACCTGCAAAGATATAACAACCTCCCCACCAGTTAGAGAGCCCCCTAGTTGGGCCGATGCACCAGAGGTCCCCAGCACTGCATGGGGCTGAGCCCCCCTGCACCCACCCGCCCACTGCTCCGGCGACACAATAGCCAGGACCCAAGGCCCCAAGGCCCGGCCAGCACCCCAGACCGGTGGGCGGAGCACCCCCAGACCCCCTAGCCTCCACGCCCGTCCCGGACCCTCCCAGGGGCAGCCAGGCTACCAGGCCAGTAACCAACGTCCGCCAGCACAGACCCTCCCCCATCTCCGCTGTACTCAGCCACAAGGAAAACACCATCTAAGAGCCCCCAGAGCTCCTAACCAGGTCATGGCCACATCCGCCAGGTTAGGCCCTCTAGGGAAACGTCCCTAGGGACTCCCCAGATGCCCCAAGGCCGTCCCTACCCCCATATCAACCACAATAGCGAAGGCAGGATCAAACCATGACCCCCCACCCCCACTAGGTGATGAAGCCGATCAAAGGGGCCCAAAGGGATTGATCAAATGGCAGAGGTTGTATCAAGACTAATATGATCTGTTAGATGGTCTTTATATTGGTTAGAATTAAGATTATTTTTATTTTTCCAGTTAATGAGGACCATTTTCTTGGCAATGCATAGGGCCGTAAAAACAACGTGGGCTGTGTTTATTTCTGCAGTGACCTCATCCAAGTTGCCCAGCAAGCACACTAAAGGGGAGGCTGGAATGTTACATTTCAGACACTTTGATAAGTCTTCACATATCTCACGCCAAAATTTCTGAACTGGTGGACAGAACCAAAGAGCGTGGATGTAATTGTCCGGTGTATTTGCTGTGCAGTGTGAGCAGTTGTTGGAAGGCGTATAGCCCATCTTGAACATCCTATGACCAGTATAGTGCACTCTGTGTAATATTTTGTATTGTATTAATTGCAAACTGGGATTTCTGATCCATTGAAAGGTTTTTAAGCATATCTGAGACCAAAGGTTTGGGTCTAAGTTGATTGATAAATCTGCTTCCCATTTTGCAATAGGAAGGGATATTGATTCATCTATTTTAGAAAGTGTTCTGTATATTTTAGACAATAATTTGGGGGGTTTTAGACTAAAAATTTTACCACACTTGGTGGTGTTTGTAATTCAGCTTCACTGGGATTAAATTTTAAGACTTTCGGACTGCCTCGAAGAGATTCTGGCAAACCGTCAGGCGTCTCAGGAGGGGAAAGCGGTGCTCTACCTGCACTGTGTATAGTGCTGGCGGAGCGCTGTTGACGTCGACTGAGAAAATTGTCGGGCGGTGGAAGGAATACTTCGAGGACCTCCTTAATCCCACTGACACGTCTTCCGGGGAGGAAGCAGAGTCTGGGGATGAGGGGTGTGACCCACCGATTTCCGGGGGCGAGGTCACTGAGGCAGTTAAACAACTCCTTGGTGGCAGAGCCCCTGGTGTCGATGAGGTCCGCCCCGAGTTCCTGAAGGCTCTGGACGTTGTAGGGCTGTCTTGGTTGACACGTCTCTGCAATGTTGCGTGGAGATCAGGGGCAGTACCTGTGGACTGGCAGACCGGGGTGGTGGTCCCCATCTTCAAGAAGGGGGACCGGAGGGTGTGTTCCAACTACAGGGGGATCACACTCCTCAGCCTCCCCGGGAAAGTCTATGCCAGGGTGCTGGAGAGGAGGGTTCGTCCGCTAGTCGAACCTCGGATACAGGAGGAACAATGCGGTTTTCGTCCTGGTCGCGGAACACTGGACCAGCTCTTTGTCCTCTCGAGGATACTTGAGGGTGCATGGGAGTTTGCCCAACCAGTCTACATGTGTTTTGTGGACCTGGAGAAGGCATTCGACCGTGTCCCTCGGGGCGTCCTGTGGGAGGTGTTGCGCGAGTATGGGGTGTCTGGCCCATTGCTACGGGCCATTCAATCCCTATACAACCGTTGCAAGAGCTTGGTTCGCATTGCCGGCAATAAGTCGGACTCGTTCCCGGTGGGTGATGGGCTCCGCCAGGGCTGCCCTTTGTCTCCGGTTCTGTTCATAATTTTTATGGACAGGATTTCTAGGCGCAGCCAAGTGGCGGAGGGCTTTCGCTTTGGTGGCCTCAGAATCTCATCTCTGATTTTTGCGGATGATGTGGTTCTGTTGGCTTCATCGGGTGAGGGCCTCCAGCTCGCACTGGAGCGGTTCGCAGCCGAGTGTAACGCAGCGGGAATGAGGATCAGCACCTCCAAATCTGAGGCCATGGTTCTCAGCCGGAAAAGGGTGGAGTGCCCACTCCGGGTCGGGGATGAGTTCCTGCCCCAAGTGGAGGAGTTCAAGTATCTCGGGGTCTTGTTCGCGAGTGATGGGAGAAGGGAGCTGGAGATCGACAGACGGATTGGGGCTGCGGCTGCAGTAATGCGGACGCTGCACCGGTCAGTCGTGGTGAAGAGGGAGCTGAGTGTAAAAGCGAAGCTCTCAATTTACCGGTCGATCTACGTCCCTACCCTCA
The DNA here is from genome assembly GCF_057382095.1 of Aulonocara sp. 'chitande type north' Nkhata Bay. Taxonomy (NCBI): domain Eukaryota; kingdom Metazoa; phylum Chordata; class Actinopteri; order Cichliformes; family Cichlidae; genus Aulonocara; species Aulonocara sp. 'chitande type north' Nkhata Bay. The sequence goes on from NC_141345.1 coordinate 20,958,605, forward strand.
CCTATGGCCACGAGCTGTGGGTAGTGACCGAAAGAACGAGATCGCGGATACAAGCGGCGGAAATGAGCTTCCTCCGAAGGGTGGCTGGCCTCTCCCTTAGAGATAGGGTGAGAAGTTCGGCCATCCGGGAGGGGCTTAGAGTAGAGCAGCTGCTGCTCCACATCGAAAGGAGCCAGCTGAGGTGGTTCGGGCATCTGGCAAGGATGCCCCCTGGGCGCCTCCTGGGCGAGGTGTTCCAGGCATGTCCCACCGGGAGGAGGCCCCGGGGCAGACCCAGGACACGCTGGAGAGATTATATCTCTCGGCTGGCCTGGGAACGCCTTGGTATTCCCCCGGACAAGCTGGAGGAGGTGGCTGGGGAGAGGGAGGTCTGGACCTCTTTGCTTAGGCTGCTACCCCCGCGACCCGACCTCGGATAAGCGGATGAAGATGGATGGATGGATGGATGGGATTAAATTTCTGTTTTACTATGGATTTAATTTGTTGATATTCCAAAAATCGTTTCTTGTTGATCCCATATTGTGTAACTAGTCTGTCAAACGAAATAAAGTCTGTTCCTTCCAACATATGTTCCATTTAATTCCTTTGCAACTCCAATCTGGAAAGTTTATCATATTATTGTTTTGTAATATGTCCGGATTGTTCCAGATAGGTGTACGTTTGCATGGGATTAATGAAGACTCTGTCATTTTTAGAAACTCCCACCATGCTGTCAGAGAAGAGCTAATATTGATGCTTTTAAAGCATTCATGTCATTTGATGTTTGAGCTGATAAATGGTAGGTCTGAAATTTCTGGGTTATTACATAGTGCCTGTTCTACATCTATCCAAGGTTCATCTAAGAGGGTGTGTTTAAACCATCTAGAGATGAACTGAAGCCTGTTGGCTAAAAAATAGTGATTAAAGTTAGGCAGATCTAATCCTCCTTTATCCTTGGTCCTTTGTAGTGTTTTTAAGCTGATACGTGGGGGTTTATCTTTCCAAAGGAATTTAGAAATATACGAGTCTAGAGATCTGAACCAATCTTGTGATGGCTTATTTGGGATCATCGAAAATAAATAGTTTATTTTTGGCAAGACCATCATTTTTATAGCAGCGACCCTTCCCATGAGTGATATGGGTAAAGATTTCCATCTAGCCAGGTCGCCTTCTACTGTCTTTAAAAGTGGGATGTGGTTTAATTTAGTTAATTCTGAAAGTTTAGGAGAGACATTAATACCTAAATATTTTATATTTCCACATTGCAGTGGGGAAGGAGAAGAACTATGGAAGGAGCAATTAATCGGAAGAACTGTTGATTTCGACCAGTTAATTGAATAATCTGAGACACTTGAGAAAGAATTTATCAATGCAATTACCCCAGAGATATTGGTTTGTGAGTTTTGGAGAAAGTTTAAAGAAGCTAAGAAGGAGTCTAACAACTCAGAATTACAAGACAAAGCTAACAACAGGCTTCTCTTCAGTCCCAGTATAATTTTAACAGGCAAAATGAAAACTGTGGCTTTGTGTTCATGGCCTTTATAATTATTTTGCCATCTCTTTATGTCAAAGTAGTTTTGAGGCTGGGAAGTCTTCATTATGCTCTGGTTGCCCTTGAGGAAAAAACACATACATGAGCGAAAGCACACACATTAAGAGAAGAAGACTGAAAATGAAGGAATTTTGCAAGTAGACAAACACACACAAATACCCTCACATACCCATAACACAGAACCATCTGCAAAGTCATCCTTGTAAACTGGGAAAGAGTTGGCACTTTCAAAAAGTGCTTGGCTGTTGATTGCACGAGCCATCTATCTATCAGCACCTACCGCGGCCTAATTTCAACCAATCAGATAAACAAACCGCAAGACACACAGAAAAACAAGCTGCTTAAGGAGCTTTAAAGGCTGTCAGTGATTACAGCCATCATTGTAAGGAAAATTTATCTCTAAAAGGCATTCACAGGCTCTCACAAAATACTTGGCAAGCGTTTGGATTAATCATTGGCCTGTTGTCACACCAAAAAACGCTCCTGTTCCAGCCAGAGTACAGGTTGGTCTGAACTCACTGTGGTTTGCCTCCATACATATATCTTGCAGGCTAGTAGGCTGGATTCAGTCATGATCTTGCCATCTAACGAGGATCCAGATGAAAAAGCAAAGAAAAAAATAAAGTACCAGGACATGTGATGGGCATGTTAACATGATGATATTTCTGTCAAGTCAGAATTTAAAACACGTGCCCTCTTTATCCAAGAACATCTACTTTGAAATCGGCTGCATTTTTCCATGCTCTTGGATTGTGAAACTCCACCGTTTGTAATGACAAGACACCTGGAACTATATGTGGACAATTACTAGTTCATTTTTATGCCAAGCTAATTATCTCTGGCCTGCAGCCTCATATTTGGCATGAAGACCAAAAGAGGTGCATTAAATTTATCACCTAACTCATGGCACAAGAAATATAGCCGTTTCTCAAACTATCGAGCTGATTTTTTAGTATCTTTGGAAAAACGTAACCTGCATCCACTTCAGGAATTGATGGTAGCTATCCATCTGGCTCCGCTGTCCAGCTGAATAATGAAAAGGTAATAGAGAGAGACAAAAGCTGCTGTCATTGCTGAGACCTCAGATTCAGGTATGAGGCAGTGAATGGAGTGAGGTCATCTTGGACCTCAATGGGTAACAAACAGAAAAGGAGTGAGAGCATTCAAGAACTGTCCCCTGGCTGAACTTTAGTTGATCAATTAACTCCATTATGTTAATCTGGGATGCACTCCATGTTCCCTGTGGCTCTTAGTCTACACAGGAACCTACAGACGAGCCAAGACACAGAGAAGTTTATTTCCCCGCTTATCGGTGAATGAGGTCGTGAAACGAGGAGCCTGGGGGCATCTGTGCTTGTGTGAGGTCACTCAAGGTCCAAAAATACAATGCACGTCCTATGAGTGACCGCTTAGATGCTTTGTCATGCTCAAATGAATATTTAGCAGACTGTCTATTTTTATTGTGTTGTCATTTGCCAAAACTTTAATGAGCTTCAGATTTTTCAGTGCATGATACCATTTAAACCTGATGGAGTGAGGGGCGAAATCAAACACACACGTCTTCTTGTAAATGCACACCCAAACATGAGCCGTCACACGGAAGAGCTAAAAGACAGACACATTCTTGTTTCCCAACAGATCCAGGTGAGTGGTCACATCTGCGGCTTTTAAAAGCAAAACAGAGCTCCTTTTTGTGTTGGTCGGAAAGGTTGTGACTGTGGGGAAGAATGCATCCCTAAAGGTGATTCATGACAGTTTAGGATCTGTCGTTTTGAACTAACACACCACATCAAGGCCATTTAAATGACCCAGAGAAGCAGCCCTGACTAAAAATAAAGAGGCAGCAAGGCCAAGAATAGCCTTGGCATGAAAGGAAGGAGTGAATTACTGCCGCGATAAGCCATGATTCCTACACATGCAGTTGGATCACGATGTGGCGGGGGAATGCAAATTGGTACCAGCTGTGTGGCCTTGGAGTATGCCGCTGCAGACAGGAGACAGGGTCCAACTATGCGGATTAATCATTTACTCATATAACACAGCCACGCTGGAAACCTCAGGCACTCACTGCATTTATCTCCATTCATGTGTGGTGGCACTCAGGCTTGGCTCTGGGCAATCGCCGTGCGTGTGTGTGCATGTGTGCATGCGTGTGACTTCGAAAACAATGCAGGCCTCAGTGCCCACCAACTGGTCCATCAAGGTTACCAAAGAAGAATGCTCACTCAGTTGATCAGTCATCTCAGTGCTCCATATCACAAGTAATAAGACCCAACCACAACCCCATATCATCTCATTTGCAACTATAAAGTTCTCTATTGAGATAGCCCAAAATATCTTTGTGTTAGTCCGATCCCAAGTTTGACTTTCGTAGAAACCATTTTGGTTTTTGAGGCATTCCAGAGATTTTGCACCCAGTTTTCTAGGAGCAAGGAATTCTGGGAACACTTCATGCAGTATTTCTGAGAACTATACTTCACTGGAATTTTTGATTCAGGGACCTGTGATTTTGAAAGTCAAGCCAGTGGGAGAGCCAGCCAACATATAAAGTTTATTACCATGAGAAACCCAGGCATTCAAGGAAAAGCTGAGATGTCAATAAGGAGTTTGCTGACACAGTGCTAAAAAGACTACAGATATGCAGCATCTCTTGTCAGGTCCTATTAACTGCTGTGATCCTGTATACACAATCACACACCTGATTTTATAGATTAGGGTTAAACTCTCTGTGTTACAACCGAATTTTAAAGGCAGCACACACACATACAAGCAGATATAGTAAAACCATTGCCTTGATGAGTTGTTGGTTTACAGGACGAGACCCCCATGTGTTACTCAGTGAAGCCTCTGTTTATGGTGCTGTTTTTATAGGTCTATAAAATATTAGTCTGAACCACTCTGCTCATGTGTGTGCAAAAAAGCCACATCTGAAGCCAGCTGGTTTGTCATGAGTGGCTGTGGGGAATAGGAGCTAATGCCGTGGCTTGGGACCCTTCCTGTAACAACACATTCTTCAAGGGTCCCACTGTGACAGCCATGACCACTGCTTGGACCTTGAACATCAAACACTCTACAGGGGACCTGTGCTGTGTTTACCAACCAACCTGTCTGGTCATTTGCCAGGAGCAGGCTCTCAGACATTACTGCACGTTGCAGCCTGGGAAGGATGGATGGTAGTGCTGTGTGAAGCTATAAGAAACTATGATCAGATGCATGCAAACCTCTGGTTTCTGGAGAAGAAGAGGAGGCTTGGTATGTCCCTGTAAAACCTTCAGCCTGTCTCCATCAGCATTCTGTCCTATGTACAGTTTTGTTACTGTAAATTACACTCTTTTGGATCTTAGAAGCCTCAAAACCTTCCTTAACTCTTAGTAAAGGAATATCATTGTTAGCTGACTGGATTATAATAATCGCTGAGAGATAAAGCAGCTGCAAAGTCTTTATTTGCTGGTCTCTATTACTTATTCATCATGCAATAATGATAATAATGTATACTTTATTGATCCCCGTGGGGAAATTACTTGTTTTTCTCTGCATGTGAACCATTCACTCAGTGAACCAGTGGGCAGCCCCTAAGCAGGCGCCCGGGGAGCAGTGTGTAGGGACGGTACCTTGCTGAGGGGTACCTCAGGGTAACCGTTCAGTGGATTCGAACCCCCGACCTTCCGATCATGGGGCCATGTGCATGGGTGCACAAGTTCTCCTTGGATTTTTCACTTGCATAGCCAAGATCTCTGCTCATTTACAGTCCTGTGAAAAGCTAACATGATTCAGTAGTTTGTAGAATCACCATTATTATGAAATAATCATTTTCTATGTGACTTTATCAGTTTCTCACATCATTTTAGAGGATTTTGGATTTGTGTATTCACAGCTTTTTTTCTTTTTGGGTATTGCCAAATATTGCATTGTGCATTATAGACAAACATTCAGCTTTGTCCATAAACATGACTTCTTGACTTTTTAAACATGTCCAAAGGACATTGTTTAAGAAGTCTTGCTGTTTGTTCAAATGCAATTTTGCAAACCTTATGCAAAATTGGTTTGCATTAGGTTTGCAAACTTAATGCAACATACATATGCAACAGCTTTAAGGTTTAACATACTAACTGAGATCTGTAGAGTGTGAGACATAGCTCTGGCTTTTTACAGTTTCTCTGAGCATCACACAGTATGAATATCAGGTGAATTTGCCAGGACATCCACTCCTGAGAAGATCGTGGCATTATATTAACACACTAGAATGCTCCAGGCTTCAGAGGTGCTCTCATTTGCTGATGACCAATTAACCAAGTGCATTTGATCATCAGTATCTGCTTGCTACTTGCCCTCTCGATTCCTATGAAAGCAGTATGGGTGTACTTACCTTTTCATTCACAGAGTCATGTGAAAACTGTCTTTTTCACATGACTGATATTTGGAAGGTATTTATGGAGGGTGTTGCTAGCTCATTTCATAACAGGTACACTTCAAACCCATACCAGCAATGTCAGCCAAGCAGATGTTGCTATCTTTGCTTATCTGGAAAGTGTGCAAACAAGAGATGCGAAAAAGCACTTTTTTCCTAATGAAAAGAATTCATCCTCTCTGGAGACAGGCACAACTAATGCACCTAAGGCTTTGCACATCATTACAAGGAGAATGTTTGGAATCTAACATACAAACAACATATAAACAGACTGAGCTATATTTGTATATTCAGCAAATAACTCAGTCGCTGAAAAATGTAAATAACTCAAAAAGATAAACTGAATCTGTACAGCGGATATAAACCATGAGAAAATAAAGAAGTGAGAGAGAAAGGGAGAGCACTTGGACAATTAGGCATTACAATGGAAGATGGCCCAAGGCTTTGAATGTGGTGGTACACACCATATGCAACACTTTGAGTACTGAATGCATGCATTTACCACACACACGCATGTGTGCGAGCACACACACACACATAAAGTGCATCATAGCCATCAACCCAGCAGGAGGAATGAAGGTCCAGTAAATATCTAGAAGGAGAGTTGACAGATTGCAGTGCTGAACACAATAATTACCACATACTTCCCACCACTGTGCATGTCTGCTACATCCTCAGCTCCTCAGGCCAACTCCCTCTAACCCAAACCAACAGCGCACATTCAACCAGCAAGTAGCCCACACAGCAAAGTCATCCAGCTTAGATCTCATAAACAAAGCCTGGCTTCCAATTATCAGCTCAGCTTTACCCACTGCGCATATAGACTGGCTAGCTATTAACTAAAGGCACTAGCCCAAAGACATATAGGTTTAACCTAACATGAATCATGTGGTACTGCAGCTGAGATCAGCTCTCACTAACCACAGAAGCACCAGAGGAGCCATTGTCTGTTTCTCTCACCAAACCTACCATGACAGACTCCACTAAAACCACGCTTAAACCCAGGGCTGCTTCTCACACCATAAACGCTCAAATTCAATTCACTAGCTGTCTGCATCTCCCACCCAACCCACAGGTATGACTGTACAATCCTGAATGGCCGAGACAGTGATCATTAGATTTGGGGGGGGGGTTGAAACCATGAGGATGAGTGGCGCCCACCATTACACTGTCATGAAAACTAAGCTGCACCTCCCTGAGGCTCCCTGGATTTTAAAAATGTCTTGCTCTGCTATGTGGTCTCCCAGAGGCAAAAAAGAGGTCCGCACTGGAGGAGGAGGACATTAGCGTTGCAACAAGTACTCGTTGGTCCAGTTTATTTCAATTTGTTGCACAAGAGCAACAGAGCTTTAAATGTTTACACCAGAGTTCTGAGCCGTGGGGTCAAGATGCTATTTCTGTCACAGGCTGGGTCTCTGACCCAGCGCTCTGAGTTCATGTTTGTATTTGTCTCATTTTGTTATGTGATTTAGTTTGTGTTATTTCCTATCTGCCTTTAGTTTAGGCAGTTATTATTCCTGGGTTTTCTATGTTTTGGGGTTTTGTATTTATTCATCACATATTAGGTCTGTTAAGTTGTGTTGTCATGTTTTAGTTTTAGTATTTCCTGTTTTATTCTGACAATGTCATGTGTTCTTTGTTTATTGTATTTAGCTTTCCTCTCCTGGTCCTGTCATTAGGTTTATGTCTGTCAGCTGTTTCCCCCATGTGTCTCCACTTCCCCTGATCACCTCATGTATGTATTTAAGCCCTTTGTTTTCTGCATGCCATTGTCAGGTCGTCTGCTCATCCATGTCTCATCTCCAGGTACCCATGTCAGTTCACTATGGTTAAGGTTTTTCATGTTTTGTTATTAGTTCACCCAGTTTAGGTTATTGTTTAGTTTTCACCGATGCCCTATTATTTTGTACCCTCGTTGCTAACCTCAATAAACGGCTTGTTTTGTTAATCCACACCACGTTTTGGTCTGCGTTTGAGTCCTCCTCTGCAACACATACGGTCTGCCCCAGTCAGACCGTGACAATTTCTGGTTGTTTAATTTGCAAACACGGTTGCAAGAGATTTGTCAAATTGATACATAAACATCTGATATATTTAGATGAAAAACAAGAAGTTCTGAATAAATCCAAACACCCAAGGGATCTTTTTAGGAGATTCCACTTTACTCTTAAAAACCAAAAAAACCAAAAAAAATCTAAAAACAGAATTCCGACATACAGGATTTCAGGACCTGAAAACTGGGTCAAAAAGTTTCAAAAACCTTTATCCAAATGTAAGAAATAACAGCCTTTTATTTCCAACCACACACAAAACAGATTTATTTCATGACTCAGTAAAAGTTGCTCACAGGCAATGGAAAAGAATGGGTTTAAGGGATAGATAAAGGATTGTGAGCAGGATAAAAGTGTGCTCTGTGTGTGCACAAACAACTAAAAGCAGCCTAATCCCTCTGTCTTACTGTGATCTTTCAGCATAAAGTAATGATGAAGGATGAACTGGCCTTCCAGGGTTCACTGAGTTGGTCTACAAGTCCTCCACTGGCCCCTCCTCTCGGTGCACTCAGCTCCGATGCGTGCCCATGCCAGGAATGTTCACACATACAGATATAAACACAAACACTCAACAGGCGTGGCTTTAAAACTGGTAGAAGGTTATCAAACATTCCTGACCTGAACGGCATTGGCTAAATTTGGAGATTTGACCTCACCAGAAAAAAACTAGAGCACCGGTTGTTTGTTCGAATGCCTTAAGTGACTTATGTTTATGATTTTTCTGAGAAGGATCTCGTGTGGCTGTGCGAATTATGACTGTTGTCTGTCAGAAGCGAAGGTGGAAGCTGTGTGATGTTGTTAATGGACCACAAAAAAAAAAAAAAACTTCTTATGGAAGAAATCTGGGAGACACCAGGGCTGTTGTTTACGTTCTATTCACTACCAGCTCTCAGCACCGTGACGTTGATCCTTTAATATCCTTTATTATTTTTATCAAACCATACCCTTTTTCTAACTTTAACAAAAACACCATGCCATGCTGGCTCTAGTCATTCATATATTTCAACAAACTTCCAAACTATTTTGTACAAGCAAGTTTAACCCAGTCTATATGCAAGGAATGTGTTTTGGCATTGTCCTGCTGAAGTTTGTAACACCTTCCTTAAAAAAGATATATATAGCCACATATGCTGCCTTAAAAACTGTATATATTGATCTGTGCTAATGGTGCATTCCTAGATTATTCCTAGACTTACCCATGCCACAGGCACTAATGCACCCTTATTTTTGCCAGAGCGTTTGTGCTCTGTGCTGATAAATGATAGTTCCCTTCCTCTTTATCACTGAAGCTGTGGTGCTCATGATTTGCAGAAAGAATTTAGAAGTTTGATATATCAGGTAGATTCATCATCTGAATTTGCCTCAGGCTAGAGAGAGCGCGAGAGAGAAAGTGACAGCATTAATACATCTTATTTATATGTGGGTTTTCTTTCTCTGCATTTTAGAGTTTTAAGTTGCATTTCTGGATGAAAAGATACCATAAATTGTCTATTGAGAAACCACAAACTGGTGACCTGTCCGGGGTGTACCCCGCCTCTTGCCCTATGACAGCTGGGATAGGCTCCAGCGCCCCCCGCGATCCTGAAAAGGATAAGCGGAAGCGAATGGATGGATGGATGGATGGAAACCACAAATTCTTTGCAATTTTACTTTGAAAAACACGATGTTTAACTTTAGGTGAACTACATTATGTAATTTAAAAAACACAAACAAACATTTTTTCTTGGTCCTGGGGTACTATGTGTGATTCCTTATGCTTCCAAATGAGAATAACACATATACTCAGCTGCCACTTTAGTAGGCACACTTTGCTAATATGGTTTTCCCTTAACTCTTCATGGTACAGATTCAACAAGGTGCTGGAAACGTTCTTCAGCGATATTGGCCCATATTGACATGATAGCATCAGACAGTTGCTGCAAATTTCATGGCTGCGCATTTGTGAAGAAAATCTCATCATTTCACCACATCAAACAGTATCTATTGGACTGAGATCGGGTGACTCAGAAGCCTAATTGAGTACAGCGAACTCATTGTCCCGTTCAAGAAACCAGTTTGAGATGATTTGTATTTTGTGACATGGCACTTTATCCTATTGGAAGCAGGCATTAGAAGATGGGTAGTGTGGTCATAAAGGGATGGACATGGTCAGCCACAAGCAGGGCTCTAGAGTGCGACCAATTTGGTCACAAATGCGACCAAATTTTTCAGTGGTGTGACTAAAAAAAAATATTTGGTTGCACCTGTGCGACCAACTGTTCGGGTAGCAAAAAAAAATAAAAAATCTGCAACCTTCCCTGTGGTCAACAACAGACACACATTATGCCCCTATCGTGGACTAAACCAATCAGAGATAGTAAGGGGTGGGACCTCTCTGATTGGCCGTGGTCCAGTTGAAAGTGCAGGTGGAAGTGGGAGGTGAGTAGCTTGAATAAAGCGATATCAATTCATTAAATCCTGAATCGACTTTTAAATATAACTGTGTTTTGCCAGAAACGCCAGATTCTCAGATTAAAGCTCACAAAACCATTTCAACAACAACCAAACAGCAAATGAGAGCAGGTACACGGATTCCACACAAAGACGTAAAAACAGAACGGACCCGACGCATCAGAATCAGCTTTGTCTTTCTCGGCTTTCTCACCCGACGGCCCGTAGACGGACACGCTGTCGGAGCTTAGCGATCCTGATGCGTCCGGTCCGCGCTGTGATTACGTCTTTTTGCGCTGATTCTGAGCTGCAAGTTTTGTCTCTCTCCAACCCAAATTCACCGAGCCAGCAGCAAAAGAAGCAGCTTCTTTAAACTGCGCTTCACATTTGATCAATGTCGTCATGAATTTTGCTGTTTTGCTTCCACGACTATTAAAATCACATTCATGCACAGCTAGCTCTCTCTCTCTCTCTCTCTGTACTTCAAGAACAGTTTCCCGTCTCCAATCTCTGTTTTCTGTATTATTCATTCGCTTATTACCCACTTTTTCCTTTTCTTTTCTTTTTTTCACTTAAATGACCTCGGACAAGAAAGCCTATTTTTTCTGTTGTTCAATACTGAAGAAATGTAAACTTTATATGCAGAACATTGTAGAATATTTTTAAGGTTATCTGCTATAAAAAGCCAGACCAGGAAAATCTCCTTCATGTTTTTCTGTGTTTTATTCTCAGTTACTTTCACACAAAGGCATCTGCTGTGATGTTCACAATTCTGATGAAGTCAGTACTGATAAATGATCAGAATTATAATATTTCTGACTGTCTGAGGCTAAGTTGAATCGAATCGGGACTTTGAAAACTTTGAAAACCAGAATCGAATGGATTATAGAAATTATAGAAATCAGTGATGATACCCAGCCCTAGTGAGCAGCTTTTTTAAGTTAGGCGTACCGGTACGCCCATGGCAAAAAGTTAGTCTAGAGCCCTGCACAAGACTCAGATAGGCCACGGCATCTAAAAAAAAGCTCGGATGGTACTAATGCAAAATTCTGACCCTATCAAATTTGCAGCAGAAATCAAGATTTGGCAGACCTACCCTCGGTTTCCTGTCCTTAGCTGACAGGAATGGCACACAGTGTGATCTTATGCTGCTGCAGTTCATCTGCTTCAAGGTTCAACATGTTGTACATTTAGAGATGCTTTTTTTTTTTTTGCTTTTTTTTTTGTTTTGTTGTTGTTTGTTGTTGTGTTTGTTTTTTAAACTATTTATTTATGTAGTTATTCTTAAGTTCTGTTATTGAAGTTTAAAATGAAATAAATAAAAATTGTTGATGACAGAGATGCTTTTTTGTATACCTTGGTACACCCATTCAACTCCTTGTTAGCATAAATATCTAGTCAGCCAATCATATGGCAGCAACTCTGTACATTTAGGGATGCAGACATGGTGAAGATGACCTGTTGAAGTTCAAAGCAAGCATCAGAATAGAGAAAAAAAGGTGATTCGAGTGACTTTGAATGTGGCTTGAATTGTTTGAATTGTTGGCGCTAAATGTGCTCATATGAGTATACTACCAAAAAGGGCATGGAATCAGTAAACACCATTATCAGTAATTTTAGAGTTGGATTGAATAACAAGCAATAAATCACCCAAAACTTCTGATGTAGGCTAATATAGCACTGGCTTAGAATAATTAGTAGCTTGATTTTTTTCATCCAAAAGCGGTGCTCAGAACTTTTATAAGAAGTTTAAGATATTTATCCAACTACTTCTGTATGATCTTGGTCCAGTATATCTAGAATTTGCCTTCCCTTTCTTTCTCTGTCCTTTAGTTCTGGGTTTATTCTGTCTCTTTCCTTCTCTGGTAGCAAGTCTGCCTTCCAACCACGTAAGACTGGACTCTATCAGCCATGAACCATCAGTGATGGAACCACAAGCACTGGTAATCACACTACCAAATGCTTATGTCAGATGTTATAAAGTGCCCATGTGGGCCTCATGAAGGACTCCTCTGTGCCATCTCTAATAAAGGGCCCTTTTATTCCCACAGCGACTCACTGAGTGGTCTGGCCAAGGCCTCAATCCTAAAAATAAAGAAACATACATATGCATTTTAGGCACTGGTATATTTTGGTCATGGAGAATTCATGCATACTCATTGGTTGTTATATTCATTTTGAAGAATTTTATTTCAAAAGTGGAACCTCATTTCACAATTTAAGTGATTCATTAAAACTTTATAGTCTGACAAAAGCACTAAAAAAGGCAGTCTTCTGACCCTTTTTTCAGACAGCATTGGAATGAGGTTGGAAACATGTTGGTCAGTAATGCTGTTTACAGAACTGCCAAGCACATAAATTCATCTTCGCTCCCTGTGAGTTGACATATTGTCAAAATAGTAGCACTTAATCAGCGAGATTTCCCCAAGGAACAAAATGTACAGAGCAAACAGAAACACCCATGCTCAGTTCATACCTCCCACGATTCACACCAGAGAATTTGAGTCCAAAAGCATTTCTGGCACATGAAATGAAGAGGCTGTACGTGGAGCCAAGCCTTCAACACAGTTAATAAGCCATACACTAGTTGAAGTGAATGAGAAATGTTGGAGCTAGAAAATATTTTTTTGGAGAGACTACATTACTTTGCCTCCTTAGGGTGGTCGATTAACATTTCTTTAGTAACAACAGATCACATGACTAGAAAACTTGGGATCTTCCCTTAGTGAAACCACTGAAAGCCATTAGCAAAATCTGCAATTTATCATCTGTGTTTTGGCAACTTTTAGGTTATTGTTTTTAGCATTTCAACTGTCTGATTGACTGTTACTGCTCCCATTAAAAGGCTTCACATTTGCTCCTATCCAGGTGCAGGTGCATTTTTCTGATAGGGTTGGACTTTTCAAGAAGAGACAGCACCCCAGTTATGAGCAGAAGCTCCATCCCGGCTATTTCTTTTGCTGTCCTGTTGAACCTAATTACATGCATTTCTTTTTCTAAAGACACCCTATAATTCAGTAGCTTGTAGAACCATCATTAGCAGCATTAACTTGAATTGTTTTCTGTATAACTTTATACATCCATCATGTCATTGTAGAGAAATTATGGTCCTTACTTCTTTTCAGTGTTGCCTTGGTTCATTGAGGTTCGCAGGTATTCATCTGTACACAGTTCTCTTAAGGTACCAGCACAGTCAGGGTTGTCATCTGGACTCTGACTGGGCCATTGCAACATTTTGATTAATTTCTTTTTCAATTTTTCTTTCTCAGCCATTCTGTTGTAGAGTTGCTGCTGTACTTGGGATTATTGTTCTATTGCACAATCCACATATTACCAAGCTCTAGTTGTCAGACAGATGACCTCACCTTTGACTTCACAACACTTTGGAATACAAAGGAATTCATGGCTGACCCAATGTCAATGAAAACAAGGTCATGTGGTTGCAAAACAAGCCCAAATGATCACCCCACCGCCACCATGCTTGACAGTTACTACAATTTGTTTGTCCTGATATGCTGTGTTTGGTTGATGTTGAGCATTATGGCCAAACATCTCCACATTGGTATTTTCTGTCCAAATGACATTGATCCAGAAGTCTTGTGGTCTTCTGAGTTTCAAATCTACAAGCCTAAGTTGTGCTGCTATGTTATTTTTAGAGATAGGAGGATTTTTTCTGGCAACCATACTTGTTAAGCATTTTCCTGATAGTACTGTCATGCAGTTTAACAGTTAACATGTTAAATAATAGAGGTGGGAATCACCATACATCCCACGATACGATATTATCACAATACTTAACTCACGATACGATATTATTGCAATTTTTTAAAATATTTTGCGATATTCAGATTCTGTATATAAAGGTAAACTTTATCAATATTCATTTTATCTAATAACAAAGTCTCGCACTCAGTCTTTCTCTCAGTCAGTCAGTTTTATTGTTGACAAACAGAACGGTTTGTATTACAATCTAGTCCAACTTAACTGAATGCAACCATCTGGTACAATTATAGCTATTCTGAACTATGCAATTTATGAAAACTATGCAGCCCATTCAGCAACTGAAGAATTTGAAAGTAAATTAAAACAAAATATAATTTTACATTAAATAAAAAAGTTTTAAACTTAATTAAAATAATACATGTCTTAAAGTAAAATAAGTAAACTGTCATGTTTATTGCTGCCAAAAAAAAGTTAAACACATTCGGACAGCGAAGGAATGTCAGGATTCTTGCTCAGAAAAAGGATCAACATGCTCTGAAGTCAGAGCACAAAAACCTTTTTTGTAACAAAATATCGATTTCTGCTGTCCCTGTATCGATACATTATTAGCAAACAAAATATCACGATACTACACAGTATCGATTTTTTCCCCCACCCCCATTAAATAAGTCTGTAGAGTTTGAGTTATAGCTCTTAGGCTTTTTGTAGTTGATCTGTGCATTGCATGTGGTGAATTTGCTGAGGCATCCACTCCTGGAAAGATTGTAGCATTGTGTTAAAACACACTTCAATGCTGCAGATCAGCAAACTGCTCAAACTTCTGCTTTTATGGAGCTGGACACAGATGCTGATGATCAATTAATCAAATGCATTTGCTTTGCAGCCCCTGGCGGATACTTACCCTCTTAATTCCAATGGAAGCAGTAAGTGTGTACTTGTATCCATTAAAAACAAACAAACTAAGAAAACTAAGAAATAAAGCCTATCTAATTGAAAAGCCTGGGCTTTTTTCCTCCAAAAAGCTGAGCGAAAGGATAGTGTCATGGTCTGTGGGTTGGTGACCCAAAGTTTTGAGTTTTATGGCTTCAAGATTTATTCTTTGGGATTTGTGATAGTTATTATATTCATGCTCCCTGTGTATGATAGTAGTGCTTCTGAGTTTGTCATCTTGGACTCTAGTTCTAGATTTCTCTTTAGATGATAATTCTTTTCTGTGTCCCGTCCATCCTGGCCTCATCTCTGTTTTCCTTCTGTCTGCATCTTTGTCTCAAGCATCTTTGTCTGGGTCTACGTGTTAGTCATGTCTCCATGTTTATCTTCTGTTATCTCCATGTCTTAGGCCCTGTGCTTCGTACGTCGCTTACTACATCCAAGATCAAATGAAACATCCAAGACCAAATCATCGCGCTAACTCTGAGCTCGCTATTCCGGTTCCCCGAACACACCTGTTGTTGACGATTAGTATAGCTGGATGAAGTAATGTGAGATCACTGGGTGGCCCAACAGGGGCTACGCATCGATAGTAGAAACATTGATCGGCAACCCTTTGATTGGTCGGCGAAAATGTCGAAGGAGCGCGCTCGGTATTTTTCGGCAGCAGAGCAAGAACTCTTGAGTGAGGGATTTCAGGAGTTTCAGAGTTTAATTAAAACGCAAGGGAACACTGCAAAGGCTGCAAAAGCAAGGAGAGAGGGCTGGCAGAAAGTTGCTGACAAATCAAACTCGTAAGTAATTCAATAATAACAATAATAATGGAGTGGATTTATATAGCGCTTTTCAAGGCACCCAAAGCACTTTACAATGCCACTATTCATTCACTCTCACATTCACACACTGGTGGAGGCAGCTACGGTTGTAGCCACAGCTGCCCTGGGGCAGACTGACAGAAGCCAGGCTGCCATATTGCGCCATCGGCCCCTCTGGCCAACACCAGTAGGCGGTAGGGTAGATTTATCATATCACACCATATTATCCAATATTATATTACATTATATTATATTATAATATGTTATATTATATCCCCTTTCACATTAGAGCCACAACAGGACCCACTAGAACATGGGAACAAGTAAAAGTGAAATATAAGAATATTCTACAGAATGGTAATATTTATCACTTATATTGCTTGTCGTCTCTTGGAAAGAGACCCTGGAATAATCTGTTTGTTTGTTCATAACAGCAACCAAGAAAAGGGCAGAGCAAAAAAAAAGACAGGTGGTGGTCCTGCACCCCCTCGTCAACAAGTTGGTTAAGTGAATAATACCCTCACGGGAAAATCGATATCTCTCTATGAGCACACTGTCGCGCTGAGCTAAAGGATCCTGTCTGTCCCGCAATATACGCTGAATTCTGAGGACTCTCCTTATCAATCTTGCACCTTCCGCAATGGGTTGCTCGCGTAAACGGACAGGATATGACTGCGACAGACTTCCCAAATCCACCTTCGCTTTTATAGCCGTGGTCTCTCATCTTGATTACACGAAGTAATTTACAATTACTACTCTGAAATATGAATTACATCTGTAATAATCACATACATGTAATAGAATGTTAATAGTACATTTCCCTTTTTTAGGAAATGACCTGTATGTATCTGTGTGAAATCAATAAAAGGATCAAGTGCTGCATTATCTTTAGTTACATTGATGTTATTTATTTATGGTGAAACAGTGGTGGAATATCGCTGTTGCTTTCGTATGAATGACGCGGACATACCTGCGTGGCCGCGATCTAATCCTGTTTACATAAAGTAAACCTGCTCCCCAGCAGGTTTACGCTTACGGCTCTGTTGCTATGACAGCAAGTCCCGGATGGGCTTCGGGGAACCGAACGATCCAGGATCACGTGAAATCGTCAACAATCTCATCCAGCTAACTCACTTCATGTACGAAGAACAGGCCGTTAGTCTCTGTATTTGTTCACCTTCAGAGTCAAGTCTGGGTTTCTGCTCCCATGTTCTGTTACTTCCTGTTTTATTTTGTTACCCTGTGTTCCACGTGTATTATGTTCAGTTTTGCTTCCACTGTCTCCTCAGTCTGATTAGTGTTAGCAGTCTTCGCATCTGTGGCCTGTTCCATGTTGTTCACTGCATTTATATATTGTCTGAGTCTCTTGCTGTTCCTCGTCGCAATCTCCCATTTGCTGTGTGATCCATTTGAGTCTAGTTCATGAATCCCGGCTTCTTCCTTCTCAGAATTATTTTGTATTTTGTTTTCTTTATTTAGCAATAAAGCCGCCTGGAGTTGAAGTTTGTCTCGCCAGTCCTGCATTGGGGTCTTTTTCCTGCCTGTCACGCAGCGATTCCTGACACATAATAGATACTGGACTTTGGTTTGTATGATTTATGTGAATAATTGCTCAAATGAAAACTGAACATTTCAGATGGTTTTTTTACAGTTATCTAAAAAGTGCACCATGTCAAGGTAAAAAGTGATCATTTGCTTTTTGTTTAAAGTTTATTGCCATCATGTGGCCAAAATAGTCAGACATTACAGGCTTAATTCAAGTAAAAGAAAGAAAAGTAAAAATGTAGTTGTTATTTAAATTCTATGTAGCAAGGATTGACAGCTAATGTTAGCTTAGCTCAGTAGTTCAGTGAGCAGCTCTGCTTTATTAGAGAACATAGTTTATATTTCTAAATGATGAATGACTAAAACAAAGTATATTTTAATTCTAAGTAATTTATATGAAATGTTTTTAAAAAAAATAATAGGTGCTAATAATATAAATATAAATATAAATAATAATATAAATAACACAAATGGTTTGTATACACATTAAACTGTGAAATATAATAAGTATATCGTTATATAAACAAATACCCATGATAAGGTTTTTCTCAAACATACCTCCAGAACTGTTAAAAATCATGGAGAGATAGAAAAGCAGAAATAGAATTAGCATGTAATTAGCTTTTCATGGGTACACTACGCAGATGTAAAAAGTGTCATAATTCTCTCAGTTGCAATAACTAACAATAATTAGCTAACTTATAACAGTCCAGTCTGGTGAGTTGGTGAAATTAAGCTAGATGGCATGTAATGATCTGCCACCATGTCGCTAGCTACAGGGGGACTGTTTAGGTTAAAAATACCTATGTATCACCACAGGTAATGCCTTTTTAGGGTGAGGCTTAAATAGTTCTAAATAACAGTACACTACACACTGAGGTCCAGTCAGCACAGCATTTTGAAAGTTCTGACAGACAAGTACCAAGATGGCACCAATGCCACATGGTTGGACATATATTCTACAAAAAGACACGGGTAAGCTTAACATTCATTATGAATTCTTAGTTGGCCATTGGGTTAAAATATTAGTGTCCTAGACCCTGACCCCAGATGCTCTTTTGAACAAAATGCTTCCTGTTTTTGTGAAGTTTTACAAATTGAGCTTAAGCACACATAGTGCTAATAAAAAGCTGTGAAGGGTTGAATGAAAAAAAGATTTTTTTTAGGTATTATATCTTTTAAACAACAAGATGAGGGAACTGTGGCATGTTGGGACAAGAGTCCAGCTAAACAGAGGAGGCTTGGACCTGGAAGTATTATTATCTGAGAGTTCATAAGTCAACCCTTAACAAGGAGACCCTTGAAGACCAGTTGCTCTTCCTTTGCCTTCCTTTGCATCCTTTCCTTTCTTGTACAATGCCACTTTCAATCTCTCCTCTGTGATGATGCTAGAAGGGTGGTAATTAGTATAAGTGCACTTTTGCATGTGTGCGCATGTATTTGCACAAATCTTTGTGTGTAATCTGTGTTGTAGTCCTGCTGGTGGTGGTGGGGTTATTGGACTTCTGCTCTACGGATGTCATAATTAGGAACTGGAATTCTGTGAATTCCTGGGAAGGCTACACGGTCCTAGAAGGCTTTTCATCTGCTGCATCAGCCCTGCCCCCTCTCAGCCTCTGGCCTTATGGAAAAATACAACATGTTCCAACACACACCATCACGGCAATCAATTACCCCTAACTGTAGAAAACACATCGTAAACAACAAATATCCCAAAACATCCTACAATTGTAACCTCATGGCACTGAGGTTCACAAACATCTGTGACATGCTGGTTTGATCTGGACCCAACCACTAATTCATGAGCTGGCTAATTAACCTCAACTATTCTAAATATATCGTGTGCTTTATTTGTACCACTATAAGAAAATAGTTCCTTACTTGGTGTTTTTGTTTTCCAAACAAGAAAAAAAGTGGTAAATGCATCCTCAGCAATACAATAAAACGCTTTCCTTAAAGACAGGTACTCATATATAAGCTGGTTATATGAACACAATAACAGTCAAATGCTTTCTGCATATGCAGGCGCCAGAATAGAAACAATGCTTTCCAATCAAGCCATGTCAAACAACACTTTTCTAATGAGCTGCCTACCAGGGTTATTATTGCTCGCGGATGTTGCGTCCAAGATGTATCTGAGAAGCATAAGCTAATCAACGACCCAAATAAAAGTGTGGCTACTCCTCCTACAGAAAGTAACTGCTTATATACCAGCGATTCTTCAAACCCACATAAAGCTAAGCTGAGAATTTGGCAAAATTCACAATTTTTTACTTTGAGGTTTGGCACTACACACCAAGAGTGAAGTAGCTTTTCTAGACATTTTTGGCTGCTGATTTTCAACTTAAATGGGGGCTTTGGTGAAAAGCCTAAAATTATCCTGCTGGTTATCGTGAGGTTAACTAAATTCTTTTGCTTCATTCTGCCATGAAGTACTCGTATTGTGATTTTTGGACTCTGGTTAGAAATGGAACAACAGAGGGTTCGTTTGATATCACCAGAATTACTGATACTAATACACCTGGTGCTACTATAAAAAAGACAAAAAAAACCAATAATAATAAGAGTAATACGTATTTAAGCAATTTTAGTTTTATTTGTTTTTGGATTCTGGTTTTAGCGTTATTGTAAATTATAGCAGCAAATATTGCTTTACACCTAACATGACAAGTGGTAACTCTAAATTGCCCATAGGTGTGTATGTGGGTGTGAATGGTTGTCTGTCTCTATGTGTTAGCCCTGCGATAGACTGGCGACCTGTCCAGGGTGTACCCTGCCTCTCGCTATAAGACAGCTGATATAGGCTCCAGCCCCGCCGCGACCCTGAGAAGGATAAGCGGAAGAGAATGGATGGACGGATGGATGACTAATAGGTTTGTTTTTAAGGTGTACTGACATTTCTGACATGTCAGTTTGTCCAAAGGTCATGTAACGCGAGAGTATTTGCACTGGGAGAAATGCATGTTGCCAATTATTTAACTGCCGCTGATCAGCAGTTGATCAAGTGCCATTTCTTGGAATATCTTGTTTGAGCCTTGTGTTTAGGGCTCTGTTGAGTTGTTTCCTTTGTGTTTTGAGTAATGAAATGGATTTAAATGTCCCTTCACATTTGGATACCTTTTAATAGCCCTGGATTGACACCCAGTGCCCAAGACCTCACAGTGCCCTTATGTGTAAAAAATCCGAACACACGCCAAAATTCAATTTAGTTTGCCAGCCTTAGTGATGTTGGAGACATCCAACCTATTAGTTTTTCACAGGTTGGCCTAACATCAGGTTTCACTGGCCTCCATGTAGGCTGGTGTTACTATGTGATGATAATTACACAATAAACATACTGAAAAGTGTAAAACGTATTTCAGCATTAATACAAAACCCTATTTATAAATCCATCAAGGTGAGGTTTCAGCCACTGAACACAGGCCTCTGTAATTCAATTACGTTCAGTTCTATTTTATTTATATAGTGCCAAATAACAACAACAGTCACCTCAAGATAAAGACTCTACAATAATGATGTAATGACAGCAAAAATCTAATTGTACCGAAGCAAGATATGCCACAGGATCACGGACTGCAAGAAGTTTATGTTTGTGTAGGTTTGTGTCTGTATTTTTTGTGTGCACATTTTTATTAAAGGGCAGTGATCTGTCATGGTAGGCGTGCTGCCAGGAGATGTGGTGACAGATGAAATGAATGACATGGAAGAAGCTGTGTGGTTGAAAAATCCTTCAGAAACTAAATTAAGTCAATATGACTTCACCTCAAATATATATGCATACGTCACACAGTCAGCTCATTCACGTATCTTCCATATTACTAGCAAGTGAATAAATTGATAAATGAGGTTGCCATATGCCCTCTCAAACACATTTATATGCCAGGACCAGCATTTTAGTCTTACAGTGTTCCAATGCAAGAATACTGTGAGCCAGCTTGTCTTCTAACACAGTCTAATGAGGCAGCACCAAATGACTATCCACTCTAACACTCTTTCTCTACGTGCACTTCTCTGAATATCCCCCATGTCTTGGCTGACCTGACTCTGAATATGGGTCACAGGCTACACAATCACCTTGTAATTACCAGAGAGTAAACAAGCCAAGCCAGAGGAGAAGTTTTAATGATTGTCAGGCTGCCACAAAGGACCCTTCATTTCTAATGAGGGGTAAGTGTGTCATATTATGTTGCACAATTGTTGGACCTGACCACCACGATAAATATAGCATCCCTCCAATATTATGGGATCAAGAACATTTTGGGTGATCAGTGCAATCAAACAGAAGTGTAACCCAGAAAGACTTCCTCTGCTTCGATGATGATGTCAAAGCTGACCTTACATAATAAACACTTTGCCCAATTCTTGAATCAGATGATTAATTGCTCACCAGTCTTTTCAGCAGCTATGACACTATGTGCCACCCACGTAGTCCACTCCGGCCTCATGTCTCACTCTCATTAAACAGGGCCTTTGTGTCCCAGCTGCTCTCGTTTTGTCCCAGCATGCCCACCTGTGTCTCTAGCCATGATGACATCACCTCTGACCTAATCGAGGTTAGCGCATCCAAGGTGAGGGCTCTCACAGGCAGCTACAGTCCATCTCTTTCCCCTTATCACTCAATAACTCCTTTGTGCTGGCGAGGCCTGTGGGCTTATATGGACAGTAATGAGACGGGGCACTTTGTAATCTGCCAGCACTGTAGCAATATAACCCATACAGAGCAAACTCTATAATAGCACATTGTTTGAGGCAAGTTAAGTGATGGTCTGCGATGTGGTGCTTTCACACCACTTGGAGTCACAGCCCAGAGCTGGCCTGCTGAGCTGGGCCAGTAAAACCTCTCTTTTCACGAGTCAGGTGAGTTAATGGTCTTATAAAATAAGTTTTGAATGTGGTCAGGGTTTGGGAGATGCAAGGAGAGGAGGCAACATCTCATGCACGCACACACACACACACACACACAAATGCACACAGCCATAAACTGAGCCAGATTTAGAAACTAAGATATCATATTCAGGTTCCTCGAAGACTTTGGTATGTGATATTTCACAGCTTCTTCTTCTCCCAGCCCAGCACTCCTGCTTTCTCGTGCGCTTTCTATTCTGAGAGAGTTACTGAGTTATGTTTACACAGCAAAGTTTAAAATTCTGCTTTGATTTACTGCTTAGATTTTTTTTACAGCATCGTTTTTATTAAGGTTTTTTTGTGGCTTTATTTAACAGCCCTCAGACAACGTAGCAAGTAAAGACGTGGTATGCTTGAGTAGAATTATGTCAGTGATATAGAGGTCATATGTCATCACACAGTTCCAGTGGCTCACTGGTTGGGTTGGTTTGCACAAGCGACTAACTCAGTATTAAAAACTGTTATATAGCAGTTTTATTAGCATATATTTTGGTTTTAAAGGTATAGTTTACGTTTTATCTCTCTTGCTGGGAGTTATTTGAGAAGACTGGCACCACTTGTGCACATGTCTGTACTTAGCACAAAGAAAGAAAAACAGCGAGATAGTCTTGTATTACGCCCTCGGGGGAACCTCGTTTTGTCAGCATAAAACTGCACTTTACGTGTAGATTAAAAAGAAAAAAAACAGACACAAGTTGCACGTTCAGAAATAATATCACCTGAGGTGGCTTTTTTTTCTTAAGTTACTGTTTTGACAGCACGGGATACCGTAAGGTTTCGAATCAATCCTCGGTGGGGTCACTCAGGAGTTCTTGTCCGGCAGTTTTCCACAACAAAGCCTGAACTTGTAACCAAATTACACACACATGCTTCCCGTAAAGCACCGTAAAGAGTCTGTAAACTAGTAACATTAATTGCTGTCACAGAAGCCTCTCTCGCAGTGAAGCGTCCCCCTAATTCACACACAAATACGCACACACTTGCACACACACCCCAGCTTGGCCTCTCTGTTGTGGTTTCATTGGTCGGTCACTTGCCAGGGCCCCAGGGGTCCCAACTCAGAACACATGTCCGCTTTCTGTATGTTTACAGTACAGCAGTCAAAGTGAATGAACGTTACGGCTGTCAAAGCACACTTGTCTCTTTTCTGGACGCTGTCACCGCAAGAAGACAATGCCTTCGTGCAATGTAAACATGAAAAATATTCTTAATACACCAAAAACAAAACACAGTTAAAAAGTAAAAATAACAGCTTTAGCTGCCACGTGAACCAGACCACAATGATGCTCACACTTTAGATGTCTCTCATCCACAAACCGTCACTGCTCTGCATGCATGCATGTAGATATACAAGTGTGCAGTCAAGATGTAAATGACAAGTGCTTGGAGGCTGATGCGCAGCATCACTGTCACATCCCCAAAATGTGAAAATAGCTCAAATCAGCACTGTAGACTTTATAGATGGCAAGACATTACTTAAAACATAGTATGTTAACCTCTGTAGTGGGTACCAAGTAGTAAACCTAACCTGCTACTGACAAAGCGATTGGACTAAAGGTGCAGATTAGTCACTAAATGGACGTTTATGTGAGATTTTTCAGTCGAATTTACAGCTGTGTTTTGAAACTATACTGCAGCTGGACAATGTCTGATCACAGGATAAGATTATCTTTAACCTTGTGCACAACATTTTAAGTCATGTCATTCATTTGGTTTGTCAAACCACTGAATGTTCTGGCTCTCTGTGCCAATGCTTGGTGTTTTGTGTTGCATTCAAGTAAAACATTAAATATGCATTGCGCGATAGAGGTCCTCGTCTCTCCACCATTCACCAAGTAACTTTTTTTTTCATTGGTTGTACTTATTTGTATTTTTGTATTTCCTTCAGATATCTGTACCTGAGCTGAGGTAATGCAAAAATGTCCCTGTCGTGGGATCAATAAAGTCTTATGTTATCTTATCTGTAAATACTGGGATGCACAATTATATGAAAAGGATGAAAATGCCACAAAACCTGTGAACCATCTCTCGAGTTGCGATATTAGCATCAACTGCATTTATCTTGTAGGTAAAAGAAATAAATGAAAAAAATTTACATGTCTAGGTGTCCATCAGCTGGTGATTTCTCTGTTGTCTGTGTTTCTGAAACTGTATGACAGGCCCAACTAGGCTCCACATAGAGCCACTGCAAATGGGGTGTACACAGTGAAACCAAGTGAAACAAATGTTGATGCTATTGTATTTGCCTAAATATTTCACTTTATTCAACTTTGATCCTTTTTTTTATTCTTAACGACTGATTTTTTTAATGTGGTGGATGGTGAACGAAGTGAAGGTGTTTCTGCTTCCAACGCGAGGCATGCCAGAAGAAGTTTGCAAACTGCTGATGTGCACTGACTCGCTGAGGACTCAGGTATTCCTGTGAAAAAGCTGCAGAAAGAAGCAAGTGCACGTGCCAAGAGTGACACTTTTGCTGAAAGTTACTGTGGCTGTTAAAATGCCAATGATCACAGCAGAAAGGTCATTAGGTTTTTGTGCCTAAACTCTCCAGAGGTTGTTTTTCCCATACGGCCTGAATGCAGCGTCAGTAGGCAGCGGTGATGCACACGCTATTACGAGCCTGTGGTCCACTTCAGTGCCCTGATTGGGCCAAATCGAGGGTGTGTGGACAGCGTGGGCAGTTTTTAACAGACGTGAATTGAGCAGAAGACTTCACTTTGTGGTACAGACACAACTGGAAACGGATCAAGCTCTTCTCCAGACACGTGCCACTGCGCGCTATACACCCTCCTGCGTGGACGTGATGGAAGTCGGCTGGACTTTTAAAATACTGGAGCGTTGCAATTTCCATTCCGTGCACATCAAGCTTAAGCCAATTTCTGATACTATGTATCACTGTACATTCTATATAGCTGTGTGTTTGAATTGAATATTAATAGCATATTCAAAAAAAATCGAGTATTAGGACAAGTAGAGAAGACAGAGTGGGGCAAGATTGTCATAAATTCATGGCAGAAAAAAAAAGTCTACCACATCCACAAGAGGAATATAATGGGAATATTGAAATGCTGAGGTTTTCTGTGCTGCATCATCTCCTAACCAAAATACCTCCCATTTCTCAGCTGTGGTGACTTCTCCAAAACTCATTCCACTGACTAAAAACCTCAATTAAAACGATAGATACTGCAGTCTCGAGACAATAATTATCTATATTTAGAGCTATAAGTGATCATCATTTTGGTTTAGGTTAAAGCGGGAGTCCAGTTCCCACTCTAGGCTAATTTCATTGATGGTCTAAATATAGGCTAGGTTCTTTTTTTCTTTTAGTTTCCTTTTTTTCCTTTTAGTTTTTTCCAACAGTCAGAGCCAGAGCTTCCCAGGAAAATTATTTTTTCTTTCCCTGAAAATAAATTAAATGTTATGATAAACAGATTTCAAAGTCACAGATCTATGAAATTTGGGCTGCCACAATCAGATGCATGCTTGTCTGTCTCTTCCTCTGTCTGTCCTTCACTCTCCCACACACATGCACACAACTTCCAATAGTTTATGGGGCATCTGAGCAGTGGCGTAATGTATTTACCTTGGGTTCTGGTCGTAGATGGGCCGTTACCACCCACCCTTCCACCCCCAACGTAGTTTGTTACACACCTCTGGGTTTTAATAGTCAACCGATGCCTGTGGTTTGAGGAGGTCTCCTTTCCTTGCACGTTAGGCAAAGAGGAGAGTTGCTCAGGTTGTGGACGTGAGTGCGTTCATCCTCCTGTGTGTGAGTGTAGACAGCTGGGTTCATTACAGAATGGTCGCCCTAGTGCTGTGCTGTAATTAAAAATGAAAAGGAACAGACAATTAGTATCAGTGGGCCCCCTGGAGGCTTCAGATATAAATGCATTTCCCACATGCTGCACCTTGACGGTCATTTCCTGCTGTCCTTGCCATTTCTTTTTTCCACATGTAGCAGCCCTCTGGCATCCCAAGCCATGCACCCATGCTTGCATCACTCTACCGACTCCTATAGAGGGCTTTACCTGAAAAGCAGCAATGCCATTAGGTCACTGGAAAAATTCAGAATATGGAGACTTAATGTTCCTTCTGCAGTGAGCTTGCAGTCATTCCACATGGCATCCTCAAGTGTTGCTCTTGAAAAAGATTCCTCAAGCGTCTCCAAATGTGCAACCTTGCCAGTGTTTGTCCTCTATTCTTAGATCACTCCCTGTAGTAGTGAGTAGGAACTCATTGTCACAGACTAAACTGGGAATTGTGTAACAGAGCTCTCTGTATGTAGTTCCCCATAAAAAAAAGTTAAGGAATTCTGTTTATAGCAGTCAGCAGTCAGTCATAAAAGTTATTATAATCTAACCTTAAAATCAGTGTATATTATTAATAGGCTGGTGTGCAATTGCCAGGCAGTTAAATTTCATTAAGCGTTTCTGTCACAGCAAACTTTGCAACCACCTTCTGTGGAAGTAGTGTTCTCACACATGTTGTCGACTCTGCGCTTAATTTAAAAGCTGCCTTAGAATAATGAGTAGTAAGCTGCAGATCCACTGACATCAGATTGCTTTTTTATTGCAGAGTGTTTGGACATTACACATGTTACATTTTCCAGCATATTGGTAAGCGTAATGCGTCTTGAATCTCCCACTGCTCTGTGTATCCTATGTAAGTGTTTCCATGGCATAAGCAGACTTTCTGTTTACTTTTCATTGCTGCAATAAAAAGCAGGAACTGCAGCTTATCTTAGATCAAATCAACTAGATAAAGACTATTAAACGTCTGGTTGGGATATTGGATGTCTGAGGGTTATGCTGATTGTAGAATTCAAGTCAGCTTACTCATGAATATTGCCTTAGAGGGCCAGTTTTTATGGCAAAAAGGGGACTTTTCGCTGGACACTCCCCTAAAACCTTGGACGTGGATTTCTGCGTCTCTGATTGGTTGTAAAGCCCCGACCGACAACACCTGCTTAACTCCTTCATCCAAATTGACACCCGGGGCTCTTAGAAATATAGGCAGCATCACTTCCAGCTCGTGCATTCAGTCCAACAGCTGCCCCATAAGCCACCGAGCAGCAGCTCCGTCGATCCAAGGTGCACCCTCACCCACGCAGAGACACTCGCACTCGCCGAATCTTTGCAGTGGGGATAGAAGCTCATTGTCGGAGAAGCAATGTTTGTCAATCTGGCCGTGCTGCTGCTGCTGGTTTTGTCAGTACTGGAGCAAGTAGTGGGAACGGATAATATTGACATTTATGACACCCCCCCGGAGAAACCTGCGAGCCAGAAAGGACGCCTCTCGCTGCAGAACACAGGTAAGAAATGAGTGGCAATAGAGGTAAGAGTCGTGGGGTTTGACCGGACACGTGTTTCTCGTGGCTGCACAATTAAACCATGCAGGAGGCACGTTTAGTCGGTTTTGGCAAATCCGTTTTAAAAAAAAAAATAATAAAATGTTTTATTTTTATTTATTTATTTTAACTTAAATCCCGACGTTTCACTCGAGAGACGTTTTTCGATACCTGCGAAAGACGATATTTTGTAAATACTCAGATAGAAATTCAGTATGTTAGTAAACTATTAATAGAACGGCGCAAGGTAATAGGCAACGTATACGGCAGCGCATCTAGGTGTGCGTGCGCGCTTGTTAATGTGTGCGCGCGTGCCACAGCTGATTATTTCAGTGGTTAGCTGCTTAAAAAAAAATACATGTAAATATGTATGTCTGCGCTGTGTAGGCTGTCTCCTGATATCAGTGCTGGGTGAGGTGTGCAGGTTAGTAGAGCGGTAATGAGTGCACTAGTGCGGTGCTTGGTCTGCTCTGAAGGCAAGCTGGAGTTAATTTACTGAACCAATCCTTTGAGGCAGTAGTGCTTATTAAATACCATTTAAAAAAAAGGGGGGAAGTATGCTTCACCCAATTAACACAAAGCCCCAATACCACCACCACCATCACTTTCTCGGACTGCTGCTCTTTCCCTGGAACTTGCACTTTATATTGAGTGATTTTTTTACCCTCACAGACCCCAAGTCTTGGTCGAGACCGACCATGTGAACCTGTGTCAAAATATTAGAGCCTAGTTGTTATCTTTCCTCCACGCTGAAAAAAAAATGGGGACAAACTCCAATGCAGGTCTCTCTCTCTCTCTGCAGAGACCCTGGTAACACCACTGTGTAATTCAATGCAAGCTGCGGCCAAGCTCGTACGATCCAAGCACATTCCCGTGATGCCAAAACAAGCACTGCTGACAGCGGCTCACTTTTCCTGCGCACTAAAGTTCAACTCAGTGCCTACAAAACCCCCGTAGCAGCCCCCGCCCCTCTCTCCTCCAAACACACACACACAGCCTCACCACCACCACTACCACGAAAAAAAGAGGCTCTTTGTTGACAAGCGGGATTTCTAATAAGTCACACTTAATCCTTTATTTGCTGTGGTCGAGACAGAGTCTCCTTTTCTTGCAAACAGGGCGCAACTCTGACTGTGAGACAAAAACTGTTCTCACGCCCATCAGTTACCAGCTCCAAAACTTATCACCTGTGTAATGATGTATTACTTAAGTTAACAGTTAACGGTTGTCAGAGCCAGACTGAACTGTAAATGCTCTGTTGCCTCACGAGGTAACTTGCCATCTGCCACATTAATCTAAAATTGATACGGGGTCCCACTGTGATTTGTGATGTGATTCTGCCCTTTTTTTTTGTTTTTTTGATACTTGTATCTGATGCCTGCAGTTAAAACAAAAGAAAGGGGGAAAGAGACAAGCCTTTGATGTAAATGTGAAAAGTTCTCTTTTTTGTGCTTGCATCACTGCTGTTGCATTTTCAGTATGCACTTGATTGGCTCTGCAAATATAAGAGTGCAAGACTTGTTGATGCACATTTAGGGGGGACACTGAAATGGCTGCTTGTGTTTCCTCCACAAGTAGTTAAGGCTGTATCTGCAATGCACCATCCTATCTCAATGCTAGGCAGTGCAGATGGATTGTGGTGCAGAATGACACAGTAATATCTGTCACCAAGTGTTCCTCTGCAGGAACCCCTCAGCTTGGGGAAATTAAGACTTCCTCTCATCCCTGCACACACCCTCCCCTGCATTCTTTCTCTCTCTATTAGAGAGAACGCACACGAACAGCATCTGTGGAAATAGTTATACGCCACATCAGCTTTATGATTTGTGCAGCAATCGGTACTGAAGTGGAGTTGTGCCTCCAAGCTGTATGGTCTTCGTTGCCAGCACGCTTGTAACGGTCTGCGTGCTTTCTATGCTGAGAGCAGATGATAAGGTCCCTCCTCTAACCTGTTCTCTGTTTCCAGCTGAGATTCAGCACTGCCTGGTGAGTGCAGGGGATGTCGGCTGCGGTGTGTTTGAGTGCTTTGAGAACAACTCCTGCGAGATACGAGGGCTACAGGAAATCTGCATGACGTTCCTGCACAACGCTGGCAAATTTGACTCTCAGGTACTAAACTAATCCGTCTGTTAGCAAAAAAGAAAATGGTAAAACAAGAGGCAGCTTTCCTTTTTATTAGTCCATTGCTTCTGAATCATCAATTTTCTTTTTAGAAGTGCGATCATACATGCCCTGAACTAATCATCTATTTCTTTTTCCCTTTCTTGACAAGTTCACATGCCTTTCAGCGGAGTGATGTGTGTACAGTTAGGACTAAGCGTCATGAGCCAGCTGGCTAGAAGCCCAGTGAGCTCCCTTTTCATACATAGCAGAGGTTGAAACCCTGCCAACCCAGGCTTGACTGGGGTGTTAATATGCCTATAGGGTCACATACTAGGAACTTACATTTCAGAAGATTTCAGTAGAAGAACAGCGGTATTTGACTACTGATTACAGAATTACATGTCCATTTTCCTTGTGAATAAAGTGTAGTTACCATTTATAGAACACAACCAAAAATACACTCCAAAACTACTAAAATAGATGTACGGTACCCACAAAATGCCAAAGCTATCTGTGTAAGTACTATACATGCAAGAGAGAAGGAACACCACATGAGCTTGCTCTATAGCTGATTTTCTAGGAACTTAAAGGGAACCCGTCTTTATGTGTACATAGGGGAAGTCCTTCATCAAGGATGCTTTGAAATGTATGGCGCATGGTCTGCGACACAAGTTCGGCTGCATCAGCAGAAAGTGTGTGTCCATTAAGGAGATGGTGTTCCAGCTCCAGAGAGAGTGCTACATCAAACACAACCTGTGCTCTGCCGCTAAGGAGAACGTGGCCGTCATGGTGGAGATGATCCATTTCCAAGATCTATTCCCCAAAGGGTAAGGGACTGATCTGGACCAGGTTTAGAGCGGTATTTTCTCTAAGCCGTCCCTTCTCTTTAATCCCAGATCTTTTTTGAAAAAAAATTACGATTTTGTGGATATTTTTATTTGTTCTTCTGTTGATTGTAAAGATGCATCTCAGTGAAGTCTATCCATTTGCTAGACGCTTATTGTACTTCCAAACCTAATGTGCCTCTCTCTGCTCAGTCCATATGTAGAGCTGGTGAATATTCTCCTGAGTTGTGGAGAGGAAGTGAAGGAGGCGCTGTCACGCAGCGTCCGACTACAGTGTGAGCAGAACTGGGGGGCCCTCTGCGACATCTTGAGCCTCTGCACCTCAATGGCCCCGTCTCCTGCCAGCACCCCAGTCGAAAACCGCCGCCACCTCATGCCTTCACAGCCTGAACCGGAGCACCCTCGCCTGCCGCGGCAAGGTGAAAAGGAGAAAGCTGGTAAGGCAGGCTTCAGCTCTCACCCACGTAACCGCAGCCAGGGACCCCGCCGTCATAGTCCGGAAGCTGGAGTGGTGGCTGAGGAGGAAGACCCCAAGGCCACCGACATCCGGAGGTGAAAGCTCAGGAAATGGACTTTTGACCTCCTACACCATTTAAAAGCCACACTTGCAGACTTGTGTACACCTTCACACAACTACAAACACACACATATTCGCACACCTTTCAACACACACACACAAATTCCCATAGACTGAGCTGAAGGAAACAAGCCCCGAATTTTCCTATCCTTATTCCGCCCTTTCTAGTCATTCCAGCAGTCCCACATGGTAAATGTGCAGGGTAATCATGGTGTAGCTCATGCCAGACTGTAGGCCACATTATCATTATTATTATTATCATTATTATTTTAAAAATGAATAACAATTGTTGACTATTTCAGCTGTTAGGACTATTTTGGCTCTAATATAGCATTTTCTCAAATCATACTCACTGTAAGATTTGATTATATTTGTATTATTTATTTTATTCTTTATGCAAAGTTGAAATATCAATATGTACATAGAATATCTATATTTATATGAACATGTATAAATATAGTTACAATATGCAATACTGATGACATAGTATATGGTGTGCTGTCTGTCATTCTCTTCACAGTATTGCACCCATCACACAAAGGTCTGTAGATATGTAACATACACTATTTGCTGTTTTCAAAGTGGAGATATGTATTATAACTATAGATACTTGATGATTAATACAAATTGTACAGGATTTAAGTCCAGTTCTGGCACATATGAATTGTAGTGCATGACGGCCATTAAATATGTGCATCCACTCAGAAGAGAATGAAAATGTAATGCTACGAATATGAGCAGTTAGTTCACACTTGTATGTATCGATAAGTCTCTCGCAAAGCTAGAAATAAGAGCGCAGAGACGCTTCGTCGATGTCACCCTGGCACCGCTCTCTGGGCAACAGTCAATGGGAATCTGTATGCTTCACGAGTATTAGATATATTCTATTCACGTGTCTTACTTTAAATGCAAGTATCACACCACTCTCATTCATTGTTAATAGAGCTCTGGAAACTGTGTGTCAGAGACATTGCAGATCGGTGTCAGTGTGTTTGGTTTCAGGAGCCGTCACTCATGTTCACAAACAGCAGCTGAAATGTCAAATGTGTGACTGTCAGCTATCAGCGGCAAAGAGGATGTTCGATTTCAAATGCCCCCCCCCCCCCCCAAAAAAAAAACAATCATAAACATCAGCGTGCCTAAAGTCATTAATGTCCACCGTGACCGCTTCTCTGTGATTTTAATTGAATCGATTATACTGTGTCATGAGGGAGGTTTTAATGTTAAAGCTATTTTGCGAAGGTGTTGAGCCACAAAGTCTTGGATTTTGCATTGTCGGTTTGTGTTTGACCAGTGCAGCTTGAGAAATAAGACCACATTAGCTCAGTAGTCACCCTCTAGCCAGAGACCGTTTCCTTTAAGCAGCCTGGATTTCCTTTCGACGACGGCACCAAAAAGGCCTGCATCCTCACTGAATCAGGTCGAGCCATGCTGCCCTTCCTCGGTGTCCCAGTGGGTAGGAAAGAGGCTTGACAGAAACCCTCCAGATCTCCTGGCCCATATAAATGAGTCCTTATTCATCTCTGGTCCCATACCTAGGTCAGACATGAAGGCCTGTTATTCTACCCGTTAGAAACACAGCGAGGACCCAGGAACTGGGTTAAGTCCACACACGGGGGCTCTGGCGCTGTTATTCTAAATGTTATATTTACAGAGGCCACCAGAGAATTCCTCTGGGTCACAGCCAAGAGCCAGCAAAACAGAGAGGCAGAGACGAGTGGAGCAAGGAGTGAGACGAGCCCAATTTCTTTCTTTCTTTCTTTCTTTCTTTCTTTCTTTCTTTCTTTCTTAAATGTGATGATTCACTCTGTCTTTCCTTCTCTGAGGACTCTTCTTTTCCTCCTTTAGGGCACAGACATGCAGATTTTTGACCATTTCAGGCCAGTCACATGCTTCAGTTGTGGAAGTGCAGTTTATGAACACATTTCACCACATGCTGAGGAGTGCTTTGTGCAAAAATAAAAATAAGACATGTTCAGATTTTGTGGCTCAGTTAAAGCTTTTTCACAGTTTTTTCTCCTTTTACTACATACTAAAGATAAAGATTTATTCTCCCACTCATTTAGACACGATCTTAAGTGCAACTTTGAGGCTTTTTTTAATCATTAGTATTATTATTACTATTATCATTATTATTATTTTTTTGTGGAAGTTGGGATTCCTGTGACATCCCAGCATAAGACATAAGCTAATCCTATGAGAATGTACTGTATGTTTGTAACGTGACAATCTGTTAAGCGCTCTGTCATTAGGTTTGATATGGCTTTTTGTAATACTATAGTGGCTTGAATGGCTTTTTTTGCCCTGTATGTGTTCAGAGGAAAATAAAACTAACCAGGTTTCCTGTATTCTTAGTGCTCCATAACTACATCACAGGTTTTCCTCTGTTAAGCACAAAGTCTCTGCTTTCACTGCTTCAAACTACAGGACATCATCTAGAGACTTGTAACTTACTTGGGTGATGTTGAGTTTATAACCCTTGAAGTATCTTTGGACTCTTTAAGTCAGATGAACATTGTTCATTAAAATATTTTTGTCTGCATTTTGTGTTCTTCAAGGCAATTTTCTTTCTTTTTTATCAATGTTAAAGTTGCATAAAACTGCAAACAGACACCAGAGGCAAACCATTTACTCAGCTCTAAGTAAGTTAGCAGAGAAGGCCTTGACGTCTCAGGTGTACCCACAGGTTAAAAGACACCCTATTCTCATTTGACTTGCTGCCTCCTTTCTGACAGTGAAATACGGACTGTGTTTAAAGTTTCAAGGACTGGAAATATCCTCTCTTTTGAAAGGGCCCAAACATTTACGTCAGCAGCTCTGGATTGTATGCAATGCCGGGGCTGGGTTTAGGGTGTCAGTTTTTATGAGAAGGCCCAACAGTGTACATTGCCTCACCAAACATTTAGACGGTGCTCTGATTTGAAAGGTAGACTTTCACCTTTTATTCAGGTGCTCAAAATCATTCTAAAGTCACTTGTAGGTCATACACAAAGGTGGTAGTCACACAAATCCTGTATTCTATTTTTCCATTTGTCTTACTGTGTGGCAGGGGAGAAAGGCAGCAGCATGTCTGTGATACTATATAATTTGGCTTAATTCAGATATGGACACTCTGCAGTTCTGTGTGATTCGGCTTTGCACACTGTGCACTGCTGCATTTCTCAGTTGGTAGTGATAGGGATTAACCACTGGGTGGCGACATCTCTGCTTATTGACACAAAACTAACTGGAGGAAGCAGGTGATTGATTATTAAAAGTTGAGATTCTGAAAGGAAACTACAAATTGTTTTATAGATGAAAGAAATAAAGACAAAATATTTCCAGGTTTACATTTTACTTTGACATCGGCAGCATACAGAGAAGTCGTCATAAGGCCAGGATTAGAGTCTAAATGTCAAAAATGTGAATACAGCTTTAACCTCTTCATTAGCTTTAAGTTAATTTCTGACTTAAAACATGGATTTAAACCATCGTGAGTTTGTGTATGTCTGATACCAACCTCATTGATGTATCTTGTTTTTGCACTTTATTTATTTTTTATTCAAATAGGTATGTGTCTTTCGTTTTTTAACATAGGTTTCATTGCAAATCATAAAATGTCCCTTCTTTAGAAAGAAGAGTCACCTTCAGATCATTGCATGTTATATGTTAAACTTCTCCATATGTTCATATGTAGTTCATACCACACCCAAGAGGTAAGATGCTGGGCCACAGTGTGTTTCAAGAACAGGTCTAATGCACTGTGGTATTAATTCTGCCAGACTTCTATTTTTCCAGTTTTTTATTTTTCCATTTTCTTAACTGCTTATCCAAGATGTGGACAGTTTCCACACTTTGTTTTTTGCCAGTGATAATATTGATGGTAGAGCATGCTGACTAATGTGTCAGTCCATAATTGTGACTCCAAAGGCCATTGCGCCATTTTCTTCATACTTATCAAACTATATGTTGAAACCTCTTATCATTCAGATTAAAAGAAAATGATTCCAGAAGCGATAACTCCCGTAATGACAGAAATGTTTCATCATAGTATAAAGACTGTCATTCAAAAGATTTCTTTTAACTGATTTGCAGTGAGGATTTCTTCAAAGGCAGGGGAGGGAAATTCCTTTTCCCAAGGAGCCACATGGAAAACTTGGACTGTTGTGGAGGGTCATACCACTAAGCTTATAAATAATTTATATTGAGCATTTCAGCTTATTGGTGCGGCCCTCCAAAACAGATCCAGTTTCTCATGTGACCCCTTGGGAAGAGTAATTGCCCATCCCTGTTCTAAGGGGACAAGTGGACCCAAATCAAGTTAGTAGGGATCAAGGGGGTTTGTGTTTTTTCTTTCATTTGTCACATATCACAGTGAACATATTCCCTACTTTTGATTTTATATTTATCTGGCGTATAAAACATTTCTGCTAGCATTAACTGTACGGTGTGGCGTCAAACAGGATTAGAGAGCATGAGAGAGATTATGCGGTGCCACGCTAAGCTTTTTACAACCATGCTTTGAGTCAGAGATGGATGACCTCCTGGACAAACAATGGGCTGCTGACTGGACCAGAAATCTCCCAGCTTTCATGGTTGGTATGGCAACTGAGCTCTGTCAATATTGAAGCGACAGTCATATCTCAGACAAGACTGAACAGAAGCAAGAGAGGATGTGGCTCCGAGCTGCGAAACCTGAGAAAGCTGGTTCCAGGCGCTTTGTGAACGTCTGCCCTGTGTGCTCCAATGTGAACTAATGAATAAATGACTGGGTGCCCAAGTTTCATGGATGAATCATTTAAGAACCATCTGGGGTTAAAGTGTGCACACCACCTCCTTCTACTGTTGGGTTTAAAAAGACAGATGTCCTGTATGTGTGTGCTACAGCTGTCAAACACACCAATCTATTTTCTGAGCTGCATGAAACACATGAAACCTCTGCAGCAAGGCCTACTCTCATTTGGAAATATTCAATACACTTTCAATTCGATGCAATTCACTTTACCTAAATTTAATTCAGGTCAGTTTTTTTATATAACAGTAATTCAGAACAACAGTTATCTTGAGGCAGTTAGAAATTGTGGTCGCTGGCCTTAACTTTGAAGAAAATACATGCTTTACTAATAAACATTCGGCAGGCTGGTCGGGCCAGGACAGAAATGAGCCAGAAATACCTGAAAAAGTCCCATGGAAAGAAAGGATAGAGAGGACAAAGACCAACAAGAGAGGACACAAAGATAACTGCATGTAATAGTAATGTGGAAATAGCATATGAGGCCTGAGTTATACCAGCATACCTAAGGGATCATCCAGGGTCATCTGAGCCGACCTAAACTATAATGTTTACCAAATAACACAGCTCTAAGCCTAATCGGAGGTGCCTCATAGCTGAAGGCTCCACCTCTTCTTATACTGTCAATACAGAGCATGTTGCTCTCCAGACAGAAAAAATGATACCATTTATATTGCTTGAACTCTTGATGGGCACAATGGCGTAGCAGATGGTTGCACAAAATGTGCAGCATACATTAAAACACACAAATAATATAACATTAATATAATACTGAACTAGTAACACTCGGATCAGCTGCCTGTTATTTTTCACAAGACTCCAAAAGCTCAACACACAATGCAGTGTTGTTAAACCAACCCAACAGGCCCTGCAGGACATGGTTGGGAAGAAGTGATGTGTGTCACTACTGTTAGCACTTACAAATGAAGGGTGGGTCTGCCTTGGGGGTTTAGGAACACTGTAAAGGCAAACATTAACTTGTAATCTGGTTGGAAAGGAAGTGAAATGGAGTAGTTATGTCTGCTTGTTTGGATACTATTATAAAAACCATTAAGGTTATGAATGTAAGCACACGTGTTCTTAAAAAAACAAGCCCTGTTTTTCTTAAGTAGGTTTAGCCTAAACAAAAGTAATTTTACTACCACAAGTGTAATGTATACGCTGTGCAAACAAGTGCACTCCTTTTGAACAAGACAACCTTTCATCTCTTGTTGAATGGCCATTTACATTGTTAATGAATCAGCTTCTCCAGAGGGAAATTAAACACCTATGTAAACTTTTGGTTTGCAGGAGGATAATGGGTGTAGAAGATGACATTCTTGTGTAAAAATGTGATCTAGTAAGTGAAGGTATGATATGATGGCATGATCAGAAGACAACTGGCCAAAGTGAAATGAATGAACCTCTCAAGCTCGATTACATTCTGAAAATAGCAGCAGCTTATTTTAACGAGATTGCTATGCGGGACTATGCTGTGGATAGGGATTGTAGCAGATCAATAAAATCTCCCTACTATCTATCTATTGCTACCAAAGTACGCTGCTTTTCAGGGCCAATATAATACTACAAACATTTGCTTAGCCAAATAATCTCATCTGCATTTGAAAAAGGTGGTTGCAAATACTGGCTTTTTACTCTAAAAGCCTAAAAGTGACTGAAATTATTAATATGTTTTTTTAACTCTTCCATTGTGGTTTAGACAGAAAAAAATATACAGATAATTTTCCTTATATAAAATACTTTTCCCTACAATTTCAAGACATCCTTATTTGGGACTAGAGCGTCTTGGGTGTATCTGCCATTCATCGAGAAGGCGTATGATGGGTGGTTCCTCTTAGCAATTAGCCAATCAGCTAATAGAGCTAGGGTTGTTTAGGCGGGGCTACGGAGGGAAATCCTGACACACACTGGCTAGCTGTTGGAGCTGGGGGCAGGGCTTGTAGACGGAAGTGTCTCCCGACTGGTCCAGCTGTCATCTAGAAGAGAGTGGAGACCATTTACACCGGCTGCATAGGAAATGCAGAAAAAGGAAAAAACGCTAAAATATGGCAACATCTAAACGATAAGGTCATGACGCCGAACTGAAGGTAGCTATGCCCGACATGTCGACGCTTACACACGTCTGTCGTTACGTTGGAGTAGGTGTCGAAATTGCGTCACGGTATTTCGGGATGTAGAAATGATGACAAGGATTGGTAGGCTGTGTGACATTGAACATACAGGACACGAAACAGACGAGGTCGTTTAAAGAGCCACACACCGGTTCCAACATGTCACGTCGCGAAAAACTCTGAGGTTTTTGACGCTAACGGAAATTCGAGGAGACGTTGCAGCGACTGAACTGGTTTATTGCTTTCTGGCTGCTGTGCCAGTATGCTACAACGTCTCTGCGGTTATCAGCTATTATCCTAGCCTAGCGGCTCGGTGAAGGGAACTACCCTAGATTCAGAACAGACTGGAGACGTCATCAACATTTTCCTGTATTTAAGTGGTTGCTTATCGGGAGGTCATTGCTTGGAAAAGGGAGATCATTCGGTAGGTGTTCGTGGTGTTGGTCGCCGTGACTCTTGAGCGTTCGTGGTTAGCCTGCAATGCATAAACGTACTTTAAAAGTGACTGCATGATTAATGGGGCACATGGAAGGTGGCGGAGCAGCTGTTAGCTTGCTGCTAGCTGCGTAACGACCTTTTGGAGACGTCAGCTTCACAAGCTTAGACTGTTAGCTGCCTGCGCTTGTTTTTCCGTGGTTGCCTTCCTGCTTTAGTGTTATATTTCATCTGAGGCCTCCCATAGCCAAGCGAGTCAATGATTTAATCTCATTGATTGCATCACAAGACCAGGCAGGGTGCAGCCCAAGCACATCTACTGCGTTTGCAAGGCTGTGTGTGTGTTTTTTCTTATTTTCTAGGTGCCAACTCTAACAATCTTTTGAAATTTTGTCATACATTTTCTACCACATTTTAGGATAAAGAAGACGGAGTAAGTCAAAAGTGAACTTAAGATTTACTGGGTGTCCTAAATGGGGGACTACGGGTTTGGAGTTCTGGTGAAGAACGGCAGTGGCAACAAATCTACTTTCCCTGTAAGGATCCCTCCTCACCTGCAACCCCAGCACTCTCACCACCCTTCCAACCCCCCCAGCCCCCCTTCCTTTGTAAACAACACCTGCTCCACCAATGGGGGAAGTGCTTGGCTGTTCCCTGCAGTAACCCCGCACACTAACATGCAAGATGAGATTCTGGAGTCAGAAAAGTCCAAGGCCTTGGACCTCCAGGATATGCAGGAGAAATCTCAGGTCCAGGCCCAGCCTCAGGCCCTGTCTCCAGGCCAGCAGGAGGCCGGTGGAGGCTTAGGAGAGCTTGAGGGAGCTCTACCTGACGACGGCTCCCTGGAGAAGGGTACTTTGGAGAGCAGTGCTGGCAAGGAGAAGCTGAGGATGGAGTCTCCGGTGCTAAGTGGCTTTGACTACCAGGACACCCTGGGAATGGGTACAAGCTGTGCACAATCCACTTCTTCCTCATCTTCTCTGACCAGCTTCAACAACTGGTCTCCTGCTGTCCCATCTACCCAGTCTCCTGTGGTTGGGGAAGACGTTGGAGGTTTCTTTGGTCCCGCTGGCTCCAATGCTAATGGACCACATTTGCTGTTCCACAACTTCTCCCACCATGCTGGCCCTGGCTTTGGAGCAGGAGGTAGTTTCTCCCCACAGATTGGGCCAGTCTCCCAGCATCACCCTCCCACACCTCACCCTCAGCACTACCATCCCCAGGGACAAGGGGTTCCACAGCAGCACAGGCGCTCCCCAGCTAGCCCTCATCAACCCCAGCCTTCCTTCCCTCCACATCCCCATCGCACTGGACCATTTACACAGCTGCCCCACCTTGCTCCTACCCAGAACAAACCTCCCTCCCCTTGGGGAAGCTACCAGAGCCCCTCCACTCCCACATCCACCTCGTGGAGCCCAGGTGGGTATGGTGGCTGGGGAGGTACACAGGGGATTCGGGATTACCGACGGGGTGTCGGCGGCGGGATGTCAGGCCTGAACTCTATTTCGCCACTGAAGAAGTCCTTCCCTAACAATCAGGTAGACAGGGCTGTCATGGTTAATCTCATACTATGTATATTCATAGTAGATATTTGCATTTGCTGATATAAAAGAGACTTGTCATACAATTATTAACATTTTCTCCAGGTTCCTTTGCAAAAGTTCCCCAGAAATAGCTCTGGCATCAACCACAAGGGCTGGGTGGAGGACAGCATGAGCCGCAATGACAGTGTTTATCCTTTCCAGGTAGGCATACAGCTAAAATAAAACACAGGCTGTTGTTAAGGGAATTACTCAATATCTAAATTAAGTAAGTTCAGTAGGTATTGTGAGAAATGATGAACAGATATGGACTGTGATTGTATATGTGCTTTGTGTATTTTTAACAGACTAAGTATGTAATCCTGTCATACTTGCTTAACTGTATCAAATGTAACAAATGAACTATTGAGCAAAACGGGAGATGTGACAGGCAAGCCAGCTAAACGGATGACTTCAAACTTATTGTGTACTGAGATCTTATCTAGATCATTTGGTTAAAAGAGCTGTCTCATCTGGTTGATCACATGGGTTTCCTACTGTCCTGATTCGAGTTGTCTCGCGCTCTGCTGCAGCTTTAAACACACTTGATATGCTTTTATATAAAGTGACACACTTTTACTTATGTAGTCTTTATCACCAGTTGTGTGTTGCTCACAGATTTTCTTTGTTTTTAGAATTTTTAAAAATCCAACTCTCCTCAGTTTTGGTTAGAATTTGTATTGATTGCAATGTGGTAAAACCGAAAGTAGCTTTTTTTTTTTTCTTTTTTTTCTCTCTTCTCTCTCTCACCGGCTCATTTTATGCAGTGTGTCTTCCTATCAGATGCTATCAGATTCAGTGGAAAGATGTCACATTACAAGCGAATGCAGATGACTTTGTAACATACTTTGTTTGTCTCCATTTTCTGTTTAGTGCTCTGTGCTGGATGTCACCACAGGGAAAAATGAATTTTTATTTCTCCTTTTAATACTTATTAGCATCATGGGTATCTCACAGCTTATACTGCTTTAGATGGTGATTTTTGGGAAGTGAGGAAGCTAATTGTTGTTTTCCCCTCCTTTCAGCAGGAGAGAACACGGTCCTTTGATGGTTTCAGTATGCAATCTCTGGAGAACTCTCTGATTGACATTATGAGGGCTGAGCAGGATTCCTTAAAAGGTTGGTTCCCACACTAACAACAGTGAGACCTAGCTAGATTTTCTCATTGCTGGCTGTAAATAAATGTATTCAGAAATCTGTGTTTATTCGACACGTAGGAATTTTTTCCATATCCCCTGCAGGACTTGAGTAGCAAAATGCATATGTAATTGCATATGTTATGTTTGAATGTTTCTCTTGCAGCATTGTGCTTTGATGTTAATGGCACTACCCACAAATATTATTCAGCTTTATTAAATCCGTGCTTACTGCAGGCAAACCGTTGCATTAGTGGGTTTGGATATTATTGACCTTTCCAATATGGATGCCTATATCATTTTCAATTCTTGGGTTGCAGTCAGACAGTCAAAACCCCCCAAAAAGTTAATGTAGCTTTCCCTGAACACTTTCCAACAACCTTAATGGAAAACATCAGGTCAAGGCAGGATGTGAAGGAAAATTCTTAAGGACAACCACGGTGCCAAGATAATCAGAGTGCACTTTAGACTAGCTGTGCAATTATGCAACCTTAATGTTGTCAATGTGGTTTTTCTATCATGAAGCTAAAATCTTCCTAAAAAAGGTGGCCTACAAAAACCCATATCTGAAGATGCTTCACCTTATGTGACACAGTGTCATTTCGTGCAGGTTGTCCACCCTACGTATAAAAACCCAGTTTAAATAATTTGGGGTCAAAGGTGGAACCACTGCTTGCTGTGGGTGGAGCTGCTGCAAGAAATTTAACACTGATTTACAGGTGTTGCTCATTATTTTTCTATCAACTAAAACTACCCCAGCTTTACTCGTTGGTCATACCGATCGGGTGTTTTCATGAACCCTCGGCGCATTATCTCTTTCTTTTGTTAAAGATTGTTTCATGATTTATTTAGATTCATTCATTTGTTTGTTTATTTTTTTTTTTTTTTGGGAAGGGGGGGGGGGGGGTGTTAAACTCTAGGAGCAGCACCTTTCCTTAAAGTTGTGAAAATTCCAACCAGTAAAAGACTATTTGACTGCAACCTTTCAACACCAAAACAATTCCATGGCTCCCCGGCAGCCATTTTGGTAATTCCTTTGCGCAGTTATTGTGGGCTACGAAGACCGGCTTAGACTAAGTGAATTAGATAACCATAAATGAACACTAGGGCACAAAGTCAAATCTGATTTTTACAAAGCCACATAAATGCCTTGGTGGTTTCCCCCAAACATGCATTAAAATCTAACCACGTACACTGTGAATGAGGCCAATGCAGTCTTGAGTCTCTCAGTGCAGAACATTACCTATCTTCTATTAAGTTATGAAAACAATCATATGCAGCATTTTTCCACTGGCATTTGTTTGATCTCGACGCAGACTCCCTTATTAATAAAACATCTACCTTTTGTCACCATCAGTCAGAAGGGAGCCATTTTGCATCACAGCCAGTTCTGTTAATGCTAATTCGAGAGCGTGGATGTGCGTACTTTTTTTTTTTTTTTTTTTTTTTTTTTTTTTTTTTAAACCTGGTCTTTGATCTTTTATACAGTCATACATGCCATTTTAAATTAGGATGTTTTCCATCTTTTTTTCCATCTCTCTTGGCTTCTCAGTAATCAAAATCATATTCCTGTGGTCATATTCACAGAGGTGAAACGAAGTGGTTTAACACACATTTTTGGCCTCATTTTAATGTATATTGCCCTAAGATGCACATTTAGTTTACTTGTACTGACAATGTGAGTTGCATTTGTGGCCTTTTTCTAAAAATTTTTTACTAAATGCTGTCATTTTCCTTTTCCTGTACATGAAGAACACCCCCCCCCCTCATTTCAGCTATTTAGACATGAGAGAAGGGAATTAATAGAATTCCTACTCCATTTGGGAATCATTTCATCTCTCAGTTTTGTGAAGCTGCTCCTGTTTTTGTTTTTTTTGTCATTCAGTAAACTTCAGCTTCTTTCACTAGGGCGGACATTCACCTCTACCATTGAATGATATGCAATACTTCAGCTGAAGTCAGCATAGCAGACAACAGTGTCCTAAGATTAAAAAAAAAAAAAAAGTTTCTTAAAATTGGAGTCCAGACCTTCACAACTAATTGTAAATGGTTGATAGAAATTTCCTATATGTCTTTATCTTGTGATGTTTTTCTAAAAACAATTTGTTTTGTTTTACATGCAGCAAGAAGTTATGGGAGAAGACGAGGTAAAGCTTGTTAATGTCATGTCTGTCATTTTGATTTCTTCGATGTGATTTAAACAGCATCAGTTGCCTCTGACATGATTGCTTTGTTTTTGCCTCTGTTTGTCTGCTTGATTTTTGTCTGCATCACTGATTATTCTGTCTTCACTGCTTGAGATCCTTTTTTCCTCTTCAGAGAGTTTACACCTTTGCAGGCTGTCCATCAAGAACTAGTATTAATAGTAATCCTAATTTTATTGCGGGATAAGAAGTGGCAATTGTCCTTTGTTTTTTTTTGTTTTTTTGTTTTTTTTTTGTTTTTTTTAAATTTTATTTATTTTTTATTATTTCTTGTGATTGAACTTATTTGGATTAATTCTGATTGGAAGTTAAAATGTGTTAATTAGATCCTTCTCTCGATTAGGTCATTCGTCTTTGTTCCCCATGGAGGATGAGCGCTCTTTTGGAGATGATGAGTCAGGTGACCAGGGGCTTGCTGGCCTCGGTCCAGGCCACTGCTTTGCATCCCTTAATGGTGAACGTGTGGAGCGATATTCGCGCAAGGTGTTTGTTGGAGGGCTGCCCCCAGACATAGATGAAGGTGAGTCATGTTAAACCTGAAGGGGGTCCTTGACTAACTGCAGTTTTTACAATAATGAAATATAAACAACTTTTTTGTGTTTTCACGTGTTTTATGGCATTTCTAGATTTAAGTTATATATTTACAAGTTATATTTCAGCTACTGTATCAATGGTGTCCTGTGGCATGGTAGTGATATGCAGTGCCATTTTAAATAGGTTTGCTGATGTGCTTGTTGACTAACTGTTCTTTTTTTTTTTTTTTTTGGGTTTTTGTTTTCTAGATGAAATCACTGCCAGTTTCCGTCGGTTTGGTCATCTTTTCGTGGACTGGCCTCATAAGGCAGAAAGCAAGTCCTATTTTCCACCCAAAGGTGCATCAGAAAAGTTTAATTTGATATTTTGTGCCGTTCAGATTAAAATTTATTTTCTGGTGAGCACTCATTGTTCTGAATGCCCAATATTTCCAGGATATGCATTCCTGCTGTTTCAAGATGAGAGCTCTGTTCAGGCCCTGATTGATGCCTGCATTCAGGAGGATGGCAAGCTTTACCTGTGTGTCTCCAGCCCCACCATCAAAGACAAACCGGTGAGTTTTAGCATTAAAGCTGCATCCACACCAGAAGTGACTTGCAATCATGTGAATCGCACATGTGTCGTTGCCAAACGTGCAGGACCTAACAATCCTTCCTCAACTTCCAGACTGAAGAATATTACTGACTGGAATATTAACAGTAGTAAATACATTAGAGGGGTTAACTAAGGTTAAATAGTTAAATAAGAGCCTGCAAATGAC
The DNA here is from genome assembly GCF_057382095.1 of Aulonocara sp. 'chitande type north' Nkhata Bay. Taxonomy (NCBI): domain Eukaryota; kingdom Metazoa; phylum Chordata; class Actinopteri; order Cichliformes; family Cichlidae; genus Aulonocara; species Aulonocara sp. 'chitande type north' Nkhata Bay. The sequence goes on from NC_141345.1 coordinate 21,003,346, forward strand.
CAGCCAGCAACTTCGAAGTTGTGAAACAAGCGAATCACTTCCAGCGTAGATGCAGTGGGCTTTTTTTTTTTTTTTTTTTTGGTGTCTATCCTCATTACAAATGTTTTGCATTCTGCTGTATGCTAAATGCAGCACACAAGAGGCTTCTTGTAAAAAGCCCCTGCCACAACCGACAAGACTATTCAGACTGTTATAATCTATATTACATGAGCACCAAGGCCTTAAAATTATCAGTTCTAAATGTATCTTGGTCAGAAACAAGTAGGACACTGGGGAAATTATTATGCATTTTAAATTTTGTAGGTCCAGATCCGGCCCTGGAATTTAAATGATAGTGACTTTGTAATGGATGGTTCTCAGCCATTGGACCCAAGGAAGACTATCTTTGTAGGAGGTGTCCCTCGTCCCCTGCGTGCAGGTATACATTTGAAGTGACTAATAAATGTATCAAGCTTCTGAGATTCAAACTGTTAAAATCACTCTAAGTGTCATTGCTATTCCAGTTGAGCTTGCCATGATCATGGACCGTCTGTATGGGGGAGTGTGTTATGCTGGGATCGACACAGATCCTGAACTGAAGTATCCAAAAGGGGCAGGGCGAGTGGCCTTCTCCAATCAGCAAAGCTACATTGCAGCCATTAGTGCCCGATTTGTTCAACTGCAGCATGGGGAGATTGATAAACGGGTGAGTTGATCAGATTCTAGTTCCATATTCGTATCCTGAAAATGTAGATGGTATGTTTCAAAATATAAATTTCCCACTTACCAGATCTCTCTCTCTCTCTCTCTCTCTCTCTCTCTCTCTCTCTCTCTCTCTCTCTCTCTCTCTCTCTCTCTCTCTCTTTCCCCCCCGTCCCAGGTGGAAGTGAAGCCATACGTCCTGGATGACCAGCTGTGCGATGAGTGCCAGGGGACTCGCTGCGGAGGGAAGTTTGCTCCTTTCTTCTGCGCCAATGTGACCTGTCTGCAGTACTACTGTGAGTACTGCTGGGCAGCAATCCACTCCCGCGCCGGCCGCGAGTTCCACAAGCCGCTGGTGAAGGAAGGAGGGGACCGACCACGACACATCTCCTTCCGCTGGAACTGAGACAAGAGACCTGGGAGGGACTGAGAGAAAGGGGTAGTTAAGGGCGGGGTATGGGCTATGATGAAAAATAAATGCACTTTTCTTTTAAGTTGAGAAAAAAAATGGTAATATTGATAATTTATTTTTATTTTTTTATTTTTTTAAACTTGGGCCCACAAAAAGTAAATGCTAAGAAGAGTGAAATCCCATTTATGTTTTGACTTTCAGTGTGCATGAGCATATGGATGCATTATATTTGGATTTGTGTTTCTTGTTGACTTGACTATATTTTCTTTCTTTTTTTTTTTTTTTTTTTTTTTTTTTTTCATATTAGCTGGCAAAGCTGCTTACATTTGTTGATGAGAGTAACATAAAATTTAAGTGAGGTTCATCACACCTAAATCAGTATACTAACTATGGGAGTTTAGGAAGGGTGCATTTTCTTACTTTTTGCTTGCAGGATTAGAGAACAACTGTACAATTTACCAAAGGTTTAATGTAAATGGTTGAGGTGAACAGTGGTGGAACTCTGTTTCAGATGGATGGATGGATGATTGAGTTTTCCAAGCAGCTCGGCGTATAGCATCTGGCCACGTCACAAAAGACAAAAAAAAAATCTCCCCCTCAGTTCAGTACACATGTTTAAGATTGTCAGCATGAGTTTTCAGGTCTTGGTTTAAAAGTCAACACTTTGTAACCAGAAAGGGCAAACCAAAGATTGGCCTAAACGCATCACCTAAAACAGTCATTGATCTGAGGGTAATCAGGATAATGTTCTCGTACAGTTAAGGAATGGCTGGAGTTTTGGTTTGTGAGTTTCAGCTAACAAAGACACAGCCCTCAGGGCTCAGGTATTGGCAGTAGTATTTACTCACTTTATATTGTCAGGGATATTAGCACTGGAAGCTAACATGCTAATGTAATACAAACTAATGGGAATGCACAGTCCAGTCTCCCTGAGTTGTCCTCATGGTGTACCACTGCACGCTCTACCGTGACTGGAGCTTCTCTCACAAGTGTTGTGGTTGGATATGGTAGTAGCTAGAATTTGCTGTCACAGAGATAAAGATATTATTTTATACATGGCCTGCTGATTTTTGTACAGTGTTTTATAGCTGATTATTTTGTCATGAACATATATACATTTATTATGCACTACTTTTCTAAATATTTTTTTCAATAGTCATTTTAGGCACATTTTTCACAGATGGGAGAACTCCTTTTGCAATACCTCATTTTTTTCACTTGGTGAAAAATAATTTTGTACCTTTGTTACTAAGAGATCTGCATTTATGGTAAACTTAATTTAACAAAAAAGAATGATATTAATATAATTTTCAATTAGCTTTTATATATTTAAGTGCTGGTAAATCTGAAAATTGTCTGGTGCATTAGTGTGATTCTGTAGATTTAAAAAAACAAAACAACAAAAAATATATAAAGCTATCATTAGCCAGTCATATATGGATTCTCCTCTGTCCTAATAAACATCATTACAGGATCCTAAGGCATGGCAAGACCTTTCTAAACTGATTTTGATAGTCTTGAAAATGCATATAATCTGATATTTTGCTCCTAGGTGTAGTCACTAAGATTATCATTAGGGTAAATGTTTTGGCTTTGATCAATGTGAAATCTTCCCTTCTATCACCGGAGTGGATATCAGCTGTTTGAATATTTAGATCCTCTTTCTGGGACTGCCTGTGAGTTCTACTTATTCTTGGCATGCATAAGAAATAAAATGACTAGTGATAATGCAGGACCTAATATAATGCACTAGATCTCCTTTTTTTTTTTTTTTTTTTCTCTCTCTTTGACTTTCTTTATTTCTCTTTGAGATTGCCTCTCTTGTAGCCTCTCTTTACATGATTGAGTCTGCCTTCCTTTACACAGACGTGATGTTTATGCAATCTACACGGTGACAACACTTTAGGTCTGTTTTTTTTTTTTTGTAACATAGAGGACACTCAGTAGGACATAGGTGAGGAGACTTGATCACTTTGACCCCCTTTGTGATGTGGCATGCTTTGGGACATAACCTGAATGTGATTTAATGTTGCAAGTTAACTTTGAGCCATTATGTGCAATACTTATTCTTTCCAGAAACAGTTCTCCGCAGTGTAAGTCATTCAATCCATATAAACCATGCAGTCATTTACACACCTTTGTTTCCTATTGTTCATGCTGATGTCTGCAAAAGGAAAAAAATAATTTATACCTGAATTTATTTTTAAACATTAGTTTTGTGCTTATTAACATATTTTGCTACAACCATGCTACTGTGATTGAAAACATTGTGTATATAATAGGTCGATAATGTATTTACCGTTTGCTATATTTTCAGTTGAAATGAATTACTGTCATTTTGATCAGTTTTTTTTTTCTTTTTTTTTTTTGTCATATTTTTTTGGGGTGATGTGTTCAACTCGTTGACGTGTCTAGTTTTTCTAATTGCTGTATCTGTGCTCCACATTTTCACATGGGAAAAAAATGATTATGTCTGTTAGTATTACTTGATTGCAAAATTTCAATAGTTTTTAATTAAATGATGGGAAGGTTATATTTATTAACTTTTTTTTTTTTACCTGATATCATTTTGATTTTTTTTAAAGTCATTTCACATTTATATGTAAGTTCCAATTTTTATATTTTCTCGATTAATTTGCGCTACAATACAGACGTCAGTTTTTATAGTTGGTTTGTAGTACTGAAGTAAAACAAAGATCTAATGTCATATATTCATTTGCTGCCAACTGTTTGTAACTGTATGCATACATTTGAAGTATTTGTAATGTGAGATGTTGAACGAATAAAAAAAAAAAAAAAAAAAAAAAAAACGCTGTGAGGAAGAATCTGTCCTGTGTGTTAACGGGAAATTCTCTAAACTGGAACCGCGCATCTATTGCCATTGTTGTGAAAGGGTTTTTTTTTTTTTTTGTGGCACAGCCATGGGTTAAATCTGCTCAGATTAAGCAGTATTTAAAGACTGTTGCTTGTTTAGTCTTCTGTCCTGAAAATCTTTGCCTGTGTAGCTGCATTTGTTTTCTTTTTAAATTTATTCAAGTGAAAAATTTGCAAACAGTATGGGAGCATAGAAGATTGTTAGTGCAAACTGCTAATCTAGACAAACTATTTCTAGACGGTAATGATTTTTGTCCTTGGGCTAAACCTGTAGTTATTATCTTGCAACATCTAATTAAGTTTCATGTTCCAGCTATTCCTCTAACCTTATGTATTTTATACTTTTTTTTTTTTTTTTTAAATAATACTCCAGACGTCCATAAGTGGGTCAATAATGACCTGCATTCATTTCTTATGGAATTTCATGGGAACTTGTGATTTGTAACTGTCAGCTAGATCTAGAGATCTATAGAGATCTAGAGATCTCTATATAAACAAAAAGAATTGGGGGGACCACACTTTGTGGTCCTTAATATTATTTTACAAATGACAGACAGCATTCATTCAGCATTCAGACAGCAATTCATCAGAAGTGATTGTGCATTACAGGGGGAGGTTTCAAATGTCTACTGCACATGCCAAACAAGCTTGTCAAGTATGACCAGAAGATTTTCTGGGTTTGTGATGCAAGGATCCTCTTTGCAGTATTTGGAATGGTTTACAGGGAGGCAAATTCAATAGAATCTGAAGGAAAACATTGTCCAGTAGATTCAGAAACACACAATGCAACATCACCACAGTTAACTTTCTCCCCAGTGTGCCTAAGGCAGACATCGTTCCTCTGATGAAGCCTTCAGAGTCCTGGCTTACAGCACAGTGTTAGGATTCAAACTTACTATGGTCAGCTATGTCAACAGGAAAGGAATGGGTGTTGTACTCCTGAGCACATTGTATCAAAATTAAATTGTGAATAAAAATACCAGAAAGGGGAGGGGGGGGGGGGGAACACAATTGATCATATTCTATAAGACCAAAGGAGGTGTAGATACTATGGACCAGATGGCACATATATCTGCCAGTGTAGAACCTAGAGGTGGCCCATGGTGCTGTTGTACAACTTGACGCTGCCGCCCTGAATGCCTACACCTTTTCCATGGCTTAGCGCCCCAAATTCAAGGATGGTATTTTAAATCCATGACGGGTCTTTTTCACTGAGCTCTCAAAGGAGCTTGCCACACCACATATGAGAAGTCAACTGGATGGTTGTTCCCAACTGCAAACATCGATCACTGAAGCAATGGGAAGCTGTGGCATGAGAAAAACCACAACTTGGCCACAGGAGAAGAAGCAGATAGGGCAAGCCAAGAGAACAAAATTTCAAGTAATGAAGATTGTAAAGTCAGACAGGGCCGTGCAGAGACGTTTAAAGGGGCGGATGCTCAAAGTTAAAAAGGGGCACATTGAACCAGGCTGAATAACAACAACACACATTCATCAAGAATCTAATATGGGCAACAAGGCAAAGCAAACGTAGCTGATGTTTTACCTGATGGGTACAATGTTGCTGTTGAGGGGTTTCTGCTGCTGCTGCAGCTGATAGTGCTGGAGGGCAGGGCTGTGTTGATCTGAGACTGTAGACATTAAAAAGTCCATAGAGATGGTAGCTGATTAAACAAGTGTCATGAGATAATAACAAAATGCAAAGATTGGTGACAGCGCTTGGAACCATAAGGCAACAAAAAACTGTGAGAAATAAACTAGGCTCTGCCTGTGAATCACTCTTTGCTTCTCTTCTTCGTTCCATCCCATCTTTTCATATATCACTTTCCACTTGCTGTCCATCTGAGAACAAGGCACAACTTGCTATTGCAATAAACTATAATCTAATTATCCACACCTAACAACTCTTGCACTTAATCTATAATAAAATGATGACAGAAAAATGTTATAGCCCTGCCTTTAGTAGCCTCACACAGCTCCTACTGTTCCCTCCTCATGTCCTTACCAGGCATGTCTGGACAATGTTATATCATGATTAATAATTTAAAAAAATCCATATACATAAAACAAACACATGCACACACACACAGTGACATTTTAGACCTTCAGAATACTGTATATACTATGGGCATCTCGGTGCTGATCCAGAATCCTTACATTATTATTTATTACTAGAGCTACAATAATAAAGCAATGAGGAGGGGGAAGTAATAAATATGAAATAATGTATTTATGATGATTCCATTTGTTTCACTATCCACTCTGTGCAGGGGCAAAGCTTATTACATTTTTAAACTGTAGAGATACAATAATTTTACTGCTGTAAAATCCAAATTTTGTCTTATTTAAAATATAAATCGAATATAATCTGCTTCTTAATGTATGTTCTTTAAAATACAGTGTGTGTTTTTTAATATATTATAATTATAATAATGCATAATTGTGAACATGCATATTAGATCATTTTTTAGTGAAATATAATCCTTCCAGAAAGGCAGGAAAAGCGCTGTAACTTACTTACTAAATATGTTCTCTAAAACGGTGACAGAGCAACAGACCCATGACAGCCTTACACAGATAGCCAGCAGCTATGACCAGCACTACTTGTGCAGTTAATAAAAAGACAGGTAATGTTTGTCACGCTGTTGCACACACAGCACGCTCGTTTGTTTCAGTTCGTCAGTTGCTACAAGACAACTTACCAACGTGTACGTAATAAGCTGATACTCTTGGGTGCTATAGACTACAGTGTACGCTGCACACCTACTTACTGGTTTTGTCGCATCAGTCTGTATGGAAGAAATATAGTAAGTCTGTGTCTCTGAGTTAACTTGTGTTTCTCCTACAGCTCCAGACCGCAAAAAATGCGCGTGCTCTTTGTGAGCTCGTTCCCGGCTCGTAACCAGCGCGTTCTGCCGTCAAGGGTGATCATTGGTTAAATGTGATCATGTGACTGATGCAAGTCAGATCCTTTTATTTAGCAAAACTGTGATTAATAGTTAAATATTATTGTTGAGGGGCACAGACAGGACTCCGCACGCAAACACACATAAAAAAATAAATAAATAAAATTTAAAAAATTTAAAAGTTGCCTCAACAAAAGGGCACTTTGGGCACTCATCAGGAAAGGGGCGGGTGCTCAAGCCCCTCTAGCCCCCCCCTCTGCACGTGCCTGATAGTCAGATGTCGGTGTGGGAAATGCAACGTACCTGTGTGTAGGGATTACAGCCTGAAACAGGTGGTTGTCACAACTACATTCAGTGACGGAAAAGGCTAGAAAAGAGAGAGGAATTGTCTGGACAGTTACACACACATGTATATACTGTCTCACACAAACACACAAAACGGATTTTGACATCGTTCTGTTGCTGTTGTGTATTTTTTTTTTCCTTTTCTCATTTTAAAAATGTTTTAAAAAAAGTTAAAAATACAAAATACTTCAAACATTAGAATCATTCTTGTGTGGATACATCTAAAGGTTAATTCAAGAGATAGTATTCTGGCTATTTTCGGCATCCACATTTTTCGAATAACACTGCCACCTGCTGGTCGTTACAAGCACAATACAGAAAAAGGCAGAGTAAGCACAAAGTGTCATCCGTCAAGTGTGAGAAGGTGTGAAAAAGAGAGATGCGGCGAGTCAAGACTGTGTATGTCCCCCAGTTTGGGTCACAGCAGAGCTCGAGTCAAAGAACTGAATCGGATAAGACAGAGTCCCTTTCTCAGACCCCGAGGGAGAAGACTGGGAACAAGCGCCGCAAAGACAAACGCGCAAAGCCTCGGTCCATCTTGAAAGTAAAAATACCCAGACTCACCAGCCACAGTTTGCTCGGAAAAGTAACAAAGGACAACAAAACGCCGGCAAGGTCGATGTTGGAGCCTGCAGTAAATGATACCAAGGCAGCAATGAACCAAGGAGGAGAAAGGCAGTGTAGTATTTTGGGTAACTTTAGCTAATAAGCTAACTATGTAGCTTTATTAAGGCTGAACAGTTAAGTGAGCTGTTGCTAGCTTAAAAAAGAGCACAGGTCTTGTGATTTCCGGTATATGCTCCCCAAAATTAGTATAAAAATAAAAATAAGGTATAAATGACTTGTTGGCCTATAATCTATGAAAAATGTCTTTCATGAATAATAATGATGGTAAATAATTTGGAGCCAGAAAGAATATTCCTGTCACAATACACAGTACAAGTACAATAATGCAGTCATAAAGATACGTACAAAACACGTAATGTACGTCTATGTGTTTATGTATATATAGACAGATATACAGTACCAATGTGTAAATAATGTTGACTACAGCCTATTTACCAATACAAGTAAATAGGTTACATATAAAACACATATATTTACAACCATGCATGCATAGTTAACTCATAGAGAAAATTTGCTTTGGATGCAGAAGTAGATCAGTGAGCTCACCGCACACTAGGACAATTGAGTGTAAGTGTGCCGTGTGTAACATTTGTTTTGCAATTTTCAAGTAGGGCCATGCTTTAAAACTAGCTGCGCAAGCTGATGAATGATCTTCCCAAAGTCCGGCCTGCCCATCCATTTCAGTGTCCTCTTCACTCAGTTGCTGTAGAAACACTTAACTACTGTAAACCAAATACCTAATTTGAGTTTGCACTGCAAAAGCCTGTCGGTGATGTGGTTTGTATTTTTCAGTGCCAAATTGTATGAATTAGTGTAACTTACAGTTGAAAGTTTCAGTACAATTTAGCTAAGGGCCACAGTGACTTGACTGCGTGGGCCTGGACCTCCAAGACCTGTGCATAATACTGACACTGCTCCGGACTGAACAGAAATAAGAGCGCTCACTCTCACATTCACCCCTCTTTTCTTTAGCGGCTGTGTTTATGTCTTGTGCTCTCTAAATGTCCTAATTCATGCGATGTCCTATTATTCAAAATATAGTTTAAAAATATGTAAAAGACAGCACTGAGGGATGAGTGAATGGCAAAAGAAATATATGTGCAGTATATTTATAGTTGTTTTTGGCTTTCACCAGTATTAATCAGTGTTCCTTAACACAAGTGTTAAAAAAAAACTTAAAACTGTATTTTTTACAGAATGATTTCAGTAATTTTTAGTATTGTTCTGTTAGCCGCTTCCATTACTAAGTGTTTTGTATGAAGTTTGTCTTTGACTGTGTTTGAGTGTTAGTGTTGTTTACATAACTGTATTAAGCTTTTTGCTGTTATGTCCACCCCCAGGGCCAGCTCATTTCACATTGGCCTCCTTAATATCAAGCTGGTGAAACTATAAACCTAGACTGAAACTAAAAGTCTAACACAAAGCCAGTGTTCTTTTAGTGTCAGGCCCTAGCCTGGATAAATGGGGATTGTTGCATCAGGAGGGGCATCTGACGTCAAATCATGGCCAAGTCGAACATGATGATCATATGTGGAAGTGATGGTGGATGAGTTTAAATGGGATCAACCATCTAAAGTAAGGGACAGTTCACAAGTAGGGTGAGGAAGCGAGTGCAGGCAGGGTAGAGCAATTGGAGATAGGTGTCAGTGATTTGTGACAGAAGGATAGCAGAAAGAGTGAAAGGGAAGGTGTGCAAGATGGTAGTGAGACGGTTTGTAGACGGTGGAAATGAGTACATAGGAAGGACACCTCAGGTTGAGCAGTTTGGAGACAAAGAGAGAGGCGAGGCTGAGATGACTTGGACATATGCAGAGGAGGGATAGTGGATATACTGGACAAAGGAGGTTGAATATGGAGCTGCCTGGCAGGAGGAAAAGAGAACTCAGACCAGGTTCATGGATGTAGTGAAGAAGGATATGCAGAGAGTTAATTTCACAGAGGAGGATGTGTGAGATAGGGTGAGATGCATGCAGATGATCTGTAGTGGTGATTTCTAAAGAGAGTAGCTGTAAGAAGAAGTAGAAAGTGGGCAATCATGGCTCAAGAGTTGGCAGTTTGTCTTGTAATCAGAAGGTTGCCGGTTCAAGCCCCGGCTCGGGCAGTCTCGGTCGTTGTGTCCTTGGGCACCTACTGGTCATGGCCAGAGGGGCCGATGGTGCGATATGGCAGCCTCACTTCTGTCAATCTGTTCCAGGGCAGCTGTGGCTACAACTGTAGCTGCCTCCACCAGTGTGTGAGAGTGAATGAATAGTGGAATTGTAAAGTGCTTTGAGGGTCTCGAAATGCGCTATATAAATGCAATCCCTTATTATTATAAAAAAAAAGCCTAATATTCATCCTGTTTGTCATTGTTGCGGTCAGGTGCTGACACTGCAGATGGAGATGTTTTCTTTTTCTCCCAAAGATCCACTGGCAAAGCAACAAACGAGAAAGAAAAGGTAGGTGGTGTGCAAAGTGTGCAGCAGAAAAATGGTAACAATGTGTACCAAACAAGTTTATATAGTTAAAATTAGTGTAATTTTAAATAGCTTGGGGTTTAATGGCAAACAAAAAATTGTCTTCTATCAGGCTCACTGTATATTGAAAACCTCTTTATGTTTTACTTTGTAATTTAACTTTAGCGTGACTGATCTTTCCTTAAACTCTAACTTTCAAAAGTTAAATAAAGGCTCAAACTGTGCATCAGGACTTCTAAACAGGCATGCAGTTACAGTAAAAAGTTTGTGAACCCTTTGAATTTTTCTCTCTTGTTGCAAAAATATGACTGAAAACATTACAGCATGTAAAAACCAACCAAAAAAAATTTATTCTTTTCGTCAAATGTGAGTTGTGGAGATCACTTAATGTCTATGTTATTCAAATAAAATTATTTACACACGGTTGTGGTCCTGTTGATAGGACACCTGCCTTTAATGTACTTCCAAATTTACAGTCAGTATTTGAGGGTCATGTTAATTTCTGCTTGTCACAGAAATTAATTCAGAAATCTGATGTTTTGGGTCATATTTATGTAGAAATATAAATATGGCTCACCAAAAGTTATATGTGTATTTTGTGTCCTCTAGACCCACGAATAAGGCAAGATCTATTTACACCATTTCTCTTTTCCCTTTCCTCTGATTTTTTCCCCTTCACTGGATAGGCGAAGCAATTTGTTCTTAGGACCATCTCCAAGATGTTGGAGGAGAATCAGCTTATCAGACAGAGACTGGATGCTCTCACTAAGGCCAAATGAGTCTGCGAGGATCATAGTGGCCCACAAACATAGTAGGCAACTTGCTAGTACTCAGCACAAGTGTTTCTTTAAATCTTTGTTCTCATCGGTTGCCACATTTACTTTGTTAAGCATTGGGTGTGTGTTAGAAGTGTTGTTAAAGGTCAGGTTGCTGGATCTTGAAGCAGTTTGCATAGAAATGCATTTCTCAGAGAGAACCACCGTTTACTGTGTTTAGCTGAAACTGTTATCTTATTAAATCGGTCAGTGAAATAATTGTGCAGAAGTCTTCTTCAAATTATACATATTTTACTGACTAAATGTTAACTGAGTCTACATAACATGACAGCGCCTTTAACAGGGCTCTAGACTAACTTTTTTCCATGGTTGCACTGATTTTCTTAGGTGCAACCAAACTTTTCTTTAAAAAAGATATCAAAGTTGATGATCCCGACTTCATCCATGGTCCAGGATGTTGCAGGAATTACCTTTATCCACCAGAGGGCACCACCGCCTCTCATATTATTTTTTGTTGGTCTTATGGTTTTCAGTTATTCAGCAGCAACAATTTTATAACCAAAACAGGAAACCTTATAAATGTTTAAGTTGCTTGTATTGGAAACACTCAAAAAAGAGAAATTGGGTGGTTATTAAATTTATAAGAGTCTAACTTGTAATTTGAACAAAATCAGAATATATAAACATGGTGAATGCAATTAAATCATGTATGATGTGCATGCAATTCAACAACGTAACACTTGTTAAATATATTCTTGTTGAAATGACATGATACAATCTAGCAAGAGTGGTTAGTTGCCTGGTTTCGTGATATCACACGATCTTACAAGATTTCAAACTGCAGGAAAATCACTGAGGCAGAAAAGCGTACACACACCACATGTATGCTATTGCTATTTATTGTGGTTTAACCTGTTTAAGGACAAGTGCCCTGTCCAGGGTGTACCCTGCCTGTCGTCCTACAACACCCCGGAGTTAATGAGAGAAAATGACAAGTGGGAGAGATCAGTGGAGTGACAACTTTGTGAAATTTGTTATAAATCTATTCAACTGGAGGAAAAAAAAGATGCATATGACAAGTTTCATGTTAAGTAGAATCTAGACTGTCAAACACTCCAAAAAATAACTCTTTTTAATTCTAATGTGTGAACTTAAAATAATCATAGAAAGGATTTCCACGTTAATAAATGGCTTTCTGTTACCATTTTGTTGGGCTAACGGGGCTTGTGCTTTGCTTGAGAGAGTTGTTTTGCTCAGACTAAGAATTTGCTTGTAATGTGTAATAAAAGCTTCAAATTTTAGGGCACATTCGGCGCCTGTTATTTTACATTTTGAGAAAGAAGATAGTTTGTGATTGTTTTAGCAAAAAAAAACAAAAAAGTCAAAAGTAAAAATTTTAAATTGTTTTCACTGTATTCATTGATTGATTCACTAGTTTAAAGTAAAAATTTTTCATTAGTAGAAATAGGAAAAAATAAGAATTTTATTAATTGTATTGACCTCTTCTGGTTCCCCACAGGTTTCAATGTTGAACTTAGAACCAAACGTTTCAAGTTGATTCTCTTTGACAGGATTGATATTAGTATATCAACTTGAGAGGCATGTGGCAGTGATTATTTTAAGTGTAATATAATTGCTGTTAAACCATGGAGTCGCACAATTTAATTTAAATTGTTCCGCAGTTTCTTAATGTTTTGATTGATGAGCCTCATTGCCTCTGTGTTCAGAGGTCACTTGTTTTACCCTTTTTCCCTCCACACATATCAGGGCAGCCGTGTCAGCAATCTCAGCAAGAGTTCAGCAAAGTTGTGTCTCTGCGACCATAGTGTGCGCTAAAAAATACAGCTCTTAATGTCTTAACATGATGTTGCGTGTGACACAAATTTTTACACAGTAGATTGTTAGCTATGTTGCTGTATAACCTTGAAATTAAATGGTGAAGGTCTGAATGCAAAGTGCTCATCGGTGGGTTAAACTGGTATACATTCAATCACCTCTCAGCCGCCAAACTATAGAACACATGCATTCAAACATGTGTCTCTCAGACCAGCAGCCTGTCATTTTAAACAAGTCTGATGACAAGGTAGCCCTTTAAAAGTAAACACTTTTTTTCTGAAGACCCCACAACAAAAATTGCACAAGTTTTTGTACATTAGAGTCCCAATTGACAGAATCATAACTGTGTCAGGTTTAAAAGAATGTAGCTTGAAAAAACGATTTAGGCACAATGTCAATACAAGTCTACAAAAAGAGGCCTAACTTTGTTCACATATCTCAGTTATGCTCAGTTTGAGGGGAGTTCTTCTTTCTCCTTGTCCTTCCCGATGTTGTGCATTTTTCCATTGTTCGGTTCCGGGTCGCTGCTTGTGCAGCTGACCGGCCAGCTACCTAGCCTGACCTGTCTCCCCCATGTGATGTTTGTGTATTGTATGTACGATCTGCAAAGTTACTCTCTTAATTGCCCCTTGGGGATAAATAAAGTCTTCTGAATCTGAATCTGAATAACCTCTGTTCATAATTTGATGTGCTCTGTAGCAAATAGGGCGCGTGGTTTTGAACATAGTAAACAGGCAGTTTATTGAGGGTGTTCTTAAAGCATGGAGGATAAATGTGCGTTGGGGTGGTATAGAGGCCTTCAAACAATCAGAGCTGCGGTCTGCGAGGAGACTGGCAGACTGGCAGCTGTACCTTCAGACGGTGTTGCCAAGCCTGTTGATCACTGGTTAGCCGCATTGTTTACATGGTCAGAGGCGTTGGAATGTCAGTCCACTTTAAAACCAGCGCTTTTCTTTTATTTCAGGAAATAATGTAGTTGAGTACAGCTAAAAACATTACAGGGAAATCATTCACAAGTGGATACAAGTACCCAAAGTGGCATATTTACTATGATGACTATTCTTTAGTCTCCTGAAAACTCAAGATAGTGGGCATTTTCAACATGGCTTTATTTATTTATTTATTCTTCAGATAATGTAAACTAGAGTTGCCATTTTTAATGATTTTAGCCAATTCATATACTTTACCATGTGGAAGTTGAGTTTGGAAGTCTGATATTATTCAGAAGTTTGCCTTTTTTCATAATAGTTTGCTAGCAGTGGAGTGGGCTTCACTCGCATCTACTTGGTGGGCCTGTTACACTCCTCAATAGTTACCCCTGTCTTACCCGTGGCCCCCCAATAGCTTGCTGTGTATGGTGACATAGGATTTAAACTGCATCCACACAGGAAGCTGGTCACGTGTTGCTTTGTTTGGTAACTGGTCGCTAGTGGACATTTCAGGCTCTGCTTAACTGGGTATTTTCTGATATATTCACTACTGATCATATGTCAGTCAATGGCGTTGTGCTTCTCACTGATAGTTACATCAGCCTCTCTCCTCAGTGTTGAGAAAAGTGAATCTTGGGATTACCCCCTGGGGTTTTTAATGTGGTCGATTTAAGACACAAATGTCATTAATCTTTTATAGGCTGAGGTCGCCACACTGCTGCAAATCACCTGTAGTGTGGATGCAGCTTTAGAGGGATTTCAGAAGGTTTTTCGTTTGATCTCTGACTCCTGCAGTGCATGTCTTGGGCAAGATACTGAACCCAAAAGCTTGTGTTTGCATAAGTGCATTTACCATAGATTAAAATAGTAGACTGAAGAATAAAGCAAACACTAAAGTTCTAAAAGTTTAGCAGACACTTGCATGAAAATCTGATGGTGTAGTTAGATTAGTTGAATAGTAACCTCACAAGAAGAAGCTTTGAACCCCACTTCATACCTAATGTCTGGGATAACCTCTCATGAAGTGAGAGTGAACATAAGAAAGCTGAGCAGCCAACCTTTATGCATTGAATACATGAAATTCATTGAAATAGATGGAAGAATTTGGCGCTGGGTGAATGTCTGAACCTAGCTGTATGCATCATAGTGCTACAAAAGTGGGGGAAGGGAAAATCTTTTCATTTCAATCATTTTGTTTTACCTGAAACTAAGACACTCAGATACATGCAGAGAGATTTTATAGTTATAGATTATGGTTACTTTTGATCAGAAGCATATAAATCAAGAGTACAAACTTCTATAAGTCAAACAATTGTTTTCTAAGATAGAGATGACGACTGAATTGGGAAGTTTTGACATTTTGAAAATTCAAGGGGCTAAAGTGATTTTCTTTTTTAAAATTATTGGCTAAAGGGGGAAAAATATGCAAATGTTGGTGATTGTAGATTGTTTCAGTTATCCGCTGCACTATTAGTAGGAACTGGCGATATGTACTCTTTGGCCTTTAAATTCATGCTTATCTTAAAATAAACCTGTGTTAGTTTCTATAAAATGCAAAGTCTTATTACCCTTGATGGCATTGCAGTGGTGTTTCTACTTTTTCGTGATGTTGGATGATTCATTACTTTTTAACACCTTCTATGCCACATCCTGACTGAGACAGCTTAATGTGAGAAAAAGCGCCTGACACTGTCAGCAAATTTGAGCACTGACTGTGTGGCAAGAAAGATAAAACCAAAGTGGGTTAAAGTTGTTTTTTCCTTTTTACATTTTTGAAGATTAGATTGATATTTTGCTGCTGGATTTCTTTGCTGTTGGCCAATGATTCTCAAATATGTAGGGGTACGTGGGTGGAAAATTTAACAGATGAAGGTATTTGGGACCAAATAGCTCTGGGGACTTTCTGGTGGGCGCCTGACCATTAGATCACTTAACTACATATCTTCTAGGTTTCTCCTGCTTTTATTTGCACTGACAGTAGAAAAATTATGCAATGGCTAGCTTGTAATTGGGATAGCAGAAGTTACAACCGCACTGACAAGATGGTAAATTGCAGCTGTGTGCTTTTGGCATTTGGGGTACTGTGACTGCTTGCTCTTAACTTGGCCATCAGACAGAACCATGCTTAAATGTCACACCATCACTTTAAAGTATTGCGCGTTAGTTTGCTATCAGCTTAAAACACAGACCCAGGGTAGCCATTTAAGTCCTTTTGTAATGCAACAGAAAGTCAGTGATCATCATCTACAGCTTTATTACAGTGCTGCAGTCCACTCTTATCTCTGTCGTTTCCCTTAAAAGTCCTTAGTATAATCCACGATCCTAATGTTACCCCATACTGCAGCAAAGATGTGCTTTTTTCATTATATCTATATATTGTTGACAATATACAGTGTGATTATGGTCAATTATAAATAAAAATGATCTCACAAATTGTGCTGCCTGGAGTTGCTAGCAATGCCATGCCATAGGTACCATAAAGCCCATACAGTTGTACACTAAAGTGATAAACCATTTTGTTCCATATCAAATACATTTTGTAGTAACTTTTTTTCATTTGTTCTTAAAGTTTAGTAAAAAGTAAATAAATAAAAGGTAAATGAGTCAATAATCATACCAAGTTGAAGCAGCCCCAAATAAAACAATGGGAAACGTAAATCAGGTTTATGAAATATATTTGTAGTTGGTGGGTATTGTGGGAATTGCTACATACACGATGAACATGAAAGTTGACTTCATTGCTGTTTGTAATATGCAGTGCTAAGTTTAACACATCGGCACACTCGCTTCTACTATTTCTTTCACATAATATTTCTGCCACTTGCGATCGTGATCACACTAAAAGCTGATGTTTCCCATCTGCTACCGTGTTCAGAAGAATCATAAATGTGACCTTTTAAGACTATGGTGCATCATGAATTTGTGGTGAAATTTGTGAGATACTTTTACTGAATGCTTGTTGTGGTTTGATTTAGCAGCACATGTGGGTTAAAGGCTGACTTCCTGTAAGACTTAGAGTGTCACATGCACATTAGCATATAGGGAAGCTGTAACTTGTGGTGAGATGGGGATTTTTTTAATTACTCGGGGGATTTTATTTATTGATGTTTTCCATGGCTACAAATTAACTACAGAAAAATGTATGGAATCATTATTGTGGCAATGAGTTCACTGTCATGTTTGGTGTGTTTTAAACTTTGTGACATGGTATATTATCCTGTTGGAAACAGCCTTCAGGAAATGGGTACACTGTGGCCATAAAGGCTGTTCTTAGTTGGTACAATGATTACCAGACTGTGCCCCCAGAAACACTACCATCTTGATATAGTTAGTATGGCTGTAGTTAGTGTGTTTAACTATAAAGCCGTTAAACATCATGCTACAAGTCCTGGAAATTGTGTTACTGCTAAAAAAAAAAAGCATGTAGCTTTACAGTTTTTCTATTTTGACTGAAGTAAAGGTGAGCTGTCGTCTGTCTTATTTCGTCACTGTGAGATGCTGGCGTGTGGTACAGCTTACATGTGTCGGTGTTGCTGTGGTGACTTCAGAAAGCTATTACTCATTACTATAGAGCTGCGGTTGTTCGTAAGACGAGGAAAGGGCAAATATCTGAGTCTGAGTGCATCTATACCCGAAACTTGCAGCAAAACGAATGCAGCTCAAGTAAATTACAAACAAAAAAGAGAAAATGGTTAAGTTACTTCAGTTGCTGTTAAAGTGTAAGCAGTTATTTTGCTTGTGGTGATGGTGAGAATGAAACACTCAGTTTGAGGCTTTTAAAATGGGTTTTCCCTAACAGACTCTCTTATATACTGTCTGTGGCACCGTCAGTAACATGGGCTTCATCACTTGAAGAAACACATACAGAATTACATTTCTGTATGTGTTTTGGTGACATGTTGTATAGGGCATTTATCTGTGTTTTAAGAATTTTTCTTTTTTAGACAAAAAAAACAAAACAAAAAATGACTAAAGCAAATGAAGGTTAACTATCAAATGTTTCTTTGTAAGATGGAGCTGTGATATTTCTTTTCCTCTAGTTAAGCTCTCAACTCTTTGATACTCAGGATAAAAGTATTCTTTTTATGGTATACCTGGGTTATGTCCTAATTTATTTAGGCATTATGTATGTTGGAAAAATAAAGTACTGAGGGCAATGATATAATTTTGAGATTGACCTCAAGATAAGCTCTTTTCACGAAAATCTGGGTTTTACATGTGTTTGCATGCATTGTCCTTGAACCTGGTTTAGTTATTTCGTTGCTTCTAAGTCAATACGGTGGTACCTTTTTTAAAACATTTCCCACTGTGTGTTGAATGCATTAAACTTCTGTGGGTTACAGCTGATGCTGTTATTACTATTTCTGTAATTTTAACTAAAATACTCTAGATGATTTTTGTGTATGGTTTAATTGAAGTTGCGAAGTGTTCACATAGGATATGTCAGCAGTTGGCTATCAAATGCTCCTTCAATTACATATATTAGCCTAACAGGGCTGTTGTCCCGCCTTAAAGTGCATGGCCCTCTGTCCTCCTGTTTTATTATTTATTAGAAACATGCGTGCAAATGCATGGTTTTTTAATCATTTAGAATTTTAAACACTATTGTAGTTTTATCAGTTTTATGTGTCCCGCTTTTAATATAAAATATGATGGTATGTGATGATGTTTCTCACCATTATTCACCTATACCCTTCTTGATTACCAAAAGTCTAACAGTTCTGTTTGATTTTCAAATATAAGCTCACACCCAGTTACCCGTGCACATTATAAACCTGTAGGTAGGGAATCGGTAGAAAAGCACTGTAATGACAGAGAGGCTCCTTTGTTAAGATGCACGTGCGTATTACAGGAGACTAAGCTCGTGCTGTGTGAGCACTTTGCTTCACATGGAGAGTAACTGTGTTGTGGAGCTGGGGAGCTGAGACCCTGATGCCACTGTAATCCTGATGATTACAGAGAGCACACATTCTCTGTGAGGGCTGATCACAGAGCACTGGACACAGCAGCACACACCAGTCACTTCACAGGAGGTCTTTGCGATGTGCGGACATGTGTCTGTGAGGGAGAGACAGACAGAGAGAGCTAGAGTATGCAGCAAGCACATTCATCTTGCATGAAGTTAGGTGTGTGTCACTTTTTTGTGTCACTTGTAAAACCCATGCACTGCGCTGGTATTCTTCACTGAGTGGCTAGAGGCTGCATTTAGGAACGCCGTTACTTCTCGTGATGTTTCCTAATACTTTGGAGCCCTACAGGTATGAGCTTCAAACAGGCACGAGACACCTCTGTCTCCATCCACACAGCAGAGACTGGGACTAATCGCAGCGGGCGCCACACACCTCAGGAAGGTAGCAATTTTCCATCATTACCGTTAAATCCTGCTTAAAAGAACCGGATTCCACAGGCCTAATTACAAGGTGTTAATAATAACAATGTAATGACAGTCATTTTAAAGCCTGCCCAAAACCATAATCCATCGCCCAACTGACTCTCACATTTAAGTGTGTAACTGCTGTGTGATGTCTGAATTTTGAAAGCACCATGATTGTTATTGATTGCCATTGTGATTACTCCAACAGTCGGTGTGGCAGGGTCTGCGCGTTGGGGCTTGAATTAGGAGCATCGTCAGCTTTTGTCAAATGGAAATGCAGCTCTACAGACAGACGCTGATGCTTGAAGACACGGCAAGCCAATCTACCAGCCTAATTGCTGTACGGGACAGAGCTTAGCAGCCAGGGAATCGATTTACATATATTAGTAAGGTTTTGTATTCGGCCTCTGTCTCATTTAAAATGATTCTGCATTAATTCAAGACATCAAGCATGACTATGTGCAAGCTTTTTCAATGTTAACTAAGGGTATGCAGTTTGCAGAGTGAAAGAAATACAGCCAGGAAACAATCTTCCACCATGGTAATTACTGCTAAATGAGGCTGATGCGAAGCTGACCTGCTGTCTGGTTAGGGGTGTGGCAGAGTGCCCTAAACACAACGTCCAATCACAAGTCTTCCCCCAAACCCTGGGATCAAGACTCATCATTGGCTGAAAGTCCCAAATGCACGCCAGACTTTTTCCAGCACTAACTCTGTCAGCTTTGTGACAGCTTAAGAGAAGCTACTCCAGATTCCTCTCTGACCGGTCTCATTCTGGGACCAGAAAAGTGTCTTATGGATTGTACTTAAATTCTAATACTGAAAAGAAAGAGAAGAAAAAATGTCTGCGTCTGGGGACTCAAGAAATGAGTTTTCCACAGAAGAGGATGCAGGATCAACGCAGCTGAAGCTCGGGCGCATGGCACAAACATCCTGTCTTCCCTTCAGCGTTGAAGCTCTCATGTCGGAGACGAGGCCGCTGGCTGTGACCAGCAAAGAAAAGGGAAATTATGATTTGAAGGAGGATGAGGCGCAGCGGACAGATGAGTGCACACAAAACTTAATATCTATTAAATCAGAGCCACTGGAACAACAGGAATTTCCCTCTTGGATATCCAGCTCCATTAAGATGTCTACTCCCCCACGTAAGTCATTTTCCAATCCAGTTTTATTACTAGTTAGTGGTTCAGTTTTGAATCAGGGTTTTTTTTTTTTAAATCAGGGTCTTCGAGTACTGTAAGTCATCCAGTTTAAACTTTTGTAATGCAAATGTGTAAAGTTGGAGGAAAAGTCCCACAGCTGGCTTCAAGTTCATAATTTTAAGAAAGAGTTTTTATGCATAATTAATACTGAATCAATAGACAAATCAAACATTTTTGACAGAACAAGAAGGAGTAATAAAAAGAGAAATATATTGATTTGTTTTTAAGAATTTTGCATAATGATTTTTCTACTCACCAGTTTCACTTTGTTTAAAGATAATCATCTTGCATTATTTAAAATTTTAGATAGTGGTAAATACTCTAAGAAGCAGGATACAGGAGAAGCGTGGCTTTTCCATCAGTATTGCTGTCCATTAATTTTCTGATCATTACTTTTCCTGTTTAGTCATTTGGTGTTAAACCACTGAAAAGGAAAGAATTAAAGGTCTGTTTGCTTTGACAGCTGATTTAGTTTCATGTTTTCCATATATCCTGTAGGGCAGCTTAGTCCGACAGTCTGCTCATTGAGGAAGCACAAAACCAACCGTAAGCCTCGTACTCCCTTTACCACAATGCAGCTTCTGGCCCTGGAGAGGAAATTTCGTCAGAAGCAGTACCTGTCCATCGCTGAGCGGGCCGAGTTCTCCTCCTCACTGTCCCTGTCCGAGACCCAAGTCAAGATCTGGTTTCAGAATCGACGGGCCAAAGCCAAGAGGCTTCAGGAGGCTGAAGTAGAGAAACTCAAACTAGCAGCTGGTGTAGGCTCCAAAGCTGTCTTCTACCCAGGATACTCATCCTTGGGTTTTCCCCTGCACGCTGGTTCGGCAGGGCTCTATGGACTGGGCTACTCATACGGCCGCACCCCTGTTCTCCCTGCTGCACATCTGGCTATGTACGCCTCACAGGTCGGCTACAGCCTTTTCCACCTCTCCTGAGACGAAAAAGAAATATACAGACAGATTGTGCTAAAAGGGATGACAAGAGTGTATCATTAAATCATGCACCTTATGCAAAACTTGTTTGCATGTGACCTGAAGTGGACTTTAAGCTTCATTGTTTGTCTTAAGAAGGATTTACAAGTGTTCTGCTATTTGCAAAAGACTATGGAAGGATACAGCATCCCGAAGGTCCCTCTTTGCCATTTGCAAACATAATACCAGAATACATATTGTTCAGATTGTCTTTTCTGCCCTTTTTCTAAAGTGTTTCTCACTTGTTACCCTTCAACATGCAGGGATATTTCACTGCACCTTTAAATCATTGAATACTCAAGTCACACATATTTATTTGTAATAGTTTTAGAGTCACATACTTGATGTTACATATCTTCATTTTCATTAGTTAATATTTTATGTATATGATATTAAATTGAGATCCTTAGCACGCCCCCTCGTTTGCTGTATTTATTTGTAGCCTGCATACAACACAAGGTAGAATTGGTAACCTGGTGCGGTTACTTTAATGCAGTTGTCTGCTTCTTTTGATGTGGTCTTCTGTTCGTACCCAAATTGTGTTTAGTTCTTTGTTTGGTGGCCCATCTGCTTCTGAAATTCAGTGGCCTCCTTTTGTTTACCACACATGCAGGAAGAGGCTCTTTTCTTCTCATCTCGTTTAACACGCCTCATATGCTTTCTTCTACAGAAATGTTAAGGTCAGTGCAAAATATAACGTATTTCAACTGCAATTACACAAAAATAACATTTCCCTCGATGATTTCCTTCCCCTATTCTGAATGCATTGTGAGCTCTACCGTCTAACTAATACTGTCTTTGTTTCCCAGAAAGTCGTCATTATATCATTATTTCTTTTTCTCACTTATGCTGTTTTGGGTGTAAATTATCTTGTAAAAAGATCAATGCGTTACGAGAGATTTTAACTTTTGATCATAAATGGTTCAGTTCCATTCTGGATGAAAGTGATCCTAGCTGCTTTATTGCTATAGAGAGGCATCATAAACTTCAACTTTTGGCAAGAATTTGGAGCATTTAGCGTCTTTATTTGGGCCTAAAAGCAGTGCTGTAATCTTAAATCCCTAAAATGTGTTATGTCTTGTGCTCTTTTGCTGTTTGGGCTCCAAACTATTATGCAAGGAAAAATATGCTTTTTATTTTTTTTTAACAATATCTTGAATTTCTGCATTTATTTTTCAGGGACTCTTTGATATAAGAAACTTGTGTGTGTGACCAATCAAACAAACTACTCAAGCTATTCACTTTACCAATGTGCTTCAGGGATTTGCACTTCAAAAATGAAAGCACGGCATAAAAACTACAGCTGCCAGCTAATCTCTAACATTAAGAATAATGAAGTAGCAATTTCTATACATGGGTGGATATACAGCGGGGTGGTCCAAGGGAAGAGGTGTTGCACTCTTTAATGAATATTTATTCAGCCAAATTTCCCCCTAAAGATGAGAAATTATATAAACAAAAATGAATGCTTTCAGCAAATAGCACGTCTCACATTGTCTTAATTGTAAACATGTGTTTTCATATTGCTCTTGGATCTCACAGAGGTAGAGATTTATTTGCTTGATGTGAGCCTTATTTTTAAACTGTATACTTTAAACGAACTCTCTCTGTGAACTTTCTAACACAGCATTATAGCAGGCTGTCCCTTTGCAGTCTGTAGTTTAATTGTGCTTGTCTCAGAGTTCTGACTCCAAAACTCTGTGAAATTATATGTGCAGACTCAGTGATAACAGAACGGGGCATTACATGGTCTCTCTGTCTCTGTGCCTCTTTCCTTCACCAAACTTGGAGAAGTCTTGTTACCATTAGCACATATTTCACAGTCCATTTGCTTCCCTCCATTTTGAAATTAAACCCGGCATTAAGCTGATAGGAAGGCCCTTAATAGCGTTGACTGGCCACAGTCTCCAGTTTCAAATGTTTTCAGCGTGAAACTTAGGCAGAAGAAATTATCACAGCCCATTTGAGATCAGATAAAGAAACAGAGACGTTATGTTTTATAATGAATAGATACATTAACAGTAATCATTATAAACACCAAATGTAAATGAAAATCGCCACAAGATAGATGTGCAAATTTGACAAAGCATGATGTTATTTTCATGGAAATGTGCCTTGAGGGTTATTTACATTCTTACAAAGCTAATTTGAGTTTCTTGGGTAATTAGCGAGGGCTCGGGTCATACAGTCTTTCTAATATCCTCAGCCAAGAGAGCAAAGTGTCAAACACTTCACATGTTAAAAACAATACTCACATATTTATATATGCATTGAACTTTTCACCGAAATACTCTTTTTTTTTGTATTAGAAATTTAAAGGAACCTACATTTACAATTGCTTTAACCCACCGCTGTCAGTTTTACCCTTCATAGTTTACATTTAAGTGTGTTTGGAAGACTTTTTTTTAGAGTCGGTATGAATAAGAGAATATGAATACAAGGGACACATTTGACAACCAAACAACCAATAACTCTGATGATGCACTGGTAGACAAACAAGACCATAACCTCTAAAGGTCTGCATATTGCTTTTAATTACTTAATATTTTTGTGAAGTAAAATCTATTGGCCAGCATCCCCCTGAGACCCAGTATATTCACTATGTTTAACACTATGTTCTTTCAGTTTAACAAAACAAGTTAAATTGAAAGAACCTCTTTGAATTTGTCTTCCAATTTCAATTCTTTTACATATCAGGACATATAAAATTAAGCCAAAACGCAGAAGCGGTTTGGGAAACAGTTAATACAGCTTCCATAGAAATTAAGATGGTGAGTAGCACTTGATTAAATGATCATCAACAAGTGTGAGTGCCTATTTATACAATGCCAAAGAGAAAAGACCTCAGCAATGATCTTTAAGAAGTATGGCTCGTTTGGAAGGATTGCCAGAAGAAAGCCTTTCGTGGTGGGGGGAAAAACAAATGGCAAGACTTCTGAAAAATATGTTCAAGCAATGTTTGGACAGATTAGACTAAAGTGTACAAGTTTGGCCATAATGCACAGCTCCATGTGTGGCAAAACCCAAACAAAGCATATCAGCACAAACATCTCGTATCAACTGTCAGGCACGATCTTGTCTTACTGCCACAGGATCTCCGTACCTTACAGTTATTGAGTCAACCATGAGCTCCTTTGTATACCAAAGTGTTCTAGAGTCAAATGTGAGGCCATCTGTCTGATAGCTGATGAAGCGCGAGCTGATTTGATGAGCTCAAGCACAGGAAGAATTCTACTGCATGGCTGAAATGGCTGAACCAGAGAAGAATCAGGGTGTTGCAATGGCCCAGTGAAAGTCCAGACCTCAGCCTGACTGATATTGTGTGGCACTACTCTAAGAGAGCTTTGCATAAACCTGCCCACAAACATCAATGAACTGAAACAGCGATTTATGGAGTAATGGACCCAAATATCTCCACGGTGATGTGAGAGACTGATAAAGTCAGACAGAAAACACTTACTCCAAGGTAATGCTGCCAAAGGTGGTTCTACATGTTATTAAATCGTGCTGCTTCTGAACTTTGGCTTAATCTTTCATAAGAAGTAATGACATGGTGTGGTGTGCCATCTGTTATTTCTCATCTGAGGTTGTATTTAAGAAGTTTAGATCCTGGTAAGATCTAAATGATTGATCACGATTAAGTAAAACCTTAGGACTATCAACAAACAACACCTTGACTATGTCAGCAAGTCACTGCATACAATAGGTGTTGTTACTTGAACCTAATATTCTTGCAGCTCTGCCAGAAATCCACTAGGTGTAGCAGCTTTCCATCTATTGCTGCTCATTGAAACCAACAACACCAAACAGTCCTTCTGATTCTAATAACAATATCAGTAAATTCATTCTCGACATTTAGGATAATTTTTAATAGTTTTGGTTGATGACAAATCTTCTTGGATAGAAAATGGCATGTTATGTAACTGCTGTTAGATAATTTAATTCATCATGAGTAACCTGGTAAATAAAAGATGAAACTCTTCTGTGTTGTTCCACTGTGTCTTTAGTAAAATGCACAAGTTTGGGCTTTGGGGATTTCTAGAGTTCAGTGTGGCAATCCTTTTAACTGCATCACTGTTGAATTGGATCTGCTCACACAGAGTGAGATTTAATTTGATTGAGAATAAGTGGCCTTCCCCTCCACACTTTTATTTTGACAGATATAAGCAGTAATAGGCATTTGTCTAATTATACCTATTAAGCAGGTCCAGTACTGTGCAAAAAGTCTTTAGCCATCCGTCACTTCTTTAACTTTTGTTACTAAGGAGGTATTTAAAAAAATAATAATAATAATAATTCAAAGGTCTTTATCAGCAGTTCTTTAGGATTTCTGAAGGTCTTTAAAACTGTTTGGACTTTTGGCTGATTTTTCTTTGTAACTGACCATTTTCAGAGGAATGTATTTGTTTTTTTGTTTAAGTCACTTAGCACTACCCTATGAATGATTCATGCATAAAAAGGCACCTAACTGTTGTGTCTGCACATAGGAGATGACTTAGCAAAGACGACTTAGCAAAGAACCAATCTGATTTTGTAAAATCGTTTTTTTACCAGCAATCTGTCAAAAAAAGAAAAACACATAATGTGTTCCCATTTATTTAGCTGAATCTAAGAAAAATGCCAACAATAACAGTTTGACAGGCACAAAATATCATTCTTATACCAAAAAGATGATCCTCAAAAAGCTATTAGCTGAAACCTTGCCATATCTTGGCAGTGTCTGCAGTGTGTGCTCAAAAGATTTTGAAAACTGGAAAGGGGAGGACAGAAACAGAAGTGGCAGGCCTAAAGAGCTATATATAGCAAAAGAACAGTATCTGTTACTTATATCCTTAAGAAATAGGAAAAATCCAGCAAAGACTTGACACAGAACCCAAGAGATGCATGTAGACCTTCAGTTGATCCATCCATTGTTTGCAGAAGGCTCATCAGAAAAGGTCTTGGTGGCTGTCAAGAAGCCATTCTAAAGGAAGGGAAACAGGGAGAAAAGGCTGAGGTAGTAGTATAAGTAATATAAAAGGAAGGTATATTACAACAATCTCATGACAGAGAATGGAACAAAAGGTAGCAGACATCCAAAGAAGAGCTTTCAAGAAGCCCAGAGAACTATTCCTAAAGATGTCTGTGAAGGTTCTCAGTCATCCAGGTCATCGTAGTCAAAGGAGCTTGCAAAGAAAAGCGTCTGGACTTCTATAAGTTGCTTGAAGACGTTTCACCTCTCATCCGAGAAGCTTCTTCAGTTCTAAGGTCAAATGGTGGAGAGTCCCAGATATAAACCTAGTGGGAGTAACCCCCCACAGAGGGACAAAAGGACCCCCTGATGATCCTCTAATCGCCTGAGCCAAGGTGTGAAACTGGGCGTGGGTCCCAATCAGCCAGAGTTTCGGGTGAGCCCAGTTTCACACCTTGGCTCAGGCGATTAGAGGATCATCAGGGGGTCCTTTTGTCCCTCTGTGGGGGGTTACTCCCACTAGGTTTATATCTGGGACTCTCCACCATTTGACCTTAGAACTGAAGAAGCTTCTCGGATGAGAGGTGAAACGTCTTCAAGCAACTTATAGAAGTCCAGACGCTTTTCTTTGCAAGCTCCTTTGACTATTCCTAAAGACTAACTAAAGAAATTAGATGGAAGTGGCCTAAGAGACTTCAGGATGTGTTAAAGAATAAAGGTGGTCACACCAAATATTGTTAGAATTGTATAATGTATGCATGTTTTTGCCTTATTATATATCAATTTATGTTTGCACGTTTCAGTAAATTGCTGCACCTATTTCCCATTTTTTCTAGAAAAATATAAAGAAATGAGGGGTAGCTAAAGACTTTGGCACAGTACTGTATTAAACATGGCTGCAAATTTGGTAAAAATCTGTTTTAGGCTAAATGAAGCAGTAAGATCCATTCCTTAAAAAAAAAAGAAACCTTAATTTGGCATTTCTCCCTGCATCTCTCCTCTGCTGTCTTTGCCTGTATGACAAACTGAAATCCAAGATCAACATTTTAAGATTCAGCTGCGCACTCAATCCTGGTATACAGTGCTTGCTTCACTGCACACGAGAAAAACACACAAATGTAAGGATCACTTCTCAGGAAGGAAGCAGAAATGTGAGCTATGACAAACATAAGAGGGGTGGGATGGAGGGGAGAGAGTGTGGTGATAATTTTTGATTTTGGTACAAACCTTGCAGGTCAGGGGAGTTAAAAGCATAGCTTGGTGTCCCTAAGTCTTAGGGACACCAAGCTCTTAGGGTCTTCATGTGAAGTATGAGCTCTTAGGGCCTAAGAGCTCAGAACGCTTCATGTGAAAAAAACACAAGCAAACCAAGAAAACATCTCACCAATTTGACAACACGTGGAGCATTTAAAAAGAAAATAGAGATAGCACAGTGTAGCACAGACTGACACTAAACAGAGACGGACACGGTTAAGGTATGACTGTCGGTGACTCATGCAGCTACTGACACTGATCACATGATGTCTTTCTGTATTTTCAGTGCATTCCTATATCTGGTTGTGTTGTTTCACTTGAATACTTTGCGGGTGTTGTCAAATCCCTGAATATTTTTGATCCTGTTTTGTGTATTTTTATCAGTTTTCTTTAAAAGTTGGGGTGCATGCACTCAGAGTCACCGCACACTGGCACTTGTATTGTTCAAAGTGCAGTGAAAGACATGACATGCTTTTATCTTGTCTTCAAAGCTTGCAGGCAGGTGTTTCCCTGAACAACCCCGCTCTATCCTCCATCTTTGCCGTTCACTCTTAGGTTCTCATCTGCGTCTCTGAACACTTTTTTGTCCTCTGCTTTACTGCCTCCTTTTCTTTTTCAGTCCTGGTGTACGATGATGCAGTCATTGTGTAATTAGACTCCCATTCACTTGCACAAACTGTGGCTTAGATAAACTAACAAGTTCAGAAGTTCTTTATCAGTGGAACTTGATCTTAACTAAAACACACAAACACACACAGAGGCAGACCTTGTCATATCCTTCCAGTAATTCCACCTCTAGCACTTTGTGTCTTTTGTTTCGTTCTTTCAGCTGGTTTTCAAGAGATATCGCCCCCAAGCAGGTTTGGCCAAACAGGATGACCTATTTAAACATAAAGGAACACCTAAAAGCTTTGGCTTTAAGGTTATAAGACAGAAAGCTTCTCATGGGTTATGACTGTTTTTGTGACGATCTGGGGCATACAACAAGACAACCTAAAAAGTAATTAAAAATGAGACAAAAAAAACCTCTAGGATATTCTTTTTATATATATTCAACTTAACCTTAAACATATTCCTTTTTTCACCTTGGAGCTTTTTTTCTCTGCTGCTGTGCATTTTTTTCCCAGGTTATCGTTGCTCTTTCCCTCCTTATAAAGCAGCAGCCTGATGTTTTGTGTCCTGACACTGTTTCGTGTAGGTCTTCTGCTTTCAAGCCCCAGCTCTCTTTTGAAGCACTGAGGTGAACAAAGCTGGAATCAGCACTACAGTTGTTGACCTTTGTAAAGAAAGAACAGCACAACCTTTCGTATTTGTTACAGTTTCGTATCGTATTCGCACATAGATTACAAAGTGTTTTTCTCCTCATTTATTTCACTGTAAGCCTACGACATGCTGTGCGTCTAAGATTAGATTATTTTGTTTCCTCTGAAGTAACTCTTGCAGATAGGACACACTAATGTCAACTGAATTAGCATCTCCCAGTGACATCCATACATTGCCCCGTGGGAGGTTTGTACCCCGTGTCTGAGCCTTTTTAGAGCAGTGACATCTTTAGCCTTCACCATTGTCTGTGTTTCCTCACAGATCTGTCTCTCCTTGCTGTCTCCTGAGATCCTGTGACTCATAAATCTTCCCCACGGGCTCTATTGTACTAAAGGAGGCCTAGTTGCCCATCTCTTTGTGATAACTTAGTAACGCACTAGGTGTCATGACATACACAGAAACACAAAGGCTGGTTTACATATATTTAATGGTAATTATGGATAAGGGCGAGCTAGGTAGTAACTTTTTACTCTGTTTTGACTTTTGATTAAAGCAGGGATGCACATATGGCCAACCGTGACCTCTTTGACTCCTCTTTCTGTGAGTCATCAGATATCTACACAGAAGAAAAATATTTTAGCAATTACAACAGCAGTTTTTTACATGATGGAGAAATGCAGCTGTAGTAAATAAATGGAATCTATTAGTGTGGCTCTTTGAGCTTAAACTGTATGTGTAAAAATGTTCTGGTAGCAAAGTTTTTATTCAGTTTCTGTGGACCAACAGTAGAAAATAGACATTTCTATATTAGATCATCATTTAAATACTAATCTGTTAATAAGTTACTTTTGTGCAATATGAATGGGAATTGGGGAGTCTTTATCAGTAG
Organism: Aulonocara sp. 'chitande type north' Nkhata Bay; assembly: GCF_057382095.1. NCBI lineage: Eukaryota > Metazoa > Chordata > Actinopteri > Cichliformes > Cichlidae > Aulonocara > Aulonocara sp. 'chitande type north' Nkhata Bay. Next base: position 21,033,092 of record NC_141345.1, read on the forward strand.
GAAAAGCTCTTTAAAGCTTATGAAAATATGTCCAAAATCTATGTCCTCCTTCATATTTTCCAGTGGGCTGGGTTGGAGTCTTTGGCGTGCCAATTCTGGCTTATGGGCCAGAAAGAATAAGCCCTTATGGTTAAAACATATTTCTCAGCTAGATAACAATGAAATTAAATCAAGCTTTTAAATGTACATAATGTTCACTAATGTAAGGGTTCACATGAACAAATCTGACTTTGATTTTTGGTTATATATATATATATATATATATATACATATATATAAATTTAAAAAAACATGTAACATATAATGTAATTGCAATGAGGTATTTCTGTAGTCTATTGATTACTAGATAGTGGAAAGGGGATGGGATTAAATAAGCTTACGCTTCTTCTTGCTCCTTTTATGAACATAAAAGTTATTTGTAGTTGTGTTTGCTCGTTTTCCTTTTGTTTTGCTTTGTTTGTTTGTCTCTTTTAATTCTATGTTGTTGTACTTTTTCAACATGTTCAAAATAAAGATTCAATCAATTAATCAATCAATCAAAGAGTTGATAATTTGGGTTTCCATTGTCACCATTTTTTTCTCAACAAATTACACAGCATACCTGGTAAAGATTTTCAACTGAGACGCAATATGTAATTTAGGCGTTAAGAGTAAAAGGTTTAAAAGGATAGAGAAAAAAGTGAAAAATGTAGAATTCAATTTGAGTGCGTGGCCTAAAATAATTAACTAAAATGTTTTGTAGACTTACATTAAAAAAATAAATACAGATTCAAAAGTCATTCATGAGTCATTCTGTAAGCCTTAGATGGCAGGAGAAGTAAACATAAGGAGATAAGGCTGCCACAGCCATGTCTCTGATGTAATGGTTTTATGGAAACTTGGCAGACTTCAAAATCCAACTTAGAGTAATTTGGACCATGTGGGCAGTAGTAAAACATCACGAAAGGACTGTGAGTAGTGTGTCCTTGTTTTTTTTATCTACAATTATTATTAAAAGTGTACACATATGCTAGCTGTAGTCAGGTCACTGGTCAGTCTGGTAGTTCATATAATGAGGCAAGCATGGTTGGGGATTCACATATTGAATTATTGATGGACAGTAGGTGGTCTAAACAGGAGGGGAGACTTCAATCTGGGACAATTAAAGACGACCGATGCAGTCCACAGAAAAACCATTCATCTCCACTTCCTCTCCCCGGTGTTCATACAAACCATTTAAATACAGATGCTTTGTTTATTCTATTCTTTCCGTATAGGAGTCTTATTACATTCTTATTTACACAGTAAGCCCTGACGTGGCTTACAGCATGTATATGGGTTAAAGTCCCATTTGGTGAGCTGGTGAATTGTTTGGGATTTTCTACTTTATTCTCTGTCATGTTGCTGCTGAATCACAGAACAGATGGCTGAGGTAGTCTCTCCTATGGGAACTTCATTTCACTTCTTAGTAATAATAAAATCATGCTCTTTGGTAGATGCCATCGACATCCTGTTAGCCGTCCTCTCCTGTCTAAATTTATCTTGTAATAAGGTAAATGAAGGTGAGAGAATATCCTGAGTTTTCAGGGGGCTGGAGTGCAATGTGCCATTAAATATTTACGTGAAAGGGTTAAAGCATTTTATGGTACTCGGATAGGACCAAAAGAAAGCTCTGCAATCGTTGTTCCCACAATCCCCCAGCTGTGCCGCTCTCTTTATATGTGTGCGCACATTTGTTTATGCTCGTGTGGTCCCATCTGAACTTTCCAGAGGGTAAAAGAGCCTCCTGCTGCGCTTGACAAGTCCTTTCTTAAAATAGACAAAATTGTGTCCGCTGTCTGCTTCCCTCCTATGGAATTTAAAAAAAAAACAGCACAGTTGCACAGCCATCGTACCATCACACTGCAAAAATAAATGTTTGACATGCTTCTATTTCTGGCCCATCTGAGCGAGACTGTGTTTTCCTGACTCTTCTCTTTGGTCATATCTTGTACTCAGTTCATTATTAATCCTGGTGTCTTGATTCAGTCACTGCATAAAATATTGTGTGTTTTAAAAATACTACAACAGAAACATTGTAACATATACACACACACACACACATATATATATATAGATATAGATATAGATATTAGGGGTGCAACGATACACAAAATTCACGGTTCGGTTCGGTTCAATACTTTGGTGTCACGGTTCGATATTTTTTCGATACAAAAAATGTTCACGCTTTTTTAATTTGTCATTTATTAAAATTATAAATATATATTTTAACTCAAACGTACAGTTTTTAAATTTAATGTTGCTGAAACAACAAGGGGATAAAATAATAAATCTATCGGATCGAGAAATCACTCATCTTTGGAAAAGAGAGTTTATTACGGAGAAATGTCTCTTTCCAAAATAAAAGCTATACTATACACTTCTTCTGGGGTATATTCTCATAAGGAGAATCATGTGCTAACGGCTGTCTAAATGACTCGGGTAAAGTTTGTAGCATGCGTGCTTGTTGTTTTTGTCTGCTTCCACTTGTCTTTGCACTAGGATGATGTCGGCGTAAATGTGCAGTCATATTCGTTGTGTTCCCACTAGTGCTGTTAACGCCACAACACGGCAAATCTCCTTTAACAAGCTACCGTGGATCGCCCCGTGCGTGGGGCTGGACGGCGTCAACACGTTAACGAGCTAACTGCGCTAACGCAGTAGTTCCCACCCATGTAATTGAGGATTGCGTGGCACATTCGACATACTGTATTACTTTTGTCCATGACGCACTTACCTTCAGGGTCATACTTCACATGAAGACCAAAATAGTTCCAAATGCCAGATATGAATGAGGGTGGGGGAGGTTCAATTTGCCATGTTGCAACGAGCTTAGCTTCTGTCTCGCTAGCTTGCGCTGCACTCAGTGGATCTGCGCTGGACAGTGCAGCCTAGGCGGAGTAGTCAAACGCAGATCCACTGAGCTCTCAACACAGACAGCATCGTCAGAGGAAAAGTTGATAAAATAAATGTAACATTTTGTATTGTTCGATACATATGCATACCGAACCGAAAGCACTGTATCGAACGGTTCGATATCGATACGAGTATCGTTGCACCCCTAATATATATATATATATATATATATATATATATAGCCAAGTAGCGATGAGTAAAACCTGCATTTTCAAACTCCAATTAAATGATTGAAAAAAAGAACCCTGTGATCAAATAGAACACATTTGCTCCAGTTATGGAGGTTAAAGCAGAAAATGTTTGCACAAGTTCAATATGATCTCACCCCTCTGTCTATACACCACTGTATTAGTGAAGACGATAACATTTTATGGTGGCGGTATTGTACTAAAGCGTAAACGACTCCTCGTTTACCCTGACCAGCATATGGATCCGGATCAACTAAGTTAACACAGATACAATAAAAGCCACTTATTTTCTTTCTACGATTAACTCTTTACTTCTTTAGCCCTGTAATTTTCTCTCTTATTATAGACCTTGCCTCAATCTGCTCCCAGTTTCTTCTTTAATTCTCAAACCGTCTTTTCATCTCGTTGTCCTTATCTCCCTCCCCCCGTACTCCTCCTTCCTGTTCTTTCTGTCTCTCTCTTGGGGATGTTTGTTCAGCTTGTCACAGTGCCATCGCTCGAGTGGGATGTCTGTTGCTGAGTGGTCGCCTGTACTGTCCTCCCGCTCTGTTAATCTCCTTTTCACATGCATAGAGCAGGACTTAAAATTTATGCCTGGCATTACATTCATTCGGGTTGTTGTTTTTCATCCCCTTACCTCGCTATTCGTTTTTTGTGTCACATGCATGACAATATATATAATATATATACAACACTCATATTTATATAATTATCATAATAACTTTTTTTGCTCAGCCATTAATTCAGTCATTCCTTTAAAAAATTGTCATTCATATTTCACATTTTATCAGGTAATACATTGACTCTTGAAAACAGTTTAAATAAGCTTTTCCCTTTGCTTTGTGCAGTTCATTATAGAGCTTCATTATAGGCTTTCTTTCCTTTATACATACTTAATTATGATGAATAATAAGGTTATTATTAAGGTTAAGGTTAATAAGGTTTAATACAAAAATTTTAAAATCAAAGCTGACTGCCCCTCCACTTCTCCTTAAGGTTACTATTACAGCTGCTGTAACAGTGACCTTAGTAATGACTAAACTGAACTAAATGTGTGAAATAGTGGAGAACCCCTTTAATTGCCAGCGAAAATCTAAAAACTATAAATAAGAGTGGTATGGGTCTAGAGAAATGAAAAAGTTCACAAGAAACTGGTACAATTGATGAAAATGTCAAACTATGCTGTCACTGGTTTTTCGTGTTGCCAGATTAGAGAAACTGTGAATGAAAGCAGAAACTAGTTGCTTTCAAATGAGAGTGCATTTCTCACCACCTCATATGGGGGTTTCACTTATGTGCAAGAGTAACACATTACCCATCTGTGAAACATCTTTTCCTTTTGCAAAAGCAAAACACGTGGTTTCTTTGTCATGTAGACATAGCAAATGACTCAGTGGTTGCTAGCAAAAAACAGCTCATTTTACAAGCAAAATCAGAAGTGATTGTTATCTAGTTGACTTTAGAAACTAAATTTTGAGCTACATCTTATGTAACATTAACTTGCACAGCATTGTCTGTGCATTTGTATCCATCAGGTTGCTTAATGCTTTCATTTAGTTTTGGGTTGGTTTTTTTTGTTTTTTTTTACTTTTAACTGAAAACGTTAAGATGAGTAAAGCGCTTGAAGTGTGCTTAATGTTCACCACTTGGCATGCACTGTAGTTGGTGCATTACAATGTAACTTCTTTGTGGTCAGTCAAGTCCACGCGTTCAGAAAAAAACAACAAAAACAAAGAAAAATTAGCAGCACACCCATATCCATACAGACCCTCACATACTCATCCGATGACAAAATTTCCATCGTTCGGACACAAGTGGACCCTAGCGTACTTACAGATGCAGAAAGTCTATCCAGCTTACTGGAGCCTAACTACTATAGGGTAAGAGGCAGGGTAAACCCTGGACAGATTACAAGGATCACAGGGCTAACATAGAGAGGGACAGACAACCATTCACACCTGTGTGCAATTTAGAATCACCAATTAACCTAACCCCAATAAATAATAATAATGGATTGCAGTTATATAGCGCATTTCGAGACCCTCAAAGCACTTTACAATTCCACTATTCATTCACTCTCACATTCACACACTGGTGGAGGCAAACTACAGTTGTAGCCACAGCTGCCCTGGGGCAGACTGAGAGAAGCGAGGCTGCCATATTGCGCCATCGGCCCCTCTGGCCATCACCAGTAGGCGGTAGGTGAAGTGTGTTGCCCAAGGACACAACGACCGAGACTGTCCGAGCCGGGGCTTCAGGTTACAAGACGAACTGCCAACTCTTTGAGCCACGATCGCCCCAAATGTAGTCAAAGTCTAATCAAGGCTTAAGCATTTATTCAGTCACATACAGAGGTACTGTGGATGGTATTATTATTCAGCGTCATATCTGACTCAGGCAGCAACCTCCGGGGCTGGTGCCAAAAATGGCATTTCCAGGTGAGGCGGTCCTGAGGCGGACTCCAAAAGCTAGTTAATCTCCATGGTTAATCAAGCTTGCTATCATTAGCTGAGGATTTAGCACTCCACTTTTTCTTCCAAATACAATCGCTTCTGGTGTTAGCAAGGCAGCGCAAAAGCAGCCATGTTGCTAACATTGAGGTTCCAGATCGGAACTTCACAAACCAGTGGTTGGTCATTTTGTCTCATGGAGTGACCTCCAGGGGACATGAGCTAAAAAAATAAACTGACCTGATTTGTCCTGACCCAATCCACTATAGAAAGCAGATTTAATGTTGGCTAAAAAACGGCTTATATTGCCTTGGTAGCATATCACAAACTGTCATTGAGGTGGAGAAGGAAACATTGCTGAAGCATATTAAATGAGTAACAAGCCAAAGCAGTGGAAGCTAATCAAATTATACACTGAATAATAAGCTGGGTGCAAATGAGTTTGGAGGGTGAACAGTGTTCTCAGCAGGGATGTTGTCCACTCCAGCCACGCTCTGCAGCTTAGTTGGGGAGAGAAGAGGTGCTGTCTGGCAGAGACAGCTCTAAGTGGAGAAAATGCTATTAATGATGCTCTTGCTGGTAGGATGCCCCAGAGGTGAATTGTGGTGATGCTAATGCTAATCAGCTAGCTTGTGCAGGAGAAGATGTCTTTTTAAAAAACATCATCAGCTGAATGAGCTGTCAGACACAGAGCAACTGAGTGATTACTGCCAAATCTACTGGGAACTGGGAGATAGTTGCCCTGCTTCATGGGCTTAATGATGGCTGCTGTTTGTCTGGCCTAAATGAGCTAAACAGTGAGCAGTGCTGAATGTGAGAGCTTTGGAGCTGATGACTGCATGTGCTGAGTCATGCTTGTGCTGCTCTCATGCACTTTTGAAAAATATGAAAATTAAATGGTAAGAGTGTTTGTACTCCTTTTATTTACTAAGGCCTGAAGAGAGATTGCTAGAAAGAAGCCAAATAGAGAAAGACATGAGTATGACTATTTTCTTCTGTTATCTGACAGTTTAATATCTTAAAACTTGCTTTGACATCACAGATTTATATGTGATTGATGCGACTACAAAGCCGTGGTGATGGCATTTTGCGGAAAGCATTTTACTAGAATCTGGATTACCTAAAGTATACACCTCTTCACCATCAGCAGCATCAACTAATCTCTGGCTAGGTTTTAGAATAAGCTCAGATGGGATACAGAAACTGAGAATTCCACACTTTTACATACTTAACATTGTTCTGCACATCACTACTCAGACATACATGAGCAGCAGAAAATCAGCAGGACTTCTAAGTACTCATGTTCAGTTTCTTTGTGATACTTGACAGCATATTTGTGCACACCAATATTTTGTTTGTTTGCTTGAAATATATTTCAAGCAAACAAACAAAAACCAAAAACCAAACTTGCTTTTGCAAGTTTTTAGGCTTTTTTTGTGTGTGTGAATTCATCGACCAGGGTAAGAAAGTCACGCAGTGTCCTAGTGTAACATTCTACGGTGCAAACAGCATGAACATGGTCCTGAGCCACATAAACACAACCTTTATTTGCCATCTGCCAGATTTTACTCACTTTGTCTTCCACTGTGGTCTGTTTAAAATTTTCTGCCATTCGTGACGCAACACATTTCTTTGCCTTGGATAATTGTAAATTTTCACTCATTTTCAGACCTGTCTTTGTACCTTAGGATATTTTTTTTGTTGATCTACTTCATAGGTGTCAAACTCTGGCCCGCAGCCTAATTACATTTGGCCCGTGAAGCCATACCAAATTACTATTAGAGCTGGCCTACTGGTATTATACAGCTAATATATATATTGTTTAGTATTAAGCTTTGCTTGTTCCATATTCAGTTTTTCAGCAAAACGTGTTTGAGTCCATAAGAAAAGATTCATTCTCATATCTGGAGGAATAAATATATTTCAATAAATATTAACTTTAGCCCGCGACTTTGTTCCAGTTTTGAATTTTGGCCCACTGTGTATTTGAGTTTGACACCCCTGATCTACTTAATACTGACATGATAACCACTCACACATAAAAATGCACATAACTCAAGGCATGAACCAGTGTTGTGTCTACATGTTTGGTGTGGAAAGGGCTTAAGAAATAGGAAAAACTCCACCAAAGACCCGACACAGGACCAGAGAGATGCAACTGGCCCTTCAGCGGATCCATCTACTGTTCATTGAAGTCTCAGCAGAAATGGTCTCAGTGGAAAGGAGTCTGTCAAGAAGCCATTCTTAAGAAAGGGAGAAAGGGCTCATGTAGTGTAGCTTGAAGTGAAGTCATATTACAACAATATCTTGACAGAGAACAGAACAAAAGGCAGCAGATATCCAAAGAAGAGGTCTGAATGTCTTTCAAGAAGGCTAGAGAACTATTCCTGAATTTTACTTAAAAAGAGATTAGAAGAAAGCTTCCCAAAGAGAATTAAGGCTGTACTGAAGAATTAAACATGGTCATATCAAATATTGTTGGAATTGCAAAAAGCCTGTTTTGGCCTTATATACTGTTTGATTTATGTTTACATGTTTTTTTTATAAATCGCAAAATATAATTATAAAAATATAAAGAATACACAGCTTGAGGCTTTTGTACAGTATTGTGCAAAAGTATACTGTACTATGTTTAACCAAACTAGTAGACCAAACTCTTGGTAAGCTGGTTGTTTGCTAAAATTAAACCAGTCTTTTATTGTGCATCCCTCCCTCGCATAAATATTTTTTCTCTTATCTCTTTGAAGTTCTCTGTGTGAGCATTCCTTTCTCTTCGTTCCCTTGGTCCTTTCCCAGTGGTGGGGTCAGAGGGCATGTCCTTTCCACTGGAGCCAGTTAGAGTGACGAATGGTAACGCAGTAATGCCAGCGGGTTTGTAGCACGAACAGTAAACAGTGCGAGGGTGGAGGAAGAGAGCGGAGGAGTGTGATAAGAAAGAGAAATGGTGAGCAAGAGCAAAATCAGAAAGATGAATGAAAGGCTTGCCGCAAAGAACGGGCACTAAAGGTCAAAAGATTTGCAGGGCAACCTTTGGCTTAAGCTTATGTATCTATTTTTGAAGAGCAGCCTTTTGCCAAAATCAGACAAGCTTTTTGAATCTGCTGTGCCATTTGCAAAGAGAGCCTCCATCGACCCCGACACAAAGAGAATTTGAGTGGCTGGGTGTGTGTTGTGATTGTGCTGATGCTCTTTCACCTCAAAATAATCGAAAATCATCATAGAACATTGGTGATTTCACCAGCGAGACCAGACGCAGACAAAAAAAAGTTAAAAGGTGTTTTTTAACATGCAAAGTGTATTCATGACTTTCAGCATGTAACTGTGTTGATGCACTTTGGCTGCAGCCACCAACACATTCGCTCTCAATTATGCTTATCCTGGTGTTGTGCGAGGTATTAAAAATTCATTAGGCTCTAGTGCAATTATAAGAGCTCTGACAGTTTTGAATAATACATATTTAATGGAGAGTGATACAGATTATGGCAAACTGTTTAATAGCATTTTAATTCTCCATCACCTCCCCTGAGGAGGGGAGGTGACAGAGGAATCATTAATGGCATTAAAAATCCACCAGGTGTATCTTTCTTGAAGCAAACAGTATGTGACTACAGGATCCTTCATTATATATGTGACGGCAGTCAGACTGATGACACTTTCTGGTGGGTTATGTGATATTTACACAGCATCCGCTGTGTCTCTTTTTTTTAAGTTGCCATTGCTTGATTCTTACATAAGACTGTCTGTCTCCTTGTCCCTTTTTTCTCTCGCTCTCTGTCTCAGTAAATCATTTCCCTAAGGCCAGTCATTAGCATCATCTAAAGTTACCACATCTAACATCCATTTTCTGAAGTGCCAATCCAAAAAGGCAGGATTGCTCTGAGAATATCACAAGTTCCACAGGAGGGAAAGAAAGGGCAGCAAACAGAAATTTTCTGTGTTCGCCGAGTGCACATGACATTGCAAGGACTCTGGGTTGGGCACTGGAGCTAGCAGTTGTAGCACTGCATCACAGACACACATTCCCTCGCACACACACACACACACACAAACACACTGTCTTGTTGCCACCTCAGCCATCACTCTGAATGATGTCACTCAAATTAATTGCTGTTCCCTTCTCGTGGCACGCTTGAGGAGGTTTCTTAGAGGCAAGGACAGTCCAGAGCCAAGAGAAAGCGGCCTTTAAAGGACAGCTCTGCGTGCGTGTGTGTCTGTGTGTTAGCCCATGAGAGGAAGAGTTTCTCTCACAGTATATAGTTTTTTACATATTTATAATGAGCATTAACTTAATTCAACTGAACGATGTCACTTCTTACACTTGCTGCTTATTGAGAGGGATTTATTGCCCCGTAATTATTTTAATATGGTTGACCAGCAAGACGAAGCAACAGTTCTACAGAAAAATTAATCAAGTTCTGATTTTTACGACGCATCTACAGAGATATTCATTAACATTACCGAACATGAACTTCATGTCAAACCATCTTTGAGTGTGATTTATCTTTTAAGACGACGCAGCAGGCTAATGTGGAACAGAGTGTGTAACTGGGTCTTGCCAAATATAATTTATTTCGTCCTTGTCGTTGCTCTGCTGTCTTTTCACACTTCAACTACTTCAATTTCCCTCGTACTCCCCATTGAAGCATCTGAGTGGATTAGGTTCTTGTCACAGGTAAATCCATAACAGACAGTGGAACCACCGCAAACTAAAATCTACAATCCTCCTTATCCTCTTCTTTTAACAAGGAACTGAAACACGGAGGCGACAAAGGTGCATCGGAATCAAAGTTCTTGTTTAGCCGTTTGGTATTGTTTAAAAATTGATAGAGTGGGAAATGTTGTAATGCAATCAAAGAAAGAAACAAAGCCAACAGTGGGGATAAAGAGGTGCCACAATGGTTGCACTCCTTTATTATGCCAGGCTATTCACAACTTCTGATTAGGCGCTTCACTTTACAAATGATGGCAATACATCACCGGACTGAACAAACACATGAACACCAGGGTTATGTGAGAGTGAAATGTTAGATGTGAAGCGCAGCTGATCCCATTAGGTTTTGCTCTTTGGATGCTGGTGTGAAATTGGCTTTAGGTAATTTGATGTGTGGAGGTCAAGGCTGTGCAGCCACTCTGTCTCTTTATCTCACGCACACACACACACACACACACACACACACACACACACACACACACACACACACCCTGTGGATTTCATGAAAATGGACAAATATACATTTATAAACATGTGCACTGATTCTTCCACATGCACAAGCAGACATTGCACAGCTGTTTCTTCTGATGGCTTTATACACTTCTGAATGTAACATAACATGTATACAGTAGTAAAACCAATATAACACCTGCATATTCACTCACAACACACTTACAGCTTTTGCTTGTCATGAATTCTCACTCTGGCTAACAGATTAGCGGTAGATCTTAATGATGATGTTCTTTATCTTGTTATGTCTCTGATATTTGCTGGGTCTTATTTTCACAGTTTTGGCCACAACATCTATCAGTCATGATTGATTCTGCCAAGATTTAGATTTGATGGTCAACACCACTCATGTCTGTCAGATGAATTTGTGCCTGTCACCCAAGCGACAACCCCTGGGCCTGAAAAATTAAGGTAATGTTGAATGCAATGGTGGCTAAAGCCTACAGAAACAGAATTATTAGCACAGTGATTGGAAGCAGTAAAAATGCTAACTGGCTTTGTTTAAAGTTTTTTTTTTTCAAAGCTAAAATCAAAGTTTACTAATACTTCTACAGGTAATTTTCAAAAAAAAAAAAAAGAAGAAGAAGAAGCTAAAGCTCATTAGCAAACTAAGTCAGCTTTAGCCTACACAAAGAGAAAAATTCACTTAGCAAAAGATTGGAAGCAGTGGCAAATGCTAACTTTCTCCAAAGCTAAAAAGAATATTTACCAGCACCTCTAAAATTAATTCTGATTTGCGGTATAAAAAGGGTTTATATTACATTGCAATACGTGCAGGACTATTTCATTACTTCCTGGGGTTCTGCTACTGATGAAAGATTTCCAGACAGGAAACTAGAACAGACAGATAATTTTCCAAAACATGAGCCATTTTTTCTTCATTATATGGGAACATAGTGGCCTCACTAAAATAATAAAGATAATAATAATTAAGATTTGTCTTGTTTATTCATCTTTGATGAGCAAAATTCTTCTGACGATTACTGATTTTTTATTTTGGGGGGCTTTAGTGGAAATGAAAAGATGCATTTGATATAGAAAACATATTATTAAATTTGCAGTTTAAGTACAGCAGTAAATAAATGTAAAAATCAGTCTAAAGCATAATTTAAACTGTGGTCTAATGCATTTCATGTCAAACTAGCAACTTGAATGATGTGATGTAATAAGTTTTTTAAAAAACATCTTTATTACACCAAAATTCATTTATGTTTCAAGTGAAGTAAAACAGCTGATAAGTGGACTTTTATTTCCCAATAGAGTTGTGTGGTTTTTAATTAATTCTTACAAATTATGGTGTTCCTCTGTTTCCTTCTAACTTATATTTTGTACGAGAGTCCCGTTGCCTGCCATGCGGTTTTCTTGTGCTACAAGTTGCTTTTTTGCATTGTCCGTCTTGTTAGGTTTAACTCAGAAAAGCAGTAGTTTTAATGCTCTAAACTGTAGGCTGGCTGATTGTCTGGCATCTTGTGTTCATTGCCTTGTTGGAGTTCACAGAGAAATTCAGTAATGCATCCAAACCAATAAGAACTGTGACAAAATCAGTGAGAACAAGACCCATGGTAAATAACGGTCACAAAAAATGACACAATTGTCATTTAGATGTGCTTTCACTATGCAATTTATTGCACAAAGGAAGTGTGTCACCAGTTGACACTGTATTTCTGTTCAATTTCACAGGAACATAAAACAACATTACACCAACCCATTTCAGTTTTCACATAAAGAACCCATAATCCCATAATAATCCCATCCATAGCAGGTACAATACTGTCTTCTGCCAATAAAACACTTTCAAGCACTGGAAAAATCAGGCAATTTGATACAACATTAAAACCACAAACAGGTAAAATGAATAACATTCTTTATCTGGTAAAAATGGAATGCTCTGCAGGGAAACTTTGGGCTCAAACACTTATCTAGATGTTACTTTGACATATTCCACCCACATGAACATAGCGGCAGAACAAACACAACCCAGTGGCAACTTATTCCCTGAATACAGCAGGTCAAGGCACCCCTCCACCCTGCAAAAACTGCTCATGGATGACTCAACACAAGAAGAGCCCGAGGCACTGACCTGGCCTCCGAACTTAGCAGATCTTCAGTTGAGCATCTCCAGGATGCAATCCACCGTTGCCCCACCTCACAACCCACAGGGCCCAAAGTGTTACACAATATTAGGCAAATGGTTTTAATGTTGCCGCTGACTGGTGTCATTTCGGAGGTCACAAGTTTGTAAATTTGGTTTAAAGTTATAATGATTCGAAATGTCGATGATTTATAAATAACATTTCAACCAGTAACGAGGCAGTCGGTTTGTTTTTCCCCATCTCTGCATCCTATACGGATTCAGATCACATTTTTACGTCTCCACTTCTTAGGGATTTCCTTTTACACTTGAATTTATTCACTTTTCATTCTAGCTGTAATATTAAGTCACTTGTGGATGTACTTTACCTGTACATATGTTCAACATAATTTGGCTTGATGCTTTACTGCTGGAGTCTTTGCAGGTCCTGAAATGTCAGTGTAAAGACTAACAGTGTTTCTGTGTGCTGTCATGGAATTTGTTGTTGTAGTGTGCATGCTGGGTGCTACATGATATTTCGGGGAGCATGTTTTGACAGTGTTTGTTTGTGTGTGTGTGTTTGATGATATAGAAGAGAGCAGTGTCTGACATCATTAGGGTGTGTGCTGCCCAGTCATGGGATTATCTATCCCAAGAGCTTGTCAGCACCGCTGCTCTCCCAGATCCCTGGTGCAACAGCGGCGGATTTTAATCTCAATCCCAAATCCTCTCTCCTCTATCAGGAGCTTCTCCCATCTGAAGACAGTGTAGAGACAATGGCGAGCACAGCAAGCCCGCTATGGTAGACATCGCAAAGGCAGACCATTCACCTAATGCAAACATGGATGCATGTGGGGTCGTCGTACCCTTCAGTCAAAATAAGAGTTAGCGCACGAAAGCAGTCTTTGCATTTCAAGTCAATCAGACTGGCTGCAACAGGAACTCTTGGACTGTTTTAAGAATTAAGGGATGAGTCAGTGCTGTGAGAGAGTTGTGAGTCATTTCTTGTTTAGACTGGCCGTCTCTATGTCGTGGCCTCCTGGATACAGTCTGTGGCATCCCAGCAGGATGGAGAAGGCCTTCCGGAAATCCGCATTGAAGGCATAGATGATGGGGTTTAGGGAGGAATTAGCCCAGCCGAACCACACGAACACATCAAACGTGGTGGGGCTGATGCAGGGGAAAGCCTCCCCTCCGCTCGACTGCTCGCAGAAGGGCACCATGCAGTTGAGGATGAAAAATGGGAGCCAGCAACACACAAACACCCCCATTATCACTGACAGCGTCTTCAGCACCTTTGTCTCCCTCTTGAATGTCAACCTGAAGGAGCTCTCCGAGTCTGCGATGCTGGAGCCTCTGCCCATGCTGTCGTGTCTGTTTTTGGCACTTTCGGCTGCCCGCTCTAGAGCAGAGATCCTCCTGATTTGTCTGTGGGCAATGCGGTAAATCTGTGTGTAGGTGGCCACCATGATGACCACAGGGATGTAAAAGCTTATAAGAGAGGTGGAGATGGCGTAGGTCCTATTCAGGCTTGAGTCACAGTTCTCTGGGTAAGATGTAGCGTTTGATGCCAGTGAAACAGAGGACCCAGTAAGAGCAGTGTAAGATTTGGTTTGGGCTTTATGCCAGTTGAGCTGCACTGGAATGAAGGAAATGAGGACAGACAGCGTCCAGGCCACACTGATCATAATATAGGCCACTGTGGGTGTCATCTTCCTCTCATAGCGGAAAGGACTGGAGATGGCCCAATAGCGGTCCAGGCTTATGACGCAAAGGTTCAAAATTGAGGCCGTGGAGCACATAATGTCAAAAGCTACCCAGGTATCGCAGAAAGAGCCAAACGGCCAGAATCCGGCGATCTCCGTCACTGCTTTCCAGGGCATCACCAAGATGGCAACCAATAGGTCGGACACGGCCAGCGAGATCACAAAAAAGTTGGTCACTTTAGAACGCAGATGGCGAAACTTGGTGACGGCCGCGCAAACCAGAGTGTTTCCCAGCAAGGTGGTGAGGATGAGCAGCGAGAGAAAACAGCCAGTTAGGACACGACTTGATGGCGCCTCATCCAAAAACCCATTGTCGATGACAGTTGTAAAGTTCATGGGATCCATCCCTGAAAGTGAGTGTGTGCTTGGGGAGGAGGGGGTTCTTTGCTTATGTCATACTGAAGAGTCTTGCTACATTTTATCCACTAGTTTCTATGAGGCTCCTGTTCTCCATTACTGCGAAAAGTCTCCATCAGTTTATCGTCTGATAAATCACGAAAGATGAGACATTTCAGGCAAATGCTCTCTGGGACAGTCATTTGCCCTCTGACCCTGTAAAATAGATTTGACATCATCTGAGCTGCACTGATGGAGAGGTAGTTGTACCTTAATTCCTCAGTGCAGTGGTGTAGTCACTGATTCTCTTCTGCTTGTTCTGTTTTAGCCCCAAACCCAATGTAATCGCAGGAATCCTCTGTCTGCTTACAGAACACATCAGTAGCCCTGGGGATTAAAAGAAATGAATTAGTCTAGAAAAATTCAATATTGTGTAAGATAAAAGTAATCATAAATATGCATGATTTTCTAAATGTTATATATCTTTTTTGTGGTTTGTTGTGTTGTGGTTTATATAATAGCTCTGATTGTTAATATAGCTGATTACGCAAAAGAATATTAGGGCTATTTTAAGTAAAAGGTAAAAAGATTTGGGGGGGAAGGGGCTCATTCAGCCTCATCACACCCCAAGCACCATTAAATGGCCCATGATAGAGCACAGTTTGGACAATAATAATCAATCATACCTTTGCATATCTCTTTGTAGCTCCTGATGCCCCAAATTTCACCTCATCAAAATCAGTCTCCTTTTGAATAGTTTCCAGTTATAGTTATGTATTTGTAGAATTCGGATACCTCTCATAATGTGGTAAATCCGGGCTGAATCAAGGAAAGACCTATTTGCATAAATATAATTGTAAAGTATTATATTTAATCAGTGTTCTAATTACTATTCCAATCTTCCTCCACTAAATTTATTACTTTATCATTATTATTATTATTATTATTATTGCAATGGCCCCAATAAACCCTCGTACAGCTGTAATTTGTATTGCCAATGATCCGATTTAGAATAACACACTGTCTGGCTGGAGCTGTGAGAGCAGGATTTTCCCGTGAGCGGGCTGTAATTATTAAGACGTGACTCAAAACAAGAGTCACATCCTCCTACATATATACAAACTGTGTTTGCGGTTTCTCTATTTTACTGTTTTAGCACCAAATTCACTTCTTACTTACAGATAAAGTGTGCGGTCAGCTGCAGCTTGATACCACATCTAAAAACAAACGTCCCGCCGCTTCCATCCGAACTTCCCAGTGTAAAGTCCCTCCAAAGAGCATCCAGACCCCATTTCCTGCAAACACAAATAAATGCACAGTCCTGTGTCCTCCCTGGAAGCCAGCTCGCTGACTGTTGCTGTGATTTAATAGTACACACCACCGGATTCAAATGTCACTCAGCGCTCTCGCTGCGTCCTCCTGCAGCCACAGTGCGCATCTGCGGCCAGATCCCGAAGACCTCTGGCTCGCTTCCACACCGGCGCTCTGACGTTGTCCCATTCAGGAGAAAGTGCGATGGGAATGAAAGCGCGTGACTGTGTCCCTTTGGCGACCGATCTCGATCACTGCTTTATGACACAACAGGTTTCACGAGAAAATCATCACGCATCCCGTTCCCCGTTAAGCCTTGCTGTAGTTATTTTCCAGAGTCTTATTTAAATCTGGTGAAGTTTATTCAAATGAAGAGGTAGATTATAAAATCATTGCAAGGTCCGTTCAAGTACATTGGGTCGCTGAGGCCACCTGTTGGAGAAAGAAAAGAAATGCGGGCGCAGCATCCTGATAAAGATTTTTTTCTGCATTCTTTCGTCACATTAAGATAAAGAAGTATGTTAGTTGTATATTTGCTTTTAAAGTATATCCATTTTTGTTTAAACTGACCCCAAATCGATGTAGATAAATCAAATTCTGAGGTCCTTTCTTTTCTCTATTATCTATGATTATCCGTATTAGTTCACGGGTGGCTAATTTAAAAACAAATCATTTCGATTAGGATATTTTAAGTGTATTCCTTTGGTCCTTTCTCATCTCTTTTGAGGCTCAGGCTCTCTGCCTGGCTGCCAGGAAATTAAAGACACAACAGGCAGGGGTAAGAGTTGAAAGGGTCAGAGAATAAATAGACAAGTTGAGGTGCACTGTTGCCTACATTTCTCTCTCACTGCATCCTCCTCTGTTGTTTTTCTGTGTTCAAAGGTGCACCTGCTACTCATCTAACTCATGTATACTTCAAAGACACCACTCCAAGGTTGCTGCTGTCTGTACTGTGTGATTTCCCACACGTGACAAGTGCCACGATAACCTCTTTATCTTACTTGTCTTTTCTAGCAATATAATGAGTCACTAAGTTACTCTTCAGAAAACCTGATGTGACTAAAAATGTGTGAGACTAGATTAGCAGAAGTCATCTGTAGATCTCCTTTTCGCAATCTTGATGTGCTCTTGTGGGAACCTAAGGAAATGTAGTTTTCAATCATGAGATCTTGGGTTAAAGTCTTTTTAAAGTTGTGAGCTTTTTTTTTTTGAAGTCGTGAGAAGGCTCCAGAGTGTTTTGTTCCTTTTTTTTTTTTTTTTTTGCTTGGTGATGACCCACAAAATATGCAAAAGCGATAAGTAAGATGGCTAAGAGCAAAAAACAAAACAAAAAAACTGCCATTTTAGGAAGCCAAAAAAACCCCAGCCCTCTTATCACACTCCTGTGTGTTAGTGTGAGTGCATGTGTGATACAGCCCTGCGTGTTTATCAGACATGCCTGTCTGTGCAACTTCATGCCTGTGCGTGCGTGTTTTGTGCCCTGCCATGCAAGCTTGTTAACTTTTACTTCTCTAAGGGAAGTTAAAAAAAGAGGCACTTCTGTCATGCTTTTCCCACTATGCCTTTCACCGAGTTAAATGGGGGTGGGGAACTTTCTGCATCTTCTATCCTCCAACACATCCCTTCCCACTCTTCTTAATTAGTCTTTTATCATCTATACTTGCAATATTTTTTTTTTCTTACACTTATTTTACAAGAGGGATTATGAGACTGATTATAAGATGAGGATAGATAAAATTTTATTAATAAATGTGGCAACTCTTTGCAGCAAAGTAGCCTAAAGTAGCTTTACTGATTGCTTAACAACTGGCTTAACATTGACAGGGTTAAACCAGGTTTATATGGTAAAAATGTACTCTGTGATGCATCTATAATCATTATTTCAGTTGTTATAAAAAGGTTGAATCAGTGGTTTCACTTTGTTAGTGGTTGAGTTACACCAAAATAACTGGGTTAGGTTTTGGAAATGATTGTGCTTAAATTATAATATGATAAGCGAGACTACACATTTGAACCTATGCATGCGTCATAGGATCAATGGTACGGGCTGTGGGTTTCTGTGACAAACCAGTAGCCTTTGACAGAGTGGTATTATCTAAGGACCTGGCCATGAGAACTGACTCACTGATCAGCAATAAACCTTTATTACGACTTTGTAATATGAAATGCTAAGTAAATAGCATTAAGAGTTTTTACAAAATAAATTACACCAGAATTCTTTTAATCATTAATTAATTTTTAAAAAGTGTAAAATTGTGTCTTAAATGTTATACATGCAGATGCCATCAGAACGTAACTGCTATAGTGTACAATACATAAAACATAGCGATCATAAAACTGTACTGTGTGTATAGTTTGACTCATACCTAAAGATGTAGTACTACTAATGATCCCAATGGGTCACCACAGCAGAAGGCATTTTAATTTTGACTGGATGCCCTTCCTTGTTGTTTGGTCAGAATCCACTTGTTTCAGTTCCTCTCACCACTGCCGTTGCTGCTTCTACACCATTGACCTCTGCTGTTTCCTGAGAAGGGCCCCTCATTCTCTCTGCCCACTTCACCAACCTCTCCGTTGACACCTCACAGCCCCCTGAGCCTCCGGAATGAGCATTATCCCCACCAGAGCCTTTCACGAATGAGTTAGTAAAGGCCTAGGGCTTTCTAACACTATGCTGGTATATAAACAGTTCATTAGAATGTATGCCTCTGATTAGATTGCGCTTGTAACTAATCTGAAGCAAGGCAGAGCTTTATTATGGGCACAGGCCAGAGAAGAGTTAACTTACTGAATTACTGAATAAATTGAAATGTATTTTTGTTAAGGGAACCAGCGCTGATGCAGCTCAATCTGTAAACTTAGTGTGGCTGATTATTCAGTGAATTTCTGGATACTGGCTGAGGAGAGATGCTGGGAGGAAAGGCACTCAGAGAAGCTTTTTTTTTAGTTAGTAACTTGATCTGCTCTCAGTCTGAAAAACTTAAATGCAAATGTTTTATGCAAAGACCTTGCTCTTTCTTTGCCTCCCCCCAGATCATACAACTGTGCCATAGATGCCTTACCTGGTGTTCCTCCCCCCACTGGTTGTCTTTACAACAATGGAGAAATACTTCCACGAAAGCAGGTATCATTTGGCCATCTTCTTCTCCTTTGGCCACTACTCTTTGTAAAGAAAAAAGATGGAACACTCCATGCCTGCATAGATTGCCGCAGTTTAAATCAGATCACAGTAACAAACAAGACTCCGGCACTTTGCTCCTCTTGATGCCCCTGTGGAAGATGAAGTGATCTTACTTTCCTCATGTGTCATTGGGTCTCTTACCTGGGAGATCGAGACCCTCATCCAATCTGCACAGAAAAAACAAACCTGATCCCAGAGGAGGTCCACATAATTGTCTGGGGTCCAGCAGACCATTCGTTTTTTTGCAGTGGCACTTATGGCCTAATCTAGAGACTTCTGGGAGTACATCGGTGAGTGCACCATGTGCGCCCAGAATAAGACTGCCCACAATCCATCTGCAGCACTCCTAAAACCTTTACCTTTATTCCCAGCAGGTCCCTGAGGTCATGTGACCAGGGCTTGCTTGCTGTCCAACACACGAGGCTGAAAACAAAAGGCGACAAAGCTTTTGGAACTGTGGCCCCCAGATTGTGGAACTCTCTCCCTTTGAGCCTGAGATCTGTGGACTCAGTGGTCGCTTTTAAAAAACAGCTAAAAACCCATTTTTTTAAACTTGCTTTTAGTTGATTTTTATTTTTAGGTTTTAGCTTCTGTGAAGCACTTTGTGATTTTTATCTTGAAAGGTGCTATATAAATAAAGTTTTACTTACTTACTTACTTACCTGTCCCACATCCTAGATGTGGGACATGGTCCCACATCTCTTTGGATTTCGTTACCAGACTTCTTGACAGGTAACACTGTCATTCGAACAATGACCTTACACTTCAATGACTAATATCATGGCAATGCGTATGCTGTGTGATATGCACTCCAAACTGGACTTTCATTGTGATGCATTAACAACCAGGTTTTAGGTAGTCTATGGGCGATCTTTAGTTTAAGTGTTATCATTAAAAAGTACAATGTCAAGTTAAAACCAAACCAAACCAGTTAGAACTACCTCTATATCGTTGTGACTGTTTAAGGCTTATAACAGCTCTGGCATCATGATGTCAAGCTAGACACTGCAGCATACATGTCAGTGTTCACCCACAGTATTATTTCTCTCAATAATTCCTTTTATAAAAGAAGAGACGGCCACTGCAAAGTTTTCAGAAATGTTCTATTCGTAAACGCTCTCAGCTGGAGGCGGTAAATCTCAGAAAAACAACTCTTTGTTTCTAAACTCTTTATTCCACAAAATTTTCACTATTAGTTCAAGGAAAACCACAGACCTCAGTGCTTAAAAAAAAAAGACAAGAAAAGGCAAAACAGCAAACAGTGTTACATAGTCAACTGTTACCATGTTTTAAATAAAGGCTTTTAAACAAACTAATTAGTTGAATAAATAAATAAATAAATAGACAATAAAGTATAGACAAGTTAATTTACTGAAGACAGCAGTGCAGTCCTTTCTCTATACTATTTTCACATGGTGAATATTACAACAGTATCACTGGGAGGTAAGGTCGTCAGTTGCATACAAAACAGTAAATTTTAAATAAATAGATATAAATATGATGAAATAAATACATAAATATATGGAAGCGCTTTTTTTAAATATTCAGAATTTGAAATTTGGAAAGTTAATACGTCAAGGGTTAGGAAGGAAAACTTCCTGGACTCAAGCTACCTTCACTTGAGGTGCTGTTGTTGTGCTTTTCAAGATTTTAATATTATTTGAAAGTACCTTGGTGTTTTTGGATAGTTTAGACTATATTTCAGATATATTCCAAGTTGCCATCATTTTATGTTAAAAGTTGACCTGCATGTAAGCGAAATCAGGTTTAGATTATTCTGTTCCATTTCTTGAAGAAGCTTTTGTAGAAACGAAAGGTTTGATTGGACATGTGTTCAGCTTTCATACAGCAACTGGGATTCTGGAAAAGGAAAAAAGAAGCTATTACATTGCATGTCATCTGGATGGAGATGTTGACATAAACAAGCTGATCTAATCAGATCTTGTTAAGAGTTGTTCTGGTTGACATAAACAAGCTGATCTAATCAGATCTTGTTAAGAGTTGTTCTGGTTGACATAAACAAGCTGATCTAAACAGATCTTGTTAAGAGTTGTTCTGGTTGTCTTACGTTGGCATCATTGTGACGATGTGGCAGAATATTCAAGTTTTTCAGAAGCTCTTGTATATAGTGTTCGTCCTCTTCTTGCACAGTCACGTTGCTGAGAAGTTTCTCCAGTTCTTTAATGACCACACCTGAACAATTGTGCTGCAATGGTAAAATGATAAGGCATAGTTCATTTATCATAACAAACGTAATGCATCTATCATCTGAGGAGGTGATAATGTGCCTAACTTACGGGCATTTTTGATGAACATCTTGCAGGGACTTTAATGGTCGCACTACCATTCTGAAGAAACAGAAAAATAAATCAGTTAATTGCATTATGAACTGAATATTATAACATTGTAATAAACATCAGTGAAGCCACGGTACACTTTGTAACATAGTGCTGCGAGTGAAATAACGAGTTGCGATAAACATTTCGAGTACTTACATATGTGAAGTTGACTTTGCTGAGACTTTCGAGTCCATGTATGATCTCAGTAATCAAGTTAGTGTCTGACTTAACACTGACACAGAAATGCAACAAGGCGAGAACAAGGACGCACTTCATCATACTGCAGCAGCTTCTCTCTCTCTTCCTCAGTAGCGTCGTTCAGCTGTAACACTGATGTGATCAGCACCTCTGCCCATGCGTTTTATAGGAGGAAAGCGGAAGAAACCCCATACACACCTACGTAAAATTACCTTTCTTTTTTTTCATAGAGATGCGACCGTTTAAAAAAAGATTACTGTATGCCAAAAGTTTTTTTGTTTTTTTTTTCCAAAATAGCGCCCCAAAGTTTCACTTCTGTCTCAGTATTGCAGACAGATTGTTATCTTTCAACTTTTGTAAACAATAAATTCATGAAGTAAATACATTTACTTTATGAATTTATTTGCATTTGGTTTAGCGAGTAAAAAGCTACAACTTGTGTAATGCAAAATGAGCATAGCTGTCTTCACAGGCTTGGTGCAGTGTATTGCATGTGGTCTGGAGGTGATGCAATTTATCTATAAATAACCAGTATAAAGAACCAGCTTTATTATCATTTCTTTCACAGCCCTCATATGTAGAAAGCTGACATCATAGTGAGAAATCAAATGCATGCGTTGTTTCTCTGTGTCAGAGGGTTACTACATTTTAAATTCCACTGGTTGGTGCAGGTGGTCTTTTGACAAAAACAAATGTAACCAATAAGATGACTGCAAATGACACCAAAATATATAAGTGGTAGGATGGAACTGTGATGTGGTGTCCCACTTGGCAGAGACAGGAAATAATGTGTCTATCTATCTATGTATCTATATACATATATATATATATATATATATATATATATATATATATATATATATATATATATGTGTGTGTGTGTGTGTGTGTGTGTGTGTATAGAGAGAGAGAGAGAGAGAGAGAGAGAGAGAGAGAAAGAGAGAGAGAAGAGAGAGAGACTGAGAGAGTTATATACAGATATAGCAGGTTTCATCAAGTAAAAGGAAGTACATGCTTGAAGAGTCAAGGAAACTGATATGGGCACCCCTCCTTTTTTTTTCTCTCTTTAGCTCCTGTCATCATCAACACACACACACACACACACACACACACACACACACACACACACACACACACACACACACACACACACACACACACACAAATAATACATATGTATATATTTATGTCAGACTATTCCTCAGCATTTTTCGGTGACCTCACAGTTTCTGTGTCGCTTAGATGTGTCACTAGAAGATGTGTGACTAGGAATTTCTTAAACGGGAACTTTCTTAAAATGTTGATGTTAAAGAGGGGCCGTGATGTGTGGGGGTGTTGCCTCTTACCACTGACGTGGTTGTCGATAAGGTTCACGCTTTTCACAGGGAAACTCCTCTGAATTATTTAGGGTTTCGCTGGTTTTTGCACATTACACACAGTATTTGAAGATTCGAAGGTTTGAGAAGGTGCAGGAGCTGAATACTACAAAAATAACAATAAAAAACAATATAAAGGTCATGTATTATGGTTTACCTGGTTACTCTGGTTTGACTATTTTACAGCTTGAAATTAGTTAATTGCTAGGATCAAGATTTCAACCAACTAATAACAACATTTAAACAACTTTGTGACCATGGTGACTGAATTAAATAAGTTAAATTCAATTTTATTCATATAGAGACAAATCACAACATAAATTGCCACTAGGTGCTTTGTATTTTAAGGCAAAGACTCTACAATAATAAAAAGAAAACAGAGAAAACCCCCAAAATCAAATGACCCCCTATGAGCAAGTTCGTTGGTGACAGTGGGAAGGAAAAGCTCAGTTTTAACAGGAAGAACGACGTTTAGGGAGAGGCGGGCAACTCAGTTGCCTGAGGGGAGGACGACGGGACAAAGACATGCTGCAAAAGAGAGTCAGAGGTTAATAAGACCTAGTGATTAAATGTAGAGTGGTCTATGAACACATATGAGTGAAAAAAAAGTTGAGTGAATAAGAAAGACTCAGTGCATCATGGAAAGCCCCCAGTAGCCTGGTCGACTGTGTTATAACTAAGGGTCAGCTTATCCAGCCCCAACTATATGCCTTGTCAGAAAGGAAAGTTCTGTCATGTCACTAATGAGTCACTAATCACTCACACTATTAGTGAGGTATTAGCAAGTGCTTAATTCATCATGCATGTGTCATTGTTTCTCCTTAGTATGTCATTTACAAACACAGATATGTTTATCCATCTGTTACTGTTACAACATGTACAGCTATCACTGCCAGTAATAGTCATAATCATAGTCATATTCATATATATGTATTTATAAAATGACATACAAAGGAGGAATAATGCTTTATGATGAATTAACCCTTTCATGCATGAATTATGACAACCTCAATCTTGATTTTTTTCTTAAGTATTTTTATTAATCTTTAGGCATGAAAAAAGATTTTTTTTAACTTAATTTCTTTAAAAAGCATGTACTTTTTAAAGAGTTTTTTACATGTCCACTTAGGTGGACAACTGATGCGTATGAAGTGATACATCAGTGTCCAATGTAGTGGTTTATGTGCAAGTATACCATCAACCCTGACACAAATACAAGGAAACAGCCTTTGAATAGCTGTCCACTGTAGTGACCACTGTGCGTGAAAGGGTTAAGCACCTGCCAGTACCTTGCTAATAAGTTCACAGAGACACTGGAATCAGTGCTCGCCAGCAACTCTACTTTCTGAGGAGGCTGAGGAACTTTGGCATGAATGCCAACATCACCTGAAATTTCTACAGGTGTGTGATCAAGAGTTTGCTGATGAGCTGTATTACAGTTTTTATGGAAGCTGCTCTGCTAGCAGCCATAAATCACTACAGAGGGTGGTGAAAGCAGCAGAGCACATCACTGGCATGAGGCTTTCAGGACATCTATCTTCAACAGTGCCTCCGTAAAGGACACAGCATCATCAAGGACCACAGCCACCCAGCACATCGGTTGTTCTCCTTGTTAACATGTGGGAGACTTTATAGGAGTCTGTCTGCTTGGACTAAAAGACTTAAAAGCAGTTTTTACCACCAAGCCATTGGCCACCTCAACCACAACCCTTAAACACACACCACAGGATGCACACAGAAGCTGTCCTACAGTTTCACAGGTACATACTACACTCTGCATTGGTCACCCCATTTTTATTAGTATTTAAATAAAAATAAAAACCCTTACTGTGTGCAATACTGTATTAACTGCCACTCTAAAATCGTGGACTCCAAACCATCAACGTGTCTTTTAGACCCCATTCCTACAAAACTGCTCAAAGAAGTCCTGTCATTAATTAATGCTTCAATCTTAAATACGATCAACCTTTCTCTAATAATCGGCTATGTACAACAGGCCTTCAAGCTGGCAGTAGTCAAACCTTTACTTAAAAAGCCATCTCTAGACCCAGCTGTCTTTGCTAATTATAGGCCAATCTCCAACCTTCCTTTCATATCAAAAATCCTTGAAAGAGTAGTTGTCAAACAGCTAACAGATCATCTGCAGAGGAATGGCTTATTTGAAGAGTTTCAGTCAGGTTTCAGAGCTCATCACAGCACAGAAACAGCTTTAGTGAAGGTTACAAATGATCTTCTTATGGCCTCTGACAGTGGACTCATCTCTGTGCTTGTCCTGCTAGACCTCAGTGCAGCGTTCGATACTGTTGACCATAATATCCTATTAGAGCGATTAGAACATGCTGTAGGTATTACAGGTACTGCACTGCAGTGGTTTGTATCATATCTATCTAATAGACTCCAATTTGTGCATGTAAATGGAGAGTCTTCTTCACACACTGAGGTTAATTATGGAGTTCCACAGGGTTCAGTGCTAGGACCAATTCTGTTTACACTATACATGCTACCCTTAGGCAGCATCATTAGAAGACATAGCATACATTTTCACTGCTATGCTGATGACACCCAGCTCTATCTGTCCATGAAGCCAAATAACACACACCAATTAGTTAAACTGCAGGAATGTCTTAAAGACATAAAGAGCTGGATGGCTGCTAACTTTCTGCTTCTTAATTCAGCTCAAACTGAGGTTATTGTACTCGGCCCTGAAAATCTTAGAAATATGGTATCTAACCAGATTCTTACTCTGGATGGCATTACCTTGGCCTCCAGTAACGCTGTCAGGAACCTTGGAGTCATTTTTGACCAAGACATGTCCTTCAATGCACATATTAAACAAATATGTAAGACTGCTTTCTTCCATTTGCACAACATCTCTAAAATTAGAAATATCCTGTCTCAGAATGACGCTGAAAAATTAGTTCATGCATTTATTACTTCCAGGCTGGACAACTGCAATTCATTATTATCAGGATGTCCTAAAAACTCCCTGAAAGGCCTTCAGCTAATCCAAAATGCTGCAGAGTCCTGACAGGGACTAGAAAGAGAGAGCAGATTTCTCCTGTTTTGGCTTCCCTTCATTGGCTTCCTGTTAAATCCAGAATTTAATTCAAAATCCTGCTCCTCACATACAAGGTCTTAAATAATCAGGCCCCATCTTATCTTAATAACCTTGTAGTACCATATCACCCTATTAGAGCACTTCGCTCTCGCTCTGCAGGCTTACTTGTTGTTCCTAGAGTATTTAAAAAGTAGAATGGGAGGCAGAGCCTCCTTTTTGCTAAAGCATATAGTTAGGGTTGGACCAGGTGACCCTGAATCCTCCCTTAGTTATGCTGCAATAGACATAGGCTGCCGGGGATTCTCATGATGCATTGAGTTTTTCCTTTGTAGTCACCTTTCTCACTCACTATGTGGTAATAGACATCTCTGCATTGAATCATACCTGTTATTAATATTTTTCTCTCTTTTCCACAGCATGTCTTTTATCCTGTCATGGCAGATGGCCCCGCCCCTCAATGAGCCTAGTTCTGCCAGAGGTTTCTTCCTGTTAAAAGGGAGTTTTTCCTTCCCACTGTCACCAAAGTGTTGTTGTATTAAAAGAATATTATGCTAGATTAACTTGAATACTCATATAGAAATGGAGGTCTCAACATACTGCAGTCCCTCTGGCTGAACCAATACAAAACAGTTATCTGAAACACACAACACATAGTACGGTATGAGTTATGATAAATCACAAAGTAAAGAGGTTTTAGTATGCAGGTTAACTTGAATACTCACCTTACTCAATGTTGGGGGATAAGTATTTGTTCAACAGGTCGCTTTTTTCTGCAACTCTGTCTATGACCAAGTCATTGTCAAGGGACATGAGGATGTCTTTCTCTGTAGTCATAAGCATGAAGGCCTACAGGTGTTCTTGCAACTGTGTGCTTCTTATTCTACTTTTTATGTGTTTGAGAACAGAGAAACTTCTCTCACATGCTACCTGTGTCACAGGCAGAGTAAGGAGGTACCTGTATCCCCAGCCAAGAATATGTTAAGTATGTGTGAAGAGGTTGTATCATTTCAGAATCTGATAACAACAGACTGGGCATTCCTTGCAGGATTTGCACTGTTTGTTTAGTACATCTGTGTTCTCTTCTTCGTCACCATCACAGCCAACCTCTACCATCCTGACCTTGTACTCTTCACAGCCGCGTTTTGCATCGTTTCTTTCCACCATCTTCGCTTCCTACTCCACTTCTTCTTCTCCTTGCCTGGGGGCCACAGCCAATGCAGCTGGCATCCAACTTAGAGGTGCAGTGCTGCCCCCTAGAGCAGCGGTCCCCAATCTTTTTTGCGCCACGGACCGGTTTGTGCCCGACGATATTTTCACGGACCGGCCTTTAAGGTGTTGCGGATAAATACAACAAAAATAAAACTAGTACCGGTACCGAAAAAAATAAGATATATTCATAACACACGTGAAAAGACTCAGGAAAACCGAGTTAACAAAAAAAAGATAACAAAATAACGCTAAAAACCGATAAAAACCCTGAAAACCATACATTTCACACCCGAGTGTCACTCTCGCAGCCCGGTAAGCATGCGTGGAGAGTGTTGTTGTGCGCATGCGCCGAGTCTGCGCAGAAACAATGGGTAGGATGTTTTTTCAGGTAGGGTGGATTCCCAGATTACCCCCCGGCCGTTCTGTGATTCTCCAGAATCCACAGATGCCCAGTCCGCGGCAGCTGCTGAGTGACTTGTGTTCTGCTCGTCAAATACATGTCATTGCAATGTTGACACTGTGCTAACTTGCATATGACAAATAAAACTGAACTGAACTGACCTTAATATTGCGTTATAGTGTAACATTATTATAAAGCGCTACCTAATTTTAAACCTAATCTTAAAATTAAAGAGGGTGTCTTATGCCTGAATTTCAAATGGGGAGCAGAGAAGGGACCTGAAAGCTGAAAGCTCTGCCTCCCATTCTACTTTTAAATATACTAGGAACCACAAGTAAACTAGCAGTCGGAGAGTGAAGCGCTCTGTTGCGGTGATGCAGTAAAATAGTAAAATAAGATATGACCTGAGATTAGAAGTGTTTGGCCCCTTTTATGTTTATATCCGCTACCAGTCAAAAGAATTTGTACACACTCTGCATTCAGACAGCTATTAGATACAGCTGCTTGTATCAGTAAATTCAAAGCAGCTACACCGCCAATTTTAAGCCCTAAAAAAAGCCCAATAGGAGAGTTATTTAAAAAACAAAAAACAAAAAAAGGAAATCAACTCATCAAATCCTGGCATTATGAGGGGTTAAAATAGCAAGAAACCAGGTTGTAACATTGTTCATTTCACTGCTGAAACTTGACATTTTAATGGGGGAGTTACTTAGTTTTGGAGACACCTCAAGTCTACATTGTAGGAACTGAGTTCTGGCCTTTCATTCCCTTTTTCAGCTTTTCAGCTTTTTCAGCTTTAACATTAAATATTTTGTTTAACTCATAGACTAGGATCTTTTGTTTCTTTGTTAATAGTTGCACGTGGAAATGTCAAATGAACTGTCCTCTCTTTGGATACTTTTTAAATAAAGTGAGTGTTTCCCTTGATAATTTTAGGTTTTGTTCAGCAAACCGTGCTTTAAAATGACACTTTTGTTAAGAATTTGCTCCTGTTTTTATTGCTTCCACATATCACATGGATACTAAGACAGATGTGGTCAGACTGTGATATACTATTAAAGTTGTAACTCAAAGCTATTTAATCATTTACATCATTACATTGTATGTTTTCAGGTCAACTGAAAATTGACTGACATTTTTCAAGTTTCACTTCCTTCGGTAATTTAGTCTATATACTGTGACAGAGGCCACAAAGACCAGTTAAAATCTCATGCAAATGGTGTACTCACATGCATGTTGTGAAACATATTAATAGCTTATGAAACATGCATGAATGATTGCATGATATGATACTGGACAGCACAAGTCCTGGCAAATTCATCTGAGAGCAGTTGTGGTTGAAAAGAAAGATAACAAAAGATATAATCAAAGAAGAAATCACGGTTTGAAGAATTCACATCGTCTAATTTCCAAAAAACATTTATCTACAAAATAAGCATCTTTCAAAAGTTACATGTCATATCTTTTTAGATCTTTGTACTGCCGCAGCCTGATATGACTCATTGCATCTAAGATGTGTGATGATGCCGCTGCAGCGTTTTGCACCTTTCATCATGGAAGTTAATGAGGCGCCTTTGTCTTAACACCATCAGTGAATTAACATTGAGATGACTGTGCAGGTGTCAGTGTGAGGAGCACTGAGGGGAACATAAGAGCTCTTTCTTTGCACAGGAGGGGAATCTTTATGCAGGGCAAATTAAAATCGGCACTCTTGGTTTACAATCAAAATTCCCAATTCCGCAGAATGTTGTTAACGGAAGCGGATATAAGCATTGATAGTTAGGCACTCATAGATCTGATGAAACTCATGGCTGTCC
The DNA here is from genome assembly GCF_057382095.1 of Aulonocara sp. 'chitande type north' Nkhata Bay. Lineage (NCBI taxonomy): Eukaryota > Metazoa > Chordata > Actinopteri > Cichliformes > Cichlidae > Aulonocara > Aulonocara sp. 'chitande type north' Nkhata Bay. Next base: position 21,062,947 of record NC_141345.1, read on the forward strand.
TCTCAGAAGTGTTCTAATGTCGTTAATCCTAACAGTCGATCCTGAGATGATATTCACTGTATCATTCACCAGGCAGTTTCTTCTTTAACCTCCTAGGACCTGGCGTCCACATATGTGCACATCACATTTTGGGTTATTTAGACCAAAATAGTAAATTTTGCTCTACAAGGGCCTACTATCCACTTATGAGGACATTATACTGCTACTGTCCTATCGAAGTTTTAAACGAATATCCTTATATGTGGCTCTCATTTTTCTTAGAAACAAAAATCAGGTAAAAAAAAAAAAAAAAAAGAAATCAGGTAATTCTTTGCTTTTACATTCATCAGGTCCCAATCAGCCCAAATATCAAAGAGAAATTAAAAACGCAAGCCATGAAAGAGTCCAGGTCTTAGGAGGTTAAAGCAGTATATTTAGAGTGAGGATGCGTTTCGAGATGTCTTTCAAAACCATGAAATGAAATACATAAATTGTTGGCTTTCGAGACTCATTGTTCCAATTCATAAACAAATTGTGTGTCAGTAGTGTGAGGAAAATAAAAGGTTTGTAGCAGGTTTTTTAACACTGACCCATGACTTCATTCATGATCTGTCTACCTGGTTCTCCCCTTTTTTGTGGTGTGGAGTTTCAGAAAGGAAAATATTGCCAACGCTGCATTTGTGTGTACAGTATTTACTAATGGAACAATTCACTTGTGTCTGTCATCTCAGAGCGGGACCTTTATGTTGCGATGGCGAAGTTACTGTGGGTGAACTTGAGACTGCTGACTGCGAGCTCGGAAAACCTTGGTTAGCTCATGAAAAGATCGTGTGCTGATAAAAGGTGAATCTTTCCGTTGAGACAACATTCCACCTTGAATTTGGCACATTCAAAGCTCATTACACTTTCAGAAAGATGGCGGGGAAAACTCACTCTCTACCATCTTCTTGAAAATGTAACGAGATAGTGGTTAGTGAAATGAGTTAGTGGCAGTTAGCTTTACATTACCTGTCTGCTCTGTTACAGCAGGCCCAGCACCATCGATGACAGTGTGATCCGTATGATCTAAGCGCCTGGGCGTCTTCGTGATATCAAAAAAGGATTAGCTGTTGACGTGTTTATATAATAGGTCACCAAAGGGTCATTTTAAGATTGTGTTTGATATTCCTGAATTTTAAAACTTGCTTTGATGACTGTTGCTTTGAGGAAAAACACAGAGGTGACAAATGCAATGTAAAAACGTACATGTTGAATGCTAATGCTATAATTGATGAATTATTGTGGCATGACAGTTGATTTGTCCCCTTATGATAAAATAACAACAAAACTTGCAACAAAACTGAACCTGTCTGAAATAATCACAAATTGCAGGCTGCTATGACAATTCAGCTAATTCTTCTGTTCAATATATGGTTTGATCCACGAAAGATTGCAATAGTCATTCAAGGTTTCATGAGCTCTATCCATATCTATTTTCTGCTGCTTATCTGGGTCTGACTCATGAAGGCAGCTGACTGTGTATTTAGGCGTGTATCTGTACTTTTAACCCTGGCATGAGCGAAAATCCAAAATAAATTCAAAGTTGTTCACACAGTGCTTTTTTAAAGGTCACTAAATATATACACTGTGTAATCATTCCAACCCGAAAAAAGAACAGTTCAAAGAAATTACTAAAATAAAATCCCTAAATTCCCATTACATTCACGCCTATGACAAGACAATCTAAACTTCTGACCCCAACTGTAATATTTCCAGCTTGTGCTGGGTTTGTCCTGATGCCTCCTCCTCCTGGTAGGAAATGTCAAGAATTCGTCACTTAGCTTAGGGCTCAAATTAACTTAATCAGAAGTTAATAGTTTATTTCTTAGACAATGACCGACTCTAAAGTATGAAACCCATTTGGACATCCTGCTTTGTAGTGTTTTACCAGACCTATACTGCAGTTGTCGTCAGCTGTCTTTCTGTCTTCAGTTTTGTCCTCAACAAATAAAAAGATAATTTGCTCAGCTTGAATCAGATAATTGACTTGGCTACTGCAGAATAGTACATTTCTTTTCCTTCAGCAACAAAAGGAGGTTGACCTCATTATCTGTCTAAAGATTTTTCTGGCTGTGACAAATCTGCCTGTCCTGTTTTTTAAGCTGATTGTGCTTTTTTTTGTGTTGAATCTTTCCATATTAATTTCTTAAATGATGATTCTTTTGGAGATTGTGATTCACTTCACTGGATGGTGAGAAGTGTTTTTTTCTTTCTTTACCATGGAAATGTGATCATCAGTCCCTGCTGTCTTCTTCAGACTTCCTTAGAAAGTACCGAATGATTGACTTGGCCACTCCTATTATTTTGGAGCTCACGTACAGTCTGTTTCACTTGCGTCGATACCGCAACTGCTTCCATATGCAAATACCAAACCAGCTTAATTGTTGAAGAAATCGTTTTAAAAAAACACACTATAATAATCCGACTGTGGAGAAATCAATTGTCTAAAAATTTGAATTATTCCACTCTTTCAGCCTACAGAAGAGGGGACTATGTATAAACATGGTGGTAACTCCTTAACAATTAAGGAGTTACAGACTGCTTTGAGCCGATATGAAACACCCAGTCGTTACAGCACAGTTATGCCGAGATTTTCCTCTGCACAACTCTGTAGTGACAACTTAGTTGCATGCCTTCTGTTGTAGCCCATCTGCTTCCCACCTTGATGGGCACTACAGAAACAGTAGACTGGGTGCCACTGCTTCTAGCTAAGAAAAGAAAACCGAGGTTACAGTTCACCCACAATCACCAGTGGTGAAAAGTAGACCATTGGAAAAATCCAACTTTCAGATGGTAGGATCCAAATTACGCGTAAACAACATGAAAGCATGGATCCATCCTGTCTTGTATCAATGGTTGAGGCTGGTGGTGGTAGTGTAATGGTGTGGGAGATGTTTTCTTGGCCCACTTTGAGCCCCTTACGGCTAATAATAATAATAATAATGGATTGGATTTATACAGCGCTTTTCAAGGCACCCAAAGCGCTTTACAATGCCACTATTCATTCACTCTCGCATTCACACACTGGTGGCTAACTGAGCATCATTTAAACAAACTTCACAGCTTGAAGATTTGAGTTCAAATACCTGGGTTCAACTATTCAAAGGAACAAGAGAGGTAAAGAAGAGAATGCAGGTGGGATTAAATGGGTGGAAACGAGTCTTTGGGGTGATTTGTCATATACAGTGGGGCAAAAAAGTATTTAGTCAGCCACTGATTGTGCAAGTTCCCCCACTTAAAATGATGACAGAGGTCAGTAATTTGCACCAGAGGTACACTTCAACTGTGAGAGACAGAATGTGAAAAAAAAAATCCATGAATCCACATGGTAGGATTTGTAAAGAATCCTACCATGTGTATTTTTTTGTAAATTTTTGGGTGGAAAATAAGTATTTGGTCACCTCAAACAAGGAAAATCTCTGGCTCTCACAGACCTGTAACGTCTTCTGTAAGAAGCTTTACTGTCCCCCACTCGTTACCTGTATGAATGGCACCTGTTTGAACTCATCATCTGTATGAAAGACACCTGTCCACAGCCTCAAACAGTCAGACTCCACACTCCGCCATGGCCAAGACCAAAGAGCTTTCGAAGGACACCAGGAAAAGTATTGTAGACCTGCACCAGACTGGGAAGAGTGAATCAACAATAGGCAAGCAGCTTGGTGTGAAAAAAATCAACTGTGGGAGCAATCATCAGAAAATGGAAGACATACAAGACCACTGATAATCTCCCTCGATCTGGGGCTCCACGCAAGATCTCATCCCGTGGGGTCAAAATGATCATGAGAACGGTGAGCAAAGATCCCAGAACCACACGGGGGGACCTGGTGAATGACCTGCAGAGAGCTGGGACCAAAGTAACAAAGGTCACCATCAGTAACACACTACAACGGCAGGGAATCAAATCCCGCAGTGCCAGACGTGTTCCGCTGCTGAAGCCAGTGCATGTCCAGGCCCGTCTGAAGTTTGCCAGAGAGCACATGGATGATACAGCAGAGGATTGGGAGAATGTCATGTGGTCAGATGAAACCAAAGTAGAACTTTTTGGTATAAACTCAACTCGTCGTGTCTGGAGGAAGAAGAATACTGAGTTGCATCCCAAGAACACCATACCTAGTGTGAAGCATGGGGGTGGAAACATCATGCTATGGGGCTGTTTTTCTGCCAAGGGGACAGGACGACTGATCCGTGTTAAGGACAGAATGAATGGGGCCATGTATCGTGAGATTTTGAGCCAAAACCTCCTTCCATCAGTGAGAACTTTGAAGATGAAACGAGGCTGGGTCTTCCAACATGACAATGATCCAAAACACACCGCCCGGGCAACAAAGGAGTGACTCCGTAAGAAGCATTTGAAAGTCCTGGAGTGGCCTAGCCAGTCTCCAGACCTCAACCCCATAGAAAATCTGTGGCGGGAGTTGAAAGTCCGTGTTGCTCGGCGACAGCCCCAAAACATCACTGCTCTCGAGAAGATCTGCATGGAGGAATGGGCCAAAATACCAGCTACTGTGTGTGGAAACCTGGTAAAGACCTATAGTAGACGTTTGACCTCTGTTATTGCCAACAAAGGTTATGTTACAAAGTATTGAGTTGTATTTTTGTTATTGACCAAATACTTATTTTCCACCCTGATTTACGAATAAATTCTTTACAAATCCTACCATGTGGATTCATGGATTTTTTTTTCACATTCTGTCTCTCACAGTTGAAGTGTACCTCTGGTGCAAATTACTGACCTCTGTCATCATTTTAGGTGGGGGAACTTGCACAATCGGTGGCTGACTAAATACTTTTTTGCCCCACTGTAGGGGACAGCAAGTATGAAAGGGAAGGTTTACAAGATGGTAGTGACACCTGCTATTATGTATGGTCTGGAGACTGTTGCACAAACAAAAAAATGGAATTTGGTTGCGGAGTAGAAGGTATTTAGATTTTAATGATGAGTACACCAGTGGTACAGGTCCGGTTGAGCAGACTAGAGACAAAGTTAGAGATTTGAGACTGAGATGATTTGGCCATGTGCAAAGGAGGGATAGTGGATATTTTTGACAAAGGTTGTTGAATACGGAGCTGCCAGGCAGGAGCAAAAAAACACTGAGAAAATCCATGTATCTAGTGAAGGAGGGCATGCAGAGGGTTGGTGTGACAGAAGAGAATGCTAAGGCTAGGATGAGATGGAGGCAGATAATCGACTGCGGCAACCTCTAAAGGGAGCAGCTGAAAGAAGAAGAAGCATACTTGAGTATTGTTACTGCTACTGTATGACCACAGTGTACCCATCGCCTGAAAGCTGCGTCCAGCAGATAATTTGCCATGTCACAAAGCTTAAATCGTCACAAACTGGTTTGTTAAATGTGACAATGAGTCCAGTGTACTCAAGTGGCCTTAACGGGCAACAGATGTCAATCCAGTTGAGTACCTTTGGGATGTGATGGAACAGGAATTTCACGCGATGCATGTCCAGTCATCAAATTTGCAACAGCTGAAGAATGCTGCACGAAGAATCACCCACTACTAGTGATGTGTACCTAATGAAGTGGCTAGTGAGCACATGACACCAGGTTGATGTAATAATGTTGCGCACACCTTAATAACACAAAATAACATGACTTTGAAAGCGTCAAATAAAGTGTGAGCATTATGAAGCTCCTTATTATGATTTTTTTTATATATCGAATCTTAGATATGCGGTTTCACTTTATTTTTTTTCTTTCTTAACAGACACGATCACAGGAAACACAGCGTTCAGTAGTGCCTGCTCGGTATAATGCTGAGACAATGAAGGAGGGTGTTGCTATGTGTGCGCTCTGCCAGTCAGCACTGGGCTTTCTGTTACTTTTTAATTTGAACGTTTCGTTCAAATTAAAAAGTAACCGAAAGCTGAATCAGTGCCGTCCCAGATTACAGCTTTTACCCACAGCGAGCAAATGCTTTAGGTAGATCCTAGCTTTTCAGCAAATATAAACACCACACTTGCGTTGCCCTTTTTGCCACCAATTTTTCATGCTGCCATATTTGGCTCACACTTTGTTTTTCTTTTCGCTGCCAGTATGACTAAGCTACGAATGACATGTAAGATGAATGAAGAGCATTTGCATGTAAACATCATTGCTTAAGCATTGTGACTGACAGGAAAAAGACGCCTTAAAATCTTCAAATAACGTAAATGGCGTGCGTCACAGGAGTTTGCGTGGATTCGGAGATGGAAAAAAAAATACCATAATATTTTTAATGTCAGTTACTGGTTTGCTGCATAGTCAGTTTTAGCAAAAACAATGAGCTCATTGAGTTGAACACAGAAAGATAAGGAGCTCTAACATTCACTGTGGGGCCTTTTGAATCCTGAATGCAATCAAGTTTAAAGTCGCGCACCGAGTGATGATAATAATGTTTCCTGGCAGGTCTTGCGTTATTTGCAGACCTTTGACTTCTAAGCAGTTTACCCATTATGTCTCTTTGCAATTCCTGCAATATTTTCTGCGCTCATATGTTATCATGGTTAACTTTATGACCAGCATCGTGCACCACATACTTCCTCTGAACAAATGCGTGCCATATAATGAAGCAGAGGTTAAGAAATAGCTGGTAGAAAGGCCGTGTCATTTCACATATATTATGTAATAACACAAAAGACAAAGCATTGAAAGTAATAGGATAAAGACACAAATACACAAACAGATAGAAGCCTGATATTGAAAGTTGTGTATTAACGTTTAACATCCACTTCCAAATGTCCACTGCTGCTTTTGGAAAGCATTCAAAAGTCATTGCTGGTGTTTCATCCTCCATAAGAAAACAATATCAAACTGCATCTACAAAATGTATAAAATTGTAAAACTTCACCTTCACTTCTGTGGCCATAATGCATCACATTCATTCAGCATTTATCACACAGCTGAGCAGCCACAACACAACTATTTGTTCTCTTTAGCCCCACCAAGTGTTTTGAACATCATCCAGCAGTAAAAGGAACTTATTTATCCCAAAAGGGTCTCTTATGGAGGGGAAATGTGCTATAAGACCGCTGACAGGAGGCCTCGCGTCCTTTTCAAACTGAGGCGTATAAAGCTTTTATCAAGCCAGGCACTTTTAAAATAGGTTCAGCGTCAAAGGTCCCGTTATTTAACACTGTTTTATTTTAACAATGCATTGTCTCTTTACCCCTTCTCCTTCAGCACTTTCAGTGTAATGGTCAAACCTCCAGCATCGCAGAGCTGAAACTCTTCCACCAGAGCTTCATCGTGTGGCTGCTGAGCAGCGTCAGCGTGCACACAGTCTCCTTCATCATCGTCCTTGTCCTCAATTTCCTCAAAGTCATCTGGATAGTCAACTTGTTCTGAAGTGTCAGGGATCGCTGGAAAAAAAAAAACAAGATTCAAGGGATGACACACGTTTGGTTTTAATAATGGCGTTGTAAGTCGGTTTATTCTCAACAGACCTGATATAGGAGAGCTGTTAACATCTTTCACACATTGTTTTGATCACCAGTAGTGGATTGTTTCGTTTTCACACATCACAGATCAACAGAAGGTCCCACTGGAAAAGCAGGTTTTCCCTCAGTTTATCAGTTGATCATTCTGTTCATCTATCCCTTTTAGCAGAGGAATCAGCTATTTAACACAATGTTGGTAAGTAGCTGAAAAAAGTCTAGCATCTTTCTCAGAACACATTGTAGTGTTTTCATTTCCCCCCAAACTGTCTACATTATTAATCCATCCATCCATCCATATTTTTCTTATCCCAGCTGTCACAAAGACCTTTTTGGTGCATGGCCACACTGCTAACCACTGTACCACCTCTGACATTATTAAGTTGGAACAGATAACGGTAGACATGTTGCACTTTGATGCTGCTGCTGTAAAAGATCTGTAATAATAACTAAATAACTAAAAATGGAATTTCACATTTTTCTGGCCTTAAACAATAATCACTGTATTGTTTGGTAATTTCTGGGTTATTCCACTTTTACTATGCTGCTGTCATGAAACTACACACTGACTATTGATCCCTAAAGTGCCACCAGAAATTCTCAGATTTAAGAAGCTGAAACAGTTGAAGAAATAATATTTTGCTTGATAACACACACACTTCTACATAAATGTTACAAATGTGTTTTGACAGTGTTCAGACAATAACCATAGCCCCAGATAGTTCTTACGTTAGGCTAATCAGTTCACTATAAGATCTAACAAAAAAAAGTTTAGGATTTGATAGAAGTTGCTCAATGAACAATTAACAATATGTGACTGAAGTGATTCAGCTTTAAATCAAGAAATTTAGCCACAATATTACCATTTCCAAAGGCCCAAACTAACTTTAAATATAAGGTTTACTTTTAATACAGCCAATGAGTACATGAAGTCCATAACCTGTGAATATCATCATTGAGATGATAAGTGGGTTTATCTGCATTCAGCTTTGTCTTCATTAACTGAAAAGCTGCTCTACTGAGTTGAAATCAGGTGACTGAACTCTTGGGTTGCTTTTGCACTTTGCTTTGGTTTGATTTGAACACCTGCAGTTCATCCTGCTACTTCCATTAGCAGTCACAGCATCAATAAACCCCTGAGACCCGATTCCACCGGCAGCCACATGTGTCAATGCCATAACGCTGCCTCCGCCATGCTTGACAGATGATGCGGTATGCTTTGGATCATGAGCTTTTTCTCTCCTTCTCCGTAATTGATCCACAGATTCCTTTTACAGAATTGTGCAGACTCGTTTAGATGGGGGTTTTTTTTGACAGACTCTAATCTGGCATTCCTGTCCTTTAGCGTAAAAGGTTTTCAGCTTGTTTTACACCTGCAGTGTTTCCATTTACAAAGCCATTTCTTAATTGTAGATTTTGGCAGTGACACACCTGCCCTCTCAAGAGTATTCTTAACGTCATTCAATGTTGTGAAGTAGTTTTTCTCAACCTCAGAAAGACCTGTGTGATCATCCACTTTAGTTTTCTTTGTGGTCTCTCAGGCTTTTTCTCATGCTGAGCTGGCCAGTACATTAATTCTTGTTAGGACAGTACTACATAACTGATCTGGCAATTCCCAATTTTTTGTTTATAGACATATTTTGGGTTTTTTCAACCTAATGACAGCCTATGAATCTTTTACGTCATTTATTTGTCATAGAATAACACAAAGCCTCACTGGGCTATTAAATTACTCATCGGTGAATTTTCCAGTTACTTTCAAGCCTTTGAAAATGGAAGACTGTTTATAAAAATGTTTCTAATTCCTAAAGAGTTAATGTTTTTTGTTAAACTCTGATTTAAACCTAAAGTTGGCCTGTCAGTCACATCATGATTGCCGGATATAAAATCCACTGTGGTGTTTTAATGTTTTTTTTAAATGTCATATGCCCAATGTCTGAATACTTATGGACATTGGAGGGACGCATTACCAATGGACTCAGCAGAATTGCTCCTCATTGCCAACCCAGATTGTTTACTTTGTCCCTCCAGAGAAGACAAACTTCCATCATCATCAAAATCCTCAGGATAGTGGGATTGGTTCTGTTCATCTTCCTCCTCTACATCTGCAGAGGAGAAACTGACATCCATACTTTGTTCTTTCTCTTCCCAAGAGTAGGACTGACTGGCGAAACAGGGTTGAAGTGTTGTGTTGATGTCTTCTTTTCTAAATTCCACATTAATGTGAGCCACAGGCGTGGAGCAATCTGTCTGTGTGTCTTTGATAGATTGCAGGTGATCTCGCACATAGGCACTGCTAAGTATACAAGCAGCACTGGGCCTGTTGTCCGGATTGAGGTTGAGCATGCTCTGGATTAATGAGGAAATACTATCTGAGAACAAGTCAGGCACCGGGTGGTATTCTCCTTTGGTGATCTTATTGAACAGACTCAGGAGATTTGTGGCTGCAAAAGCAGGCCTGAGAGCACAGAGCTCATACAGGAGACAACCAAGAGCCCAGATGTCAGACTTGCAGCTGTACGGGATGTCCTGGCAAAGCTCAGGACTTAGGTAGCTGGGTGTCCCAACACATGTGGAAGCCATATCGGCTGTGTTAGTCATTATTCTGGATATGCCAAAATCGCCTAACTTTACCACACCTTGCTTTGTCAGCAGCACATTAGAGGGTTTGATGTCCCTGTGAAGTATTTTGGCTGTGTGTATGTAATTTACAGCCATAGCGACCTGGACAAACCAGCCCATCACAGTGTGCTCTGTGAAGAACTCCCCTGGCTTCCTCTCCTTTACTCTGTCATCCAAAGTCCCTCCATCGCAGTAGCTCATCACAATGTAAACGAACCCATCGTCGGAGTTCACAAAGGCCTCGCTGCATTTCACAACGTGAGGATGCACCAGCCTTTTGATAATTTCAGCTTCGTGGAGAATGGCCCTCTGCGTTTTTGCCCTCCTCGTGGTCTCCGCCTTTATCCTCTTCACCGCGTACAGGCACTTCCGCTCTACGTGCCTCATGAGAAACACGTCTGCCGCTCCTCCGCTGCCCAACCGCAAGACCCTCTCGTACTTCTCCATATTTGTGTCATAGAAACAAAAACACAGAGGAAACACCCAGACTGCAGCCCGCACGTCACGAGCCGTTTGTGTTCATTACGTTTCCATAGTGACCCATGACGCTGTGAGAATGGGTATGGGGCCAGTCAGCGGCGTCGGGGTGTGAGAGTTACACATGCGAGTCCAAGCATTAGTGTGGTTTCTAAATGGACACACTGTTTTCTTTATTTAGCACCTGTTTCATTACCTCTGCCCTGCACAAACTTTTAAAAAAAACCTTTAATGTTAAAACTATTTAAACTGTGGTTCGACAATATGAATTTATTAATAAATCAAAATATTAAAGCTCGCTGTGCATGCGTGAGCCTTTATGTTGGCAAAGGGGATAACATTGAGTGCCGTCGAATGACTGTAAAAAAAACAGTCATTGGTACTGTCTCATAAGAAAAGGAAGAAAGATCTCATTAGCTTGTACATGAATGAACCGCGTTTATGGTTCTATACAGTAGATGGCGGTATATTGTGTCAAGAATCTTTGATCTACCAACGAGTGGCGAAAGAAGAAGAAGAGTTTGGGTTCTCTGCGCAGGTTTATGCGCATGCTAATCACAACATAGCAAGTGTTTGATCTGTAACTGTTATTTCTCATTGATTATTGTTGAGTTATAAGTGCACGTTAGCCTGAAATGCCACCAAAGGGAAAAGGGGGAAAGGGTGGTAAAGGTTAGTGTCCTATAACTTACTAACTGTATATGTATTCTATAATTAAAGTCAGCTAATAACTTTTCCATGTGATCCCAGAAGCGCCTTTATCACAACGGTTACTACTACAGTGCAGTTTTAATGGGTTTAACGGGTGCTGTGGTGTGTTCATCTGCCACCTTGTCACTATGTAGGAGCTGCTTCAGGGAGTGCAGACACCGACAAGAAAGAAAAAGGCCCAAAAGGAGGGACCGCTGTCAAGGTAACGTTACATTGAAGACAAAGCTTAACTGCAACATTAATGACAGATTTCATTCCCTTCCCAACAAAAATGTGACTTTTGGGGGAGTTGAAAGGAGAGCACAGATGAACGAGTCCATGTCGCGTGCAGTGTCCCGTACGATGCTATTTTAATAATCCAAACCTTCCTGCTTTAACAGAAATGTCTGAACAATTGTTGCCTTTTCTTGTCTTTTTAATAATTATCCTTTGCACAGTATATAATTCCCGCCTTATTTAGGTACATTCAGAGAGACTGTTGTTAAACGTTTTTGTTAAAAAAAAAAAAAAGGTTTTCTGTTAAAAAATATTCTGTGAAAAAGCACTTCATAAACTTAACTAAACATCAAAATTTAGTACCAATAATATCAAAATCTGAATCTTTTGATGTGGAGAAATCTCTGTGCACAAGGGCTGCGATCTTCGAGCCCTCAGGAGGCATAACGTTGAAAAAAAGGCTTGATTCTGTCATGGAAATCACTGGCTCTGTCATGCAAAGAAGAAGTCATGTGAACATGATCCAGAACTTCCCTCGCTCGCTTAAAATGGACCGAGGGAAAGTGGAAAACCGTTCTGGGTTGAGACGAATAGAAACATGAATATTTTTTTTATTTTTGGAAAACATGGATGCTGAACTAAAGACAAAGAGCGACCATCCAGCTTGTTATATCATCACTCGTCTCTAACACTAGCTTCTCTGATGGCTTGGGGGTACAACAGTGCACTCCTTGGGAGCTCGCACATCTGGAAAGGCACCATCAATGCTGAAAGGTATATACAGGTTTTTAGACCAAAGTGTGCTTCCATCTAGACAATGTGTTTTCGAGGGAAAGGCTTGTGAGAGAATGCTAAACTGCATACTACTGCAAACTGCAAAACATTTAACACATTGTGAAATGAAAAATAAAAAAGACTCAGGGCTATCGGGCAGCTAGAATCATATATCAGACAAGAGTGGGACAACATTTCTCTCCCACAAGTCAAGCAGAATCATCTGTTTTTGTTTTTTTTCCGCAGGTCCGGCATATCCTGTGTGAAAAACATGGAAAATGCATGGAAGCAATGGAGAAACTGAAGGCTGGAGTTCGTTTCAGTGAAGTAGCTACACAGTATAGTGAAGACAAAGCCAGACAAGGAGTAAGCGCTTGCACTCATAATCAGATGTGCGGTGTTAGTTTCCCTTTATTGACAGTCTCAGTTTGTTTATAATGTTTAACTGAAATCATCCCAGTCAGAAGTAACGTAACCATGGAAAATTTGTCATATGATTCCTTAGTTATCATATTACACAGTACGTGGCTTAGATGAGGTCATTGTTGAGAGTTTTTCTTGGCTCTGGCAGAAATCTATCCATTTTAGTCCTTTCTCTTAACCATTTGATAATTGACATTTGGGTTATATTAGAGCAAACGAAATCCAAACTAATAGAAATGTTTACAGATTGCTTTTTGCATTTCCCCAGATGCATATCATGTGATCTCTTCATGACTTTTATGTTTGTTTGTCACAGGGTGATCTAGGGTGGATGACGCGAGGATCGATGGTCGGACCTTTCCAGGATGCAGCATTCGCCCTCCCTGTCAGCTCCATGGATAAACCAGTCTACACAGACCCTCCTGTCAAGACAAAATTTGGGTACCACATCATTATGATAGAGGGGAAAAAGTAACTCGGGCCAGTTCAACACTTGAAATCAAGACATGTAAATTCCCCAATGTGCTATATTCCTAAACTTCTGATGATTTTCTTATATTTTTCAAAACACATGAGAATAAAAAAACATTGATGTAGAATTCTGTCAGATTTGTCTGTGATAAATGTGCTTGCCATACTGAAAATTTAACTTGAGGGAGAAGATATGCATTTATGTAATAAAGAAGTTTACTGGTATGACTGAGAGGGTATAACAAGACTGCTAGAAGTTAGACTCATTATTGAAAAAGATCTAATGCCTTATTATCTTTTAGAAAAGGGGATTTATTTTTCTTTAACGTGATGTCTTTTAATTCTTCGCTTCCATAAATAAAATTACCATAGTAAAAAAGGAAATTCTTCAGTGGGTGTGAATATTGGATGATTGAGTGTTAATGTAGGAGTTTCTATTATTGTGTATCCCGAAGAAGAGTTTCATTATAGAGAACATTTTAATTATAGAGAACGTCACATGAATTATAAATCATCAGAATTGTGTAAAAATGTATAAAAGATGCATGCTAAAACACGAACCCTTGAAGCAGAGTTATTACTGTACTGCACATCAGTAGTGTATATGGATGGACAGTCTGGTAGACTCCCACCTTATCATCAAGAATTGGACTGCATGCTAAATCTCAAGTGAACAGACTGTAAATATATGATATACAGTCCAGGGCGTTTCTTGGCTCAAAACAGGCTGTAAATTTTCTTGGGTTTTTCAGAAGGATAGGGGGCAGATGTTCACCAATCTTCAAAAGACTTGAAAAGAAAAATTGTAAAGACTTTGAATATTTTATCATCTGCCGTGCATAATAAGGTCTTAAAAATCAAAGAATCTGGAAAATCTTTGTGCAAAGAACAAGGTTGAAAATCAGTATGGGATAGCCATTATCTTTAAGCTCTGCATCGACACTACATTATAAACAAGCATGATCATTAGATGGAAATCACTGCATGACCTCAAGAACACTTTCAGAAATCACTGTCTCTGAACACAGTTCCCTGTGCCATGCACAAATGAAGGTTAAAGCTCAATCATTCAAAGAAGAAGCATATGTGAACATGATCCAGAGACAGCACATTCTTCATTGTGCCAAATTACATTTTAAATGGCAAAGCAGAAAGGTGTTGTGTGATTAATTGAAATTTCAAGTTTCTTTTGGAAAACATGGATCCGGCGTCCTCCAGACTAAGGAGAAGAGCGACCATCTGACTTGTTATTGTACGTTAGTGCATATGGAATTGGCTAAGTTATTACTGTACTGCACATCAGTGGTGTATGTTGATGAAGAAGTCAGTGAATTTTAGTATTTTATAAACAAATAAATGGAATAAAGCTTGAGTAAATGAACATTTTTGTACTTTTGATTGGTTTTTTGCTTTTCCTTTCAATGGAAAACAAAAACTTCTTTCATGGGTGCCATAATGAGGTGCTCAAATACATCCAAACCGCTAGGCGGCAGCAGCCCGCGCAGCTCGCGCCTGCACGGCTGGAATCAGGAAAAGACAGTTGACGTTGTTAGGCCTTGCTAGATGATTGGCGAGGTAAGATGGCGGCGCCAGAGGAGCCAGAATTATCCCAGGCGCAGACTGAAAAACTCCTCCAATTTCAGGTAGACAGCTGATATTCCGCCTCAACTCGTGCCCGTTTGAGACCTCGTGTGGCGATGCTCTGTCGTCGATAGTAACAGGGTGTGAACGTAGTGTGGCCCGCATGTTTCAACGCTTTTTTGCACAGTCAACTTCGATAACGTTACCCCCAGCCCTCACCCGTCAACTTGAGTCAGAGCTAACGTTAGCGAAGCTAGCGAACACTAGCTAGGCTGGCTAACAAGTTAGCAGACTTTAAACGTTTATATATTTGTCGCGCGGCTCTCACGCGGGTATAAACACTCCAGCTAGGTCAGTCCGTTCCACCATTACCTGGTGTTTAATGTCATTTTTGACTCAACGTCAACTTGGGCTGAGGCTAGCTTTTCATTGACGCTCCCTACATAACACTTGCTGAGTTAACATTAGCACAGCTGCCACTGAAGTTTCTGAGCCACACAATAGTTGTAGCTACGCGAAGTCACTCTGTCATTATATGATAATAAACCAAATACATGCGATATTGCTCCATCTCCATTTGTAGCCTGCTCTAGCTTTCTTTGGCCGTTGGTAAGCTAACTGTTGGAACCACTTGAATTAACATTACATACCATCGTGCTTTGTTCTCTAGATGATTTATCTTGTTTTCGAGGTCAAATTCCTCCCCAAACCCCGTTAAAGGACACTAAATAAGATAGGCGATTCAGACTATTATTGTGTCATTGTTGCTCATTCTTAATGAAGAATTTGTGAGAGACAATCCAAGCTTAGAGACGACAATTTTCTTCTTTTATAGTCCACCTATGGTCTTTTTAATCTTTCGGGGGTTTTTTCTGTTTGTTTGTTGTTGTTTTTTTAATAGGATTTAACCGGTTTGGAATCAATGGACCAATGTCGTCGAACATTAGAGCAACACAATTGGAACATAGAGGTACAGGAGACATGCTTTTTTTATGATTTTCTATTGACTTAATATACATATGACTGCTGAAATAAGAACAACTGGCTTAAACATTTGTTTATTTCAGGCTGCAGTACAAGACAGGCTTAACGAGCAGGAAGGAGTTCCCAGTGTGTTTAACCCTCCACCATCCAGACCACTTCAGGTCAATACAGCAGATCATAGAGTATATAGTTACATCGTGTCAAGGCCACAACCCAGGGTAGGTCTGGAGACTGGTATCTATTGTTTCACTATACAAAAATGGCATACTAGATTCTTTTCAACTCTGGCACATACTTCACCTGTTTCTCTTGGAAATAGTGCTACTTATATGCTGTGTGTAATATTACGTGTGTAACCTTTAAGTGTCTTTGAACAAATGTTCAGTCTAAGTGATTTTGTAGTTTTTAGTTGTGTTTTATAGTTAAAAAGATAGAGAATCTCTCATTTTGGCAATGTTTAAGGTGTGATGGATTGCACTGGTGTTTCTTTTCAGGGGTTACTAGGATGGAGTTACTATTTGATAATGCTACCATTCAGATTTACATATTACACACTTCTGGACATATTCAGGTAATTAGAGCCTTTAGGTTTTTAACTCACAGTTGCTGCATAAAGCAAAATTCCTGATTGCAACTATTATATAAAATGTTTTTTGTTCCAAGGCTCGCCCTGCGGTTCATCAGGCCTGATCCTCGTGGTCGTGTGACAGACCCCGTTGGAGACGTTGTGTCTTTCATTCATAGTTTTGAGGAGAAGTATGGGCAGGCACACCCTGTCTTTTACCAGGGAACATACAGCCAGGTGAGAACATGGATATGGATGATAAAAGTATATTTTCGTTTCTGAAGTGATGTTAAGACAGCTTAAAAGATAAAACCGCCTTTGCTTATTGTGATACTTGTAGGCACTGAACGATGCCAAAAGGGAGCTCCGCTACCTATTAGTGTACCTTCACGGAGACGATCATCAAGACACTGACGAGTTTTGCCGGTATAGTTTTTTTTTTATTTTTATGCCCACATCACCTGTAGCCACTATAGGTCCCATACTGTCTGATGCATGTGTTGTACAGTTGCTGGTGTACAGGTACATCTGCTTGCTTTTTGCTGCATGATGTAAAGACACATCCTTTCTTTATTAACAATTAATTAACAATTTATTTGTTCTAAGCATATACACATAAAAAACATGTTTTTATGGTCCTGATTTGTCACATTCCAGCTCCACATTATGTACTGAAGAGGTCATTACCTTCCTCAACACACGAATGCTCTTTTGGGCATGTTCAACAAGCAAGCCTGAGGGCTACAGAGGTATGCATGTTTGTTGCTTATTACTGAGTTGCTGTGATAAATGGGAAATAAAGTATAAAACAGGTTGAAGTGAGGAAGTGCCCTCCTTGTTTTTGACTTAAAGAATGATAAGAAAAGAGAGCACCATCTTTGTTGTGTGGAGGCGGTCTAGTTGTAATAAAAAAACGCTCAGTTTGAACATCCATGTGCAGTTTTATTAATCATCATTAATGGAGATGTTGTTTCTAGAAACGGTCACATGCTGAGTCTGTAATGTCATTTTTGATGCTTGGAGAAGCAACAAAATCCCTTTTATTGCTTTGAGCTGGCAGTGAAGGGTTTAAAGCCTAATTTGAATAGAAATGATTTGCCTGTGAGCTGCCACATGTTCGATGAGGTAGGATTTGTTTGTCCATTTGTGCTTGGTGTGAACTGACTTTTAATTAAAATGTAGTGTCACTGTTATTACAGGAGATTTGACAGTGTAATTTCTTTTTAAGTGTCCCAAGCGTTGCGAGAGAACACCTACCCATTCCTGGCCATGATAATGCTGAAGGATCGCAAGATGACAGTGGTCGGCAGGCTCGAGGGTCTCATTCAGCCAGAGGACCTTATCAACCAGCTGACGTTCATCATGGATGCTAACCAAACATATCTAATGTCAGAGCGCCTTGAACGGTACAGAAAATTGATTAACTAACACTGACTTGCATGACTTTAAAAGATCTTCTCGACACTTAAAAAACCCCATTATGTTTTGGGGTCTTTGCCTTCATTCGACAGTGTAGTAGTGGAGAGTAGACAGGAAATGAGAGAGAGAGTAAAGGGCTCTGGGTTGAACTCAAACCTAAGCCGCTGTATTCAGCCTTGTGACATATGGTCGTCCATTAACCCCGTGAGCAAAACTGCTCTCTGTTTATGTTTAACTTTAATTGTGTGATAGTTTTGATTGAAGTGTGACCATCACAAATTATTTCATCACTTTCTTTCCCCTGATTACTGAAGGCAAAACTGACCATTGTGATGTTTGTGAAAAAAGATAATAGGCAACTAGTTAAGCTCATCGTAAAAGCTAATCAAAGCCCTGTGGGCTCGCCTTTTGAGTGCTGATTGGTTGTTTGCCAACTGTCAGTCACTTGTGTGTGAAATGTCTGTGAAGGTTCTCAGTCATCCAGGTCATCGTAGTCAAAGGAGCTTGCAAAGAAAAGCGTCTGGACTTCTTTAAGTTGCTTGAAGACGTTTCACCTCTCATCCGAGAAGCTTCTTCAGTTCTAAGGTCAAATGGTGGGGAGTCCCAGATTTAAACCTAGTGGGAGCATCCCCCCGCAGAGGGACAAAAGGACCCCCTGATGATCCTCTAGTCGCCTTAGCCAAGGTGTGAAACTGGGTGTGGGTCCCAATCAGCCAGGGTTTCGGGTGAGCTCATTGTGAAACCTGGCCCCACCTTATCCCCACCGAATTCCTGAGGTCAGATGGCCCAGGATGTGAGTGGGCGTTCAGGCGTCTGGGGAGGGAACTCAAAACTGGATTATAGATGGCAGACAGTTGGAGTCGTAAACCCCCGCCTCTGTTCAAAGATGGTTGCTCACAGTGGACATAGATGACTTCTTTCACTCCTCTTTCAAACCATCTGTCCTCTCTGTCCAACATTGGCATCCTCGATGCTGATGGCTGCTTGGGACCCACACCCAATTTCACACCTTGGCTCAGGCGATTAGAGGATCATCAGGGGGTCCTTTTGTCCCTCTTTGGGGGGATGCTCCCACTAGGTTTATATCTGGGACTCTCCACCATTTGACCTTAGAACTGAAGAAGCTTCTCGGATGAGAGGTGAAACGTCTTCAAGCAACTTAAAGAAGTCCAGACGCTTTTCTTTGCAAGCTCCTTTGACCACTTGTGTGTGAAGTACTTCTGCCTTAGACCTAGTCCACACATACACTAATATTTTTTTTAAAACAGTTTCCCCTTTCTCAAATAAGTGTGCACATGAGAATCCAAAAACACAACTTAGATGTTGTTCAGAGCATGCCCAACCAGTAGGAGGTGATATAACCCCAAAATATAATATTAATACAGAGAAGTGTACACATATTTTTGCCTTAGAAGGATTTCCAAAGGTCAGTTTTGTTAGTAGATGAATGAAAATGGAAAAGTCCAATTTCTGAAAAACACCCATGTTTGTTTTGGTAGGAGGCCCATATTGTTTAATTTAATTGAAGTGCAAGGACAAGGACACAAGGCTAATTTAATGACCACAGCTTATTATGGCATGGACAATGATGTGTAGATGTAGATGTGGTAGTCAGAGATATCGACATGGCCGGCATTTGCGGATATACACAAAACAATAGTATATCATTCACTGCTTAATGCCTCACTTTGTGTCGGATAAAGACGTCACCTTTTTGTTTCAGCGAGGAGAGGAACCAGACCCAAGTGCTAAGGCAGCAGCAGGATGAGGCCTATCTGGCTTCGCTCCGTGCCGACCAGGAGAAGGAACGAAAGAAAAGGGAGGAGCAGGAGCAGAAGAGGCAAGAGGAGGAGAAGGTCCGACAGAGTGCTCTTGCTGAAGAGCGGAGACGACGAGTGAGTCCTGTTTTGCATTGATGGAAATAAGAGATTTTTTTCATGTTTGCATTCTGAGTTTCTGATTAATGTTGTCACTTTTCCAGACACTTGAAGAGGAGAAGGAGAGGAAGTCGGAATGTCTTCCTCCAGAGCCTCCTGCAGATGATCCTGAAAGTGTCAAAATAGTGTTCAAGCTGCCCAACGATACACGAGTAGAGAGGCGATTCCTGTTTGGCCAGTCTCTGACGGTGAGCATCACTCCCATTTGCCCTTGCTTAATTTATCTACTTTTAATAATTGTTTTGGCAAAGTGTCAGGTTTCTAGTAAATGATGTTGTGTAGTCACATGGTTTAGCTTCCTTATTTGCTTTTCTCATCTAATTGCAGTCTTGATTCAGTAGTCAACAAATTAATTTTTACATAATTTCATGTTATTAGAAAAATGTTTCTTCTCTTGTTTCATTATGAAAGCGTCATTTTGTTATTTTTCTTTCACAGGTAATACACGATTTCCTATTCTCTTTGAAAGAAACTCCAGAGAAGTTTCAGATAGTTACAAACTTCCCTCGCCGAGTCTTGCCCTGCCTTCCCACTGAAGAGCAGCCCAACCCACCCACGCTGAAAGAGGCAGGACTCAGCCGCTCCGAGGTGCTTTTTGTTCAGGACCTTACGGACGATTAATAGATAACATACCTCTTCTACAGCGAGGAAACATTTTCCTCTGACACCAACCCATCCTTTTTTTCTTTTTTCATATTTTGTTCAATGGCCATTATGCATAAGGGATCATTGAGATAAAACCCTAACCTGGAAAAAAAAAATTAAACCACCCTACATCTCTAGTCCTTGTTTGGTTGTGTTTACAGGGTTCCCAATAGCCTGGAAAGTCTTGAATTTTATCAAATAAATATTTCTTGAAGTCCTTCCTTGAACTCATCTATGTGTGGACAGAGTTTGATTTCCATCACTTGTACTTGCCCCGGTTAATTCGTGTTCTTTCACACCAGTATTTGCTGCAGCACCAGATTAATCATCTAATGAAATGTTCTGAAACAGCACAATAGCTTTGTGCAACACCAGAATCATAACCCAGTCGTTCTTTTGTGGGCATTTGACCCACCAGAATGTGTTAATAGTTACATTGAGGATGCAGAATGGAGATTTCTATGATGGTGTGTTTCCTTAGCTAACTTTTTTTTTTTGGTCAAAGTTTTGATGTTTGATCCTTGTCCCCCATCGCCTTGAGTTTATGTTTCCCCTCACACTGACTAATGAGCACAACAAAATCAGTCTGAGTTGGGTTTGTTACCGCTGTGATTGTTAATCCATGTGGTTTGAAGAACAAATGTACCTACTTCAGGGAGCAGGTTAGTGGTTTTGGACTTTGAGGATAAATGGGAACCCTGTTATAAATGAGCCATGACCTGTACATAAGTTAGCTATTTAAAATCCCTAAATTTACCATATGTTTTGTTTGACTCCTTTGTGTCATGAAATGACCAAATGCAGATTGGTTACTATGTAAAGCAGACTGCCGCAAGCTCATGAAGTTCAAAGATACATTATTTAACAAGAAGCCACAGCTTTTACATGTGGCTTTATCTAGTATAGTGCGAGTCTGCTCATAGTGTGCCTGTGGTTACTCATAGATGCCTGTTCGCCTGTAACATCTAAATGGGCTCATGTAAAGATGTAATTTTCCAACTATAAATTAAAAACATTTTAAAAATGTGGGTTTATTGAGAATGAACAACACTTGCATGCAGTGATGAGATCTTATTTCTCTCTTCTTTTTTTTTTTTTAGAATGACCTGATGTTATTTAAAGTACAATGAGCCATATATCCCCCCAACCTTGAATAGCGAGTCAGATGACAGTTGTGATATTGGTATACATCATACATTTATTAGTGAACAACCCTCTCAAATCAGCCACAACAACTAAAAAAAAATATGATTGCACTACTTGGTAAAGCATAACTAGCAACTTTTCATTTAAAAAAAGTACAAATCTTAAAAATTTCAAACAGTATACAGATGTATATATATAATACACTAACTAGTTATGTTAAATGCTACAAACAATATGATTCCAATGGAATGAAAAATTATAACATTAATAAGAACCATTTCCTATATATAATATATATTAGTTGTTTTCTCCCCCTCCCACCCGCCCCAATACAAACATGGAAAAAATGAGGTAACTGTAAATGTGCAAGTACCAAAGCAAAATATCTGCCTAACACAGAACACATGCCCCTGGCTCTGTTGGTGGGTGGGTAGTCTGGTGTTCAGGCGAGGGCCCCTAGAGGCCAAGGAGAGTAAGAACAGTAAACCACTATCCCACCACAGCAAAAAAAGAAAAATCATTGGTAAACAATAAATGGCGTCTACGGAGCAATCGATCACAAATCCTAAATAAATTTTAGCTGCTTATTGGAACACAGTTTTCCACCACACAAGCTGTGAGATTATTCAATAACTCTTAACAGAAAGACTACAAGACTCTATTCTCAATTGTCGTTAAAAATTACTTCATTACCTAGGCCTTAATGGGAGGTTCTTTTTAATTAATAGGGTAACTGGATATTGTCAATTAAATATTTACTCCAAAAAGAACAGTGCTAACATTAACATGAATTAAGGTAATCTATATGTGAACAATATATTTTTAAGATATTGATACACTGAGAGCAAGAGCCTGATAGGCAGGTACAGTACTACACTGAAATAAGTATGACAACACTTTCTTTTTTTCCTTTTTTCTTTTTTTTAAATCCCTTAAACTATATTGGTTTTCACTTACATTGTTTAGGGGTATTGGTATAACATGCTTTAAGAATACATGGGATCCATGACAAACTATTGCATTCACGCAAGTGAGTTTTCATACCTAAAAGCAGAACATCTAGCACCTTTTCACTATGGCTTTTGATAAACTACAGTAGTTTCAGAGCATGTAATTTTCAGTCGTCAGGGCAAGAACAGTAACACAATGTATGTAAGAATTTCTGGATTCAAGACCAGTCTTTTTTTTTCTCTTCTTCTTTTCTATAAAATGAAATTAGCGCAATAAAATCTTGTAGTCATTCAGTTCTATTACAAATGTGTGCAGTACAATGCATGGCAGTTATCAGCTGAGCGTTAAGATCCAAACCCCCAGAACCCGAAGCCAACTAGAGCTAAAAATCAGTTGGGATCTGGTTGACAAGCATGCATATTGTGCACCATTAAATAGGTCCCGACCAGATTTTGAGAGATCCTCCACTATAACACTTGTTTTTACTTTTTTTTCCTTCTTCTTCTTGTTTTTTTTTTAAAGTCATGCAAAACACCTCTGAAATAGATCTGGGAGTGAATTAGGTAGGATAGTGTGCACTGTGGCACGTTTAGAAATGGGATCACAACCGCTATGTCTGAACATATGGTTTGAGTACAAGAACAAAAGTCAAACAGGTTTGAATAATACACTTGTAAATGAGTTGCAGTGTACATTGCCTCTTTTCAGTGAATATTATTAACATATTTACTGATCTTTTTTTCTTGCATGCCTGTCTTTAAATGATGTAATATCTACTATTTCAGACAAAACTGAATATTATAATTGATTACATTAAATTATTTATGGTCTGAGGAAAATGACCAAACTAAATTCAGATATACCCTTTTCATGGCATCCTTTCCATCTGAAATGGACTGTTCTCCTTTATTTTTATATACCGAGAGGCCCTGAGTGATTTTTTTTTTTAAACTTACAATATATGCCAGCGAATAGATATGTACACATAGGTTAATTCTCAAAGCTGTGGGTTTAACTCATTAAATGGCTTTTTTTCTCTTGAAGGTGGCACACATCAACGACTCACATTCACGTAAGAAACAAAATTAAAAGGAAAAAAAAAAAAGGCAAGATCCCTTTACACATAAAAGCAAAGGTTACAACCGCCTGTTAGTGCTTAGTGGGGCAGTTAGGAGGCAAGAGAGAATTAAAAGCAAAAGTTCATATGTTGCTCTTTTCCCTCCCACCCCTAATAGATCCTGTTTTCTTTTTTTAGCATCAACGCAAGCAGGGAACTAGAAGTCAAACAGTGTTTCTACACTACTGAACACTCCAGCTCCGTGTCATTTGAAGCCCGCTCTGATCACTGTAGAGCTGGTGGAGTGTCATCAGTGACTTCTACAAGGTTTTGTCAACATTCTTCTGTCTTCAAACGTTTATCTAAAAGCATTCACACTGAAGCTATACATACAGTTGGCTCTTTTACAAACACCATTACCATGGCCTAAGACAATGACCTGACCGAGTTACCAGATTATAACACTTACACAAACATTGTTAGTGCTCTAACTGTTTTCTTCAATGCATTTTCTCTAGAACGTAAAACCAATAAATAAACCTAAAAAAAAAGGAAATAAAACAGCATACTTTCAAAACAAGTGGAAATGACATAGTATTTTCAGGATTAGTAACAGGTTTGTGCTTGTCAAGGTCATAAAAAGGCAGATCTGAAATCTTCAACAGTAGGCTATATATGTATATAGGATTTGGCTCACAAACAATGAAATAAAAAGCCCAGTCTTCCTAAAAGGGGAAGAAAAATGTTCATTTAAAACTCGCCACTCACTGCACATATTGCTTTCTGCACAGGTCTCCAGAGCACTATGGCATCAGCATACCCCTCAGAAGAGTACTCCCATACTTTAAATACACAGCCATGGTGTATTCACATGCTAAGTCTTCTCTCATGGCGCTTTCTGAACAAGCAAGCAATTCATTTAGTATGCTTCTTTGTCTTTTCTATTTCTTTAAAATTTGATAATTTTGGTGGCAATGCTTGATTAAAATATTGCT
Source organism: Aulonocara sp. 'chitande type north' Nkhata Bay (assembly GCF_057382095.1). NCBI lineage: Eukaryota > Metazoa > Chordata > Actinopteri > Cichliformes > Cichlidae > Aulonocara > Aulonocara sp. 'chitande type north' Nkhata Bay. Next base: position 21,087,368 of record NC_141345.1, read on the forward strand.
AGTCTGAATCAACAGTTCATGCAAATCCTAGCATGCTGCCCTGTATCCAGTGGTTACACAATGCATTGGCTCTGTGAACAGGACAAACATACACGCACAATATGCACACACGCGTACACACTTTGCCAGAGGAACAATGCTGACGTGGAGGGTGGATGAAGCACTTGTGCAGTTATGCTGGATGACCTCGAAAAGACGCAGTCCATTAATCTACGACTGCTTTTTGTACAGATCCGTGTTCCAGAGTGGATTATCTGGGGTAGAGGATACCCCATGGTTGCAGTCCATAAACCTCAGGCTTAACAGAATCTGCACTGAACCACAGCAAGTCACACTTTCACAATAGCATCGGCAAAAAAACTAAAATAAAAACAAACAAACAAAAAAACAACCCTAAAAACAAATAATGGATAAAACCGTTAAAAGGATCAATACATTATTGCAGAACATACATTATTAACAAGTCACTTTGCCCAACACCTACACAAACATGCATCTATGATGGTTAGGTGTCGCCTCCAAACACAGATACCCATGTTGAAGTACTCCTATTATTTTTCTGCTAATTGCACACGGTGTCCAGCCATCATTATCCAGGCTTCCGACTCACCTCTTCCAAAGCAGGACCCCCACTTTTCACAAACGCCCCAACCAAATCCACCAAATTTAAAAGAAACCCTGTAAACAAAAGCAGCAAATAATGCATTGCAGGGAAAAATCTTTGGAATCTGCAACGAGGGGGCAGAGAAAGAACTGGCTGGCGATCCCAGATCTCTGGCTATAGGCTGCGATAGGCAGTGGGTTTCATGTGACTCGGGTGATGAAGCACAGCAGAGGTACAACAGGCTCCAGAAACAATCCTGGATTGCTTTTTATTTAGGAAGGGGCAGGAGTAGTGGGTTGGTAAGCAATAATTACTGGAGGACGCAGGGGCAGGTGTCCCCAGCTTTGGGGCAGACTCTGGTGTGTGCAGCTTTCCAGTTCAGCACTCAGAGACAGTTCTCACTCCACCTCCCGGTGTACGTCTGAGGCATCGGCTCGGCAAATAGGACAAGTGCGATTGGTCTGAAAGCCAAACAACACTCAGTGTAAAGACAAAGTCTTCTAAACAAAGTGCTAAAAATATACTTTTTAAAGGTTTAAGCAGACATCCGCTTACCTTTAACCACTTGTCCACACACTTGGCGTGGAATTCGTGGTTACACGGTAATACACGAAGTAGCTGCCTACACTCAAAGTCACTAAAGCACACAACACACCTGAAGGGATGGAGGGGACTGGTTAGTATCATTAAGCCAATCTACACTTACTGAATCCTACTGAAAAGTGAGAGATGATCTTACAGCGTTTGTTCAGATAGATGATTCTCTGAGTTGAATCTATAGGACGGAAGTTGCTCTATATCTGCTTTTGTGAGTCCTCGTGGTTTTGCTTCACCCAACCTCTCTGCCAGATTCAGTAATGCCTAAGAAGAGAGAGAGAGAGGGAAATTATGTTGATGTTTTTGGTGTTCCTTCTAGGTTTTTGATCCACATATAGAAATGAGAATTGTATTTTATAGGTGTTTTTCAGCACTTGTACATGAAGTCAGAATTCAAGAACAATGAGCGCTATGATGCATTTGTATTACTGCAACCCTTTGGTATGTAATGTCAATTCAGCGTGGAAACAAGTTTACATGTGACAAATGAGCGATTAACAAATTCACTAACTTCATAGTTCTCCATCTCCACATCATCCACATCCAGGTCTAAACTGATGGCTGGGCCCACTGCTGTTGGAGGCACAGGAAGCATTGACCTGAGCATGCAAACACACAGAGACAACAGGTGTAAGAAAGAACTGAACCCAAACACATAATTTCTCCTTGTCAAAAGGCAGCACATGCCGTGCAAATACTAGCACTGAGTGGCAGCTACATTGAACCTCCATTTATTTTTAGACAGCAGAGATTCAAAAGTCATTATCATCATCAATATCTGCATAAATTTAAAAAGGATATGAAACACTAAACATATTCCTGTTTGAGTGCAGCTAGCCAAACAATGTAGAGCCACTTACAGCTAAAGAGTAAGTGGGTGAACATGGACAGTATATCCTAAAACACATTGTTGCAGCCAGAGCCAGCTGACTTTTACTAATAGTGTCGCTAGTTTCCTCTGAGTTATCAAATCTGTCACTAGTTCGCTAATATAAACGAATGTAAGTCTATTAATCCACAACCAACCACATGACTTCACACTCCAAACTGACAGAAGATGGCGCTAAACATGTTTTTATAACTTTAAGTACTTGTTTCTGAAATCCAGCTTCACAGTTGCATCTATGTTAGTTTTTGAGAGCAGGGCTCCTTTATATGTGTAGCATTTCATGTCCCCTTTAACCCTGATGTAGCTGCAGTCAATCATCAAGCCCATGCACTAAAATCAGTGTAATCAGGCAGTTTTTATTGAAAAAAAGTATATGATCAAAACTGCTATATTTCATCAAGAGGTGTGCTTTTCCTGCAGATACTCACAGGAAGTAAGGGAGGAAGCCTGGGTAGTAAGATGGGGGAGGGGGAGGTGGGGGGAGAGGCTGCTGCAACCGGTATCTCTGTCCACTCATTCGCCGGGGCAGCATGTGTGGATATGGCTGCAGAAAGACACACAGTGTCAAACAATTCAGTGTTTAAAGTTGTACCTTTTCTTCCATTTTACCTTCAAATGACAGTAAATTCAGTATTAATATTTTACAGAAATTAATTTTCATGCTTTGAAGTTGATGTAAAGCAACATTTGAAACAGCTGGAACAGAATGTGACCAGCTACTTTTAAGCACAGTAATAATATTACATTTTCTATGTTAAATAAATAGGGAGCCAATTATTACAATTTGCAAGTAATGTGCCTAAAACTGCTGATTATTCAGAGAAATTGTTCTCATACCAGTCACAAACGTGAATCACATGAATTACTATACAGTGCAAAATGCTTGAGCTACACCCCATTTCTTTATATTTCACTAGGAAAATGGGAAATAGATGCAGTGATTTATTAAAATGCGCAAACATATGCTGAAAAAAAAAGTTTGTACAATTCTAACAGGCTTGAAAGTCAATATTTGTTTGTAGTTACAGTGCATATGGTGAGTTAATATCTGACAGTACTTTTCTCTGTTCATAATTCCATCAGTTAACAAGATTACCAACATCACAGGCTCAAATGCTGCTCCAAATGACAACAGGGCTTCCACTGTGTTCTACAGATTGATGTAGACACTGTACTGCTACTCTTCTGACCTCCGTGTACGTATTATACCAAATCTTTCAAATTTGGGTTCACTCCATAAGACCTGTTGCCACTGATTTTCAGTCCAGTTCTTGTGTAATTTGGCATACCTCTGTTTTTTCTCCCCATTTCGCTTCCTTAAGAATGGCTTCTTGACAGCCATCCTTCCACTGACACCATTTCTGATGACGCTTATGTAGATGGATCAACTGAAGGGCCAGATGTGTCTCTCAAGTGTCTGTTCTTTGCTTTTCCCTATTTCTTAAGGACACAACTTATCCTGTTCATCTGCTGCAGATAGTTTTTTAGGCATGACACTTTTTTTGTCCTCCAATTGCCCTTAATTTTTAAGGACACACTGGACAACATGTCAAGAAATGCCAAATGTTCAACTAATAGCTCTTTGCATCTTGTTGGCACAAGTGCTATTTTATGCCTGTCAAACTGTGTTTTCATTCTGCGACAAGCTGCTAGTAACAAAATAGCTAAAGATAAAATTTAAAATTGGTTCTTTGCCAAGTTTTCTATTATGTGTATTGAGTTAGGTATTTTCCTTATGCTTTAATGTTTCATAGGTCAAAAAAAACAAACTCATCTGAAAATGGTCAGGTACAAGGAATGGACTGAAAACGAGTGAAAAAGGAGCAGCTTTGAAAGACCTACAGAAAATACAATTTACAAATTTGTGCAAAAATGTGTTCAGTATTTCAAAAAAGGATTGTTTCAGTTCAGACTCTTACTTTGTAAATATGAACACAATGTGTCTGTTTTTTCATATATACATGAACACATTGTAACCAATATAAGTATTACTACTTTAGATTTCTAACTTCAATTTCACACCTCAAAAATCGTAATCTTCTGTAAAGCTTCTGGCATACTTAAATGCATCAGTGTGTATGCACCTACTCAGATTAGAGCACACTGGCGTGTGAATTTGAGACGCTTTCCATGCTCTCTGCTCAACCCAAAACCACCAGGGCATGTCAAAAACTAGGAGATCATTCAGTGGATTCATATTTTCAAAGTGGGAAAAAAGTTTTTCTAAACAGACAAGTTAGTTCTAACTCAATTGGAATACACGCATTTACCAACTACTGACTTTATCTTGACTTATAAATATAAATATAGCTGGTAAAGGCAAAAAGTACATAACGTTCAATCAAGACAATGTAACTGTAACATTGGAAGGACTCATCCAACTTTTTGCAGCAGTAAAGCTAACATTAATGTTAGTTCCCTAAAAAATAGAGCTCCAGTTGTTAATCTGTTTAACTGTGCGAGTCACAGGCTGTCTTACCACTCCAAAGGGAAGCTCCTGATGCAGAGGCTCTTGAGGAAGATACTGAAGGGGCAAAGAAGGAGGCAGCGCTGGTGGGTGATGAGAGGGAGGGTAGGAGAAGGTGCCTAATGGGTGCTGGTCCCCTCTTAGGTCAACTTCATTGTCTACCCTCTGTAGAGGCTGCCAGGAGACAGAAAAGGTCAGCATCGGGTTAAGCATGCAGACTGACCAACAAGCGACAATATTCTCTCTTTTTCTAGATTTTTATTATAGAACAAAAATATACAGTGCAGTACTCACCATGCGTGGGTGCTGAGGCTGTAAAGGGACAAACTGGCTCAAAGGAGTAAGGTGCGGTGGCTGGTGGGGTGGTACAGATGGGGTTGGGTGCAATACAAAATGTTCGCTGGAGATCAGGGGTGGGAAGGCTTGATAAGACACCGGTATATGCTGCATGGTACATGCCTGTATGAGCTGAGGAGAGAAAACACCACAAGAACAAACATTTAAGTCAATTTAGAATCAAACCCAGTATTTTGAATAAGCCTCCACTTAACCAAAGCAAATTTGCTCCTTATATTCACAATAATGCAGCTATAATGAAAGCGTGTAGTGAATAGAAGCAATGTGCTGCATAAAGCCACACCACTGACATTACTAACACAACACCAGTCTGCTTAATAACAGTTAAAAAAAAACAACAACAAAAAAAAAATTAAATATGCCAAAAATCTTATTTCACACTGCCTGACTCATTTTTATGCTAACATGAACACTAATTTACAAATCCAAGAAGCTTGTTTGCTAATCATGAACAGTGACAGATTGCATGGCTGTTATGGCGTGCTACATGGATGCCACTGACATTTGGGCTCTTCCTTTTCAAACTCACAGGAGGAGGAAGGCAGCAGAGCAGAGAGAGCTGTCCGCTGAACATTACCGAGCATGCTGGGAGCTGCTGAGTGTTGCACCCTGGAAGGGGCTGCCCGGTGTGCATGGGAAATCCGTGGGTCGTCACCGTCGTAACAGTGTATGATATAGGAACCGATCCCTGGTGCATCTTTTAAGGGAACAAAGTAAGGGGGCAAGATGAGGCAAAACAAAAAAAAAAACAGATGTCTGTCTGTTAAAAAACATTTATTACATATTAACCCACAAGAGACTTAAAATAATATATTACTGTGAATACATCCAGTTAGATAGCACAGCTTAACACATTTAACAAATGGTAGAAACAAGTTACTCTCACTGTTACCTGGTCATGTAGATCCACCATGATGGGGCTCTGCTGGGGCAGGTGAGCAGCAGGGTGAAGCATGCGTGGTGCTGTGCTGGTGTGGCTGTACTGTCTGGACTCATCTAAAGGAACCTGTTGGTGGTGTTGGGAGAAAAGCAGATGATGGAAGTTCTCATCCTGGACCGGCGAAGTGTGCAGTACAGGTCTGTCTCGTCTCCCCCACTGGCGTCTTATTGGTGGGCTATATGTCCATATAGGGAAAAAACAAAACAACAACAAGTGATTGCTACAAACACTGAGTACATTGTATGAAGGTATATGGTCTGAAATTGTTCTAGAAACCATTTGACATGCTTGATGCAAAACTATACTTCAAAAATAACTCAAAACAACAATCCTGGAAGGAAAGACAGGGCTGAGAGTTTACCTTCTCCTGAGGTGCACTGGGGCGTTGCAGGGCTCTCCAAGGAACCTCCTCGGGTTTAAGGGGGCTGTTGGTGGCAGCCTATTTACTGCTATTTCCCATGGTCGCATTGGTGACGTCGTGCAGACGAGTCACGCTCTGGGAAAGGAAATCGTACAGTGGAGGCACTTGTATGTTGCCTCTGATTGTCTTAACCCTGCAAAGAAAAAAAAAGACCAACAACAAAAATGCCAACTGTCACGTTAATAATCATGATTATGCTGCAGTGCTTATTGCTGTGTCTATTAACTGAGCATGCACCAATGATAAGTGAAGTTTATGGGTAGAAAATAAAACGAATATTAACCTTTTTAAAAGGACCCTCTATGTAAGATTCACAAAGATTTCCAGGATCTTAACCCAAATTGGATCAAAAAAGAAGGCTGATAACAGGATCACTGACACTATCTGCACACTGTTTTGGTTAGATTAAATATGAAACAAGAGCATTTTTATGAACTAACCTGTAAATTTCATAATACAAGCAACATAACAAGATATGTGACTTAAGAAAGTGTCTCTAACTTCATGTTTTACTAAGGCACAAGAGGATTTAATTGCTCCTAGGCCCATATCTCACTGCTTTGTTTTAATGACCTCATTCAGGACTCAGAATTTATGAAAAAGGAGCTAAAGTATATTCACCGCAGCTCCCTTTATTTAAGTGCTAAATTTAAAGGGAAAGCCAACATAGCAGGGTGTTGGGCCACCACGTGCACCTTTGGTGACCATTCTACAAGTCCCTGAAACAAATAGATTAATGGAAAACCATTCCTCCAAAAGATTTTCCCTCATCTGGTGTTTTGATGATTTTAGTGAGAGAGCTGTGTAACACGCATTCACTGTGTCGAGATCTAGTGTTTGCAAAGGCCAAAGCTTATGAGTCATATCATTTTCATACTCAAACCATTCAGTGATCCTTGTGCCTATTGGATGTGGCCATTGTCAGGTTGGCAGCACAATAGAACAGTGCTTTTCCAGACTCAAAATGGGCCTTTGGTAGATAAGAAAGCCCACAACCCACAAAAAAGTATTTTACCCTCTTTTTGTCAAGAAAATTCATCTTTAATTTGCAAGGCCAGATAAACCTACACAACAGATTCCACCAGTTAATAGCAAATGTAACACACACAAACACAGTGTTGTGTGAGGAGGTGCAAAAGTAATCATCAATTTCACTGACAGTCATTCTTGATGCTAAATAAATCAGTATGTTGTCCTCACACACACACCAAATTATTTTTCCTCATTAATTTCCAACTTAATGACATCAATGTATGACTTTAAATTTGGATTGTTAGCCACTTTTAAAAAAAATACCTAGAACTGTCCTATGCTTTCGCAGGCACTGCCATCTGACCAACAAGGTTTCATCCCAGGATAAAAGATATTATTCTGAACAACTTTATATTGATTTTCAGCAGCCCTACCTTCCAAGTGAACAAGCAGAGCCAAAGGGGAAAAAAAAATCATATCAGAATGCTCAGATCCCTTTCATTTAAAGTAAGGCTCAAGGTTCCTTTCCTTTTCCCCCTTCCCCTTTAATTTGCTACCGGGCTGTAAACTAAAACTGACAATTTCTATAACTCATTTATACATTATCGAATAAATATCACTTGAGCTAAAAAATAAATAAATAAAATCTGTATAAAATAGTAAATTCTAAACTACACCTCTTCTCTGAGGGGCCTCCTGTCTGTTTCACTTACTGTTGCCTACTCCGAGATATGAAAATGTAACAAACACATCATGTTGCTAGTTACAGGTGCCTAACTGGACTAACAGGAACTGGATAATTACATCCAGCGGTATTGCCACTAATAATGAATTGTTTAAAAAGCCAGGTCGATAATATACACTACTTTATTCCGACTTTACTGCATTGTCTGTATTATACGTGGACATGACTTGAGTTAAACTACAATAATGCAATATCAACAGCTAAGGAATGTGCAAGCGGTGGTGTAACTGATGCGATTACATTGTGGGTGCTGATAAACAGGGGTCGCTGCAGCGTGCATGAACAAAAACATGGAAAGCCATGTGCTCATAAGACAAAGCAACAACAAAAGATGTGGTAGGTAAGCGGGTAAGCTCGCTACTGTGCAGCTTGTGAGGCCACTGCACCACAACATAATTTCACAACGACATTAGGTAAAAGCCTTACACGCATTGCTGCAAGATGAGAAACAATGATATCGGGGCATCCGCCAGTTCCTTATAACCAGGGCAAATCAGATGTCCCCTGCTGAAGGAGAACAGCTAACTTTAGACGAGCTAGGCTAACGCTTTGTCCAATGATGCAGCTGCTGCAAATAACGTTTGTTAGCTAGCATGCTATTACAAGATTTGGATAGATATTATTACAACTGCACATCTAAATCCACATAACAATTCTACACCACAGACAGACACAAGTATTATTCAGCAATGAGTTTGGTCACAACACACTGCCCATATCTTACTTTTTTTTTTTTTAGCTAGTCTGCTTGTTCGACGAGAAAGGGAGATGTCAGGTGTTTCAGCCTTCGAAATGTCGTGTCCCATCAAGTTATCCTTGCACGTAACTGCCTCTAAACGACCACCACCATCGGCAAAAAACAAAAAACAAAACCCAACGTTAACGGACTTTCAATCTTCTCTGTTCGACAGCTTTTTTGACACTGAGCCCGACGAAGCTGCTATTAGCTTGCTAAAGTTAGCCAGCTAGCACACGCTTTTAACAACTGCATAAGGAGTCCGTCTCTCCCCAGAAGCCGCTAAAATGGCCCGTCGGTTAACCGGAGCGTTTACCTGAGCAGGAAATACCGTTAATTGTGTAACAAAGACAACGTTAGCTACCATAAGACAGAAAACATTCCTTGGCGCGTGTATGTTCCTTGAAATGCATTGTTATGGCGAAACCACGCCTCCTTCGCCGAGCGGCCAATCAGCATTCAACAAACACAGACGGCAGACATCCTGACAGTCTTAGCTACAATGTATCAAAACAAGCAGCCGCTCTTCTTACTTGTAGCTTATAAACAAAACGGAGGGGTCGCAGGGAAAGTAGTGCAGATGACCGGAAACATTCAATTAAGTGTTACAATTAAGTGCAATTTTGAGGTTTTACACTATACTTTCAAAGATTTTTACATATAGATTGACTAAAAACTATGATGTATTCATTTCTATTTGTTAAGCTACCCACCAGTAAATACAGAAACCCCATCTCGACCTCCACAAGTTGCTCATTCAATAATGCATTCGCAATAATTCAGCAATATTCGGTACATGCATCGACCTGCTATTATTTGTCAATGCGTATTGCTGACTTTTATTCTTATTTTTATTTATTTATTTATCTTACTCAAGTAGTAAGAAACACTAATTTACATACGTCAGTTTTCCACTTTTCTCACTTTTCCTCACTTAAAAATGATTGAATATTTAGAATCAAATTACAATCAAACTTAGTCTACTAATTTTTTTGTTTGTTTTGTTTTTGTTTGTAGAGCACACTTTTTGAACTCAACAACAGCACTGTTGCACACAGTCTGTTTTGATTCTCATTGGAGGCCACCATGTCCTACTGTAGACTACCCAGCCGGTTATGTAATATTGCACTTGCATGATCAAGTCAGACATAATAAGGGATTTTATGTTTCTGTTGGCGACTGAATACAGCTGCAAAACATTTTACGTGATGCTGCACTTTAAGATTACCAAGCTTAAATGGGCTCACAGGCTACCTATTAGGCCCAATTTGTCCTGTAAGAATAGTAAATAATACAGGGCGTTTTGGGTGCTTCAAGGCACAGTACCGGAGCATTTCTGACATTTTGCATGCATTCGAAGGGTGCACCTATGCAAAGCTGACTGGAGAGTGCAGTGGCCGTATGCAGCATAGACTAAATGTAAACATTACAACATCGCACTCGGTAGCAGCAAAACAAGGAGGGGCTGGAGGTTGAGCAGGATGACAGCCCCAATAAGCCGTCTAACCATCTCCCGTTAAAAAAAAAGCAGCGCAAATCTTCAAATTTGAAAGCAATAAGAAGAGGAGATGTGTCGTTACCTGATTGTTAATATGCAACCATCTAGTTATGACTGATATTTCCCTTGTAATGTTCACATCTCGTTAGGCTAAGTGCGGCATCCTGTGGTCAGCTGTTCCCGTGTGGAACATTCCGTGGATTTCACCACTGCTATTAAAAAAAAAAGGTGCTAAACATTACACTCTCACATTATCGGCAAGTTCTGTGTATATATTGTGCGCATTTGTGGCTTCTCAGCGGTCGAGACTGATTCCGTTGGAGCCACCTTTTCGTTTTGGAAGTGGCAGTCCAGCCCCGTGTCTGTTTTGACTTTCTGCAGTTCCCTGTTACACCCCCATTTTTGCGTATTTCAAGAGCAGAGAGCACACGCTGCCATTTTTACCGTAATGGACAGAAAAAAGTGTGCCAGTCTGACTAGGAAGTTCATAGTTTCCCTACATAAAGTGTTTTATTTGCCTTCTGGGATTTGTGCGAAAAGGGGGGAAAGACATCTTCATCATCTTACTGAAAAAGGTTAATTAGTTACTTAAGATAACTAATTAACTCTATCCTTCAGTTTTTACATAACCTAAGACATCTTAGCCTGGGGCAAGCAAAATTGCCTAGAGAAGTAGTATGGAATAACTTTTTGTATATAATGTACAAAAAGTTGTTCATTATGTACAGCATTTTGCAAAAGTCTTGACTCACCCATCTTATATTTTCCTAGCAAAATGAAAATAGGTGAAGCGATTTATCGAAAGGTGCAAACACATGAAAATACAGGTTATAAGGCAAAAACAGAGTTTGTACAATTCTAACACTTTTGAGAGTCAGTATTTAGTTTGACCAGCTTTACGCTTCAATGCAGCCTGAACTGTCTTAATAGTAATATCCTTTAGTAGTCGAATAGTAGTGGTTCACTGTGTGTTTTTCTATCCAGTTATGCTTTTAGCCACTAATCAGAAGGTCGGTGGTTCGATCCCAGGCTGCCTCCTGGCTGCATGCCAAATATCCTTGGGCAAGATACTAACCCCGTGTTTGCCTACTGGTGGTGGTCAGAGGGCCCGGTGGCGCCAGTGTCCGGCAGCCTCGCCTCTGTCAGTGCGCCCCAGGGCAGCTGTGGCTACAATGTAGCTTGCCATCGCCAGTGTGTGAATGGGTGAATGACTGAATGTAGTGTGAAGCGCTTTGGGGTCCTTAGGGACTAGAAAAGCGCTATACAAATGCAGGCCATTTACCATTTTAGTGCAGTGAGAGTGTGTTTGGGATCATTGCCATGCTGACAAATAAGGCTGCTCTCAATCTGACAATATTGAACCATGATCTGTGTTTTAAAAGTGGCTGTAGACACTCTCCTGATCTCCTTTGTACATATTAATGATGATTTGAATAAATAAAATACAAATTAGGATTCATCAGTCCATAAGACCTGTTAGCACCTATGTCTGTCCAGTTCTTGTGTAAGAAGGCATACATGAGCTTTTTTCCCCCTTGCTTCCCTCCCTTAACAATGGCTTCTTGACAGCCACCCTTCTACTGACAGTATTTCTGATGAGGCTTCAGTGAACAGTAGATTGATCAACAGAGGGTTCAAATCCATCTCTGAGGTTCTGTATCAGTTCTCTGCTGGATTTTCCCCCAATGTTTTAAAGAAATGACTTTCATGTCCTGCTGAAGTTAGGAGATGACCCGAAGCTAATAGGTCTTTGGGAATCTTCCAAATGCTTGTACCAACAAGGTGAAAACACCTATCTCCTGACCTCCTCTGTACACATTGTCTGCAATGCATAACAGACACCTATTTCTTCCCTAGTGCTGTTACTGAACTAGGGAAGAAATATGTCTACACATGTAGGCACAACACTAGTTCATTCTTTGAGTTCTTTGACTATTTTATACTATAAATTGGCTTAACAAACAAACAAACAAAAACAAAATTATTGAAAATTGTCAAAAAGAAGTACTGGACTAAGTGAAAATCAGCCAATGCCCATGGAAATGTTTGAAAGACCTTAATAAACCTTTGGGAACTTATTGCTCAAGACCATTTTAAAAAACTATCAAAAACGTCTGGCTTCTGGGAAGGAAAATATAAATAAATGAAGGGTGGCTTGATGTAGGAACTAAATAGCATGAAATCAGATATATATATTTATATATATATATATATAGTACTATGTTTTAAAGCATGTGCAGGGTTGTTATGAAAGCAGACATACATACATGATTCAGAACTGCCAAGTATTGCACAGGGATCAAAAGTTGTATTAATATTTACTCAATTTATGACTCCATCTGTGGAAAGAGGAACCCTTTCACTTTGTAACTATGAGCCACTAGAGGGACTATTTTACACTGAGCATGAGGCTTGTGTAGCCTGTTGTTCCCGTTTGGTTTGGCTGCCTCTGATCATGTTTTTGTGACTCAGAGCTCTTAATCAATGGTTTAAAAAGACAAAACAGGGGAGAAATCCCACCTATTAACCACAGAACAACACTGCTGGCTGACCTTGACGTCCAGTGCTCTGGCTATTTCTTTATCACAACAACCTGCCAACCTGGGCCGGACTTCCAGATAACTCATATGTCTTTTCCCAGTGTCTTTTTGAATTTGAATTTTTCATTCACATTTTTTCTTTCCCTCCCTATTGCATTAATTCCAGCAATTCTCACAGTATTCTCAGAGTCCCCCCAGACGATATATTCCCAGGACCTGAATGTAAAATTTGGTTGCACCAGATGTGAAAATATGTTGCAATTACAATAAAAATCCTTAAAAACACACACACACACTCACATCTGTACCTATCTTGTTTTTTTGTTTGTACCCAAGTGTTTTTTGTCCAATACCCTGAAATCACAATTTGTCTTATTCCATTTTTAAAAAGTAAAGTTATTAAAAACATACACAATAAAATCAAATAAAACAAACTGTGGTACATTGATCTTGTTTCTTGAGGAAATGAGGAAACGAGAAGTCAGAAAAATGTGGGGGGAAAAATAGGACACCATTCATCCAACAAGGAAGGTATCAAATTAGGTGAGAAGAAAGGGCTGATTTGTCCAATTTTTATCAATACTCATATAATTTCCTAGAAACCTGTCACTGCAAATCGATTTTTTTGTTTGTTTTGGAATTCAGTCATTCTCTTGTCCATTTTGTTACACAATCATATGCCTTAAATCATGATCTAGTTTATCAACATTTATCTTCTCAGTATTGGACTGTGTGGGTTCAACAGTTTGCGTAACCCTGAGATCACTCTTTTTTCTTTAAAAAAAATTATGTTTCTGTTTACTGGAATTGCTAAGGAAGAGTTTTATTCTGTTACCGCCCATTCATATATTTCTATTGCTGCTCAGGGAGTGGCAGTGCTGTGTTAAATGCTGTAGGTCATAAACCAAAGTCGAACTGGATAAGAGTCTTGGAACAAATTCTTTGTCGCCAGTATCTTGTCTTAATCACTTTATGTCAGCCTGTGAATTATAATATTGCTCTATTTTTTTCTGCATATCATCGTTTGACTACTGCTTAAATGAAGAGTTCCACACATTTTTCTTCATCATAAAATAAATCTTCACATTTATATCTATTGAGAACAGCTCCTGGAGGACTGATTCTTTTTCAGCCTCTGCTGACTGTCCGCTGACTTCCTGTGACACTATCAAGAGGCTGACATTTATGTTTTCTGTAAAAAAATAAAAATGCAAAGTGTTTCTTTTCTACCAGATTTGGCTTAGCCACTCTTGTGGCATACAGGATAAACTTTGTGAACCTTTAAGCTACCACAAAACTAACACCATGTAATAATATGACGAAGACAATACCTGCTTAGCATTAGCATTTTTAGCATCACTATTGTCACTGGCATTATCATTTAGCTCAAAGCAAACCAAGTATTTGGAATAATTTTTCATCAATGTTTTTATAGTTACTGGTAAGCATCAGTAATTCAGTGGATCCAGTGGATTAATAGTAGACACAGACAGTGAGTTTAGGGACAGTACTAGCATGATAACATGCCAAATCAATATGGCGGCCGTGGTAAGCTTCTTGAAAAAAACATGCATTCAGGACTTGGTGGAAAGCTTTTCTCCTTTATATATCTTAAAAATTTCAGTTGCTGTTTATTTTAAAATGTTACTTTTCAAATGACTCTTGGAAAGCTGTAGCAAACTTCTTTTGTACTAATATGCAAATATTTATTTATTTTTTTGCTTATTCAGTAAACCACTGAATAAAGTCAGTGTTACATTAGATATTACCACAAGTAAGATATATCTTTAGGCTGTGTGTTTCTTTTTCTTTAAATTTAATTTGTTTTTGACAGAAATAAATAAGAAACTTGTCTGATATATATAACATGTATATCAGGAATTTTCTTTTGAGCATTCTGCACATTTGTTCATGCTAGTGTTTTTCAAATGTATTTTTATTAATAGCCCCATTCTCAACACTTAATTTACTGGCATTTGTTTCAGTCACAGTGAAGATGTTGTTTTCAGTATATTGCCTCATTATGAATGAAGCCAGTGGATACAAGAGAGCATAATCCTTTGTGTGATACCCTTTAATGAGTAGAGTAGACTGGATGGGTTGTGGAGCTTCACTGGGAAGAGCTCATTAGGGCCTGGAACTGTAGTTTCTGGATAAGGGACTGAATCTCTGATTGGTTCTGAAGGCATGGGCATTAGTAAGCCCTGGGTTTCCAAAGCTAAGCAATCAGAAGAGTATTGTTGCCATGACAGCAGCACCACTCATTTAGACAAAAGGGCATTTCAGATACTTGTGGGGTTCTCGTTTGGACACTTGTGGCCCAGTATGGCTCAGTGCCATTTGTTACTGGTGAGGAGCTTGTTTCTACGCTTAAACAGCTAGCGTGAAGTCATAGTTGAGACCAGCTTCAACTGTGTGAAGTTTTTCTGTTTTACTTATTAGAAAACAGTTAAAACATTTTTTTTCTTTTTTAACAAGCAAACAAGGAAGTGGATTAAAATGCTATCATATTTGCTGGACGTCACTGGTGCATGTTAATCATTTATATTTACTGCTGCGAGACGACAATCACTAAGAGGAACAAGAGTCAAAGGTCTCATCCAGACATCAGTAAAGAAGAAGCCCTCTGTGAATGTTGGCTGGTAAGTTTGTCTTATGCATTTGGATTTATTTTTTAGAGCATTAGTATATGTATTTAGTTACTATGTAATTACTATATAATGTTTAGATAATTAAGAAAAGAAGAAGATAATAACGAACAATACGTAATATCAATCCAGTGTGTTGCTTCGAACACCTGAAACCTGAAATAAGCTGATCAGTTTTTTTGGTGTTTTTTCTTTCCTAGAACAGTAGCGAAAAAAAGTGGTAAAGCCCTTAAAACAAAGGGCTTACATATTCAAGTAAAGACTTGTTTATATGAGGTCATTCTTAATTTTTATATCTTAATTATTCAAGGTTATATATATATATATATATATATATATATATCATCATCATCATCATCAAAGTGTAAAACTGCCAACCAAATTTTTTAACAGTTGAAAATGAACTAAACTGTCTTTACATCTTTTTTTAAATGTATGTAAAATTACTTAAAGCTTAATGCAAAGTTCCAAAGTAGGTTTTTAAAAAATAGTCAAAATACGGTGTCCACTTTTTTAAGTTAATATAAGGGGACAGCAAAAATGTAAATGTTTGAGGTTTCATATTATAAAAAGGTTCTGCTGTGTTCTCTCTGTAAACAAAGATTTCCAGGTGTTTTCACCACCTGCTATGCCGTGAACAGTTTGGGTGTGGCTGTAATAACAATTGGCTGCTGAATTTCAGCCTACAAAAATCAGGACAAGAGCTGCGTACTACCAGCGTCATCCAGTATGTGATTCACCTTCTTATATTTCTGTTTGCATCATGACATTTAATGATTTTGTTGTTTTTCTAAAGATTAATTTTTTTTTTTGCCTCAGCTAGAATTTGCGATTAGAACTAATAACTAGTAAGGTGGTCAGTGTAAAAACCAATAACTGAACATTGTCATTATGAACCTGTTAGCATACTGATAAGTGAACTGAGCAATTGTCTTTAAGGTTTTACCATTTCATGGTGACACTAAGAACAAAAATCAAATATTTGCTACTTTTATAAAATTGTCTCTTTTGATTCGCAGGCATGGAGCGGATTGCAGGAAGCATACTGTTATTATGCCTGATCAGCCTAACTAATGGTGTGTGTTCATTTGATGTTTGATGATTCATTTTTGCTTTTCTTATCTTCATGTCAACATTTAATCTTCAAATCTTATGCAGCAAATAACAGTCCTGAATTCACCGAACTTGTTTATGAAGTGTGTGAAGACACCCCTGTTGGTATGTTAAATTTGTTTTAACTTCTTTTTTTTTAAACATGTTTGTAATATGTCTCTTTTGCCCATTTTCTTTTAATATATGTTTCCATGTTGTTGTTCTTCAGGTCAACCGGGATTTACTATAACTGCATCAGATCCAGATGGTGACAGACTGACTTACACACTCATTGGGCCCAATGCTCAAAACTTCATAGTTGAAGAATCTACAGGGGTTGTATCTGTTGAAAGGCCTCTTGATAGAGAGGTGTGGCAGACATAGAGCAGCGACCCTTTATTGGAAAAAACACAATTTCGGTTAAGCATGTGCACTTATACATTTGATCAATTCTCTCTTCTAGATTCCTCCAGGGTATTTGACACTTGAAGCTGGTGTTTCCGATGGCCCTAATTATGTAAGTGACATCTAACTTAGTAAAATTTATTTCTTTAATGCCAGTTTGTCCATTATATTCACAGAGTGCATCATGTGTTACAGAGAACCGGATTCTTAACCATAATATTACTTGATGCCAATGACAACGCACCCATCTTTCAGAGGCCTTCTTATGACACAAGTGTTCCAGAAGTAAGGCAAATATATTTAAATGAATTACTATACAAATGGTTTTGTGATTTTTTTTTCTGTCACAGCATCTTACTTGTTAGTAAATAATGTCCATTTAACCATTTCATGTTGCTGTGAGAGAAAAGCATTCTTTGGGGTTATTCTAGCTCAGGAGGGAGAGCAGGTCATCTCCTAATTGGAAGCTTACCGGTCTGATCCTTGGCTGCATGCCAAATATGCTAACCCCAAGTAGCTCTCTGATTCATTCATTTGAGTGTGACTGCACTGCAGCATAGGAAAAAAGTATTTGTATGAATGGGTTGCAAGTTTTATAAAGTGTTTTGAGTGCTCAGATAGAGTAGAAAAGTGCTATGAAAGAAGCAGTCCATTTACCACTGGCTCATCATCAAGGAAAAAATAAACACAATCATTTGTTTACGAAGTGAATAATTTCTGTTTTTATAATTCTGTTTTGTTTTTCTGTTTTATCAACAGAATACTCCTGTAGGCACAACTTTGTTTAAAGCATCAGCCACTGATGCTGATACAGGAACTGCTGGCATTGTTACATACGCCATTGATGAAGTAAGCTTCCTTTAGGAAAACATAAAATGTAATGATATTCAATAGAGGTGTTCCATGAACCTGTAAAGCACTGTTTACCTGTTTTTTCCAGGTAATCCCAAATGATGGGTTTAGTCTGTTCAGCATTGTAAGAGAAAGTGGTGATGTCAAACTGATCAAGCCCCTGAATTATACCTCACTGAGTACTTACTATCGGCTGAAGATCAATGCCAGTGTAAGTATGATTGTTCAAGTTTAAACATGCGTTACCTTACGATACTAATATTGGTTAAAGAAAAGTGTAAATAGCAAAGGTTGCCCTAACGTTAAAGCAGCTTTGTATATTCTTGTGGTTCCTAATTTCTTAAAGGAAAAGTTTGGCATGTTGTGAATTTCCCTTCCTTGTATCTGTATCAGCCAGTCTTTTGTTCAAATGCTGCTTTTTATTTTTACATTTTAGATTGTGGATAGTAGATAAATAAATATAATTAAATACATTGTAAATCATTAAATTATAATAATTAAATAAGTACACAATTTAAGTGACCTTTAGTGTGATGGGTTGGCAGTTTTGTGACCTTTAGACCGCTACTGGTTTAACGAGAAGCACGCTAGCTGTTTCCTTCTGCTTTGGTTCTTTGACCCACTCTGGTGCTGCTGAAACATCATAATAAACAGATATATGACTGGCGCCATTTTTCTTATATAACTGTTTGATAAGAAATCGATTAGAGATGTTTCCAAAACAATTGAAACATAACTTTATATGTGTCCTCCTAAATAAACCTGCAGCTAAGAACACTAAAACAACTAACCGCTAACGTAACATAACACACGGGGGCATATTGTAACATCCAGAGTCAGATTTTTGTTTGTTAAGCAGTGAATTGCGCTGTTATTTACTCCTAATAAGAAAGTGTAAATGAAGCTAGAGCATTCAGGCATAAAAAATTATGTTGCTTTGTCAGTTTGATAAAGAGAAATGATGAATATTCACTATTAATTTAATTATGTGAAAGTCACAGTCACAAGCCTTTGCTTATTGTAACAGTGGTCATACTATTTACTTACTTTGTTTGTTTTTTATAATTTGATAGCCCTGTCAAAAGTGAATAACACATTTTCAGCATCTTTGAGTTTAGGTGTCATGTTTATCTGTTATATTTAATCTGTTTTAATGTATTCTAGATTTATCTGATCATCAAAAAAACTAAGAGATTTTTAAAAATGTTTTCTAACAGGATGGTGGAGGCAAGTGTCATAAATCTGATACAGAATACTTGTGGAGCACTGTTTATTCCTTCGTTACTGTTGAGGATGTCCCAGATCTTGACCCTCAGTTCATCGGCGTTCCCTATGTTGGAAGTGTTAGAGAGCATTCACCTGTGGTGAGTGCTGCTAAACCTGACCAATGATTTCAAAGAATTATTGTAAGGCAAACAAAGATTTTTCTGATAGTACAATATATGACCCAGTGTATACAAAGACTTTGACAACTTTTTGTTACAGTTTGTTTGTTACTATTACCACACTTCTGTGGTAATAGAAGGCACTGAGCCTGCTTTGAGTTGACATATTTTTTATAAAAGACTTTCAAATGCTTCACATTTCATAAACATTTTCTTTCCTTTGATAGGACACATCTGTGCTTAAAGTGACTGCTGTGGACCCAGACATAGGAGTCAGTGATGCAATCAGCTATAGCATTGAAGGTAAGCTACAGTATTTTTTTTGCTTTTAGCTTGTGAGTGGTAGTATAATATGTAATTTCCACATTATTTTACAGAGTCATCAGAAGCTGGCCTGTTTAAAATCTCAACCAGTGATGGTGTCATATCTGTACTGTCAGAAATTGACAGAGAAGTTATTGGTGACACTGTAACTCTGACTGTGAAGGTACATTTTTATTTCATTGTCAATTTCCTTCTCTCTGTGTGTGTTACTACAGTAAGCTTGTCCATTAGTACTAACTAAAGTTATCACATGAAGTTCATACAGATTACAGCACATTACAGTTTCACTGTGACCAAACTGAGCTTTCTCTGACATTTTTCAGTCACTCATTTTTTAGTTTTATGTATTAAGATTTAAAGGAATAACTCAACATTTTGTCAAGACTTAACACAGAACAAGACCACTCCCTAGAATCATTATGACGTATTGACCAGCAAGTATAAAATTCTCTTATCTTAATAAGACCTAGCAGCAATGAAAGGCAGGTTGAACCTCTCTGTGTAGCACCAGAAACTTCCTTAAAGACGGAGCGTCTTTAAGAACCCAAATCAAAGGTTGTTTTTACAACTCAAGCAAACATGACATAAACTGTGATAAGACCATTTTGAAGGTTGAGGAAGACAAATCTTCACAAAACTCATGAAACTAATGGTGACAATGTTTTCTCATTGTTTTGGGGGGATTTTTTTTTTAACTTTGCATAACAGTTTTTCACCAAAGTTGCACTAGTAGCAGTTTTTGAAGGTGTTTACAGTGACCTTAGAGAGCACATTCAAAATACAGATGGGAACTGGTGTGAGCAGAATGGGAGGCTGAGCTCAGGGTCGCTGAAAACAAAGAGCAGATGGTGTCATGGTGGAACCCACCATTACACAGGAGCAACTTCTCAATGATGCAAGAAAACCCCCCACAAAAACATTTATGATCTTCTTCTTTAGACCATTTAATTTAATATTATTATTATAATTAATCATAAAAAATATTGAGAAATATTAAATATATTTAATCTTTTTAACAATATCTTGAATATTGAAAAAATAAAATTCATTTTGGCCTATTTAAGGCCACTGAGTCTAAAGAAAACATCCACGGGGTTCGTGCCAGCGTCACAACAACTGTGCAGATCAACATCCTTGATGACAATGACAATAAGCCAGAGTTTTACAAGTGTGGAGACTCAGGGGACGACTGTGTAACAGCAACTGAATTCACTGGTGAGATCTTGGAGCACTCACTGGGATTTATTAACATCGGCATGACTGTCAAAGATCCCGACAAGGTAAGGAAACAGACCATTCATCATCTATAGGATGAGGTCTCCAGTCCCCCCCCCCTCCCCCCATCAATATCAGCTCTGTGTAACATTATGGATCAAACATAAAACTTTTGGGTCCTGGGATTTTACAGATTTCCAACACTCAGCTAATCTTGGATGGAGAGGACAAAGCCGTGTTTTCTGTGGAACCTCAATTTACCACTGTAGACAGCATCGTTCAGATCATGATCAGGCAGCCCGAAAATCTGGATTTTGAAAAAAAACGGCAAATGACTTTGCAGGTAAAAATGTAATTAAAATAAGCCATATATATACATACAAACCATTGCATGTGCCAATACCACTCATGTTTGTGACTTTTAAAACTCTTTACAATTCCAATGAGTTGCTCATATCATGGTGCAGGTGACTGCTGTAGATCAATATAAACCCGCCTTCAGCTCCACTGCTCAAGTCACTATAAACATCAAGGATGCCAATGACAACAGTCCAACCTTCAAACAGGACACATACAGGTTAAATGTGTCAGAGCATTCACCCATTGGGACAGAATTGGCCATAATCACCGTAAGTTCCTTGCAGTCTGAATTCTCTCTCAGACATCCGGAGCTTTTATTCTTTTGTTTCAGAAACTCTCACACGTTGTTTTGTTTTCTCTCTTTTAGGCAGATGATCCAGACACAATGGATAAAGGCAACCTGACATACAAACTTTTTCCCGACAGCATGTACGTCTTCACTTGTGGCCTGCTGCAGTAATTCTGTCTTTGTCTTGCACGCAACACCTCTCCAACAGTCTATGCTATGTTTCAGATTACCTTACTTTGACGTGGAGTCACGCACAGGCAAAGTTTATGTGAAAAGCCAAGAGCTCCTGGATCGTGAGCTCAGATCTCTGTATACAGCGACCCTACAGGCCAGAGACACAGATGGCAAGCCTGGCTCTACAGTACTGGAGATCACACTGACTGACATTAATGACAAGCCTCCAGTCATGAACAGAGATTCTTACGTGGCTTTTGTTAGAGAGGGCCAAGAGCTTGAAGTCAAAATAGAGGTAAGTTTGGCAGGGTGAGCACTAAGGACAATAGCTGTCAAATTAATTTTGATTAATTTATTTTTTTCATTTTGGGGGGGAAAACAGCAGCAGGTGGTGGTGGTGGGGCTATCAAATAATAGTGTAGTATAGTCTTTATATGCATTAATAAAGGCATCCCCATTGGCTGGCAGGAATTAACTGCTTAAAGGCAATGACTTCAATTCCATTCCATTCAATTCAACTTTATTTATATAGCACCAAATCACAACAACAGTTGCCTCAAGACTTCTCATACATACATTTACTTATCACTTCTACTTTGAAGAGCCTAGAAGACATGAACACAAATAACAGGTTTCATGTTGCTGAAAAATGAAAAGCGCTTTATTGTGCATGTTAATGTTGGTAGGCAGAGACAGCAAAAAGTTCATGAGGCTGCAGCTATGGTCATAATTTTCAAAGTGAAGGGTTTATATGGAACAACAGTCACACTGTTAGAAAAAACATCTTTAAAAAAACAGTAATATTCCGGCAGCTGGGCGCCAAAAAACAATACCATAAAATAACAGAAAATAACTTACTCATAAAAATACGGTTATTTCCAGTAATGAAAATACAATTTGTTGCCCTAATTTTACATGGGATTTTGCTTTTTTCAAGTGCTTTTAAACATTAAATTAGGAACAATTTAATGTGATTAAACAATGAAATTACCTATAAACAAGGTCAATGAATGCGGCAATATGAATAATG
The DNA here is from genome assembly GCF_057382095.1 of Aulonocara sp. 'chitande type north' Nkhata Bay. Lineage (NCBI taxonomy): Eukaryota > Metazoa > Chordata > Actinopteri > Cichliformes > Cichlidae > Aulonocara > Aulonocara sp. 'chitande type north' Nkhata Bay. Next base: position 21,109,908 of record NC_141345.1, read on the forward strand.
ATACTTAAATGTACAGAAATATACAGTTAAGAGTTGGTTTAAATAATAATGGATTGCATTCATATAGCGCATTTTGAAACCCTCAAAGCGCTTTACAATTCCACTTTATAATTCCCCTCTGGCCATCACCAGTAGGTGGTAGGTGAAGTTTCTTGCCCAAGGACACAATGACCGAGAGTGTCCGAGCCGGGGCTCGAACCGGCAACCTTCTGATTACAAGGCGAACTGCCAACTTTCTAAAAAAAGTTTATAAGAATAATTTTATATATTTTTCCATAGCATTACATTTGAATTTAACAGTCCAATCTTTCAAATAACGGACAAATATTTGTGAATGTATTTTAACAATCTAAATATGCATATGTACAGACAAATACATTTAAAAAACAAGAAAATTATGTTTTATTACATTACAGTAATTTTACGTTAATTTACATTTGAAATGTGAAATCACAGTCTATTGATGCAGATTTAATGATATTCTAGAAGAACAGTACAAAACTGTAAAATACACAGTAAAATACTTTTATATTAGGATTTTTTTTTTTTACAGTGCATTGTATCTGACCTTAAACTCTTAGTTCAGAGCTTTTTAATAACATATATATATTTTTAAAATCTGCTAAATTCCATTAAAATTAAGAAATATGGATTTAGCATATGTATAAGAGTCTAGTGAAGTCTGATCCAAACATACATTTCTGGAGAAATTTGCATCACCCAATATCATGGCCTGTCATGTGACATGAATAAAGTGTGTAGCCAGGACTAAAATATTATTTTAAAAAAACTTTCCAAGAAATTGACAGGGAGTTATAATTTTCAAATGCATACACAGTCAAAACATGTCATCATAAATATGAAACATCACTTTTAATTTAAAATAATTTAAATGTGACTGAAATAAATTATTAATTATTAAGGAAAATATGCTTGGTATAAACTAGATGTATACCAATCAGGTACATTTCATTTGACCAGATTCCAATAAATGTTTTACACTGTTTTACACAATGTAACAACATTACATCAAAAATGTACATTTAATCAAATGACTTAACCCTGTCAAGGCTGATCCATGAAATCATTTCCAGAAAATTGTATTTTTTTGAAACTGGAATGTTTGTTGGACCTTCTGACAAATTATATTAAAAAAGAAATTACATTTCAGGTTACATATATGAGGTTTTGGTCAATATTGTACTTTTGTAGCCTTAAAAGTTTATACGATACATGGCATTACTGGATTAAATTCAGCATTTGGCCATAAATTTTGTTTTCAGGCTTTATTGCATTTTTGCAGTATCAGCAAAGAAAATCATCTTCCTAAAAGTGTCTCTTCTGATGTTTCTCTGCTTTGGACAGGCTACTGATGGAGATGAGCCCAATACTCCAAACAGCCAAATTGTGTATGGTATCGTGTCAAGCACATACAGTAAGAACTTCACTATAGACCCTGAAACCGGTGTTTTGACAAACCATGTTGAACTGGATCGTGAGGCCCTGGATCCAATGCTGGAAGGGGAGATTAAACTTGTAGTGACTGCTACAGACCAGGGTGAACCCCCGCTATCCACCAATGTCACAGTTACCATCAATGTACAGGTAGGTATTTTAGCAAGTTGACAGTACCAAGTTACAAGAGATGGTATAAATGCTGGTACAGCTGATGACTGCCAGTGTTTCTTCTTCTTTATGATCCATTTCAGGACATCAATGATAACACGCCAACAATTTTTGCCCCATCTTACAAATTCTCTGTTAAAGAAGGAGAAAAAGGCAAGTATTTCACACCGCAAAATGTTTTAAGTGTTTACAACTTAACTTGTCAGGGTTTTAATTCATATTTATCATTCATTCAGGTGCATTTGTTGGCTCTGTTGAAGCTGAGGATTTGGACCAAACAGCAGAGTTTAATCGCATCTCTTTCAGCATTGTCGATGGGAGCTTTGGGAACTTCATCATTCGAACCTTCGCTGCCACAAGAGGTTTCATGGGAAACATCACTGTGGACCCAGACATTGAGCTGGACTATGAGAAAGGCCCCAAAAAGTTTAATATGAGGGTAGAGGCAGCAGATCTGGAGTCAAATAAAGCTACAGTGATGGTGGACGTAGATGTACTTGATGTAAATGATGAGCGACCTGAGTTCACGCCAATAGCATCTATGACAGTGAAGGAGAACACCACAGTAGTGGAAGCTGTTGGGAGTTTTAAAGCGGAAGATAAAGACGGGAGTCATTCTCTGGTCTTTGAGCTGGAATCCGTCAAATGCAGATGCAATAACAGCCTGGATTTCTGCGACTTGTTTGTCCTGGATCCAAACGGAGAGGTCAGGGTCAACCCTAAGTTCACGGTGGATTATGAAAAATGCGACCAGGCGATTGTAGAGGCTCAGGTGGTGGACATTAACACAGAGAAGGGATATAACAACAGCGCCACGACAGGTCAGTAATGGGTTGTTTGCTGATAATAAGAGTAAGCCATTAAAACAAACAGCTTACATAAAAGCTGGTTCACTGTCATTTCTCTTCAGGCCTAATGGTGATCAACATTGAAGACATCAATGACAATGCCCCAGAATTCATTTTCTCAGACAGTCAGGTGTTTGGTGAGTCCTCTCAGAATAACCAGTCGTCTGCAGTACTTACCAACAGGGCCACGTTCTTTCACATATCGCCCTAAATTTTTAAAACATTATATGAGTCCAACGCTGATTTTTTTCTTCTTCTTTTATAGTTGTGGTGTCAGAAAGTGCAAGCAAAGGGACATCAGTTGCAGGGGTCACTGTGAGTACGACTGAAAAGCAAAAACACCTGACCTCATTTAGGCATGTTAACGATGCATGAAGCATGATGCTCTACTTCATGTCTTTCATAGGCTACAGATCGTGACAGTGGCATAAACAGTCAGATCGAGTTTAAAGTGACAGATGTGAAATTCCAAAACACCAACAATGAAATAAGTGACAAGGGGGCACTGTTTGAGGCTGTCACCACACAGCAAAATGACCGCTATGTTGGGATTATTCAGTGAGTACAAAATCGTCTCCTGCAGTCACAACTCAGTCTGCTCTGGTTTTTCTCACAAGTGTCGGTGTTTTTACTTTTACTTATATATTTACATTTATACTCGAGCAGGGATAATAGGAGCCCATGCACGTGTTGTTTTTTCCAAAATGATATTGTCATGGGTGCATTTTTATGGTTCTTATGGGTGTGCTTCCCTTCAACTATCCACAGATCTACACAGACACTTGATTTGACACTGAAGGGGAAGTATTTGGTAACAGTCTCTGCGACTGATCCCGGCGGCCTGTCCTCTAGCACCGTGCTGGATGTAAGTGACGTGGGATTTGCTTACCCTGTGTTGTATATTGAAAACAGGCTGTAAAACTTGCAGCACACACCAATGTTTGCATTCTTTTTATAACTGCAGATTTTCACAGTCGATGAATCCTACAAAGTCGAACTCAGGTTTGCAAATAATCAGATTGAGGTTGAAAAAAAGCTCAGTGAGATCAAGAGGTAATGTCTGAATCATTAGTAAAGACTATATCTGATCTAATCTGCTAATTTCCATTCAGTCACCACTTAAATCTACCCATTTTCTTCCCCCCGTCATCTTCTGGGACTCTTAGAGCACTTATGACTGCCACTAAGGCTGCTGTTGAAATTGTTGCTCTTAGGCCTTACAACAGTGAGACATCCAGGTAAGTTCCCTTTCATATCTCCTTGCTTACTCCTATGCTTTGTTTTTCCTCACTAGGTGGTGCAATTGCACATGTAGACAAAATGTCAATGGCAGCAACTCCAGGTTTTAGGTTTTAAACAGCTGAAATGTGTTGATTTAATTTATGTGTATGTGTGTGTGTGTTTTAATGGTTCTCTCAGGGCTACAGAGAAAACTATTGTGGTAGCTTATTTTGTCTATGCCAATGGAACGGCCCTTACCTCTGTTCAAGTGGAAATAATGCTCTCTGATGCGGAACACTTTCCTAAGCTGATAGAGCTTGGGCTAGATAACATTGTAAGTACGGTTTTATTTTTTAAACACGGCAAAAAAAACCAACTATTTTTCTGCCTCTTCTTTATATCTTCTTGGTCATTTTGTCATCATTTTTTTTATTCTTCTTTTTTGATAAATTGCTGTTGGCAGTCTAATACAAAGTATTTCAGAGTCAGCACAGGGGCAGGGGATAGTTCACTGATTCTTTTCACCAAGTTCAATGTGTGCTCCAACAAGCACTCTGGCTCCACCAGCAGGTTAAATTCAGAATTGTTTCATGTGTATCACTTTTAAAAAACATGCCTAATTTTCAATAATTTAGGATTTATATTTATTAAATATTAAAAGGCATTTGATTTCCCATAAAGGTGGATCACGTGATCTTCAGAAACAGCCGTAACTACGTTGAGATTAATGACTCAGTGTATGTAACATTACAGTGTATGTAAGGGATGGTGCATTTGAATTATATTGGCTATATGGAAAAATTACTTATATTAAATTACTTTAATATCAGTGTTGACCCCCCACCCCCCCAAAAAACATCAATAAAAACCAAAAAAAAAATGTAACTGATTTTTTACATGTACATTTTTTCATGGAATTTTATTACGTAAGTACAATGTAAAATGCTACATTTAATGGAATCTTGTCAAATGAAGTCACATTTTTTAATTATTTGAATAAATAAACCTTTTTATAAATTTTATATATTACAGTTGCATTTTACTCAAAATTATTGCTTTGTGTATATTGAGGGTGTAAAAACAATTTTTTTATGTAGATTTAGAAAAGTAAAGTAAAATATATTTTACAGGGATAAAGACATTTAAAATCTGGTTAAAGGAGACAGCAGTAGCAATCCCTTTGGTTCATTTTACAAAACAATTAACTCCAGATTAGTAAGAGGTCTGATAAGTCTGATCAGTATTAAAGGACATGTGAAAATTGTGAGGTTAGTATGAATATAATCTACATATGAAACTCGAAACCTGAAACCTCTGTTTTTAGGGGACTGCTCCCGAGGAAGAAAAAACGGTGGACACAGTAAAATATGTCCTGCTGGGGATTGTGGCAGGCCTTGTCATTGTACTTCTTGTCCTCACCACTTCACTCCTCTGCACTCGCAGAAAGTAAGAAAATGTGATACCTATGATTTCAAACAACTATGACCAGCAGGGAGTCTGTGTACTGACCACTCATCATTCCACCCTACAGCTATAGAAGGAAGCTTAAGGCTGCTAAAGCTGCAGAATCTGCATCCAGTATGAATTATGACAACCAGAAAAATGGTCTTATGCTACCTGGAACCAACAAGTACACTATGGAAGGGTGAGGAGACAAAACCTTATTCAGATAAATGAAATAGGCAATGGTATGAAACCTAATGTATAAGTTTGCCTTCTAACATGTGTCACTTCTCTCTGATAGTGCTAATCCTGTGCTCAACCTGAACATCGACACAACCATCGAGTTAGAAGAGAGCAGCTCTGATGATGACAAACACAGGTAAAACAAAAACAACAAGGAAACAAAGAACCCTGTCTGTAAATCGGTCCACTGCCTACAGAGAGCAGTTACTGGCTTGATCAACACAGTTTGATAAGGTGGCTCACGGTGAAACGCAGCTGCGCTCACCACTCTGTAGCTGTGCTGGTTAATAAACCGGGATGATTTCCAGGTGAACATTTTGCCACAGAGTGCCCACTACAGCATGTTGTGACAGAGCTGGCTCTGTGCTTCCAGCAATGCCATGTGATTGTTGTTTTTAAATCAAAAACCTTGAAATGATCATTTGTTCATATTGTCTCCCTCTTTCTCTTTGTTTTTCCACCAAAGCCATCTAAGCTTCAACTCCGACGACTCTGACTTGGAAAGTGCTCGATATCCGAAAGAGGATCCACCAGGGTACACTGAGCCTTTGCATGAAGCACTGACCCTGGCTGACCAAAACCAAAGCACTGACAACCCCCTCATGGGGTACAGCAACCCTGTATTTGACACCACAGATTTGTAATGTAAATAGTGAAGGCCAGATGCCTCAGCTAGACAAATGTAGCTTCTTTGTAATCAGGCATACCAAATCAAACTTATTATATAGTTCTTGATGAAGACTTCATCTTCAAATAGCCATTTCTGTATTACAGATTTAACTTTGAAGCCTAAACACCCTTTACAAGCATAAAACTGAACCAAAAGGGGGATCCTATTTTGTGAAAAAGATCTAATTGTATAAAAGTGTAATGATTTCAAAGACCTTATTCCAATCCAGTCAGAGAGCTGAAGTATGCGAACTGCTTGTTTGCTGTAGCCTCATAGTTTGTACATAGGTATGAAAGTGAAATCAATATCGATGGCCTAAAAATATCAAACTCTTCCTTTATCTTTCTGTAGAGACAGTTTCAATCCATGCAGTATAAAAAAATGAATAGCAGCAGTGGTTAAACACACAAACTTCTTGCTTGATGCACATGTGAATCACTTTATTTTTGTTATTATAATAAGCAGTGGTTTAAAAAGGGTTTGAATTGCTTTTGAAAGAAACTGTTTCTTAAAGTTATACCAACACAGAAATCAAGAAAAACAGATAAATTAAAAAAAAAAGGTTTCAAAATGTCAGTGTATGAATGAAACCCTTATTTATAACTGTGTGTCTGACAAAATCTCGCTCTCTCTTTCCCTGTTTTAATTTGTCAGTGTTTGCTATGAAATTCTTGATGAAGAGAAAAAAAAAAACTCATGCAGAGTGACTTCCAACAAGCAGAAAAGATTATTCACTGTTTACTGACACCTAAATGAATGTAACACAAGTGCAATCCATGAATAAATTCTGATCCTTTGAATGTGGACCTGAAGTTAATGCTGGTGAACACGGACATTCACTGACACTGTAACAACCGCTTGTTTAAAACACGCTTAAAATCATTGCCTTCGCATAATTTACAACAGGATCACAGATTATGGCATTAAAATACTGTGAGCACTCATGACTAAAAATACCCTGATATCAGGAGTCATTACTTTCCTCGAAAGGTGATTGTACGCGTCATCAGTTTTTTTGTCTTTTTTTTTTTTACACTTTTCACAATACAAACAAGTCAAAACACTGCCAAATCTAAAGCAATATATAAGACATACAAAAGCCTGCACTGACAGTAGAGACTCCTCTTACAAAGAGATCAAGGCAACACTTAATCGATTTAAATATCCCCCAGGCCACCAGGTCACAAATCACACTCAAAACCTGTCATTACACTATCATCTCTCTCTCTCTGTCAAAGCTTAACAAGCTTTTTAGCAACCAGGAGAAAAGCTGGTTGCCATGGCTTCACATTGTGTGAGGTGAGTGGAAAAAACAACAACAAAAAAAGCACCAACAGCTAAAATGAGTCAGTGGATGGTTTCAGCGAAAAACACTAAAGGAGGAGAGCCAGGCTGATGATGACGCTGACGCATCGCTCTCATTTCCCCAAACGTCCATCATCACTCTGTCGGTGTGTGCAGAGAGATTTGTGAATAAGATACCAATCAGCGAGGGTGGGGTGTGTGGGGGATAAAAAGAGAAATCATAATTTATGGCTGCTTTCTCAGCGGTTAATGCTTCTCGGCGCAAACTTCATATTAAATGCTTTTGTGCTTGCTTGTCTTGAGCGAAGGTGTGAATTTTGTCCTTCTTTTTCTCACACCATCGAGACGACGTCATTCAGTGGATGCACTGGATAACAACCACGTGTATCAGATCCCATGTAAACTTTCTCTCCTGTCACTCAGTGGTATGAGCTCTGGAGCAACAGTGTGGCTGCTGCATGTTCTCCATCAGCAGGCGGAAGGGGTTTCTTCTGCGTCGGCCCGCTTTCCCATCATGCTCCCCTCTTCTCCCTGCACGACCCTTACCTGAACCCCCCTGGGCTATCTCGGGGGTCAGGGGTGTAGCTGTGGGGTTGAGCGGAGGAGGCGGTGGCATGGAGGATTGCCTCTTCTGCTTCTTCACCTGCTTCTCCAGGTGTTTCTGGATGGCAGAGCCCAGCACGGCTACTTCCACCACAGCTCCGTACACCTCCCACGTCATCCCCTTCTCATCCCAGCTCACCTCCTGCACTGGCTCCTCGCATTTCTCCTCATCTTTCTCCTTACAGTTGATTTCCTCCTTTGTGTTCTCTTCAACTCCCTCCACCTTTCTCTCTTGGGTTACTTTCTCCTCTTTCTCCTCCATCACCTCCTCTTTCTTTACCTCTTTCTCCTCCATTGCCTCCTCTTTCTTTACCTCTTTCTCCTCTGTCGCCTCCTCTTTCTTTTCCTCTTTCTCTTCCGTCGCCTCCTCTTTCTTTTCCTCTTTCTCCTTCTTTGCCTCCTCTTTCTTTTCCTCTTTCTCCTCTGTTGCCTCTTCTTTCTTTTCCTCTTCCTCCTCCACTATCTTCTCCTCTATGCTAGGCTCCTTCATGACCTGAGGGAAAGTCATAATCGTGGGAGTTCTCGGGGTCATGGGTGCGGTAGCGACAGAGCGAAATTCCACCTGCTGACCCACCTGCAACTCAGCATCTTTAGTCTCTGTGCCCACAGCCCCACATTTTCCAAAAGAGGTGGGGAAATAGAAGGCCTGGTCCCCCTCAGGTGGGGTCATGGGGCTGGTGGCCACAGACTGACACTGTACTACCTCCAGGCTCACCTGTGTGCGGATGTTATGGCAGCCAAAGGGAGCCGGTGATTCAGGGATGGGGGATTTTTTTGCAGAAACAACTCTCTCTTCTTCACGTGCATCTTTGTTTTCGACCTCTGACTGCTCGGATCCTGTGCATGTTTTCGGATGTTCGCTGACAGCAGCAGAAGGTACTTTAGTTTGTGGATCGTTTGTGCTCCTGTGAACACTTTCACTGAAGGACTTTCCTTCCTTCCTCTTTATATCACTGCAGCTTTCTCCAACCTCATCTTCATCTATTTTGACCATCTCCGGTTCAACAGAATAAAAAAACGACTCAGCCTCGTCCGTTTCTTCCTCCTCATTGTTGCCATACTGGGTCACCAAGATTGTAATGTCTTGATCCATACTTCCCATCCTCTGCTGCTTACACTGCTGATTGCTACCCTCCACACTTACATGTGCGCCTATTAACTCAGCATCCACTCCATTGGTGGAACTCTCAGTCATCTCCTTTGATGTAGTAAATTTTAAAGTTTCAGTTGTTTCTGACACAGCATCTGCTGAAACTTTTTTCTCCTGCTGACCAGTCTCCCTCTGCTCCTCATTCTTTTTCACTTTCTCGTCCCTTTGCACTGGCTCTCTCCCGATAACCTCTGGGAAAGCCATGCTATATGGGGATTTGGGGGTCATGGGGGATGTGGCGACAGAGCAGAACTCCACTTGCTGACCCACCTGCAACTCTGCATCTTTAGTGTCAGTGCCCACGGCTTGAGGTTTCCCAAAAGAACTTGGGAAGAAGAAGGAATGGCTGCCCTCTGGAGGAGTCATGGGGCTGGTTGCTGCCGAGCAGCACTGGACCACCTCGAGGCTCACCTGTGTGCGCATGTGGTGCTGCCCAAAAGGGGCCGGGGAGCGTGGGTCATAAGGGTCTGGAGTTGATGGGACAGCAACTGAGATTTTCTCAATTCCTGCATCTTTTCCTCTGTTGAGATTTTGATCTTCAAAGTTTTCCTCTTGAATTTCAGGTTTTCCATCTCCATCACTCAGAAACTTGATCGTCACCTTTGCATCGTTATTTGTAGCTGCTGTCGTTGTTTTATTGTGCTCTTCTGTTGCAGGCATGGCATCGATCTGTGTGCAGTTTTTAACTCGTTCAGTGTCTGTTAGGTCAGCATTGCTATAATCCCCCCCTGAAAGCACTTGATCTTTAGATATTAGGTTTTTCTCTTTCTCCTCAACAGAGCTGACATTCCCCTGTAGTGCCGGCTGATAGTCCCCTTGAGTGGTTGACTCTTGACTCCTGTACAGTTGAGGTCCTTCAGGCGCAGCAGTGCTATCTGAGCCTCCCGGACGCCCCCCATTATCCGTCTTCTCGCAAGGCTGGTGGTCCTCCGTGACACCTCTCATCTCATCCTTAAGGCTTCCCATTCTGTCTCCGCATTAAAGGGCTAGAATTACCTGCAGGAATAACACAGCAGTGTGAAAGTGTCCGCGCAGTTAATCATCGGGAACAAGCACAAGCACAAGCACAAGCGGAAGATAAAAATATTCTGTCATGCGATACGAAACGAAATTGATATTATTCAGTTATTCAAATAGACACAGGAGCATCACTGCTACTACTTGATCAGAATTGTTTGCACACTTACTTTAATATCGCAGGACTATCTTTTTAAATACTTTAAAAAGAGACAAAGTCAAATCTTCATGCCCAAAAATATCTCATTATCAGCTCCTGTCTGAATTCTATTCTAGTCCATAATTACATAACACAAACAGCGTGCACATGAATTCAGAGTTGTTTTCAAAATGTAACTATAAAACAAGCATGATTACAAAAGGAGATCTCAGAAAATTAGGACATACCTCAGCAGTCTAAAGTCAGGCTGAAGCCACTCCACAACTCTTCTTCAGATTTGGGTCAAACATTGCAAATCTCAGCACCGATTGCGACAAACATCTGTCCGTGCATCTCCCCCCGGTGATTGATGCTGATTGCAGTGGCTACAGGTTTGTCTCTAGAAGAATCTATCTTAGGCAATCCTCGCTCTTTAGGCTGTGGCTGTGTCTATTGAAAAGCTTCACATTTCCAGTTTCCCTGGAAACCACGGTCGGGTTTCTGGCAGTGAGTGGTAATGTAATGGCAAAATCTCTCTACAGCTCTCTAATCAGCAGTAAATCATAGTAATTAACTTCAGGTTCTCATAGAAACACAATGGCAGCTACGTGCACAGAGATAAACCTGTGAACTGGCTAATCTGGAGAAATTTTAAAGGAGGCATAAATTGGTGATAAAACTCTCACGTCATTACAAATGATCATGAGGGAGGGAGGGTGAAGTATGCAGAAGTGGGATTTCTCTTAGCAATAATGAAGCAGGGTTTTGAACTAAAACAGCAGTGTCTGTGTGTGTGTGTGTGTGTGTGTATGTCTGCATGTACATGTGTGCGTCAAGGCCACATTTGCCCGTTTGTTTGTTTAACAGAATCTTAAGCTTAGTAAAAAAGAAAAAAAATAAATAGATAAATGCTTAAAACATGTCCTACTTCAGGAAGACAGATGATCACAGGCTCATTACAGGACTTCCAAAAAGTCTATGCAAACTCAAAGCTTGTGGAGAACATCAGAGAGATATTAGTAACAGTGGTTGTTCTGCAGCATCTGTACATGAAAGACACAGGAGCCTGGAAGCAGCAGCTTCGCCTCCCACACAAACAAACACTTGTAAATCACCAAGTATTTTATACTCATTCGTCATTCCCCTCCAACCTCCCTGCTTTGCGACACATATTTCTCTAGAGCCTCTCTAATTCTGCTTGCCTCTAGTGATTGAGTGGGACATTTCTTTCTTTTTTTTTTTTTTTTTGAGAATCTCTAACCGACTTGCTTGTAGCATGGCAGTGGGCTGCTGCGGCTTGGCCAGAACACCGTGTACTGACATAAGTATTCTCGCTGTTAATTCGAAGGCTGCCACAGAGTTCTGTTGCTTGGCAACCACGTAGTGGGATGCAGGGGAGGTGTGCTGCTGAGGACCAAGGTAGACGGGCTCTGATCACACTCTCATCAGGGGCCATCAGCCTGCCAAAGGCCATCTTCTCAGCAATGTGTTGGTAATAATGATGACCGTGGTGATTCACTGATGAGTGCGCTCCACAGAGCAAAAAAACAGGATGCATCATAGATACCGTGCCTGCAGAGCAACTAACAGTGTTAAGTCTCCTGAGTGTGGCAGGATATCACATTTTACGAACCCGTAAGAGGTGTTGGAATTCATTTATTTCGTAAAAACAGGCAGAAAGCAAAAAAGAAAAAGAAGAAAAAAAGCACAAATGGAAAATTAGAAAAGACAGTTTATAAACATTTCTTCTGGAATGTTAGCTACGTAAAGCCATATGTCTCTTTCTCTCTATATATGTATCTATCTATATGTATATGTATATATATATATATATATATATATATATATATATATATATATATATATATCGATAACTATAGTTTATATCTTTTTAAAAATAGTTTATATGGTTTGCATAATTCCATCCCAACAGTTTCCCCTGCCTGAAGGGGGTGATCAGACAAGTTGGCTTAACTTTCAGCTACAAGTGTCCATTCTTTAGGGATCATTTAGATTCCATTTTCTGCCCAAACTCCTTGATGGTGTCCGTGGCCTTGCCCGCAGCTTTTCCTATGGCTGCTTGAGTCTGCCTGCTGGTTTCTTCAGCAGCTTTGATAAGTCAGAGCAGAACAGAAGAGAAGTAAGCTAAGCAACAAATCCTCTAATATTCAGCTAATATTCAACTGGATAGAGTTGAATAAAAAATATTCAACTAATATTTTCACAGTGCATTCATTTGTATGATTGTCAAATATGATATTTCTCCACATTTCAAATTTTTCTAATAACCCGAGGAATTATTTCTAAAACTAATTTTAAACAATATAAAATTTGCATTTTATTCATACTGTTATAATAATTCCAATATTTCTATTTTGACTGCATTCATTTTTACAATTCATGTTTCCTTTTAACTGCTCTGCTTTTATTAGCAATTAAACATCTAATTTGGCAGTAATATGACTGACAGCTTGTGTCTGCCATCCATGCCTCAGTAAACACCAACTAATTACAGTATATGATGCTAGAAAGAAGTAATGTGCGCCTTACCTTTGTTGACTGTTTCTTTGGAGGAGTCTGCCACCTGCTGCACGGCTTCCTCAGCTGCCTGCACTGGAAACGCATCACAGGTTTTTAAAGTGACTGACAGCTTTTAAATTTCATTTTACTGCAAAATCTCTTAGAAAGAAAAATAAAATGCTGTATTAATTGCAGTACAACTCTCTTGATTCCAGGTCTGATGTCGATCGTATCACCTTGTAGCCACCGGTCTGTACCTGCAGTGTCTGTGACTCCTTTAGCGGCTGAGTGGCTCGTGCTTTTCAGGCCCTCAAAGGACTTCTTGAATGATGCCATGGCTCCTGTCTTTGTCCCTGCAGCTTCCACACACCCTTCTGACCTGAGAGCGGCAGGAGCAGCTGTTTAATACCCTCGGCTTGAGCCCGGCACCACCGAGCCTGCACGTTCCAGCTGGATTAACCAAAACAAAACCCACCCAAAGAGGCACGATCAGACTGGAATCCCAAATATGGCACCATTGTGCCAATGGCCAGCGCCTACTCAGCAGATTTTACACATCCTTTAATCAAACCCCAGACAAGAGTGAGCAAAAAAGATAAACATGCGAGGGCGACACATAATAGATTCTTATTGAGGTCAACTTTAGAAAAGATTTAAAATGCGATGAGCGATCAGCGCAGTAAATGAGTTTGCACATTATTAAACAACGCTAACAAATGTGTATTTTTTAACCTTTTATTTACAGAGGATTTGTATGTCTGGCTTAACATGTAACCCTTTATATTGACAAGTCCTGCAATTTAAAGCACATATTGATATGACAACCATTATGATTCCAAGACATAATATATTGACTTTAACTTGATAAAATCTTCAGTACACACAAACAAACACACACACACACACACACACACACACCCACACAAACAAACAAACGTGTACACTCTGTCAGTTTCTAACAGATAGTTTACTGGAATGATTTCACAAGCAATCATAAAGATACAATGTAAAAAAACTCTTACTTCAAGAAACGTTCAAATTAAACTTCCAAAGAAATGCAAAAAGAAAAATAGAATTCCACAAACAGGCATTGTCGACACTTAGGAGGATATTATTGTATTCATATCTGCTTGCAACCGGTCATATTTATTTTTTACCACTCCCAATGTCTCATTGGAAGATGATGAACATCTATTGCACATTTCTAAATACAGATACACACAAGTACAAAGTCACAAGCCCTGGTTCTGGTCTCATTTCATTGGGAGGGAATCAAGGAAATGAGACCGTGAGGACAAATCCTACATCTCAATAAATACCTACACCCAACACATTACATTAAGAACATGACATTTACAATATATAATAATAAAAGATTTGTCTTGAAGGAAGAACATTTTTCAGTGGGAATGCTTGTCTTTTTTATTGTTTTTTTCTTTTTTTTTTGCAACAGGAATATAATTGTAATAGTTTCAGCATTTGTCCTTTTTATTATTAGAAATATTATTGTGCTGCTGGTTGGACGGTGGCTTCGACTGATGCTCTTATGCTTCTGGCTCGTAGTCCTGGCTCTCCTGGGGAAAAGAAGAGCAAGTTTTTTTTATGAGGATGGCCAGTAAAATTTGCAGCACACAGAAGCTCTAAAGGTAAATCTACATCTAAAATAATATTCAGCTTTAATGTGATTTAGCAGAATATATGATACAGAGTTTATTAGTCTCAGCAGACGGTAATGATGTCACTTTGTTGAAGCTGAGCTCATCTGTTCCTTCAGTGCTTCTCTCAAGCCTGCAGAGGGCAGCACAACACTGCACTTACATCGAGGACGCGCATCGTGAGCACACTCTCCATATCCTTGCAAGCCTGCACACGCCTCCACCACACATGATCATAAAAAAAATAAATAAATAACACAGCCTCCAACAGTCTTATGTCATCTAATGTATTCACAAAGCCTTGAGTGATACTGGATGACACAGATTTCTTTTCAGATCCTCCCAGTGATGGCTTCGTTCACTCTGCAGCACTCAGACTCCATATTTACAGCAATGCAGGGAGACCCTGACATTACCCACAATGCATGAAGGCAGAGAGCGTCATCACCACACCCATTCAGACCGAGCTTGCACACCGCTGGTGTAGCAAAAGATGGGGGAGGGGAAAGAGACACGGAGGAGTAGGAGGACAAGGATGATACACATCGGTGGAGAAATTCACTTTGAATTTGGATCTCAGGGAACGCCTCGGGTTTACTCCTTTTCCCAACTAGTGCAAGACTCCACTGATGCAAAGGATTATTAAAGTAAACACACAGAATATATTATTATTGGAAATCACATAAAATCTCAAAATAAATCTTATTTCACCCGCTTCAGAAAACGTATATATTCAGTGGCAATAACACAGGATCAGTGCTCTCATACTAGCACGATCAGCCCTTTGACATTATGTACACTGTATGATATTTTTATATGCTACCATCGCTATTTAAAATCTGTACTCAAAGCCATCAGTTCTGCACAGTTTGTCTCGCCCCTGACAGCCAAATTCCAAAAATAACCATCTGTGTCAGATTCACATACCTCCTTCGTGCACACGGACACACACCCAACGCTCAGTGAAAGTAGGTGGTGCTATATTCACTGTACTAGCTGCGTGGCAATTGGCTTGTTAAGTCCTCCGTTATCATTTCCACAGAAAGGAAAAAATTACCTCAGCGTGAGCTGTAGTGTTTGTGTGGGACACAAGTGGAGGGCAAAAGTGGAGTGCCATTGAAATCCAATACAGCTAAAATGTGTATCCATGCAGAGCTCGTGAATACTGATGAACCTCAATCTACGGTAAGTGAATGGACTCATCTCTGCCTGATGTCCACTACTCCACAGTTTTTTTTAAAGGGTTTTACACAAAAATGATCTGTAATGTAATTATAGTCCAATTCAAAAGCTGATTCTTGTGATACTTTGATGACAGAGCAGAGCCATGTGTACACTTTGCGTATTGTAGGCTGATTACCTGCTGGGACTCATCATATGTCTCCCCTTCTGGCTCCAGCATTGCCTCTCCTTGGCCCTCCATGGCCTCCTGCCCATACTCCTCAGGCTAGAAAATGAGACAAACATAAAGAGATACAGAGAAGGAAAGATTTACAGAAACAGAAGCAATCATACAGATACGTCGTCATTAATACACTGTCAACCTATTTTTTTTACCATCAGGGAATTCTCAAAAATGACATTTTTTAATGCTCTTTCAAGGCACAGTTAAACTGGTAATAATTAAATCATAAAACGTACTGCAAGTATAGCCGTACAGTACCATTTTTTCTCAATTTTGGTTGTCTGTTCTGCAAAAGACAAGGTTGAGAAAACTACATTTCTTGGTTTGTCCAATTTCTCAATTCTCTGAGGAGTCTAGAAATCACTTCTGAACAATTAGACAACCTTGTGGGATTTCAGCTAACTGAAGAGCTCTATGGGTGACACAATTGCTCTGCCTGACTCACTACTTTGAAACTTTTTAATGGACTGCAATAGAGTTTTCTTTAGATATTTTGTCCCCTACAGATTGACAGAATCCCATAAAAAACATCAATCTGAGTCATATGCTGTGCTTCATGAAACAACCCTGTGACAGTGGTGTGACAGTGTATTGAAGGTAAAAAACGCTTTCTGGAAAGTCAGAACCTTCATAATATAATATAATATAATATAATATAATATAATATAATATAATATAATGACTCCAACAAACAGCCAGAAGCTACAAACAAAACATTTGTCCTGTTAACATATTTAGCCAGCGTTTTCCGTGAAGTAGGGACTTGCTCTATTTTTGAGTGAGATTTGTTTGACAGTGTGAGCATAACATTTAAGAACCCTAAACGAAAATGGTGATCAACTGCTTGAAATGAGCACATTATAAAGAGTATATGCTATATATGAGTTTGTGGCATGATTCTGACTGTAGCTTTTTGGCCATACAGAGCTGTTAGTATGGATTTAAAGTCTTGGTCTTGTTGCAAGTCTATTGCAGACACTGAGCTGTGGGACTGGAGTGTGAGGAAAAGGCTGGCACAGTGTGCAGATAGAAAAGTCCATTAATCTGTCAGTACTTCCTTCTTACGGAACCACCCCGCAGCAGCTTGCACAAACAAAACTGTCTCTTTCTTCCACTTAAAAGTGAATTTCAAAAAAGAATCACTTTCTAAAACAGCCCTTCTCAATGGTGGGTAGTAGTAAACTCACTCAAACAGGAACAAAACAGGAGAAAAATATCAAATTTGATGGGGACTATTTTCAGCTGTGGGGAACACACACCTGAGTGATACTTGTTTGTAAGATCAGATCATTGCTGTTTTGCTTTACCAGCAATAAGAAAAGAAATCTGTATAACACAGGTGTAACACTATGGTTTGTGTGGACATACGACATGTGATGAGTGCTTCTGAGAGCTTTCTTAAACAGATAAAGCTCCACTGAAACAAAGCTAGTGGGTCAGCACCACACATTTATTTTTAAACCCAGCACTAATCAAGTCAATTAGGTCAGGAAAGAACAGCCTGTAATCCTGTGTGCTGTCTCAGGCTTGTTATTGCTGTATGCCCACCAACACGATTAGCATGGTCGAGGTTGCACAATGGGAAAACTATCGCTAGAACAGCCCTAATCAGATGGATCATTGCCTGAGAAAAAGTGAACATGAAATAGACTGTTTGCATCTGTATTTCTGATTGGTCACGAATTTTAATTCAGTCAAGGATAAGACAAGGCAAGGCTTTTATAAAATGTTATAAAATGTGACACCTGAATGGGTTGTGCAAGGGAAATTTTGTGATTAGAGGCCAACAGAGCCAAAACTGAACTCAAAAAGTAGCTGTGTGCATTTGATCACAGTGTCAACAGTTTAGCAGTCTGTTGTGAGGGTGCTGAAATGAGGCGCTTTATCACTCAGATAACGCCTTCGAGAAGCCTATTAGAGCAGGCTGTCAGATTTACTAGATTAGCGAGTCAGTGGAGAGGGTCCAGCTCTGAGTGATGAAGGCTTAGGACCGGATGAGGACCTCACTGTGTCACTGACAGTCTGACAGAGATAGACAAAATGTCAACATACATCTCCAGGTCATTAAAAGGGAAGGAAAACAATAGAAAAGAAGCATCCTAACACAGCATGTGCCACTCAAATGTCCAAACTTTGCTATAAGCAGGTTTCACCGCTGCTGTGTCAAGTCAGCTTGATTTTGTGCCTTTCCTTGCATAATAATATCAGAGTGCCTAAAAAAATGATAAAAGCAGGGGATAGAAGGGGTGACACTGAGGTCAATGGGCAAGAGCATTCGGTGATGTTAGTGCGGGTAGGGCATTAATGGAAAAGCAGTGTTTGCTTTAAGAGAGGTGATAGTCCCACAGAGAGATTGTTTCTGTCATAAGACACCTGAACAGTGATCTGCATCCTTAATAATCATTGAATGCAGCTCTGTGTGCAGAGCAGACTGGAGAAGTCCTCTTCAATGAAATGAGTATATAGCAACAAAGCCCAAGTCTATTTCAGTCATCTCCAGTTTTTTTCTTTTATAATAACTGTATAAAAGCAATTGCCAGTGTAGTATTCATCCTCAGCAGATGGAAAACTATTCCTCTAAACCAAAGACACGAGCAAACTCGTGCAGACAGGAAATATACATTTAGTACAGTGCATGCTTTTGCTGACAGCGGCAGAATGAAACAGTCCAAATGCACACTAGTAATTCTGTTTTGAAGTGACATGCAGATTCATCAGATTTGACCCTGCTGTCTAAATCTGGCTCTGCTGTCATCACGATCCTATCCAGGCTTTTATGAGTGCAACTTGGCGCAAGTTGCCAGCTCTAATTGAGGCATACGTTTGGAACAGATTTTTGTTTTCCACTTGTTTTCCGGCACATGTGCAGACCTAAATAAAGCCGGTCACTTATAAGAGTAAGTTGCTGCATTGTTAGCGCACACTGGGTAGTTTGTCATAATATGAATATCTTTAAGAGTGCACCCTACTAGTAATGCACGTTCAGTTTGATTTACTCATTGAATGCCAAACAACCTGTAAAAACTGTACAGAATTCCTTCTAAAGATATCAAATCTCAGCTTGTGCTCAAAGGTCAAATTTCCATAAAAAGCCAGTTTTTCAAAGCAAAGTTAAGTTGGCAGACACACATGGATAAGAGAATGCATCATAGGAAAATTGAGGCTTCCCTACTTTTGGACACTAGAATGATGTCTTCTGCTTTTATTTTCCTTTTTAAGTCCAAGTCTCTTAAGTCCACCAATATTGTAGAAATGAACTGCTGTATTGCAACAATAAAGCTTGATAAAGAATAACATAAAAAGTAAGGTATATCATAAATAAATGTTTTAAGTGTATCCTATTAATCTTAATGGATGCCTTCTAAATGCAAATGTTATTTTCTTTTTTATTTTCTTTTATGCTTTATTTTGCAGGAATTATGCAAGCTGAAGTTTTTTTTTGTTTTAATGAAAAAAAAAATCAATTTAAAGACTTATGACATTCATATAATAGTTTAAATTTTTTTTCCACCACTTGTTGTAATGCAATACTGATCCCACATAAGGCAACAATGCTGTACTCCTAATTCAAGTTCACAGGTAATTTATTTCCTGTGTGTTTAAACACTATGCAGTGCTGCTATTCTGCCTCACTGCAGGCAACAAAGCAACGTGTTACACTGTAAGGACGTGCAGCACATACGTTCATGTCAGCTGGGAACTCGTCCTTCTTCACCAAGCCGGTAGCAGCGACGATGTTCCCGACAGCTCCGGTGGTCTTTTCAGCCACTGGAGACACACACACAAACACACACACATAGTGAGAGAGAGAGAGAGAGAGAGAGGGAGACAAATGCAGATAGATTAAAAAGATGCATGACTGTGGTCCTCCGTTGCTTCTTATGTCACTACTGGACATAACAACCACTTACACATGACAAATTAGCCGTTTTCCAGTTATCAGTAGTATTTTACTACTGTAATGAAACCAGGCTTCGAACTCCAGTTAACAGAAATTTAAAGAGGTAACGAGCAGATGGGAAACTCACCTGTGCCCACGCTGTCTTTGGCCTTGCTACCTGAATTGAGAAAAAGCAAACTGTAGTCAGAAAAGGCACAGATTCTTTTACAAATAATTAACTATTTGAAGTTTGGAGATTAGTTTTCTTCGTGTGAATGTGTGTGTGCGCATGCGTGTGTAGGTGCTATAACTTTACACTTCTCTGATGCTAATGACAAAAGCAATGCAACAAATGGCTTTAAATGAAATCATCAAAGTGATTGTCAAGTCTGAATCTGACTGCCCTTATTATTTGTTAAAATTTGTCATTTTTAAGCGATGTACTTTTCTTTACTACTGAAAAGTAAAAAACAAAACAAAACAACAACAACAACAAAACAAAAACAAAAAGGGCAACGTCTCTGCAACTAGGTAAGCTCAGTGTTTGCCCAGTGATTGCATTGATTTTTTTTTCTTTTTGCATTTGGCAAAATAAAAAAAACTGGTGACCAACTGTTAAACTGTGGTTGTGTGAAAACCCTTAACTTTTGATAACATAGCGATTGCACAGATCAGCTGGTGGTAAACAACCTCCCTCCAAACAGTTGTGGTGTGACTCAGATTGGCTGCAATCACTCTCAGACAGATTCGCAATTGTTTGCAAATCATTTTTTTATCTATTTAATAAAAGCAGTTAGATAAGCAACATGCTACAATCAGCACCGATGAGCGCAACTCATCTGCAACACATCTCTTTTCAGTAGGGCACTCAACCCAGCTGACCGTACTCTGTATATATTCCTATACAGAAGCAATCATTCGTATCATTTTGCAATTAAATCATGGTTCTACAGCAATTACATCACTATTTGTGGAAGATTCTGAGTCTCTGTGTTTGTACATGGCAACAGAGGTGTGATTTTTGATTGTTTATTTGATTTAATTAATTATAACAAATAAATTGCAAACAGTTGCTAACTTGACCACATTTGCAAACTAGCAGCACACTGACTCCCTCCTGTTCCCTTTTTATTGCATCTTGATGCACCAAGATCCCTTTGAAGACAGCAACTGACTGCAGCTGGTCGTCGACGCAACTGTTGCAAAGGCAATGAGATCACAGGTTCACTGCACATGCTTGCACTAATTTGGTCACACTGCAGTCTCCAGCCACTGTTTTCCTACTGTGAGTGTAGCATTATCCACCTGATAGCACAGTTCCTAATATACTGTTCCTCCAGTGCTATATGTCGACATGACAAAAAGCTGCAGTAAGTTCCAGAGTCCAGAAAACCTCTTGTGATAAACTGAAATTGAATTAACATGATTACATTTGGACCATCACCGCCAACCAATTACTTTTCATAAATACTGTAATATCATTTTTGTTTATCTTTCACTGTTTGCCTCAGGTCCTGAAGAACAGTGGTGGCTACAGTAGTCGGGCTTCTTGGTTTATTGTAAGGACTTATTAAACCACAACCAAGCCACTGTTCAGTCCTCTGATCCATATTCTTTGGCAGTTGTCATCCATCTACACGCTGTACTCCATCATGCTATTGGGGCAATCTACTGCAGGCCCCATCCAGTTCTGATCACTCAAGCCCTGTCATCCTCTTTATTGTGCAACAGTCAGTGGACTTATTGGTCCCCGAGGGCCTTTAAAAACCAACAAAAAAGAGCAGAAATAATGAAGTACAGAAGCCACTCTTCAAAAGGCGAGCCTCAAAGCAAAGCATACAGTACATCTGAGTGATGCCTCCATTTAAGTTTGGCTTTGGTAAATTGCAGCTATTGCGCAATGGAGCACAAATGGAAGATAGCTGCAGGTGTGATTGCCAAATGATATTAGAATTATTATTCTTCACAAACTGACTTTGGATATTTTTAGACTACGGATTCAACAAAACATCTGCAACATTTTCCATCATCAGGAAAAAAGGGTTGATAATGATTTCTTGTAGTGTTTAAGTAAAAAAAAGAAAAGAAGGATGGAACAAATTAGCACTAATGAAATGATATAGTTGAAACCGATTACAGATAAACGCTATTTTTTTGAACTGCAAATGTTAGCAAAAGCGATAACTGTGTAAACTAAATTTCCATATGGTCGGACTGATGCTGTGTGACTGCAAGGGTCTGCAAAATAAAAACAGTTTTTAATGTGATGCTGTAAAAAAATACTAATTTGTCATAAAAAAATAGGAAACAGATGCTTTATGAATAGCATTCTATACTATAGGGGTTTCTCTTTCCCACCTCTGCTTGCCTTTCTCAGCCTGACTGCTCAGTTCAGGTGGTTGGGTAGTTTGCAGCTGCAGCAGCAGTAGCAGCTGTCAAAAGGTGGGCCACAGTCCTATTAGATCACTCTTACCCCTCCTCCATGAGGGACTGTCAAGCATATCACATACAGCTTTCTAGGGCACCACCATATTCAACAGCGGCATGTAGAACCACAGAGACACCACAGAAGTGAGCCTTTCCTGCCATTGCGTTAACAAGGACATGATGAAATTGGTTCTGCACATGTTTTGACTACAGTCTGATACGTTTGGTGGTGCTGATCAGTGACAGGGACACTATGCTAAATGTGTAAGATAATGAGATTCCACCGAAATGCGAACACATTTGACAACCTGTGCTGGATGTGTGCTCGATGTTGTAACCCATCATATTGTTGCGGAATCAATTATACAAGCTGGTGACTGTAAAACAAGCAGGAGGCCTGTCACTGGAAATTTGGTTCCTCTCACAACAACTCAGCAGCTGACAAAATAAATTCCAAGCAGGCCTGCTCCGCGTCTCCTGAGTCACACTGATCTCCCGACTAATACGTAAGTAACTATTTGTCATCACAAACAAGATGGGGAAAGTTGCAAATAAAGACTGCTGAAGTGCACCTGATAAATCACTTTGTCGATCAATGGAAACTCATCAGCAACTCTTTTGATTAACAGCGCGAGTCACTTGTGGCATCCTCTACCAGTCGTGAGGATTTGCTGCTCTTCTCATCTTATGTATTCACACAGAGAACACGTTCTGGTTTTTGGTATGTTGATTAAAAGAAAGCAGCCAATCTGAAGACACCAATGTAAATTTTAGAATAAAAGATCATGGAAACTGTACAACTCAAATGAGTAAAATAAGAACAACTGCTGAAAATGTGACTTTTGATTAATTTTTTTGAGACATTAAATCATCAGATTATCAACAAAAATGCTGGGATATTAAATCTTAACTGACACCAGTACATAATGAATTACACTGATTACTTGAGTAATTTATTAGCACTACCTTTACAGCATAACAGAAAATGATTTAAATGTTTTAAATGTTGAGAAATACCGTATTATCACCCTCCATTGCTACATCTATTTAATTAATGATTGAAACCAAGTGATATAGATTGGGTTAATGATGCAAGCTGCATATCTGACAACTACACTTTAAATCAGCAGACAGATTTGCTCGTTAGTTGCAGGCTGTCAATGACAAGTTAGCCAGCACTGAAAAGCACAAAAAGCAGGCCTGCTCCTCCTAGGGTCTGTTTGTCCCTAGGAGGAGACTGCTGACACTGTTTTACAATCTGCTGCTATCCAATCCACAGGCATGTTGCAGGAGCTGCTCCCACCATCAGCTGCCCCACCCCCACTCCTATTTCCATCTCCTTCCCATAACCTAGACAGGCCACAAGGACACCCAGATTCCTTGTATCACACACTTCTACGTCACAACGAAATACTTTGAAACAGAGTTCACTACTATTATTCTGCTGAAATTGAGAGTCAGGGCTGGATTACTCATTTTTGATACGCTGTGGTATTTTACACCAAATCGGCTTGCAACATTAGAACAAAAATATTGATCAGCTCAGAGGCTGGCTGGTTCATTATACTGCCGCCACTCAAGTGAACGACACTGGATTTATCAAAGGAAGGCACTTGGATGCACTTTCTGCACACAATGAGCTATGGATAGCTGTAATATTGTCCCTTAACTGTGAACTGAGAACAAACAAAGACAAACATATATAGGCGAACAATGCGTTCAGCCTCCTGCTTGTTTGTTTCCTGTATAAGAGATTTACACAGTTAGTAAGAAGAGCTAC
Organism: Aulonocara sp. 'chitande type north' Nkhata Bay; assembly: GCF_057382095.1. NCBI lineage: Eukaryota > Metazoa > Chordata > Actinopteri > Cichliformes > Cichlidae > Aulonocara > Aulonocara sp. 'chitande type north' Nkhata Bay. Next base: position 21,133,840 of record NC_141345.1, read on the forward strand.
TGTATAATTGAAGCATTTGATTCAGGATGTATACTGCATGATCTAAGTCATAAAATATTCCTTGAGCTTTTCTACAGCTGCTCCTGCATGTAGCGGGACGATAACAGGCGTGTGTACAATTTGCATGCAAATAATCTGCAAGCATACATTTGTGATCATCTTACCTACAAACATGACTCCTTCCTTTGTCTTTTCAGCAGCAACTGCAACTCCTTCCTTGGTCTTCTCTGCAGCCACAGCCATCCCCTCTTTCGCTTTAGACAAACCCTTCATAAACACATCCATCTTGGCCAAGCTACTGTGGAGAGAAGCACCATTAGCTGATGTCAGTCAATGTGCAGCCTTTGTCTTATTTATACACATTTAAAGCCTCATTATTAATACGGGAGGGTAATTATTTTATTCCCATCCATTTTTTATGAACCTTTATATATTCCAGTCTAATATTAGAGCATACATTATGAGAAGAGAAGGCAGCACCGCCTCCTGTGGTGGATCGTGACAGCCACACTCCAGCCATCAGGCTGTAGTAAAAACCTTCTGTTCACTCATGCATTCAACCCCATTTTTCTCCCCCTCACACCCTCCTCGATGCATGAAATATTCAGAGGTAAAAATATTTCAATGAAATGGTTAACCCAGCAGGCAACTCATTAATTATTGCTCGTCTGTAACGCTACTCTTAGTAGCAGAAAGATGACAGGATGACTGCGCCGGGCCCCCTTTTTTAAAGGACTGCACGGCGTATTACGATAGAAGGTGGCATCTATTTCCAAGAGCTACATGGCGTTGCTGGGGGAAGGGAAACGCGGTGTAAGATAGGATTTCTGCACGAATAACGGTTTTAGCGACGAATTGTGTGGTGTGGAAGCGATACGAGCCTGCCCGATTACACGCGGGGGGCACATCGCGATGAAGCAGACTAACAGCTGGTATTCTTCATTCTGGCATTACACACGTCCCTCCGAGTCCCATCCTGGATGCTGCAGGTCAAGGATGCAACAATGATTAAAATATGCACCAGTTCACGTCGACCGATTCCCACGTTCACATTCCGCCCCTGGCTTTTGTGTCTTTTGTACGTGCATTATCTTCCACGTACAAACAAACAGTACACAGAAAAAAAAAATCACGATCATTACTAGTATTTTTTTTAATGCATTTAATAGTATTTCAAGCACGGTGCAAACATTCCAGTGACGACGCTCACATACATGGCTCTCAAACGGAGGTGACCTCTATATGTTCAGGAATAATAATAATACTGGATTAAGCAGTAGAAAAACGTGTTCTTACCTATTTACAAATAGCCTTCGACTTGTCCCCTTCTGATACAGTCGAGTCAAACTACCGTCTAAATGGGAGATATCTTCAAATGATCACTAGGTGGGCCTTCCTCGGGCAGATCTCCACCAACAGGGACGGCCCCCTTCACAGTGCGGCTGAGACGATCACGCCCCCCCACACCCCCCTCCCCCTCTCCTCTCTCCACCATTGCCTATTGATCCCCTCATGTGTCACAGCAAGGAAAAAAGGGCCACTCCACGTTACCTCGCCCACTTTTTTTGCAATAGTTACACCATGTGTCATTAGGACAATAAATACATGAAAATCTACGTTTCTTCTCTGGACATACTACATACTCTGCTGAGCATATCTATCTATCTATCTATCTATCTATCTATCTATCTATCTATCACTTTCTGTTTGTGAACTTTTATTAAATGAAAAACTGCTAGAGCTCAGTTTTTCTATAGCTGGTCTCCATTTTTGATTTAACTGCTGGAACATCTCACCTTCCACTTATCCAAGAGCCATTCTGACTTGTATTAATACCCAGTTAACAATCGCCAGAATATGTTTTTAATCCCCTATAAATTACACATCTTTAACATAAAGAACAAGACAATATGATGCAAATTTCAGTGGATTAAATAATAACATGGCTAATCAAATACAATTTGAATATTGAAAATTATTTATATGTAAAAAAAAAAATAAATAAAACTTTTGCTTATCTGTTGTTTTTTCTATATGTTAAGCAGAGGCACCATTGTCTTATATATTTTGGATGCAATTAACCTGCAAATTTAAGAATCTGCTATAATCTTACCGGAAAATGGTAGGTTTGACCCATTTTAATATATGAGCTTTATATATGGGATGATCGTGGCTCAAGAGTTGGGAGTTCGCCTTGTAATCGGAAGGTTGCCGGTTCGAGCCTTGGCTCGGACAGTCTTAGCTGTTGTGTCCTTGGGCAAGACACTTCACCTGTTGCCTACTGGTGGTGGTCAGAGGGCCCGTTGGCGCCAGTGTCCGGCAGCCTCGCCTCTGTCAGTGCGCCCCAGGGCAGCTGTGGCTACAATGTAGCTTGCCATCACCTGTGTGTGAATGGGTGGATGACTGGATATGTAAAGCGCTTTGGGGTCCTTAGGGACTAGTAAAGCGCTATATAAATATTTACCATATAATATGTCGAAATATTTCTTATGCAATGTGCATGCCTTTGTACTCTTATTTGTACTGTTTAAACTATAACATGTACCCGAAGTGTTTTATTTGCTATACTGCACACCACAGTCTGGCATATAACCATTTAAAATGCCTTAAGTGACAAATGTAACCACATATTGTGCTTTATGGATTTCTGCAACTTCAGCTGTAACTGTTTTCTGCATTCAGCTCACTTACAGTAATCTCAGATTATCTCAGATAGATAAGACTAGACTCTTGTCTGTAATCTAACCATTTCTTTGGCATATTGGCATGCTATGTGCAACACGAGTGTGATATCAGGGTGATACCACTTTGTGCGAGAGGTAGGGGTGGACTGATTCATGGTGATGCTTAATGAGATCGTGCCCTATTTACCAGAAACATAAAGAATAAAGTTAATGATATTCTCAGAAGTAAAACATTTTTTATGTAGAACTAATTACTGTGAAAAGTAACTCAACAGGACGACTATCACGCGTGTCTTAGTATAACAGTTTTTTTTCCCCATTTAATTCAATTATTTTTTATTTTATCATGGATGTTCGGATTTTATGACTACAGCAAAAGATCCTCAGCCAATCAGAGTCACGATGACCTCAGATGGACTCGTGATTTTCCTCGAGCAGTATATTATATTTAGGCAATTCACAGGCACAATTTAGGGGGGAAGGGGTTAAACACCACCCCTCCCCTTTTACCCCCCTTTCTGACGTATTTGCGCTGACGCGATTCATGTTGTAATGGGAGAAAGATTGCGAAATCCTCCTCCCCCCTCCTTCATCCCGAGAACCCCCCAACCCCCATTCTGAGGAAATCCCACATAGCCGCATCTCTTTGAATCGTCCAGCTCTCTCACGTTTGTTCTCGGCTGTGGCTTGTGTGAGAAGGTGACCCATAAAGAGCCCGCAACGCATAATCAAACAGTAAGGTTATCTCCTCCCACAACTTACGAACTACACCATTTAATGTGCGATCTACTCCTCAGTTTTAAAAAACAAACAAATAAATAAAATCCTGTCCTTATGTTCAAGAGTCACGGGACGGTGCTGTCCGTGGTGCTGAAGGGAATCTCTGTCCATGGTGCTGAGCTGCTTCAGTCAGTATTGACACAGCCCCGGAGGACGTGGTGCAACATAAAAGAGGATATAAACCCCCTTCCAATCATCCACAAACAGACTTCAATAATTTTTACATACAGTCAGCCCAGATGTCTTTTTCTCCATTTTGCTTTCAGCCTCAGAGGCTGAGCAGAGGAACTCACATGTTGGTTTCAGCACATGGCTGTTTGTAAATGTAAGCCACATCTGCCCTCTTGTGGTCTTAAGGACATTTTCAGCAGCAAACATCTAGGCTGTAGGAATAATTAGCATGTACATTTAAAATAAAAGTATGTAAGCAAGTTACATTCAGCATTAACAGTTTGTTACAGATCACTGGAAGGCAGCTTTTAAAAAATTGTTCTGGTAAAATAGATGTCACTCTGTGGTGTGTAAAAATAAAAGCTTAGATTTTGCAGTTCATGTCCAAATATCCACAACAAGAAAGAAAGAAAGAAAGAAAGAAAGAAAGAAAGAAAGAAAGAAATAAATCCAGTTCTTTCAGGTAAATCAAACCAAAGAATTAAGGTGGCTTTTTTTTTACACTAAGTGTTTATAACAAGTGAACATGTTGTTTTCATAATACAGTTTATGCAGTTACATCTGTTTCTATGGCTTTCTACTGGCTTCATGCATCACAGCCACTGGACACAGCTGAGCCCCAAACACAGAGAGCAGCACAACTTGAGATTCATCTCTTCAAAGAGAAGACGGTTTTGTTGGAGTTGGCAGATTTGAGGCAAGGCTCTTTTTTTTAAAGTCCCTGAAGGCTTTATAAAAGTTACCAAATCAACTGACACAGTCAATAAAATGCACAGAGAGGATTTAAGTCAGGTCATATGGCTGATACATGTTTCTTATAACAATGGAAGTGATCATTACTAACTATGTATGTCAGTACTGATCATTTAGTGATTCATATACACTCATATACCTTCTAAAATGACTCATCATCAATCTAACATGTTTGGTTCATGGCTATTAGCATCCAGCAACTGTTATTTCATGCTGACTTGACAGATTTGGTCTGTTGTTGCAATAATTAATTATTTTTAAATACAAAAGCTAATCAGTGCCGCTTGAGCTGTGATGCTAACAGATACAGTCAGACTGGGACTGCGAACAGATTTCACATCTGTGATCGTGGTGACTAATGACTGTAGGCGTACTGTTAAAACGGATGCTGAGATTTAAGACCTGCCACTCAACCATACAGGAAAAGACACAGATGCCCCTGTCGCTTAAGCTCACAATAAGGTAGGCACAATGACATTAAGAACTTGTTAATTTCAGTTAATTTCTTTTTTTAAATTAAAATATTAACTTTTAACATGTTTTTCTTCCACAATTGTTACTTGTTTTGTTATGGACTGATTTTCATCCCGAAAAGCCCCCCCCCCCCCCCCCCCCCCACACACACACACACACATGAGAATCCCCAATCAACCAAGCAAAAAACAAAACAAGACAAAACAATAGAACATATAAAAGAAAAGAATTACCCGATGTAGGACCTTACCTGAGTTTTTCCGTGTTTTGATTACTTGATAGCAAAACTGATGCAACTTCCTAAATGATGAATGTATTATTAATATTAGATTTCTGCAAATTGAACCAATTAAAGACTGAGTGTGAGGGGTTGTACACCTGTGATCTGGAGTGAAACCTGAAGATCTGGGTTCCCTGGGAAGGTGTCTGTTTTGCTTTTTTGTTAATCCAGCTTTGCTCAGTTATCCCAGTAAACACATCACGGTTGGATATACCCCTGATTGGCTCCCCTCAGTGAAAACTTCTGAAAACCCTTCCAGTTAACAGCACTTTAATGAACAGCAGCATGTAAAGTCTCCTCTCGGTAGGTTTACCGTATTTAAATAGGAGGAGCTTGCTGTTTGTTGCTAATAAGGGTCCAGTGTTCAGCTTTTGTGAACATGTTTTTTTCCAATCCATTTAACAAATGCCCCTTTACTACACCACATTACCTCGCACGACACTTTCAAGAAAACAGCTCTCATCCTTCGCTGCAGTTTATCTGAATTCAGAATCGTGGAAATTGAATAATATCTGCTCCTTAGCCTGTAAATCTTGCAGAAGACATGCTCACTGCTCGCAGAACATTGTGTTTGTACAGCTTTAGTGCCCACAAGTTTATGTGAATGAGTAGCAGGCCGTGTTTGAAGTAGACTGTGCAAGCGCTACAGACCCAGCAGGCCAAAAATAAAGGTGACTCACCATGCGTTATATCCTGCGAAATAAATTGTGACATAAAATGTTCTCTGTGTGCAGCTCCAAAATCGCTAGCACAGTCAGATTTCTCAGCCTCACTGGGCAGCGGGCCTTTCAGCCCCCAGTGAACCCGGCTTCTTTACGACTCCAGCTCCTGCACGATGCTTTTCCTTTTACAGAGCCATTGAGTAGAGTCAGTCAGTCACGGCAAGCATTATATAATTCTAATCAATCTAAGTAATAAAATGTTGACATAGACTGAGGCCACCATGCAGTTGAAATTTACAGCTGTTTAGACTGCAAGTCATTTCCCTATGGCATGCGCCTACATGCTGCATCCGCCTTCTCAAGCTGAGTGAAAATAAAAGACTGCATGTGAAAGTCTTCAATTCTGAGTTTTACTCCTTCTTTGAAGCAGCTGTGAATGACTGTGTACATTTACCCCATTGGATATTTTGTAGTCTGCCACAAACTGTCAGTAAAAAAAAAGTAGGAGTGTTTGCTGTGGGTCTCTGAGTCAAGAAAAAAAAGCTTGATGTTTTTAAGAATGATGAATAAATCCACGAAGCAGAGTGGCAACACCTCTAGGTGGCAGCAGAGACTGTTTGTCTTCTCAAGGGCTGTGATTACTATTCCCGGCACTAACCAGGGAGCATATCAGCTCAGGACATGCATGAATCGATTCATTCTAATGTATATGCGCCGTTGCAAGGAATGAAATATTTCCTTGTATCTGCCACTCGTCCTCGGCAGCCAGGGTGCGCAGCTGTTAGATGTGGCAGCGATGCTGCTGACATCACCTTGAAAAACCTTGGCTCTCGGTGTCTCACATCTGCATGTGTAAGAGCAGCAAGTCAACATCCAAAATGGCACAAGATAAACTCTTGCCTCACAGTCAAGATGGACGGAAGGAGGAAAGCACATCCTTCGGCTCAAATGGCTTTGTTTATATCACACATAGTGTAACACTGTGGCGTGTTTACAGCTCTTGGATAGGGTTTATGTTCTATTTGTTTTTATCACACAGGTTTGTGTTTGTTATACAAAAACTGTGCCAGTAATCACCTATAGCTGTCCATATCCCTTAAGAATACACCCATGCTTTTGATAATGTGTGTTAATTTATGTAACATGATATATTTGTATTGACGAGCCCCCATTCACTATGTACATTACACACACGCTGCCTATAGTCGACTGATTGAACTATCCTTTGGGTGTAATAGCAGGCGTGCTAAAATTAAAGGCATTATGCAAATTATACATACAAAGTGCTCAAAGCAATTCTCCATCTTCTTTATGCGCCCGGGCTCGATGAATCTGTGTGAGAGCACTTTCACCAATGATTGAACTCCTTATACAGCACCTGAACGTAAGCCAAGCTATACAGATTAACAATGTGACATACTGGAAGCAATATTATGTCATAGCAATTTATTAAACTGTCTCCAGGCTGACCACATGAGCGGCAAAGGAGAACTTGTGTCTCGTGCGTGCCTTACTGCCTCCAGTAAGGAGTGAATTTTCCTCCTGACTGGAAAAACATTGCTCACTTTCCTTTTTTGACTTGTCAATTTTGGGCAGTTATATAAACCCATCACAGCTGGCTGGTTGCTTGCACAATTGCCTGCTATTAATTGTGATGCATAATTGCATTACATAATGTGTTATGCTGCCTTTTAAAAAGACTCGAACAGCTGTGGCTATCGGCTGTCTCTGCTGTGCATAGAGTCAAGCTCTCTCCTTGAATACAGTCACAGACAACAGTCTGATCGTAAATGGAAGCTGTCATAGGTCATTGTCAGTCTCAAACCATATCAATAGGTCTTTTGTAACTCCTACAGCACTTCAATATATTATGTCAATGAATTGTAAGATTTTGAGTCCGGGGATTTGATTCATTTACATTCTCTTATCAGACTGCCGCTAATTTAAACACAGCAGTCGTACAATGTCATCAGTGACAGACAGAGAAATCAATCTCTGTTATAGAAAGAGAGAGAGAGAGATGTGCAAGAGGGACAGTGAGCGGCGATCGACTCTGCCTGTAGGTTCCCCCAGCAGATGGTAGTGCAGCATCATGGAGGAGCTGCTCTCAGAACAGCATGAAAGTGGCGTAGGGAGATGAGCAGTCTGCAAATGAATGCTAAAGATTCTGAGGCATGGACATTAATGGGATAATAGGATCGTGTCTTACCCACACACTCTGCAAGATGGCATATTTGTACAAAAATAGACAGACTCACGAGTGACAGCAGCGTATCTTTCAGTATCTCCCATATGGTGTACCCAAGGGGAAGATTAACCCTTACATATTGTTCAGGTCATATTTGACATGTTTTGATATTTGACAGCAGCAAAAATATCTTAAATCTCTTCTTTTTTTTGACTTTTTCCCAAAGTCCCTCAAATTTCACAAAAATGAAAAGAATTAAAGATTGTATACTTTTGTCTAGATGCTATAGATTTTTGTACACCGAGGCTGTTCTAGACTGAATTTGATCATTTGCATCTTTTGATATGGATTTTAAATCCACCAGTTTGAAGTCAAATAAAGGAAAATGGTGGTTTCATGGGTTTGTGTGTATTTTTTGTGAGACAGTGGTGGCAGAGGTCATGGGGAACCTTGACATAAGAAGTGTTTGTGTTCCCTCTGTGTTTGTCCAGGTTTTTGCAGAGAATGGCCTTTGTGGGGTCATGTGGTATCCCGAAAGAGACAGTAACACAGCTCAGGAGTGATCATTTATGGTGTACATGAGGAACAGAGGTCACACGGAGGTCAGTAGGTGACACAACATCTGTACCTGCAAGCACAAGCACCGACAATGTCGTTAAATAACCTAAAAATAAACAAATTTCATCCATCCATCCATCCATCCATCCATCAAGGGAGACACTGAGTTGTTCCCAACCTAGCCAAGATATATAATGTCTCCAGCTTGCTCCATGTCTGCTCTGGTGTCTCCTGCCAGTAGGACATATTTGAAAACCTTAACCAAGGTGGGATCCAGTGTCCTGGTCAAAAGCCCGAACCACCTCAACCATCTCCTTATAATGTGCAGGAGTAGAGTCCCATCTCTGAGATCCTCCTGAATGTCCATATCTTGCTTGTATTAACTTGTATTCACAAAATATATGAAGAAGAGAAGATTACTGGGCATGGTTACCCTGGTCAGGGTAACCGGGGTGCTCAAGGGACAGCACCTGGTGGCCATGCTTTAGCCAGTGGAGCTTGACTGGGCCCAACCATAAAAGCTACAAGATGGACCAACACTCCCAGGAGGAGTTGTAGTGGTTCTGTGCTTTTGTGGATCAGGAAGCTGAAGCCCTGTCGATCTGACATGGAAAAACCCCCCCCAAACAAACCAAATCCATTTATTCTGATGTAACTGAGATTTATTTTAAGCTAATTGAGATTAAACTCACTGAGCGCTAACTGAGATCAAAAGAGGGGTTGTGCGGGTCATAAGATTATAAAACCACCTAAGCTGCCTTTTCAGTGAGTGAGAAAAATACATGCACGTCCCACACACGCATGCACTGTGAACACACAGCCTTGTTTGCAATAAACAGATTCTTATGTTTTGTGTTTTACATGTTAGATATGAGAAGGGTTTTTCTTAATCAGAGAGCTGTTGATAACAGCTGTAATGTTTACACATGGTTACATAATGAATGCTAGAAGTTCCAGAATGTGATTTTCATTTTCATGTAGTTAAATCAATGTGGCTGATATATTTTCATGTCTTAGACATAATGGGACATGATAGTGGGTGATAATAGATTTATTTGTGGCAAAAATTAATTTAGTGTCAACAGTATGTAAAGGTTAAAAGTGGAGCACAGGGCGTGTGTGTGTTGCTGCAGCTTTGTATCCGCTCACTTACGCAAATGAATCTCTGACTGAGTGCAAGAAAAATATTCAAACAGCAGATAAAATACTTGATTCGGCAGGAGCAGAAAGTAAACCCAAAACCAAACAAGGACCAGAGCAAATATCAAATATGCTCAGACGTGATGAGCCCCCCCCCCCCCCCCCAAAACAAAAAAATCTCCATAATGGCTTCATTTGCATAACAAAGAGTTTTTTTTGTTGCAACTGCGACTTCTGTGTCATCAAACACTTTGCTTTGCTGGAGTATTGCTTGTGGTATTACAAGCATTATGTAGTCAAATATAAAGTAAGACTGAAGCGCATTACTATTTCCGAGTTGGCCTTTTCAAAATTGCCACACTGTAAATGCATGCAGAAGTGAGATCAACCTGTCTGATTCATCTGAGATTCCGATTGTCTCTGCCCCTAAACACAAAGTGAAGTATTGTTTCTGCGCTGTATTGTATTCCATTTGGGAAATATCAAATAGGAGCAGATAGATTCACCCTCTCATAGGTGCTTGAAGAAAGTGTGGTGAAGGAAGTTTATCACACTGTAGCAGAAGCACAAAAAAGAAAGAAAGAAAGAAAAACTCGACTCAGAGCAAGGAGTGCTCGTACATGACAATGTGACATTTTCTGTGCTCCCCTCCACCCCACACATAAATGGAAATAAGATGTCAAGGTCTGTTGATGGAAGTTTTCATTAAGGTGAAACATACCTTGCCCTGTATGTTCTGACACAATACAGAAACATCAGCCTTTAAGTTCTGAGGCATAACTGTGTCCTTTGAAGTCATGCAAAGTGGCTCTCATCAGATGAGAGCTCTGCAGACGGAGCCATACAGCATATAAAAAAAATGCTGTGATTGGAAACCTGGTAAGCTAATGAGTTTGCACTTCTATCTTCTCAATTTGTACAGGCTTTTGTGCCAAGGCCTTTGAGGCTTTTCTGTGCCAAGTCTTGTAATAGTGTTCTCATTGTTCGCCTGAGAATCTGACACTTTTTTCATGAAACTTAGGGGGAATCCATCTCTGAACTTTTTTTTTTCATTTCTTATGGGAAAGACAAGGAGACATTCTCTGTGAATTATGGATATTACTGCAGTGAAATTAAGATGACAAAGAAATGGCATGCAAAAAAAAGAATCTGTCTTAACGGCTCTAAAGAGTGGACACTTTGCAACTGCATCTGAGCTGCAATGCGGCATAACAAGTGACAAGTAGCTCTTGTTAAAGACTAATAAAACCATATAGACATTTCACCTTTGTTCTCACTTTATGTTAGCCAGAGAGCCTGAAAACATACAGTCTTATACACAATAATTACCTATAACTATTAGTTATTAGTTTTGCTCTAATATTGCGTATATCAATAACAAAATTATTGTCATAAAAGCTCTCCCTCGCTCCCTCCTCTCACGTTTTGGTCTCTTGGTGCCTTAGCAAACCACATAACTGCTGTATCTTCTAAATGAGCTACAAATTAGAAAGGGCTTTTACACTCGGGAGTTGTTCAAAGTCTACGGAGGGCAGTGACCACAGTGCTTATCTGGGCTTAAGATGGGGGCTGTTGAGATTTGCTGGGAGCGGAACTAGAGGCTGATTGAGTCTTCAGGCATGTCCAATCCTATCCATTCAACCATTAATGCCCAAGAGTAGACCGGAGGAAACATTACAGCCCTTAGATCCACTCTCAGGCAGATAGGCCAGGGTTCCTTCTCCTCCTCATGCTAACTGCTTCCTTTTCCCAGCTTTAGTAGTGAAAAAAACAGTGCAGAACATTTTTCATATCCTCTTTATACAGTAGATTCACCACAGGAATCTCCTGCACCCACAGAAATACAGATTTTTTTGATGAAATAAACAGCTGTTGGGGGGGGGGGGGGGGGGGGGTTAGATAAACACACAGTAGTTACTCAGCACTATGCACTTTGTTGTGAATGCAAATAAATGCTCATTCACAAATATAATATCCTACGGGTCAATCTACTGAAGAGAGGCACCCTCAAAAATCATTTAAAGTCATTTTGGGGAGAACTTATAACAAATATGTCCTGTAAAATATTATGATTTCTTCTGCACAGATCAGGCGCGCGATGGATTCATTCACACACAGAGACAAGCACACGCACGCACACACACATGGGTGGCGATTCTATGCAGCTCAAGGTTGTTGCGCTTATTGAATATATCAACTTAACCACTGATGTCATTGATCAAGAAGCCAATTCCAGTTCTATTATTGTGTTAGAGGGTAAAACAATTGCCAAACGACTTTGTAAGGTGCACTCACTTGGTAAACAGATCTCAGATCCATTAAAGCCTTGGAGATTATCAAGCCTTAGTCCAACAATTTGTGGGGACCGCTCTAAACACCTTAGTGCTGACCTTCCTCATCCAGTTGAAAGTCAGTGGGAAACGTGGCAAGGAGCCCGTCATAACCACAAGCACCTCCCTGCACTTTAATTACGCTGCATCTCGATGGATGGCCATTTCCTTGTCCTCTCGCCCCCCTTATATAACCATGTGTTCCTATCAATACCTCAGACCCACTTACCATATTTGCCATATAGGTTTAACAGCCCCCACGATACTGCTGGCCACAGTTAATCACAGTATACTTACTCCATGATAGATATGGCATAGCATGAACTCCATCACATTGATATTGCTGCCAGGACATTGTGTTACCTGCCTCTCTGTGACCTCTGAGTGAGGAACGAGGATCCTTTCCATGTGCTTAATCATAATGCACAGTGCCTACTGCATTGATAGGTTAATGTACCCGAGAGGATCAATGCAGTCTCGAGGACGTCTAGTACAACAGACATTCAAAGGTTTGGCAAAGGCTTAACAATGAGCGCAGTCTGGCTATGGATCTGAATACAACTTAATTAAATGGAGTTGTGTGCGGTCTCATGACTGGTGTGACGAGCTACTGTAGATAATTGGCAAGCACAGCAATTCCAGAGAATGCAAATTTGACCGGAAGCTCATTAAAATCACATAAACATTTTCTACATGTTTGTTTTGGAAACTCATTCTTCAGATCAGCTTCAGTTCAATACTTTGAACCCCCCCTCCCCCAAAAAACTGGCACAGTAATGAATCTTTGTAACCTTCGGGGACCGAAATAAGGTTTAACTCAAAGCTGTCTTGATGTGGATTTCTATCAGTTATATAATGTCACAGTGATATTCAGGATGTTTGAAGATATCTGGCAAGGCTCGCAAGAGAGCAACAGCTGAAGTGTGTTTGTACTTGTAATCTCCATAAAACTTTATGCAAATCTCTTTGGAGAAAAAAGAGGCCTCACATGGAAAACTCAGCAATAATTGAAAAACAAGTCAGAAACAATTTTTTATCCCTCTCTGTCAAGATAATTCTTTCAGTTTGGTATTTAAAGGAAGGTTATGTGGACAGGAAACATGAAAAAGTCTTTCTTTAGAATTTTTCTTTTTAAATTTTGTGAAATGCTACCTATCTTTGTCCTCTGAAGGGGAAAAAAGCATCCGCATGCATACAGAGGAAAACATTTGCTCCCAATGAATAAATAATGAAAGGAAATGAGGTGCTTGCATTAATTTGCAAAGCATAAAATGCGAAAATATTTCACACAGTTTTTAAGCCAAGGTTTTTGGGTGGGATCATTATCCTCGCAGCGGGGTGTTACAATATGCAGCCAAAAATAGCAGCACTTTGGAAACTTTAAAAATGCAGCGTACTTTGACATTAAATGAAATGGAAAGCATTCTACAACCTTTTTATTTTAAAAGGAGCAGTGCTGAATCCAAATGTAAACTAAGATGAATAGCTGAGTGTGCTTTGAGTTGAAGGATGCAGAATCTAAAGTGCGAGTAAAAAGGTTTTTGGAAATGTGCACATTTTATTTTTTCATCTGTCCTTCCAATATCCATTTTCTGAGTATTCATTCTCAAAAAATTTGAACTTCAAAGCTGTAACATCAAAACAACTTGCCTAATTTTGTGTAGGTGCCTCCTGTGTCACCAGAACTTGTCAGGGGGGCCTAGTAGCAGAGGGTTGGCAAGTGAATCTTATAGCTCGCAGGGTCAATGGAGTTTGTTCCTGCACATCTTTTTTGGCTGCACGACTGCATTGGAATCTAGGAGCGTTTGGAGGCACTGGGATCTTTGTTGTGTTCCTCGTGCCACAGTTCAACAGTATGTTGGAGTGTTCTCGGCCTACAGCAATGTTCTTGTGGGTGGCTCATGTCAGTGTAACATCCACATAAATGCCGGGACCTGAGGCTTTCCCAGCAGAACACTAAAACTGTAACGAGATGACAGACACTCTGCACTTCACCTGTCGGTGGTTTTAATGTTGTGGCTGATGGATGTAGTGCTGTTTGCAAACTTTGCTAAAAATTCACTGAGCAGATCTGCTTAAGACAATAGTGAGTCATTTTACAGAATATCACTGAGCATCTGCACACCAATTGTCTCTTTTATCGTCTAGAGTCTGGCATGCCATAGCAGAGCTTTACGGTCCAAGAACAGGAAAGCTGTTGTCTTTTCTTGATGCAAACTTGAAAACAGAGAAACTTGTGTGCCAGTGACTGGTCAGAGAGAGACGCAAAAATTCATCTTTGGTGCACAAGCACTATTCTAACCCGCTGCAAAGACAGCAAATTATATCTTTTTGCCAAACAGCTCTGCTGGATAATAATTAAAATGTAGCTCTGGGCTTGTGTCTCAGCAGGGGTCCCTACCTATTGTGTGAGTGTAGAAATGCCCCCAGCAGACACAAGTTCAGCCACCTCCAATATTGGGTGATCTACAACCCGAACAATCAGCTCTTTCCTCTTTCTTTAGCTCTCAGAAGTGTGTTCCTTAGCACTGTCTGCTGAAGAAATCATGATATGGAGGTAAAGATTTCCCTGGCAAGGATTTGAGAAAGCAGAATAAATAACAAGAGCAATGATCTGTCCCACATGGAAAATTATTTGTGACTATGAAGTATTACATCACTTAACGGTGAGACTCGGGGAAAAAAGAGGAAGAAGAAAAAAAAACTTAATTAGCGCCTCCAGAGAGCAGAAACAGATCCAAGATTTCAAGGGTAACACTCAGCCAAAATCTCAGCCAATACATTATCTCTCACATTAGCTGGTACCCTGCTGCAGGAGAGCGCTCTTTTAGAGATATACAATATGGCAGGCCCTGACAAATAAATATGAGTCCTGGTCGTAAGCCTGAATATCTTCTAGGTTTAATTAACCAAGCTGTCATCAGGCTACTCATGCTCTACTTTTACCTGAGTCAGACTTGTATCATACCACCATTACGTGTGGCTGCCTGCAGAATATATAACAGAACTCCAGAGAGAGAGAGAGAGAGAGAGCGCCTTTGTTTTTCTTTTCTCTTATTTTTAAGGCAGAAAAAAAAATACTACAACGTCTGCTGACCTTTTCGAAGAGGAACTAGATGTGTTTCACACTTGTTAAATACGGTTGAGCCACACAGCTCCTGGTTGGAGCCGAAGGTCTTAATTGGCATGTGATTGCCTGTCATGAGTCATCACGGGAAATGCTGGGTGTTTTTCAGTGTCACTGACTGTGTGCAAACACACGGATCCAACAGATGGCAACATTGTTCCTTCTTCACCAGAACAGGTTACTTGGCGATCTGCCAGTGAGGTAGGGGTGCATCGACGAACCCTCAAAAATAAAAACAGCCATCAAACGCAAGTGTGGGCGATAACGATGTGACCAATTGTTGCCATGGTGATCTGGTCTTTGAGATAACGTCTAACGGAAAGGGAAAAGGAGCGAGCTGTGTAGACGGCGGAGGAGAAAATGGGAATGAAAAAAGAAGGAGGAGATTAAGGAGCACTAATGTTGAGTGTGGGAAAAGTGAGAGGGGAGAAGTGACCTTATAATGTAAGGTCAGTTCAATGTCCCCCAGCCAATTCAGCGATGTAAATACCTTGCGGTTCATTTATTCAAGAACTGGTCTTCATCCTCAGAGACTATCATTTCTCATTTCGGACTTACTAGTGTTCCAAATGGATTTTAACTGTACCCGGTCACCACCGCCAAGGTTAATGTTAGCAAGGGTTTGTTTCTGTGAGCTCAGGAACACCAAAAGGTGTCGCAAGTGGCATTTAAAGTTTACTTTATTTTTGTAAAATGCCTCTTCGGGTGCATCTAAATGATTATAGTCTCAGCTAATAACGGCCATGCATAGCAGTATAAGAAATGACCTGCTTTTGCATTTCTGTCAAAGAAAGAAAAAAGCAGGATGTATACCTGCAGTTGCAGGTGGAGCGTGCACTCATCCTTTCAATCACCTCCAGGATCCTTTCATCAGGCTGTGTCTATGAAGCAGCGTGCTGGCATTATGTGTGCTGTTTGCTCAAGCAGTGTTACCCCACAGCGAGTGCCGAGTCAGTGTCTGCTGTGTTAATGTTGTGCCAGCGAGAGACGCCTGGCCACGGACTGTTGCATCAGCCTTTCCTTTTGTTTAACAGGACAATGAACATGCTTTTGGATGCTAGTAAAAACAAGACAGGGAAAGAGTGAGGCAAATAATAGAGAGCGTGAAAAAGAAGAGGCTCTGCATAACACATCCCATCTCTTTGTTAAAAATAAATCCAACTAATCCAGTTTTCCCCATGGTCAAGGTCAGCTCTTTAATAAGACAGATATAAATCATCACTGAGTTCATATTTCCCCTCAGTGCTATCAAGACCCTGCAGTACTGTTGTGTTGTGTTTTATCACATGGGTGCTGCCAGTGGTGTGGCAAACTATGTTGAGCTGTGGCTTGTCACAGAGCTGTGTGTCATATGACAACCCACTACCTGGCAATAGTTTCCACTGGGGCTGAGCGATAAGAGGGGTGCTGCAGATAAGATGCTTCCTATTCTGGATATGCCAGGAGCCCCTGCCATTTACAAGGGAGGGAACTGATCATTTTTAAAGCAGTGTAAGGACTGCCAGGACTCTGTTTCACTCCGGGTCCCACGGCACAAGCTGGATTTGTTTTTCACAGCCGGGATCAGCCTTTTGTAGCGCGTTTGATGTCACTCACCAAAAATGTCATTAACGGCAGGAGCTGCCATTGCTGGCATCTTTTTTAGTATTGACTAGTGAATAGCAGCCACCACTGTACGTGACTAATCGTTACTCACGCCTCCGACTGCAGTGTGCCTGATAACGACGCAGGAATGTGGATTTGTCTTCACTCCCACACAGGCTGGTGCTAAATGACAGTGAAGTGACGAGTCCTGACGATTCTGACATGATACATGTCGTCTTCCAACGAGCCAAATTCGTCAGTAACACCCATCACAGTGCCACTTGTCACTGTGCTCCTGCTACTCAGTGATGTGCCTGTCACTGTGATGTTGCAACATAAAAAGACGGCCCCATTCCCTGCTCCACGAATATATAGTTAACTGTATCACCTAATGTTCTGTGTAATATACAAAAATGTTGTACCATTCTGACATACCTGCATCAACCAGTCAGGCAGCACATGCCATACATATAGGCTATTATGCATAGCCAACAATTTTATAGGTGTCACACATAACAGTGACCTGTGACAACTAACATCTAATAAAGTCTTCATATTTTAAGAAATTCCCTAAAGGTGCTACAGAGATTTCATGTTGACATGAATGTGGATTTGAGGTGAAGACATAAAGTTCCTGTGACCTTAACCTTTGACCTCGAGTCCAACTGGGCATTTTTGTGTCGAATTTAAATAAATCCCTCGAGGCTTTCAGTAGATATCCTGTTGATGAAAATACATCAGAATGAACAGGCAACATTGAAAAACATGACGCTTCAGGCCTCTGCTTTGTATATTTTCTAAAGCAGGTAAGAATATTGCAATTTTTATATTATTTTTCAGCCACAAAAACACATTCTCGCATGAGTGTGAATGTGTTTTTGTCATGTAATGCACCCCTGTGTCCCCTCTGCTCCCTTGCTATGTGTACAGGACAGTGTGTTTCTGCATCAGTCTCTCAGCAGGAAATTAGTGGGCACAAGGATACAAACCTGTATCTGCAGGCCTGTGCTAGAGCATCAGGCAGGCTTTTTTGTGTATATGTGCATGCATGTATGTTAGCCTAAACAAGGCGCTTACAAGATACTCTGCATAACAGCAATCAGCTAAGGATTCATTAAAATGTAAATTCTATCTAGGCCTCTTGTGAGTCTTTACAGTGCTTCCAAAATAACTGCGCGAAGGCCTTCTGGGGACTTAACTTATGATCTAATCTGTATGTCTTATCTGAAACCTCCTTCTTTCTCTATGCAAGCAGAATTGGAGTGCCCCATCTGATTTGGGGGAAACAGAGCACTTAGAACCGATGCCTGGCTGGCTTTCAGACTGTCCCGCTTTCACTGTTTGTTTGCTTTTCAAGAGCAGCACAAAGATAATTAGACAGCTGGTGCTGAGCCAATTTGTGTCCCTCAGTCTGTTGTTTACCCACTTTTTGCATAATGCAGACGTGATTGTTGACATTGTACGGTGTCGCTGCACGGTCACAAGTGGCCATTTGGGTTATTTTTCTTCGTGTAGCCCGGTGTCAAGAAGCTGGACTTTTTTTTTTGGCTTGGGGAGGCACACATATGTCCATTGTGTGTCTTTGTGTCCTGAGTGGCTCATCTATTTACAGTTAGCACCGATGCACAATTAACCACCATCAAAAGAGATTACAATACCATTCTTAATCAACTAGCCACATGAAGCCCACTCACCGCTATACAGTTGCAAGTGGCTCCTATTTCCTCCTCAATATTTTCAGAGAAAGTTGCAGTGAAGACTGACAACAATTAGTTTTGGGGGTCAGTAATATCTGCCGCTTTTGAGGACCACGGTGAAAGGCATTTTGTTTTGGGGCTAAATGTTGACTTGGACCTAATGAAAAGCTGATAACATTTTGGTGATCAGAGGCCAAAGGTCACTGTGACCTCACAAGAACACTTTCTGGCCACGATTTCTGGACATTTTTTCAGTTCTATAACTGCTTAAATAGAAAAGAAAGGAATTTATGATAATATATGGGAATATTTGGTCTGATACTATTGTCATAGCAATATATTTGTGATTCATCAAAATTAGATTTACTGTTTACAAATAAATACATTTAATACAAAGTTTTCACTGGACTGATATTGTGTGTAACACTTTCCAAAGTGAGTTTTTCTCCAATGCAGCAATCTAACACATCACTCTACTAAGTTCAGTAATCACACATAAATCTACTAATCAAACGACTGTTTGATTCATTCCTTGTGTTACATGAGCTCTTCAGTTATCTCACTGATGGGCAAAAAAAATCTCATCAAATGTTCCCTTTTCCTGTACTATAATCACATCACTTAATAAAATATAAAGTGTTTTAAAACTTTTGAGCAGATATGAAGACATGAACATTGCACATTTTTTATTTTTTATCGCACAAAAGGACAAGAAGGTAAAACGCAAACAGGCCCTAACAGCATCGGTTCTTTCGAAGTATTAGCAAAGTTAACAGACTTGCCTCTTATGATGTTGAAACTAAGGAAGACGCAGAGCAGTCACGCTAGATTTTTTTGTAACACAGTTATGTAACATATTATCGTGCCAAAATTGGTAATTCAGTAAAAATTTGGTTACAGTTACAAATATGCAATTACTTGTATTCAGTTATCTGCAGGCTGGGTGGATTGAAAGAAAAACCTGCACTACAATCAGTTTATGTACAGGAAGGAGGAAAATGGTGATGTGGCCTACATCTTTTTTATTTGCATTGAACAAATGACTTTTATTTTTGTTATTTTTCACCTTTATTTTTATTGCAACGCGACAGTAAAGCGCAGAGTGCTTCCAGGATTGAAATAACTGCATTATACTGCTCTTTATAAGCATGTACATATACTAGCATGCTAACACAAAGCTAGCCAAGAGCCCAGGGTGATGTTAAAGCTGAGTCTATGCTGACCCCATCCCAGCAGTCAGAGCCTGATCTATAACTGGTTTCTACCTGTCTTTCTACAAAGAATTGCGGTGGTGATTGCTTCGTGGGCTTTTATAGGCTTGTTTTTTAACTTTGCTTTGTGTTGTTTGAACATTAGAAAGATTGTATGCATGTCCTCATTAGAACCTTCATTAGGGATTTGTCAGTGTGTAACCTAAGGCTTATATTGTAAAGTGGTAATTACGTGACAGTGTCTTTCGGGGGCATGTTAATGAGTAATGCAAAAGTGACAAAACAAATAGTGCTGCAAATTACTTTTTTCTGGAGAGTAACTGAATAATGTAACATTACTTAAAACTGATCAATGAATGATGTAGTCTCCATCAGGTATGACTGCTTTTAAGATGTGACTGATACATATCAAATTAATGCACATGGATTTCTAACATCCTTCTTCTATATCATTCTGCTACCCAGAGTTTCTGAAATCGTTGCCTGTAGGTATAGTACATCCTGTACAAATCATGATAAATTAAAAAAAGGTAAAAAAAACCATTTCTTCTTGCAGTGTGAGATGAAGGTTTAATGCTAAATATACATTATAGGCTTGGATATTGCAGAAATGTGGAAAAAGTAAAGCTTTTATACAATAAAATATGAAAAATTGTGCACATCTGCATTTTGTTGCTTTGTGTCTCACCCAGCTGAAAAGCTTAGCTTGTAATGAAGTTGCCAGTTGGCTTCTGTGTTGGACAATAAATCACTTGGTCACTCAGAAGAAATAAAATCCCTCTGGTTTCCAGTGTGCTTTTGTAGCATAAGCTGTGTTCGTTTTTTAGTCAAATGCTGGTGAGAGCTTATCATGGAAAACAGAGAGTATGACAAAGGAGTCATGAGAGACATTACTGATTAAATCAATTGTAAATTGCTTGCAGTATATAGGAACAATTCATTCCACGAGGGTCAAACATCACACTTATACTTTATCCACTTCCTCTGTGACAAGTAGGACATTTGGCTTGAGTGTATTCGATTAAAAGAGCGCAGCACTTGGGAGTGATTAAAGTTTGATGAAGCATGCATCTGCTCACAGACAAAAATGTTGTTTTGGGGTTGTTGCACTGGTGCTTCTGCCCAAGTGACACAGAAATACAGAAACGCAATACTTGCATTGGCAAAAATCTTTATTCATACAACAGAAATGTCTATTTAGTGTGAGTAGTACCAAATTCAAGATGAATACTTGTGTCATTTTTCTTTTAAGAGGTCAAGTGTGCTTTTTTTGTTCAGATTATGTTTTACATTATACTGCAGCTTTGGTGTAGAAGATATAAATCTATGGTTGGAAGATATGAATTTGTCTGTCAGTTTGTAATATTGTTCATATTAAAAGAGTACATTTTTCTTCATTAAATTTATTGTCATTCTAAAATTATCATTAAGTATTTTGGTAAGACACAAAAAAGAAGAAGACAAGCAATTTCACAATATGCAGCTAATAAGATCCTAAGCTACTATCTCTAAATCAGGCCCCCATGAGAATATGTACAATAAAACTTATAGCACCAAAAATTGGAAAATCAGCGTGACCATGCTTTTTTTTTTTTTTTTTTTTACATTTAACTATCTGTATGCACTACTGAGGTGTTTTCACCTTTGGTATGGAAAAGATAAGATTTCTCATCTCATCTCATCTGTCAGTGTCCGGGACCCGGGGGTGTCTCTGTGAATTTCACATTCCCGTGGCAGCGTGCTAGGTACTTGCTCGGACGTTTAGGGTTTTTTTCACTGTAAAAAGAAGTTTTCTTCTCACGCAATGTACAGCAGAGGCTAATGTTTTTGTAACGTTTTACGGAATCAAACTCAAAGTAAGGTCAGTATTTCCATGCTTTAAATGCTGCACGGCGATGCTCTCTCCCACACTCGATAAATCATCCATTGTTGATCTGCAAACGTCTGTTACCACGAACGCCACACACGCTTGCGTCATTGTCATGAGACACTCTCGCAAACAAAATCATGGTTTAGTAATGCAGTAACCGAGTGAGCTTACGAGAAAATAACAGTAATCTAATGACCTTTTTTGCAATAGTAATCCCTTACTTTACTCGATACTTGAAAAAAGTAATCGGATTAAGCGTACATAAAATATAAACTATAAAATAGACTTCTGGTCCTCCATAAAAAACAGCTATATATGACATGTTTGGCAGATGATCATGAGTTTCAGATGCAGCCAAAGTCTTCTTGTTTCAGAGTTTGCTTCATATTAAATCAGTGAATCTGTGACACCAGGAGTGCAGGTCAATTCCTGTGACGGCACAGACAGGAGTGATGTTCTTATTTTGAAGCCTCACAGATTTTAGCAAGACTGAAGTAATGAACAATTGTGCTGTTTGAAAGGTCAACAAGTAAAAGAAAACAGAAAAAAAACAAAAATCTGTTTACCTGAAATATATTTTTGATTTTATATCAACATTTTGGTTTCACAGTGTAATGTTGGCTCACTGATGTTGTCCTATAAACTCATACCAAATACAGTTTAAAAACTCTTTCTGGTATGAGTAGATGTTACAGTTAGGCAAGCAAATGTAAAGCGGGAAGTAAAAATTTGAATATTTTATAACTATTTGCAAAATTTCAAAGACTTTTAACTTTTAACAAAGTGCTGTCGCTATGTTGCTTGTAGTGTAACTCATCTGCAGTTTTTTTTATTCATTTTTCTTATTCAGGGAGAAATCTAGGCTGTACAACCCACATCTTCTGAGTATGTCTCATATGAGTGGAAAGTTCTTCTCTTTAAGAAAAGAATAAAAATCTAGCAGTGAAGCTGATTTGAAGTGCTCTGCTTAGCGAATTAAAAGTGCAACAAACTGTTTGTGATTCAGTGCTCTTTCCCTGATGAAGTTAACTATTTTAGCAACAACAAAAGGGTTCATTTTTAGAAGTGACTTACACCACACTCCCTTGGTGTATGATACATTGAAAAAATACGAATTACAGTTCTGGGTTCATTTCAGTCACTTTATTTTGCAGCTGCTTGAAAAATCCAGTATATTTCTCTGGCAGATTTAGATGGTCATCGGTTGCACCACCTGCCAGTTTCCTCCATTTCGGCCCAACCTATAGGGGTAAACGGGGGTAAAATGGGGCAACAGGGAGTGTTTTGTTACCCTCGTGAACAAAATACTCCCTGTTGTAGTCCCTTTCATTGCTGCCAGTTCCTCTGTAATCTCAAACTCTTTCGCTATCCCACATACAAAGAAAACGGGGCTGTGCTGTGGACATCATAGCTCTTGTTGAAAGTCAAGAAGAAAAAATACAAAATTTCCACTTTGTTTCAACTTAAATTGCAGATTTCCCACAATGTCCTTGATCCATATGCCCCTCTCATGGTTAGCCTAGAGAGGGGCATATTCTCAAACGTTTCTTTCTTCTCCGGGAATATTAGCACAGCAGTGTTCACCAAAACTCCCCATCAGAGAATGGCTTACTGTTTGTTTGTGATTTTGTGGGAAATTACAAAGCTGGTCCTGACTGCTTGGATGTGTAAAGCTTGGTAAAAAGTCCTGCAGCTTTTGAAGCTTTCCTAGCAAAGGTTCAGATGTCTACTCCCGCTCTGTAACAGTCAGGTTCTTGTATTTCTCTGCGTGTTTAGTCTTATAAAGGTGAGGATTCAAAGGATTCAAATTGTAATCCTCAAAAACACCAAACTGCTCTCCACAAACTAAGCACACAGCTTTACCTCTGACCTCAGCAAATAAATACATAGAAAACCATGTCCTGCTAGAAACTCCACATTCTGTATCAGTCTTTCTGTTTTGAATGTGAGCTGACATCTATCAGGTCTAGCAACCTCACATTTCTCAAAAATGTTGGCTGCACTGCATGAGAAGCTGCATTCAGTTGCACACAAGAGCATTTTCTACATTTAACAAAAAATAGCAGTCCTCTTCAAAGTAAACGCAAAAATCTTGTATTGTGAATTCCCACAAAACGGCAAAGAAACCCATTAAGCCATTCTCTGATAGAGTTTGTCTGAAGACTGAAATGGGACAAACTGAATGATGTATAATAATTTATTGTCAAATCCTAATTTTGTATTGATCACACACAGGCTAATCAGTAAAAACCAATGGGCTGGATGTGGCCTGATGATGTCCAGGTCTGCTGTAACAGGGTTAAAGTGAGACATACACATATGCAAACGTACTAGATAAAAAACAAACAAACATTAGAACTAAACAAAAAACTGTTTCACTGATTTTTCCACGATGTGTTAATTATGTAATGACATCATGAAAAATACAAGTATGCATATATATTAGTAGTTCCCATTTTTTTTCTTTCTGGAATTCCTGAAACTACTACTACTTTAGCAGCTGAATAGGTACACAAACCACACACCAAACAACAAAAAAGGACTCCGGTTGACTCTTCCTTCAAAGCTGCGGCAGTAACATCAGCAAATATTCACTCAGCTTCTGTTCATTTTATACCTAGTTTCCTGAGCCCCACCTGTATCGGTTCCTCTTTAAGTTATAAAGATTGCTTACAATCAAAGTCACCCACATACACCCACTGAGACCATCCTGCCAAACAGCATGCTGCCAGTTGGTTGAAAATTCTTAAATCTGTGACAACCGAAGCTAAATTTGCATACAGAGCTTTCCCCAGTGCAACGCTAACTGAATGAAGACAGATCAAGAAGATTTCTTTCCTCAAAAGGGCTTAGTGTTGCAGCCTCAAGAAGCGTTTGACTGCAATGAAATTTAGCGCATGTATCGTGTTCTGTTTGTGATGTGCAGCTCTTTATTTGCTGCAAAAACTACTGTTATAGTACTTTTCATGCTACCCCACAGGGAAAACACTTCTTTGTGTGTCAGGAATGAGTTTGACATAAGTGTGATTAATGGTGCGTAGTTGTGCTGCTGCATACTCACCACCCTGTTATTTGAAGTGCTGCATGGATGCACATAGTGTAAGAATGCTGAACGTATACACCATATGTAAGATGACAACATAGTCTCTAGTTTGCTGTGCACGATGTCAGTCCTGCTGGGCCAAGTGAACCAGTTATATATCAGTGCTAGTAGATTATCTGTGCTTCAGTTGTCCCATAGTTAGTTATTTTTATTGTAAAGCACTCGACGGTTTTTCTGTGCTTTGCTTATTATTTTTAATGTCTTTTGTCTTGTCTTGAAAGATTTTATATTTGTTAGCACATAAGGGAAAATGAAAGCAAGCTTCATTTTGTTATGTACAGTACAATCCAGAAAAAGTGTCAGAAATAAAGTGGAGAAATCAGAAATAAATATTTTAATAGTGAATAACTACTGGCTCGGACCAAAGCGTGCTTGGATGAGAGTTGGCATATCGAGCTGGGGAGAAGCTTCAGACAAGGGACTAATTGGTTTCTTTGGGACATGTGGCAGGGTGTCAACTGAAAGGTTAAAAGTGGCCATCAGACAGCACACGAGTGACAGTTTTTAAGAAGCCCTCATCATCTCCCATTCACATCATGTTGATCACTTCATCAATATCACCACAGGTGACTCGAGAGAAGCCAATGCCTTCAGATGCCCTCCATGCGGAAACTTTCCTTTGCTGTGGCAACTTTGCAGCCAGTTCACTTTTAGCTCATACATCTGAAATAATTGCGTGTGGCATCAAAAAGATCAAAAGGAAACAGGATAAAAGTTCGGAGCAGATGGATTCAGAAGCCAGCAATAATGCAAAAATAATAAAGGATGCACAGCTCTAAAGGAGGGTGTTTACTGACTTGTTTGCCTGTGCTTTTGGAATGCATGCAAGTGTGTGTTCACGTTTTCCTTTCATGCATCTCATAGTCGGAGTGAACGAGATGAAAGCCGTGTTTGGATGTGCTCTTTGTTTAAATGTAATTCTTGATTTCCTTTGTCAAGGGGGAGTCAGATCGCGACCCCGTGCTTCTGTCAGTCATCTCTTCAGCCCGGAGGGGAACAGTCTGTCTTCATCATCCAAGCCTTCCATCTACTGCTGTCCTTTTGTTTCAGACTCTATTCATAGATCATGAAAAGAGAGATGTTGTGCGCTTGTCTTTTGCCTTCTTTAAACCTATTTTTGTCCTTCTGAGGCTTTATTAAGTTGTCATGTGAAGGGGCTTGTAGTCTCTCATGGCGTATTCAACCTTGAAGAGCAATAATTATCAGGACACATGCATACACACGAGGCTACAGGTGGGTCGCTCTTGTCACTTGTCATCAACAAACAAAAATCAATTAATGATCACGCGTCTCTCTTATCGAAGCAGGCTAAACAGCCTGACACAGCAGCGCTCCAAAAATGTATTTATGTGTCTGTTCGCACACGTGTTCGTGTATCTGTGAGTGCATCTGCCCGGTTGCATGATATGCCTGTGTGAGCCATGTACAGTATCTGCTCCCAGAGTACTTAGCCAGAGGAGCTGTCTGCTGTTTGAATAAGGGCAGTCAGTCACCGGCACTAAAGAGAACATTCATCAAGCACTTTTGCAGCTTACACCTGTTTCTGCTGGCTAAGACAGGCAAGCTGGGACGGCTGTTGTGCCACATCACTCTCTGCGCGCTCTCTCTCAAGTGTTCCTGTGTGGGCTACCCACACATATTGTTCCTGATGTTTTTCACATTAGCACCCTGCAATGACCATCGTCACTTATGGGTAAATAAAGCTAACCTGACTCGGTGTGACAGTGGAGCGAGTAAACGAGGACACTGTTGTTTTTAATGTCCTTATATCATAAATTCAGCCGCACCTGCAGCGATGATGTGGTCCAGAACAACATTATAGCATGATGTTGTTATAGTTGACTTGTGCTGTGGAGAGGGAGGGTGTGACCTCACACACTGCCAGCGGTTTCGTAAAGTCGTTGCCAGCAGCAGCAGCGGCAGCAGGCATGGATGCCTTCTGCTCAGTCTTGTACAGTAGGCTATAGCACTGCTTAATTCCCTGCTAATATGACAGATGTGTTCTAATCATGATAAAGAGCTGGCTTAGCTGTGTGAAGACCCACTGGTCTTACTTTAGTGCTTAAAGCACTCTTTCCTTTTTCAGCCATGCTGCATCACACATAATTGCCTTACTCTATTCTGACATGGCCACTCGGTGGAATTAGACCTTTCTAGCTTCACGTATCACCTTCCTTATCTTGGCGTGGTGTGTGTCTCTCATAATTTTACAGCATTCACTTCAGTGTGCTTGAAGAATATGTCCTTAAATGGACAGACTGGGCATTATTAGTGTTATCCATCAGAGGATATGCGTCACTACTTCATATCTTCTTTCCAACCCTCTCAGGTTTTGATATTACACTCTTATCTTCTCCTCGCGCCTGTTGTCTGCCGTAGTTCAGGAGAAAAAAAGAAAGCCTCCCCACTCCTCTCGCATGCAGTACACATTCACAGCATTATCGATTTCCTTTAAAATTGTATTTGCAGTAAACAGGAAGAATGTAGGCTTTAATATTTCCTACTCTCTGCAATACCTGGTTTGGGTTGCTAGGTAACACGTTGCATGGCAGTGTTTGATGTGTGTGTGCTCTTTGCAAATGGCTTTGATCCTCAGCATACTGACAGACTCTCCACAGAGTTACCTTCCCCTGGTAGTTTTGGCACCTCATCACACTGCGGAGACTAAAATGTATCTGAAAGCTCCCAGGTGAAATGGAATACCTAGCTTGTTAAGCAAAGTAGAAAAGGGAAGCTGTCCAGAAAAGTTTTAGCTTTAAACTCTTTTCATTAAGAATTCTACAGGACAAGGCAGGGAGCCTCCGAGTCATGGAGCCACGCGGGAAATGGACAGAGAAAGAAAACAGCGCCAAGTTATTCGTTATTCTTTTTTTCATTCAACTTTTACAAGAATTCCTATGTGAATTACAGCATCCCTACACGTATATACTGTAATGGCTGCATAAAGCATCAAAATCACCATAATGAGACGCTCCTTAAAAAGGAGCACGATGCGAAATCTTCAAAGTTATCTCCCCCACAGCAGTCCTTGCGCATGATTTTACTTTTACACTATGACATTTTATTTCTTCGCAGCAATAAATTCTCTCTCTATCCGAAGCACTGAAAAATTACAGACAGCGAAATCAGTCAAATTTAGTGCTTAAAAGCACATTCATACACATTATAGCATCTGCTTTGAGGCTGATGATAAAATTTTTACTGGAAACCATTCTGGAGATAAACAAATCCTTTTAGTGCATGATTTACAACAGATGTTTATTCAGGGTAGGTACACAAACAGGTTCATAAAAAGTTACCCGTGTCTTACTGAGATTGTGTACAGTGGCGGTTTTCACAAAGATGTTTTTGCGTAAAATTGTTTCTTTATTGTACACCAAAGTGGGCAAGCTGAAAGGTATCTTTTGGCCTCCGATGACACAAATGAACTCTATTTTACATAATAGCTTACTTTTAATGACTTGGCAACATACCTTGCTGCATTGAACTGCCATGTGAACTAACTTGAAAATTATAGTTGCAGGTGTGCACACTTTGAAGTCAAATAACTGAGGCTGAAATTAATCACGCTCAGTATGCACATGTACATTTGGACAAAGTGAGACAGAGCGAGCGAGAGGGAGAAAGAGGGCGGGGGGGGAAGGGGATGTGCTCTGGCTGGCCCTGCACACGAGTGCATTTCAGGTTGTGTGAGGTTATTACAGGTTTGATTATTGAGTTCCACAGGGCAATTGGCTCAAATGAGGGCTGACAGCTTTGGAGGGCAGCAAACAGCTGGAGAGCTCGTCTCTGCCAGAGCAGCCATATTAGAACCATTCCACTCCCAGGTGCATCAGCTGCTATGATTTCTGATTAAGGCATAACTAATGAAGAGTTGATGAAAGTAATCAGGTGCCACTGCATTTGCAGATGCTTTCAAGATGCTGGAACTGTATCTTCACAGCTTTAGAGGGAAGAATAAAGCCTAAGAGGAGGCGTGCTATTAATGAGTCTATATTTAGAATTTAAGGTGGAGCTCAGGCACTGAATGCATTCCTTACAAGCTCTTCAAATATTCATTTCAACATTAAAGGCTAATTACAGCACAGTGAGCTAATCTGAGCAGCTATTTAAATAAGTGGCAGCATGCTTATTATACAAATATCACATCTCTTTATTTATTAGTATACATCTATAGCTAGCTGGGACACAGAGCAGTCAGTCTCACTGCTCTGTACATCTCTGTGTGAACTTTGTAATCCATGTCTCTGTGTATACTATATAGACAAAAATATTGGGAAATACCACTTCTTCCCACTGAATTCTTTGAATTCAGGTGTTTTCAGGCCTTTTGCCTGGCCTAGCTATTCAGTTTGCCTTTGCAAACATTCATTAAAAGATGTCACCATTGCAACAAGACAGTGTCTAAAATGTAAAGTGTTAAAGCTTGTTGCTTTTTACTTGTGAGAGTTGATCCACAAAGTTTACATTATTTTCCTTGACATCAACAGTGAAATGCACTCATCTCCTCTACTACTCTTTATACCAAGCGTTGACAGTTTGTTGAGTTTTCAGAGAGCATGGAAGCTACTTCTGCTGTTACACCCCCTACTGTTTCTATACGTAATTATTTCTAATTGGCTCTTGTCTCTCCAGAATATTATTATCTGACTTTAATAAGATCATGAACATTTGTCCTTGTGCATCATTTTTGTGATTTTTTTTCGTCAGAAAAAAAGGTCACTGACGAAAATGATGTCTATATAGGTTAAAGAAATTAACACTGGTGTGTAAGAACTGCCTGTGGTCTGCTGAGTAAATAACTCCTGGCATTAACATCAGCACCGTTAGCTTCATGGCATGGGTTTCCAATAGCTGAGCAGCTCCCATTGGCCTAGTGTGTAGGTGGTGCAGCGCTGTTAAATTTTGACACTATGAGAAAGTTCTTTGGTGTTAGATTTGGCTGAGTCCAAGTGCATGAATGATTTTGAGCATTATCACTTGCTGTGAACTGATGTCAAAGCCTGTAGGAAATGTATCGACATATTATCTCTTTAGTGCAATATGTAAAAGCAACCACTTACCGTGGCAAAATAAAATTTGCCCTAATGCTACGCAATTTGTTTGTGTTCGGACCCCTGAGCACCTTGCAATTGCATTTCACAATGGTTTTTTTCTTCCCCCTTACTCTTTTTTTGTGTCGGCATGGGACCTAATGGAGAACTGTGCAGAAAGGGATGTATAAGGTGTTTAGCAGCTTCAAAAGATTTGTGTAATTTCACCTGTTACTTCCAGTGTGACTTTGATGTAAGCGACTCCACAGACATCCTGTCTTTTGGTAGGCAGGGGGCCTATACACACACTGAGATTTTCAGGTTTCATTTATCATTTAATTCTTTGGAGATGTCTCACCAGCCTGTCACCTGTTGTGCCAACAGTAAACAAGAATGAATGATGAATTACAGAATTCAATTAGATGACAGCAGCTGTCACTGCTAAACCATTAGCAGTGCTAATCTTGTGAAAGTCTTGCAATCTTTTTTTTTTTTTTGCAGACCTGCTTGTGGTCTAGGCTCCTGTTGACAAATGCTACATCACCGTAGAGGACAGGAAGCCGGATTGCATCTCAAGGCTGTTTCCATGTAATATTCATTGTCATCTGAGAACACTGCAGCCTCAAGTTTTAGATCAAAAGCATTTCTATTCAGCAACAAGGGAAGGCACTTGAGTGTGGAGGAGGAATTCACAAAACGCCTCGGTCTGCCTTTGATATTGCAGCCTTCTTTCGGACCTTTGCCAGTTAAGGAACAGAGTCCATGTTTCTCAAGCGTGTAACAAAGAACTGCATCTTTAGGGAGTCAAAAAATCGATATTCATAGCGTTGTATCAATAAGGTCTGTCGTAAAGCAGGGCCGCGTTTTTCCAAGTTCTGCGCTTCACTTCACTGAGAAGTTATGAACATCACACTATGTGCACATGCAGCAAAGCCATAGTTTTTTTCTTTCTTTCACTGACATAGAGTTTGATGCCATATCCCCCCCCCTCCCCCCGCACAGCTGTGCTACCATCCATGCAACAACTACAGTGATGCAGCTTCACATAGAAGTGTCATGAATACCAACTCAAACTGTTAATTATCATTAATGAACAGCAGCGATCTGATCGTGAACTCATGGGAACTGAAACCTTGTGGTGCTAATATGTCACATCACAGAGGAATTAAAAGAAACACACTGACAGGTGCAACACAGATTGTGTTTTTGTTTCATTATGAGATAAAAGTGTTGTCAGCAACACAACCATTGTCCTCAGAGTTCTCTCGGTAAGGTTCCACCTTTGTATCTGAGTATGTACAAAACTATCTAACTTCTCCTTTGTAGTAATTACTAACCTTTTGTCTTTCACTTTTGGCTAAAATTTCTTTAGGAAATTTCTTGATTGCACAGATGTGCACGTCCTGCAGTGACAGCTTGAAATCCAGTCTTCTCATCACATATCCATTCATGATTTGCCGTACTTGTGCAGATATCTACAGTTCTGGTGGTTTTTATCAGGCCTGCGGCACTTATTCGCTTTGCTGAACAACTGACTTGTTTGTTAATTTAACATGTTATTCTTTTGATTTTCATGATTTGACTTTATAAGCTATATGTTTATTGTGACAAGACAAAATGATCAATTACAAGTACTATTTGCACTTATAACTACACTACAGGCATGCATGACAAGATTTCACTAAAAACTGTTGAGCAAAACGTATTTATGAACAACGACGTACATGTAGAAAACATGTAATGTCACAAAGTTCATGTAACATACACATAACATCACTTTTTGATTTGATATCAGCCACTACACACAATATATATAATTTGTAAGGATTTGAGTGTCATTAAAACAATTCCTAAAAGCTATATAGATGCTGATAATCTTGGTACTCTAGGCAGTTTATATGGTAAGTTTCATGTAGATTGATTAACATGTCTAGTAGGAGTTAGGGAAGAGACATACATTCATACACTATGATCATTACAGTGAGATTTAGCTGCCTCTGCTGCTGCTGCACAGAACAGAAATCAATCTAAAGGGAGATACAAAGTGCGGTAGCCAGTGTGTGGGCACGCTCACCACTCACATTTTTTATTACAATTCACTCACAATTGATCAGGAGCTCATCTAATTAACACTCAGAGGACATCGCTAATACAAAAAAAAAAAAACAGCATCAGGAAGTGCTGGCACTAGAGACGAATACGCTCTTAAGTGTCATTGTACAAAGAGACACCAGCTCAAAGCTCAGCTGGAAGATCAAATGTCTCAGTCCGATAATTCCATGCAGGAATCCTCTATTTAGAGCAGTTTTCCTGTTTTACATTTGTAATTTGTATTTGTTTAAGTTATTGCATATTTAATTCATTATTCTTGCAGTAATGATGCAAATGGCCCTTTTATGCAGCAGTGGTCAGCGAATTAAAACAACCTTGACATCACTGTAAATCTTCACAAGGCCATGTTTAAGCTCAGGGTGCACACTACATGTTCCTCCTCACCAGAGGAGAGTTGCAGAAGGCACTGCTGTTGGATTTCAAAGGAAATATCTATTTTGAGATCCAACACTAAACCGATTCTACAGCAGTAAACACAAGTATTTTGCCTTTCTGAACAGCAGCATAGAAATCACGTATTATACATTAAGACATTAGTCAATGGATTGCCGTGGTGGAAAATTACATGAGTAATTCAACAATAGCTATTCTGGGATGGGAAAACATATGACAAAACAGCACAGCACTTCTAAAGAAATATAGTGAATGGATGGCTAAGAAAAGAAGCACCGTTATGATCCAACAGCAGGGAAGACACTCAATTCTTTTGCGCTGATGAACACACCAAGGTCTGTTGTACTGATGATAGTCTATAGTGTTAGATTGATAGGATACTTGGGGTGTGAGTGAAACACACCATTTATAACAGCCTCAGTACAGCATGGCCCCGACAGTGCAAATTCACTTAATAATCCTTGAAACCTAGGACAACCTGACAAGCGCACTTAAACCAATTTCATTTTACAGGGTTAGCATTAGGCTATACATTAATCTTCTCAGATTATTTCATGTGCAAGATCCTCTTGCTGTAACCCCGTAAATACCATGAAGTAATTTACACAGTATACAATATCTGCTCACTTGCAAGTTAAATCCTTTGGGATTTTTCCTGAATTGATGAATACATCTGGCATAAGCAATGTCTTTTCACACTGCATACTTACTTTGGGCCTATTTCTTAATTTAATTCAGTGCTACAAGTCCTCTGGGATGGT
Organism: Aulonocara sp. 'chitande type north' Nkhata Bay; assembly: GCF_057382095.1. Lineage (NCBI taxonomy): Eukaryota > Metazoa > Chordata > Actinopteri > Cichliformes > Cichlidae > Aulonocara > Aulonocara sp. 'chitande type north' Nkhata Bay. Next base: position 21,166,751 of record NC_141345.1, read on the forward strand.
GGAAGGCCAACACTTGTTGTATCTTAACTTCTTTGTCTCTGCAAAGTGGGGTTATGCAGATAAGCTCATGCTCCATTTTGGTCAGTTCAGTGTAGCACAGAGTGGGTGATATTAAGTAATACCCTGACAAATGCTGACAGCAGCTTAGCAGGGAAAAAAGAGGTTAATGGGACCCCTCACATTCATATGCCAGTATCTAATAAATGTGTTAGACAGAAACACAGTTATTAGTTTATCAGTGGCATCTCTCAATGAAAGTCATTTAAATAATTCCGAGATGTTGTTTTCCTCCCAAAAGAGCAAATGTGAGTGTGAGTTGCAAGGCAATCAGCCCTCCTAGCACTGAAGGCTGGGGTAATAGTATGCATGATCCAAAGGGACAAAGACTGTTTCAGCCGTGCGCTGCCTTGAGCCGGATTTACAAAGCAAGTAAACAGCTGATTGCATGGGTTGAGGGCCTCGATATGTGCCTCACGTGTAATCCGTGCACCATGCAGTCAGTTTCCTCGGCTCTCTAAAGACACAAGAGAGAAAAAAGCATCTACATCAAAAGCAAGAGACAGGTTAAGAGCCTTATGAGTACACTCATACACTCAATTTAGGGTATAACATAACATATACCCCAGCTGGGAACTGGTAGAGAAAGTATGAACTGACAGTGCATGAAAGTTAAATATTGTCTTGGCAAAGCAGAGAGCCAAGAACAGGGCGTTTTTAAGATACTTCAAGTAGACCTGCCGCATCCAGTGGTTGAAAAGGGGGTTCATATTGTGACTCAATAAGGACAGACCCCAGAGAGTCTGGAGACACTCAGCTGGGATCACCGATAAAACATGATGAGGTAAACATAGATAGCTGCCAACTAAACTGTGAGGATGGTTAGGAAACCTAATTTTATAATATGGTTTTTAGATCATTGATTTCCTAATATTAAGTTACTAATGACATTTCAAGTTAAATCACTGTGGAGTTTCAAGTTTAATTTAAATCAGCAATTACAAAGAATAATTTAAGAATAGATATAATAAATTTGTTGTAGATTTGTTGTAGCATAATGTCAAAGTGTGCTATTTTTTCACAGCAGATGGCTGCCTCCCTGAGCCTGGTTCTGCTGGTGGTTTCTTTTTGTTAAAGGGGGACTTTCACCATTGTTGCCAAGTTTTCCATGATTGACCCAACCTGTGACAGCTATGGTTGAGTCATGGGCTATGATAGCTGGAATGGGCCCCAGTTTGGCTGTGGTGCTGAACTGGACAGACTGTTAAGAAAATGGATGGATGGATGTTCAAACTATGTGTTTCTGTGCAGTACACATGTAATACTGTGGCAGAAAATTACTTGGGTTCCTATATTGCACTTGTAAATTTTTATTTTAAGCTACTGTCAGCATGGGAATTAAGATTGGCTATCATCAAACGACTTAGCCTCTGAGGGCAGTGGCTAATGTTTTGCAGGCTTTCAGCCAGTTGATGTCCAGATAGTAGACAGATATCTGGGCCAAGACGCAGAGTCCTGGTCATTGCTCATAATCTGACTCTAAATGCAAATAATTTTTATAGAAACAAAAAAGCTCATAAAAAGCTAAATTGTGGTAAGGCAGTAGCTGAAGACTTCAAGATTGCTTTTTGGCTAATGCCTTTCCTCCCCTCCTACTCTCTGACTGCCCCTGCATACAGCTACAGTAAATCCTGTGCAAATGTGATTGATCAGTACTTCACAGAAAGGTTCTAATATCACAAATCGAATCCTTCCCCTACTGATTCAGCATGCTCATGTTTACTATTCTCTGCCTCTGATCCACATTACAGAGGGAAATATTGTAGTACCTTAACCTAATAAATTGTATCTGTGACTAGTTACAGCACTTTACAGACCATAATTTCATTTTAAAATAGATCCTCTAAAGCACAATTCATTGTTCAAAGACTAATTTAGTACATATTGTCCTGTGAGACTTGTAAATAAATCCAACTCACACCATCAGAACATTTATATTTAAACTGTGTGGAGCCAGAGAGGTAAAATTATCCAACATTTAACAAAAAAAGTTAATTAGCCATGATCCAAAACATAGGGAGGATGCTGCTGACACACTGATACATCAGTATTTATATTTTTAACAATCTAGTTATACTGTTTTTATGGTTTTGATGGAAAGAGCATTAAAAGTGAAGGATTTTGCATTGAGGTTTAGATATTTTTATTAGAGTACAGACATCTAAACTACTTCCACTGCAGGTGATAATAAGGGATGTTGTCTCCATGGTGCTGTGAGCAGGAATCCTGTTAAGCTGTTGCAGTGTTTGTATGAATAATGTTGGCCTCTGATGTTGACAAGCTTACCTGGGTTATAAAAGCTGACAGATTCAGCTGATAACTATATGATCATTAACCATACACCTGACTGAATCAGGACATGGAATATTGGAAGAATTTAGCGTGATAGTAAAATCTGCTTGTCTGTAATAGTTGGATCTTAGAAGGGTTCAACAAAGAGTTGAGCTACAATGGAAGGAAGAAAGCACTGCGCCCTGGATGGGGCAGCAGGCCAAGCTACCTTAAGGGAATTCACACCTCTACAACTCAGTGAGAAAGATGGGGGCAGAGCTGGAGTTTGACGTTTCTTTGAGCGAGATAGGTTAAAGCTCTCTCCTCGAATAGATCGCAACCTGATGCAAACAGGCCTGTCAGCTGAATTGGGATGAGACTGTCACAGTGAAAGGAGGCTGAGGACTGCACAGAGGATAGTGTGGTCAAACGAGGTGAGTATACCTTGTCCAGCATTTACTACAAGGGAAGCTAGCTCTTTGTGCATCATCTCTATCATACTTCACATCCTAAGAAAGTCGATGTAGTGCTTTAAGGAAAATATCAAAGCACAGCTGTAGGTATGTCTTTCCCACATGGATGCAGCGGCAGCAAAAGCATTGTTTACCCATGATTTGTTGGACATTTGCCAAGCTGATTGACGAGGCAGATTGAGCGTGCGCCCAATGAAGAGAGGTTTAAGTAACAACCAAAACACAACCTGCCAAAACTTACTAGCAATGCCTACCCGGCAAGTCATCGAAAAAATGACATTGCTGGCTGGCAGCAAACATCTAAGCACAGCAGAGAAACAAAAGGTCAGCTAAAGAAACCCAACTCTCTCTAGTAAGTCTAGGCCTAGTAACTCTCCCAAAGTACACCAACAGTTTAGCTCACAATAAAAAGCTTAATCTTTAAATAAGGCTTGCACTGGATGCCTAATTGTTTAATTTAATCACTTTCATGATTAGTTATTTTTCATTTGGTCATTAAAATTTTCCAAAATTAGTATCAAAGCTATAGCTTCCCACAAGTAAAGGTGATGTCTTCAGATTTTCTTATAAATGTGCAAAAACTTAACAGAGATTATAAGCTTATGATGCTAAAACTTGAACAACAGAAAAGTCTTACATTAGCAAAAACAGACCAAAATAGAATTTTGTCTATTTTTTATATTAGTATGTGGTAAATATGTTTGCATTAATCAGCAATTAGTCCAGATGTAATCAGTTTGTGTTTTAACCATGTAAATTTCTTTTTTCTTTCTAGCATATGCCTGTAGGATACCTTGATTGCAAGGGAAAGTAATTACTTTTGCAAAATCGTATTTTTCTCCTTTTTCCATTGTATGCATGCATTTGTATCTGCGGCCCCCGTGGATCAGAATTTGTTCCTGTCCATGACCTGGATTATGAGGATGTTGCGTCCTGCTTGAGAACAGGTTCTGCTTCAGCTGAGCAATTTAGCCCTTGGTAGTTGTCAACTGTTCTTCTAAAAAGCTCGATATACAATTACGACAACCTTCTTGCTTCATATACTCGGCAGGCTGTGTATTGGAGTGAGATTATGAGTTTGACAGATGGAGGAGGAGGGAAAAAAAAATGAAGAACTTCCCTCGGGGACATCTTAAGGGAATCCATTTTATTGTATGACTGCATTTCTAAATAGAGAGAAATGCAATGAGCTGACACATCAAACATTATCATGGAGGGCTAAAAGCAGAGTTAAGCTCTTTATGTTTACCTCTATGGTTTGAAGTTTTGCTGAACCCTTTTCAGTGAAGCCATTCATACTGTAGCGCATGTTGATCTCCTGTTCCCCATCAAATGAGACTCCCTTTCTTGCGCCTTTAAATATCAAGTTTGATATACACAAGTCTTTTTAATCACTATTATTGCATGCGTATGAAAGCTTTATGTGTGACAACACTATGAAAATAGCGCTGTTTATTAGCCTGGTACCCATGAATTGCGACGGGAAGCAAAGAGCAACATTTCAGGATCTCCACAGAGGAGACTCTAAAATGCCATAGTCGACTAATAACTTGAGAAGCATTTATCTCCGTGCCAGGAAAGTGAGGAGAGAAATGATGAAGGCCGACAACCTGTAGAGCTGCTCACATTACACCATGGATTTCCGCAGCCCTCAGGCTAAGAAGGAGGGGGGGGGGGGGGGGTGTCGAGGAGGGGGGGACTTTGAAAGGAGCAGAGAGTGAAAGGAATAAAGGCAGGGTCTTGAGACGGCATGCCAAATAGTGAATAGAGCTGAGACCTTTTGAAAAGTCAGACAGTTAACTTCTGACTGATTCACTTCATCTCGATCGACATTGTTTATTTATGTGGCAGATGGGTTGCATAAATTTCATCGCGGAACTCACCGTTATAAACCTAACTCAATTAGCCAGCCGGGGTGTTAGCAGACACTTAGTCGGATCCATTGCAGCAAATCACAATAGGCAGAAGGGTGATATTTTTCATTTTTGGTGGCTAAAGCTCAAACCCATTATTTTTCCTTGTTTGTGAGTGCCTGACTCATTGAATAATCAGTTTGATTGATAAAACCAGTCACTGTAGGCATAATGTATTTGGCTCACATGAGTGTTTCTGTAGTAAGGGGGGAGCCTCTGTGGTACACTATGTGTTCATGTGCTGGATGAATTCTTTTTGTTTTTCCGGCTCTCTAACACCGCTACAAATAATGTGACAAATTCATCATTAATGCTCAGAGCTTTAATTCAGATTAACTTGGCTCCCCACATGATGTTTTCTCCACCTTTCGCCTTTTGTCTTCAACTTAACCCCTCATTATTCTCTTTCACTGCTGCTTCTATAGTTACTGCTTCCGTATTCTCTCTAATCGATCTTGCCCTCCATCATTTTTCATTCTCATTTTAAATATTTCTCACGTCCCCACTTCATCTACATACCAACCTCCTCTGCCCGCCTCCCCATCCATCGCTCACTTCATATCTCCTTTTTCTCTCCCCACCAGTGAGCCCACCCTGGCAGCCTTGGCCCTCTTAAATGCATCATTTCTTCCAAGAGATATCCTTCTGCACTGACCTCTGTGCTAGCTGGCTGACTGCCATCTTCACTCAATGGACTCATCAATCCATCTTGGTTCTTGGATGGCCTCGATTTTATTGTCTCACACAGCCCTCTGTCATCCTGTTCATCTCTCATCCTTAATGTCATCCTTTCAGATTTTAACATGTCTGCATTTTCTGAGCATACAGCGTTTGATTACATTGAGCTGGAATGGCAGAGTCCAGGTGGGCTATTGTTGTCAAGTCCTTGCTGGGGCAACTGATATAGAGTCATGGATGTGCCATTTTTGTAGACTTAATCATCTGGGTGGAAGCAGCAGCTACTTTGAAACGATTTATTTTTCTACGTATTATTACTGATGACTAGCAGCACCTTTTAATGCATTAATGCTTTACATTAAACAATGCTTGTAGACACTTATCAGTAACATTTAAGTGACAAACAGTATTGAATTTTTTTTGTGTGTATATGTTTCATAATGAAACATTAACCTTGTCTGTTTGTAGTTTGTAGAAGAACAACTGTATATGGCAGGTTCTTCATGGGAAATACATATATTCTAGAAAGCTAACCTTCCTTCAAAATACTTACACAATAGAATATAGGCAAAAACCTCCATATTTGCAAACACTTGACAACTACTGTCTGTGCGAAAGTGGAACTGTGAAATGAGTAGGGCTGCCACGATTAGTCGACTAGTCACGATTATGTCGATCAAAATCGCCGAGGACTAATTTAATAGTCGACGCGTCGTTTGAAGCTTTGTAAGAATAAGTAGTAGGATTTAAGCATGTAATAACGGACTGAAACAGAAGATGGCAGCACTGCATGTACAAGGATTCCAGCTGCCGTTAAACCCCGAAGAAGAAGAAGCAGCTGTGTCCCAGAATTCCTAGCGCAGCCCTGCTCAGTTTCAAACAATGGCGGCCGCTAATTAGTTTTAATATTACTCTTATTATTCTTTCTGGGTCACAAAATAAACGTTTAACATATTTTCAGGCAAGAATGTAGCTGTGTAAACCTCAAATATCTGCTCAGTTTATCAAGACACCACATGTTTTCAAAAGCGCTCCGACCTTTTCGGAGACGTCTGTTACCCACCAGCTCTTTAGCTAACCGGGGTTCAACGCTCACTAGAGCCTGTGAGAACACCGGACTCCCGGCAAATCGTTTTCAAACCCACTGCCGTCTTTTGCTACTCAGGTTAAACATGATATATAAGTCACTTAGATAACTTGAAAATTTTCAGTATTTTATTTGTTCCTGAGTAAATCGGTTTGGCTGAAATTAAAATTATAGTTTTTACACAGCTGAATAAATGTCAAGCAGACAACTGATTATCAGAAGTGTGAGATGCTCGAGAATATACTCCGGTGTCCCGTTATATTTTAGATAGCAAGGAGCAGACGGCTGAGTTTATTAAACTCCACCAAAACAATTTGCAAATTTCATTAAAATTTAATAAACTATCATCTTGTCTTTATTTTTAGTTAGCACATACCTTAAACACTTAAAGCTGTAAGCTAATGATATTTATATAAGAGCAGATGCTGCTGGTGCAATAAGCTGTACGTTTTACGTCCAATGGATGCACGATCTGATTAGTCGACTAATCGCAAAAATAATAAATGACTAGTCGACTATCAAAATAATCGTTCGTGGTAGCCCTAGAAAAGAGCAACAGAAACTGCTAACTGAGTTATTTTGAGGGCTGTTATTGTCCAAGTAAATATGATTTTTAAAACATTTTGGCTTCAGCTACATCTCCAGTTTAGAGAATTGTTAGTGAGTGTCTGCAGACATGTCAGAATCCTCTATACTGATGCAATCATAAGGAAACTTTTGGTGCAGCGCCCTCTTGGTAAATGGTATATGGACTGATTCCTATATAGTACTTTTCTACTCTCCCAGAGCACTCAAAGCACTTTATATAGCATGCCTCATTCATACAAGCACTTTTTCCTATGTTTTTAAGTGTTTTCTATCTAACATTCACACATATTCAGACTTGGGGTTAATATCTTGCTGAAGGATATTTGGCATCCAGACTGGAATCAAACCACCAACCTTCCGATTACTAGTTGATGAGCTCTACCTTCTGAGTTACAGCCACCCCAAACTAAGCTTTGCAATCCATTTTATCCAGTGACAGCCATCAAGAAATACTCACCAACCAGTCCGGTAATAATCATTTCTCCTCATGACTGGTGTTTCTATCAAGTTCAATATGGCAAACTACTCTTGAAGCCACATCAGCCTGATGTCACATGCAAAACCTCAATAAATAAGAACACAGCATTCCACCCTCTAATCCAAATATTTGTGTAGTTTTGATTTGAAGTCTGATAGCTAACTTTTTTTGGTTAAAAGCTTGAAAAGGAAGTTTCTGGAAATAGCTTTTGTTCAAAGAAATTTGGAACTCTAGTTTGCTAACTAATCTCAAGAACATGTTGCCTGCCTTTATTATTTTTAGCCTCTGTAATACAGCTGAGATATATGATTTCTAAAAATCATCCCAAAACACAGTTAGACACGATGTGGTAGGATATGAGCAGAAATCTGAGCTTTTAGAGTACTTCCCCAATTGAAAGACCCAAAAGTAGCCAGTAGAAAAGTAGATATCAGACAGAATTTCCAGTTATATTTCCAATATTTGTGTTGACTCAGTATTGAATAAGAAAAACTGAAAATAATCATTTGGAAAACAGTACAGAATGTCCGACTGTCTCAGTGCCTCTTAATCAGGCGTGTGTGAATTTGTGTTTCCTTTACATAAATAAAGCCATTTCTACCACAAACTGATGCATAAAACCAACCATAAAATCCAGGAAATAAAGTGTCAAAATGTCCTGAAAGAAGACCCGAACAACCCCGCATAATGTGATCCCCCAGTGCTCAAACCAAACCTACGCCGATGTGTAACCCTCACCTTGCAGATGGTAGCAGTTTGAGTCTCCTTGAAAATTCACTCTGAATAGCAAGAGTGTGGCTCAATTGCAGATGAAGCTAGCTATATTATAGAAAATGTTTAAGCACAAGTCAAGCTCAACGCACAAGGTGTGCTTAGTATGCATTACAGAGATCTGTCTGATCACTGGGTCAAAAGCCCTATTTTCGCTGCGCTCTGGGTGAGCCGGGTCACGAGCGGGATGAATAAATGCACAGGCATTTATGCTGCGCTCGTTATTTGCTGAGAAAAGCGTTTGCAATTCCGGATCAATAAGTACCCTGCCGCACAACCAACTTATGGCCAGGTCTGGGGATTTTCTGTTATATATGGACATGCTAAATGTCAGTCATGCTTCCCCAGCTCTCCAAGGCCATTATGAACATTTGCTCTGCACTATTTATAAAGAGTCCCAGCATGTTTAGTCATGAAGAACCTGACCCTTCAAATCATAGCCTACTGAGTTGAGGATGGAAAATTTGCTGGTATCTTATCTCTGAAACAGCAGCAGCATTAGGCCAGTAAAATTCATACAGATAAGGTGAGTAAAATGTACATTTTAAAAGGGCAAAAGTGTCCTTCACCTTTCCCTTTTCTTTATCAGTCTTTTTTATAACATTCTCACTCTTTCAACAATACCTTTTTTCTCCCTGAAGGTCCACCAACTCCTGGCAGAGCTTGTTCACTCGAAACTGCAACACCCACTGAGGTGTGTGTTTGTATTACTGCCTTTGTCTGAACCTTAGGTTTAGACCTCACTCCCCAGTATATTCAGGTTTACCAGCAACCCCACGGTGCTGAGCAAACTTCACAGACAGGGGACAGAGACGGAGGGCACTTACTGTCTGCACACTCAAAAGAGAGCCTCCTTTGCTTTTAGCTTGATTCAACTCGTGCTCACTCATAAAATTATTTAAAATGTGCTCCTGGCATTTTAACACCCACTTTCAATTTGAATTCGACTACACTTTTGTAAATGAATGGCAATAATAAAACTTGCATATTATCACAGCAACTCAAATGCGCTTTTCTGAGGGTTGCATGAAAAATCTATGAAAAGCAGAGTTACTTAAAATGAAATCACAATTTGCTGCAGATGCATTGCAGTGGTTTTTGTAATCACACCGCTTTTTTTTTTTCTGCCAACAAAGGCAAAATGGCATTTAATTGCTACTGCAAATGTACATCTGTGTGACTGTGAATATAAATGAGTCTGCTAGGCCTCTTGTTCTCATGGTAACACTAGCAGAATGTGATGTGCTGATTGACCTTGGGGGTGTGGAGTTTCCTTTTCCTACTTGAATCTGGCTGCAAGGTGAGAGGTTCTGGGCGTCTGCAAGGAAACAGTCTTGCCGTTTGGGAACACAGACCATCAAATGCCGTTTTTGTTAGTTCATTTTCTCTGCCTGCATATGACTCTGAAGAATTCTAATAGTTTATGTAATGAGAAAACAAGTCTGTCAGAAAAATAAATTGCATTCATTTCACTCACTGCACTTATCTTATTAGGAAATGACTGCAGCCATTCAGGTGATCATTGTGTAATGTTTCAATTTACACATGCAATGCATTACAATGATACATAGATCAGTGGGTGCTGCACTGCTGCTGTGTCAGCAGGCCTGTGGGGGGCACTCCAGCACTTTCACCCATCATCTGTCGCTCTCTTTCCCTCCATCTCCACTTTTTTCCCAGCTCTCTATCCCCATTTTCTGTCTTCCTTTTGTTCTGCGACTCTATCACTCCTCAGTCTTCCTCTCTCTCTTTCTTGTACTAATGTGCTCTCTCATCACTGCTTCTCCTCTTTGCTCGCTCCCTCTAACGCACACACACCCTCTCTCGAGTTCGCCCTCCTCCCGCTCCACTCTTTCACTTTTGGTGGGCGCCCATTTTCTCTAGTTCACTCCCTCTTTCTTCTCCAATCCCTCATGCTCATTTCTATCGCCCGCCTGCCACTTTTTGTTGTGGATTTTTTAATCGATACCAAATCCTTCACTCCGTCCTCTTCCGTCTCGTCCAAATGAAATAAAATGTACGCACACTGGCAATGAGGCATAAAGCAGGCTGACCTTCTTTCTGTCGCACCTATTTCTCTGCACTTACAAAATGCGGCAGGGTATAAGTGCACAGCATATCACACAATAAGTTACCTTTTATGTCAGTTTTTTTTTTTCAAATATGCAGGGTGATCATTTTAAATTGAAGCTTTTTAGTTAAAGAACTTGAAAAAAACAATCTCTAATATGACATGAGCTGCAGTCTGCTGAGGGATGTTGTTGTGATTTACTCCTCTGCGTCTGGTATTGCCATGGCAGCACATGATGTCACCAACACCAAAGAGACACCTCAATGCATGTTTGAGACACCGGCAGTTTGACAAAATGGCAGTGTTTGACACTCTGGAAATGAGAACAGGTTGGGCCTAATTAGTATGGCCTGCCATACAAGAGTATTATCAAGATGCTGTTAAAGCATCTTGATAATGGGGAAAAGGGGGGGGGGGATAATGACAGTAGTGTGATGACACGGGACGTTCATTTTTTCTGGCATGAAATAGTCATCTCATCAGTCACGCCACAGATTCTCCTTCATTCAACGTGTTAATTTATCTGGCTGCATTGGAAAGATAACTGGCCATCAAATTAAGGGAACAGGTATGTCAAACTGGCAGAGGCATGAAATGTGCTAGATGTTCTGAGACTTGTTAAAGCAGAAGCCCATGTTCGATCTTTTCCTCGAGTAAATCCACCTCTCTCTTTACGAGGAAGAGGCAAATATATAAATATTTGATCTTTTGCTCTTTTATTTCAGATCATTTGCAGATTCACAAACAATTGCCCGGCCATTTAATCTTGCCGGAGCTTCAGGCTTAAAAGTGTTTTCTCAAGTAGACAGATATTTATCTAAAAAATGTCATAGTGTCAAGAGTATTTGCTCGTGCCAGGAGTTACAATCGTGTTGACAGTATCTGCACCTGCGGTATTTTGGTGACTTGTGGTTGTTGTCTCATTCCTTGTGCCCGAAGGTTGGTAGAGAAGGTGATTGTAAAGGCAGTGGACCCTGGGGCGGTGGCCCCTATGTCCATGATGCCAATGATGGATATGGAAGCAGTTGAGTGGACTGAGGAGTGAACAACAACATATGTATCGACCTCTGGTGTGCCAGAGGTCGAAAGGGGGATTGTGGGGATGAACAAAAAGTATTTTACCAGCATAATATAATCTGCAGTATGATCATTGCTTTAACAATGTAACAGTTAGCTTTAAGATGGCCTTAAGATGTTTATGCATACAAGTTATTATATTAATTTTGTATTCCAGGTGCAGTTATAACTATTTTATACATATTGCATATCTGTGCTTATTTGAGTTGATGTTCAGGTTCTTTAAAGGTCTTAAGCTTCACTGACGTGACTGTTCAGGTGATACATGCTGAGGGAAAACTAGAACATAGAAGGAATTGCAATACATGCTTACAAAACACTTATATCAGGTCATTTTATATTAAGGTTTTAGTGGAGGTTCTTGGTTAAAACATTTATTTAGCAGATGACATATACATAGTCTCAGTGAGCCTCTGGTCTGGTAAAAGGTCAGAAGTGCGAGAGGTGACATCGAGGCTGAGTGAGGTCGTGACACACGCACACACACATGAGTTAGATTTATTTAGAGGAGAGAGAGATTAGTCATGTCTCGGTAAAAGAGGAACCGTTTCTTGGTGTCTCGGCAAGAAAGAGGAGTAGGACAAGAACTGAAAGGTACACAGGAAGTGCCAGCCATGAAAATAGAAGATGATGTTCTGTGTAAAAGGTCATTGTGGTGTTGATTTGACGTATGTATAAAATGTATCTGTGACGCATGAAGGGGCGTCAGTAAACAAACCCTGATGTTATAAAATAATTGTTTGTGCTTTAGTAAGTCGAAGATCAATTGCTGTTTCCAGTGATCTTCCCACGTGTGAATTAAAACCTTCGTTTGACTTCACCCGGCCGGACCAGTGTGGTTATTTTTCGATCACCTCTTGTACCCTTTCTCAATTTTTGAACCTTAACATATTTCAGATCATTTGCAGATTCACAAACAATTGCCCGGCCATTTAATCTTGCCGGAGCTTCAGGCTTAAAAGTGTTTTCTCAAGTAGACAGATATTTATCTAAAAAATGTCATAGTGTCAAGAGTATTTGCTCGTGCCAGGAGTTACAATCGTGTTGACAGTATCTGCACCTGCGGATTAAGTGAAAGAACAGCAAAACCATGGGATGGATTGGGCAAAACATAGTGAACCTCACTGCCTGTGGATAATAAGAGCCATTTTAAAGTCTCTCCTTAGTGCAAACGGACTGTCAGCCATACATCGAGAATTCAGTGTATTCCATTAAAACAGTATCGATTTCTCCTTTGTCACAAATTATAATAAAAAGAAGCAGTGTCAAGAGACGATAATCAACGATTAGCTATTATATCTTTAACTCTGTCTGGAAATGACTGATAGCTGCTTGAAGGCTGATGGCCATGACCTTGTCAGGGATAATTGCCAGTGAAGGGGCAGACCAAGGAAATAGGTTGCATGAAGCAGCCATTTCTTAATGATTGAGTTATAGTCCATTCATGGTTCGTGGCTTCAAGCTGCAAGACCACACAGAACATTTTCAGCCACTTTTTTAGGTTTATTCATTTTTTTTTTAGCTGAATCCATAGACTAGTGGATCTTTTCTTACAACTCTCTGTGGATGAGGTAATATTAAGGATTCGAGGGATAATTCATTTGCTGTTAATGACTTCATTGGCATTCATGGTAAATTGAAAAGTGGCATCTATCCGTTTAGTGACACGGAGGTGTAGGTAATTGTATTATAACCACTTGTGGGGGCTGCGCACATTAAATAAATGAGTGACCCTATTTTAAAGCTAAATTTAATCACTTTGGTGTTTTCAGTGGCTGTTCTGAGAGCTAGCTAACCAAACTAACTGTAGGTAACAGCTGGTATGTTCCACTGGCACCTTGAACATAAAGCAGCATGATGAAAACATCATTAAGTTGTTGTCTTACAGCTGGTCTGGTTTATTTAGGTGTTGAATGTGCTAAGGCTGCGTTCACACATAGGAACGCAGGTTTTTAATGACACTGAATGACAGTATTCAGCCGAAGTAAAACATTCACATTTACTTCATCAATGAGCTTGTCAAATGTAATTATAATGTATGTATTTACATGAATGATATACAGCAACAGCAGCTTCAAATGGCATAATGCAATATAATAATAAACTTCATGCTTCAGTGGAAAAACCTTTTAATAGCTGCATGTCAGTCAGAAAACTAGAACACTTGCATTATAGTGCTGAAATAGTTTGGCCAAGAAACACTTTCTATCAAGATCTAATAGTATTAGTATTCCTGAGCAGCTTCTTTAGAGTGAAAACTGTTTGGACAGCAAATAAATATACCTTTGTCTTGGTGAATGCTCAGCCTTACAAGTAAGAAAATCCCAGAAAGTTTGATTCTGTTCGTCTGGACGTAGCTTTTTAAGTGGGACAAAATGTGCTCTCTGCAACTTCTTAAGACTCTGGAGGTTCAGTCCCAGAACCCTGCACCCAGATGACCAAAATCAACAATCTGGCAAATATGCTGATTAAATAAGGCCAGCAGGACAGGATCCAATCGCAGGTGGAATTGAACAAACCCTTCACAGTGTGCAGCATCAGTGCAGAGTATATACACAGACACATGGAGATGTTTTGAATTGCCTTCATAGAAATGGCTGAGTGGACATTTACCAGCCTTGTGATGGAGCAAAAACCTGTTCAGAGTGTACCCTGTCACTTGCCGAGTGTAAACTGGGATAGGACTAAATCCTGGGTAGTTAAGCTGTTATGGCATGAGTTCTTACCATACTACAGTAACAGCTAGTTTTTGGGGTTTATTTTTAGCTTGCATAGCTGTCACTCAGTGGGAAATTAACCAGCTTGCTGTTGGTTATATGGTGGAAGGGAAGCTAAGAACACCAAACCGCTGTGTAGTCAGGGTGAATCAATGCATTCAAAGGTTGATGTATAATCCCCTCCAAACTCTCTGGAAGTTATAACTGACATGTGGAAGAAACTGCAAAGTGGCGTTTATACTGGAAAGCAAAAAAAGTTCTCTAACAGCTTGCTTTTCTAAGCAGGCAATGGAGTGGTCTGGGGCAATACACTGTAGTAGCAGTACCTGAGTGCAACAGGTCAGGTTGATAGCAATGTTACCCAGTGGCTGTCATATACAATACATTTTTTTTCTTTATTTTATCTATTTTTTTTTATTTTTTTACATTCTTTTTAGATTTGTTGCAGCTATTTATAGCTAAAGCCCTTTGACTTCATGAAACAACAATAGCCCTACAGAGACACATTAAAATATTGAACCTGTCTGGCAAATAGTGACAAAATTTTTATACATTATATCGCTGAAATACCGAATGTATTTGGAATTTGAGGTGATTTGGGGTAACAGACATTAGTTCAAGCACAATTGGAAAAACAGTACTTCAGTCTGTTTAATCACTGACTAGTTAATTCACTGAATTTGCATCCTTAGTCAGTATTATTATAAGATAAGATTTGCTAGGATAAACTAATAATCCAAATATTGGATTAGAGTTTAGAGTTTCATCAGAGGCGGTTCTGTAATATCAGCACTTTGGGGTCTAGTTATGAGGATAATTCATAATGTATACAGTAGTTCATGCAATTAAGAACAAGACAGCATAAGTAATTTGGAGACTTTACTCCTCTGCTAATTTAGACAAACTCACAATGGGCCTGTCATTTAATTAATGAGATTTCACAAATCTGTATCTGCTGATTTGACACACAGTCATCTATCGTCAATCTATTCCCTAAAGAAAAACAGAAAAGAAAAGGAATATTCATCATTTATAGGCTAATATAGAAATGATCATTAACCACATGCAATGCTCAAATTGCAGAATAAAGCAAACCTAGAAAAATGGGGAGAGGGGCAATCCTCCATGGTGGTTAACATGGCCCAGTCCCAGAATACGGATCAACTGGTGAAAGCATCAGAGGTGGATAATGTCCGCTATGCAGTGAGGGATTATCTTGTCAAAGCATGGACTGCCTGCCAATACACAGGCCTGTGCCCACATGGCGCGAAGCTTAACAAAAGCACAGAGACAGGTTGTGTTATATGTAGTGCCGACGTAGGACAGTTTTTCCAATTTCATTGTACTACTGTACTATGTATGACTGTGCAATGACAATAAAGAGTTATCTTATCTTATCTTATCTTATCTTATCTTATCTTATCAATCTGCTTTATTTCAGGCTCTTTATCAATATTTCCCCAATAATGCAGCAATTAGTCAAATGCATTTATTTCATCCACTCACATGAGAATTTGTGTTATTGAATGTGGATGCATTGTAAAGAGAATATAAAACACCAAATGCATACATATTTTGAGTGGACGGGTAAGAGGTGCTGGAAAATCTTTTCTGTAAATCTGTAGCACAGCCATTCTGCTCCGAGGAGCTTATCCAGAGACCAGCCTTGTGAGTAGGAGGATATTGTACAAACAACATGCCACAAAGCAAACATTACACTTAGCAAAACGCAGCTTTTTGTCATGTGTAGCATTTGCGACAATTATATGCAATTCAAGTGGGAGTAGAAATTATTGAGGTGACCAAGGTCAGCAGAACCTCCCATTAAATGAATGACAAAATGAATGATAAAAGCAGGGGACCCTAGCTCCTGGGAGGCCATTTGTTCAAATAACCCTCTTGGGGATATTTAAAGTGTTTTTCTTATAAATTGAACCACATGGAGGGTAATGAAACGGTTTTTCTGTCACTTTAAATGGAATTTCCAAGTCTTTTTAAGCCCATGTTCAATGTGTCTATTCATTTTGATTTAATCTTCACTAACTTTTTAAAATCCTTCATTCCTTCACAGAGCATAAGGGCAACATACACAGAAAAAGGAAGTCACATGCCTTTGGATACACAGTGCTATAAAAAGTATTTGCCCCCTTCCTGATATCCTCCTCATAGTTTTTTACATATTAGTCAGATGTAGGTGTTTCTGATAATCAAACAAGTTTTAAAATTAGACAACAATAACCCAAGTAAGTAAACATTTTTAAAAGATGATTTCTTTTATAAAGAGAAAAAATCGACCTGGCCCACTTTGAAAAAGTAACTGCCCCCCTCCCTTGTTAAACCATGAAATAACTCTGATTACACAGTTTTGGAAAGCTGAGTTATCCACACCCCAAATGTCTTAAATCAAGAAATCACTTAACTAGCAAAGCATCATGTCATGATCTAAAGAAACTCAAGAACAGATAAGATACAAAGTCACTGAAATATATTAGTCTCGAAAGGGTTACAAAGCTATTTCTAAGGTTTTGGGAGCTATTTGAGAGCTATTATCCACATATGGAGGAAGTCTGGAACAGTGGTGAACCTTCCCAGGAGGGGCTGGAGAACCAAAAGTATTCCATGAGTGCATTTATGACTCATCCAGGAGATCACAAAAGAACCGAGAACAACATCTAAAGAACTGCATGCCTCATTTGACAATAGGACACCAGCAGGACCTTCTCTGAATGGTTAAAAATCCCCAAAATGAAGGTTCTCGAATGGCCAAGTAAAAGTCTGGACTTAAATTTAATTGAGATGTTAGGCACTGACCTTAAACAGACCAGTGAAAAGCCTCCAGTGTGGGTAAAATAATCCTGCAAAGAAGAGCAGGCCAAAATTCCTCCACAGCGATGTGAAAGACACATTGCCAGTTATTGCAAATGGTTGACAGCAGTTTGTGCTGCCAATGGTGGCACAGACAGTTTTTAGATTTTAGGGGGCAGTTACTTTTTCCCAGGTGGGGCCAGGTAAGTTTGGATGGCCTTTTTTTGCATTTTTTTCTCTTAATAAATTAAGTCACCATTTAAAAAAACTGCATTGCATTTGTATATACTCAGGTTAGCTTGATCATCTGAATTATATGAGTGTGACAAATATGCAAAAAAAGAAAACACAAGAAAACAAGAAGGGAGCCGACACATGTTCACAGCACTGCAGATTCTTCAGAACACTGTAGCACAACATTCAACTAATTGTCTTCTTGTTCAGCGCTCCCAGTTTCATCTATTAGCGTTAGGATTTCTTCTCTCATATGCTTTGTTAAAATAAAATCAATTATCTGTGATTAAAACAATCCAGCACCCAGCAGTCCCTAAAGCAGGAGGCGATTTAGAATTATCTGTCAGCTATTTTTGAGAAGAGATGGCAGAATGCCATCCTGCTGGTGATGAATCTGGTGGAATACCAATAGAACAGGGAAAGCTACAGCACAGAGAGGAGAGAGAGTAGAGATATTTGTGCTGCACGGAGGCACACTGCTTCACATTTCTGTGCTGCAGTCCCAAAATCGTGCAAGAAAAAAGAAAAAAAAAACACATACACGTTTCAAGCTCATCATACTTATGTGGCATGTTTCTCCCCGCGCAGTGTAATGGCCCTCTTTGAGTTCACCCCATGTCTGTCATAAGATGCTATAATCACTGCTCCACCATAAAAGGCTGACCAGCCTTTCCCCCATCCTCCGCCTCATCTCTTTACTAAAATTGGAGCAGCCATACTATACTGTCATTTGTTTTTTGTACCGAGACAAAAAAGCCTTCTGGGTAACACTGTTTGAATGTGGCCAGCTCAAATACACTCTCAGAACCAACAGAAGTACTCACACAAAATCTCATAGTCAGTCCCTATTATTGTGGAGTGCTGCGCAGCTCCAAATAATCAACATTCTCTGTAGACCCCTGCAGCACAGTGAATCAATGAGGTAAAAGTACATAAAGATTGTGCCAATGTCTCACCACAAATCAAAGCTTTTATGGCTTTACATCAACAAATTTTCTCATCTCAACTGTTTGTAGAACTCTTAAACTTTCAGAAGTTAGTCGCTTGGATTTTACTTTGTGTAAAATCTGGAGCAAACAAAACACTTCAGTTGATGTACAACTGATAAAACCACAACAATGTTGGCACACAAATGCGATTAGCTGCTAATCATTCTGAACAGTGAGTAGGTGCGAAATAAATCAAAGTCCTGAAACAAAGGTCTAGTCGTGTTTGATTTGTCATCTCCCAAATAACAAACCTGGGCTTATTCTTGATATTAATGCACGTCGCACTGAGCCATATGAACAGCGAGGCTGAGTGAAAGAGAGTTCAAAGTCTAATTGAAAGAAATGCATTTCAGCGGCTCTTAGCTCTTCTGCCTTTTAGTTGAAAGTCTGGGCTCTGAAGCCAGCAGGTAGGCTTTTACACTTCTCATGGTTAGCTCATTAGTTAAGATGCTTCTGCCAGACAGAGCAAGAGCTCTGAAAACATGCCAAAAATCAAAGTCAGGACCAGCTAAAGTGACTTTATTGGCAACCGGCTATTCAGTATGTGTGTTCACACCATGGTAGTTGGCTTAGATGTGGAAGCTGTGTTTGTGTTCAACCACTAGATGAATCTCCTTCAGGCTAAATGATTTACTTTAAAAGGATAACCGAAAATACATTATGCTCATTTCCTTTTTAGTAGCATTATTACACCATTATTATTACACCATTAATATTACATCATGTTTATTTCCTGTGGGCATAATTTCCAGGTTCAGATTATTTTCTAATGTATCCAAAACGTCAGTACCTCAACCAGCAGTTTGACTGATGACAGCAAGGACTTCTGACCACCTCTGTGACCTGTCTTTTGTTCACTCTGGTTTTCTTAACACTTTTTTAGATACAGTACATGTCTCTTTGGTCAGTTTGCCAGCACTCATTCTGTAGTGATTGTACCCACTGTAAAGTTATGTAAACAGAAAATAGCAGTGCTTCCTTAATTAGGTGGAACAGCAGAATGAATGACTTTTTAATGGACATGATTTCCCTATCTTGTTTCTTCTCAGCGCAAAGAGATTCGTTGCACAGAACTTAATTTATTTCAAAAGTTAACCCTACGATTAATAGTTAGAAGCAAAACAATTATAATCCACACCAGTGACTTTTTTTTTTGGCTGGCTGTAATGAATATACAGCATCAGCGACTTAATTTGTTTTTCAACCACAGAGTCCTAAACGTGTCAGTGTTAGATTAGTTTTGGAGACCAAAACGGTAATGAGCTTAATGTTTTTATTCAATTAAGAGTTGAAAAGGAACTCCATAAGACAGCAGATTTAACACCAGAAGAAGCATACAGCATCATGGATTGATTTTAAAATGATACGGTAATTTATAAAGCTACTGGGGTCTTGTAATTTACTGAATCCACTTAATTTGTTGACAATTCAACAAGGTCAGACTTTGATTCTGATGTATTTTAAGATGACAAAACACGTGTAAAGCCTCATTACTTGTGCAGACTCACTGCACTTGATATTATTCAGACAAATTTCCATCCATAAAAAATTCCAACAGAGACCGTCTGACCCCTTGCCTGCCCCGGACAATAACAAGGTCTCCTGTGCAGCCGAAGCTGAGTACCCACGGACAACCTCTGTCCTGTATCTCATTATCAAACTGGCTTTTCTTGCTCTTTTTCTAAAATTACAGAGTTTCTCCGCTCCCTGCAGGATCACTGAAAGGCACAGGCTCTGTGATTCAAGCCTGCCACTTTTTCTAAGAGGTAAAGGATCTCTCTCATTTCCTTTCTTAATAATGCATGCAGCGAGTCGTAGTAGCCAAAGAGTAAACGTTTTCAAGACAAAGCGCTGGAAATTGTGACTCACTTCAAGTCATGCATCTGATATACAGACGTTATCACAGTGCTCACCACTTTTATCCCGGCAGACAAAGGCACCAATACGACCAGAATAGCTCATTGATAAATGTCCAAAATTGATGGAAAAATCTCACATGAACAGTGTGCTTGTACATAAAAAAATGATTAAATACAGGGGCACAAAAACAACAATAGCCAGCCATGAAAAGATCAAACATTATGAAAAGAGAACAGCTCATTAGCCGCAGTAGTTTTGGTTCTTCAAAACAATGTGTCACTATACTTAAAATGACAACCTGCTGAGACAAACAGACATTTCTCCCCTGTCACTGTGCTTTAGCTAGGAGAAGCAGAAAGCTACAGAGATGCCATAATCTTCAAGACTTCAGTGTCTCTCTGAAAAGTGTCTTTTTTTTGCCCCCCCACCCCCACCCCTCAAAATGTAAGCTTTTTATCTATATGTGCACGTACAGTACTTATGAGCTCACGTAAAGAGCTTTAATTCAGCATATTTTAAGGTGACTGAAGCGACAACAGTTTTATTCAAAACAAACAAGGAAATAAATAAATAACCAAACGGCATCAGACTAGTTCAAAGCGTTGCTTTCTAACCTCGGCTCGCTGATCGAGGAACTTGAAAAGGGGCCCCAGGAGATGGTGGGTTCCACAGACCAGCGTGATTTATGGCCTTCCATAACAAATCAACAAGTTTAACTTTAATTGTTTTCTTTGCGATGGGAGGTGGGGTAGTTAATACAGAGCGATGATTGATGGAACAGGGCACCGTGTTTGGCTCGGCACTTTGTCTTTTGCAGTGCAGCTCAGGAATTGAACCAGCTGATAGAAGCAATTAATTTGAGGATTGTTTTTTTTTTTTTTATATTTCAGAAAAAACAGGTTCTAAAAATATCCAAGATTGTTTTGCCATCAAACTGTACAGTACGTGCTACTTTAGAGGAAATATATATCTATATGTAAAATAAGTCTAGATTGCCTAACAACACCTTTCACATCTGGAATTAATGTGACTTTACACCTGCACACATTAGTATCTGAATATTGGTGAAAAACCTCTGTAAAATCAGAGGGGCTGACATTTCGTATGGTTTAATGAAGTTAGCTTGTGTTTCAGCTACATTAGTTTGCTAAGTAAATGAGACAACCATTTAATTACATGCTTTACTGATGATGCTTCTCTTGGAATAGTTGCTGTTAACCATTAATCTCGGGTGCACACCTAATTTACAAGGACAACATTGTAGGAATGGGACCTGCACAGGAGAGGAAATGGTCACATTGTTCCATTAAATCACCTTCAGCAATTACTGTAGCTGGCAGCACGGAGGGCATTGTATATATAATCATAGGAGGACATAGGAAGAAACTACAAATATTGCTTCATGTTTGCTTGCCTTTGCCAACATATTAAGTTGCAATTTACATTCATGTCTGTCCAGACTCCTATAATATGTTTGGGGAAGACTTTAAATCAATTTAATTGATGGGTAACTCAGATTAGTGTCAGCAATTCACCCCAAAAATGTGAAATGTCGTCAGTCTCTCCTTGTTTTCCTGAGTTATAGCACTGAGTAATGGCTATAACGGCTGGATACAAAGTTTAAGATCTCATGTATATCTTACATATTACATATTCATTTTATGAAATTGCCATTTTTGGCATATAATTCTCATATTACCTCACCTGCAATGTGCACACTTCCATTACACTTTCATCAGCTCAGATGTTTTCAAATAATTTTTTTTAGTAATTTATATGAAAATTTGCCATAATTATAGAGCGAGGTTTTGAGTCATGGTCAAATTTTTGGGGGCTATGTGTGGTAATATTGGCCTTTGACTAGCAAAATGCAATCACTTCATCCTTGAGTCCAAGTGAATTTTAGTGCCAGATTAGAAGAAAGTCCCACAAGACATTAAAGTGTTACGACGATCAGGAGAATGGGACCAGCTGACAGAAGGAAAAATCAAAAACATAATTTCTCTGGCCACAGCTGTTGCCATCACAATAATATATACCAGCTAGCATTAACATCTGACCAGCCCGCCATAGATCATAGCGCTTTAAACAGACTTTCTCTCTGATAATTTTAGCCGTGTAGTCTAAAGGTGCCTCTGAGTGTGTCACAGAGTAACCTTGCAGCTCCTGCCAGTAACTCAGGGCATGCCAGAGTAGGTCTATTTATCTTTTGCATTTGTTCCAGCCTGCTGGCGACTGATGCAATAGACTGTAGATGATTTACTTCTGTTGATTATTGAGTCATGGAGGAAGAAAAAAAAAGGCCTTGCCCAGAAAGATATGCCGGAGTTTTAATTAAGTTAGGACAAAAACCGGCCTTTCCTCACTCAATTCAAAAGAATGACTTTATTGTGAATTATAGTAATGAAATATGATGAGTGCAGCTTGGGAGCTTTGATTCTACTGTGTGTGTGTGTGTGTGTGTGTGTGTGTGTGTGTGTGTGTGTGTGTGTGTGTGTGTGTGTGTGTGTGTGTGTGTGTTGGGGGGTGTATGGCTGAAGAATGATTATGTTTCTGTAAGTCTGCACAGAAAGTTTTTGTTGTTACAAATGCTGAAACTTCAAAGACAATAAATCAAGCATAATTGATTGCACTACTGTCTTAGAAGGCTTTTGTGAGCATCAATCACATTTACAATGTATTACAGGGACTGCTGCAAATTTCTACCACGCAGAGCAGACAGAGATGGACTCATCACAACAACTGAAATTATGTTGTTGTGTTTGGGAGTGTAAAGGTAAACAACATAAGGACTGTTCATCAATTTCAGATTTAAAAAAATTGTGAGGAATAAAATGAAAATCATCAGATTGGGCAGATATGTTGCAAAAGTGTCAGTCGGTGTTAGTGTTCTTATGTGCTACAAAAAAAGTAAATAAAATAGCACTGTTACATAAACATTACAAGTCTTACACCATACTGTGAGAAATGAAAACACATTTAATTCGCATAGTCACAGTGGATTTGTTCTGCAACCTGTGGCTGATAAACTAAATACACTTTTCTGTATTTCCCCTGCTTACACGGGGTTTGTTGGAGTTTGTGTTGTGGTTCCATCTTGTTGTGGATGACTTAAACTCTAAGCTAACATTAGTTATTCTATTCTGGCATATTTGCTTCATAAAACTCAAATATTCTGGAGTGAAATTATTAAACTGTTTTTCCATGTACACCAAAACAATTACACAATGTCACCATCACTGGTGGTTGTGGATGTTGATGGTTTGTGGGGACATATGCACACTAGTTAATGCTTGGACTTCTGCACCCTTCGAAATTAACAAGCCTTTATATGAAGATTTCTCCGGTTTTTTGCATTTGGGACACGTGTGTGAATTGTTTGGTGATTTGAAAATCAGATATGTTGGTCAATATCTATTTTTTCTGTTAGATACATTTGTTAGGTGTAGTTATTTTTGAGTCCTCACTAATATAACAATGCATTTTAAATAGACACCTTTTTTGATAGCAATAGGTCATTAATTACTTTGTGACACTCTGCACCACTGCTTGGATGAGCTGATTGTTGTGTTTGTGGCATACAGGTGTGCTACAAAAAGGGAGGTTGCAGAGTCCTCCCCTACTGGCTGTTATAAATGCAGATACGGATATATGGGCGAAAAGGTAATAGGGCCCAGTAATATTGGCCTGCCAGGATATTGTTTAACGTCTTTTTAAGTTTTATGGATTCGAGTTAGGTTAAGTGCTTTAACCTGTTAACATCTACCAGGCAACTGCTGACCTTTGAGGTTAAGGATCCTATAATTACAGATTGTTTGCTATTTTGCAAAAAATAAATAAATAAAAACTTCAAGATCAAAAGGAACATTTTGTCATGGGTAATGGGGGAAATACAGACTCAGTCGCGGAGCTCTGGATGCGAAGCAAACAGTGCGTTTATTTACAGTGCTCAAAACAGTCACAAAGCGAAGTACAAAAATCCAACGGTGATCATCTCCAAATTCCCAGTGGTGTGCAGGTGAGTCTCCCAAGTGATTATCTGAGTGTGTTTCTCCTCCGAGGGCTTAATCCAGCGGACTCCTTCTCTCCAACCTTCTGCTCCGTATCACTTCCTCCTATAAACAAGTGACGACAGCTACAGGTGAGAAGGGTAGCCGGCTAAGGCTATGTTAAAAGTAAGAAAACACTCTTTACTACCGAGCCTCCAGTACAATCCAGCGTCGACTGCCATCCAGACACATAGTTAAGTACCTCAGTCCACAACGAGGATGATCAGTGACAGCTGGATGGCAAATTAGGTGCAGGTGTGTCAGCCACTGGGTGGAGGAGGAGAGAGAGAGAAGCACACACATACACACACAGACAGGTCGCTCCGGGAAGGACCGTCCGACCATGACACATTTAAAACATCATTTGAAAAGTAACATCTTGCAGTTTCTGAAAATTTACCTGTTTAGTGCATGGCATAAAGCAAACCCTACACGGGCTCCCACTGACCTGTTGGATATTAACAGGTTAAATTATATATATGTATATGTATATATATATATATATATATATATATATATATATGGTCACTCACCTTCGCATGGCTCTGCTCAGGTAAGCAGATGTGTTCCATAGGTTACATCATAAGCATACTTTAGATGCCACCTGGTGTATAATAAGCTTATTTAAATATTAATGTGAGCACTGGCAGGACCCAATAATGAATGATATATATTAGAGAACTCTGGCTCGGGCAAGACATTAAAGCTCTTATCAATATTAACAACAGAAGAATTAGTGTTGAGGACAGACAGGAGGGTAAGTTGCAGAGGGAATCATCTGCAACAAAGCAGTATGATGCTGGGGAGCTGTGGTGTCACAGAACATTATTAGGTAAAGGTATAAAAGGCCAGTCAGCATTAGAAATGCATATCAAAGTGAATGTTTTTACCTGATGAAAACCCTGATCTAGAGGAAGTCTGACAGAAAAAAAACTCAGATGTTTTCACCCATTCAGGGTCATCCACCACCCAAATACCTCTATTACCAATCTCTCACCTCTAACTCAACGCCTTCTGAGCTCATCATGGCTCCTGTCATCTTTCATCCTTCCTTTCAGAAATGTTTTTTTTTTAAATATCTAGCCTGCACATAACCTCAAATTAAGTCCACACAGTAGCCAACTTTAATTTCTCCAGTGAAGGCGAGAGTTTCAGTGCTTCAATGCCGCAGCAATCTGTATTTTACATAAAAAACTGATTCAGTGTCAATACGACATGAAACAGGTCTTTTGTGGTGATTGGACCACATGAAAGACTAGAGTTCCTCTCAGCTATATGAACCATTTTACTTTTTTCACCTCATTGTTTTGAATGGGATGATTTGGTTTACTCTCACTGCTCTCATTAACCTAATTTCCTTTCGCAACAGGGAGCTGTTTAAAAAAGGTTTAAAAAAAATAGAGAAAGAGAGAGAAAAAAGTAGAAAAAAATCACAATCTGCACGGACAGTTTGTCACTAGATGATGAACATAATGGAACATTTAACTACTCATGAGCCAGATATTTCTCCAGGATGTGGGCGTCATAGACAAACTCTGTATTTTTTTTGCTAACACTTTCACTTAATCAGCAGTGTCACTGAGGTGATTTTATGTCAGTATTGTGTTTACAGCTTGTTGCGTGATGAGCACAAGATTGGCTGGGCTGAAAGACTGTTTACTATGATTCGTTATTAAGTTATTAGGAGCATCTGAAAATGCTCACCCAACCGTCTAACACAGTGGCACCAAACCTTTTTCATTTTTATGTGCTCCCACAGGCCTGTCAGATGGGCCCTCCATTAACACCAACTCTAATGTTCTTTTGAACTAAAATAGTCCCTATTTAACACTTTCCTCTATAAAAGCAGACATCGTTAAAACACCTATCTCCTTGAATTGTTTAGGCTGCATTAAGCTGAGCTATTT
Source organism: Aulonocara sp. 'chitande type north' Nkhata Bay (assembly GCF_057382095.1). Classification (NCBI taxonomy): domain Eukaryota; kingdom Metazoa; phylum Chordata; class Actinopteri; order Cichliformes; family Cichlidae; genus Aulonocara; species Aulonocara sp. 'chitande type north' Nkhata Bay. The sequence goes on from NC_141345.1 coordinate 21,192,776, forward strand.
ATTTGTTAACGTAGGTTTAAAAATGTCCATTAAATTACTTCTAGCCCCCTTCTAAACTGCTATTTAACCATTTCTGGACCACATTCAGCTTATCTATTTTAATCATTTATGCATATCTTCAGGCTGTCTGTTTCTGCTAGCTATTAATTACCCCTAATTAACCTTTCTGCTGAAAGTTCACTGAAAATTTCCGTTTTTCTGTTCTTCTTCTTTTTTTTCCAGTTGAGCTAATCTTTTCACGTTCCCTCTGGCATATGCAAAAGGAGCTCCTGTGTTGGTTCTTGGACCCCTTGATTGGGATTTACTGATCCCCAGCCTGCTAAACAACAAACAGCAAGTTCACAACTGACCCATTAAGCTGCTGCATGACCTTTTCAAATGCCCAGAGTCATCAGTTGCCTTACAGAGAAACAGTCAGTCACAATAAAACAATCCCTTAGCTGATCCAGTCTCTCTACATTGTTTTTTTTTTTCACAATTCACAAATTGTTCATTTTCTTAAACCCTGTATAGTTTGGCTGGAAATGTTTCTTTCTTTTAAAGACATACAAGTTGAAAGAACGAGCTTCACTCTCCCTCTCTCAAATGAACTGCCTATTTTTCGGACATCCTCTCCTTTCACTCCCTTTTCTCTTTTTCCTTCGCTTTTTTACTCTGGGCATTTTTCTTTGCTCCAAGAATCACCAAAGGCCACTTTGTAAGTGCTTAATGATGCATGCAAATGCAAATAAAACCACAGATATCGCAGAATATTGCTCCTGAACCCTGAGGGAACAAATAGCAAGGGGCAAACACTATCTTCCTGCTTCTAGAGAGAATCATTTTTAACCCCTTTTCCCAGGTTGGAAAAATACATAAATAAAATCAGTTCAGTAGCAGAAAGCAATTATGCCTTCCTCTCCAGCTCGTGTGTACAACAAACTCTTTCATTGATCTGGTGATAATTACCTCAGTCACATCATAAAGCACCTGGAACAGATTGGTGGCTCAAATTATCGATTACCCCTGGGCTACCCTTCATCGTTCATTGTATTGCTGCTATACATTACTTGATGAGATCTGCTTTGCCGTGCTTTCCACTGTATTTCTCGTTGGTGCTCTGAGGGGATACATTGACAGATGGTTTGGTGGTCAAGAGCAGTCTTTCAAAGTCATTTGTCATCCTTTCTTAGTCTTTAGCCTGCGAACCAAGGTTAATCTACAGTATACTTACCAGTCGCTAGCGCACGCACTTCCTCCAAAGCACCGGAAAACACATTTAATCTCCAACAGTTTTAGTCCAAAAATGACCTCTCATTCCTGCTTGTAACTTGAGGCGTGCCCTGGCAAGCACCAGCTGTGTCTAATGCTTCAGTGCGCACCTTCCTTGAGGCATGTCCATGCATGACCCTGAAACCTCTGCCCACTAGCAACACATAGTAGCTAAGTCCCGAGCCACAGTCATGACAACGGTACAACCTCTTCTGAGCCAAGTACAGTTGTTGGCAATAAAATAATGAGATCGGAATTTTGGCACCAGCTTTTTGTCTTTGAGTATTTCATGAAGCTTACGCGAAGGTGTCACAGTTATTTTGCAAGCCCCATGTTTTTTCATAAGGTTCAGCTTGTTCAGGAGAACAACAAGAAGGCACACAGGAGATGCTCTGCTTTGTTACCGAGTTTGTCTTAGCTTTGTTGCTGTCTGGTTATCAAAAGAACAGTGGCTCCTGGCATTTCCCCGGATTCCTCTTCCTTCAAACATGATGAAAATACATCAGAATTTAAACTATAAATGGCAAGCCATGTGGAGTGAAGTCTGAGGTTATAAATGCTTACAAACTTTTCTAACCAGGTTTGCTTTGAGAATTTTTGACCTGCGATTAACTAATTTAATATAAAAATAGATCATTTACTGTAATAGACGATTACATATATTACATACAAATGGATTAATCAGTAGGTCAACCACAAACAGCAACCTTTAATTTTTCTCCTCTTTTTGGGGGGTGGGGGGGTGGGGGTGGGTGGGGTCAATAATAGAACCAATTCCCATGATATGTAATTACTGCATTTTGTAAATGTGTCTGTGTTTTGCTGAGAACCATTTAAACACAAATTTCTGGTTAAAAAGCACAATCGCTGTGATGTAATCTCCTGTGTACAGTAACAAGCTTATCAGATGAATAGTTTATAATAAATAGCTGCCTATCTGTTTGTGCATTAATGCTACCCTAACAGTGCCTTAATTAGACGACTGAAAGACACCAAATGATTATCAGTGTGAGAGCATTATCCTTGATTCTTTTTAAATCACAAAAGTCGCATTGACAACTCCAGAGTGATTTAGCAGTGAATACAAAGCTGCATGATTAGCTGCCACAGCAAGCACAGCACCTCTGTGGAAACAGCACAGAAGCCTGAATGAAGTAGGATTATATAGGTTCCATCAAGACCATGTGTTTGTTTTTATTATTACTGCAAGAAATAAGCTATTATTTGAAACAACAAATCCTGCCTTTTAGCCATGCAAGCACATAACAGTGTTGCTTATGAATCTAATGTTCTCTGTTTATCGTCATCAACTCTGTTTCTCATTAAACTCTGAAGATACTCATATCTGATTATTCCAGGAAGTTATTATCAGAGAGCAGGAATTAATCCTGCCTGCAGGAAAGGTTGTTGAAGGTGGGACGCTCACCTTAGCCATCTGCAGTGAACCAAACTGGTTCTGGGCAGGTGTTCAACATGGCCAGGTGGAAAGCAGCTGACACAGACATAGCTCCCCAGTGCTATTTGTCACTGTAAATAACATTTGTTTCTTCAATATTAGAATTGGACAGGAGCGAGCATCCAGCCAGTCTTCCTCATTCTCCTCTAATTTAGCCAATTAAAAAGAAAGGTCATGTGTGGAAACAGATGGCTAAACTTTAACTGTGTTCTGAGGCAGGAGGCGGAAAGAGACAATTGGCATTTTACCTGTGCAATTCAAGCTCTCAGGATGTATAGGAGGCAGACCGTAAACGGCTAAACGACTATCAGTTTTATTTCCTGGGCGTACTAAAGTATGTAATCATGCAAAGATTTCATGATTGGACTGTAGAAACTCTATCCCATTAGAGGGACTCCGGTTTAAGACTAGTACATCTTGTAAGTGTTAAATTAAAACACACAAAAGGTTAATAAGACTTTTCGTTTTAGACGTTTTGTTTCCTCTGTGTATATTTCCAACCTTCTATATATTACATCAATAAAGCGAGGCAGCTTAAATTACTGATATTTGGCTGCTCTCCTCAAAAAGATGCTGTGTCAGAAGTAGTTTCAAACGCTATTAAAGACAGTGTTTTCTTTAATCATCCTCTGGAGTGGAAGCCACTGTAGCCTGCACAATGAAAACTATAAAACCAACTGAGATTGCATCTGGGAGAAGAAAGGGAACATTTTCTGTGCTCAGGGACAGGACAATTAAAGTAAAATAAAGTCTGGTAAAGTTAAAAGAGCCTAGCGAACCTCCCAAAAGTAACATAGGAAGCTTGTGTAGGCTGTAAGGTGGGGAGGAACAACAAACACAATGTTGTCACACTTCCACTCCCTGTGGAGGCGAGCTAAAAGGAGTAGAGACATGGATCTGGAAACAGTACACTGCCTCCAGCTTTTGCTACTTTCTATCGCAATGTTTGTGAAATTCTTGCTGATGAGGTGATTATACAAGAACACGGGCTTCTTTTAGTCTGACTAGTGACAACATTTCAATCTGATGTTTAAAGACCATGAATAGAAGATAGGGCAGCAGGCCTGGTATGATTTTTGTTTAGTACAGGGATTTGTTTGGGTTCACTGGAAAATCTGTGCGCACTTATAGTTCAACATCTGAGCCCACTGTAGAGACACACACACACACACACACTCTGCAAATAGTATATGCTTAAGGGATTTTGTGGTGGGGAGAGGTTTTGAGCCAACATCCACTGTCCATGTTTGTTAAGGTTCAATGGCCCTTTTGAAGTGAACAGAGAGTGCACAGCGTATGCACTGTGACCAGCAATTTTGTTTCACCATGCTCATCATTTTACCTAATAACTCTGCTCCTGCCGATGGAGATAAAAGGTACCATCTCCATACTTCATATCCTGCTTCTATTCACACTGTTAAGATCCCAGGAAAGCGGTTTTCTGTTACCTCGTGAAGCTGTTCTGATGTGTCTTTGGGGAACATTAACTTTTCCAGTTTATGGAACATCTGACAACACTCACCTCCAGTGCCAGGAATGCTTTTAATACAAAGTGTCACTTGGGTGCTTATGCACTGAGTAGGATCACAAAATCTGCTACTAGACTTGAGGCTGTGTGTATATATGTACAGTATGAATGTGGATGTGTGTTGACACTGATCTCTGCAAACAAGCTACAGCTTGCCGCTAGTGTGAGCTAACATGTATCTCTTCACTCACCAAAAATGAATACACAAACCATAAAGCTATACAACTGTCAAAACCTGCAGTCAGTAAAGCTCCACAAATACCCCAGCCCAAAAGAGAGTGATAACCTGGTAGCTGTGTCCCCAGAATCAACAGATGGTGCATAGATGAGTAGATGAGCAGCCAGCGGTCCCTTTAGTGCTACAGACTGTAACAAGTTAGGGAAATTTATCTCCAACAAAGGATGCTTGATAAACAAACATCTCCTTTGTTCTGTGAGTTACATTTCATTTAACGCTTTATAAATAAAGTCACAGTTTTGAAAGTGAGAATCTTGTAAAACTGTAAGATGGCTTTTGGCACGCTGATGGATATTAGCCATTTTCACAGAGGATTCAAGGTATTAATATATAATCCGGAAATGTCTCTTTTGACTGGGGTCACTTTCAAAAACAACATTAAGTACATGGCATACTTAAAAACACTAGTTTTTGTGTACATTATGCATAAGGCTGTGTGTATAACAGCATTATTACTTATTGGGGAAATTCAGGAGTGGGCGCATTCCCCCTTTGTAACCATAAATGCTTGCCTGCCCCTCGTTCAGCCTCTCTTCATCATCTTCACACATAGATATCACAGGTATCTTCCAGCCCTGTGAGCCACAGTGATAAGAGCTTCTACAAAATACACCCTCTGGCCTAGAATGCTGTCCCTCATTTATCCTTATCTTCATCAACGATAAAAATGTTTGGAGTAGCAGTTCTTGCAAATGAGTTGTATGAAAATGCACTGCTTTCGGTTTAATGCACATGACATATCATTTAATTTTACTTTACTTATGAACCTTAATAAGGCTGGTAAGACACAATACAGAACATGATTTTAAAAGCTAGTCTATGTACTGCACCTTTCCACATGTTCTGTGTCTCATGTTTTCCTGATAACATATTTTTAGTTTAATTCAATCCAGTTTAATTCAATTTATATACCAATCAATATATATCAGTTTATAACAACTGTTACCTCAAGGCCATTTATATTTTAGGCATCAGACCCAGTAATACTATAATGCCCCAAAAGAACAAGGACTTTGTGATGGTGGGAAGGCTTTGTGTGAAAACTACTGAAAAATATTTGTGTGACTAGTAAATGGACTAGTTTTTATATAGCGCTTTTCTACTGCACTTTAGCACTCTATGTGCTTTTTACAATATGCCTCATTCACCCATTCATACAAGCACTTTTTTCTATGCCTAAGTGCTCTCTATCTAACATTCATACTCTGATGTAAGCATCAGAGAGCAACCTGGGTTTCACTATCTTGCCCAAGGATACTTTGGCATGCTCACTAGAGCAGCCAAGGCTCAAACCACCAACCTTCTACTTAGTAGATGACCTGCTCTCTCAGTTACACTGCAGCCATTCCAGAGCAACATCCTTGCAACTGGGAAATTTCAGTGGTTGTCTGTTATTGTATTGATTTTTTATTTTCATTTATTTTTGCATTTGGTAACTGATTGCAGCCAACTGGCATCCATCTACTTTTGATCACTGGCGATTGCACAGGCTGCTTGTGTTATGTGACGGCTGTGTGCAGGCAGGAATAGGACCCAAAGTGCAGACAGTCGGAGACAAAAGGTGAACTTAAATACAGCTTTAATGCTGAACTCCAACACAAAACAGACTTCAAGGTAACCCTATACAGACAGCACACACAGCTAGATAAGAGTAGATCACAACACAGACAAACTGAAACACAGGGCTTAAATACATAGAGGGAGCAATCAGGGAATGGGCAACAGGAGGGAAACACAGCTGGGGCAAATCAGGCCTAACGAGACAAAGGAAGCAAAACCAGACGCATTTACATGAGACACGGACTTTCAAAGTAAAACAGGAAACATAACACAGACTGAGCTTACAGACACAGAGTCACAGGCAGGCACTACAACAGAGGGAACAGAGACGTGGGACCAGGGCAGACACAGACACTGACTGGACACGGGGATATAGCAACTAAGGATTACACAGAGACATAAACCATAAGACAGAACTCTAACAAAGAAACCAAAGACTAGAAATGATAAATAATATAGTAAACTCAAAACCCTGGGTCAACGACCCAGGCATCCTAACAACTTGGTCGGACGCAACGTGTCTTCAAACAATCACGGTGTAATCGTTCTCAGTGGCAAAGATTTGCAAATAACTGCTGTCTAATTCATAAGTGACTACCAATGTGTTCTATCAATCTGAGTCGGTCTGTGATGATGTGCGTAACTCATTTGCGACATCTGTCTTTGTAAAAGGGGACTTAACTCAGCTGGTAGGCACCTGGTTACATTCCTATATAAAAGCAAGGTTACCAAGTGCCTACATTGTGGTTAAATTGCCATTCTGCAGCAATGTCACTATTTGTGAAGGAATTTTGATTTCAGGTCTGTAATTCTGGCTGGAGTCTAAATGTAAAAGTAGTTAATCTGAATTTCTGTTTATGAGAATTTCCATCTTTGCAGACAGCAACAGATTCTCTCACCAATTTATCACATTTACTGTAATTACTATGTCATCACGAACCGATTACCTGTAATTGCCAACCTGACCCTATTCAATTACATACTGATAGCAGACTGACTTCATCATATTGTCTTTTTATTGCTGAAGTTGCTTTGAAGATGCCAACTGAGTGTGCTTGGTCCAACTTTTGAAACGGCCATTTCTAAAGGAATAATTTAGTTTGTGCACCAATCTCCAACCACTGTTTTCCCCAGTGTGACTGTGGCACGATGGCACACTGGCAGAGTCTAAGCAAATCTTTAAGTTGCTTTAATATTGATTGCTGGGTGCGAGAAAAAAAAAGAAGAGGGCTTGGATCCTAATAACGGAGCCAGCAGGCGATGTGTCTCTGTCAGCATGAAGTGTGCACACTTGGTGATGTTAATTAATATGGTACAGTCTGATATGTAAATTAAGGAGCATCCTATTGATGGCCATGAATTCAAAACAGGCCAGCTGTACAGGGTGCGCTAGGAGAGTTTTTAAATTCTTATTCAAATATGTAGTAGCAGCTCAGAATTACAGCACGTCATGTCTAAATTATTCTGCCATAAATCCATTTATTGTGACCGTGAAGTAGGGCTGAACGATATATCGCATTTGCGATAATATCGCGACATGATCAAGTGCAATTTTCTAACCGCAAAGGCTGCGATTATACTCTGGACATGTCCAAATTCATGGGCTGCATCCTCCTGAGGCCGCATTTGTAGACCGATTACGTCACAGCGACGCGCCGAAGGCTGTCCAAATTACTACCATATCCCAGAATTCATAGCGCGGCCCAGCCAAACTCCAGTTTCCAACAATGGCGGCCGCTACTAAGTTTTAAAATTACTCATACTAATCTTTCTGGGTCACAAAATAAACTTTTAACATATTTTCAGGCGAGAAAGTAGTTGTGTAAACATCAAATATCTGCTCGGTTTATCAAGATATCCCATATTTGCAAAAGTGCTTCGACGTTTTCAGAGGCGTCTGCTACCCACCAGCTCGACAGCTAGCCGGGAGCTCGAGGGTTACTGATGCGGCCGAGAACGGCACAACTCCCGGCACATCATTTTCAGATCACCGCGGAGTTTCGCTGCTCGGGTTAAACGTAATATATAAGTCACTTAGACAACCTAAAAATGTTATTGTTGGGCTTTTTTCAGTGTTTTGTTTGTTCGTGAGTAAATCGGTTTGGCTGAGATTAAAGTTATTAGATTAGATAAAATAAAACTTTATTAATCCCCCGGGTGGGTTCCTCCTTGGTTTTCACACAGCTGACTAAACGTCAAACAGAAAACTTATTAAACAGAAGTATGAGACAGTCGAGAATTTACACCAGTGTCTGGTTATATTTTAGATAGCAAGAAGCAGACGGCCAAGTTTATTAAACTCCACCGAGACAGCGGTGACGCTAATCAGAACTAGTCTTCTGATTAGCTAATCAGAAGGCTAGACCGTCCAATTTCACGCCTTTAAATTTTAAAGGCGTGTTTGTGTGTGTGTTTATACAATTGCTATTATGTTTGCACTTTATGTGTAATGTTACTGACTGCAGAGATCAGTAAGCTGTGTGTATTTTTTATTTATTAGTTTTATTTATTTAATATTATTTTTTAATTGAATGACTGTCTAGTAGTTCACAGATGTCGAAAAACTGAGTGTGGTAAAGCCACTGATTTTTTTTATGTATATTTCTGCAATCTGCACATTGTACTGACTTTCATTTTAATGTTTACACCAGGGTTCCTTGTCAGCACTTTATGCTCAGATGTTTGTAAGCTAAAAATAAACTATTGTGTATGTTCAAATATACTGTTGTGATTGAAGAAGTTAAATAAAAATGTCAGTCATCAATTCATGCATCACCTCATGTCATCATAACAGAGGTCTGTCTTCCAGGAAAGAACAGTTTAAAATTAATGTAATATAGTATTGGCCATACTATATGATGTATTGCTTGTCTTTGTTTAATAATACAGAAGACAAAGACCTTAAAAAAATAATCGCATATCGCATCGCAATCGCAATATTGGGGCAAAAAATCGCAATTAGATTATTTTCCATAATCGTTCAGCCCTACCGTGAAGTTCTCTCAGTTTTAAGCTCCTTGTGTTGGTTCTCTGACCTCCACATAAACAGGACGATTGAGTCATATTAGCCTCGTCATATAAAATAATCAATCAGCTGTTTTCTCACTAAAGCTGTTACGTGTTCGGCACAAAAGGGCAAAGAGATAAAACAAAAAGCGGCCGGTACTAAAAGTCAAGCGTGTGGCCAGCTGAAGTCATGAATAATAATACATTTTTTTTCACAAGTTATTGAGCAATGCATGAAAGTTTGCACATAAAACTGTTTGCATGCATACATACTCACACATTATTTTTGGCAGATTTATAAAGCCATGCATATGCAGGGTATGTGTTTATAAGTCTTACTCAGAGTGAAGTTTTAAGCAGAGCCGTGTTTCCACTCCTATCCATGAATGGACAGAGTCTTCCTTATTAAGTAATTTGCATATTAAATTCCGCTATTATTTGACAGTTTAGACAACAGCAGAAGCTATATTTCCACAAACCAAGATAGTCTCTGGAGAATTGGAGAAAAGGAAATAAGTGTTTGGTGGTCTCAGTTTTGGGGAGGGGGAAGAACAAAAGCAATCAACTGTGAAAGTCAGAGGAAAAGACCTTGACAGGGGTAAATAAAAATCTACAAACAAGAGGCAAAAAAGCTGGAAATCAGGCATGGCAATACCTATTTATACCACACACACAAGTGCTAACAATAATACAGAAACATTAATAAGAAGCCATATTACTACATTTATGTAAAAAACTTTCTGTTTTGTCATTGTTTTCATGACCTCTTCATCTTATTATGATTAGTCTGCTTTAAAAATAATTTACCACACATTATTTCATAACAAATGTCTGATTATAGGCTACAGGTGGGTTTTTTTGTATGTGACATTATTTATGAACCTATCCCCAGAGATTTTAGGTCAGTAAATTGCAGAAACATAAATATAACTCAAATGGGATGTTAATGTGTTCTGGATGTATATTTATGAATAAGGAGATATAGATAAGTGTTGCGCATGAGTAGTCAAAATGCTAACATTTTTCTGAGCTGTGTTTTTTCTTTAGACCATAATAAACACTGACATAACCTCTGTGATTTCATCCATTACTTTTGGAAGCATCGATGTTAGTGTTTTGGTCACCACCATGTTAGTTACCATATATGAATGACAGGCTGCAGTGCTAAGTTATCAGCTAAGGTATAGTGCTTAGTTAGCGGGCTGCAGCCAACACGCATTTATATTAATTAGTGATAAGTAACAAATGCCACAGATACAGACACCATACAACATTTTATTGATTAGAAAATATACAGAAAGGCACCACCACTGCTGTCAGACTCCACAACAAAGACTTTGCAACTGACCAAACACACATATCCACACATGTGCAGTAGCAATAACACTAAGTGCAGGAAATACTCTTTTCTGAAATCGTTGTATTATACTCAGTTGTATATAGCATTTGTATTCTATTTTATTCTATTGCATATAGTATTTTATTTTATTCTATTCTATTGTGTACAGTTGTGTACAGTATCTTATTCTTACTCTTATCCTATTGTTACAAAATTAAGTGCAAACTGAAAATAGAGCATGTTTGCCTTCAAAGTAAAGTTGGGCCTTACCCCTGCAAGCTACTTTGATGGTGAGCCGTCAGACATCTAACAGCCAAAGCAATCACAAAGAGGATTTGAATGCAACACCAGATTCTTCTTTGCAATTAATTTCACTTTGCAACTGCCAGCAACTGCCAACCAGTTATGGATATATGTACTTTTTAGAGTTCCTTAGCAACCTGGAGACACTGACCGGTCATGTGGTCTACATGACCAGCAATTTGGCAAGTAAGCAAATTCTACACTTTAATAATATTTACTGAAGACCAATTAATAATGGATTATTAAGACCAATACAGACATGCTGTATTTGGATATATGACACAGACGCGATGTTTTAAGCAGGAAAATTTATAGTTGAAGAATAATAATTTCAGAGCAATTTAATGGACAAACTAAGAACTGGGGAGACTTTCAAATGTAATTTACTGGCATGTCTGCAGTGACATTTTGTTTCATTTATCAGCAGTCATATGCACAGAGAGATATATCTGTGAAATGTGGCTAATTTAATCTTGCACGTTTATTATATTAGTAGAATGAGGACATTCCTCCCCACAGTTAACAGTTCTAGTCAGGCCTAATTAATCATTTATCCATAAAATGAGCCTATTCATAGAGTTATACGTATAGTCTGACAGAGAACAGGACCCTTTGTCACTCCATTAAATGCTGTTTTTCCTGGTTTCAAAATCAAAAGAGCGGTAAACTGTCTGTGTCTGTAGTTTGAGCTGAATCACTCTGAATCTTAATTAAAAGAGGAATGAAACACCGGGTCCTTCGGCTATAAAAAAATGACATCCATAGATAATGTGTGGGCATTACTCTTACATTTAGAGAAAGTAAATAATTTGGGAGAGTAGTTTATTAGCCCTCTGCCCTTTCAGCCAGATATGACCTTGCAAGTCCCGTACCAGAGGACCAGCTGCAATCCATGATTCATTTACAACTTCTGGGCCTCCAGAAGCACTCGAAGCACATGCACTGTTGATTAAATGCTTTGTGGGAGAATTCATATTTAAAGCATACGCCACATGAAAATTAATGATAACCAGCCAAGCAGCAGAACACTGTACAGAAAAGCCATGATGGGCAATTTATGAGAGATTCACTCTAATTTACAATTTATTCTGTAATCATCACAATGTTTCTTCCATATACAGCATAATGTAATGCACATTTGTGAGTGGGTGGAATTATAAGGAATGTGAGTAGGTTACTCACAAAATGATATAAATGTCATTACAGTGCATTCAAGCAGGAAATCTAGCACAGGGAACCAGAGATTAGCCGCTGGGTGGGAACGCTCCACATATGCCCATAAGAGGCTAACAGAGTCAGAGAGTGAATGAATGGATGATTGAGTAAACTCTACTGAAGTTTTTGTATAGTCCTAAATAAGTATGGAATTTAGCTAAGGGTATGCACATCTTTGAACTAGACCACAGAGGATTTCAAAGGAATCTTTAATGCTCTGCTTACTACCACAGTCAAGTGAAAAAAAAGGAAAGAAGAAAAAAAATTGCTTATAAATTTATTACTGGGAAAAAATGCTGTAATTTCTATTTATTTACCCTCTATTCTTAATGCCCGTCATGGCCTCTAACAACTGTTGTGGAAAAAAAATCTTCCATTTCCCTTGTTGCTTGTGCTGTGCAGGAACACTGTGCATCTTGGACTTAACCTTGCTGGCAGCTTGTTGATAGAAGCCATCAATCACACTGGGGTTCAGGGGTTATAGACCAGGACTGTGCTTCATGGCTGCTCTCCCAAATCTAACACCCATCCCACATCTGTCCCAGACCTTCTAAAAGTTTCATTTTGAATCTAGCTGGCTGATTGCTTTGTTTATTAAAATGAAAAACGCCACCACCATAAGAGTTCCCTTAAAAGGTTACTGCAATTATACCTTTTTTTGGGTGGGTTTGTTTTTGTTGCAGTGAAAGCTTGCACAGAACTACATGTTCCTCAGATGATAAAACATTTTGTTTTGCCTCTAATGGATTATAACTGACGAGTAATGCCAACTAATGAGTTTGGCATTTTTTAATTTTCACAAATTCTGGATTTATCTGTTATGAAACTTTGTTCAGATACGTCCCTTATGATGTGTTGCAGCTCTACTTCTGCAAAGAGTGAAAATGGTTTGAATTTGCGTCTTTGACAAAAATGAAAAAAACAAACAAAAACTAAACTGCTGGCAACACAATGAACAATTTACTTTACCAGCAAACCTGTCCTCCAACTTGAAATGTGTTTACCCAACGTTTCTACTTGGGGTCAAGCTGACCAAGCAGTCTGCTGCCATCCAATATTAATTTTGCATTAACTTCATAAGCAGTTGTACCACATACAAACTGAAAATTATATTCAGCGCCTGGTGTGCACTGACTGTAAAAAAACAACATGTACGCATCAGCAGTCGCCTGTCAATCCATACTGGATCCTTTCAGCTGAGTAATATCACTGTTACGACCCGGCTCAAAAGCCGCAACATAAAAAAAAGGAGATGAATAACAGAGTGTGGGTGAGAAGAGGTTTCATCCTAAAATGGAAAACCAGGTTGGCTAAAATGGCTGGTGCCACCAAGGCAAAGACTAGTGCACTGCCGGAAAGCTTGCCTTAGGTATGCTTTTATCCACACCTGACTAGGTGTGGCCAATTAGCACCAGCTGAAAACACTGAGACGATTAAAAGCTGCAGAGGGACGTAACACCTCCTCCCTTAAAAGGGTTCCTCTAGGACCCTTAAATTTATTAAAAGCCCCTCTGAAGCCTTCAGTTCCTTGACCCACAAACCTGGAATAAAAGTTAAAGCTAACAGAAGCACAGTGTTCACGGTATAGTTGGCATCTCTAAGCATGGATGGGCATGAGGATTTGAAGTTGCCACACTGAACAGACAAGAAGTAACATGTGACCAACACAAAGGAGCACAACAGTCACAAACCCAAAATGATTACCTGATCTGCTACAACACAAAACCAAAAGTAGCAACAAATAATCACAACCAAGTGATCTGTTGTCTCCACCACACAAACAGTCACATACAAGTGGCCCTATACCACAACAAGTTACTTTAATCCAAAAAGTTCAGTAAATCAAGCGTACTAGTGACCAACCACAAAATGGAGAGCTATGGCCACACAATGATCACATCAAGGGTGGCTCAGCACCCCACAGTGTTATTGCCATCACCTGGCCAACAACACTCACAAGTGATCCAACAAAATAGCCATATTCCCCACAACACTAAAGGTCACAGCACAAAACACTCACCTCACAAGGATCTCATTAGCATCCATCCACACTGACATATGCACACACAGGGTGTGCACACAATGCCAACTTAAAAACAGCCTACCTGCCTCAGCTACAGACCATAATCATGAATGGTCTCAAACCTCCTACCAAGTTTGGTGCCACTGATTTACTATGTGCAACTCCCAGCCTAAAACACTAAAAACAACAAAACCCTTACTTTTCCTACCCTAGTCTTCAGTGGTGTACCAGGCTCGAGGCAACTTTAAACGCGAACTCGAGAGCAGGCAGCAGACCAGAGATATAGTCTCCTACCAAACTCTGAAGCGTACCCCCACCCAGGATAGCCACCAAACACAATAAACTAAAACAATAAAGCAAAACAACAAACAAGTGCTTCGATGGAAGGGCAGCACAGCCACCCAGCTGAAACACACTAACTAAAGGGAGTTTGCACAATTACAGTGACCACCATCACTCACCCACTTAAAAGCAAAACAAACTGACATTCAGTCTCCACTAAAATGTCCAAATATCCCGGACGAGCCCCCACTTATGTTACGACCCGGCTCAAAAGCCGCAACATAAAAAAAAAAGGAGATGAATAACAGAGTGTGGGTGAGAAGAGGTTTCATCCTAAAATGGAAAACCAGGTTGGCTAAAATGGCTGGTGCCACCAAGGCAAAGACTAGTGCACTGCCGGAAAGCTTGCCTTAGGTATGCTTTTATCCACACCTGACTAGGTGTGGCCAATTAGCACCAGCTGAAAACACTGAGACGATTAAAAGCTGCAGAGGGACGTAACAATCACCTAAAATCAATATCACAGTTGTTACATATACCTAGGTAATGATTGAAACATGCAGCTCATTAGACTCAAAAGCGCAGAAGATTGCCTGCCCTAACAGAGTAGTGGCCCTCTTTACTTATGTAATTGATATTTGCAACTGGGTAATATTTCTTTAACACAGAATTTAAGCACTTTAACACATAAACAGGTTCTGCATACCAACTTACATGGCCAGTAATGTTTCGCATATCTATAATACCAGTATGATATTCCAGGGTTTACAATAGCACTACAGTAAAAACCACTAAACCTCAGTCTGAGAAACAACCTGCCTCAGTGTCAGAAGTGGTGCTGGAAAGCACAGAGGAGACTCCTCTAGACCTTCCGGGTGTAGTTATAGCTTCAGGGTTATTATCTGCCTATAAGCTCTGCTGGTAAACAAGACGGGAGCTCTGCCTGTTTCTCGAGAAGCTGTAGCAGTTATTCTCTGTAAAATGGTAGCCCATAACCAACATTTACTGTTACATTCACAGCTTGCCGCAAACTTGACTCCACTCCAATGGCCAATGCACCTGCCTGTCCTAAATGAGAGCTGCAATGTCTCTCACTCCTGCACACTTTTAACACAGTACACCATTTACTATGTTACTGGTCTCTGTGATCAAATTATTCATCCAGCGTATAGCTACTTAATAGGCATACACTAAGGCTTACACGATTTGCATTAAAAAAGACAGCTCAATGCTGATACATATGAGAAATTCTATGGTGGATGCTAAATTACTATGGACTTTTGCAGTGGTGGTCTATATCTCTCTGTTTAAGCAGACATTATCACATATGTGTATAAATCCATGCTTGCTCCCTGAACTGTTAGAACAATCTTAGAACATCAAAGGAAGATTCATAAGTTTTTTTATTTAGACCTCCTTTTCAGTCTAATTGTAGCAAAATACTCTAATGTGGGGTCCATTTGCAATTCACAGTCAGAAGCTCATGTATAGCATATGTAGGAATAAAGACACTGACATGTGAATATTTAATTGATCTAAAGGAGATAAATATTTCTGTTGCTATTAAATTGTGAAGCTCAGAAGCCTTTAGATAATAAATGCCAGCTTCACAATTCAAATGAGTCGAATATGTCTGAATGTTTAACTTTTAATACATGAAAACATAACAGTCATAAAGATTTAGATATACTTTTTTGAAGCGTGAAAACTGTAAGAACTGTTAAGGTTTTTTATTACATAACCATCTACAATTGTCCTCACTTCTATATCATAAAACAGCCCTCATTAATTAACATGTAGAACATATAACACAAAGAAATATCTGTTGCTAATTAGTTGGTATGTTCTTTGGAATGTTTGGGACTTGCAGCTCGGGGTTCTAGCTCTCAGTTAATTTAACCTCAGTTAGCCCAAACCAAATGGATTTG
The DNA here is from genome assembly GCF_057382095.1 of Aulonocara sp. 'chitande type north' Nkhata Bay. Lineage (NCBI taxonomy): Eukaryota > Metazoa > Chordata > Actinopteri > Cichliformes > Cichlidae > Aulonocara > Aulonocara sp. 'chitande type north' Nkhata Bay. Next base: position 21,208,905 of record NC_141345.1, read on the forward strand.
AATTTGTTTAATTTTAGATTATTCTGTTACATTGCTTGTGTTGCACTTGCTGTTGAAAATGAAATGCAGTATAGTCACAGTTATATAACACTTTCCTAGACTTACTGAGTACCTAAAGTGCTTTTGACTACAAATTACACTTTAACCATAATCATACAGCACTTTATTCTATACGCTTAAAGCACTTCGCCTCACATGGCTCAAGAGTTGGGAGTTCGCCTTGTAATTGGAAGGTTGCCGGTTCGAGCCCCGGCTTGGACAGTCTCGGTCGTTGTGTCCTTGGGCAAGACACTTCACCCGTTGCCTACTGGTGGTGGTCAGAGGGCCCGGTGGCGCCAGTGTCCGACAGCCTCGCGTCTGTCAGTGCGCCTCAGGGCAGCTGTGGCTACAATGTAGCTTGCCATCACCAGTGTGTGAATGTGTGTGTGAATGGGTGGATGACTGGATATATAAAGCGCTTTGGGGTCCTTAAGGACTAGTAAAGCGCTATATAAATACAGGCCATTTACCATTTACATCCATGGCTAATTTAGAATCTGACATGCATGTTTTTAGACTGTGGCAGAAAGCCAGATTACCCAGAGGAAACCCACACAGGCACTGGGTGTCCATGCAAACTCCACGCAGACATGCCCCAGCCGGGATTTAAACTACAAACCTTCTTGCTGTAAGGCAGAATCTTTGCCATCTTATTAAGAGTTTGCATCTGTGTTAAGTCACCCTCTCTAGTGGCATCTAACAACTTCTGTATGACTGATATGACCATGCTGGCAATTAACAACTATGTTAACTTTATTACATTTCATTATAATTCCCACACAAAAATAATAAACAGTTTGAAAAATCAACCGATGGAGTAGCATTTGTGGTATGATAGCCTTATTCTAAGGAAAAACAAAAACTAGAGAGACACTTTAGCAGTAATGGGAATAACCGCGCTACAAGTAACGGCGTTATTAACGAGTAATCTATCTAATTACTATTCCTATTGTTACAACGCCATTACCGTTAATAACAAGAAAATGCGGAGCGGTCGCATTACTATTTTTCAACAAACAGACGGTTGAAGCTGTTCAGGCTACCGCATCTTAGATCAGTTGCATGGAAGTAGCTGTCTACGTAAGTAATCTGGGCGCTACAGCTTTAAGCAGCTGCACGCGCTCCCGCGGACGTCGATCACTTCTGGTAGACGATCACTTTTTGGCACAACACCTGGAGCTAGGGGGCAAAACAATCGTATGAGTGCTGCTGTTTGACTGAGGAAGAATAAAGTAGTCGGGGTAAGCCGATCACATGACCACTTTAAGATGACAAGGCAACAAGGTGATATATACCAGTTTTTAAATTGTGTTGATAGGCCACGTAAAACCAGAGTCATGATAAACAATATATACGCGCCGTTTTTTCCACAATAGTTTCGTCACGTTTACTGTCTAAGGACAGAGCTACCATGTCGACCAATGAAAAATGATATGGCAACATGACATTTGGTTGTTTAGGAAGAGGGGGGAAATTTAAGAGTGACGGCGAGAAAGAGAGAGAGAGAGAAAGAAAGACAGCTGAAAAAGAGAGAGAGTTTTGAGATGTGAAAGATTTGTGACGTTTAGCGTATTTGTAGTGTGTAGTTAACGTGTTGTCTTGTGTAGTTAGTGTGTGGTGTTGTTGTGTTTGTGTGTCAGAGTAATGAGGCGACTGCTGTCTCCAGGTAAAAAAAACAGGATGAGTGATACACCTGCTGCTGTCAGTCCTGCAGGTATCAGGCTGTGCTGCTCTCCTTTATAATGGACAGAAATTATTTTTTTGGAGTGGCACAAATATAACTATAATTAATTACTTTTTCAAAATAACTTGCCCAACACTGCACTTTAGTGAATAAGCTGTCACGCAGCAAGGCATATTGTAATTCTGGTACACTGTAATCACTTACCAGACTGAAGAAACAAATCCATGGCCAAGTATTTTGGAAAAGACTTGTTAGTGTTGAATTTACTTTGTGTTCTGTTTAATAAAAGTAAACAGAACACATAAATAAAAGTATTTAATAAAAGTATTAAACAGCCAATAGTATCATTTAGAAATTGTGCACTGTATGCTGTTGTGATAATCTGTGTATTGAGCTGTTTGAAAAATATATTATCCACTTTTGCTTTCTCCTTATTTCTCACATTTCTGTGTGTATGCACAAGCCCCAGAGAAACCCAGACAAGCACAATGAATTAGCCAAACAAAACCAATTAAAGAGAGAGAGAAGTTGCAGATCTGGCCGAAAACCATCCCACCATATAGTTTCAGCTGCTTGCCTATTGACAATATTGACTGGAGTGAGTAGCTTTAGCTGATTTCTCACTGCAGTGACAAATAACTTGCTTTCTATAAATTATACTGTAATTTGTACAGTGTCAGTCTGGAGTGGTGCATCTTGCTCTAATAGAATGTAACTGCCTCAAAGCTCTGAAGTATTGAATGCATCTCTAATTCAAACTATTTCAAATGTCTCAAAGCATGCTATTCAAAATAAGAGCAGAGTGACATTCTTTTATGCGTGTTTATGTCTCAGTACAAGAGACTGACACTGAAAGGTTCTTGTTTGAATCTTGAGGTTCTTTTGACAATATGAAGCATTGTGATTATCTGTCTCCTTTTCTTTTTTCTGAATTGCATTCAGTTCAATTCACTTCAACTCAGTTTTATTTATACAGTGCCACAACAACAACAGTTATCTCAAGGCACTTTATATTGTAAGGTAAAGAACCTAACAGAGAAAATCCCAACAATCAGATTAATCCCTGTGTGAGCAAGCCCTTTGGTGACAGTGGGAAGGAAAAACTCCCTTTCAACAGGAAGAAAATTTAGCGGGACCAGGCTCATGGAGGGGTAGTTATCAGCCACGACCAGTTGGGGATGAGACAGGACAGCCATAAGTATCTGTTTTATCAAAAAGGAAAGTTTTAAGCCTAATCCTAAAAGCAGAGAGGGTGTCTGTCTCCCAAAACCAAACTGGGAGCTGATTCCAGTTATACCATTATTCTGCCAGTATAGCTACATATAAACTGTTTATGTCCCATTGTTGTATTATAAAACTGCCATGACACCCATGGTTGAGTCACGATTGCAACTTTTAAATTCCAGAAATATAGACACGTTTTTCTGGTCCTAGGTTTTCATGCAGGAAATATTACTATGGAATTTAGTACAAATGTTTAGTTTTGCATTTTGCAGCTTTGATTCCTATTTATTAGACAGAAACTACCATAGTTTCCTGTAGCATAAAAGATATGTACATTTTTACATTTCAAGAAAGAAGCTACGATAAACCAGCTACTATGGTAATACTATCCTAATATGTGAAAGCATTAGCTAAGATTACCTTCTTAATATGATGTTACTACTTAAAAGTCAGTAATTAATAAATAAATAAATAAATAAATAAATAAATAAATAAATAAAGTGCACGGATTTAAGTGTTAATATAATGTTATTTCCACATTATTCTCTTCCTTGGTTCCACCCTATCGCCCCACTATTACCACTGTCTACTACAGAGAGAGCTAGCTATTTGTCTTTAGGACTGTGACGTTTCTTTGAAAAAGGATATTCAGGCATTTTCAGTGTTGGTCATATCAAGATTTTAAAAAGTTCAAAGTTTTCACTATCCCCGAGGGCACGGTCTATGGCAATTTATTGTAACGCTAAGTATTCATAGCTCCAAAAAACAATTATGCCATTACAATATTCACCTGTGACCATGTGTGCACTTAGCTCGAATCTTTTTGACTGAAGCTGGATGTTTTAGAGCCTTTGGGACGTTTGTAGCATGTGCAACCATTTGAAATTACCATATTTCCTCCTCTCTTTCTCAGTTTTCTTTTTTTTTTAAGATTTACTTCCTCTGTCCACGTCTTTAGTGTCCACAGTGGCTTAATGTTACCACTGCCTCAGGCTGAGTGTCCTCTCAACAGCCCATCAAATTGAGTGACAAGTGCTGGCCTAAGCTGCACACCGGAGGGGACAAATAAAGGACTCACAATGCACTTTGTTGCCTCTAGGTGAAAAGTTGCATATTGTAGCCTTAAGGAATTTAATCTTTTTCTTCGGTGATGACGGATTTTTGAATTGTTATGGATGACTAGTTCTATCAGGATGTCATGTTGTTTTACAGAAGGATTATGAAACTGCTTGTAAGAGCCTAGGCTCACAGAAGTTAGTACAAGGATTAGACAGGAAAAATAAAAATCAGTAGTTGAAGAGCACCAACTTGATTTGCAATTAAATGTCTCTGTGACGTTTAATTGTCTAGTTGTGAGCTGAAGGTACAGTGGGGCAAAAAAGTATTTAGTCAGCCACCGATTGTGCAAGTTCCCCCCCTAAAATGATGACAGAGGTCAGTAATTTGCACCAGAGGTACACTTCAACTGTGAGAGACAGAATGTGAAAAAAAAATCCATGAATCCACATGGTAGGATTTGTAAAGAATTTATTCGTAAATCAGGGTGGAAAATAAGTATTTGGTCACCTCAAGCAAGGAAAATCTCTGGCTCTCACAGACCTGTAACGTCTTCTGTAAGAAACTTTTCTGTCCCCCACTCGTTACCTGTATGAATGGCACCTGTTTGAACCCATCATCTGTATAAAAGACACCTGTCCACAGCCTCAAACAGTCAGACTCCAAACTCCGCCATGGCCAAGACCAAAGAGCTTTCGAAGGACACCAGGAAAAGTATTGTAGACCTGCACCAGACTGGGAAGAGTGAATCTACAATAGGCAAGCAGCTTGGTGTGAAAAAATCAACTGTGGGAGCAATCATCAGAAAATGGAAGACATACAAGACCACTGATAATCCCCCTCGATCTGGGGCTCCACGCAAGATCTCATCCCGTGGGGTCAAAATGATCATGAGAACGGTGAGCAAAGATCCCAGAACCACACGGGGGGACCTGGTGAATGACCTGCAGAGAGCTGGGACCAAAGTAACAAAGGTCACCATCAGTAACACACTACAACGGCAGGGAATCAAATCCCGCAGTGCCAGACGTGTTCCGCTGCTGAAGCCAGTGCATGTCCAGGCCCGTCTGAAGTTTTCCAGAGAGCACATGGATGATACAGCAGAGGATTGGGAGAATGTCATGTGGTCAGATGAAACCAAAGTAGAACTTTTTGGTATAAACTCAACTCGTCGTGTTTGGAGGAAGAAGAATACTGAGTCGCATCCCAAGAACACCATACCTACTGTGAAGCATGGGGGTGGAAACATCATGCTATGGGGCTGTTTTTCTGCCAAGGGGACAGGACGACTGATCCGTGTTAAGGACAGAATGAATGGGGCCATGTATCGTGAGATTTTGAGCCAAAACCTCCTTCCATCAGTGAGAACTTTGAAGATGAAACGAGGCTGGGTCTTCCAACATGACAATGATCCAAAACACACCGCCCGGGCAACAAAGGAGTGGCTCCGTAAGAAGCATTTGAAAGTCCTGGAGTGGCCTAGCCAGTCTCCAGACCTCAACCCCATAGAAAATCTGTGGCGGGAGTTGAAAGTCTGTGTTGCTCGGCGACAGCCCCAAAACATCACTGCTCTCGAGAAGATCTGCATGGAGGAATGGGCCAAAATACCAGCTACTGTGTGTGCAAACCTGGTAAAGACCTATAGTAAACGTTTGACCTCTATTATTGCCAACAAAGGTTATGTTACAAAGTATTGAGTTGTATTTTTGTTATTGACCAAATACTTATTTTCCACCCTGATTTACGAATAAATTCTTTACAAATCCTACCATGTGGATTCATGGATTTTTTTTTCACATTCTGTCTCTCACAGTTGAAGTGTACCTCTGGTGCAAATTACTGACCTCTGTCATCATTTTAGGGGGGGAACTTGCACAATCGGTGGCTGACTAAATACTTTTTTGCCCCACTGTATATTATCATTGTTGTTGTTGGGTTTTTTTTTTTGTGGCCTTGGTTGGGTGTTCTTCTGTTGTGTAGTAACCATAACATCTTCTTTAGATTTTGCATGAGTTACTGATAAATCACATGGCAGAGGTCACACCCCTGTGGATTTTATGTTTCTGCAGTAAGGCACAGGGGGTGTTTCTCAGTGGTGATGACTTTGCCATCATCAAATAAGATTGAATCACTGCTATTATAGTATGTAGACATTTTATTCATTAAAGCCACTAATCACTGAAGATAATTAAACAGATAATAATGGCACTTTGCAATCTGAAAAGTAAGGGCTTATCTTTTGAAGCAGGAAACATTTTAATGAAATTATGAAGTGGTGCTAGATCAAACTATGAGTTTAGTTTAAGAAACTGCTACTTTGTCCATTTTGATGTGGTTAATAGTATGTTCTTCCTGTGTCTGAGAAAGCTACTGTAAAGCTGCTGAGCTGTCCCACCATAACTGCAATCCCCAGATTACCCCTCATATAATGGCTAAAACCACAGGCCTTGATTGGATATCACTAGAATAAATGTTAGTTAACACCTTTTCTTTTTGTGTCACTTAAATTTGATATTATTCCCTTTGTTCCCATTTGCTGACTTATAAATGAATGCAATTGGTAAAGCTCAGATAAGAAGATTATAATCCTCATAATCTCTGTTCTATTAATTAATAAAATCATACCTTGTAAAAATAATTGCCTTAACAAAGTTTAGCAGGTCAAGCTAATTAAATACTAAGTTCTTTTAGTTATAAACTAATTGTGTTGTGTCTGTAACTCATGAAATCACAGTATATTGATATCCAGTGAATTCAATATCATTCATTAAGCCACAAGTGTCTACAACCCTGTAGCTCTAAACAAACTATTCACCTATTCTCTTAGCATAACTGAACCCACTTGTAATCAGGGCATTAGCTTTGTTTGCACATTTATTGACTTGCATTTTTAAAAGTAGTTTGGATTCTGTAATGGTGAGCTCCATCAAAACTGTCCAAAACTACTACCCGCTTGTTAACTCACTGATATCTTGTTGTCCTCGGACGATGCTTGAGCGAGGTAATTCATTAGTACCATATGATAAAGTCATTAGCTAACTAAAGAAGAGCTTTGTGTAAATTATATAGCAGACAGAACATTTTTATATTAAATGCTGTGCCTGTTAAGCAAATTTTATATTAAAAAAAAAATAATTCTACTGATGAATCTGAAAAGCTGGACTACACTAACACGCTGCTCAGAGGAATCTTCAAAAAGCATCTCAATCGATTTACCAGAATGCAGTTGGCTGGGTTTCAGTTAAAGATATAATGACCTGTACTAAAATCATTACTGTGGGGGCCTCTAGTAAATTTTATGATTGACTTTAAAACCCTAATGCTTGTTTTTAAGGCGCTATAACTTCTTGCACCTTAACATCTCTGTGAAATGCTGGTAAATGATGGACCATCTAGCAGTCCTAGGACATTCTGAAACAGGGTCTGTGGTTATTCTACAAATACAAGTGAAGCTTACTTCGTACTGTATGCTCCAACCTGCTGGAGTAAAAATGTCCAGTGTTCCCGAAACTTTGAAACTAAAACTGCATCCACACAGGATCACCATTAGCATCACTGGAATATAAGAAAAGTGAAATACTCCCAGAGTGAAAATATCCCTGTTTAGCTCCACATTTTAGTCTTTTTTTTTTAAATTGTTTTGTTTGTTTGTTTATTATCATTTGGACTGTCTCTGGCTTGGAGCCGAGCACCTTGCATGGCATGTTGCTGTGCATGTAAGTATATAGTTAAAGGAGTATATAATAATATATTCAAATAATAATAATATAAGCAAATTTAATTCAAGTTTTTTGTACTTATTGACTGTGATGGTTTCGATCCACACATCGTTTAAATTTGACCTGCTGGTGTATTTCATGTGTTTATTTTATTAATATCTTTTACTGTATTTATATTCTCAAGTCATTACTCTAATGATTTATATCTATATAGTATTGTTGCAGCGGAATTTATGGTTGCTCATTTTTTGTGCAGCACAAGTACAACAATACTGCATAAATAAAGTTTTGTCATGGCCTGTGGCTCGGCATCCAGGGAGCCGTGGGAGGCTGCGGTGGCCACACCCTCGGGCTGGACCGCCTCCAAACCACCTGCGTCTCATCTGAGGCAATCACCGGAGGACTACTTCAGCCAGCTCTGGCGGCTTCTCCTCGCCAGTCCGTAAGTCTCCTCCCAGTGTGACCAGCATTCGGCGTGGAAGCCTGTGGCCTGCCTGTCCTCCTGCCTGACTGCCTCCCTCCCTAGGATTCCCTTCAGGGGCACCTCTCCCCTCCAAGCTCCACGTTCCTGCTCTACCTGTACGCCTCGGCAACTTATGAAGTTCTGTGACAGTTTTGTTGCTTGGTATATTTATATGCAGCCACCAAGATTCTCCTTTCATATGCATGCAGATGCTGGCTTAAGTGTTTTATGAATGCTTTATAGTATCTTTACATAGCAAAATTGCTACTTTTAGATTAATACATTTATGATTTACAGACTTAGGAGTTAGTTATACTCTACTATGCAGACTCATAACTCCTAGCATTACCCATTTATAGTGCCCTAAAAGTGTCATTTTAAGGTTCTGCAAAGCTATCAAACAGCAAAATATCCCTAAATAAAATACTATATGAGATTAATTTAAGAAATCTGACCTATCCACAGGTGGAAATCAATAAATTATTCAGCGATATAAAGATTACTAACACTTCCTAAAGTGTGGGTAAAATCCATTAGAGTACATAAAAAATATAACATAATAATAAGAGGATGATGATTGGGTGTAATTTTCCTTCTTTTTATGTATCCTTCCGTTGTTTCAGTGTGCCTATAAGACGTTCCGGTACATTAGCAGTAAAATTAAAAAATAAGAGAGCAGTGTGGCTAAATATGAAAATCTTAATGGTTCCATCAGTACAGTATAAACTGCATAAATATGCACTTTCAGTATGGGGACTTAAAACCCTTGTCTGGTTATTATTAAGAGATGAATATGGAGCAAGATCTATAAAGTAGCTCTGGATACATGCTATAGCCCCGGTGCCATCTTTAATTAAATTATATCTTTTCATGTCATTTCACAGAGGTATTCATCAGTAGACTCTAAGAAAACAAACATTGCTTCAATGAAAGTGTCTGTCTGCTGCATTTCAATGTGCGCAGACCAATATTGCCTTATCATTTCATTTTACCATGGCAACCCCTTTTCTCTGGGGTAGTTTGAGTACATTTGCATTAAAAAAAAGCTGTGTAAAACTGTTGGACCTTACATCCTCCCACTTAAGCCTTGAAAGTTTCCTCTGATTAACACTTTTTTGTTACGATCAAAGTGAAACTGGATTGACGTGAAGCTGAGTCTGGATAACAACACCCAAATCACTTCATTTGTTTGTTTTCCACGTTGTGCCTAAAGACAGCGATGTGATAGCAGCTCGCAGTTAACACACAGGGAGAGACTTGAACAGCAAAACAAAACCGAGTGTTTTTGCATGATATTCACAAATAAGTCTTTTTGTTTTCATGTAGATGATACATTCATTCTAATGGCATGTTTAATCACAGTTCTTCTGTTACATAGATCAACAGTTTAAATAAATGCTGTTGCCAAAAATCATTAGCGAATACCGAAGCTTCATCCACAATACATAATTGCAGCTTGTATCAAATTATAGGGGATGCAAATGTTTACGCAGTGCCAAAAAAGTCCAAAATTTGGATGTGTTTTGTTAGGTTTTGTTTCTCTTTTTTTTTATTTTGTTTGCAGCACAGATAGGATGTTAAATTATAGAAGCAATAAGCTCTGTGCAACTGTGCTGCCTACTTTAGATGTACCTCTGACATATGAAAAATATCTACTACAACTGCTTTTTATTAAAAATTGATCTTTGTGTGCATGTAGCCAAAGATAGCTCAGTATATTACCCAAGGTGTTTTTCAGCTAAATGAAACAATGTTCTAGTAGAATAACCGTGTGCCTAAAGCATCTCTGCTTTTTCACTGCAGACCCCTGCTGACCTGCGGTGCTCTGCAGAGTCTATTATGACAAAGTGTGGTCTTACTGTCGGTCACTACGCTCAGACTCAAGTGTACGCTGGCAAATCTGTTCACCTCAGGGAAAGTTGCTTGAGGGAAAATTGCCTCAGGGGGGAAGTGCACACAGTTGTTAATGCTGTCTGTCTCCATTATGAGAGATTTAAAGCTGATGTACCTTGTTTACAACTCTGTCGAAAAAAAAAAAAATCCAGCTGCTGCACTGTCTGTCCTCTGAAAATATTTACCAAAAGGGTCTAAACAACATTTGCGTTAATCAAAACTGCCAATGTGCTGGGATGATATTTGTGCGCGTTTCAGCAATGACATGCAAATGCTGAGCGGCTGCACTGAAATGGGGCTTTTGTGCCATTTCCCTTTGAGCAATTAGGTGTCAATTGTTTATTCCTCTCCTTTTGGGGAGAAGACATGAACAGATGTGCGGCGGAAGATGAATCGATTCAGACCGAAGGAATTTCTCAGCACGTTTCAGTCATATCATGCATACTGGGAGATAAATCATGGGTCATTGAAGCTATCACGGGACTCTTTTGACATTTCATTTTGCCATAGAAAAGGAGTAACAACACGGTTATTATCCCAACCTTTATTAACTATTCATAGAGTAAGAACACGTCTATCGAGCTGGATGAAAAAAGCAGGACTATCAGCTAGGGGTGCAACGATACACAGGGATAGCAGGGATAGCTCAGTAGGTAAAGTGGTCGCCCCATGATCGGAAGGTCGGCGGTTCGAATCCACTTAACGGCTACCCTGAGGTACCCCTGAGGTACCGTCCCTACACACTGCTCCCCGGGCGCCTGCTTAGTGGGCTGCCCACTGCTTCACTGAGTGAATGGGTCAAATGCAGAGAAAAACAAGTAATTTCCCCATGGGGATCAATAAAGTATCCATTATTATTATTATTATTATTAAAATTCACGGTTCGGTTCGGTTCGATACTTTGGTGTCACGGTTCGATATTTTTTCGATACAAAAAAAATGTTCATGCCTTTTTAATTTGTCATTTATTAAAATTATAAATATATATTTTAACTCAAAAGTACAGTTTTTAAATTTAACCCTAACCCTTGTGCGTGTTTTTTATTTTGACAGCGAATGCGCACCTGCGGACCACTTATGTGCAGCCCTGGTTATTTAGCTCGTCATATTGCAGCCACAGAAATTCTTTTGTCCATAAAACCATAAAGCTGCACTTTCTTTTTGCCTTATAGTCTGATTTGTCATAACTTCTCCGTTTTGTGGTAAGCTTTTCTTTGGCTGTCACTTCTTCACCCTGACCTGTCTTATTTGGCTCAGCAGAACTAAAATATATATCTGTCTGTGAAGGTTCTCAGTCATCCAGGTCATCGTAGTCAAATATATATCCTGCTGCTTTTACACGCGCACTCACATAAGCTCAGCGATTCTCTGCGCGATCAACCTCTCACATGTTTAAGCTTGCTGCGGGAGATTTCACTTGTCATGTTTGCATAGTAAGCTAACAATTAATAAGACGATGTCAGAGGAATTGGTGCACAAATTATCATCACTCACAGATCAGTGCTGTCGCTCTCTATACACAGTTCGCACGATTGCAAAGTGAAAGCAAAAAAACAAGCGCAAATTCAAACGCGATTTCAATATGTCACATATTGACAGTGGCTCACCGATGCCAATGACATAATTACCCAGCTACATTTCTGAAAGAATGCAAAAGCATTGACATATATTTTTCCTACAATAGCCCGACGGGCAGGGAAGAGATAGATTTTGGTAGCCCGACTGAAAAGATCGCTAGCCCCGGGACGTCGGGCTAGCGATATTGCGAGCCCTGTATCTGATTGAGGAATCACTCATCTTTGGAAAAGAGAGTTTATTACAGAGAAATGTCTCTTTCCAAAATAAAAGCTATACTATCCGCTTCTTCTGGGCTATATTCTCAGCAGCATATTAAACACATAAGGAGAATCATGTGCCAACAGCTGTCTAAATGACTCGGCTAAAGTTAGTAGCATGCTTGCTTGTTTTTTTCTGCTTCCACTTGTCTTTGCACTAGGATGATGTCGGCGTAAATGTGGAGTCATATTCGTTGTGTTCCCACTAGTGCTTTCAGGTTAATCTCGTTGAAATGACCTTAACGCCACAACACGGCAAATCTCCGTTAGCTACCGCCGATCGCCCCGTGCATGGGGCTAGACGGCCAACATGTTAACGAGCTAACTGCGCTAACACACTAGCTCCCACCCATGTAATTGAGCATTGCATGGCAAACATACTGTTTTACTTTAGTCCATGACTCGCTTACCTTCAGGGTCATACGTCACATGAAAACCAAAATAATTCCAAACGCCAGATCTGAATGCCCTGCGCTCTTCCTTCTGACGATGCTGTCTGTGTTGAGCGCTCAGTGAATCTGCGTTCGACTACTCCGCCTAGGCTGCACTGTCGAGCCTAGGCGGAGTAGTCGAACGCAGATTCACTGAGCGCTCAACACAGACAGCATCGTCAGAAGGAAAGTTGATAAAATAAATAAAAAATTTTGTATTGTTCGATACATATGCGTACCGAACCGAAAGCACTGTATCGAACGGTTCAATATCGATACGAATATCGTTGCACCCCTACTACCAGCTATAATGTGTGAGGGCGTGCTTCTCCTCCAAATGCAGTGATCGCATGCCCCTGCCAGCCTTCCTCACTCTCATATTGTCTTGGCTTTGAAGGCGAGCTGTCATGCATGTTTGATCACAGGCACACACACACACGCACACACAAAAGACACTCTGAAGTTGCACAGTCTTGGCAGCACTAGAGCAGTGAATTACATTTCTGCCTTATGAAAATGTTGATCCTATATCCCTTCTCCACTCACATGGAATAGTCGCTAATGACCAAACACACCTCCAGAAAGAGGCCGAGAATAGAAGGGCTCCTCCTCAACATCTGCTCCCTCCGTCTCCAAGAGTTCCCTGGAGATCTGAAGGACTAGATCCCTTCCTCCCTTCACCCATCCTCCCAACTATTTAGTTAAAGGGCACACTGAAGGAGCAGGTTGTCCTGGTAACAAGTGCAGAGAAATTCAGAAATGACACAACCAAACACTTTAGTACCATCTGAGACTGAGCCACTGAAAGAACATCACGGCCATGGTCAGATCTCTCCCAGAGCCTATTGTGTCATCATCTTGATAGTGGAACCTGGCTCCAAACAGCTTACACTTAATGAGGTATTCTGACAATAACACAGTGAGTTTTGAGTTGTTGAAGGACTTGGGAAAACAATTCTTTTCCCCATGTTTTTTGTTTCACACTTTTAAACACGGCAGTCTGTCACATTGCTTTTTACTCTAATGATAGTTTTATGCCACTGCAGTGAAACACAAAACACGAGACACAGGACTTCTTAATACAGAACTAGGATTAGTGATCATTTTGGGGCTGACTAAGTCTGGCAGACACTATTGCAGAAGTACTGATGAAAAGAAAAAGAAAAAAAATCTTAGCTTTGCTACATTAAGGCTGAAAAACCCATAACGCTCTCGAAAAAGTGATTACTTCGTTAAACCCGAACCATTATTGAGCATCTGTAAATTCTGCTCATACTCTCCAGCATCCGCAAATAAACATCAATATCTCCTCAGACATCATTTTAAACCACATATGCATACTGCATATCATCCAGCTGCCTCATCTACTTAATAAACTGCCTGTAACTGTCTTTTTTATTTAAATGTAATTTCAGCTTGATGGAAAACTGCTCAGTGTAGACAAAACAAATCTCCTTAGAGCTTTAATGTGAAGGATTTTGCCACATTGTCAGGATGGAATTAGCAAGCGACATTTCTGATGTAGTTAGTATTGCAAAGCTGATGTATCTAAGGAGATGCATATTTCAGCTTGTGTAAGGAGATGAGATAAACGATAAAAATAATTTTGTTCAGCTTTGGTTTGTATAAAAAGTGGATAAATTGTCAAATTCAGCTTTGTTGTTTGTCAGAAATGTTCTTACAGCTTCTTCGTTTTCATAATTTAGGTTTTAAATTTAAAAAAAAAAAATGCTGTCTTCAGCATCAAAACCTCCTTGATTTGACCCAATTACACAATCGTGCAATGCATATATTTGGAGCCTGTGAACATACAGATAAATAGTGACCTTAATAAAATGTTTGGTATTAGATTTGAGCTTAAGTATGAATTCTGCACTACATCGTCGGTGTAGTGCAGCATACCTTGTCTGTAGCACCAAAAACACACTGCATTTGCTAATGTGAGGTCGCTGAAGGGGTCAGATGCTGGATGTAAATATAGTTGCGCTATTTCAAGCAAAGGAACAAACAAAAGGGGAGGATAATTTGCTCAACTGTATTTCTAGACAGCATTATCTTAAAATTAGGCATGTTTCTTGATTATGAAAACAGCAGGACTGCACGAGAATTGCTTAGAACACGCTGATTCCTGCCCTACTGTTTTACATTTGCAGGCAAAAGCTCAAAGAAGATAATTTAGCCTAGTTACTCAGGTTTTTGCATAGAACTTTGAAGACCCCAAAAATCTGAACATTAGTGTACTCTGAGGCAAGGAAAAAATGAAAGACAGATTTACAGTATATAATTTCAGACTGACAAAGCTCTTTTTCTCTGTTATCAGGTGCAGTGTGTGCAAAAAATGAAAAGTTGGAGGAAGCAAGTGATTCATATATATTAATATATATCTGCCCTTTTCTCTCAAAAGACCCTTTAGCAGACCTGAAAATGAGAAAAAACATTTGCAGCAAACATGTTCCGAACCAGCAAAGGAACTTGATGTTTTGCATATGTTAAACTAGATTTTAACAGCATATTTCTTTCGGGTGATGCATTGCTGCTCAGCAAACTGAGATGAACAGTGGAGTGTAATGTAATGTTGCCTGATGGACAGCAGTAATGGATAATAAATCCCAGGTTCAGGTGCTGTTTGATCATAAATCACACTTAGACTGTTAGCCAAAGTCAAATCCATCAGGCTGCAGTGCAACAGGGAGCACTGGGCTGGAGAAGTGTGAAGCAAATTCCATTTTGCCTAATGTTTTGTCTCATAAAGAGTCTTAGCACGCAACGGAATATTAAAAAAAAACATAACATCAGTGGACACTCTGTCTTTATTAGGAAAAGGATCACTAGTTTATTGGTAGGAGCGGCTAAAATAGGTCAGAAATTCTGCAAGAAAACCTGAGCTGGATATTAAACGCTTTGTTTAAAAAACTTGCAGTACAGAAAAAAATATGTCTTTGCTGTAATTTCAATATTTTTGATATATTTTTGATATCTGTCCAGATTCATGAGCCAAGGGGGTCCAGTGAATCAGAATGTATCATCTACTCTGTGGCAGAAACCCAAGCAGTGGGAAGCAGTTGAAAGGTTCACTAATATGACGTTTTGCTGCTTGTTTCTTTTACTGCAAGGTCATCATAAAGATAAAAATAATCCTCCATGACAAATTTGTTTTCAAAAGGTTTCCCTCTCCTTCTCTATCATCTCTGAGAAATACTGCCCGATAGTGCTGACTCCAATAGAATGCTTTGATCGGGGCCTGATGTATTACCCTGTCTTTCCTGTAATTCAAATGCCTCCACCACTTGTTTTGGGGAAGAACATGAAAGTGTGAAATGCTCCTTTGGGAATCATACTACGGGGCTTCTTTATTCCCAGACACATGTTGCGGCATGTCAAATTTCTAATCTGATGAAAACCTGTGTGCAAACACTTCCCAATGAAAAATAATCGCGCAAATGCAAATGCACTGCCAACTAGTAGCAGGGACAATTTATCAGTGCAGCTTGAAATCGCAGACAGCAATGTGCTTGTCCTGGCCAGGGTTCAAAATGAGATGAAAATCCTGCAGTTGATGCTTGAAGCATTCTTGATAAATTTGCCCAGAATATGATTGCAGTCAACATGTAAGATATGGGACAGCAGAAATGATCCACTTACTGAGATGTAATGACTTGTTGAACCGTAGGCTTCACATTCACACACTAATGGAGCTTCTAAACAATGTTTACACTTTTTGCCTAGTCTACCAGTTTCCATAAATTCGAACGGGGCAAACAGACTAATATAATACAGACCTCAAAAGCTGGTCATCATTAATAACACACGACATGCTCCCTGGCAATTTGCTTCAGAGATAAGCTGGTTACAGAAAGTCCAATTATGCTGCATGCCTGTAGGAAACACTGCTATAGGTAATGAGCAACAATTCAGATAGTATTCTAAACCCGATTTATGGTTAATGCATGCACTAACAAGCTGTCAGCGTATCTAACATGGACAATATATTTGGAACTCTGAACTGAGAAATATTTGTGTGCATGGTATTTCATTACACTGGCTTTCTTCTTTAGTTAGAATTGCTCTATTTGTATATGAGCATTTTTTTATTCTTACTTTGCTAATATAATTCAAAAGCAATAAAAAAGGATGCAGCTCCATTTTTGTGTTAATGACAAACTTCTAGGATTGACACAGCCTAATGGCTGCACAGACTTCACCACGCTTGTGTTAGTCCTCCAAAATAAATCAAGAGGCTTTAGTTTCTAAATGAAATAGTGGATAGATCTTAAAAGGTTCTTTGAAGCAAAAGTCAGGGTCACAAGCTTCTGCTCTTGGTTAATCAATAGAAGTTTGAAGCCAATTTCCAGATGATCAAGGTAAGAACCTTTATAAACATTTGCATTGCATTTTTGTTGGAGACAAATTGGCACAACTAACATTTGAAATTGCTGCAAGCACTTTGCTCAAGGTATTTGCAGCAATGTAACTACTCTAAGCTACAGGTCAATTCTCCTAAAGGGAATGCTCCATTAGTTTTTAATTATACTATAATGACAATGCTGTTTTTGAGCGATAGCTAGCTTAAAATGCTTTCTCTGAAAACATGATTAATTCAGACCTGTTTTTTTTTTTTTTTGCTCTAGGAGAAGCTTGTGTACTTTATTGAGCTTCACAAAACACTCTGAAATGTTCAAATATTTGGTTGCCCTTGTGTATTTCTGGGCCTTCAACAGAGCATGTTTTAACAAGAAAAAAACATTAGCAACTGACAACATAACATTTCAGATTTCACTTTATTTTCTTATATATACAGTGGAACCCCGACTTACGAAAACCCCATTTAACGAAAAATTCAAGTTATGAAGGCACTTAACGGCAATATTTCTGCCCGTGATACGGCAAAATGCCCGCATAAGGAAATAGATCAAATAGAAAATGTAAAAAAATTTAATTAAATTCCACAATGTTATGTACATGTACACGTACGTATGTATGCATGCATATGCATGCTTTCTTCAACCTCCGCCACCTCCTCCTCCACCAAGAACTTCGTCTTCAGCCAGCATCGCCACACTCAAAAGGCGATGGAAAAAGGTGCTTCAATGTACGAAAATTTTGACTTACGAAAGGCCCTCTGGAACAAATTAATTTCGTTATTCGGGGTTCCACTGTATTTCTACATATATTCTATATATATTCTATTATATTCTTTTACAGCTGAGGAATAAAATTAAATGTAAATGCAGATATCGCTGCTTATCTAACTTAGAGCTACCTCCAATACACTTAGCACAGACGACCACACACTCTCACATTCATACCAAAAGCCATTTTAAAACTAACATGTATTTCTTTGGCGTGTGGGAGGAAGCCGGCGTATCTGGAGAGAAGCCATGCAGGAACAGGGAGAACATGCAAACTCCACACAGATGGGCTCCAGCTGACCTGGAGGTTTGGACAAGGAATGGACACGGCTGAGTTGTACCAGCACAAAAATAATGTGGAAAAAAAAGACCAGTGGGTTGGTAGTTTGAAGAAAGGCGGTAAGAGTTTTGTTTTTTTTCTCATTGTTTCATTGCCTCATTTGCTTAACCTCATATCCAGCTTAGGGTCACAGGGAACTTGGTATCTGTCCCAGCTGCCATGAGGGGGCAGACCGACAACCACACACGGTCTTGGTCCATGATCAATGTTGCTTAAGCATTCAGTTAGAATTAGCCAATAAGTTAGTTAAAGCTTTTATAAACTATCAGTAGCAAATCATGATGAGGAACTTTTTTAATATGATTATTATAGTGTACAAATTAGTTCAGTTCAGTTAATTTTTATTTCAAACATATACATTCACCAACATTTCATAATATCATTCCATGCAGTTATCTGAAAAGGAGTATCAGAATCAGAATCAGAATCAGAATCAGAATACTTTATTGATCCCTGGGGGAAATTATTTTTTGTTACAGTGCTCCATTTTAAACCAACATTAAGACAAGACAGACAATACGCTAACTAAGAATAGTACAATATATACATATATATACATACATACATACATAAGTCACTTATAAATAAATATTTGGAAAAGAAACATGTGTAGTTGTAGCAGCAAACAGTGTGTTAAGTGGATGCGTTGTACAGGGAGATGGCCACAGGCAGGAATGATTTCCTGTGTCGTTCAGTGGTGCTTTTCGGTAATCTCAGTCTCTCACTGAACGAGCTCCTGTGACTGACCAACATGTCATGGAGTGGGTGGGAGGTGTTATCCAACATTGTCTTTATCTTGGACAGCATCCTCCTCTCCGACACCACCTTGAGGGAGTCCAGCTCCATCCCCACAACATTGCTGGCCTTACGGATCAGTTTATTAAGTCTGTTGGCATCTGCGACCCTCAGCCTGCTCCCCCAGCATGCAACAGCATAGAGGATCGCACTGGCCACAACAGACTCATAGAAAATCCTCAGCATTTTCTGGCAGATGTTGAAGGACCTCAGTCGCCTCAAAAAATAGAGACGACTCTGGCCCTTCCTGTAAAGTGCTGTGGTGTTTTTAGCCCAGTCCAGTTTATTGTCAATGTGTACTCCAAGGTATTTATAGTCCTCCACAATGTCAACACTGACCCCCTGGATTGAAACAGGGGTCAAGTGTTTCCTGGTCTTCCTGAAGTCCACGATCAGTTCCTTGGTAGGCAGAAGTATACACTTATTTAGCCCTACCCCTTTAGGTTTACATCTTAATAATTTCCTCATCATCTAAATTTGAAGAACAAATACTTATACAATGGTTTCTACTTATGAAATAATGTCACAAAAAATATTTTCTCATATTCAACTAAAACTATGTTTAGATTTGCTAATTAGCAAAAGAATATAAACATCACTGTGACTGCTGTCTTGGGTTAAGTGCATTTTCTTCATTCTTATACTTATTTAAAATTTCTTTTTTGAGCTTTATTTTAAACTGGTTTAAATCACTACTGACCTTTATTTCTTCTTTTAACTCATTCCAGAATTTAACTCCCGCTATTGAAATAGACATCCTTTTCAAAGTCGTTCTTACTCTTTGTATTTGTAAATTCCAATTCCCTTCCTGCAATTAATAAAGGAAATGCTTACCATTTCTTACATCTGTACCATGTTAACCCCCCCATGCTATGACATCATGTGATTAATCAGTTGCACTGTTAAATCCTGTGCACATATTATGATGATGCAGGAACAACACGAACGTGGGAAAATCACATATGCACACAGTATTATATCCACACCAGTTGATAGCTTCAAATGAAACCTAACAGCTGGGGCCTCTTATGTGGAGTTTGAATGTTCTTCTTCATTTGCGTGGGTAACTCCTGGATACTCCCTGGTACTCATCTCACAGTCCAAAGACATGCATGTTGGGTTATTTGGTGATGTGAAAAAGTGGGCATCGATGTGATGCTGAAATGCTTAGTGTATAAGGTTTTATATTAATATATGTTTATATGAATGTAGTTTAAAGCATTTTGAGTGGTCAACAAGACTAGAGTCCATTTTCATTGCCAACATGCACGTCTTTGGACTGTAGAAGGAACCTAGAGTCCAAAGACATTCCTCTTTATTGTGTTAAAAATGAGATGCAGACATATTATTTAATATGCTTTTTCATGCAAAAGGAGGTTGTTTTTTTATGTTACTGGTGTCAGACATATAGAAAGATTTGTGTATACTATCTATATCTATACACATGTAGAGGAGCTAAAGTTATAATCCATACTGGCATTTGCTTTAGTACGGTTTGCTCCATTTTAGAAAAGCAAACAACAGAAACAAGAAAGTTACACTTGTATAGCAGGCAGACAGTGATGCCTTGTAGAGTGAAGGCAGCTTTGCCATGTAGACATATTGCAAAGGCAAGCTTTTTGAGCAGGGCATTTCATGAAAGTAAATGGTTTTCGATCTCTCCTGACTTTAGACAAAATAGCTCTTTGAAATGTGCCACACTGCAGGAAATGAAACATCGTACTTACATCTTAGGTTGTCAAAGGTAACATTTACCTTGAAATAATTTTATGTTGTACTGTATATTTCAGAGTCTGAGTGCACGTGCACTCAGAGGAAAATACTGAGCAGCATGACAAAAATCATCAAGTCTCATAGACCATCTAAGGGAAGCTTCAGGTTCATGGATTTTTCTTGTGCACATGTTTCACTGTGAACTCATATCAGTCATATTAAGGCCACCACAGAGAAAAGAACAAGGCCACAACAAAATCTAAAGAAGACAGTTATGAAACCACAAGAAGAGGGTGTTATCAAATCAGTCTTACGTTTCTTCTTTTGACCAGTGGTTTTTGAAAAATATCATCTGACACAATTTTAGTCAACTAAAAAAAACAATATTCATATGTACGTTTTTGCCAGTGGACACTGCTCTATATAGACTTTCTGAGTGAAGCCTTCAGGCACACTTTAACAGCCCACATGCCTACTGATGAATATATAATAGCTGTTGCAAGGACTGACTGTATGACCTTTCAGTCTCAAGACAACCACAAGTGCGCTCCACTGCTACATCCATAAAACTTGTTTGCGTCGACTTTCTAGCTCAGTGAACAGTGTTCACGATCGAAAGGTCTAGCTGAGCAGCGGCATCCCAACTTCTAAGGATGTCTTGCGGTGCCGCCGCTCAGCAAAGTGTTTCAGTCGACCTGACAACATACTTACGAGGTACTTATCAGCAAGAACATCGGTGCAGAAGCAGATAAGAGACTAAAGTTCTGTCCTCGTTTTACACTTCATTTTTCCTTCCACCCCCCCAACCTTTCTCTCTCTTCTTCGCTCATCTTTTCACCAGCGCTGTGGTGGATTGTTCAATTTCCCCCTCCTCTAGCTATCATCCTCTATGAGTTGGCAGAATTTTTCACACTGCTTTTGGCCTGAGATCAGTGAAGCACCTTGGGCAGAGAACGAAATATAGAACCGGGACAGAGAGACAGACAACAGACAACCTCCCGCAGCAATCTCCTCCCAAGCAATTTTGATAGCAGGGGTGGCTGTGTGGGTTATTCCCTCTGTAATACACTATGAGGCCCTAAGCTTGTTCCCTGCACAGTAGAGAGCACTCGCCTCCCTCTGCATGACTCTCTCTTGACAGTCAGACAAACAGACATCCAATCTCTGGTTTGGATGATTACGCTGCTATTGACCATGACCTTATCATTCATGTGTAGTTGGTGTGAAAGAATTCACGCACTGTTTTATGGCGAGAAAAGTCAGACCAACCTTCTTTTTCAGTGTCACTAGGGATGGGTCGAAAAAAATAATAATCCAAGGCTGGTGGTAATCATTTTCCTTTTGAGTCGCATAAATAGGCACTTGTGTGAAAGAACACTGATGGTGGAGTGGTTACTGCATAGACTCTAAACTGGGATGGGCTTCTTGGCAGATATTTAGACTCACATTTGAGCTTACTTTTGTTTTACGGTCCACGAGTTATTTCATTGATCAGGCTGATAACAATGGCAGCATTTCAGTGAAATATGAACTGCCAGCGAGAGCAGCTTAGCTTTGTCATTATTGAAAACCTTCACCATCCATCTGCGTCATTTGCGTAGCCTGTGGTTTTAAGACTAGTATTGACATGTTATGTGCTGGTATCATATATATATATATATATATATATATAACAAAACAAAAAAAAAAACAAATCTAGATGATGTGTTATTTAAGCTCTGTCACTTGCTGTGCTAATGTATTCATAACAAGCAAAATCGCTTCCGTGATAGTCTGTAGATAAGAGAATAAATCCTTGCCACGCTCATTTGGCAAAGGTTATAATTAACATTAGCACATCTTCTTTTGTTAACCAGCGCAATTACCAATAACCTGTGATACTTCTGAAAAAAAGAAAGAAAGAAAGAAAGAAAGAAAGAAAGCGGTGTTCCTCTGTAGTTGGCTCACACTCTAGGAGGGAAGGAGTTACCCAGAGAGATGTTATTGTTTCAGAAAGAGGCTTTAAATTTGTGCAGCTGAATGCAAATGAATGCCTTTGAAGTACAGCGATCTTAGGAAATTAAGACTCTCATTTCTTTTCTTTTTTTTCTTGGCATGACTAAAACTGCAAGCAGCAAAAGTTGGCACAAAGCGAACCTAGAGGAAATGAATTAGAGAGCTGCTTTGTCAACGGTCAAAGACAACAGTAACCATCTAATCTCATGAACTGTTTCAGACAAAGCTAGAAAGTAGCAGTCGGTAAGTAGTGTCAGTCTGTTTTTTTTCTTCTTTTTTTGTGTTAAATAGCATATTTAATGCAAAAAGGAGAAAAAAAATAGAAACCTCTATCTGGGATGTGCAGGCAATTACACCAAATGCTTCCATGCATGAAATCCCAGCTGGTTGTTATTGATAAATTTCCAAACACCTCCAAAGACTTTTCAAATTACCTCTCTCGCTTATTAAAACTTTACTCATGCATTTCATATTTCTAAACCCCCCCCCACTCCACCACCCCGACCCCTATTCTTTTTTTTTCTTCCAAAGTCTATGTGAGAGTGTGTTTGTTAGTGCAAGAGCAAGCAAAATATGCTCAAGAAAGGTACAGAGAGACAGAGGAGGGGAGATAAAAAAGGGAAATGAAGGAGAAGAAAAGTGAGAAACTGTATGTAGGACTGAAATGCTGGACGTATGAAGAGACAGAACCATTTATCTGCTCCTGGGGTACCGATGGATTTGTTAGTAGCAGGGAATGGTATAAGCTGAGCATATTTTAAATCTCCTCTCTATTCAAGCGGCATACCTTTCCATTAACGCGAGCCACTTCTCTTTACATGGCTGAATGAGATTCCCCTTAAAAATCATGCGAAGGTCAGATGACTTGCTGTACTCCAAGGGATCTCCAAATCTTCTC
Source organism: Aulonocara sp. 'chitande type north' Nkhata Bay (assembly GCF_057382095.1). Classification (NCBI taxonomy): domain Eukaryota; kingdom Metazoa; phylum Chordata; class Actinopteri; order Cichliformes; family Cichlidae; genus Aulonocara; species Aulonocara sp. 'chitande type north' Nkhata Bay. The sequence continues at coordinate 21,232,119 of NC_141345.1, forward strand.
CCTAAACATTCCCTAGCTTCCATGTCATCCCGCCAGGCTAGAGCTGCCTACTTGAAATGACATCTCAATTGTGCTGAGTGCAGATAAATGGATTGCATAAATGTAGATGAATTAGTAAGAAAGTGGCTAAGTTATTTATTTCCTCTCAAGCGAAACATCCTTCAACATGTAAGGTGTGTTTAGACCCTTTGAAAACAAGAATGGCACTTAACCAGACACGTCTTTTGTGCTCCAAACCTATGAAAAGCACAATTCAATTAGCAGACAATTGCAAAAACCCACAAACCCTGCTGTAATCACACATCGCATTTACCATAAAAGAGGTGACAAGATGCTTTTGCAGGCCCTTTCAGCTCTTGTTTCAATAAAGCATTTATCTACAATGCCATGGGAAAATTTGCCTTTCCTCTCACCAAACACTAAAAACCTCTGATTGCATGAGATTTGCGCTGTGGTTTCTAGACAACTGACTGGCCTATTCGAGCAGGATTTCGGGCCCTCTGACCGCCGCGTTTGTCGTCGCTGCTCCTAAACACATCGTGCCCTCCCCATCAAAGGCAGATAAGAACATCCCACCCATGAACACATTTATACGTAAATTTAGCTCCGTGCAAAGACCTTCATGAATAAAGGCACAGTTCTAACAGCGACAAGCCTTTATTACAGCGTAATTAATCATCCCATTGGGCTAGAGATTAATAGCAAGGGAAAATTAAATGCATCTTTACACACTGTGTAGAGATTGATTTTGTAAGTCTCTGAAAAATAATGAAAGGTGCAATATGATTAAAATAAATGGCGCTGCATGTTGTTCAGCCCTCAAATATTTACAGGGCGTAAATATTTATCAGCAAAGTCTTAAGCGGTGCAGAATAACAGCCATCAAGCCTCCTCAGGAGAGGAGCACATCTCACACTGATGGATGTGAACCTTTTTTTTTTGTCCTCAGAAAGCATATAATGGCGCACGCTTTTGATGTCAGACTGCTCCATAGATGCTGCAAAATGCTACATAAAACAGCATCCCCTTTTTAACACTTCCAATATGTGTCACAGAGATGTACTGTATGCACAAGGCCTCACTGGTAATAAATTACACATTCCTCTCATGTGCCCTCCAGACAGTCCTCTGAGAAGCACACATAAACCCACAGCTATAAAGTAAATGCACGGTAAGACCTATCACCCCTATAGTGTACAGGCCACTTGGGGCCGTGGCAGCTCAGACAGCAGCAGAGGTAAGTGGTTCTGGTGCCATGCAGAGACGCAGGGAGGCAGGCTGCCACTTCTGACTCGTCTGTGGACTGCAGAGGTGTACATAGAGCCGGATTAGTATGCAGCGGCCATCTGGAGTCGTGGTGGGGCATGGTGTCTATTCTGACAAAGCGCAGGTGGGGAGAGTGAGCGTTTGAACAAAAAGGCAGGTTTCCTTTGATGCTATAACACTCAGACTTGTCATCCAAACGATATGTCATTTGCTCTTTAATTCCCGTGTTCCCCCCATCCCTGAAAAGGTGACAATGGGAAGTTGTAGCGACGGTGCTGACGAATAAGACGTTAAAGGGAGTATCTGTTGCGTAGAACAACAAACAGCAACGGAATGAGCACGATAGATAGTTTTCTAAATCCTTAATTTACTGGCTGGGTTCACTAAGAACGTCTTCTCATTCATGGTAACAATGAAGGGGGATCAGTAGCAGAGAGAACAGGAGTAACACTCGGCTGCATAGCTGCAAGCAATAATGGATTTTTCTTACCAGAAACTAAACACCTGTGGCTCTAATTACAGAACTGGTATTTTTTTAGCTCTCTGTGGTGACAGAGAGAGCAGTATTTATTAATATCATATTATTGATATTTTAGTATTGCAGTGCCAACATCCAGTAGTCCTACTACGAACACTGCTTTTGGCATTTGCCCATATCTTTAACTGCCTGTCCTGCTGGCTGCTTTGAGGCGATATTTTTATATTAGAGAGCCGCTCTGATTCATGTTTGACCTCTCTGCCACACCATCCCTTTTGAATGCAGTGCCGGCAGAATAACAAACGCTCTTGTTGGTATAAAAATGGAGGAATTTTCATGAGTGCGAGGATTTGAAAGTAAATTGATAAAACGTTCACATAGATTTAATGTAAAAAAGCATGAAGAAAGGGTACTAGTGGCCTAACAGTTAATGCCTTTGCATCGGCTGAGGTGAAAGCGAAACCGAAATGCTGAATTTTGTCCAGTGAAAACATTCCGACTGATTTGCATGGCTTAAGGTGTTTGAATCCCATTTTCATACTAAATAGTTTGTGCCTGTTTTGCGGGAGTCTTTCCGGATTTAGAAGTCCATCGACTTCGCTGTGTATCAAGCGTGTATCGGTCAGCGTATAATTCTTCTTCTTAAAGGTCATTTTGTGGTCAGCAACATGGAGACATCAACCAGTGACGGGGGGGAATATGTTTCGCGTTGCTTCCATCATCCCGAAAATGTATCCAATCGATAAAATCCATATTAAATGCCATGACTCATAAGTGACTGCCTGCCTCTAACAAAAGCAGACACCAGATTGCGTGTCTCATCACTGGTGCACTCCATTTAACACGGGCCGACAGACAGATTGCACTTTGTTTTGCACGCGCACACACATATACACCCTTCACGGTGGTGTTCTTTAGCATCTAGCAAACATAATATTGCATAGATACTCATTGCAAAGCTTTTTAATGCTTTTGTTTGCCACTTGACCTTGAGACAAGGATTATTATGTTGTTACCAAACTACAAAAATCGCCTGTGTGTGTGTCCTTGTATCAATAATTAAAGTTACAGCTGTTAATGTTGTGTTGTTAATTTGCTTTGCTGAAAGTAATTACGCAGCAAGGCAGCAGTATTTTTTGAGGGTTCTGTTCTGCGCTTTGGCGTACACGATTGCTGCACTAGCTTTTTTTTCTTCTTTTTTTTTCTGATAAGGTCTCTGTAGCCCTGTGGCACTATCCACCCCATTATCCCCTCCTGCTCTGCTGCTGATTCATGTGAAGGGGTGACATCTTAAGGCACATACCTCCTGGGTAGCCTTCCCTGCATTCAATATTTTTCCTTCTGTACTGTATATACACAAATGCTGTTGTCAAATAACATCAAGCTGTGTGACTTTAGACCCATGTGCCTGCTGTGCGCAGACTCTTGTGAACGTCTTATCCTTATCATTGCTGCTAAAGCCCACTGTTGGATTATCAGATCACACTATGGTGGGCATATGCGGGTCATACATTAGTCACACACGGGTTTGCAGAGTCTTTTATTCTTCTAGCAGCTCTCATCTCCCAAAGAGCCCATCCTGACCTGTGTGTGAGTGCCATTGGTAAACATAAAGTACAATAATCCTTGCACTGATAGTTTTTTTCTTCTGTTTCTTTTTTTGTTTTCTCTTTGATTCCAACATCCTCTGGGATTTTCACAGGCGCAAATAGAGAAATTCAGAATGAACTTTTACCTGACTCTGCAGTTTTCTTTAGCCTTTGATAGATCTCACATCTTTCACTGCACTCTTCTGATGCTGTCCATGTGCAGTTACAATATCCAACAATCCAAAGGAGAGAGAAACCAAATGAACCAAAAATCAGTCACTCACAATCAAATCAGACAGGCTAGCAGATATCGTTGAAGGCTGAAGGGACACATTTCTCACCTGAAAATGAAAGAAGCTTCACTTTTGAACCTTGGTATTGTGTAACAAGGACACCAGCAAATATCTTGTTCTGCTGATATTAGATTAACTGATGCCCCTGGGATGCTGGCATCCATTGAATCTGTTTCCATCTAAAGCATCACACAAGCAGCCCTCGAGAGACAGTAAACGTTGCCCTAAAGTAGACAGATCCCCGTCAGCTACAGCTCTGAGATTCACGACATTCCTACATTAAAGAAAATATACATGCATCAACTATCCAGGCTTATGTTACTATTTTATATTCGTCTAAATGTTTAACGGGTAAAATCGTCCCATGTTCCACATGCTAAATAGCGTGCAAAGCATCACATGTTGATGATTTAGCCAGATGTCAGAGCCCCAGATCATGAAAGAGATCAGAGGTGCAACCTCAGTTTGTGAAAAATGTAAAATCTCATCTTTTACCTCGTGTGAAGCCATGGCTGCAGGCAGGCTGAAATATCTCACTTCTCTGTTCTGCTCTGGCCTTCTTGAGATAACGACCCCAGAGTCAATCTGCCCACTACTGATCACTGACTCTAAGCCACTTTTATCCTCACTCAAGTGGCCAGTTCCTGGCCACTTGGAACTGGCCACAGTTCCTGGCCACTAAACCAAAAGTCCATTCTTCCAACTGCATTAAAGAGAGAATATACATCACTAAGCAAAAGGCTTAACCTTCAGGTTGAGTGGTACCTTTTGAGCTTAACATATTCACATTGAGAAAAAGCTGCAGTGGTGAAACAGAAATACGCTAAAGTCCTTATATAGGCTGAAAGGATAATGAAATACTTTGAAATATTAGTAAGCACTACACTGAAAGATGCACTGTTACCGCACAAACTGCCGTGTTATGTGTTGCGTTGTGGTTGCCCTCTTCTGACCACTTCCTTGTGTGACCTAAGAATCTTTCAGAAACTAATGGCTGTTTTGGCATGAAATGCACTGTGCACATTCATGCTTCCAACAGGGAGAAACCTATTGATTTTTGTGACCCGACTTTCCTCACAAACCACCTCTAGTTCAAACTTTGCCTGCTCCGGTGGCACCAAGCCTGGTTGTTAGCACTGTGGACTCACAGGAAAAAATATCTTCGCTTTTAACTCCTCTACGCTTAACTGGAGTGATGCACACATGTCGGGAACAGTGTAAGAAAGACTTTTTACTCCTGCCCTTTACCAAGCCACTACACCTTGAAATTAAGCAGCCTTTCTAGTGCCTTTGACAGTTGGAAAAGGTTCATTTGTACAGGATGAAATCTCCAGAGGACTAATTAACTGCAATTTAAAGCAGTACTCACACTAAAAGGTATCATTAAATATCAAGTGCGCAACTTTTGGGGATTTGAACGTAACTATAAAAAAGTCAGCGCTTTCATATTTAAAAAAACAAAAAAAAACAGAAGCAGAAAAACAGAAGCCATAGTCAGCTGGTATTCAGTTGCATTACAACACATTGATCTCCCCCATTGTGTTCCTCCCTAAATTCATAGGAGTTCTTTGAATGGTTGTTGAAAATTTTCAGTCTGATTTTAGGCGGTCGACTGACCAAGATTTGCATCCTTAGAGGTGTAGACATGTTGCTCGCATTCTTAAAAACCATCAGCAGAAACATGTCAACCCTCATTTAAGCTATTTATTGATGGGTAGGTCATAAAGACAAGTAGTGGATTAAACTGCAGGAGTGGTTTGAGAAATTGACGAAAATTCAAGCTGGCATAAACGCAACTCTTCATTAAAACATACAAACCTTTTCCTATGGTAAGCTTAGCGAGGTTTTCAGTGTATTGCATCATGTGCGATTAACTAATCTCTCATCAAACTGTGTCATCTGAGAGAACAGTGCAAAGTTAACAATAACTGATGAGGCTTGTTCAACTTAATTTCCTTTTGTTTTGTTTTTAAAAAGTGGGCAGGGTTACGTTTGAGCATTAGGATATTAATTAATCACTGGGCAGTGGCAAGGATCCAAACACACTGCTCCTGCCAACAGAAAAATGACTTTTGTTTGCTTCTCTGTTGTGATCCAGCAAGAGTGTAAACTAGCATATTTCAAAATTCTGTGTCACAACCTGTCTCTCTCTGGCTACTAAGCATAAAGAGCAAAAACAACAGCAACAACAAAACAAACAATAATAGTATTAACAATAAAATACTGTGCTATTATATTAGTAGAGGAATAAAGATATGAAGTGCTTTACACAGGGAAACAATTCAAAAACACAGTCACATTGTTCTGTGTATTTACTACTCGTAAAAATCTGCTAGCAATAAAAATCCCCCTTCAAGTTTTTTTTGGTATAGCTGTTACTAAAATGTTCTCTGGCATCATTACATGCAGATACAACTGAACTCAATCCCCTGGAAAATGGAATTATCTAATATAATAAATGTTGCAGAAATTTTTATTATAACCCCGACAATTATCTTTTCCTAACCCTGACGAGTAGTTTCACATCTTAAAGTTAACTAAACAGCGAGTGACAGTTAAGAAACTCAAGTGTGTTTGTGTCAGAGCGCCACCCTTCCCTTGATGTGGGCTTGGTCACTCATTTAAAATGAACCCTCTACTACATGTCTTTCCGCAATACTTAAGTGTTTTGAGGTTTTTCACGAGACATCGTCTGAACATTGCTCAATTGTCCGCAATACTGGATGTGATACAGCCACCGGTTGCTGGAGAAATGAAGCTTATGCATAAGTTCAGTAAGGAAAATCTATAGTCACACATCTGTCTGCTTACCAGGTGTTTGCCGGTTAATCTAGCTTTGCATCACTTCCACTTTCCCACGCTGTCAAGCTCATTGTGACATCACTAGTCCGAGTACTTTAACTCTCATGTCGCATCTTTCATCCTTCCTTGGAGTCGCCTTCATGCAACCCACTTCCTTCCCATCACCACCTCTTATATCTCAGGCTCCATTCAAGCCTCCATCTTCATCTCCACCACCAACATCTAGACTGGGGGGGGGGCGCTCTAATCCCTATGATTAGTGGGATCCCATCCCGTTGTGCTGGACCATCGGAGTCTAACGTCAGATACTTGAAATTGAATTCTGTACATCAATAAATCATGTTCAGTTCCTTCTAATGATCTTTCCTTATTGAAATGTATGTATGCCCAAACATGAGTCGCAATGGCATAGTTTCTGCCTGTATCTGAGCGAAAACAGTGTAAAGAAAAGTGCTGCGCCAAAAACCTCCTAGTGATTGCGTTGGTTGCTAGCAGATTGCCGTGGCCTCCTGGAGTTTTTCATTTTTGTCTGCAAATACTTGCGAACTAACAGCTGAGTGGTAGTAAAACTTGAAAAAGTGGGCCGCAAACTATAAATGGAAAAGGTTGCAAAGTGTTTCTGAAGGTGCAGCTTTTACTTTGAAGGAACACACTTTTTAATGACAGGTCTGTGGGTCTGTCTGACTGAAGCTTTGGCATTCATCTTCCTAGCAGCTACTCAAAACCAGTTGGGGGATACTTATTTCCTTAAAACCAGTGGTTGTCAGATGATTGCAGACCAGTCTCTAGTTCTGCGTGACAGGGGCTTAAAATCATTTGACCTTACATTGTCACATATCCAAAATGTCAGACAAGTTAATGCCTTGACTGGTTAGTGGTCACATGTATTCGAAGCCTCAATAACTTATTAACTGATTTTAATGACAGCCATCAGATATTGCTTAGTTGGACGATTTCTCCACTTAATGAATTTAAACAAAATTCTTTGTAAAAATGCAACATAATCAGCATTTTAATCTTCATTTTGTTTTCTGATAGCGCATAAACAGTAATAGGTTATCATTTGAATCACAATTTGGCATTTTCCTGCACTTACTTTATCTACCCTGTTTTTTAATCTAAAGAGAAAGAAAGTTATTTTTGAACATGTAAATAAAAACGAAAGCACACTCTAAACAGGTAAACGAAGAAAAACAACACTGAGTTACCTCCAACACACACAGCTCAATTTACATGATCAAAAAACGAGCAGGATGAAGTCTAAATGTATTAAAAGAACAACAGATGGTTCATCAAAACAGTGTCAGTGTTTATGTGTTTCATCACTGAGGTGAAAGCTGTTCTCTACCAAAGGCCATTCCTTAACCTAACGCCTGTGAATTGAGTCAAGCTCCTTTTTTTTTTTGCTGACATGCTGAAGGTCATCTTGAGATAAATTGTTGGGTCCATAAACTATACAACTTTGACACTCTTGTGTGTGTCCGTGTGTTTGTGTGTGTGTGTTACCTTTGTGACTTGGTGTGAACATGCTGCCCAAGAGATTGCATGAACTGAATATTTTGTCACAGCTTGTTAATAACACTTTAATCACATCAGCTCCTCTATTGAAGACTAACAGTTCAAATGAATTCAAGAACATTTCAAGGGAAATTTGAGAGCGCCTTGATCAATTACACAGAGAACTACAAGTTCTAGCTATGTGGTGCTGAAAGAAGCTCTTTGCATAATCTAATCAGTCAGACCTCTTGCATTTATTGACAGGCAGTATGATGAACACTTCAATGTGATTGTGCAGTGAGAGTGAATGGAAAGTTCGAGCAAATCTTTAGTGTGTTTTTCGGAAGTGCAGTGGAGATAAAAGATGGATAACATGCAGGGAAAGCAAAAGGTATGAGCTGTAGTCCTACTGTATGTGATAATATCCACACACATGCTGCAGGGTAGCTCACCATCTTAGCAATTATTACCTCAGTAGTGCATGAATCCTCATGTTTCACACTTCTGCAGCCAGCACCTGACCTTTAAACCTCTCGCCCTCCTTCAGTCCCACCTCCTGTGCAATAAAAAAAAATAGACCAGACGCAGCGTGCGAGTGTGATAAAGAATGGAGCCAAGACTGTGACAAAAAGCCTGACAATTCACATGTCCAGGACTAACTCGATCTGGAAGCTAAGCGAGTGCCCCGTTTTTATTGAGGGGATCTATCAAAAACATTCATTCACTCCTCTCTTTGCCAGCTGAGGTTTGAAATTTAAGACAGTAAGCCCGAGGAGCAGCATTTCATAAATTTCTTCCTAAAGTCTAAGGATATGAAATGCTGGAACATTTCAGGTTCATATCACAAGGTTTTGAAAGGAAAGGTACTTCTAAACTCATGTTGGCATGGCAGCTTGCTAATATTTCGCTCAATATTTTTTTTGTCTTACTTTTGCAATTAAAATAGTAAAGGCATAGTCTCAAAAACATTTTCAAATACCCATCGGCCACATCATTTACTAGCACAGTGCCAGGTTAAGCTACCTTCCATCTCCAGAGCAGCCTTCATTCTTCTTAGCATAAATTCAACAAGATGCTGGAAACATTCTTCAGAGACTTTGATCCACGTTGTCATTATAGCATTGGACAGTTGTGCAGTTCTGTCGTCTGCACATCACTGATGTGACTGTCCCGTTCCTACAAAGGTGCTCTGCTGGATTGAGATCTGGTGACTGTGGTGGTTATTTAAGTACAGCGCATTCACTGTTATGTTCAAGGGACCAGTTTGAGATGAGTTGTGCTTTGTGACATGGCAGGTTATCCTGCTGGAAGCAGCCATCAGAAAATGGGTGAAATGCAGTCATAAAGGGAAGGACATGATCAGCAACAATACTCGGGTAGATTGTGGCACTTAAACGTTGCTCATTCGATACTAAGAGGTTCAAAGTGTACCAAGAAAATATCCCTGACATCAATCCAGCAACCTAAAACGTTGATACAAGGAAGAATGGTCCAAAATTTCATGTTCTTGACCAATCTGATGCTCAGTTTGAACCCTAGTTTAACAGGTGTACCATTACAATCAAATGACTGCTGAGTGTTTTTTGTGGTTACAATGATCTTACTCAGAGTAAATGAAGAAATCCTTACACTTTGATAACTGAACGAATAAATGGCAAAAGTGAAATTATTTTTTAAAAAGTTGCCCACGTTTTACCTTTACTTTTGCCATAAATATTACACTTGTGTCAGGTTTGATGTCGTGTGATGTCGTGCAGTATAAAAAAAACTGTTGTGGTTAACACTTAGCTAGTCTCTTTAAATTCACCAATTAGATTTGACATTTGATGATATCATGTGTTATGTCTTTTTCATCCATAAAGCCCTTTGTCAAAGGTGTCTTTTCTTGCACAAGACGCTTGTTTTGATCAGTCAGCCATTCTCAGAGGAAGAAAAAACAGAAGATCAAAGCATATGCAACAGACAAAAGAAAGTAAAAGTATTCCTGTATCCTCTTTCAAGCTTGGACTGTGTCAAGAAAACCTAAAAATTCAGTCAGCATCAAACCTACGCACCTGCAGCAGAGCAGTACAGACTGTACACTTTTTTTTGCCTTTTCCATGACTACATTAACACTCGAAACTGTGGATTACTCACCAAGCCCACATATCTACCTGTGAGGAATGTGTCAGCATTACACCCAGCGCCAGCCCAAACACAAGTAATACTCTCCCTAATTACTCAGTTCTGACAACTGCAAGAGTCGATGTCTAAATGAGAACATCCATTTTGTGATACACTGTTGGAATCAGTGTGTAGTTTTAAGAAGATGAGTGTTCTGGAGATACATTTCCACTTTGTTTACTTACTTAATTTTATTAAATGTTTTTTTTTTACTTTATTATCTGCCTCTGCTCCACTATTTCAGTGTGACAACACAGTAGATCTCTGTATCTACTGTAACTGATTGATTTTATCTCATACTGCAAATTGAATCATTTTGTTAAGGGAGCACAGTCAGAAAGGATATTGGAATAATCCTGCTGCAGTGATAGAGGGTTTTTGATGGGTCATTTCTATCTACTCAGACGTGTAAAAAAATTTTAATGAAAAATTTTCCTTTGTATTTATTTATTTATTGGAAGAACATCATTGGATAGGGAAATTGGGTGATTGTTTGTTTGGTTATCAACTGGCAATAAACTTTGTTTACTTGCAAAAGCGCGTGGTTGAAGTGTAATATATTAGTGTCTCCATCATCTTCTACCTGATTTTAACAGCACCGGTACAGTGGGGGAGTTGTGGGTGGTAGTTTCAGGCTGTAACAGCTCTCTGTGTTTCTATTCTCCAGACACTCAGTATTATAGCTCAGCTACATTTGTGTTTGGCCAAACATTTAAAAAATAATCTTCTGTCCTTCAGAGTGACTAAAGTGTCTTCTGATCTGATGCCTCACTTAGTAGGATGACAAATATCCGGATTAAGATTGTGTTATGATTAGGGATAAAACTAGTTATTCAGAATGAACTTATTGAGTGATCGTTTTGGAGGGTAAAAAATTAATTAGTTCAGGTCAATAAAAGAAAGAAAAAGCATAAAACCTATAAAAAACATGTTTTTCGGACATTTGCTCAAGCAACTCCTACTGTTGGTTTGCTTGGGGGTAGTCTCAAAATAACTCCCAACCCTCATCAAACAGACTTTTATAGATTTTCTTGTATCATGTTATTTGTGTTGATACATACACTCTGCCAGCAGATTCTGCAGAGATCAAAGCACAGTTCATGCAGACTGAGCGGCCCGGGCACATAACCTAGCGCTGTCTAATAACTGGTCATATTGATAAGTGCCAAAACACTCAATTTTACACCATTAAGGGATCAAGGCAGATGCTGAAGATGCTGCTCCTTTACTACATAACGTCTCTCTAGTCTCAAAATGGTGCAAAGTGTGAAGATTAGTTCATATGCTCTCCTCTGATATGACCATTTCATCTAGGTGTTTGTTTACTGTGTAACAAATTCATCAACAGTAAACTTCAGCTGATTCCTGCTCTCTTGCCTCATTTTGTAAGACCAGCTATATGCAGACTGGCAGCCTGTAGCTCTTTCTTCACCCCTGAATGGTTGACAGGTGTCACCACCTGCTTGCTTGACATTACTGTCAGCAAGAAACAGCTGGAACTCATCTCACCTCCAGCAAGGCATGCCAGCAGACTCTGATATACCACCTGTTTGAAATATGTAATGCATCGTTTGATCTGCAAACATAATCCTGAGTTGAGTGCAGAAAGAGAGCAGTTAACAGTAACAGTACAATTACCAAGTTGAGGCTGGGAGCCAGCTTTTTCATGCCATGACCACAGGCGAATTATACCTTTTCTTTATTTGCAGTTTAAATAGAAATATTGTGAAATTCAATGTAATACCCCCCAAAGCGATAACATTCCTGTCTGAAAAAAGGCTCAGCGAAAACTTTGAAAAGTGTCTTTTCAACACTTTCAACACTCTTGGTTGGATATTAATAAAGTCTAGTAGCAGAGGTTTGTAACTATATGGTGTTAATATAAAAAGATATTACTCATGTTTTAGATATAAGTCTTATATTTTGATTTACTTGAGGGAAAAAAAGTCCTTCTCACTTTTGTGATACAACATCAGAATCACTTGAATTATCCTTCAAATTGATCATTTTTTTCATAAATAAATTATAGTGTGGGCTGTACATATAAAAAGAGGCACATTTCCTTTTCTTTTCCATACAGGGTTGCTGCCATTAAATGACAGAAAATGGAAGAATTAAGCTCAATTAAGCAACAAAAACATAAACAAGTATTTATTTTTCCTTCTCTTTGCTTAAAGAAAAAAAAAGCCCTATGGGCTTTTCAGCTAAAACTTTAGATATGTGGGTCGTAGTGTGGTATATACTTGCCAAAGAGAGTGGGTGCAGCATGAATTTTGCATTTCTCGCTGTCTCACCCTGGAGTATAAAGCAGGCAATGTCAAAGTCTGCACACTTTTGACTGGTGTTGTAGGTAACTGTAAAGTCCCCCGAGGCAGCCCTGTACTACTCTGGTCCCTGTCCGACACACTGCTCACTACACAAACAAAGTGTGGCCTGCCCTTGTAGTCTGTAATCCAGGAAAGTAGACCGCTGTCCAAATGCATCACTGAGCATGTCTCCAAGGAATAAGAACTGAATACCTCCTAACTTCTGTTTAAGGCCTTTTACACAACAGTGCTTGTGCAGAGGCCTTTTTAGTCTTATTTTTCTTTTTTGCTTTAAAAGTTCAGTTGCTCTATCATTTTGATTTGATCATCTAAATACAATGAATCAATTTTATGTAACACAGCGAAGAGTAATTGCTAAGGTTCAGCACAAACCAGGATCCAAATCCACAACTCAAAGACAAATCAGCTAAACATAAAACTGACCTTGTTATGATACAAATATTGTGAAACATAAGAGAGGCTAAACAGACACACTGACAAAGACTAACGGGAGACCAGGACTATAAAAACAGATGAGCTGAAACTAATCAAGGTAATGACAAAACGAAGCAAAACTAAATCCAAACACAAGAAACAAATGACTACAACAATATGCCTGCATAGGTTCCCAGCACACGGTAGCCTTGACTGTTTAAAAAGAAAACTACTGGACTTCTCCAAGTTTATGAAAATGCTTTGACTCTCATCCAAGAGGCGTCTTCAGCTAGTGGAGAGTCACAGGAATTTAGCCACTATAGCGGGGCTGTCCCCTTGGAGGTGGCACGGTATTAATCATGTGAGTCATCACATGAGCCACGATGTAAAATTTTATTCCAACATTTTAAAAAAAGGGAATGAATGACTGAAATGTTTAATATGGAGAACCTAACTGCAGCTGAGCGCACAGAATACAAGAAAATACTTAAAGAATAAACACCTGCAACTGAGAAACCGTGAAGACTAATGAAGAAAAGGAAATCAAACCCTGAGGAACAATTAAAATCTAATACATGTAGAGACCGGAACTAAAAAGATTCAAAGGACATGGAATTCAAAATAATAAACGAATAACTAAACTAATTATATGAAGCTAGCAACATTCAAAGTCCAATACTCAAAATCCTGAGTCCAAACCCAGGACAATGACAGCAACGACTACAGAAAGTGGAAGGAAAGATCAAACCTCATTTTTGAAGAATAATAAATTCGTTACTTTGATGTGTCATTGTTTGTACTACAATCCACAAATGACTTGTGTTCAATAAGGAGAGACCTTTAGAAAGAAACCAACATGTTTTACTGATGTACAGAGTTTAGATAGAGGTATTTGGCAGTTCGATTCTGATGTCTATGCAGATCATTTCCATTTGTAATACTTTCTTAAAATTTATCTGAACTTTTGGAATGAACCCTGGCTCTCTGGTGATGCTAATAATATCCTTATGGTTCTTTAAAAGGAATTGACTGAGCCTTTCCATTGGCTTGCCGCAGCATGTTCGGCCTAAGTGGTCAAAATTTTTCTTTTCATACACTTTCTTAGTCATGTGGCGGAACAAACAAAAACATAAGTCTTGCGTGTTTTATTTGGCCAGGACTTCTAATACAATTAAGGGAGACATTTTGTGCTCTTACGTGACCATGCAGAGAGGCACTCTAAACAGACAGAATCACAAAGAAGAAATGGGAAGGATTTTCTTTGAATAGCATCATGGCTCATTGCTAAGCCCTGCTGTGTCACTGCCAGACGCTCCAGACTGTTTGCTTGCCTTCTGCCTGGTGCATGCAAGGACAGTATCACTGTCAGGCTGATCAGGAATAAGTATGTTCAAGGAATGAAACATTTCCTTCAACAAGAGGCTCCGAGAGTACTGTTCAAGGGCAAAATATCGTTATTCCCCTGTATAATAAAACAAAACAGCGGGTGCCTGCAGCAACATTTGTAATTAACTATTCATATAAATTTGACCTTAAATAAAACAAGGACTGCTTAGCGGATCTGTTTTTATTTGGATGTAGGGATTAAAAGATATGCAGAGTCAATCCTTAAAATTCGTCCCAAATGTGTGAAGAAACTTTTAATGATCACACACAGACTGAACCCGAGGGAAACATGCACCCCAGTAATGCTAAAATGAAAGGCAATGTTTTAAAGTAAGACCGTTGCCAAAATATTTTTACTGCACTTCTAGGCACTTCACACTTAAACCTGTTTTTTTGAGGGGGCCACATGGGGACAGTACAACAAGCTTTTAGTACATCAAAATGATATTCCAAGTTTACAAAAAAAAACCCATATATATATATATATTGCTTCTGCTTATTACACTAATTTTACATTTAATCCGATTTGTGCTTGCACACTAGGTTTTTGAGATAAACGTCATTCATGTTTTTGAATTTCACTAAAATGTATTAACATAGTTTCAGGAATTTGAACTATTTGTCACCAAAATTATTTCAATGTGTTAATTCTGAGAAATTAAATTAATTAACAAAAAAACAACAACAACAAGACATTGCCAGACACACGGTAAAGCATATTTCTGTGGATTGAACTCAAAATAAAACCATGTCAGTGTGCTTGAAAATGTGAACCAGCGGTCACCCATCATTCTCTGATTCAATTTTCTGTGATATCAGTTTTCCATCTTGATGAAATCTTGCCCCATGTTTGTCACTGACATCGCCCAGATTTGGTGGAAAACAGTCCAGATGGGAATGTAAGAAGTGCATCTTCAGTGGCATTCTGGCACTCGTTATCTGATGTGCTTTCAGCATTTTATTCGCAACCTCAGCATAACTCCCTACACTCAGATTGCCAAAAAAAATCTGGAGAACCTGCACGAAGGCTTCCCACGTTGCTGATTCAGTTGGCTTCAGTTTCTTTGTGAACTCCAACTTTACTCACTAGCTATAATATTAAGACTTAGGTTGCAACTTGAAAACAGGATGCAGTGGATGGATGGCTGCGGGGTTGGTTACAGTAATTCCACGTGATATTTTTTCCTTGTGGCACAGAATAGCAGGTACACGTATGCTTATGCTAAACTCAAAAGAATCAGTGATGAGACCTCATAATTCAAAAGTGAACTTTCTTTTAATTCATTAAAGCAAAAGCTTCATTTGTTGTTGAACTACACGCCTTCTAGTGCCAGCATCCACCTGAGCTCTGAGAAATCTGAAGACCTGTAAACCTTCTATGGGCATAAAATTTGTAACACTGGAATACAAATCACCTCTGCTGCTCAGGACATAGTCATTGTCACACAGATTACTGCCTCGCTAGATTCATTTAATGTTGTCTCTGCTTACTCATAGATCAATACCACAGCCTTTTACTGTGCCCTTGATATTCTTCACTGTGAATAGAAAGAAAAATCTTAGTCCGGCAGACACTGTGGATAAAATAATTTAAGCACTTCATGATAAAAAAAGGCCTTGATGTTACCAGTTCAAGTACTGGGCAAAGACAGACAAACGGCTGCATGCACATTTCTCAAAGAAAACAACAACTGTACAGCAGATGTTCAGTATATTGTGTGTGACCACTGCTTGGCCAAAGTTTGGCCTTCCTGTTATTACAGCTTTTCTTAACTATACTGGTCCTGTAGCAGGTTTCAGAACTGTATACAAGAGAACTATTTGATGAGAATTTGGAACGCTTTCTGTAAACTTGAGAGATGAGGCATTGGCTTTGGTGGAGGATGCACTGTCTTTTTAATTATCTTTTTTTTTTAAAATAATGTGTTTAGCATCCCACTTCTGAGAGGATGCCAAGAACAACAGCTGGGCTGTGTTATTGCAAGTGTAACACTTTTCTGACATCTTTTTGGGCAGTGCACAGCTCTAACGACCTCCTGCAAACACACAGGGAACAGTACATGCTCATAAGACAGACTCCGTTTTCAGCCACAGAGTGTGCATGTAAAGCATGTCTGTGATGTACACAGCTGCCAGAGATTTTGCACAACTCCACTAATGTGCAGATGACAGTAATGCATCAGGAAGGAAATGAGAGGATGACTACCAAACACACATAAATGATTTATAGTACTGAAATTGCTAAAAGAAAAACCTGAAATGTATTCAGCATCTGCTAAAGGTCTAAAACATGTAATGGGTTTTTGGCAAAGTAAATCTTAAAAAGGAGTAAAATAAACCTGGTTACAGTTTAGACTTATATCTCATCCTACTTGTCAATATGAAAAATTTGAAACATGTTAATTTTTACTGTTTTGGGGAACTTTTTTTTTTTTTTTTTTTTTTTTACCTGGGACTGGTTTCTGATGGATGAATCTAATTTAAAGAAACTACATCTACATTGCATCAATCAGGGAATGCAACGTTAGCAGCTGAAGCTTTGGGCAGAGGCTAATTGTTGCATCCCTTCAGCACAAGCCACCGAGAGGGGTTGTTCCACAGAGAGGAAGGGGAGGACAGGCCATCTGGAGGAGTGAGAGAGCGCTCCTGGTGGACTAAGATCCCTCAAGTTCACCACACCTTGTGAGCACATCATATTCCCTGAGCCACTTTCACCTCGTAAACCTGTATTTCTCTGTGCTCTGAACTGAAATTGTTACACACTTACTGTGTTTTGCCAATCCAAGCTAACAAATGAGCATTATGTTGCCTTCCGGGTGCTGTCAGAAGTAGCAGAGCTACAAGTTAAGCATGAATGAAAGATATAAATGAGGAAGCAAATGACACAGGTGTCATGGTCCGCGGCCCGGCGTCCGGGGTGCTGCTGGGATGTCCACGCCCACGAGCGTGGCTGCTAACCCCACACCTGCATCCCATCCCAGGCGATCACCAGGTGGACTATTTAATCCTGCCCTACCTGCTGCTCCACGCCAGTCCGTAGTCGCCTCTCAGCGGTAACGTACGCCTGCGGAAAAGAACTCGTGTGACAAACTCTCCATCGGACCTAACCCTGTTTTTCTTTCCCTGTGTGCCCAGATCACAACTCGGCGTGTTTTTTTCGAGCCACCTGCCTGTCCACCTGTCCGCCTGGGATTCGGTTCACATTCAGCTTCGCCGTCTCGACCCCTTTTGGAGCTCCACCCCCCTCTGGTTCACTCGGCCCGGCTATCACCGTGAGACGCACACTCCACCTTCCCTCATATGCTGCCTTTTTTCCGCACCCCAGTAATCTGTCTCTCTTTTTGTTTTACAGCCTCTCACAGCCCCGCTCTCGGCGTTCCCTGTGCGGTCCCTCGGTTTCGTCTGGTTTCACCCGTTGTTTTTCTGGCTACCCTCACGGGACACCTTTAGTTTCAATAAAAATTACTTTCTTTATTCGCTCATACCCTCGTGTGTGTGTTCTGCTACTGGGTCCTGCCTGCGCTCGGAACTTCGGTTCATGACAACAGGACAGTTGTAATTTTTTTATTTCAATACATTTATTTTTATGTCTGATGTGATTACTCCTTTTCATACATCCGTGGATGCAACTACTGATTAGTGAAATGCTAGGTTCACTTAGTTAAAGCTGTGGTATGCATAGTTTTTGACTGCAGCGTGTTTAAAATGAATTTGGGATGTCGAATAATGAGACCATCCTTATTCTGAGGGCTGGGGCAGGGACTTTTTTTTTGCTGTTAATCCTGCTTGTCACGGTAAAACTAAAAGGTGCTGAAGTCAATATTTTCAAAAGCTCAGAGGGAGGCATTAGGTCTTAGCTTTGTTCTGTTTTCCATGAGCCTGCATAGTGTCTCTCTTTTTCATCAGCAGTAGTCAAAAACGAATGCTAAAGAAACTTTTGTTATTTTTTATTTTTCTGGCTATGTTACATTATCAAAACGAAACTACTAATTATCCACACTGCTGCCATTTGTGTGATACAGTCACTTGCTTTCTTTGGGCAAAAACTTGGAATAATTATTAAACTTTTTTTGTGTTGGACTTTTTTTTGAGCTTCTGTAGTCATGCTCTTTCAAGTAAAAAAAAAAAAATCTTAAAACAAGCACCCAGACAGTTTTCACTCATTTATTTGGATTTGTGTTTGTGGCTCACTCTCTTCCATTATCTGAATGTGTCACAGAAACAATACTTTGTCTGCAGATGTTTGTGCAGGCGGATTATTGGCAAGTATTTAATAACTGTGCCATCTCCGAGCTGTGAGCTCTATATGAAGCACAACTGGGACGTGTTCACTTGTAAAAGTCGGAGAACAGTTTTGTCCTCGCGTAGCCTGGTGCCATGCAAATGAGTTAGGTTTCTATTCTGAGGATGTAGCATTAAGGTTATGCGTCAGCATAAGCTATAGAGGAGCTAAAACTGGTGGTAATAGACTAATTTGTCTCACTGGTCAACAGCTTCACTTCACAATAGAGAGCGTTCGCTTAAAATACGTTTGTAGACTCATGGACAGTGAACCAAGGGCAGACGCTCTCGCTAATGATTGCTTTGAATAAAGGTGTCTTTTCCTTGCCCTCTAATTGGCTCATGCACAGGAATCTATGTAAAAATGATTTACAGAATATTTTTCTAGTGTGTGAAAAATAGTTGTTGTTGTTTTTTTTGCTGCTTTAAAAGTAGCAGAAGATGATTTCTATTCCAAAGCTGAATTCCTTAAAAATATAAAACATTTTTAGTTGGGGGGCGGGGTATCAAAAAAATGTATCAAAAATCTTTTTTTTTTTTTAAAAACAACAGAAACAAACATATATTCAGTACCAGGAAAAACCACATGAGATGTGCAGTTTTTCAATGTTAGTGGTCCTCAGAGGACCCTAAGGGCTCCTTTTCTCTTTATGCTTGCCTGAGTTGTCACACTATCACAGTACTGTAAAGCATTTACTCAGAAAGGGATACTACACAGAAAACAGAATGTGAAGCCAACTGTCTTCACATTGTACCCCATATTCAACTGAATCTGGACGTATATACCACATAAAAATGCATAACTTTTACAATATAATGGATGCTTTAATTTTTGTGGGCTTTTGCAATCACGATAAACACATATGCATATTTTTAGTCTTTTCCTTGTTTAGAAAACATCTGTCTTTCAACTCAGGCACCATTTGAGGTCAGATGTAAAGTTTGTGATTGCATTTTGCAGAGCAGCGATGATATTTTATTGAAAAGCATTCCGTTCATAATTGAACTGACAGCACATTGCTTTTGTCATAGGGCCTGTTATAGAAGGTGTCACGTTACTAACATTTTGCTGTGGTAACACACACACAAAAAAACCACAAGGCAAAATAACCTAAATCCTCACATTGAATAGACAGTTGAGATCACACAAATGTAGATTTCAGGAGGTTTGGGGTTTTACTCATGTCCTCTTTTCTTTCTCTGTGTCCCTGTAAGGGCTATTCAAGTGCAGGTCAGTGCTACTGACCTATATAGCCTAGACTGGAGGGAAGCAGCGCAGTGAAATATACATTTCTATAACTTAGTGGCTCCATAGAGTGGTGGTTTACAAGGAAAAGATCGCTGGTTTCATCCATGGGAGGAGGCACAAATGTCTTCAGTGTTGCTTCATGAAGAGCTACCTACTGTGGTGACTCCTTGTGAATAAGAGAGAAGCTGAATACATATATGTATATACATATATACATCTGTGCTGCATTTGAAATAGAAGTCCCCAAGTCCCGATGAAAGATACCACCAAAGGTGGTTGAGAAAAAACAGAGCTAAGGTCCCGTGGGACCTTCAGTTCCAGACAGACAAGCAGCTGCTGGCCAACCAACCAGACACAGTGGTGTCTGACAAGGAACAGAAGACCACAGTTGTGATAGATGTGCAATCCCAGAGGACAGCAACATCAACAGGAGCACGACAAAATAGAGAAGTACCTGGAGCTGAAGGAACAATGGGAGCAAACGTGATAGGTTGAATCCAAAGAGGTCTCAGTGGTAACAGGAACTTTAGGACCCTGAAACTGGAACAGTGGTTCAACAGATTCCAGACACAACATCAGAGGTCTCTGTCTGGAAGAGTGCAGTTCAAGGACCTGTTAAGATACTGCAGAACTCTAGAACTCCTAGTTCTCTGGTAGAGGACCTGATGCTAGGGGAAAAAAAGGGTGATATAGATAGAGGAGAGCTATTTTAAGTTTGTTGAATTTAGCTTTTGCTTGTGTGGCTTAATCATCATCATCAACAAATTACACACACACACACACACACACGCACACATGCACACACACACACACACACACACACACACACACACACACACACACACACACACACATATAAGCTTGGATATTGTTTTTGTTTTAGATGTGTAATATCATTGAATTTAGTGTGTTTTAGATGTAATATTATAACATGTGATGTTGCTACAAGGATTAGCACCACAAAGAAGTCAGCAGAGAAACTGCACTTCAAAGTAATGAAGACAGAATTCTATAGGGAGTGCTTGTACTGTATAAACTAATAATAGTTATAAGGTTCCGTATTATAATACAGATGACTAAATTTAGGTACTGTTGCATCAAAGTAGAACAAATGTATTGATCCATTAGCTGACATTTAGCAGTGCTAAAGAAGTAGTATATGGAATAAAATGTGACTATCATTTGCTTTTTTTTAAAACTTAACAATATAGTTTTAGTGCCAACAGCTAAACAGTAAGTAAAAGTCATTGTATAAAGCAATATAGAAATGAATACAGAATGAGGTACAAATGGGTAAATGGGATGCTGAAATAAAGCCATTTTCTTGCAGTCTCTTTTAAAACGTGCAAAAAGAAGAACTTTGCAATGCTAGATCCTCCCTGGCCTGTTTAACAGACCGGCCTGCTTAAGTTAAGAGAATTAATGTGGTCTGTGTACTGCAGCCAATATTTGTAGTGCCTTTAGCACTGCTAAAGTGCAGTTCAATACATTTGTTCAAAAACCTGAATACATGGAACTGCCCTTTCAATGAAATTTCATGTCCAGTTCAAGTGTGAGTAAACTAGTATTAGTTTGGGCAGTACATGCATCTTCCAATTATCTTAGAATTATTTATTCATTGCTTAGCAGCATCCCTGCTGACTTGTTCAAAGTAGTCAAAGTACACACACACACACACACACACACATATATACCCTGATGTCACGGCTGGCGGAGTGAGCCGTGTGGTGTGGAGGAAAGGGAGGACCCAAAATGCAGCAGTGACTGATGATACGAGTGAAGTTTATTTACAAAGTGACAATGGCAGAAACGGGCAGTGAGGCATGACAAAACAACTGAAGAAACCTAAACTGGGAGAACTAAATCACAAACCTGAGACCATACAAAAGGGGTGCGGGGCAGAGACAGGAACACCATAGAACGCAGAGATACACGGAAGAATGCAGTGATACATGGATGAACGCAGATGAGCCGACAACGAACACAGACCGACACCCACTAAATATACACACACAAGGTAATCAGGTAATCACACACAGGAGGGAAGAACAGCTGAACCTAATACACCTGGGGACCGGAGGAGACAAGCTGAACACAATAACAACAGACACAGACCTTCAGAACAGAACAGGAAATCCAGAACACGAGCCTTCAAAATAAAACAGGAAACAGACTGATGTACAACACAACACGGGGACATGAACAGAGCACCAAGGACAGACACAGGTAGGGCTGACAATACACCAAACTTCAGGTTAACCCTAACTAATACAGATCAGAAAAAACGCAAAACGCTGGGTCAACGACCCAGGACCATGACACCTGAACAGGGTCCAGTAACCATCACAGTGGCAGATATCCAAGAAAGGGTCTCCAGTATGAAGAGTTGGACAGCACCAGGGCCCGACATGGTTCACGCCTACTGGCTGAAGAAGCTGACTGCACTCCACGAGCGTCTGGCAGCACAAATGAACCAGCTGCTAGTTAACGAGAGACACCCGGAATGGCTAACCAAAGGTCGGACGGTCCTGATCCCCAAGGACCCCAAGAAGGGACCGGTCCCCTCCAACTACCGACCAATAACCTGCCTCAGTACTACATGGAAGCTCATGTCAGGCATCATATCGGCTAAGATGAACAGGCACATGGGTCAATACATGAGCGGGGCACAGAAAGGAATTGGCAAGAATACCAGAGGCGCAAAACACCAGCTACTGGTAGATAGAACAGTCAGCCGAGACTGCAAGACCAGACTGACCAACCTGTGCACTGCCTGGATTGATTACAAGAAGGCCTATGACTCAATGCCCCACAGCTGGATACTGGAATGCCTAGAATTGTACAAGATCAATGGGACCCTAAGAGCCTTCATCAGGAACTCAATGGGGATGTGGCGTACAACACTAGAGGCCAACTCCAAGCCCATAGCACAAGTCACCATCAAGTGCGGGATCTACCAAGGAGATGCTCTGTCCCCACTGCTGTTCTGCATAGGCCTGAACCCCCTCAGTGAGATCATTAACAAGACTGGCTACGGATACCGACTACGGAACGAAGCAGTTGTCAGCCACCTCCTGTACATGGATGACATCAAGCTGTATGCCAAGAGTGAACGAGACATCGATTCACTGATCCACACTACCAGGCTATACAGCAATGACATTGGAATGTCATTCGGACTGGAGAAGTGTAGTTGGATGGTAACAAAGAGAGGGAAGGTAGTCAGAACTGAGGGGATTGAACTACCAGAAGGCAACTTTGCAGACATAGAGGACAGTTACAAGTACCTGGGGATCCCGCAGACGAATGGGAACCATGAAGAGGCCTCTAGAAAAGCTGCAACCACCAAGTACCTGCAGAGGGTCAGGCAAGTCCTGAGGAGTCAGCTGAATGGTAAGAGCAAGATCTGGGCCATCAACACGTACACCCTGCCCGTGATCAGGTACCCTGCTGGGGTAATAGGCTGGCCAAAGGAGGAGATAGAAGCCACTGACATAAAGACAAGAAAGCTCCTTACCATGCATGGAGGGTTTCACCCCAAGTCCAGCACCCTGAGGCTGTACGCTAAGCGGAAGGAAGGATGGCCCCAACTGACCGAGTGCTCAGTGAATACCTCAGGCAGCAGAAACCCAAGAAAGAGGAGGGAGACGAGGAACCATCATGGAAGGACAGGCCCCTGCACGGTATGTACCACCGGCAGACAGAGGAGGTGGCTGATATCCAGAAATTCTACCAGTGGCTGGACAAAGCTGGATTAAAAGACAGCACAGAGGCACTAATCATGGCAGCACAAGAACAAGCTCTGAGTACAAGATCCATAGAGGCTGGGGTCTATCACACCAGGCAAGACCCCAGGTGCAGGCTGTGTAAAGATGCCCCAGAGACAATCCAGCACATAACAGCAGGGTGCAAGATGCTAGCAGGCAAGGCATACATGGAACGCCATAACCAAGTGGCCGGCATAGTGTACAGGAACATCTGTGCCGAGTATAACCTGGAAGTCCCGAGGTCAAAATGGGAGATGCCCCCAAGGGTGGTGGAGAATGACCGAGCTAAGATCCTGTGGGACTTCCAGATACAGACGGACAAAATGGTGGTGGCTAACCAACCGGACATAGTGGTGGTAGACAAACAGAAGAAGACGGCCGTAGTGATCGATGTAGCGGTTCCGAATGACAGCAATATCAGGAAGAAGGAACACGAGAAGCTGGAGAAATACCAAGGGCTCAGAGAAGAGCTCGAGAGGATGTGGAGGGTGAAGGTAACGGTGGTCCCCGTGGTAACCGGAGCACTAGGTGCGGTGACTCCCAAGCTAGGCGAGTGGCTCCAGCAGATCTCGGGAATAACATCAGAGATCTCTGTCCAGAAGAGCACAGTACTGGGAACAGCTAAGATACTGCGCAGGACCCTCAAGCTATATATGTACTTTTTTTTTTTTTTTTTTTGCCTGTCCTGTTTGACTCTTTTGCCATCAGAATTGTTGTCTAAAGGCAAAGAAAGATGCCCAACGGATTTACTTTACCAAATTGACCATCCCAGCCTTGCCGTAATGGTCCATTTGATTCACCTTTTATTGTTTATTTTATTTTCACTTACTGAATACGGGACAGACTTGACTGGGGGAAAGAAGGGGAGAAAGAAAGAGGGAAAGAGAAACAGCTGAGAAGAGGGACGGGGGAGAAGGGCAAAAAACAAAAACCAACAGAATGAGCAGAAAAAGAAAAAAAATAAGAAATAAAAAATGCATATATCAATCACCTGGATCACCTGCTGAGAAAGAAAAAAGAAAACAAGCAGAAGAGAACAAGAGTAATAGAATAAACGGCATCACAATGATATATGGGAATATGACAGCTATATATGTATAAAGAAAAAAAACACCCAGCACGCCCCTGCAGGCGGTTTATCCTTCAAGCTCGGGTCCTCTACCAGAGGCCTGGGAGCTTGAGGGTCCTGCGCAGTATCTTAGCTGTTCCCAGGACTGCGCTCTTCTGGACAGAGATCTCCGATGTTATTCCCGGGATCTGCTGGAGCCACTCGCCTAGCTTGGGAGTCACCGCACCTAGTGCTCCGATTACCATGGGGACCACCGTTACCTTCACCCTCCACATCCTTGGTATTTCTCCAGCTTCTCTTCTTATATGTATATATATATATATATATATGTACATATACACCAGGATATATATATGTATATATATATATATATATATATATATATATATATATATATATACATATATATATATATATATATATACATATATATATATATCCATCAGCTGCCTATTTTGTGTGTGTGTGTAATTTGTTGATAATAAAGATTAAGCCACAGAAGCAGTTGCTAAATTCAATAAACTTAAAATAACTCTCCTCTAAGTCCTTTTTATAAGCAATGTTGGCATTTACTGTTCACCGTATAATCTGTCCTTGCAAACTGGCTAAGAATCAACTTAAACTGCACTCTGTCCATTTCCAGAAACAGAGACAAATTTGAAAATTATTGTGCGCCCAAAATGAAAAAGGCACATATATGCGTGCCAACCTGTGAGTGCGGGAACTGTAAAAGGTCCAACTGAAGATATTTATATACAAGTTTGGATCTTCGCTTGCGTTCAAACATTTTATTTCACAAATACTGCAAATGGCCTTTATTAGTAGATTGTGATTCATTCTGCGATGCTTGTTGACATCCTAGTTAAATATAACACCAAGCTTTCCACAGTAGTTGTCGAACAGTACACGCCCTGCTCTATTATCTCAATATTTATCTGTGAAAAAGCGGCAGAAATGTGGCGTATCATTGTTCTTCTTGCTGTCGTTATTGCTGGTGTCAACTGTAGCTGTGTTAGTTATACATAATTACCAAGTGTGGCCACATTTGATGGTGCCTTTGAGTGCATATTCTATTTGATATTTTCAGCTGAATGTGCTCTGTCAGTATATTTGGGTCACTTCTATCTCAAGGTTACAGCAGGGTGGACGGGTTAGATATCTCTTCTCAAAGCATATCCAGAGACTTTAATCAGTGTTATTGAAAGCCACAAAGGTGCAGGAAATTGCTAAAGGCTGAAATCCAAGACATACATTCTCATGACAGTATTCATTATCATTTTTTTGATTGGAGATCATGTGCTGGAACATTCCCAGTAGAAAACAGAGGGTACATTTTCCTAGACACTTCCTAAGTCTGGGCTTCACAGGCAGACTCTCTTTGTCTTAGGAACAAAAATCAAATTCCCAAGCTTATTGCATCTGTCCCGGAGAGGTAAACCGGTAAAAGGCAATTAGCCTCAGCCTCCCAGAGGATCACCTCCACAGGGAGGACATATGTTTGTTTGTTACATTTTCAACGTTCAGCTGACAGTGGAAATAACTTGCATGCTCATTTTAGGTCAGGAGCACAAAGACTGTAATTTACTGTCACAATAGCTAACACTGAGTTTAAATCAGCCGTCTCTGTCTCAAAGTCTCAACTGAGACAGTGATAGAAAGTTTTAATTGCCTTCATTATTGACACATTTGGGGTCTCCTGAGATCTTTTTTCTCAAATAAAAAACTAAATAAATAAAAAAAACCACACATTGACTCTGTTTGCTTCCTCTCTAATTCCTTTCCAAGCTGTCCCTTGCTGTGTAAATATACTTAGGGATTTACTGCAATGACATTGTATGTCAGACCTGGCTCCCACCTGCCGTTATGTGTCAGGGTACTTAAGGCTAATACGTGGACTAAATCCCCTTTTAGTGACATCTGTCATATCAGAAATGATGAACCTTTAGCTTGTGCCCTTCTGAGACTGTCATAGAGTTTGAAGGTCAAATGTCTGACCATAGAAAAGTAAAGTAACTTCTTTTTCTGAATGAAATTTCCAGGGATGTTGTATTTTGTGTCAGGTTGGCTACAGACACAGTGCATCTAAACCTGGCTTGCCTCTGCAATTACACAAGGTTTTCATCATCTCATTATGGTGAGAGATGCCCAGCATATCAGAAGTATGGTGTTCGTGTACAGAAACTGGATTTTGAAGTCAAGATGTACAATGCAATAATATGCTGCAGATAAAAGTGTTTCCTACGTTTGCTGTGAGATCCCTCGGGTTTTGCTTTGGGATAGGAATTGTCCTCTTGTGAGCACAGGCACATTCGTAGTGTGAGCCAAGTGAGAGTGGTGGGAGGAAGAATTAAACGCAAAAGTAGGAGAGGTCTGATGCTTACAGGCCACATGTGGATGCGAGGTAATTTAGGTGTTTATGATGGGTTCTGAATTTTAAATGACTGCAGTCTAACTGCATCTCAGTAAAAGCTTAATAATATAAGTGAATATCTCAATAATTAGTTCTTAACTAAGCTTTGGCAGTAAAAAAAAAAAAAAGAAAAAGAAAAAAAAGTGAACTTCTGCATGCATTTTTATTATTTCATTATTTGATGTTATGTTTTGTGGAAAAGACTCAATGGCAGGGCACACTGGAAAAGGTTCAGGGGTTTTAATGATCATAATTCAGAATCATAATGAGAATATGCAGTTATTCAGTAATTTACTGAAACGGGAAATTCATTTTCTCCGTTTCTTTGCAGAGATCGGTCCAGCTGCTACCAGATTATTTTGCAGGTAAAAGTGTTTTGTTCTCACAAGTTTCTGCTTGAGGTAAATAGTTATTGTCTTTACAGGAAAGGTTGCAGATGCGTCTTCAGATTTCATGAACATGGAGGGAGGTAAGAAAGAAAAAGCTTTCCCACAGTCTTGAGTGCAGGTAAGTATTTCTTAGTAGGCGAGAGTTAGACTGAGCAGGTTTCTTCAGAAGGCAGGCAGGTACACCAGGACAAGATGTGTGATACAGAATAACCTTTATCAGAGTCAGAATCACCCCTATTTACCAAGTATGTGTACACACTCAACGAGCTGAGCTCCGGCTATAGCTTTGCTCTCAGTGTGCAAAACAGCGACAACAGGACAACAGACTATACCAACAACACGACATCAACATGACACAGACAGTAACAAGAAAATTAACACTTTTTTGGTGCAGAGTAATGTTGGAATAGAGTTATGGAATAAATCATAGTTACTATATATACACCACATACATAAGGATTGGCTATGAATACATATGTGTTATAGATGTGCACAACAGAATAAAATTACATGCGATGAAGAGAACCAGGGTTATATGCTACTGGTTACTGTTGATGAACATCAGGGGTGCAAGTGCAATTCGGGGTAGCCACACCCACTTCTGGGTGGAGATAAGCACTGTCATTTAGGACACACACTGCAAAAAACGATTTTCAAGAAAGTAAAAAAACCCTTGTTTATGGACATTTTTTCTTATTTTTTGTCTAAAAAGAAAATATATTCTTAACAAGCAAGTTTTGCACAAGAAAATAAATCTTATTCTAGGAAAATATGTCTAACTTTTCCTTAAAAGGATATTTCAGCTCATCTTGAGCTTTATTTACCAGTTACAAGGTATGAAAACCGTTTGGTTGAAATTCCCTAATAAAAACAAGATTATTTTTCTCATTTCAAGAGTAAGGCCACTTAAACAGCTGCTCAGTTTAAGAAATGTATTTATTGACACTAAAGTGTAATAAAACTGCTGTCAAGTTTGACAAAACATGCACAAAAGCTGGAACTAAAAGCACATGATAAACATGAAATACAGGCCCATTTGAAAAACAGAAACGGCATAACTCATTCACTTTAGGCCATGTCAAACAGATTAATAGATCAGCATCAGACAAGTATCAGTACACATATCTTCACTGTGGCAATGCTACAATCGCATTCAACTGTCAGATTTGATAGAAAACTCAACAACAAAACTGTCCAAAACAATAACCTGATAATACAGTTCATGCATGTAAAGCAGTGTGCCTTTTATAAAACATCTGTTGAACTCATGTGTAGTCCAATTACATCACACAGGTAATATTTCATGACTGCATATGTCATATCTTTGTGTGTGAAACTGTAATATGGAGTGAAATCCATAAGATTATCAGCGGATATCAGCTCCGTTGCTTGTGCCATGTTTGGAATCTCTATCTTATATGACATGTAATCTTTGTCATAACAAATGGTATTGTGCTGCTGGAATTCAAAACAGTACAATGATGAATTGATCACATAGATATTTTTCACAAGCCCAAATATAGGTAAACCACTAGAACCAACAGCACAAACAATTAATGACCTATCCCTTATGTATTTGTTACCATTTAGATTAAGCCATTTAACAGTCACTGCATGGTTTACTTCATCATTTCCAAGGAAGACCCTCATTTTTTCTTTTAAGTATGACATTATGCTTACTTCTGAGGTTGGTCCTAATGTGCATTCATTGGAAAAAATGGGGTGATCAAAACTATCCACATTCTGACAACATTCATACATTTGATTATGCTTTATTAAAGATTTGCAAACATTTTTAAAATTTATTTTTGACGCCCATTGTTTGAAAAAGCAATGTTTCGATTCAAATCTCATGCACATATGACGGACCATTGGTCCCAAACGTTTAATTTGGCTTGGTGTATGAATCAAATAATGTTGTTTTGGTGTGATGTTGTTATATGGGAATAGGGCTTTCATGTGCTTCAAGTGCTGTTCAATGAGGATTTTCAACTTGTTAATAGTCTGCAGACTGATGACAGGAGCAAGTAAAATCTGAACTATCTCAATGAGTTCAAGAATGAATGCGTAGTGTTCAGTACCTTTGGCTGCATCAATCAGAAATGGCAAAATTTTCAGAAGAACAATCATTTGCCCCGAGGACTGCTTCAACTTATTGTCACTGGAAGCTAATGTACTGTAGGTAATAACACTTGGTTTATCTCTAATATCAACTGGAGAGTATGGGAAACCAGTCACTGCAGCATTGAAGAGATCTAAGTCTAGCTCTCCCATGAGAACTAAGTGTTTCAACACACACTTTATTTCTAATGGAGCAATCCCTTCAAAAATTACATGCATCATGTCTTGGGGTGTTTGTTGGATCAAGTTGAATGCTGGGAAATTAATAAGTTTGCTTCTTCTGTTTATTCCATATGTTGTTTTTAAGCTGCTTCTTAGATACTCTGTGTTGGCCTTCTCAATTTCGCTACATTGCCGGACATGTCGTTCAAATGTCCGTTCCTCAAAGTTATCCTCATCAAAATAAATTTGCATGTCCTCAAATGAACATTCACACTGCCTGCATTTACTATGAGCAAACCCAACACCCTCTTTAAACCCGCAAAGCTCATGTTGCGCCAAAGTGTCTCCACATAATGAAACTAATGCTCCAAATATTTCACGTTCACCATTTCCAGTTTGAATTTTAACTCCATTATATAGCTTCCCTAAGTCCTCATGCAGCCTTTGCAAGATTCCATCTACACCACATTCAGAAAGCGCACTCTTTTTTGCAATGGCAAGTAGACGAATGGCAGGTAGTTTTGATCGATATTTAGGATTAATGTTTCCCAAAGTATAATAGAACATTACCAACTTATTTTTGGAGGCATGAGACCCAAGTGGGTTACAAATTTCAATTTCATCTGAGTAAAGGATAATCTGTAAGGCAGAGGGGTGTGCAGAAAATAAACGGTGAGACTTCATGAGTTCTCCATCTATGATATCATATAAATACTCATTTCTCAAATTTTTCTGCTCATCTATCAATGCCAAAACTCTTGGATGGGACAATAACTGCTCCAAACTTCTGACAAGCGGAACATAATGAAAACATTTGGGCACAGTAGTGAGGAATCTTTTTTTCCCTTTTTTTCCCATGACAGCAGTATACCCAACACAAACCTCCTCGGACTCCACAAAATTGAAATTTCTCTTTATCACATCATCCTGCCTGTATGTTGTTGAAACAGAGGCAAATGGATCCTCAATCTGGTCGAAGACTGCCAAAACATCTTTTTCAAGTCCACTTCCATGATGCTGCTGGAAAACCTTTTGTACCTGACTTCTCAGATTATTGACCAACGATGCCTGATACTGTTGTAATGCTGCAACGACATCATTCACACCACTCTGAAAAACAGACAGAAAGGACAAACGACATCTTAGTTGTTTGCTATTAAAAGAGATTTATTTTTAGCGAATAGACAACTTATAATGTAAGGACTAATAACGTACGTAGCTCTGCAACCAAAAAAACTGCATAGAATTATTTGACTGTTTCTTATAGATTTTTTCCCTCACTGAAACTGAAGGAAAAAAAAAAATTTTTTAAATTCCTTCTCGGATTTCTTGCAAAACTCAAATTTTTAGTTTAATTAAGATTACAATTTTCCTTTTTAAACTGAGACTAAGAGTTAGGTGGCAGAGGAAGGCTTGTGATGGGAGCAACCCTGAAAAGGATAGGCGGAGGCAAATGGATGGATGGCTGGAGACTATGACTGCCTTAGGTAAACTAAGGCAGTCATAGTCATTTGTTGGAAAGTTGGAGGCACATACAAGTGATGCTCGGTTTTGCATAGTTACTATTAGGATAATCAGAATGAATTAAAGGCTGTTACAGTTTAGGGAAATTGTTAATAATAAATGATGAAAAAAAATAGAGCCACATGTTAAAATAATCATTCTAATTTTGTATGAGCACAAACCTGTGAAAGACGATGTTTCTCTCTTGCAGTCAATACAAGAGCTGTTGCTTGTCTGGTAAGAACATCGTGGCAGGAGTCATCCTTCAGAAAAGAGAAATAAATATAGGAATGTTATAAACTGGTAAAATGTTTTATCAAAAGAAGTTGTTATTGTTCAGTAGTGATAGACTCACCATAGATTGGGATGATGCTACTCCATCTGCGAACCCGCTTGGACAAGCTGCTGAAATGTTTGGAGTCGAGGTATCATTGTTGGTCTGGGATGGAACAAGGGGCCTTTGCGAGATATGGGCACCATCATCGAAGCCAGAGTACAATGTCTTATTATTGTCAAAAGTACCAAAATGTTCGGGGCACACACTGTCTGGATCATGCTGTATTGTGTTTTGATCAATCACTGCATCTTCTCCTGAGTTCAATCTGGTGTCTACAGCTGCATCCATTGTTGGCTGGCTTGTTGGCTGGTTTTCGACCACTGGATCAGTCCTGTAGGCCCACATGTTACTCAGACTTCTGTTCTCCGCTGATGAGGGTTCCCTCCTAGAACTGCAATTGAGATTAATTGATTAATTGACTAGTTAAAGATATTAATTACAAGCTACACTGATCATTTCTAAATAATTCTATTCTGCATTTGATAATTTACTCCAAAATATGTATGTTTTCAGACTGAGTTTAATAAATTGTTACTAATTTATTGCTGATTGATATTTGGTAGCTTAACTGTAGTTTAAAAGCTTTAAAAATCCTCAAAAACCTAAACCTGGAAAGCTAAACTAAAGAACACAGGAAACATTGAAAATGTTGCAAAAACCTTACAACCTGGAGCAAGGAGCATGAGACATGAAAACCTGAGGGAGGGAACACAGATGACACAGAGGAGAAAATGCAGACGATCCGACAAAGAACAGAGGGAAGCACACACTAAATATACACACACACAGGGAAACGAGGAATTGGCAGACAGGTACGAAACACAGCTGACACTAATCAGATGAGAAGAGACCAGGGGGAAGGGCAACAGAATACACTGATGCAGGGCATGGGACTATCAAAGTAAAACAGGAATAAACATGAACATCAAACCAGGGACACTTGACTCAAGACAAGGGAGGCACGGAGAACACCTAAACACAGGAAATAATTAACAAATAACCAGGAAACTAACTGAAACAATGAATATTAATAAACACAAACAACCAAGGAGACTCTGGACCATGCCCATTGGTTTATTTAAAACAAAAGTAAAAAAAATAAATAAAAATGGTGTTTTCTCTATTAGGAGAAATTAAGCACTCAGAAAAATTGTTTAGAAATAGCATTGATGTGGATCATAAGGAATTAGCATTAACATATCTACTGTTAAGCTGTAAACACAAGTAGGAATCTAACATGAATACTTTATATGATTATTTTCAAAGATATCAAAGTATATAGTCAGTCTCACCTTACAGATTTTTGTGTCCTAGTCGATCCGCTGCATCGTCCATTGCCAAGGTGGTCGGAGTGTGTTCGACGAATGTGATACCAAAATGAATTGTAAACACGATATTCTTTGACACATCCATCTATGCCACAAACTACACGGAAATCTGGACTATGGCTATGTGCAGAATTAATATGACTCAGTAAGGATTTGAGGGTCAGACCCACAAAAACGAAGCAGATAACACAGCGCCAAATCATTTTGTTTCACTGGTCTGTGAACCGTTTCTCCCATAAAGCCAAGATGACCAGGATTATTCCATTAAGGGGTAGGAATGGCTATCCTAATTCGGTGCCTTATAACAGCTGTACTAAGTAATAGTACCGACATGTCAGTATTTACTTAATATAATCTAACTAAATAGTTAAATCTTTAAATATATAGAATTTTATAGATATAAAACAGCGAACTAAACCATTTCTGTACACAACCCCATACTCCTGAGTTGGTACAGTCCAGCTTCGTGCCTCTAGCTTCGCGCCTCTAGCTTCGCGCCTCAAATTTGGATTGCAGGATTAGTAATATTTTTGGGTCCGGGATACAGTGGTACAGTGTGAAGAAATTAAGGCATGCGATGGAGAAACTGGACGAAATAACAATTGCCACCCTGAAAGGTATGTGACTGTTTTGTTTTTTCTATGTTTTGTGTTCTGCTATGTTGCATGGTAAGTCGCTAGCATGGCAGGCTATACCCGGTTGTTAGCTTAGCTTGTGCGGTTAGCTTAGTTGCATTAGCATATTTAAATATGCTAGTGCTATTACACTACATACATGGGTATTTCTGAAAACGGAGATTTTCCGTTTTCATTTTAAAAATAATCCCGTCCACACGGAAACGCAGAAATGAAGGAAAACGCTGCTAGGAACATGCCAAAGCAACAGGTGGCGATATATTCCTAACCATGTAGAAATGTTGGCCAATCAGAAGTCTAGAAGCCTCGGTGGGAAATAGTAAAGAAAGATGGGGCATAGAAGCAGAACCCAGTCTGGAGGGACAGTAACTGTGTATATGTAAGTATTTAAACACTGCAGAGAGTACAATTAACAGTAACAGTATTGTAGAAATTCATTTCACCGAAACAATAACGTGGCGCACAAGGCCCACACCTTTGACGCTGCGTTTTCTCCGTTTTTCTCGTCCACACCTAAATGCAAAAAAGGAGTTTTCGAAAATATCCACCCTGGCAAGCGTTTTTAGAAATCTCCTTTTTCAGTGACTGAAAACGCTGTTTACATGTGGACGAAAGGTGCAAGCGAATCACAAATATAATACTTTTTCCAGTCAATGGGAGGAAGGTAATTTAGAACCTGTGGAGCAGTCAGGAGGGAATATAATGGAATAGAGTATTGTTTTTAAATGGTAAATATTAAATTATGTTTCTTGTGCATCCTGTTTGTTACCCAAGCAAAGCTGTCAGCTGGCTTGCACATGAGGATGATGCAATGTAGTGATAATTGGAAACTCCTATTGCAGAAGCAAATGTTGGAGAAGACCTGCTCTCATCACTTTCACGAGATGACATCAAAGATCTGTTTCCTGGTCCTGAACATTTCCTCAGGCGTCGGGCTCTATGGCTTGCAGTGCACAAATGTGAAGAAGTAAGTTCTGTCCTATCGCTGTGTGACAAAACTGAGAACACACCAGCTTGTTTTATGCAGTTTCAAGTAATTCCACCAATACTCACTTAACAGATAGACAGTAGAATCTTCTTTAGTTTTGATTTAAATCAAGTGGCCCACACATTTATTAAATATACATATTTTTTATTGTTCAACACTTTACTGATATTTTGTTGTACTTTCTTTCATGTGTAGAGACCTAAAGTTCTTGTGCAATTTTATGTGAAATTAGCCCCATGTACACTGTATTTTAGAACAAGACTGCTGCTGAAAAAATGCTAACAACTACTGGAGATGGTGACTTCTCCAGAGAGGAACCCAGCACTTCTAAGTTTGTGACTATGTCCAACCCAGAGTACATAGTCTTCACAGACAGTGAACTTGAGCAAGCTCGACATTCCTACTTTGAAAAGAAGCGGCTGGGGACAGAGTGTGCTGAACCTTTGTCAAAGGAACTCTTTTGTCGACTTGTAAGAAACACCATGACAAACATGATTTCGATAGCAAGAGCAGCTGAAGACTCCAGATACCCCAGCAAACATGAGGTTGATGCCATGGCAAAGCGATTAATGGAGTACTACCCAATGCTTAAAGAAACGTGTGGTGAGTGGGTAAGTAGCATTTGCTCAATACCACTCTGTGTTAATCATGAGTGATGTATCTTATCATCTTTTAATTTTTACCGTTTGTACCTGTTAGGAGCATGTTGCTAAAAAGCTAATGAAGAGACTCTCCAATGTCAAAAGTCCAAGGAAGGGCAAAAAACCTCCTGCGAAGAAGCCAAGAAAGGATGGGAATGAAAGCGTTGCAAAAAGTGACAGCAGTGGGGAGTCCAGTGCATCAACTATTATTCTAGATAAATCACCAGTTAGATCGATGGGCACCCCAGTGCACCACCAGGATGGCAGTGATGAAGAATGTAAGTATAATATAATGCACCCTCTTATTACAGCCTGAGTGTAAATGTGGTTTGGACGATCCTTTTTTTTTTTTTTTTTTAATTCTGCTAACAATGGAACACAACTACTTCACTGTTTATCTTGGAATCTTTGTGTTCCATTTAATAGTGACAACTTCACAGGATTAATGAACAATTTTAAGATAGGTGGTTAGTTAATTTGTTGATCTAATTTACAGAAATATTTTGGTATTTTTGTATTATTGTTTTGCACCAATAACAGATATATAAAGCCTTACTGTGGCAATAAATTATTTACACACCTCTGCTCTGTGTGTTTAGCTGGTTCAGCTGACTTCTTTGACAGCCAAAAAACCCAGGCAAGACACTACAAGACACTTCAAGAAATATACAAGACCAAAAAACCGAACAAAGCTGCTGTTACCCAACTGCTGAACCTGGAGTTTGAGTCTAGAAGACAATTCATTAACTCTGATGCTATAAAGGAGCAGGACAGAGCAGTGAAGATACTAGAGGCATATCCTTGTTTCAGAGAACTGGACCATGTAAGCAGCACTTATTTCTTTTAGCCATCCTGTTATTCCTTTGGGGACATTTTGATATGATTTTCAAATTTCTTAAATACTGGCCCTCATGTTTAAATTGTTATCACTTATTGTCAAGACCAGATACAGAGCTAGACAGATCTATCTCAGTTGGGTTTCTGTCTGTATTTTTCAGGTCCTTGATGAGCTGCGGAGAATTATTCAACCATCCAACTTGAAATACATTTCTGAGATGAAGGATAGATGGGAAATCTTCTACTCGAAGGTGCAGTTTTATGGTGTCATGAAGAAAGTTATGAAGCCGCCAAAAACTTTGGATGGAGGTAATGCTACAGTATCTTGATTTGTCTACATTTATGCTTTGCAGATTACATTATTTGCAATGCTTAATGGTGTTGCCCTGTCTTATTTTTCTTTTTTCAAACCAGTGGAACATGCAGCAGCTGTGTTCAGAGCCCTTCCCGTGCTTTTCCCTTCCAGCACAGTACCACCTAAGAAGCTGGGCATCTGTAGTGAGGCTTTTTTCCATGTCCTAAAGGTAAGGCTGCAATATTCTATGTGTATATATTGTTGAATTTTGCAGTTACTCATGTTTTCATTTTATATATTTTACTGTGGAGTCAGTCAAATATTCTTAAAGTTCAGATCCCCATAACATGTTGATGTTAATAAAACCTACAAAAAAAGTTGATCTATTTTAAACTGTAATGCAACTCAAAAATTGTATTTCTTACGGTCTTGTTCTAATCCTCTTTTTTTCTGTCATGTAGACTTCAGAAGACCCTGAAGGCTACCTGCGTCAGCGACCCCTGGCTTGTCCAGTTCTGCTTGTCTCTGAAGGCAACTGCATGATAGCTGTTGGAACCACACCAGTGAGCACTTTTGACCGGAAGGATCTTAATGAGGGACTGCTCTATCTGATGGCATATTACTATGCCCTCCACCTCACATATCCAAAGTGCATTTCCACGCTGCTGTCTGTCTTGCAAACTGAAATACTCAAAGACTCCATCCATGACCGAGATTCAACCCCCTCTTACAAGAAGGCGCTTGGTGAGTGGAAGTCATTCATTGAGTGAGTCTCTCAGATGACAGACTCCATCTGCCTTGTTTATCAGACTCAGTGTTGGTCAGTGAGGTTGTTTTTTTTCTCTCTAGAAAAGTTATTCAAATGTAAAACACATGTTTGTTTGTGTGGTCGTTAAACTTGTTCTTCTAAAATGTTATGTAATATAGGATTTGAAATAGTGATTGTTTTAAGCTTCAGCAAAATTTATTTTTGATACCAGCCATGAGTGTGTTATACTGTTATTATTCATGTTAAGAGTATCTGGAATATGCACTTCTTATATTGGCCATGTTACACAGTACCCTGCTGAAATGTATAATTTTAGACATGATTCTCCTGGAACAGACCTCAGTGAGTTACTGACCCATTGCTGTGTCAATAAAAGTGCAAAATCTAAGAGTGCTTTTGCTGTCTTAATTTAAGATGAATTCCCTTATTTTTAGTAGCTTTTTGAAGAGATGGTGTCTTATTCTCAGGAATTTTTGCTGATTATTGTTCTCAGAGTCGAAACATAATTCTTATAGTTAGCTCAATCAAGAAAGAAACAATTCAGTTTTAAGAAAATTTGTCCTATAGTAAGGTGTTTTTTTTTATGTGAAAAATCTAAATTAAGGTGTCGAATCTTAAAGTAAGCAAATAATTCTTGAAAACAGCTTGTTCAAGAAAGCATAATACTCATTTTAGGTACAGATTTTCTAAATATCAAAGTATCTTTTACTTATAATAAGTCATATTTTCTTCAAATAAGCATACATTTTAGACAATTTTGTCTAGTTAAAAGGCATATGGCAGTTAGATTAATTTGCTAGTTTTAAGAATTCTAGTCAAGCAACTTTTGCTTACCCCATTGGCAGATTTTTTTGCTCAAAACAAGAAAATTTTGTCAGATTTAAGAATATTTGGCTTGTTTCAAGTATAGCTGTTTTTGCAGTGCACCAAAGGCATGCACATGACAGAGAGACACAGATGAGAGGGAAAGCAAGTGTGAATCTGAGAGGACAGGGGGACCATTACAAATAATTGATGAGACAGTCTCCTCTGATTATGCATGCTTATCAGACCATGTTTTTAGTAGGTAATAACTGCTAAGAAGTAATATTGGACAGCATCAAATAAGACAGTGTTTTCTTTTTTCAGTACTGCAGCTATAAAGTTCAAATTGGTGTTTCAGTGGTAATTAAAGAGCTCCTAAGTGGTTCTTATGCAGAAGTGCAAATTACATCTCATGGCCTATGAAAAACTCAGAAGCCTTTTCAGAAGGGTTAGGTTAACCCTAATCCAAAAAAAGGCCATGATACATGATGCAACTTATCCCGAAAAGAAGTAACAAACGGTTACACAAAACAGACCTTCTTCTGGATTCTTTTTCTTTCAAGTTTTGCATATTTATTATACTTTTGTCTCATCTCTTCAAAAGCAGAGAGCAAACACGCAAAGAACGAGAGGAAAGTCGAAATGACGTGCGGCAAAGGTCATGAATCAAACAAAGCATGCTGCAATTACAGTGCCTCTTAACCACAAACTCATGTAGCTGTTAAACAAAGCAGAAAAGTCGGTCTTAAAGTGGATGTCGTCTGTGAGCCGTACACTCACACATGAGCGCGCTACATAAAAAAAAGTCTATGTAATATGTCATAATAAAACAGTTGCAATTTTCTTTTTCATTATTTATTTTTAAATACTGTTTGGACTATTATGTACTTGGGGTCCCCCATGGGTGTATCCGTGTACTTAAACACAAGATGTTCAAACGTCCCCACAAAAGCTTCACCAACAACTGTGAAGAAGAGTATTTTTGTGTGCATTTGCCACATTTTATGTATGGAGTATTATTGCTTTATGGTGTGGCTATAAACATATTCTTTAGCTTATTGAGCAAATATTTTGGCAGTCAAGCGCTAAGAGCCTGCGAGTGGATACAACAATTAAATTATGTAAATGTTAACAGTGTTTAAACAGTGTTTAAATGATAGTTGAGTCTTTTTCTCTGTTCTGATTGCGACATTGGAACTAAAATGTTAGATTTGCTTATGTAGTTACTGTGTGTGATGAGTACTCTGCTTAATTCATCTGGGCTCAAATGTGCCATCGACAACACTGTATGTGTTTAACAATTAATTTCTCAACGTGCTCTCATTTAATTGCATCCACACATTTCAAATATTGTTTTGCACTAAAAGTTGTTACAATTTGTTATCACAACACAGTTTCTCAGCAGAAGCTACTGATTTTTAAAAAAAATTTTAATTAAATTCTTATTTTCAATGTTTTGTTTTTTTTTCCCAGCAAAGGTCTCATAGGGATACAAATCTCCATAACAATTTAAGTTAGTTATCCTTGAACTGTTAAAGTAACCTTTTCCTCCTTGTTACCATAATACGTTGTGCTTGTGGTTATCAAATCCTGCCTGAAGCTAAGATTGAACTGTAAGATGGTATATTCAACAAAAGATTTAAGAAAATTGCCAATAGTACAGAGGCCAGAATGTGGACATATAATATGCAAATTGCAGATGGCTTTTTTTTATTAATATTAATTAAAATTAATTCATGTATTCCAGTGATTATATCGGCAATATTCTGAGCGCCCTCGACTTGTTGAACAGCAAATGACTGTTTTCTATGCAGGCCTTGTATTTGATTAACATGTTTATCTTGGGAACATGCAATTATGAAGCCTCCATTAGCTCTCCATTGTCTTCCCCTTATTGAAATGGATTTTTCTCGTTTTCGTGGTGGCCGATCTTTAATTTAATCTGGTCTGTGAGGTAGTATGAAAACATCAAAGGTCTCTGAGGCAGCACCTTGCTCCCATCCTAAGTAAAGCCTCGCTAACTCACTTTCCAAAATAAATGCCCCCTCCACATAATTGGTGGCTGAGGATCCGGCTCATGCACGCTCCATTTTTTCTTCTTTTTTCTTTTCTTTTCTTTTTTTTTTTGCACGAACCTCCCTTGCGAAAACAGATCTTCCATTCCCGAAGCCGCATTACTGCATAGTCACTGCGCCAGAATCCCCATGGCAACAGACATGTGCAACAGTCTGCCCGCTCCACCCGCAGAGCTCTTTCCTCAGTCAGCTTTAGAGTACAAATGTGCAGCATCTTCCACAATGATCTACAGGGGTAGATGCAGTAGAAGGGAGAAAAGATACATTTCATAAGTAATATGTCAACTAAAAACATCTTTTAGTTCCGTTGGTTGCCATTGGAAACTGCAGAAACTGAGGATGTGGACTAAGGAGCAACAAGCATGGGAGGCAGGCTGGAAGTAGGTGGTATATATTCACTGTGACAAGGAGAGACAGACTCTTGTTCTTAGAGGTTTCTGGCCCATAGAGCAACATCAAACCGGTTGAAAGAGTAGGCTCTGTAACTCTGCACTTTTCATTTCTTTCTTTTTTCTTTTACCATAAAGTTACTGGATGACCAGCATGACACACAGCAATACACCTCTTCGCTTTGTCTCACTTTATTTCTCTTGCTCTCTGACTCTTTCGGATGCTCATTGTCTGCCCCTCTCTTCCTTCATTCTGGGTTTCTGCTCAGTTTGACCTTAACTGTAATAATATTGTGAATTGGGGTTACTGTGACGAAAGAAGCCGGGCTGACCGGTAACCCCTATTTCCTGCTCCTACAGCACCTCATCACAGTAGAAAAGACACATGATTTCTCAATCCACACTCTGCAGTTCCCCACTTGCACTGCTTTCTCTGACATCAGCTAGGACCCAGACTTAAAGCTCACTTCTCCTTCAGTAAGCTCTCTCTCTCTCTCTCTCTCTCTCTCTCTCTCTCTCTTTCTTAGTTTAATTCATTGACTTTCCTGCCATTTTTTCCTGGTCACACCCACCCGTTTTCCATAGGAGGGTCACCTGAAGCACATTTAACCTGGACGCAGTTTCACTTCAGCGCTGTCAGTATTCATGTTTCACCACAGTCTTTTCTGTTCTCTTTCTTTATTTTCTTCTCTCTGTTCTGTCTTAAAGGTTTATCATTATATAGCCTGTTTGCATAACCTCCCTCTGTTTTTGACCTTGCAGAAATCCTTGCATGAATCTCTTTCCACTCTCCTGTTTTTTTAGATGTTTCTGTTCACTGGGTCCTGAATTCCACTTTAAAATGTTTTCTGTTGTTGTTGTTTTAAAATCAGCTAGCATGGATTATGCTGGCTGCTGCATAGCTGCATATTTGAAATCATACAGTATACATGATCTTAATATATAGGATATATTAAGATCATCATATATTAAGAGTAATACGGTAAAAAACAATACAACATAAAAGGAAACATGGTAGAATATGTGTATATCATAAAGATCACAGTTTGCACTAATGCATATTTAATCCTGTTTCCTGTTCCATTCCATTTTTTAATCTTATCATTTATATCTTTTATCAGTGGTATTACTTTTATTGTATTTTTATTGTGTTTCATTTAAGGTGAAATTGCCTTTGAACTTAGTTTTACTGTGTACATTGAAACAAAGGAATTCAATCATTGAGTGCCAAATCAAATTTTGGTAACATTTTAAACCACATTCACTAGTCATACACCCCATATACAGGGCACTGCCCTATAAAAGACTTAACCATGACTAAACTACTTAAATTGCAGTGGTATTATGACACTATGTACTTGAGCTGAAAAAGCTTCTGTACTCTATGTGAAAGTGACTGAAAACCAAATGCCCTTGAGAGCAGTAGATTGCTCCATTGTATCACGCTGTCTCCCATTTTATATATATATTTTTTCACTCATGCATCTTGATTTAAAGGTGCCAGAGCCTACAAGTCTGCATGACATGTAGTCCACTGTGATAAAAGGGTGAACTCTTTAACCGTGATTAGCAGCAGAACTAGATTACTTCAATTAGTGTGTAATCACCTCCGACATTACAGATGAAAGCTGACGCCTGAGCGATTCTTAAATACCATGAAACTCACGCCCAGTGCTACCAATATCAATGACAGCCACGATTGCCTCCCTCCTTCTTCTTCTTGGTGTTCCCATTTTTTTTTTCCAAATATGCACCTTTAGGGTATTTCTGTCCTTTTTGAAAAGGGAGATCATATCTATATGTGTCACTTACGGTACATCACTGTCTTCACATGTCATTTGCTTTTTCTGTGTGTCAATGCTGCCATTTGACAACCAGTTCTGGTTCACCGTAACAAATGTCAAACTTTCTGACAGCACAAAAGGTCACTAAAGTGCAGTTTAGGGACTGTGTTTTAATATCGCCACTACTGACTGCAATCTGGCATTATCAATACAGCCAGGAATAACACCTGTGGTAGCATCCAAGGATGGGGGGAAATTTAAAGTCGCTATGACTGATGTGTTTCACATATTTGGGCGACAGGTATGGGTTCACTGGCTTTGAAGTAGAAAAAGTCAAAGCACGAGTGAAGACACTTTGTGTCTTTCCTCTTTTGTGTTCTCCATTTTCTTTCTTTTTCTGTTTTTGGTCTTGCATGGATGGTGTATGGTGATAACCCACAGTTGTTATTTTTACAGCACACACGTGTAAGCATTTATAAAAAAGAGGAAACATGCAAGTGCGCACACACACATACACACTTCTACCTTAACTTTCCTAAGATTGATTTCACTGCCCAGACTAGAGAATGAAAGGATAAATTTCAGCACGATCCAGCCTCATTACAAGAGCTCCATGTGGACTTAAGCTTGATGCTGCAGATGTTCTTCCAATTTAAAAGCAACCAAAATATTTTTTCCCCAGACACTATTATTATTTCATTTGGGTCAAATTTGATTCATAGAGACTGAGGAGGAGGGAAGAGAAGAAAGAGAAGCTCCCAATAGAAGCAAGTCTGATATTCAATTCTCCAATGACATCTTATCCCCCTCAGTAAGGGATTGTATTTTTTTGCCAGCAGGGTCCATAGCAACAACATCTATGAACATGTTTTGGGCTATCTTCTCTATATTACTTGCAAATTTGAGATGGGAAAACCCTGGACGCCCCATAAACTGTCTTTGGGGACTTCAACTCTCTCTCTAGTTCACTAATTGGTTGTCTATCCTCATTTTACCCCTTTCTTGGGCATTCAGGGGATAAGCTGTCTTACTTTGTCTTGGCCAGTAGTTGAGCTTAATCTGGGCTGATAACAACAAAATACTGTTTCATGATCTGAGTGCAGTAATTCACCCAGGAAAGTGAATTACAAAGCCATGAAATGATGTCATGGCTTTGTCTGTATAAACTTCTTGAACCATCCCTGCTCTCATTAGTAAACGCACCAGGTCATTTATTCATTAAACCTGGTTTCTAGTCACTAAGTTGGACAATATTTCCTGTGACGTGACTATATCACAAGCATTTATAGCTGAGCAGAGCAACATATCAGCTCAGCCTTGATGGAATGCAGATGATTTCCCTACTTTCACTTCTAATTAATCAGACTACATATGAATATATGACTCAGCTTGAAATAACTGCACATCGTGAGTGTGTTAAAGTCATGCCTATTTAATGTCCCTCTGCTTTTCCACTTTGATAGCTCTCCTAATTCCTGTCTTCCCTCTGCTAAAAAGCCAGGACTCACCAGCTTAGTACCGATTGCTTCAGGGATTACACAGTGCACATTTGTGCTTTTATCTGTGTGCCTATAGTGTTACCATATAGAAAATTTACCAAAATACCAAATGAATAATAGAAAGTCCAAAAAATGCCAGTTTATGGACAAAAGAACATAACTGTCAGTTCTCTCCACACCACCCATGGCCTGAGCTTAAAAGTATGTTTAAGACTATGTTTAAAAGTAACCTAGTCAGTTTTGAAGATTAACAATGGCTAACACTGAGCAGTGCTGATTTTCTAACACTGGAATATTTCTAACATTTTGAGTTATTTTCCAGTGTTAGAAAATCAGCACTGCTCAGTGTTAGCCATTGTTAATCTTCAATACTGACTAGGTTACTTTTAAACATATAACACTGTCAAAAGTGTTAATTTAACACTCAGCAGTGTTGTATTTAACACTCAGAGGTGTGGACCCATATAGACACTCTCCAGTGTTAATTTAACACTGGAGATTTTGCTGTGTACATTGAGTGGATAAACCACACTGAGATAAAAAGCATTAATAACTAGTTGGTTTCCTACTAAAAAAAAACAAAACAAAAAAACATCCAGAGTGTTTTGAAAACCTTGAGTCCAATGATTTGATGCTGTAAAAAAATCATTATAACAACAAACACAGAAGTACTGTATAAAGTTGCATGCTCCCTACCTTTCAGTTTGATTTATAGTTATGGCTTCGCTTCTCTGCTACCTTCCACCTCCTCCGAGTTCAGTTTTGGCATTTGTTATCTTGATTATGGACTGGAGGATTATAATTGAATATTTATTGGTCTTTGTCCATGCACAACTCAACATTAATCATTTCTCTACTAATCCAGCCTGTCTTTTATCTTCTCACATAAAGGAGTGTTAATCCCTAAATCCCTGTTTGGAGCACGCAGTCGTTTCTCCTTCTTACTTCATAAAGTGCTACTGGCTAGCTTAGTCAGGTGATGATTGCAAGTCTGCAAGGTTAGACACAATACTTAAAGGTATCACT
Organism: Aulonocara sp. 'chitande type north' Nkhata Bay; assembly: GCF_057382095.1. Lineage (NCBI taxonomy): Eukaryota > Metazoa > Chordata > Actinopteri > Cichliformes > Cichlidae > Aulonocara > Aulonocara sp. 'chitande type north' Nkhata Bay. The sequence continues at coordinate 21,276,692 of NC_141345.1, forward strand.
TTGATTTGGAAATCGCATGTGTTTCTGTAATGACTAGTTTTTGAATAAACTTGTGGAGCGAGCAGTTTTGGGTTTTGTTTTGTTTTTTACATTCTCAGCTTTATTCAGAATGCCCTTAAACAACTGAGCTTCAGAGAAATCTAGTTAATCCGGCACACACAGCTCTCTGGTTTTGGGATAATGATGCAACTCTTCAACTCCTTGCCTTCATACAGGATAACGTAAGCTCTAGGTCTGTATTTATGGCACATCTGAGGGTAGGGAGTTAGTCCTTATGGGTTTGAAACTCCCAGAGTGGTGAACCTTTAGTCTCACTTTTAGGAACATGAGTAAAAGCTGTTTATCAGTGTTCTTAACCAGGGAAAGCTGTACCATTCCTTTAGGATTTAGAGAAGCTTTAGTGATGTCCCAGGAGTTCCCAGCAGGACAAAAAAGATAACACACATATGCACGCACATTCCTATATTGAAAGAAGTACAAAATGTCCAACAGACAATTTCAAATAGCATCTCGATGAGATTCAACCTTGATACAGGTAAAGTATCATAAATTACATTAATTGCACCCAGGATTGGAGTCAAACCACCTTTCAACCAGCCAGTTTTAATCTCAAGAATAGCCCTTTTTTTTCTGAAGGAGGAAACAAAATAAATGCAGCAAAGGTTCAGTTTTCATCATCTCGGAGTTTCCATCAGACTCACATGTCTAGAATCTCATTTTAAATAAGGTAAGTATTAGGCAGTGTAGTTTCATAGAAACAGAACAGAACAGCTATTAATCCAGTAAGTCAAACCTTTTTATTTGATCATTTCATTTTAATGGATTTTTATATCCAACACACCAAGTTTGTAAAATAACTGAAACTAATTAGATTTGGTTTCTCTGTTTTCATTTGATTTGACTCTATAGTATTAAGATTAATTCTTGAACATTTTGATTTCACAATTCATTTATCGCTTGTATTATTTCTCAGTAAACGAAAGTAACTATGTTGTTTTTGCTGTTCTGCCTATTCTTTCTATAGTCTCACCCTCCTCATTTCTTTGCCATCATCATTTTCAGATGATTGTTATATTTACTATTCAGAGGTGACAAAACTGTATAACGTATTTACACCTTACTGCAAACACAGGCCATGCTTCAAAATTTCTTAAAATGTTACATTTTTTCTTCAAATATTTGAATATTATGAGATTTTAGTCTGTGTAAATATAAATAAAAGCTATTTGAATTGATTCAGCTTGTTGTTGGGCCATAAGTTAACATGAGTTTTGATAATAGGGATGACTAATTTAATAGCAATAGATAAATATTCAAAAAGAAAAAGAAAAGTAGTCTGGGCTAAAGTCCAGCTCTTATGGTCAGGCTGGGACTACGCAGCTGTAAAATGCTGAATGTGTCGGCTATGTTTTGAAGAGATTAGCTTACATGATTGTTGACATAAATGAGCCTGTTTAGTTAAACAGAGAGACCAACCAGAACTAATCTGATTGGCCACCGGCATTGATTTACTTAAATGTAGTTCCAGGATAATAATCTATATTTAATCATTTTTCCATTGATACATTAGTGTTATGGAAATGCATAGAACTGAATAGTTTCCTGCTACTTGATGTTACAAAAGAGTTAAGAGGAAAGCAAGCAACGGTTTGTATGGCCGAGTACAATTATGCCCTCAAATACCGTAAACAAAATTTTCCAAAATGGTTAGGTAGATCAACATCCTACTAGAAACAGGTCTGACCAATTGATAGCCATCTCAGTAAAACCTCTGGGCAGTTATTTTAGGGGGTTGTTTACAGCTCAGTCCAAGTGCTCGCCCAGTCAGAACACTTGAACATATTCTGTGCTAATGCAGTGTGGATAAGGTATTGTACACCATTAAAAATGAAGCAAATTTACCAATTTCACATGTGCAGGACATAAAGCAGATGACTGGCTGGATCAAAACTGCCTGCAGCTCTTAATCAGGGGAAGCGATTCACAAAGTAGAACTTGAAATATGACTCATCTCAGTGCTAATATTGGTAGTGCAGTGATTTGAAAAGAGTCTGTTATTTCATTTTTCTTACCATTATTGAAGTTAAAGGAAATGCTTACAAAAGATAACACATTCAGGGAAATGATTGTCAAGTTTGAAAAATGTGCTTTTTAATACTGTGCTCATCTTGTATCTAACTATGCAGTAGAGAGTGAGCATTTTCAAATTAAAACTACAGTGCTTTGTTATGTTAGCTGAGCAAAAGTAAAATGAACTTACAAGATTATCCATCAGTGGTGCTATCAGACCTTGTGCCAGTGGTGGCACGCTTTCCAAAGACAGAGGAAATAGGCTGGCTGCTGAGAACCATTTTGGCTGCCTAGGTTCTGTCCCCCCAAGCAAACCCTATCTTATTCTGGAGCTTCAAGTTGGCACTTTTCATTTTAGCCCCATTCCTTTAATTCAACGAATTAAAAAAGGCCATTAAATTATTAGATAATATCATAGCTGATGTTATTCCAAAGAGGGAGTAGTGAATGAGTGGATGCTATTCTGTAGGCATCTACCACTATAATAATGCATCAAATAAAATTCAGATATTAAGCATCATTTTTAGACTGAAACATAGCATCTAAAAGGGGCTCAAACAAAGAGTAAGCAAAATGTTTCCAAAACCCAAACAAACAAGAAGGAAACAAAGACAGACAGAGCATGATAGGAAACACAGTATGTGATAAAAGTATGCCCTAATATAGCCTCACCAGCTGAGGCTCATTTTGTCACACTTGCCATGGTTTGAGGAACTTTCTTTGTTTCTTTCTTAATGTGGTCTCACTATAACTCGGGCTTCACTACAGGAGACTACTACAGATGATTTTACTTGATTAACAAACTAGTGAAGATGAACATCTGGAAGCAATTAACCTTCAGACCTACATTTAAACCCATGGAGCAGCATGCATCAGTAGAACTGGGCTTTGCTCCAGTTCTCTAAAACCCCTTTACTTTCTACAAAAACCACACATCTTTATCGCCGTACAGGGGAAAAGGTTGCAGTAATGTCTCTGTTTGTCTGATTGTACCACTCTAGGTCAAAGGCCATTTTCACAGATGTCTGGTCAGCACTCTAAAAAACAATCACCTGAATCGTGGTGCTGAATAGAAGTTAATTATTATTTATCTGCCTGTCCTCACAAATTAAGAGACGGTGCCAGCAATCACCGTCTGAATAAAAAATATCCACTTATTAGTCATACTATTGAAAATCAAGTTATAGACGGATTCCATTTGATTTTTTATCTTTTTTTATGACCTTGTCTTGTGTTGCCATGGGTGATGATTTTCCCAGGCTTGTACTGTATACATCATTTGGGTCTCGACTTTTATGCGTGCCAATGCAGAAATGCTGCATGTGCACAGCACTCTGGGAGAAATAAACATCATAAAGGCTGCAGTCTTCGTCCACCTGATCCAGTAATTTGTGGCCAAGGTTACAGAGGTAACACAATCTTAAGGGAGTTCTGTGCAATGCTATGTAGGTCTTTCTTACTAGGATGAAGTGAAAAAAAAAAGAGTAGGGCTTTCTTTATGTGTGGTGCAGTCAAAGCTCTTGTGAAGCAGTGGTACTGCTAAAAACTGTGACTTTGCCAGCAAAATTATATCAACGTTAGCAAAGAAAACACTAGCAAAACATGATGACTATCAGTAGAGTGAAACTGGTGCCTTCCTTTATTCAAAGGCTCTGGTTCATTAGATAGTTGGATTTTCCTAAAAGCACATTAATGCATCTCAGGACTACTAGTGCCTGCTATGCACACAGAGCAGCTAGTAGCAGACAGCAGCTTGCTAATAAGAAAGATAAACTGTCCTCTGGTGCTAGAATAAAAGCAAAGACTGAGGAAGAGGGGGGGAAGTGAATTCACCATCATTCAGTTACCACATGAAGCCGAGTGTGTTACTGTTACAAAATTTATTTGCTGTCTTGCTTTAGTGCAAAATGCAATTTGTTTCCTGAAAGAAGTTGTATCTGGAAAAAGTCGTCTTTAAAACTGCAGCTCTGTCGTTTCTCATATGGGAAAGAAAAGTAAAAGGAAGAGCAATTTACAGCTGCACATGTAGACTTGACTTGGAGTTGCACTAAAGGAGGGCCATCTTACAAACTGCTAGTAGTGCTGCTGCAGGAAATTTGATTTGATTGTAACACAGACACAGGCATAAAGCTAGCAGGTATAGTTCACAAAAAAAGGCAAGAGTAATGTGTTGCATTTTGTTTTTTCTCAACAAATTACAGAATTCTTGATTATTGGACAAATAATCTCAGAGCACAATGTGTTATTTTAACCAAAGGCTGAAAATGAGAAAGTAAATGAGGAAATGTAGCACTAAAAAGGCCTAATGTTCAGTTTTAATTGTGGCTTTGACTTTCTTAATATAATGCACAGTGTAATGGTTTCCAAACATGCCAAGATTTTTTAAATAAGGCTGAATTGCAGATTTCTTTGTTCCATATACGTTAGCAGCCATCATGCTTATTTAAAATAAATTTTCAAAGCTAATTAACACATAAAGTGCTACTGGATTAGATACTCAACTATGAAGGTTTTGCCTCCTCACAAAAGTCTCTCCTCTCACTAGCAGCTGAAGTAGTTGTACTTTATTTAGTACTTTAAAAACTCCATATAAAGTGCTAAAGTTTCTGTTTCATTACTATTAAACAGTTATCATAAATGTTAACTTGTTAATGTCTTCTTTTAACCATTATCAGTTACTCGAAGGCCTCATTAGCCATCTGTAAAACTACAATTAAGGCAGCAGCTAGCAGCTATGGCTAATAATACCACAGCATTAATGTGGGACCTAAGATAGCACCATTACTCATACCTAAAAACTGTTTCTCAGTTTTGCCACATCCAGTCAGTGTTTTGTGTGAACAATAAAATAGGCAATGACATTTTAATATCTTATAAATAAAATTATTACATGAAAATTGCGTTATTAGCGGACACTTTCTAGGCATCAGCCTCCAGTGATACTAGCCATGATGTAATATGAAGCCATCATGTAATACCTGGAGGGCATTTCTGGCTTTATTGTGACACAGCTTTCAAACAGCATCAATGGATGAGTCTGATGTTCAGGTGCAGTGAATTATTGAATAAATTGTTGATACATTATAACTGTTGAGACTTGTTAATGACAATAAAGTAATTATTTTTAATGACTGTCAGAGCACATAACCTGCTGTGCTCTGACAGGTTAAATAAGTTGACCCGGGGTTGTTTGGCTTACTTAAGCTTAGTGCTTTACAAAATGAAAAGCATCATGTCAATCCATTCAGGGACTATTTAAGCCACATCTGAAAGTTCTGTCAAATATTTTCCCTGCTGGTGTCATATTGCATACCTAATGCCACAGCGGACATGGAGGATTAGTTTAAGCTGATGGACCTTTTGGGTGAGCACCTGCATTTGGAGCGGCTCTGACTCAGGTGGTGGAGCGGGTCGTCTACCAATTGGAAGTTTGGTGGAGTTCTCATGCCAGAGTATCCTTGGGCAAAATACTGAATCCCGAGTTGCTCCCGGTGCATCCATCAGTTGTAAGTGTGTGTGTGTGAATGTTAGAAAAGCAGTTAGGCATAGATAAAAGTGTGTTTGAATGTGTGTGTGCTTGAATGAATAAGACTTGGAACAGAAAGCAGTTTGAGTAGAAAGTTGTTAAAAGCCGGTCCATTTGGAGGCAAATAGTAAGCTCAAAGGGCAACAAGATCTAATTTGCTCTCATATGGTAATTGATTAATTAGCAAGTGAAGTGAAATAAAGTTAATGCTCTACATGACTGATATAGATTGTCATGGCCACACGAATAGCTTGATAAATTATGTAAAGATAATGTAAATGTCTCCTGCTGTGATATCAGGTCACAAAAATCTTTGAAAGAATACATTTTTGCTATGAGGCACCAAAGCATGTGTCACTTACCCATAATGCCAAAAAACACAACAAAATGAAAAGAGCTCCTATGTTTTTGTAATGTCGACCCAAATTAACACCAACAGCTGATTTGCTGTGTTAAAGTGACAAAAATATATAAAAAGTGTTCATTATTTAGACAGTTTGTTCATGTATGTGTTTCAGCTCTTCTTAATCTACCACTGCTGCCAACACGTTGCAAAAGTCGCCACTTTTACTTTGAAGGCAAAGTGTCTCTGTTTCAGACATGCGTCGCATTTGTTCAATTTTCACCGCGCTAATTGGTAAAAGGAACAAGCCGACGCTTTTGTGTGCTAAACTGTATTTCGCATCTTCGTCCAAAGTGACACAAAGTTTTGATTTTGTTTAGAAGGCGTCAGCATTTGAAGAATGAATTTGTATGTGTCGGTATGTATTTGCATTCGCACAAGTAGGACAACGAAGAAAAAAAACCTGAAAACTGGCATTTCTCATTATACAACTTCAACAACTGAAAATGAATTTGTCACGGTCTGGAGGGCAGACCGTGGGGATGTAGGAGAAAGGACCCAAAACGCAGACTTAATGGAATGAACAGTGGGTTTATTTACAGTGAGGTAATTGTACACCACACATTAAATCTCCAAAAGTGCTCCCTCGACTCCCGTGACGTGTCTTCTCCCAAGTGCTGGTATCCCGTGCTCTCTGCCCCTGTGCCTTCACACACCCCGTGTGTCTTGCAGTCCTGTGTTCCGCTGTCCTCCTGGGGAAAAACACAGACACAGTCGTTATGGCACCAACTCCGGCAGGCATACACTTTAACAACACTAGAAACACTGACATGGAGTCTAACTCAACGATCCTGCGCCGGAGGAAGCTCCATCGCTCTGTTAAGTAGCTCCCCCGACGATCCTGATCAGAAGCAGGTGTGTGGTAAGCTAGGCATGACCAGCAGCTGGCAGGGCCACACCCATCAGGCCTGCAGGTGGCTGTCCTTCATCCTCCAGCCTCACACACATACACACACCAGCATTGAACACAAGAACACAGTGCAGCAAACATACATCCAATACACTAATAACAATAAAGGTCCACACTGTTCACGAACCCCGAGTCCCCGGAACCGGGTCCGTGACAGAATTATACTTCATAAATGGACCCAAAGAGCCTAGCAACACAAGTGAAGACTGTTTACTCTTAGTTTTGAATATATTCCAGCATTTCTCATTACTACAGATGTCAGCTTAATGACTTGAGTGAAAAGTTGAACCTCTGAATAATATATACGAATATTAGAACAGCTTCGTATTTTGATTTGCCTTTAGCATGCACTCAAGCTGGCAAGGACCGCAACTTTGTGCAAAATAAAATATTCCAAAGAGTATTTTGTTATGCTAGGAGTGCATAGTTCTCTAAGTCTTCAAGCAAATGATCAGTAAAGTTGAGGTCAGATGACTGCGGGGGTAAGAGCTCCTCTTTGGAATTAAAGTTCTTGCTAAGCTTTCAGATGTGTTTGAGCTCCTTATCCTGATGAACTATGAATCTTTCACCACAAAGATGCAAACCAGAGAGTGTAGAATGAGAAATGGAGAACTACTTCTCCTTCATTATGGTGTAGGTGTCCAACTCCACAGTATACAAAATACCCCCCAGACCTGACTATTCCGTGATTCACTGTATGTTTGATGTACTGTAATATCAGTCTCACTCGCTCTTGCTTCGCCTCCTTATACACACCCCAGTGAAGGGCCAAGTCACAAGTACCAGATCAATTTTCACTTTAAAACTATTTCTGTCTAATGTAAAAATAGACATTATTATCTTGAAATGCGAATGCTTAAACACTCACAAAATGCTTGCAGTGTTTCTGCAGACAATAAACACTTGGGCTTAAATGTTTGATGCTGAAGTACCTAAAAGTAATTTATATCACCAGACATTTAGATTTTTTTTAAAGTTAACTTTCTGCAGCCACAAAATGTAGTAAGCACGTGTATTTTAGACAGATGGAAATGTGATTGTTGAAATTCCTGCATTTTCTTTACATCCATCTTTCCTTCCATATCATGGTGCTTTAGTGCGATTGCATGTTACAACTGTTCTGTCATAGTCCTGAAAACCTTTTCCCGAAACAAAGCCTATGAGCTGAGCCTCCTTGCGTGTAAATCTTGCCTCTTGCCATCAGTGGCCTGTTTACAAGCTTCTTGCTAGCACCCTCAGGATAAATGGGGTGAAAAGTGTACCAATCAGACAAGGCTATACAGTTGTTGTTGCGCCATTTATTTCTGGGGGCTCCACTACCTCATTTGGATGGCAAACTAGCTGGTGAGGTGTCCCATTTGTTGTTGTTGTTGTTGTTGTTGAGCAGTGGTCCTCTATTATTTTCTCCATTTCTTTTAGTTTTTACATTCCATTAACCCCTGGAGAGTCTTGGGTCGATTTGTGGCTCTAAGACCGATAGTGTATGCATTTTTCTAAGACCCTCCAGGGGTTAATGATAAAAGGAATAAAACTGAAACTGGAGTGAAATAAAAGTCAAAGTCAACTGAAATTCATTTGATACTTCTCCCCCAGCTGTCCACTCAACACCTACAATGACTCTCTGCTCTACCAGTGGAGCCATATTTGCAGTTTGTGAGCCACTGTTGCTGAGTAAACGCCCATTCTGTGTCATTTTTCTTGTATAATCACGGGTAAATGAAACACTATTGCAGCCAATGAGGCCGCTCCCATAGGAACACAAAAATCTTTGATTCTTTCCACTCTGGGAAATTGTTAAATTTCAACAGCCCATGAGATTGATAAAATGGTGTACAGTGATTTCAAATCAAATATTTATCACATTTGGCATGACACCAGGGAGCCTTTATGTGTTTGAGCAGCCGGAACGATTTGATAAGTCTGACAAAGGACGTTGTATTAAGAAACAGATATACATGGAAGACAATTGCTGTTTCCACTGCTGCACGCTTCTTTTCTCCTCCTCCTTCTCAGAGTGTGCCATTTTTCTCGCAGTGAAAGTGATATTATCAGAGGCCCGTGTGCGAACGGTTGTGGAGCCTTAGAATAATGACGAGAGATTTAATGGTATTTGTCTCATTCTTTGTGTTGCAGGCAGTCAGCAGGGAAACAACTTGTCTTCTCCCATTATTGATGTCCAAAGTCTCTGTAAGTGGGCTAATTTGCCATCTGTTGAATCAAAACCAAAACATTTCCACAAACTACTCCTCAGTTGCTTTGCTATTGTATTTCAGTTTTCTCCTTTACTGATTGAACGTGAAATATCAACCTGAATGAAGAATTTAAGAATGCCCCCTACTGGATGACAAATGTGAACTACATTTGTCACATCCGAGCATTAATGATGCCTAAATCAGTTTTTCCCAAACCTTTGGAGCCACGGCACATATTTCACATTAGAAAAATTACAAGGCACACCACCAAACAAAAATGTCACAAAAAGCATATTGATCATTTCCCCCCCGTGCACCAGGGATAGTGAATTGGCTCGGTTTGCTCCCAGTATACCTTTTTTGCTTTCTTCTGACCAATACTCATACTACGGCCTTCATCTGGGTCTGAATTTTCTCCAGGATCCAGGTCAGATTCACTACTTTTTCTTTTCAAATGTTTATCTTTTTCTTTTATGCATGGCTATTATGTAATTTCTTCTTCTTTTTCTATTTTACTGCCAGTTGGCAACCCATTTAATTATAGCAGGTAGTTGCACTGACCTCTAGTGGAAGAGAATGTAATTTTTCCTGCCGGTTACCCCCGCCGATCACTTAGAGCCGCGGTCCCTAACCCCTGGGTCGTTTGGTACCAGGCTGCGAGAGTCGAGGCTCGGGTGTGAAATTTATGGTTTTCAGGGGTTTTTATTGTTATCGACACCTTAAAGGCCAGTCCGTGAAAATATTGTCGGACATAAACGCAAAAAAGTGCTAAAAAGGTTGGGGACCACTGACTTAGAGTACCAATCAGGTGGAACCAGATAATCTTCCATGGCACACCTGATCATTTCTCACAGCAAACCTATGCGCTGCGGCACAGTGGTTGGGAAACACTGGGCTAAATAACACATTTTATTGGTGAATCCAAGGTCTCCAAAACCTCTGCGATTTGCAAGCTTTAAGTGTACATGTAACATCAGTCTGATTAATAGACTAAATGGTATAAAAAGTCAGACATTGCAACTTTGGATAGCACCTTCCATTAATCAGTGATATAAATCTATAAATCCAGAGTCACCTGGAGTTAGAGCACAGGTAATTACATGATTTTTTGCCTTTCATTTTCCAAAACCCAATTATCTTTTTCGCTCCAAACAAAACACTCATTTACACAAAACATTACGCACAGGACAAAAACTATAAAACCTGAACATTTATTAGAATCTGTTTAATCTGGTGTGGCATACAAGTACATTTTCAAGTACACTTCTCACTGCATGGGGGGGGGGAAATGTCTTCTTACAAGATGGAAGTAGTAAATGTGAAAAGTATAAACATTTTTTGTGAGTTTTGCAGCCTCCTGTGTTACTGAGCAAGGCGTGGAAAATATCACAGCAAACAAATGGAATTAAAAAGCAATTTCTCAAAATAAAGCTTAATCTTTGGTACAGTACACAGAAGGGGGGAAACAAAACTAGTGATTTATTGTGAGTGTTCAAATCTGCCCACCATTGATTAACTGTGTCCTTATGCGGCTCCACCTCAAACACTACGCCTAAACGATGATTAAAAACAACCAGCGAAGAGTGTAAAAGAAGGTGAAATAAATATGTTCTCGTTAATTCAAACAGATGTAAAGAACATCAGAGTCTACATTTTTGTTCTTTTTTCTGCTTCATTTACTCTGTTGAAGGCTGCTGATGAATATTAAGTATGTTTATCCAGGTTCTTTTGTCAGTGGAGATGGCTTACCATAATGACACTGCCAAGATCGTGTTGTTGTATTAATTTGGCAAACAAAAGCCATTCATCTGTGGTTTTCTGTATCTCTCAAACTGTTACACACCCAGGTGGGAATTAGATCCAAACAAAAAGTGATCTAATCCTCTCAGTTAACAAGACATTTTAGCAAGTCTCTCATAAACTTGATGTCATCATATTGAAAGTGATGTAGCTGATCCCAATATTCCCATCTCAGGCAGTCACCGTAACTTATAATAGGCAACAAATAATCATAAAGATGACAATAAATTGTTGTAAATCAGATTTAGTCAGTGCTGCCATATTGTTCTTGTCATACTTCATCCAACGAAACTTTCAGAGTGGATTTAGTTCCTAAATTTTACTCCATGTGGGGGAAAGTATTCACTATTGCCATGAGAAAAGTCTTTGTTTTTCTCTTAAATACCAAGATGAAAAGTCTTTACATATAAACTGGTTTTCTACCTTGTGGCAAAACTGGTGTACGTTGAGTTGGGTTAACATTCTCTCCAGCCTCTCAAGGAGTATTCATTCGTTCCCCGCAGTACCACTCAGATATATCCTTATCCTTCTTATCCTCAGCAAATCAATACCTACCTCAGCTACTTTGGGAATCCACCATCCACACACATCAACTAAGAAGTGATGCTTCAGAAGCACAAAGCTGAAATCCTTGGTGGAAATCTTTGCTTGTGTTAGCATCTTCAGGTATAACTCGCTAGTCTTTGAGCGTACTGAGGAGAGAGTAACACGGTAAATCATCCTCGTCGCTGCACACATGGGTTAATAGTCGGGTTATTTGTGCATTTCTCCTCGTTGCTGTGAATGAATGTGTCTCTTTTAACGAAGCCTCCAAAGGAAAGACCTCCAGCACATTAGCAAATCAAATATAAAAACTTTCAATCAGTCCATTTTCTCTCTGTAAATTAATTTCCTTAAGTCTTGCACAATGTCTAAGAGGATAATTAATAAAAAATGTATTTAATGGAGGTCAGTGGAGTTGGTTCAAGCCATTAATCGAATCATACGTCATTTAAAAATCATATATCATATTGCACGTGTTTGTATTTGACGTTTCGTTGCACTTAACAGTGCAGTAATATTGCCTGCTTCTTGTAATCATCAGTGCATGAATATTGATGTGGTATCTCTCCAGGCACTTCATCTAAAATGAATGAAGACAGGCCTCCAGCTCAGACAGATCTGCACAAACACGGCGTGCTCATTAAAGACCAATTGTATAATAATGTGCACCTGTGTAGAGAAATGAAAAGTAGCCTCCCTTCCTGCACTGAGATCTGAAAATAGCCATTAAAATATATACGTTTTCTGTATTTTATTTTTTTATTTAATTCTTTATTTTTGGTATGCATTTACTATTCTTGTTACATTTAGTTTTACAGGGAGGAGCAGCTATTAATTTACTGGTGAATAATTAAACTTGATGCAAAGAAAAAGTTTTCAGAGTTTAAATAACTTTTTTTGCATTAATGTTCATGGTCAGTGTGATTATGGTTGTTAAATTTAGGTGTCAATTTTCTGCACATGTTTTAGTGTATAGCATGAATGCAGCAGGAGTGGAAAATGATTTTTTTTTAAATATATGATATAACAGCCATTTTGCTGTAAGATGCTGTATGATTTGCTCCTGAATTTCAGACTAAATGTTCAGCTCTCTTCACAAGCTGGGAAGTGCTGAGACCAGATGGGTCAAGTCACGTGACTGGATTGCACATCTCATATGCTAATTTTTCATATTGCAATGGGAGTTGGGACTTAAGACCTGAACCTGGCAATCTGAAAGCAAACAGAGATAATTTGAGTGTCCCGTCCCCTCGTCCATTCCGAGGGTTTGTTTGCAATAGAAATATCTCTTCAGGCATTTTAAATAGCTTTATTGCAGAAGCATTTTCACAACTTTAATGAGTGCCTAAAGCACATTCTGCCTTATTATTTACTTTTTCTTAAGTTGAACATATGGTGTATATGGTGTTAGGTAGCTGCTGATTTGAAATAAGTATGGGGATATGCAAAAATACAATTATATTTGCAGTCAAAGCAAAAGATAACTGTATTTTCTTTTACATCAGGACAGTTGTTAGACAGTGTTTCCTTCCATAGAGGTCACTTTTTTGTACTTTAATACATCTTTCTATACATTTTTTAATGATTTGTGTATTGAGTCCAAATCAGAATAGTTTAATGACTGTTCAACATTAAAATCTTTTTTTTTTTTTGGACACTGGGAATCATTAAAGCCAGAAACCTTAATATTCTTTCAGCCCTTTGGCCTCATCTGTGAAGATTATCTCAGAAGCTTATCCTTTTCACCAAGGTGGATGATACTGCCCGTGTGAACCGTTCCTCTGATTTATTCAAAACAACACACTAATGCCACTTCAACTGAAATAGAGCATCAACTCCTGCTTGCTAGAGGGGTATCTTCCAGAAAAGAGGTGCTTGCTCATACAGTCGGTGTTGATGTACAAGCAAATGTAAAAGCTTTTATGAACAGTTTGTAATGTACATCTAGCAGTTTGGGTGTTAGCTTTGCATACTCTTGAGAGGATGTTTCTCCTTTAACTGCATGAAATTTACCATGGACTTATGTAATGTAACTTTACAGAAGGATGTTATGCCACCAACTTTGGTGTTTTGTGAGAGTACAAGTGCCACGATATATGCAGTTTTGGACAGGCTGATTCAAATTTGGCTTCCCTCAAAAATCGTGACACAGAAATATTCCTTAGAGCTTTGGAGAAGCACTCAGGTTTACTAGTGAACTGATAACTCTTAGGAGTACCAGCATTTTCAGCCTACAACAGCAAGACTCCAGCTTGTGTTCCTAGTGCCCATAATGAGCAATAGAAATCTCAATTTCTGCATCAGTAACTAATGCAAGTCATGTTTGATGTTGCATCTGTTCTGTTGACATCCTGCTCTTTGAAGCTCGCTGAGTACAGCCTGCACCAAAAGGCTATTCTTCCTTTGCTGCACTGCTTATCACTTTCTCTTTTTCTTTCTCTTTTTCTTTCTTTCCCTATTTTTTTCTTTTTTTTTTTTTGCTTGGAGACTTTCCAAAGAGCTAATTCTTTTTTTCTGGATGGCTGAAGGCATTCAAGCCAATCCTGTGAAGCAACTTCTGCCATGCTGCACTGCACCTACTACAATCCAAACAGGGTCATGACTTGGGGGTATCTGCATGCTGTTGAAATGACATTCCTCTCTGCTGAGTTGGTACGTGTTGTATGATCTAGGCAGCTGTCTGATGTCAATTTTACTAGAGGCCAATGCACAGGATGTCATAATGAACAGCATGAATAAGCAACAGCCACTGTAATTAGTTGTTTTTTGAACCTAGATTTATCATTAATTACATAACATTCTTTACTTCTCCATCTGTGGGATAGGAACACTGATTTCTTCCCAGTTACTCTAGAAATTATAAAGGAGTTAGTTTAAAAAAAAAAAAATCTATGCTTAGAAATTCCTGTTAGCAATACGTTTGAGGAAGCAATTAGTTCCCAAGTTGGTAAATGTGTTTGGTGTGTCAAATAGGTTTTCTATCCTTGGGCTGTCAGGCTGTCAGAACTTCGGTTCTGCTTTTGTCATCACTGCTGCTAGCTGGGTGGAAAAAGGTTTCTAGGCACTAAAGTCAAATGCACTGATTACAATGTCTGAAACTCAGTGTAAGTGAAATGACAGCATAACAGATTGTGTTTAAAATGTCAGTTTATTTGGTTGAGAATCCTCATCCCAAAACTGAGATTGCCCAGTTCTTGCTTAGCAAGTATAACATGACATAGTTTACCTGTAAACATTAGAATTTCTCTCTGTATGTTAAAGTGGTGTTCATATGACTATTGTACTGGACTGCAAAAAAGGCACGTATTCTGTGCAGAAGTCTTGAGCCACCCCTTATTTCTTATACAGCTTTAATCTGGTCTTGAGCAAGAGCACAGCAGACTTTCTGTGATGGTTTTTTAAAGTTTTTCTTTGCACATTGAATGCTTTTCACTCATTTTCTACAGCAGATGGGCAGTATCTGAAAGTCATGTCCTTAAGAGATAGGACAAATCCAGCAAAGACCTGACACAGGAGCTGATGGATATTATCTAGCCCTTCATATGATCCATCTACTGTTCACTGAAGCTTCATCAGAAATGGTCTCAATGGAAGGACTGCTGCCAAGAAGCCATTCTTAAGGAGGGGAAACAGGGAGAAAAGGCTGAGGTATGCCAAATTACACAAGAATTGGACTGAAAACCGGTGGCAACAGGTCTTATGAATCCAACTTTGAAAATTTTGGCAGCAGGAGAGATATCAGAGAGATACAACTGTGAGTGTCTGCAGCCATCTGTAAAAAAACAGTGTAGGCAGTGTTATAGTTTAGACTGCATAAACGTAAATACATGTAAATATGAATGAATTTTTTCACTCTTATGAGGGAAAAAAGTTTCATCTTCTTTGTAGTAGCCCTGCGTTTTTAAATTCCATACCAATTTCGTGCTATTATCAGGGGCTGGGTCTGTGATCCAGCAGTTTTGAGTTTCTTTTATATTTTGGTTTTCTTATATTATGTTGGAAATATGTTAAGTTCTTCTGTTGTCACTATTAGTTGGGATTTAGTTGAGTTTCATTCTAGTTTTGTTTCTTCTAGAACTCCTGATTTACAAGTCTTTTCTTGACCTCTGTGTTGTCATGTCTACGTCTCTCCATGTTTCCTGTTTTTCTTTTTCTTTAAGTCGTGTGTTTCTAAGTTCAGCGTGCTTGGTTTTACTCTTCCCCTGTGGCGTCATTATGTTCATTTGTGTGAGCTGTGTCTCCCCAGGTGTTTCCACTTCCCTCATTACTCTTCTGTGTATTTAGCCTGTGTGTTTTCATTCAGTCTTTGTCAGGTCGTCTGTTTACCTCCCTCCATGTCACATCAAGATCAAGATCAAGGTTTTTTTTCATGATTCTGTTCATATTTCCTTATCATAGTTCCTTGCATGCACCTGCTCAGAATTGTATTCATGTCACCTTTTTTTATAGTCATCATAGTCTAGGTTTTCCCCAGTATAGGTTCTAGTTTTTGTTTACTCCACCTGCATTATTCACCTTGTTTTGTAGTCTTGTTTTCAGGCCAAATAAATGCCTTGTTTTTTGTTTAAGACTCAGGTCCGTCTCCTTCCCTGTCTGCACTTGGGTCCTCATGTCAACACTCAACTATTATGTACATTTCGTTAACAGACATACAAAATATTTATTTTGTGTTTTAATTCTGTGGCCAACTCTCTCTGCTAGAAAGACAGCAGCTATATTTCTACTGCGATCATCAACTCATGTGACATCCAGTGTTGGTCAAGTTACTTGAAAAAAGTAATCAGTAACTAATTACTGATTACTCCCCCAAAAAAGTAATCCCGTTACTTTACTGATTACTTATTTTCAAAAGTAATTAATTACTTAGTTACTTAGTTACTTTTTAAAAACACAATTTACAACCTGAAGAGGTGATAAAGCGATAGATCTTTCAGCCCAATTCTACTTTTTCTGCATAATCCATCATACAAAATGTAATCAAATGGAAAAGTCTCTTTTTTTAACTTGTTTTATCAGTTTTAATCTTTTAACTTTATGCATCAAGCAAAAATGTAATTATATGCAACATTCTCTGACTTGAATAAATTAGTTTAACAATTAAACCTATTTTCTGCACATTCCAGCACATAAAATAAAATATTTTTTGTGTTTACACTCACTCTTTCAAATAGATGCAAGTAAAACACAGCAGAAAATAAATAAAGTCAAAGACTCAGCGGTCCTTTTGCTCTATTTTCACCTGTAAAGCAGGACTGGGGGTAGGCGGAGGTTTACCCTGGTGCAGGTGTGCCACAGCCGTCAGTCGAAGAATCCGCGAGTTTCTCTGTGAATTTCCCATTACGTCGTTGCGCACTCGGTGCTTGCTTGGAAGTTTAGGGGTTTTTTTCGCTGTAAAAAGTTTTCTTCCCACGCACAACGGACGCTAATGTTTTTGTCACTTTTTATGGAATCAAACTCAAAGTAAGGTCAGTACTTCCACGCTTTAAACGCTGCACGCTCATACTCTCTCCCACAATCATATGTGATCCATTGTTGATCTGCACACAGCTGTTGTCACCAACGGCGCACTCGCTTACGTCACTGTCGTGAGACATTCTCGTAAAACAAAAATCACGGTTTTAGTAACGCAGTAACGCAGCGTTCCTACGGGAAAGTAACGGTAATCTAATTACGATTTTGCAATAGTAATCCCTTACTTTACTCGTTACTTGAAAAAAGTAATCAGATTACTGGTGACATCATGAGATAATTAAGTGACCTGTGTTTGCTTCTTTGAATCTCACAAAAAACTGCAAATAGATAAATAAATAGCAAGTTAAAAACTTGCTGCTGACATTTGTATGAAATACTAACTAAGGGTGTGCAGGTGGGTTAGCTATGGGTTAATTACATGTGTAGGAGCTGAAGATTTCTGATACTGTGATTACTTTTGGAAAGATCAAAAGGACTCTGCAGCTTTTACTATATATAACTGGCTTTACTGATTATCGAGTTTGAGTATGAGGTTTGATTTTTTTTTAAATTACAAGAATGTCAGTGTTGAGTTTTACTCTCACCACCATAATACAGCATCTCTTGATAAAGTTTAGATACTGTAGATCAGGGGTGCCCAATCCCGGTCCTCGAGAGCTACCGTCCTGCAGCTTTTAGATGTATCCTTGTTCCCACACACCTGAATCAAATGAATGGCTTGTTATCAGGCCTTTGCCAAACATGATGGCATGCTGAAGAGGTAATCAAACCATTTGATTCAGCTGTGTTGGAGTAGGGATGCATCTAAAAGCTGCAGGATAGTAGCTCTCGAGGACCGGGATTGGGCAGCCCTGCTGTAGATGCTCTTTGCCATTGCTGCATGGTTCAACAGTGTGGTAACCTGGCAACAGTCTAACACAGAGCTAACAAAGCAGCACTTGAAAGTGCAGACAGCTTATAGCCATGAGCCACAAACAGTCCGCACAATAATATGTATCCTTCTTTGCCTGAACACATAAAATCCTTAGTGTTGCTCTTGAGTTGCAAAAAGAGTTCCAGTGACTGATACAACGACAGGGGGGTGAGACACGTAGGAGTTTCACATTATTTTTCTGTCTGCAAACCATGATGATGCTCCAAAACTACTGAACTTTCAAGGTTAATGGACAACATTTGTCTAAACACGCAAATGACAGTAATGACATTTTCATTTCTTAACCTTTTATGGCAAATTGCTTAACTATCATCGCAACTGGTAAAACAATTTTCAAAAGTGGTTGGCCTAAGTGTCCTCTCAAGTTGAAGTTGTACCGTGGCTGTGTCGCTCACAGGCAAAAGTATACCAGCCACATCACAGTACAGGGTGCTGCACTTTATTCTCTACTACAGAGAGGCATAGAGTGTGGTCAGTGCACACACACGCACACACATACAACAGAGAGGGGGAGAGTGGCATGCACTCTCCTCCCCTGCATGTGTGTAATACAAGTTCACTCAAAAGTAAAGCAAAATATTACATCGGCTCAGCTGCACACACATTGCCTTGGGTCTAGTGGTAGCCTTGCATTTACCCTAGAAATTAAAAAGGGACTTGGCTCACCAATGAATTCTATTCAGCTCCATTCTAAAATGTAAAACAACTCACAATTTTCATTCGGACAAATGCCTCAAACCATTTCTTTTTCTGATTTCAGGCTAGTAAACTTTCTCAGTTTAAACTCATCCACTGTTACAGTATGTGTGATGAGTTTATTTTTATCACAGAAATTAGGTCAGCGCATTTGAAAAGAAAAGTATGAACAAGAGGTTAAGGGGGGAGAAAAAAAAGCCTGGATTCTGCTGTAAAGGGTTTAAAAGCACTGGTTATTAGAACATGAAAATGAAATAAAATATAATAAAATTGTATAACTGTTCACAGGTTTTTAACATCAGCTTTCTTAAATAAGATTAATGTTGCTTCATTTCTGTTCAGATGTCGTTTATGTCTTGTGGATGAATCACTAGAAATAAAATAAGTAAGGCACAGCACTGCCAAAGCTTCTGCAATATATCTTACTATATTAATAGCAGCGTATGTGTGCATGTGTCTATAATATGTCTCTGTGTATCCTATGTCCATGGCTAGGTCATTCTCAGCAAACTTTGCATGAGCGTACTCACACAGACGGTGATTAATAACCTCTGTCCATTCATCCTTTCTCTTCCACTTCTCCAGTTCAGATTTCCAGAGGTGTTGTATGGAGGGCCAGGAGTGACAAAATGAATTAATTAAATATACCATTGAATAATTAATTAAATGTTTCATTAATTAATTAAATGCCCATTCATGGATGGATGGATGTCAGCCTCACCCATCAAAGTCAGGGGGCGGGGTTAATGCTGATCAAGTCAAAACCATTGCTTTGGCCTGGTGGCCATCTTTGAGTGGGCATTTCTCAGCGCCAGCAACGAACATATAGATAACTAATTAAAGTTGAAAAACCCTGTTTGTGTGTCATCAGATTCACTTTTAAAATTTTGTAGCAGAGAATGTAGTGGTTTAATCTTCGGAAATGTGGTCGGTTTGTCAAGGTAGAGCCTCTTTGCAAAAGTGCTTCGTTGATTTTGAAGTGGTCTGCCCAGCCCAGCCTCACTGCAAAGCATGTGATAGACCCGCTTCAGTTGTTACACTGTTTTTTAATGTTAAAACTAACATTAAAAATTAAAAAATTGGAGGAGAGACAGAAAATAAATCCAATAAATCTTTGTGTTTTTTGTTCAATAAGCAGTATGACCTGTGTATATACGCAAAAACTTTATTAACACTGTTGCAAGAGAGATGAATACTTTTTCGCAGATGAAAGTAGAATGAAAGTGATGGGTTGAGCAGGTTTTCTTGATGTGTGTTGTTATCTGCATTTCCATCAGCATTAAAGAATCAGCAGCAGATTAGAATCAAGTATAGTAATAACATTTATACATTTAATAAATCAACAAATAAATACAAGCATGTTCCCATGACAATGCGACACACTGTTTGCTCTTCATTTAGTCATTTTAGTAGGCTACAGCAGGCTACATGCTGCTTATTTGAATCACATTTCCCTGTTTTAAACATGCTGTAAATAAAATACTGAGGGAAAATGCTTCCAGCTGATTTGTAATCGAAACGATCAAACCTGCTCTGAAAGTTTGAGTTTGTATTCTCTCTGCTTCAGACTTGCTGCTGTTTAAAGGTTTGAGAGTAAGGCTGGGCGATATATCGAGTTTTTAAATATATCGATATATTTTCTAAAATATGGAAAAGAAACAGTAAAAACTTATAAAAGACTTACATAAGATGTGGCCTACTTCATATAGTGAATCATCTAAGGCTTATATGATTTACTCATGAAAGTGGCCACTTTCTCATTATTTTCATATATTCTTTTAATAAGTATCCAAAACATACAAGTTTCATTTATATGATTTTTCAAGGGATCTTATATCTGTTTTCACTCTTGTATGCTTTTCATATAAGTTTCACAAAAGACAGATACAAACTTTATAAGATTTATATATATCTTTTCCATATGGGTTTATACGAGATATGAGATGTGACAATATCATTTATATTGATATAGTCTATGTTACGTTATAATTGTACTTGTGGAGCCGAACGTTTGCCTCTGTTTCGTCCACTTCTGTCTCTACGCAACATTACTCTGCCTCGCTTCTCTCCTACACTAAACACAACTCCCCCATCACTTCACCTGCAGGCAACAACAAGATGGACAAGGCAGCTATCAAAGAGGAGCTTTGATCACACTTAGGGGGTGTCCAAATTCATGGGCTGCATCCTCCTGAGGCCGCGGAGACGCAAATCTGAAGGCTAGACCGTCCAGTTTCACAGCCATTTATTTCTGGCCTACCCGACCTTCTGAGGACCCGGCCCACGTAGACCGCGAAGGCCGGGTCCTCAAGAGAATGCAGCCCATGAATTTGGACACGACTATTATCACGTTAAAATGACGTTAACGCCATAACCGCATCGACGCGGCAAATCTCCATTAACAATGAGTAGGTGCGGATAGCCCCTGGGGCGTGCTTGGGGCGTGCTTGGGACAGCATCAACGCGTTAACAACGAGTTACCGCATGGGGAGGTAACTCGTTGTTAACAGAGATTTGCCGCATTAATGCAGTTATGGCGTTAACGTCATGTTAACGGGATTAAAGCTGACAACACTAATTATTATTACTATTATTTTGAGTGTCAGATGAGCAGCAGAATAATGTATTCAGCAATTACAGTCTGTGTCCTCTTTCAAGATCATATATGTAAAATTCCTGTAGCTCACATAAGAAAGTTGTATTTATGACTTTATTAGGCTACTGATGCCCATCAGATCAGTTCAGTTGAGTTCATTTTTATTTGAAACATGTGCCTTCACAATCATTACAAAATATCATTCCATTATTTGTTTGAAAAGGAGTAGGCAGAAGTATTTACTTATTTTTCCCTACCCCCTCAAGTTTTACCTCTCATTCATTTAATTTTCTTGTAGTCTTAAATTAAACAAACAACATATGAAACAAAAGTAAAGCAAAACAAAACATACATAAATCAAAATCATAAGCAAGCCCCGCCACAGTATAGTTTCTTTCATATGAAAAATACAGAATGTGTAAATTTGCAGATTCCCAAGTTATGGAAAAACAAACAAACAAAAAAGAAACAAAAGAGAACTACAACACCATTACCAGCCATTACCGTTCTGGGTCAACCCTGTTTTCTTCATTCTTATACTTATTTAAAATTAGGTTTTTATATTTTAATTTAAACTGGTTTATGTTTTTACTTTCTTTTATTTCTTCTGTTAGACTGTTCCATAATTTAACTCCTGCAATTGAGATAGACATAGTTTTTAAAGTTGTTCTAGCACTTTGTATTTTTAAATTCCATTTCCCTCTTAAGTTATACCCACCTTCTCTTTCTATGAACAATTTACAGATTTCTTTTGGAAGCAATTTATTTCTTACTTTTTACACTATTTGCGCTGTTTTAAGCTTCACCAAGTCTTGGAATTTAATAGCTTGCATTTTGACAAAGAGTGCATTTGTATGGTCCCTGTACCCCACATTATTTATTAATCTAATGGCCCTTTTCTGTATTATAGTTATTGTTTGTGTGTTACTTTTGCACGTGTTTCCCCAGACCTCTACACAGTAGCTCATATATGGCAGTAGTAAAGCACAGTATAAAATGTGCAGCTTTTTGATCCAACATATGCTTTGCTTTCCCCAGGACGGCAATGCTCCGTGCCAATTTCCCCTGAACATAAGTGTCACGGGTTGCCGGGGCTACGGTAGCCCCTAGAGACAAAGCACGTACAAACTCCAAAACACTTGCAAACTCCAAAACACTTGCAAACTCCAAAATACTTGCAAACTCCAAAACACTTGCAAACTCCAAAGCTCATGCAAACTCCAAAACACTTGCAAAATCCAACACACCTGCAAATTCCAAAACACAACGGAAGTGCTCCAGGACGCTAGGGGCAGTGTTGAGCTCGATTTGAAAAATAAACGGCAAGTTTGTCTGTATGGGACGGTCTAGTCTCCGTCGCGCTTCCCAGGTTGCCTAGCAACCATGATACTAACCTCTGGAAACGTGTCATACAACTTTGTTTGACAGAAATGAAGGAGAACATATTTTGTTCATTTGTTTGTTTGTTTCTACAAGAGCTTTGAGTGATTTGATAAGTATCTGAGGCTGAGACCACAGGACAGTAAAACATGATTTTTGGGCTTCATTTCTGGACTGAACAGTCATTTAAGATTAGCTAGTAAATAACAATTAGCTGATGTTGTTCATGAGACTAAAGTCATATCACTTTGGTAATGTAAATATAATATGGCCAATATTATAGTTATTATATTAATCATTATTAGCTATTACAGCAGTGAACATGAACTCTGTGTCAAATACTGAGCTTCAGTACAGATTCAAGTTGCAGTTATTTATATGTCTTATCACCTTAAATCTTCACTCAAAGACAAGTATCTTTGACAGTGCATATATAGGTGTATCATATATAAGAGACAAATGTTGTTCCTTCAGTATGTTGGCATTACTAAATTTGGCTCATTGCTTACATATATTTATAAAAAGAAAATGTACAAGCTGTGATAACTGTTTCTGATAAAATGAAGAGTAGACTGATATATGAAATATTCCTTTATTGGGTGAGAAAATCAGACCATGTCATAACTGCTTTAAGTCACACAGAATAGATATCAGAGCCTTAAACAGGCTGGCTTCTGCTAAATGGGTCAAACTGGGCAGAAAGTATACAAACACATAACATCCTTATAGAATATGATGTAACACTATAGATCAACTTACCTCAGAATATATAAAGCATATAAACAATTACAGCAATATGATGCAACAAACACAGCAGTGCTACTGATCCAAAATACTCAAAGCTTCATAGAACTGAAACAAACATTTTATTTTACCTCCATTCTGCTGCTGATACATACTTTAGGTTTCTGAACATTAAAGTTGTTGCTGCCTTTCATAGTGTGTAACTTGAAGGCCCTGAGTACTTTCTCCCACACTGAAAACACTGGAATGATAATATTATTTGAAAATTACCTGATAAGACTGATTCAGGACAGACAATTAGTTATTTTAAACTTTTCTAGCAGTCCTTCACAAACAGGGAACAGTCTGTCTATTCTCTCCATCTGTCAGCTGCTGCTGGCTCTTCCTCCTCGTCTTCCTCACACATTGTTGAGTTTGTCCTGGTGGATCATCAGGGCTGCAAAGCCTCACAGATGATGTGCAGCAGTGGGTCCCTCAGTCTGTCCTCACTCTGGACACTTGCAGTTGTCACACATGGAAATCAAATGTGTGATAAGCAGCAGGATTCAAACACAAGTGTAACTTATAAACACATGTTCATACTTTTATTCCACAATCAGAGAGAAAGAAACAGAGAGAGAGTGTAGGACAGACAGACAGATGACAGTCTCAGGTGTACACACTGCTACAAAACAGCACCAGAGAAGGAGGATTTAGTTTGTGTTATTACGAAACAACAAGAGTTCCCAGATGGTACAGTGGACACATGTGTGACTCCTGTGATTAAAGCATCTTTCTTTCAGCTTAACGAGTGAACCGTCAGCTCGTTCAAACACACGTTAAAGTCCGTTTGGCTCAACACCACCGAACAGAGGCAGCAATATAACATAGCTAACATTAACAGTGCAGTGAATCCTGCTTGTGCCGTGATATTCAGGACTGCAAACCGAGCAGCATCACTGAATTTCAACTTGTTGTGTTTGTGGATATATGACTGTCTTTAATTATCCATAAAATCATCAGATTCTCTGTAAGATTAAAGTCAACTATTGAACGGCATATATTTTGAAGTAAGGGCTTTAAAACCAAGGTAGTACAAACATCGCTAATGTCACATAACTTTCCCGACATGTGGCCAACAGTAATGTTTTAATGTTCTTCATTATAAAAACATTCACGCATAAATAAGTGACATAATATTCAGTACTTACTTCTAAAAGTTTACTCTTCGGCGGCTCCGCTTCTGCCGTTTCTTTCGGCAAAATTATCCACACCACCACCGCGCTATGAAATCTGGGATATGTTGGGCCATGAAGGCTACACCGACGCATCCTTAAAAACGAGGGAAATTAAGGACGCATTTGAGGGCCGCATTTTGAGCAGCCTTTGAATTGGGACAGCCTTCGTAATCGGCCTTAAAATGCAGCCTTTAAGGCTGCAGACCCTGAATTGGGATACAGTCCAAATCTGGTCATTGGTACTTCCTGGCTTGTGTAGTTACTAGGTAACAAAAGCTCAACACTGCCCCTAGCGTCCTGGAGCACTTCCGTTGTGTTTTGGAATTTGCATGTGTTTTGGGGTTTGCATGTGTTTTGGAGTTTGCAAGTGTTTTGGAGTTTATTAATTTCGAAAAAAAAAAAATCATGATATCAAGTGTTAAGATTCAATATTGAGGAAGGGTACAAGAGGTGATCGAAGAATAACCACACCGATCCGGCCGGGTGAAGTCAAACGATGATTTTAATGAATACACGCGTGGGAAGACAACTCTGTACGCAGACAGGAAGTAGTCTTCGACTTAATCAAAGCATGAACAGATATTTTATAGCATCAGGGTTTGTTTACTGACGCCCCTTCATGCGTCACAGATACATTTTATACATAGATCAGATCAACATCATCATGACTTTTCACCTAGAAAATCATCTTCTATTTTCATGGCTAGCCCTTCCTGTCTACCTTTCAGTTCTTGTCTTGTTCCTCTTTCTTGCCGAGACACCAAGAAACGGTTCCTCTTTTACCAAGACAATTCTGCAGTTACAGCCAAACATAACTAACCTCTCCTCTAAATAAATCTAATTTAAAGTGTGTGTGTGTGTGTGTGTGTTGACCTCACATGCTCTTTGTGTCACCTCTTCACCTACTGTCTGTGTCTCGTCCTCAAATGCTCTTTCTCAATTCACCTGTTGCACTTCTGACCTTTTACCAGACCAGAAGCTCACTGAGACTATGTGTATGTCTTCTACTAAATAAATGTTTTAATCAAGAACCTCTACTAAAACCTTAATATAAAATGATCTGATATATAAGTGTTTTGTAAGCATGTATTGCAATTCCTTCTATGGCTCCAAGTCACTTGCACAATAGATTGTCCGAACATCGCGCCGAACAAAGCTTCCGACCCCCAATTAATTGACCGAGCTCCAACTCTTTAATAAGCACAGATATGCATTGTGTATAAAATAGTCATAGCTGCTTAAGGCCTTCTTAAAGCTATCTGTTACATTGTTAAAGCCTCGTCTTAGCCTGCGGCTCAAAATAACTTCCTGCTTTCACTTCTGCATACAACTTCCTGTCAGCCTGCAACTCAGTCTTTCTGAAAGAGACACTGTTTAAACCTTGGAATGCAATATCCATGCTGCAGATTATATTATTAATGCAATGACAATTATTTAACAATAGCAGTAAAATAATTTCCCTCCTCGACACTCCCTCTTTTGACCTCTGGAACACCAGAGGTCACAATACATTGTGTCCTCACGCAGACCCTTCTCTGGTGGTCTCGAACCTTGAGATCTCCAGGATCCTCGCCCCTCCTGTGGTCGCCGAGATCGATCTTCTGCAAAGGAAACAAAACACCTTTTCTTGCATCTCCCTAACTTATCCTATCTGGGACTCTTTAATCAAAAGCCTGATCCTAATTATCTTCTTAACTTATTGACTTGTATTTATGTATACTCTTCAACGTTACTCATCACTTTAAAATTCTTTAAGCGCTGGTTTCACGTCCAGTTGCTCGCTCTACTTTCCCTTATCTGATCATCAACATCCTGTGCACAAGTTGTCGCTGCTGCAAGTTAATCTACTCCAAAAGAAAACAACCACTTTAATCAATTAAGTTTAAGCATATAAGCAATTACTCCTGTATACATTTCATCATAGCTAAATGCTGCCTTGAAACAACTCCTATGTGTTAACACTAACTTCATTTTAAAACCTCACATTTCCTATGTTATCACCTGTTTTGGTATAACCTTTTTATTTCATTTTGCTCCCTTAATGTAACAATACCTTCTAATTCTAATGTATCAGACTTAACCAAAATATATGCTTTCCTTCCTCTTTGGTCCTTCTTTAAGTTCAGTTAAAAGCTAAATGAATTTAGGGCCTTTTGCCTGGAATCAATACTGTCATGTGTGTTTCTTAACTCTGTGTCTGTAAGCGTGTGCAATCCTTCATGAACTCATATTATCCTCACAGTAGATTGGCTAATCATAGCGCTAGCCAAAGGCTCGTGACCCTCCAGAGACAAATTTGAGCCACAACTCCTTTAAAAGCACAAAATGCAATATGTATAAAATAGTTATAACTGCACCTGAAATACAAAGTTAACATCATCATAAACATCTTATGGTCATCAAAGCAATGGGCAGGGCTGCGACCCAATTTAGCCCTGTCTGCGCACAAATTTTAGCCAACTTGTTTTTCAAATTTAGGTTCATCCTCTCTACCTTTCCTTGAGATTGAGGATGAAAGACCGTCCCGAACTTATGTTGCACTCCCAACATCCTCTCTACCTCTTGCAAATCTTTATTCTTGAAGTGAGTACCATTGTCTGATCTAATTCTCTTGGGAAACCCATGCCTTGGAATGTAATGATTGATTAAGCACTTAATCACACTTTTCGCATCTTCACATTTGGTCGCCCATGCTTCGGGCCATCCAGTCAGAACATCCACACACACCAACAAATACCTCACCCCACCTGGGCCTGTATCAATCATGTCGGTATAATCAATCACGACCTCTTCTCCTGGCCTTTCTGGCATGAGAAACTTACCAGCTTCAGGTTTTACTGCTGGCTTTGGGTTGTGTGCCCCACAAATTAGGCACGTTCTGGCCTTTTCCAGTATCATCCTTCTCAAATCAGGATGCCACCATCGGCACAAATTTCTCTCCATCTGTTTCACTCCCACGTGACCAAGCCCGTGAGCCTCATTCACCTTTTGTTCCGCCATTTTGGCCGTTAAAGCGGGACGCCCATCTGGCCCCCTCCACAAACCGCCATCTTGCCAGGCTCCTTTGTTTTCCCACACCCCCTTTTCCTCTGGGGATGTCTCCTCCTGAGCCTGTCTAACTTCTTCCATGCTGTTAGTGCTAACCTCCTCTTCTGGGGTTACCTGCACCAGTTGTCTCTGTCCTTTGTAGCCCGCTGCTTCCTTTGCGGCTTCGTCAGCTTTCTGATTTCCTCTTGCCACCATACTGTCTGCTTGTGAGTGGCCTTTGCATTTTATAATACTTACCTCGTCTGGGTCCTCCAGGGCCTTTTCCAGTTCCTCCATTTCCTTTTTGTGACAGATGGGTGCATTAGTGGCCGTCCTGAACCCGGCTCTCTTCCACTGAGCCAGTTCCACATGAGCTGCTCCAAACGCATATGCTGAGTCAGTGTAGATGTTCACTCTCATGTTTTTAGCCAACCTCAAGGCTCAAGTTAGGGCTATCACTTCAGCTCTCTGGGCCGACTGTTGTCCCTCGATTTTTCCTGCTTCTTTCACCTGAAACTCAGTTCCTACTCTACAGACTACAGCATAGCCGGCTTTCAATCCTTCTTCATCTCTGTGGCAGCATCCATCTGTGAACCAATCCTCAGCTCCAAGTATGGGCTCTGCCTTTAGGTCTTCCCTGATTTTTCCTTCAACTTGGGCTTTCTTAATACAGTCATGTGGTTCTCCTGACCCCATTAGGTCTGCCATATTTATTCCTTCATGTGTGAATATCAGATTTGGCGCCTCTAAAATTTTGCTGAACCTTTGTTGCGTCAGTGGAGTCATTGTGAATGCCTGTGAGTTCACATAGGCCACTACACTGTGTGTAGTAAGCACTTTCAGTGGGTGTTCCCTCACTATATGTGCTGTTTTCTGAATTATCTTTGCTACTCCTGCTGCGTGTTGTGTGCATGTGGGATGCCTTGCTTCTGTTGAATTTAATCTTATGCTAACATACATAAGTACATCCCTACCTCCCCCTTTTTTCTGAAACAACACACCATTCACAACTCCCTTTGTTTCTGAAACATCAAGATAAAATGCCTCATCATAGTTAGGTGTGGCCAGATCTGTGGCTCTTGACAAATCCAGTTTTAGTGAAATGAACGCTGTCTCTGTGTCCGGCGTCCAAGGCAATTCAGCCTTCAGATTTCGAACACCAACTTTCTTGATCAGGTCCCTTAAAGGGGCCGTTTTACCCGCATAGTTCGGAATGAACTGCCTGCTGTAACCTGTCAAGCCAAGAAAGGAAAGCAACTCCTTCACAGTTCTTGGTTTTGGATGTGTCAGAATTTGGTCTCTGTGTGTGTTCATTAACCCCACTGATCTGTGTGCGATCACCCGGCCCAGGAATGTTACCTCTGGCCGGACCAACTGCAGTTTTTCTTTGCTCACTTTGAAGCCACACTCCGCCAATCTGTTCAACACCACGAGCAATGCTACCGTACAGGCCGCTGCTGACGGGGCTGCAATAAGAAGATCATCAACATACTCTATTAATGTACAGCCCCCTGGCAGTTGACATGGGGACAATGCCTCTTTCAACACCTGATTAAAAATTCCTGGTGAGAGTGCAAAGCCTTGTGGTAGGCGTGTGTACCTAAATTTGCGGCCTCTGTATGTGAATGAGAAAATGTCTCTGAGTGACTCGTGCAGTGGGAGACAAAAGAATGCATTCGCTAAGTCAATACATGTGAACCACTCTTGGTCTTCAGTTTTGTGCTTCTATTATGGTCTGTTAAATGGTATGTCAGACTTCAGCTGGAACAGGACAGGCGAACAGTTAGCTAGACCTACATCTGTGGGCCCTGCGGACCACAAAGTACCAGGCAATTTTGAGAGCTCAGCTACTGCATCAGGATGATCCATTCTTTCCCTGCCATGTATTCTGGAGATTTCTTTATGTTCTAAGATCACTGCATCGTTGGACAAACAAGTTATGCGATATATTTTACATTTTGGTGCATACCAAACGTTTGGAATTTGGGTGCTTTGCCAGCATGCGTTGTCCAGCGCCCGCTTAACCATTGGTCCCAGATCTCTTGGCCCATGACCCTCGTGGACCGCCAATGTAATGTGAGGGGCTGAATCCTCTCCCACATTGTACCAAGGCAGTTGTTCATCAGTAAATTTCACAGCCGCGGCCACACCTTCTGGTCCAACATAAATGTTATGTGTTTGCACATTCCACGTCTGTCCCTCAAGATCAGACTGGAACTGTTCCCGATAGATATCGTTATCTTCCCTATCATAAAAGAGTGTAACGTGGAAAGGATCTCGCGCGGGGGAATAGACGGCCAGGCTCATTATCCAGGGTTTCCATAGCTGATAATGTCTCAAAATGCCTTCTTCCACTAGCCTCCCCCAGTAGATTTCGGCAGTGGGTTGTTCAGAGTTCTGGACTAGATATTGAGTCTTTGAAGGTGATCCCAGTTTCACAAGCAGGTCCCTGCCCATGAGATTTTCCAGGCACCTGTGAGGACACCACATATTGGTGCTTCAAAGTCTGTTTTCCCAGCTGTGTCAATGCTGGATCTGTCAATGGCAGTGTCATTGGAATCCCGGAAAAGCCTACCACATTAACTGTGTGACAGGAGAGTGTTGCACTGTCTGGTGTGTCTTTCAATGTTGAGTATGTTGCTCCAGTATCCACCAGGAAGGGCAATTCAGTGCCTTCCACGGTCATTGACAGCATGGGTTCTGCCGCCCCCCACGCTGTTCAGTTTCTCCGGGCTCCGTCAGTATTGCTCCCCCTCCCAGCCCCAGTCGGCTACTGGGTACTGGGGGGCTGGTGCTGCATTCGGGTTTGGAGCTTGATGTGCTCCCCTGTAAGCAACTCTTTGTCTTGGGCCTCCTCGTGCCTGGGGCTGATAGCCTCGCCTCTGATAATTTCGCTGCGATTCAGGGCATTCTCGGGACCAGTGTCCTTCTGCTCCACAGCTGTAACAGCCAGTCCAAGACACATTATTAGGATTCCCTGGATTCCGAGCCCTTTGTCCTCCCCTCACGGATCCACCACGCCCTCTCTGCGGTCCACCGGTCCCCCAATTCCCTACGGGTTGACGCTGCCTTGGTGCATTGGCGGGCCAACGGTCATCAGGGTAGAGACCCGGATCCTGATCTGGCCAGTCAGGCACAGGATCGGGCTGAGGCCTTGCCACCATTATAGTCTTATTTAGTTCTTTCAGTTCTTTTTTCTTCGCATTATATTTTTCGCGAGCCTCACCCAGCTGCAGCCTAAGCAGCTGCGCCTGTACTTCATCTAACTCTTTCTTTTGTTTGTTCGTCAAATCCTGTTCCTGCTGAAGTCTGTGGGTCACATGTCTCTCCCACTGCACCGAGTCTGCAACGGCAAAATCTGGGTTCTTTTCCAAGTCAACTGCAACCTGGTTGGGCAGCCCTGCCAGCACTGCCGAACGAAACCACGCTCTACTTTCACCCTCCTTCCCCGGATGTATTCCTGTTCCTAACAACCATTGTTCCTTTGCTTTAGCTAAACACTCTCTGGGTGTGTTTTTGGGATCCCAAATAATTTTTGGAATGGCTCCAGAGTTAGGAGTTGGGTCCTTCTCCCGAACTGCATCTGCTAAGTCACTCTGCACCTCATGATATTTCAGGTCATTTGCATATCTGGTTGTTTGAGCTATCTGCTCTACATCTGCTAACCCACCACCCAGCATACAACGTCCGGCCAAAGCGCGAAAGTCGCCCAGCGCTAATTCTTCTCCTTCCCAATGTTCTCCCTTGGTTATTGGTGGAAGTTGTTTAACCAATGCTTCCAAATCTCTCACCTTATAGGCGCGATAAACTGGTTCGTTCTTTGGACCTGCTATTAGAGGCAGACTTAAACCAGGGTCAGGAGCTTCAAAACTCACTTTTCTACTCTTCCTCGACTTTCCTTTTCCCTTTGAGCTCCTAAATATGGGCTGTCTCTGTGCTTGGTCTCTCTTCACACTTCTTTTCCTCAAAATTAGGCTTGTACTTGGTTGGGGCTCAGGTCCTCCATCTTCGTCCTCCTCCTCGTCCTCTTCTTCTGATGACGTCGCACGGTCTTCATTCTCCTCTTCTGGCCCTCCCTGCATTACTCTCTGCTTTATAACCTCCAATGCCGTTAATGCCTCTATGGACGCACGTAGGGCCTCATGCATTTGTCCATACACTTCTCCTTCAGTTTTTAACACCAAGCTCAGAGGTATTTTATCACCCAGCCCTTTCTGTTGGGATGTAATAAGTTTACTTACCTCAACCTCCATCGCTTGGCACTCTTTCTCTGCTGATTTTAATGCTCCAGGTGAAGCCAAACGAATAGCTTTCTTAAGCTGTTCAAGCTGATCCTTCAGAGGTTTGCATCCCCTTTTCCCACTAGGTGTCGCACCCGAGCTGTCAGCCATTCTCTGAAACACAGACTTACCTCTTCCAATGGCGTTGGTCGACTCCACCTTCTTGGTCTAGGTCACCCAGACACGCTTAACTTTCGGTTTCAGTCTTCGTCTCGCTGTTCTCGCAACCACTGGCTCCTCTTCCCCTGCTCGGTGATACACAAAGTTTAACCCAGCACTTTAGACGCTGTCCTCGCGTTCTCAAGCGTTGACACTCAATCAAAATTATTCGCCCTCAAAGTGTTAATATATGACACCAGCAACCCTTATGCGCAACGCGCTCACCTCCGTATACTTACCTCTCCAATAGTTCCTCGGATTAGTGTTTTTTCATTTATTTTAAACCCATTAACGGCGCTGCGCGTCCCTTATATACTTTACAGCAACACACCCTCAAGCATCCCGTACTAATAAATCTAAAACCAAGAAATCACCTTTATGACATTATGTCAAAGCTTTCTCCATGTTGCACAGCCTGCCACAGGTTTAACAAAAAATCGCTGCCCGAGAAGGCTCCCACATATCAAGGTGGTCGTTTTCACAAACTTCCAGCAGACCCTCAAATAAACAAAAACAACGACCCAGGCAGGCTTCCAGTTCAGCCTCCTCAATTTCTATGCACACCGAAAACTCATGGGGAGATTCTTCTGTCTCCCCGTGTCCTACACAATTCACCTCCAAATGATCCCCTACAATTGAAATTTCAGTGTGGAATGACGCAGAGATTAACATTTCCTTATTTATTCACTATATGTAACCTGAATTTTCTCTCTCTTATCAAATAACAAAGGTTATCTTTACAATTTGTTATTGAACTACTAATTAAGTTGCTTTTTATGGTGTCAGTGATAAACTGCCCCTAAAAAGTCCACTTTATTGCGTGCTCATTGAGTTACTCCTATCAAAGCTATTTAACAAGTTCAATTTACACATACTCATTAATTTGTCACGCTTATTAGTGGCTCATGGTTGCTTAAAGCCTATGTCTGACTTGACCACAGAGTTAGAGCATCATTCAATCCTCTCAGGATGACCACTCCACTTACTCTGCATCCAGTCAGCTCATAAATTAACAACCCTTGCAGACTGTAACCCTTTTATTTTTGTTTATGCCTTCAAATCCACCTTAAATCTTCTTACCTAAACGTTGGTTTTAAACACAAACAATTCTTATATTCTATTTTGAAACGCTGTCACCATTCATATATTTACAATGTTATTATTTACTAAGCCAGCATTTTAATTGCAGACATTTATCCACATTTGCAAACAATAGTTATAGAGCTGAATGACACACAAAACCGAAAGCATAGTCCTCTCATGCGCTCTGCATCTGCTGCCTCATTTGCATGCACACACACACTCTTCATCTAAGAATAGCAGCAGGCAGTCAGTGCATTGCTGACTCGACCCACAGAGGTCTTTTTATTACAGAGACGTCTTATATTTACAACTGCACAGATTTTAAACCTTTTAACACCTATCGAATTTCGACAAATTTAACATAACCGTTTTTTGCGATCAATTAACCAGTATCAAGACTTTAACTGTTTCTGGCCTCATTTCTAAAATCCCTAACTCAATTTAAAAGCGTCAACCAACCCAAACTTTTTGAAGTTTTAGGTTAAAGTTACACGCCCGAAGTCCACTTCTGCTGGCCAAAAAAGCGCAGATACCGTTTCAAACGGTAAGGAGACTCTAACTCCTAGCTTAATTCCGGGATGCCCTGTACCCCACAGCTAAACCACACTGAACTAACCCTCTTCGCCGAGAGGTCAATGTCGCGCGTCCACGACAAGGAGGGAGCGTAACCTCCGGGCTCTGCGCTTCCTAGCAGACTCGAACTGCCGTTCTAGAATAATTTATAATATTTTGAAACAACAATCAACACCCGAAACAAGTGTATAACTGAAGC
Source organism: Aulonocara sp. 'chitande type north' Nkhata Bay (assembly GCF_057382095.1). NCBI lineage: Eukaryota > Metazoa > Chordata > Actinopteri > Cichliformes > Cichlidae > Aulonocara > Aulonocara sp. 'chitande type north' Nkhata Bay. The sequence continues at coordinate 21,310,496 of NC_141345.1, forward strand.
AGGTGCAACCTAGTGGTCAAATGGAGACTCCAACTCACAAAATGACCGCTCAGGTCCACTCTTATGACCAAATTTGGACTCTAACCAACACAATAACCAATTCCCTACCAACTACTTGAGACTCTAACTCAATTTCTTTGGGACTTCAACCCAGTATTTAAACTTTTCTTATCAGACTCTTAACTACTTTCATTTCTTCTTAGCAGAACTCTAACTGCTTCAACTCATGAGATTTTCATCAAAATCAAAACAGACATCCACCAGTAACTTCAGTGAGTAGACTTAAATTTTATCATATCCAATTTGGCACACTTTGGAAATAATTCAACAGGTAGTGCCTTACCTTTTGGATAAGCCGGCTTATGTCCACTCACTTAGACCACTGGAATTCATGTCTGCCCGTCAGACCACCTAAGACCCCGGATTTCTCCGTCTAAACCTCCAACTCTCCCTCCTCAATAACCGGACGAAGCCCCCAAATGTTAAGATTCAATATTGAGGAAGGGTACAAGAGGTGATCGAAGAATAACCACACCGATCCGGCCGGGTGAAGTCAAACGATGATTTTAATGAATACACGCGTGGGAAGACAACTCTGTACGCAGACAGGAAGTAGTCTTCGACTTAATCAAAGCATGAACAGATATTTTATAGCATCAGGGTTTGTTTACTGACGCCCCTTCATGCGTCACAGATACATTTTATACATAGATCAGATCAACATCATCATGACTTTTCACCTAGAAAATCATCTTCTATTTTCATGGCTAGCCCTTCCTGTCTACCTTTCAGTTCTTGTCTTGTTCCTCTTTCTTGCCGAGACACCAAGAAACGGTTCCTCTTTTACCAAGACAATTCTGCAGTTACAGCCAAACATAACTAACCTCTCCTCTAAATAAATCTAATTTAAAGTGTGTGTGTGTGTGTGTGTGTTGACCTCACATGCTCTTTGTGTCACCTCTTCACCTACTGTCTGTGTCTCGTCCTCAAATGCTCTTTCTCAATTCACCTGTTGCACTTCTGACCTTTTACCAGACCAGAAGCTCACTGAGACTATGTGTATGTCTTCTACTAAATAAATGTTTTAATCAAGAACCTCTACTAAAACCTTAATATAAAATGATCTGATATATAAGTGTTTTGTAAGCATGTATTGCAATTCCTTCTATGGCTCCAAGTCACTTGCACAATAGATTGTCCGAACATCGCGCCGAACAAAGCTTCCGACCCCCAATTAATTGACCGAGCTCCAACTCTTTAATAAGCACAGATATGCATTGTGTATAAAATAGTCATAGCTGCTTAAGGCCTTCTTAAAGCTATCTGTTACATTGTTAAAGCCTCGTCTTAGCCTGCGGCTCAAAATAACTTCCTGCTTTCACTTCTGCATACAACTTCCTGTCAGCCTGCAACTCAGTCTTTCTGAAAGAGACACTGTTTAAACCTTGGAATGCAATATCCATGCTGCAGATTATATTATTAATGCAATGACAATTATTTAACAATAGCAGTAAAATAATTTCCCTCCTCGACACAAGCTTGGCCTCACCATGATTCATTATTTCTGAAGCACTGAAACATTGATGTCTGGGACAGCCCAGGGCGTGCTTTGTACCCCATGCGTTTAGTTGTTTTTGTTGTTGTTGTTGTTGTTTTTTTAAAACTTTGCTTAAAAATAAATGAATAATGCTAAGAAAAGACCGTAGTGCAGTAAAATGGTGGTTTAATAATACTTTTAATCATTATTTGTGTTTGAATCGATCGTGGCTCAAGAGTTGGGAGCTCGCCTTGTAATCGGAAGGTTGCCGGTTCGAGCCCTGGCTTGGACAGTCTCGGTCGTTGTGTCCTTGGGCAAGACACTTCACCCGTTGCCTACTAGTGGTGGTCAGAGGGCCCGGTGGCGCCAGTGTCCGGCAGCCTCGCCTCTGTCAGTGCGCCCCAGGGTGGCTGTGGCTACAATGTAGCTTGCCATCACCAGTGTGTGAATGTGTGTGTGAATGGGTGGATGACTGGATATGTAAAGCGCTTTGGGGTCCTTAGGGACTAGTAAAGCGCTATATAAATACAGGCCATTTACCATTTACCATTTGAATCAGACCTATTCAATCATATGACACACACACTGTAGGGTGTGGAAAAGAGGAATAGCCTCAGTTTTGGACCTCATTATAAATCATCACCACCATGTGAATTCCCAGTATATACTCGTAGTAATGCCTGCCTGCTGTAACCCCATAAATTCCTTCGGGATTAAGAAAGTATTTCTGATTCTGATAATGTCCTGTTGAAATTTGCAAGTGAGACCTGTTTTTGTTTTCGGTTTTTTGCATTCTGTTTTCCATAAGCTGTTATTTACCATCATTACTGTGTAACTGTGAAAGAAAGGACTTCCAGCGTTGAGAAAAAATATAATTTAGAACATTAAGTCTCAGATGATTTTGTTCTGCAGGATGTGCAAACTGTGACCTTTAATACAAATCAGTTATTACACAAAATCTAAATATGGATTAAAGAGAAAAAGTGTTTATCTGCCATGCATCAGGTCAGCTGTGATTTTGAATGAGTTCTGTATCTGATTTTCCATTTTATGTCGTTCAGAAAGCATAATGTTTATTCTAAGCATAAATTGCAAGTACAAACATACTGATACTTGCCCAGTTGGAATGAGACACATGTGACACTGATTTGATTAGGAGTAGACCATCTGTGTTTACCGACAGTGAGATAAAGTATTTTTCAAAATCCTGGTTGTGTTATCTCATTAAAAGTGCGTGCTTTAAAATCCCCCATGTGGATTTCAAAATATTAGCTTTATTGTAAAACTGCACCTTAAATGTTTTACAGAAAATAGAAAATTTGATGACTAAAATTGCCTTACAAAGATTTTCATTTTTCCCTTACAAATCAATGCATGGAAAGAAAACATTATATATATATTTTTTTGTTTTCTGGCTTGTCTGTTAACCAGTTAACCGGGTCCCCATTCCTGGTAATATTTTAACGCAGTATAAGAGATACAATTTGAATCCATGCAGTGACCAATACAGCACTCATCTCTACTTCAAAACTGGGTACAAACCCACTCCTACCATAGACTGTCAATCTCCATTCCCGCCACCAACTGGGTTTATATGAGGCTAAAGAACTTCACACAGTAGGGAGGAAAACGGAGAGGAGAGGAGATGAGAATGAAAGAGAGATCAAGAGGATGGAAAAATCACACTTTATGTCTGTTCAGTCTTTCCTTGTGGACGGGACAGCAGGAAAACATGTAACACGTAGTAGAGAATTTCCCTTGATAGGTAAATGTGGCTTAATATAGACATATCCTGCTCCTCTGTTTGACCTTAGCTCACATTTTAGGTTTACAGCTCAACTCCTTATACTTGTCAAGTCTACAGGTTCCTATATGCTGATAAGAAACAGATAAGAAATGAAAATATTATTTTTTATGTGTATCTCAGTGGGTGGCACTTTATTTTACAGCTCAGTAATAACATGGTTTGTTTGAACAATGGTAACAGTTCAAACAAAGGATCTTTTTATGACATAAGGGAGGATAATTTTATCATTATAATAAGGTAAAATGTATATCAACCTGTAAACTATTATTATGAGGTTACTATGATATGAATGTCACTATAGTGAACATTTTTTATTCCCATATATTTTACAGGTTCTTTAACTGATTTTTTTCCCCTCATATACATCGTTAATAAATTATTACCCCAAGTTATTGCCCCACATTTACATTTTAATCAGATTTAAGTCAGCCAAAAGCTCAATACAAACCTTTGGCTTGGTTGTTAGTGTGGTAATTAACCCTTACATTCATATTTCATGTCTTCAGAATAACATAGTAACATAATTCCCTTATAAGTGTTTATATAAAATTTTGAAATACAGATCTGTTTACACATGTCTAAATAGCTTGTTGGACTAGAATATATTGGTGGTTAATCTTTAACTATTAATCCATAATAAATATTTTGTCAGAGTGCAGGTAGAGAGAGAGAGAGTATTCTTTTAGGTTTTACAACCTGATTTATCCTTATCATCACACAATCAAATCCAGTTTTGTCTAAGATGTGAAACCATAGCAACAATAATTATTTAAATATATTTTATAGAAAGTAGAAATTGCAAAAACATTTTCTTAAAACAAAAACACAAAACCGTTATAATCATTAAACACTGCCCCCACTGTTTTATCTTGTAAAAGAAAAGGAAAAGAAACTAAATAACCTGAAAATGTGTTATACTAGGGACAGATTGGCAGCCTGTCCAGGGTGCACCCTGCCTTCTCACCCAGTGACAACTGTGATAGGCTCCAGCACCCACACAAGCCTGAATTGGATAAGTGCAAGAAAATGGATGGATGGAAGTACAAGTCACACTTAAACTATACATTCAAAGAACACTCCTATGAGCCTGCACTGTCAGTTAGGGAAAGTACAATAAAATACACACAGCACATTGCAGATACACAATTGCACATCAGTACATCTGTCATGAAGTAGCTGTGTGCAGGCAGGAATTGGCCTCAAACGCAAACTCACCAAAATGAAACTTAACTCAAAAATGCAGCTTTATTCGCTGAACAGATGAAAAGGCAATACAAACAATACCAAAATAAACTGGGAAATGACTAAACTAATCACACGGGGAGGCACACGAGGAAACACAGCCAAGAGGGAGGACGCGATACGGAACTGAGGGAGAGCACAGACATAATGGGCTGGGAAAGCATGGAATAAAACACAAGGAGGGAAAACAAGGTGTCACGGGTTGCCCTTGAGGATCCACACGCAGAACTCCTGAGTTGCGAGTTAAAAATGCACGTTTATTTACAGTTTCTTCACCGAGTGTATTTACAGACTGTGCGGGAATAGTGCTATATACAAGACGTGAGGGGGGCAGGGTTCCAGGGAAAACGGGGAATCACACACACGCTCCACTCTGACCTCTCTCTCCACTAGTGACCAGTCGCTCCTTCTACACACCGCTCAAGGAAACACAGCCTTGCTGATCCCCCAGGCCGTGACACAAGGCATAAGAACTCACAGATACACAGAGGGAGACACAGGGGTTAAAGACACAAGGGGAAATGTAATAAAGGACATCTAAACAGAATAACCAGGGAACCCTTAGAATAAGCAGTAGACCTAAAACATAATAACACCAAATGACAAAAATACAGGAAAACACAAAACAGTTGTGCAGGGTAGAAATCCCAGGACCATGACAACATTAGTAGCTTAGAGCAAAAAGCCAAATGTCTTTGGATCTAAATTTCATAGCTTAATATTTGCACATTGACAGTAAACTCTGTCAGACACAGCTTTCTTCAAAAATATTGTCCAATAAGGTGGATTGTTATAGTATTTTACTCTTTATCATTTGTTCATTACCATGCATTTCTTTCATTTTTATTTTTGCTGTGTGAAATTGCTATCTTTAAACTATATATCGAAATATTCACATTTAAAGTAAAATAATCAAGTTAAAAAGCTTCCCTATTTACTCACCAGTGCCCAGAGTTTTAGTGTAAATTATGTTTCTGCATTGTATTTTTCCTACATCCTCTTCATCTTTAAAAATCACACATAGCCACATGTTCCAGTCGTCAAAACCAACTGGTGTCCCACAAAATAATAGATAAAGCATTACTCTGGAAACAACAAGACCATGTTTATTTTGGTAACACTGCCCAAGAACAAACTGACTGCTTATAAAATTTATTATAAATTACTGCAACTCTACCTGCTTTTAACGTGTTCTCTATGCTAATAAGTCTAATACCAGTGTCCCGACTCACTCCCAGCCACACAAATTAGACTTAGACAGCCAGAAGAATGTCCAGTTCTTCTGGCTGTCACTTTGCCATGTGACGGCCAGCAGAACTGGACATACCAGGCTTCTCAGTTAGCTAAGTTCACTAATGTTAAATGTTAATGTCAATAAAAGAAAGAATGTGATGTTTGTGGGTTTTACATAAAAGTCAAGCAGGTGTTTTGGGGTGTTTTTTTTTTTTTGTTATTCAATTCAATTCAGTTCAATTCAGTTTTATTTATATAGTGCCAAATCACAATAACAGTCACCTCAAGGCACTTTATATCGTAAGGTAGATCCTACACTAATACATACAGAGAAAAACCCAACAATCATATGACCCCCTATGATCAAGCACTTTGGCGACAGTGGGAAGGAAAAACTCCCTTTTAACAGGAAGAAACCTCCAGCAGAACCAGGCTCAGGGACGGACGGCCATCTGCCATGACCAGTGGAGTGAGAGAAAGAAGACAGAATAAAAGACATGCTATGGAAGAGAGACAGAGATTAATAACAAGTATGATTCAATGCAGAGAGGTCTATTAATACATAGTGAGTGAGAAAGGTAACTGAAAAAGAAATACTCAATACATCATGGGAATCCCCCAGCAGCCTACGCCTGTTGCAGCATAACTAAGGGAGGATTCAGGGTCACCTGATCCCACCCCAACTATATGCTTTAGCAAAAAGGAAAGTTTTAAGCCTAATCTTAAAATTAGAAATAGTGTCCGTTTCCCGAATCCAAACTGGAAGTTGGTTCCAAAGAAGAGGGGCCTGAAAACTGAAGGCTCTCCCTCCCATTCTACTTTTAGATACTAGGAACAACAAGTAAGCCTGCAGTGTGATAGCGTTAGTGTGCATTAGTGAGCTCTAATGGGGTGATATGCTACTATAAAGTCATTAAGATAAGATGGGGCCTGATTATTTCAGACCTTGTATGTGAGGAGCTGATTTTGAATTCAATTCTTCAATTTAGGATTATATTTAGTCATTATTATCTGCAGCACTGACTTTCTTACTGTTTTCCTCATCTTTGACTTTTTTCATCATTCTTTTTTCACTCCCAGAAAGGATTCCTCTTCATTTCCATTGATTGGCATGAGTCATTAGGATTGTTTAAACAGAATCATTAACACCACTTTCAGGTTTACTCAACAGAATGAGTTGAACAGGTGGGCCCCCGCAGGTCAGGTATTTCCAATAGTTCCAGCAGTTTCCAGCTGTTATTGCAAAATTCCCACATTGCACTGCTCTGCTGTAGTTTAAAGTTTGCCAGCCCTCTGCGTCCTCCACTGGCCTCGGGCCCTAAACAGTTGTTTGTGTTGCCTGGTGGCATTTTGGCACCTGACTGCTGTCAAATGTCAAAATAGGTCACATTTTATCCAAATCTGCAGTCACTTTGCAACCCACCTCCACCTTTTCTCCCACTTTCCCTGCTGCATGTGACTCAATCAGCAGAAACCAGTCTGCTTTCACTGATATCTACCAGAGGAGATGGTAAATATAAATTACTGCGGATGGCGATGACAGTCTTCTGGATCCTGGTCCAGTGGTTTTAACTAAAATAAGCTGCACTTGCTTTGTTTGCACACTTGTGTCCATTCCATGCTAAACCATCTCTGTGCGCTACATTCATTTAAAGGCACCCTTTCTACTTTTTTGGGGTCTTTCTCTTTCTGTAGAATGAGCTCCTTACTATCCAGTCTGTCTTCCTTTGTTACTTCTCTTTTTCTTACCATACATTTCTACTTCTTGCAGTGTAGTACTGACTCTATAATGGATTAAAGAGAGTGTAACAACAATGTTTTCCGCAACACTACCTTTGTGAAGACAGAAGGATTCTAAGTGATCACCTCAAGCAGGGGCACTTGTAGGAGTTGCTTAAATAATTTTTCATGGCTCAGTTTTCACCCATTCCTGCAGGAAAGCTGCATGCTAACTCACTTCCCTTTTAAATCAAATTTACATGAATTTTCAGTGTTGGATGGCCTAATCCTGATTTCATGCACTTTGCAGCCTAAGTCTGCTTAATTTTTTTTTTTTAAATGACAAAAATGAGGATATTCTTACACCTTTAACCCGTAGTGTATGTGATGGCAATTATTAATGAAGTTATCACAAGGCTGTGAATCCTACATCCAGACTGCATCACAGTCCCAAAGCAAGTATTAACTGAAACAGCTAAATCTAAACCTCAGTTAGCTTAGTGTATAGGAAAATGAGTATTGTGAGACATGACTTTAAAATAGTCTGTCATTGTGATTATACCTGGGTGTTATCAACAAATATAATTATATATGAACATCTGACTAATTTATGACTTTTCCTAAAACTGTTAGTTTGAAGGATCATTTAGGAAGCTCCCGATTTTTGTCCAAAAAGCAAAGCAGGGTAACAGCTGGCAGATTATCTAACTACAAACCTAACTGTGATGTAAAAGGAGTGGGTGACAGGGACGGATGCAGAGCGGCATCACTCATTTCTGTTAATTTCTCCAGCTCCAACTTTTGAAATAGATACTGGTGCAACCTCCTCTACTATTCAGTGTGATTGACGCTTCAGCTGACAGAGCTGTCAGCAGCGAGGCAGGAGAGACGCTTTGTGGTGCGCCAGGATTTTATAGCTGAACCATGACCAGGATGCACACTTTTTATTTCTCTGACTGCGTGGTGTTCTCGCCTTTTCACAGTGCAAGCAGTGACCAAAGCCATTAAGATGAAAGTCTAAAGCATGGTGTGGGATGGCTGTTGTTCAGGTGAATTTTTCATGACAGAAGACAGCCAGGAATAATCTACTAAAAAAAGAAGACAACAAAGAAAAGTCAAGCCCAAAAGCACATGATTTGCTTTTGGTTTAAACAATTTAAACACAGGCATTAAACCGATGGGATGCATCGACTTAATTTCACTGTAAATATGTAGCCCATAGATATTTAAAGGGGCTAAGTTTTATTTCTAATGTACATGTATATATGATTAGTTCTATTTGTTAACTTTCGTATATCCATATTAGTGGAAATTAAATTTGTTGTTAAGGTGCTTTAATTTTGAAATAAGAAGTCAAGTGGAAGAACAAGCAGAGAGAGCGGGCCGCAAGGAATCCGATTGTTCAGTCTGACGTCACTAGCCGTGTCTGGATCTAAACTCCGCTGCAGGTCCATATATCAAATGATCACTGTGGCATTACTGAGAGTTGAAAAACTGTCTAAAGTCTTTCATCTTTAATAAAATGATCAGCGTTCTGCTCTACCAGGTGTAACAACTGAGTTTAACATCCAGGCATCCATGAAAACGGAATTGATGACATTTAACGGAGTTAGAAGTTAGCAGGAAGTTAGCTCGCTACCTTCCATCTAAATACAATATAGCATGTCCTGACTGCGGGGTTTTGGAAACAAATTAAAACGTACAGCTTTCTTATCACTTCCAACAGAAATGAAGACAGAAAACTAAACAGCAGTGACGTTTGTAGGGTTACTGAAGTTTGGCTAGCTGGTATATAATGATGTGCTACGTGACCGCTAGCCACACAGCTATGTTAGCATAATATAAACAAGCTAACTTTTTTCCCACTTGATAAAAGTTAACGTGAGTGTTCTCAGTGGTCAGGAACAAATGTAATCGCATGGCAGGATGCTGTAAAAGGACCAAACTTCAGCCAGGAGAACAACTGAGATAATCCATCCACAATACGAGGTTAGTCATTCATATACTGCTGCATGGGCTGGGCTGTAGTTACATCCTAAGGTTTTAAAAACTGAGCTTAAATAAATGATTAGCGATAATAAAAGCCGAGGGAGCTCAACGGTGATCACTGACTGTTTTAGGAGCTTTTTGAGATTAAATAGAAGAAAATACAAAACATTAAACATGTTAACAACACAAAAGCCATATTAAATGCAGACTACTTTAGGCCCGGAAGTAGGATTCGTCACGTCATCACTTAATAATTGGATAGCGAAAGGGAAGAGACGGAGGTGGAAGAGCGTGTGGTTGGATCCGGCTAACATCAAATAGGACACTTGTGAGGGACGCCAAGGGTAACCCATCCTGCGTCTACAGCCAAGGAATGTATTAAGGGACAATGGGAGTAAGGGAGTTAGTGCAGCTCGGACTAGCTTTGTATTTCTGCCCAGAAAACCAGTTAGCGGCTAGCTGACTAGGCTAACAGAGTGAGCTCCAACGGGGAGCAAATTACAACAAGAACTGTACGGGACTTAAGACTTCAGACCAGCGAGGCTGGAGACCTGGCCGGTTAGATTTGTAGCTCCGTGGGAGTAAGCTTGCAGCTCTTCTGGTGGTGCGACAGACAACGCGGTGGGCAGTGAGTTTTGCTTGAACTTGACTGGGTGCCTTCAGAGGAGAAACACCTTTTTTGTTTTATTTTCAGGACCGTTGGTTCCCAAGACCACGAGCAGCGATCCAGGCCTGCAACAATGGAACTTGGTGATTGGGACCCATTTAGGTAAAGTAGTGAAGCTTAACATAAAGGACTGTAGTTTACTGCATTTTGATAACAGAAGTGACAGTTTGATTTAATGATTTCATTTTTGTTTTTGCACGTCACTCAGTAAACATTTTTGGTTCAAGTTGGTTCAACTTGAAGATCTTGTTGCATTGTAATGTTCCCAATTTCCAGCTAAAGGTATAGTAAATAGTTATTTGTGTGGCAAGCGTGGGAAAAGGTGGGATGCTGAAGTTTCCAGTGAAGAATTAAACTACAAGGAATTTTCTGAAAACTAGGGGAACAGGAACTGATAACAAACTGGTAAGATAAAGTAAAACGCACTCAGGGCTTGTCTGGTTATTTCAGAGGGTTGAAGCCAGGGTTGCTACAAATATATGAACCTGACACAGTTGCAGTCTTATTATGTAATATCATAATAGATGTTTTTTTTCTATTGAAACTTTAAGACCTCTGGAAGCAGTACTTATTAACAATAACAAGAAACTAATACACTTATGTCAATATACTAATGCAAGAACAAGATTGGGATAAATGAGAGAATATGCTTGTTAAACAATATTCTGAACACAAATAGAGTAGATGTTATATATGACTGCAATTTCAATTAGATAGAACATAAGAAATCAGCAGTTTTTTAGTCCTCACGAGGCACGGGGGAGGTGAACTGAACTGCTTAGTGCAGTACCCCCATGTGTGCACTTACATGTTTTTTGTTGCCCCCCCAGGTCTGTATGTGGATATTGAGAGAGCAATGAACAGTGTGAATATTGTGTTCTACATGTTGCTGCACACCTCAGGAGGTGCATGTGATTGGCTGGCAAGTTTAAATACTCATTGATCTTGGGTCTAGGAACACCTTATGAGCACCTACCAACCATCCTTATATAAACAAATTCCATTACCCTGTACTTATTACATGCAAACAAACTACATATCTAATATGTGAACCCAGCCCAATTTTTACTCTTTAAGTGTGCGTGTGTGTGGGTGGGGTGGGGGGGGGGGGGGAGATATGTGTGTATTTACATCATTTATGTTAATGAGAGTGTGGGGAGTGAGTTGGAGGGTGGGGTGGGCTGCTTTTAACTATGTAAAGCACTTTGTGCTACATTTTTTGTATGAAAAGTGCTTTATAAATAAAGATTGATTGATTGATTGATTGATATGATTTTTATGAAATAAATGTTTAAAGGAAAATAAGAACATTTTTCAGGACTATAGTTAATTTACATGCTCCATTTTCAGGGTATTTCTTGTCCTGATATTTAATATTTTGGCACAGTGTCACACTCTCATAGCTTCCTAAAACACTGGAGCAGAGCAGAGCATGTTTTGCTATTATGGCACTGCAGAATCTCTGCTCTCAAAATGACCTAAGCAGGACATCAAAGAAAGTCCTAGGCAGTTTATTAACAAACAAATAATACATCAGCTACAATTGCAAGCTTTTGATTGAATTATTTATAAGAATAGAGGATATACTGCATGCATGTTAATGTATAGGACTTATTTACACATTAAAAGTATACATAGATGCTGATGCGGTTCACTTGTAAGCCACAAGGGGAAAAAAGTAGAGGCAGATTGTCTAGTTCATCACTACAAATTAAGATAACCAAAAAAGAAGCCCAGAGACTGCAGGCTCACAGCTGGAATTGAAGTTTGTGATCAAACCGTACGGGTTATTGGCTTTAATTAGGCCTAACAGCCTGGGGCTGTGTTTGTAGTTTTATCTGTGACATCTGGGAGCAACACAATCTTCCTGTGCAGGGATCATTAGAGCCCACCCCTCAGTCAACTCAGGCACAGGTAACGGTGTTAACTGGAGAACAATAACACGGTAAACTCTGACCAAAAGCATTCGTGAGTTAAAACAAAAGAAAAATAGGTTAATTGAGCTCTCCATTTTCTAGGAAGTTTTCAAGTACAAACATTTTCATTTCGTGAGATTAGTCTTAAAAGCTTTAAGCGATTGTGCAGAAGTTGGTGGAAACTTATATGTACTTATTGTGGCAGGATGAATGTTATCCCTCGGTCCAACCCACTTTCAGCCTGGCCCCTTTAGGGGGCGCTGGTATAAATAGTGGCCATTTGAGTGTCTCTGCATCGTTTGCCTGTGATCTCCTTTTTGGTCACCTGACTTCCTCGGTGTGGTAGAGATCGTTTGTGGGTTACTCCTCTAAAGTCTCCATCGCGGCTGGTCGTAGCTATAGAAGCCTCCTCTGAGCTATTCTGCTTACGTTCTGTGACCCGGCTTACTTGGTACGTAATCAACTTTTGTTACGCTCTCTGCCTTCTATTGTTCTTTTATAGTAATTATTTATTATGTTTCGCAGGAAGTGTGGACCTTAGTTTTGCGCCAAGCTACGCGAATTGAAGTGCTGCTGTTTTGCCTTGCTGTGCTTTTACCGTCTGTTCCCGTTGTGAGAATTCTTTCCCTGCTGCTGTCAGCTTTTACAGTGGACGTCGGCGTGGACAACGGCCATATGCATGCCGGTTATCGGAGTCAGCTGGCGTGCATATTGATTGACTGTTAACTTATCGTCGTGTGGACGGCAAGTTGGAGCAGTACGGCGATTCCGTTTGCTCCAGATTTTAGAGTTTTATCCAGATTGTATGTTGTTTTATTGCTTTTGATTTGTAGTTTGGATTTTTGTTACACCACTGGTGGGAGGCCCTTTTTCTAGCTGTAGATCACCAGTGTGGTCCTGCAGTTGGGTTATCCCCCGGTGCTACACATTAGTTTGTTGCAATATATTAAAATTTTCTTTGTTTCTTTTTATTCAGATGCGGAGTGCCGACGTGGAGGAGACTAGGGTGCCTTGGTGGTGGGATCCCTTGAGTGTACACACCTGCCTTGTTTAGTTTATTAGTGTGAGTGTGTGTGATAGTCTGTTGCACTTGTGTTTTGGGTGTGTTTTCTTTCTTTAGTTTGTGTGTGGCATCCCTGCCCCTCCACTGGTAAGCCTCAGCTCTGAATACCTTTTTAAGCATATTTGTATTTGAATATTTATGATTGTGCTTTTATATGGTGTTTTAAATAATTATTAATAAATTGTGAATTTGTTGATCATTGAACCTCGTCTCTGGACTGAGTATAGCGAACCTAAGTGCCTTTCTGGTGATTTAGTGTTACTTTCAGTATTCTCTGGGTGAAATTCCCAGGGTGGCGTTGTCTCTTTAAAACTGCAAAGAGTATTTACTTTATACCCCATCCTCGTCTCGCCACATTATAAATGGAGCATATGAGCAATGGGAAATGGACTCCATCAAAGGGATCCAGTGTCCTATGAAGGTTTTTTTTTTTTTTTTTTTTTTTTAAAAAGAAAAAAGGAAATCTTGTTGACACTTTTTGGCATTAATTATACTCTAATGTCCCACCCGTCTAACCTGTAAATAATGCACTGTACGTGTAAATTCTGCCAAAAGTTTGGACTTTTCAGCTCAATTCCTGTGGCTCTGTTTTGCATAATCCAAAGCCATTTCCACACAGCTTGCCTTACCTATAATGAGGTGAGCACAGTAAAGGGCATATTATAAATGTCATTCCATGCACTATTCAAATGAACAAGCCAAGGGTATATTGGCAAACATTACAGCACTTCTTTGCAAGATGAAACAGTATGTGTGAGCTCAATTTCTGAGCCAACTATATGCTTTGCTTTATGCATTTAAATGTTTACCACTTTCTTCTCTCTTGAAACTCAAAGATGTCTTAGGAACTTAGACAAACTTGTCCAAAACACATTAAAAAATTATTTAAATGATAATTCTTCACACTTTGGTAATCCTTTCTATTACAACTTGATAATAATGCCATAGTGGTGTAATAAGGTGGAAAAGCAAGTTATTACCGCTTTAGGACTAAAGTAAAGTTCCAGTATTATTAATACAAGTTTCTAACCCCTTATTACTCAATAACATAGACTTACTTACTTAATATTACTTTGTTATTCCTTTTTTGTTTTTTAACTTACTACCTGATTATTTACCAAGATGTACTAGAACATGCTGCCAACATTTTCTTTGGCTCCATAGTCCATGATGCGCGTCGAAGCAGCTATTGAAAGAAAGAGAGATTTTGTTTTACACTACTGAATTATGATGTAGAACAACTCTGATCAAACAAATCTTTTCCTGTGTCTTCACTTTGATTTCACTTCCACTTGTGAAATCAAAATCCGCCCCTATTCTTACTGTTTTATTATACAAAAGTAATCCTTTTTCCTTTATGGATATTTTATTGAAGTTCATGTTTTTTGTCAGACATGGTTGGAAGAAAGGCATTAGTTCACGAGGCACTAAATAAAATAGTCAGCACATTTTCCCAAACTTCATAAAGAGTATGAATTTACAGGTATAGATTCCTGACATTTTCTCAGAAGCAACAATAAAGAGGATAATGCCTGAGATTAATTTTCTGTTCTTTAGCATGCAAAAGTGTATTTCATCTGGGCTGCAATAGATGTAATGAAACTCAGCATCTCTGGTTTATTTAAAGTCCTCAGTTCCCTCTGGTCTTCATCGTGTCATTATACTCCTCCATGTTGTGTGCTCAGCTTATGTTTTTGTTATGCTTGCTGGTTCTATCTAATAAAGCTGCACTTTGAGTTGACTTTTGTCTGAGGGTCTTTTGTGCTGTGTGGTAGGTGGGTCTGCTGTCCACCTACCACACAGCACACCTTGACAATATTTTCTGTTACTGCAGTATGCAGAGGACTTCAGCCATGAACTGATTACACACTGGATTGTGAATTCAAATGATTTTCTTGTAACAGTTGATTTCATTTTCAGCAATCAAGTTCATCCTATTGGATTTGTATTGTTAACTCACTGAAGTGTTATTGGGATAACAACAACTAAAGAAACATAGATTAATCTGAAAGGAACAAATCAGGACTTAAAACCTAACCTATGAAAAGAGAGAAACATATTTTTGTTTTGTTTTTTTGTTTTATTTAATTCCTTCTGGGATTTAGATCCAACAGGTAAAGTATGCATAGTATGCGCCCGCGCACACACACGCGCGCGCGCACACACACACACACACACACACGCAGCTATTACCCATTTCTTGTTTTTATACTTAAATGATTGTTGAATAAAGACATTGATCTGACACGTGTAAAATGGTAAGTATTTGTATAGCGCTTTTCTAGTCCCTAAGGACCCCAAAGCGCTTTACACAACCAGTCATTCACACACACACATTGGTGATGGCAAGCTACATTGCAGCCACAGCCACCCTGGGGCGCATTGACAGAGGAGAAGCTGCTGGACACTAGCGCCACCGGGCCCTCTGACCACCACCAGTAGGCAACGGGTGAAGTGTCTTGCCCAAGGACACAACGACCGAGACTGTCCAAGCCGGGGCTCAAACCGGCAACCTTACGATTACAAGGCGAACTCCCAACTCTTGAGCCATGATCGCCCCCGCTCAAGTTCATCCTGTTGGATTTGTATTGTTAACTTACTGAAGTGTTATTGGGAGAGCAACAACTAAAAAAACATAGATTAATCTGAAAGGAACAAATAAAGGTTAACTGGTAGGTGGGGGAAGACGAGGTTACATCTGATGAGGAGCTGCAGTGTCCCTCCTTTGGAACAAGCAGAAGCGTTTTTTTTTTCTTCTTTTTCAGGAACTCTTTCATGAGCACTTTTTTCTCAAGGTTGAGGGTTTTCAACTCATCGTTTGTTTCTGCATGTTGCTTCTCAAGTCTCAAGCATCTTTTCTCCACTTCTTCTAATTTTGCTTGTTTTTCTTCAAGCTTGTCTCTCAGTTCTTTAGATGTTGCTTCCTGTAGGCCCTGTATGGGCAGGGATTGCTCAGTAGGTAGAGTGGTGGCCCCATGATCGGAAGGTCGGGGGTTCGATTCCCCTGAACAGCTATCCTGAGATACCCCTGAGCAAGGTACCGTCCTTACACACTGCTCCCCGGGCGCCCAATGGCTGCCCACTGCTTCACTGAGTGAATGGGTTAAACGCAGAGAGGAATTTCCCCAAGGGGACCAATAAAGTACACTTTCTTTCTGTATTAGCTTTGCCGTCTGTATGTCTCTGTTGTATTTTCTTGTGCATGTCTTCCAACTGCTGTTTTCTACTCTGGATTTCTTGAAGCATACACAGCAGGTCTTCATGTGTTTTCTCTAGTTGTTGCTTATGCGCCTACATTTCAGTTTTTTTGCACTTCAAGTTGTTATTAGAAAGTTCTTGGAGTTCTGTGTTTTTTCTCAGCATTTCAGTGATCCTACTCTGCATCTCTGAGAATTGCTTTTCCAGTTTTTTCTTTTCTCCTTCCAGTTCAGTTGTTTTGTACTTCATTTTATTATAAAATTCTTGCAGTTTTAGATTTTTCCTTTCAAAATCCTGGAGAATACGTTTTTCTTCTTTCTGTTTGATGTCCTGTTGCTCTTTCTCTTGGAGAATTTCTTTATTTTTTTCTAGAGCTTCATCAAGCTTTGCTTGCAAGCCTTCATTGTGTTTCTCGATGTACTGAAGCTTGGAATCCATTTCTTTTTGTTTGATGTTTGCTCTTTCTCTTGAAGAAACTCTTGATTTTTGAGCAGTGTTTCATCAAGCATTGCTTTTAGCGACTGCTTAACTGTATTTTATCTCCATGTCTTTGAGTTTGCACTGCATCTCTCTCTTCATTTCTTCATTTTTTTTCCCAGAGCTTCATCAAGCTTTCCTTGGAGCTCCTGATTCTTTTCGTCTTGGAGATCACATTGTTTCTCCTCAATAATGCATTCCTTTTCTTGAAGCAGGTAAGACGGTTTTCTAATTCAGCACTCTTTCTCTCATTTTCTTGCATCAGGAACATAATATTCTCTCTGTTCAAGAGATTTTCATTTTGCATTCCTTCCAAGCGCTTCTCCTCTAGTTCTACTTGTTCATCCCAAGTAAAAGAACTGAGGTAAGGGTCTTCTGGTTCATCCCAGCGAAGAGAGCTGGGGTAAACTTCTTGTGTTTCTTGGTGTTTTCCCTGAGACATCTTGGAGTGTGTAGAAGTGACTATGAAAAGGATCCAAATGTTTTAAAATGTTCAACTAATCAGTAAAGTTTCAATCCCTGTTATTATTATTTTTTAAATGTGTTATTGCAATAACATACAGCAGAACACACATTATATGATTAATAAGACACTGTAACCCAAGTTAATATTGTTTGATGTCAGTTGTATTTTATATATTTGGGGACTGTCCTTAAATGAGCGTGAGTAGTTGTATTTTCATTGCTGTAGTTCTTTTGTACTTTTGCTTTTGGTGTATTGTTCCATTGTCAGTCGTGCCGCACCTTTCAGTCGCAATTTGTTTTTCAGATGTTAACTTCATACGTCATATTTTAGTAATATGTGAACCTTTGTTATAGTGACATGTTTTCATATCATATATAACATCAGTTTGTTTTAAATGTTTTTCTTCTGTGTTGTCTTTAGTATAACGTGTAATGTTGATCATCCACAATGCAAGGTGTCGCACAGTTAAGCAGCATGATTCATTATTGAAGAATGTCATAAACAGTATATAATGGTTTTCTTATCAGTTTTTGACATTTTCCATGAAATGGTTTTCAAATTTAGTCAGAGGTACCCTTTGCTCAGGGGTACCTCAGGGTAGCTGTTCAGGGGAATCGAACCCCCGACCTTCCGACCATGGGGCCACCACTCTACCTACTGAGCTATCCCTGCCCTTAATGTTAACTTAATGTTCTTGGTTTTAGGTTCTTAGTTTTAGTCTTAGGTGTGTCTGCTTTTCCCCCCTCGTTTAGTGGACTAAGAAATTAACTGTCAGGAACCATCGCCATTTCCAGCTGTTTTTTTTTATCTGAGTGAAGAGATGTGGGAAATAACAAAGTACAAATACTTAATTACTGTGCTTAAGGAGAATTTTCAGGTATCTGTACTTTACTTAAGTAGTCATTTTTTGTGACAACTTTTACTTTTCCCCTTACATTTCAAAATGGGCTTGTTAATTTTGTTTTAAGGTGTTTGATGGACGGTATTTTGTCACTGCGGACCATTAAACAACAAGGCTAAACTGCAACATAGGAAAGGAAGTCCTGTTTGCCTATGAATCACCAGGGTTTGTGACATAAAACCAATGAAAGAGCCAAAACTGTGTGGCATAGTCACTGGCTGAAGTGGGCCAGTGTTTTTATTCATTTATTTTGCACATCATATGAACGACCGCAGGACGTGGTTGCAGTACTTCAGCAGCTAGTACTGCAAGATGAGCGAGCATAAAATGAATAATATTTTTTTAAGTGGCAAGTAATTTCAAATGCAATATTGTGTGTTCAGTTCTTAAGAGTATTATTCGTTTCATATTCTCGTTTTTGTTTGGTTGAAAGGATTTATGGTTAAAGTCTTATAGTTTTCTCATAGTGGGTTTAATCGTTTGTTTTCGGTGTATTCTTTGTCTGTTTCCCAAGTCATGTCTCTGTTTATTGTCCCTTTGTGTTTGTCATGTCTGTATGTGTCAGTCTCAGTGGTAGTTTCCTGTTTTATTTTGATAGTCTCTTGTCCTGCTCTTACTTATGTTTAACTTTGCGTCCCCTGTCATTTGTCTGTTCATGTTTTGCCCAGCTGTGTTGCATCTTCCTAATTACCTCATGTGTGTATTAATAAAGCACATTGTGGGAAAACACTGAACTGAACACACATTTACTTCATTTTCTATGTCTGTTTGATGATAACTACAGAAAAAGTGGGACATCTGGGCCCTTTGTTTAATCTTATGCAATCCCTTTTCTGTTTTTTTTTCCCTTTTTTATTATCATTTTTCTTCTTTTCAGACTCTTGAATCAAACCATAATTCTGTCACTGTGATATTCTGGTTGTCCATTAGTTTTAATAGTGTTATAGAGTAATTTGCTTTATGATGATGCACAGTTTAACAATTGACCATCCTAATATTCTATATCGAGGCACTTAGACTTTTCTGTTTTTTCCCCTCAAGATGAGCACTTTAGATAATGTAATTTGTGTTCTAAGGAATTCATGTTCTGAACATTTTTAATAAGCAGAAATGCATTTGTGCTCTTGAAATATTTAAGGACTCTTGCAGGGCTAATTTACCACTTTTCATCTCATTGACTGGGTGATGAATAATCCTTTACCGTAAACATTTTGTCATTCCCTATTATGTACTGTAAAAAGAGCAAAGGGAGACGCTAAAACTTCCTTGTGTATAATGTGATAAATTTATCAGTGTGGAAGTAAAAATTTATTTTGCAAAAATATAAATGAAAACTAACGTAAATCAACCAACATCTTGAGCTTGCAGGCAAAGAAATCCCTCCCTTCGGTAACATCCTCATTTGCCTGGGTTTAATGGAGAAAACACCCTGATACACACCAGTTTGTTACCTGCTAACAGAGCCACTGTAAACTCCAGTTTAACCAAAGCACTTACGGTTTAGTGGTGTGAACATAGGCAGCATACTTGAAGTTCCTTATTCTCTTCTAAGGGATTTTAGACCTTGACCTTCTGGTTACAATCAGGCTTCGGTAACCTCAGAACCATTAGTACGTACGATTTAATACAGCACCTTAAGCTTAATTGCTTTTTACTCTGACACACATAACACTGCAATAATTAAATATGAACCTCACATCACTGAAGTGGTCTACATATATGGAAGGAAAAGCATATCTGCTTATAAATGTAAATGCATTACAATGAGTCATCCAGTAAAAAGGTAGCGCAAAAATAAAAATAGCTGAAAATGCCATCATATGACAAGTAGTGGGATGTAGCAAGGTTTCTTAGTCTATCTATCTATGAGCACATTCACGTGTAAGCAGTGGAAGCTTCTGACCAATCACAAACCTGGTAACAAAGTGAGGCTAAAGACACAATACACAGCATAAGACAGATGTGAAACTCATTTTAAATCGAGGGTCACATACAAACCTGCTTTCATCTTAATATATCTTCATCTTAGGTTGGGTCTTAGACTCAACCTCTCTGGGTACATCTCAGGCCCTCTAAAGTACGGAGGCCTATCTCCCCTCACCACACTCCCTGCCGGTGGCTGATACCCTCAGACGTTGGTGTGTTGGTGATCCTTGTCGTCTGGGGCTGGGCGCTCATGTATGTACCGGCTCACTCCTGGTGGCCGATTGGCAGGGCCGGGTGCCTGTGGCCCGGCTGGGCTCCTTCCGGGGGGTGGGATGCCCTCGGGCCTCTGGCCTCTGGGCCTGAAGCTCGGTCCTCTCTGGCACAGCTGGCTGCCGGCAGAGCCCGCGGGCACGCCACTGCAACCCCCTCTGGCCTCTGCTCCGTAGCTGCGGGGTGACCTCTCGTTTGGGGCTCTACTCAGCTGTTCCCAGGAGGGTGGCACGGTTCCCCCCCTTTGGTGGTCCTCTTCGGGTCCTTTTACTCTGGGGCCTGTGGATATCTGGGGCCTGGATCTCCTCCATACCTGCTTCATACCCTGGTGGACGGGGCTATGGCTCCCCACACTCCCTAGCAGATCGTTACATGGAGAAACCTTTGGAATACAAGCATGCTGATCCACACAGGTATGCACACAGGTGTACACACGGGTATTCACAGACGCAGACTACATCTTTCTTGGCTGCTGCCTCAAAGCACATTGTGCGCTGTCTATCTAATCTGATAATCTGCTAGCTAGTTTATTGTGATGGTGCTGTTTTTTTTATTATGTTGCTCTTTGTTGTTTGCTTTCTCTTCTGTTTTTTTTCTCCATACAGGTGATCCAGGTGTTTTGTTTGTTTGTTTGTTTGTTTTTTCTTTCTTCCCTCCCTTCTCACCGTCTCTTCTCCCCTTTGGTTTTCTTTCTCTCCCTCTCTTTCTTTCATTCTTTCTCCCTGTCCTATTCCCCTGTCATGTCTGTCCCGTTTGTAGCAACCGAAAATAAAATAAATTCATAATTATAATAAAGGTCAATCAAATGGACCAATATGGCAAGGCCATGATGATCCACTTGGTAACATAAATCCGCTTGGCATCTTTCTTGGCCTTAAGACAGCAATTCTGGCACAGACCTCTTGTCAGGTGTTTTTATCCAGGTTTTTATCTAAGTTCTGTCTCATCTTGGTGCTGAGACTTGTGATTTATGTATTACTGACGAAGAGCACTCGACTAAAAAAATGTTAAATGTATCTCTCAGAAAGAAGCATCTTCCACTTTTTTCAGGGCTACATCATCGTCATCACATTTTAACAACAGAAAACAGTCCAAGGTTGCATTTTATTCTCCATATCTGAATGCCCACTGGATCAGATATCCATTTGGCATTTCTTTGTAAGGAAAAGTTGTGTGCCTCTCTAAAAAAGAAAAAAAAATGGTGGTGGAGGAAACCTTGGTTTATATGTGTGTATGCAGAGGTGGGTAAACAATAGTAAGTCCACCACCTCTTAAATATATATTTTACTTTCTGTTACATCACTTGAATGTTTGACCTTCACCATGCAGAATGATTTATGAGCACAGTTTGACGTTACAAGGATGTTTTTACACTGGAGGAGGAAAGTTTCCTCAGAAGAGAATTTAACCTATTAGCATCCACCAAGTTGTGGGGGACAGATTAAAGACCCTTTGTTGTGTTTGTAGCATTATGACGTTTTTTTATGGGCAGAGCTGAACTAGTAACAGAAAGTGACATTTCTGCTTTACTTTGTGGAAAACCAAGCATTGTAAATAAAAATACATACAAATCTATATTGAAGCATAAATTGCTGGACATTGAATAGTGATATTTTTAATGCAGTTGTACAAAATGTATACAACCATTTTCTACCAGAGCTTCCACACGCAATCTGATCTTTCTGCCCTCTCCTTTAAAACTATCAGTGATTTCACGTGATACAAAGGCTTAGCTAAGTTTGTGTTAATTTCTAGTATGATATAAATATAAGAAGATATCACCTTATGCCCCTTTGTTTTTTACATCCTGCAAGTTACAAGTCCATACGGGTATTCTAATTTGTTTACTTGCTAGTTTTGCAAACACAAATGTTGGTAATGTGATACATTTATTATTCCTTGATTTTATTTGATAACCAGTGGGGACCTCGAAATCCTGAAATGTGCACTGAATAATTTCATTTACTTTGATCTGTCTGTTAAAAGAATTGCAACTATAAACCTCTTCATTTTGCTTAAAATGGTGTCTTCAAGGTGATGCATAATTGACCCATTTTGTGCAGAAGAGTCGACTGACATGTCAAATGCCTTCATTTATGTGAGGGTTGGCAAACAAAGTTGATACCCATGACTGTGATGCTTGTTATCTCCAAGTGGTGTTTTAGATTTGTCATGCTCACTAACACAAAGGGACCCTAGGTGTGTTGCCCTTACTTCATAGTATACCCCTCAGTGGATAAGAGATGTACAGTGGGGCAAAAAAGTATTTAGTCAGCCACCGATTGCGCAAGTTCCCCCACCTAAAATGATGACAGAAGTCAGTAATTTGCACCAGAGGTACACTTCAACTGTGAGAGACAGAATGTGAAAAAAAAATCCATGAATCCACATGGTAGGATTTGTAAAGAATTTATTAGTAAATCAGGGTGGAAAATAAGTATTTGGTCAATAACAAAAATACAACTCAATACTTTGTAACATAACCTTTGTTGGCAATAACAGAGGTCAAACGTTTACTATAGGTCTTTACCAGGTTTGCACACACAGTAGCTGGTATTTTGGCCCATTCCTCCATGCAGATCTTCTCGAGAGCAGTGATGTTTTGGGGCTGTCGCCGAGCAACACGGACTTTCAACTCCCGCCACAGATTTTCTATGGGGTTGAGGTCTGGAGACTGGCTAGGCCACTCCAGGACTTTCAAACGCTTCTTACGGAGCCACTCCTTTGTTGCCCGGGCGGTGTGTTTTGGATCATTGTCATGTTGGAAGACCCAGCCTCGTTTCATCTTCAAAGTTCTCACTGATGGAAGGAGGTTTTGGCTCAAAATCTCACGATACATGGCCCCATTCATTCTGTCCTTAACACGGATCAGTCGTCCTGTCCCCTTGGCAGAAAAACAGCCCCATAGCATGATGTTTCCACCCCCATGCTTCACAGTAGGTATGGTGTTCTTGGGATGCAACTCAGTATTCTTCTTCCTCCAAACACGACGAGTTGAGTTTATACCAAAAAGTTCTACTTTGGTTTCATCTGACCACATGACATTCTCCCAATCCTCTGCTGTATCATCCATGTGCTCTCTGGCAAACTTCAGACGGGCCTGGACATGCACTGGCTTCAGCAGCGGAACACGTCTGGCACTGCGGGATTTGATTCCCTGCCGTTGTAGTGTGTTACTGATGGTGACCTTTGTTACTTTGGTCCCAGCTCTCTGCAGGTCATTCACCAGGTCCCCCCGTGTGGTTCTGGGATCTTTGCTCACCGTTCTCATGATCATTTTGACCCCACGGGATGAGATCTTGCGTGGAGCCCCAGATCGAGGGAGATTATCAGTGGTCTTGTATGTCTTCCATTTTCTGATGATTGCTCCCACAGTTGATTTTTTCACACTATTAGATTATTCTGTTATTATATGTTACCTTATATATGTAATCAAAGTAGTTGAATTAGAATACTGCTGTAGATCACATTATACCCTTTAATATAGAGTGTGTGAGCTGTATGTAGTTTAGTTCTCATTATACTTTTGAGTTAACAGAACATATTCACATATTAGTTCATTAGATAAATGTGCATCACTCTGTATCCTTGATCTGCTGGGAATGTGTTACACTGTTTTCTTGACATGCTTAATTGTTGAATCATGAAGAGAAGGTTGTAAGCAGGAGACTCTGTGTCTAAAGACAGGGGAGATAGATAGACCACATTCCACACCCCCACCTTACAGAAAGCAGAGAAACAACTGCCGAGGTCATAACTTAGGCGCTGTAACAGAGAAAAAATGTGATGTTTTGGCTTTTACGACTAGCTGGGGGCCACTAGAGACTATAAAAAGCTGAGCAACCCGTCACCATTTAGAGACATGTGCCTGACCCTCTGGTAGCATCTCTCCTGTCCGGACGTTGTAATGCTCTGACTGTTGAATTGTATGGAAATAAATGATTGTTGATTGAGCATTTATACACCGAGTATTGTCCCTCCTTCAGCCCAAAGATTCCAAGAATTGGGAGAATTCAACAACTTGGTGCCGTGACCCGGATCTTTGGTGTGCTGAGGAGGTGTAGATTTGGCCTTTGGTGAGATCGTGGGGCAAAGTGAACAGAAGGCCGGCCTAAAACAGAAAGGTAAGCACAGCCTGTTGTATTATAAATACCAAATGTGCATATTGGGCTTTCCAAATTAATCTGTTCGCTGAGTCACATGTATTTTCACAGTAAATTTGTCGGTGTCTGGTTTTTGGCGCAAGATACTAACAACATAAGTTGAGGCTGAATTCCAGTGTGTTAAATAAACTGCTTCTACCGAGATACTAATAACATACTACGTTGGACTAGTTGCAGTAAACTGCTTCTACCGAGATACTAATAACATACTACGTTGGACTAGTTGCAGCCACTTTACCTTCCACATTTAATTTTGTCTAATACTGGCTTCTGTAGCAATAATACGTTAGAATTTCTTCTGAAGACGCGGCCATTAGTCCAGTACATTGAAGTCGAGGTTTGTTTATTTTGTTTATGGTGTCAGTGACGTCCTGGCTTTTGCCGGCTATGAAATAGAAGTTGATTTAAGGAAAAGCAGATGCTGGCTTCACGGTGCAGTTGAACGCTGGCAACGCGAGAGCGAAACACGTCCGTAGGTTTGGTTTATGATACGGCGTGTTCCGGTGGTGCGGCCGTGAAGTGCAGTAGTGGTTGGTGCTAGTTTTAGTACATTGGATAGAGGTTTTGACGGTGGTTTGTGGCGTCAGTCGAGTATAAAGGGCTGCGGTCATAATACAAAGTAAAAATTTAGTACATAGCAACACCTGGTTTATGATGTCAGGTATAACTTCGGGGATGCAAGCATCACTTTTATGATGCGACTTTGCCCCGTGGTGGCGGTCATAAGCGCAGAGAAAGGGGTATTTTGGTCTATGGTGCAGTGTGCTTTAAGAAGATCTAATAGTTGAGCTCAGAGGTTTCTGTGCAAATTTCTGCTGATGAGAGGCGCTCTCTGTGTGTCACACTGATGGTGTAACGCGCTGTGTGTGTAAGGCGCGCTCTGGCCGTGGGTGAGGCGCGCTCTGAGTGTGCTTTTTGTGTGTGTGAAGTCTGAACACAGTGACAGTGACGGTTGATGTGTTTGATTAGGAGGACATTAGAGCAAAGACACATTTTAGGATCAAAGGTTGATGCCTAGTGTACCTGTGGAACATTTTGCCTATGGAGTGGCGACCCTCCTGTTCGTGGACGCGCGGGCAGGACCGGCGGCGTCCGGGTGCCGAGGTGGTGACTTGGGGAGGTGAGGGCCCCCGCATAGCTACGGAAATAACACTGGAACGGCCGTGTAATCACGGGTTCACATTTATTCCGGACTAGAACAAGACACATTTTGCGAACAAAGGTTGAGTCTAGATTAGTAAAGAAATATAAAAAGGTTGAATTCCTCGTTTCAGTGGTTGAAATTGTTGTGTGCCTGTCCCCTGACGAGTGTGAAATTAAAATAAAGAGGGAATTTGGAGCCACATAGAGATAGACGGGCATAATTGGGTGTATTACTCTGTGGTGTAATAAAAATAAAAAGGAGAGATAGTAAGAGGTGTGCAGTGGAGAATTATGGAGGAGTACAGAGAGGAATGTGTTGGGAGACTGGCGTACAGTTTACGCTGTCAAGGTAGGCGGGTTGCCTGCTTATCTGTTTAACAGTGATGAAAATGAAATTAAATAAATCTCTTAGTGTGTTAATACAGGAAGCTGCGGACCTGGACCAACTGCCCCCACAAGCACAGCGGCCGAAGCAAAATTATAGGTAATGGGAACCACACCCAGCACGAATCAGCAGCTGTGAAAAAGACAGCAGCGAGGAGAGAATTAGAGGAGAAATTAAGAGAAGTTTTAACACATAAAATTGGGGCCAACGGACTTGTGGAGGTTGGGAAGGCGTCCGGAGCATCACAACAAAAAGGTGAAACAAAAACACACACAAGCAGAGAAATCTGAGAGAAAGGCTCCTTTTAAGGTAACGCCTAGTTTGAGAAAAGATAAAATTAACCTGCTTTTATACAAATGCACATACACGCAATGAAGAAACAGCTTACACTCATGAACACGTGAAGATTTTCCAGCAAGGTTAAAGAAAAATTAACATACTTAAATGATGAAGTCTATACATTACTGACAAAGAAACCCTCTGGGTTGCAGGACAACAATTTAACTAAAAAAAAAAAAAAAAAAAAGGAACACTGGTCTAACCAACCAGGCAAGACGCAACAAATTTAGTGGTAAAAAGAGTCAAATTGTGACATGTTTTCTGTTGATTGATTAATAAAAGTGATTACTGAATGAAAGAAAATTCCTTTTTTGGGTTTTTAAACATGATCTTAAGAATTTTAATATGTACTTGTGTTGTCCTGTCAACTTGGTGGGTTAGGAGTTGATTATATCGGGAGAGAAAAAAAAAAAAAAAAAAAAAAAAAAAAGGGGGAGAGAAGGCTGACACAGGGCCTGGTCCCGGTGTGTCTCCCCTCTGAATAACACAGCCAACACAACATCATTTTCCTGTTCGTTTGTTTTTGTTTTGTTTTGTTTTTGTTTTTTCTATACATATTTAATTACAGGCTGCTTTGCCGGCCCTGAAAGCCGAGGCTGACTGGACTCCTGCTCTCCCCCATACGTGACACTGACCAAATGCTGCAACAGCTGGACCCACAACTGTCACGGCTCAACGGCACGAGGGAACAGGGATGGACACAGGCGCAGAAACCAACCCGGAAGCGAGGTGACAGAAAACAAATGATTTATTTCCGCCCACAGGAAAACAAAGGTGAAACACAAAGCGACGCCACCACACTAGTGGCGCGTAGGATTCGTCTGTGATAATGAGGGCGACCTAGACACCTCTAGGAGACGGCTGAACAGCGGGGACAGCGGGGAGGTAGAAACAGGACTAGGTAGGGGCCGGGGCACTGGAACAAGAGGAGATCACGATCAGAGGGATCCAGCAGACAACCAATAATCCTCCGCAGTTGAATTGAATTGCCTTACTTGGTTTCAGATGGAGGGGACAGGTGGAGCGGAAAACCCGGAAGCGGTCGAGGCGTGGGGAGGCAGGCAGGTGAGCAGTGGGCCGGCAGGCCACGTTGTGTGAGCAGCTGGCGGCCCAGGTCCAGGAGGACGGGAGCGAGGGGAACAAGATCTCCACTCCGGGTGCTATCGCTGAGGACAAGAAAAGACAGGTCAGTCATCACACGGCGTTAAGACAAGGTTTAGGATGCTCCACTGAACTAACATGGGAATAGCAGATACTCAGGCGATGAGTGGTTGAGAGCGCAGGTCTGATATACCGCTGGCACGATTGCTCACAGGTGGTCAGCCAGGGAGGGGCAACCGGACTCCGCCTAAAGGAGGAGGAGCCGCTGTCTGAGACCTGCAGGTGCCCAACCAGACCATGACACACAACAACAACCTGAGAATGTCAACAGACCTGCAGGAATGTGATCTCATGCAGCCGAGACGGAGAGCACTAAACCTAAGGCCCGTTTCACTACACGGGGGAAAATTCCCAGACTGCGTCAGCTGACAGAGCTGTGACGAGACGCCCGCCAAGCCCGAATGAAAAGTAAGGCCGAGCGAAAGAATGCTGACCTTGATAACTTTGCATTCACACTGTGCAGGACAGTGATGGACCAACACGGATGATCGGGTGGCGAAAAAGGGCGTGACCGAGACAAGAGGAGTAACTGAGGACAGAAGGCACCTCAGAATGGACAAAAACACAGAAGAAGATGCAGGTTTCACCTGCGGTGAACATCGACACTGGAGAAAGGACTGCCCCAATTGGGGTCAGAACCAGGACGGACTGAATTTTGAGCAGCAGCAGCAGCAGCAATGGTCGCAAACAAACTGAAAAGGAGGGGGGCAGGACCCCAGGGCATGCTTCAGGCCGTGGTCTACCCAGAACACCAGAACAGGAAAGTGATGAACACAAACACCCACACAAACACACACATCTACATGCACTGACTCAGAATGAAGAGAAACAAACACACACACACACACACACACACACACACACACACACACGTCTCCAAACACACAGATTCAGAATGAAGTGAAATACACACATGAACACGTGCACTCGTTGAGTGAGTGAGAAATGACACACACACACACATATACACACACACACACACACACACACACACACACACACACACACACACACACACACACACACATACACACACACACACATTGGAATCAGAGGAGGAGCCAGACATTTGAAACACCCGGGGCTTAGCCCTAAAGGGTAGTATGCATGTGGGATTTTTTTTTTTTTTTGAGGGGGGGGGGGGGGGGGG
This sequence comes from Aulonocara sp. 'chitande type north' Nkhata Bay, assembly GCF_057382095.1. Classification (NCBI taxonomy): domain Eukaryota; kingdom Metazoa; phylum Chordata; class Actinopteri; order Cichliformes; family Cichlidae; genus Aulonocara; species Aulonocara sp. 'chitande type north' Nkhata Bay. Next base: position 21,339,248 of record NC_141345.1, read on the forward strand.
ACTTAACCAAGACATAACCACAATCAGAACTAGATGATAGTAGCACTAAAAATCATCATAGACCTGCACTACACTTATTTAATTCTACCAAAGTACAATATTTAGATTGAGAAAAGTTTATATAATTATTTAGCCTTGTTGTGCAAACAAGCCTGCAGAACTTAATAAATATAGAATTTGAAAAATAGCAAACCTAAAAAGAAACACTAGGTACGAGATACATGAGTACCTATGATACGGTGATACTTTTAGTAAGCAACCATTTGACTAACATGTGTGTCTCACCTGCTCTTGTTCATCTCTGTTCTGTCCTCATTCTCCATCTCAATCTCTGCTCCTCTCTCTCTCTCTTTGTGCTGACAATCATCAAATATACAGTTGAAACCAGATATTTACAAACTCTTCAGATCAAAACAAACACTTTTTTAATTGTAACATCAAATCAGACTAAATGTTTATTTTTTTAGATTGATAAATATAAAAACATATTTGTTAACTTTAAGAGTAAAGAGAGAAACTGTCTGTGTTTTTTAATTGCAAATGGCACCAAATTGTATTCAAACTGAGCCACACTTATGGAGCTCCACAGTTCTTTTCCTGGTGTTTTGGTTGACATCTCTTGATTTTCCCATGTCACAGAAACAGGCTTTGTGTTTTGCCTTATATGCATCCACAGCTGTGCCACCAATTTACTCACATGGACTCTACTAACCTATCAGAAGCTTCTTCAGCTCAGAATGGAATCCTCTGGAGTTTTCTTATTAATTAACAATAAACTTAGTGTATATGTACTCCTAAATTTAATGAAAGTGATAAAAAATAGACAGCTCTGTCTCTCTTTATTCTGACATTTAACTAATTCAAAATATATTTCAATATTTATCTAAAACAAAAGTTTACTCTAAATTGATGTTGTACAGTAAAAATTTTTATGTTTTCTCCCTAAAGTGTATGTAAATATCTGGTTACAAATGTGAATATCCTGCTGTGTACTGAAATCCCTCTTGTTTTGCATAGAAATATACTGAACAACATACAAAGCACAATATATAAAATAACATTTACCTGAGTTTTTTCTTTGAAAGAACCCTCTAATGTCCATTCTTATATTTCAGTACATAACTGAAACCGAATTAGTCGGGGAGGGTAAGAACTGAAAATATGAAATAAACACACGTAAGCTAAGACTCTCTAAAAAATAGCATTTGTTCGGCTTTTCATTTCGCCATTTGTTGATTCACTTGAAGAGCAAGTAAAATAATATTGGTCAAGTGATCAGTTTCATATCAATCTTTCGTGATGCACCGTCATATTTACATTATTTGTACGGTACGAATGATTTGCTTTGGTACCTGGTCAAACTTAAGCTCTCCTTAGTATGGCTGGCTCCGTCTCTCCAACAGCGCACTCACGGGCAGCAGCTCCCCCCGCCCCCTCGCTCAGTCGCTTAGTGCCTGAGCTTGGATCATACCAATATCAGGGGGGGATTCACGCACAGTCGTAAATTCCCACAGTGTGCACTATGTGCTTCGAATATTGTGTGTACTTTTTGTTTTATACAGTTGTCAGCCAGGCATCTAACTATGAAAAAATTACACTCCAAAATACCCCGGGCTTCTGACAAAACAACCCGGGCTTAAGCCCCGTAAGCCACCCCCACGCTCCGCCCCTGATTGGAATGCTGATTCACTGAGAAGTGATCCACATACACACACACACACACGCTGATGCAATGAAGAATGCTTTGCTTACCCAGATAGCAAGGAAACATTGAAACAATGTTGAGTCAATATCAGGCTGTGTCATTGAATCAACGTTGAAGTGTGACGTTGACCTAACGTCACTCTTGCACCCTTTTTTAACGTTGAAACAACATCAGGTTTTGATGTTGAATCAATGTTGAAACCTGACGTTGATTCAACGTTATATTTTCTAATACTGTTGACATTGAAACAATGTCAGATTCTGATATTGAAACACTGTTGAGCTATGGTGTTGATTTTCCACCTCTTTCGCACAGTTGCTTTTTATTAAAACAACAGTTAAATCATGACTGGAAATCTACCTTTCTTTATAGGTATTTTAACCAATACTAAACTACTGCATGTTTCCATCAATACTTCAACCACCTAAACACATAATTGTACTTATTCCTTAAATTGGACACCCTTTATAAAAAAAAACCAAATGTCTCACAATGTATCATGTCAATATTAATATCCTAAAATAAGAAAGCATTGCATGTGATGTAAGAGAGAAAAAAAATAAACAAAAAAAGGTCAATAGGCATGTTTCGTTTGCTAAATACTTTATTAAAAGACAGTTTCCTATTTACGTTTATATGATTCACAGAAGTTTGTAATTTTTTTGCATGATGTGCGTCCTGCACCCACCCAAACGATCTGGGGCGTATCGGAGCCATTTCTGCACTGCTTGTGCAAAGACAAACTCGGACATAGAGTTTGCCCCTAACTGCTGCGTCAGGCTCCAATCAAGGCAAAGCGTCTCACCTATAGACACGTTTTAAGAGATGGAATTAGCGTGTCTCATGTCTTAAATGTGTATGCAAGTGCTTGTGTGTTTAATCAACAGGCCGTTGTTATGTATTTAAATCACATCTGATAGCTATTACAATTTATAGTTACAAAGTGTACATAACCTTTATATACTTACCATTGCCTTATTTGCCTCTTGTGATTGAAGAGCTGGCTCTGCATTGTTTAGCTCCTCAATGTTGTGCAAGGGCAAATCCAGAGGCAGTACCCCAGCATCTACCGATTCATTGCGGATGGCTCTGACCTCCTCACGGAGTTCATTAACAGCTCTCGTCAGGTCTGACAGAAAAAGATAATTTTTTTTTTAAGTATTTAAGAATACAGACAACTTGTCAAACGTTTCCTTGTGTCACACACAGATATGTACAAAGACACTAGACAGTATTTTATTACCTGGTATTTTCACTCGAGGGGCCTGGGGAAACCATTTTTTGGTGGGCTGCTCATCCTCTGAGTCACTATATGTGTACAGGGGATTTGGTCTAAAGAAAAAAAGTTGAAAACGGTCATAAGTAATTACAAATGTGCTTTTGGAATATTTTTTCCTGAAACTCAGCATCTCTGGTTTATTTAAAGTCCTCAGTTCCCTCTGGTCTTCATCGTGTCATTATACTCCTCCATGTTGTGTGCTCAGCTTATGTTTTTGTTATGCTTGCTGGTTCTATCTAATAAAGCTGCACTTTGAGTTGACTTTTGTCTGAGGGTCTTTTGTGCTGTGTGGTAGGTGGGTCTGCTGTCCACCTACCACACAGCACACCTTGACAATATTTTCTGTTACTGCAGTATGCAGAGGACTTCAGCCATGAACTGATTACACACTGGATTGTGAATTCAAATGATTTTCTTGTAACAGTTGATTTCATTTTCAGCAATCAAGTTCATCCTATTGGATTTGTATTGTTAACTCACTGAAGTGTTATTGGGATAACAACAACTAAAGAAACATAGATTAATCTGAAAGGAACAAATCAGGACTTAAAACCTAACCTATGAAAAGAGAGAAACATATTTTTGTTTTGTTTTTTTGTTTTATTTAATTCCTTCTGGGATTTAGATCCAACAGGTAAAGTATGCATAGTATGCGCCCGCGCACACACACGCGCGCGCGCACACACACACACACACACACACACATGCAGCTATTACCCATTTCTTGTTTTTATACTTAAATGATTGTTGAATAAAGACATTGATCTGACACGTGTAAAATGGTAAGTATTTGTATAGCGCTTTTCTAGTCCCTAAGGACCCCAAAGCGCTTTACACAACCAGTCATTCACACACACACATTGGTGATGGCAAGCTACATTGCAGCCACAGCCACCCTGGGGCGCATTGACAGAGGAGAAGCTGCTGGACACTAGCGCCACCGGGCCCTCTGACCACCACCAGTAGGCAACGGGTGAAGTGTCTTGCCCAAGGACACAACGACCGAGACTGTCCAAGCCAGGGCTCAAACCGGCAACCTTACGATTACAAGGTGAACTCCCAACTCTTGAGCCATGATCGCCCCCGCTCAAGTTCATCCTGTTGGATTTGTATTGTTAACTTACTGAAGTGTTATTGGGAGAGCAACAACTAAAAAAACATAGATTAATCTGAAAGGAACAAATAAAGGTTAACTGGTAGGTGGGGGAAGACGAGGTTACATCTGATGAGGAGCTGCAGTGTCCCTCCTTTGGAACAAGCAGAAGCGGTTTTTTTTTCTTCTTTTTCAGGAACTCTTTTCATGAGCACTTTTTTCTCAAGGTTGAGGGTTTTCAACTCATCGTTTGTTTCTGCATGTTGCTTCTCAAGTCTCAAGCATCTTTTCTCCACTTCTTCTAATTTTGCTTGTCTCTCAGTTCTTTAGATGTTGCTTCCTGTAGGCCCTGTATGGGCAGGGATTGCTCAGTAGGTAGAGTGGTGGCCCCATGATCGGAAGGTCGGGGGTTCGATTCCCCTGAACAGCTATCCTGAGATACCCCTGAGCAAGGTACCGTCCTTACACACTGCTCCCCGGGCGCCCAATGGCTGCCCACTGCTTCACTGAGTGAATGGGTTAAATGCAGAGAGGAATTTCCCCAAGGGGACCAATAAAGTACACTTTCTTTCTGTATTAGCTTTGCCGTCTGTATGTCTCTGTTGTATTTTCTTGTGCATGTCTTCCAACTGCTGTTTTCTACTCTGGATTTCTTGAAGCATACACAGCAGGTCTTCATGTGTTTTCTCTAGTTGTTGCTTATGCGCCTACATTTCAGTTTTTTTGCACTTCAAGTTGTTATTAGAAAGTTCTTGGAGTTCTGTGTTTTTTCTCAGCATTTCAGTGATCCTACTCTGCATCTCTGAGAATTGCTTTTCCAGTTTTTTCTTTTCTCCTTCCAGTTCAGTTGTTTTGTACTTCATTTTATTATAAAATTCTTGCAGTTTTAGATTTTTCCTTTCAAAATCCTGGAGAATACGTTTTTCTTCTTTCTGTTTGATGTCCTGTTGCTCTTTCTCTTGGAGAATTTCTTTATTTTTTTCTAGAGCTTCATCAAGCTTTGCTTGCAAGCCTTCATTGTGTTTCTCAATGTACTGAAGCTTGGAATCCATTTCTTTTTGTTTGATGTTTGCTCTTTCTCTTGAAGAAACTCTTGATTTTTGAGCAGTGTTTCATCAAGCATTGCTTTTAGCGACTGCTTAACTGTATTTTATCTCCATGTCTTTGAGTTTGCACTGCATCTCTCTCTTCATTTCTTCATTTTTTTTCCCAGAGCTTCATCAAGCTTTCCTTGGAGCTCCTGATTCTTTTCGTCTTGGAGATCACATTGTTTCTCCTCAATAATGCATTCCTTTTCTTGAAGCAGGTAAGACGGTTTTCTAATTCAGCACTCTTTCTCTCATTTTCTTGCATCAGGAACATAATATTCTCTCTGTTCAAGAGATTTTCATTTTGCATTCCTTCCAAGCGCTTCTCCTCTAGTTCTACTTGTTCATCCCAAGTAAAAGAACTGAGGTAAGGGTCTTCTGGTTCATCCCAGCGAAGAGAGCTGGGGTAAACTTCTTGTGTTTCTTGGTGTTTTCCCTGAGACATCTTGGAGTGTGTAGAAGTGACTATGAAAAGGATCCAAATGTTTTAAAATGTTCAACTAATCAGTAAAGTTTCAATCCCTGTTATTATTATTTTTTAAATGTGTTATTGCAATAACATACAGCAGAACACACATTATATGATTAATAAGACACTGTAACCCAAGTTAATATTGTTTGATGTCAGTTGTATTTTATACATTTGGGGACTGTCCTTAAATGAGCGTGAGTAGTTGTATTTTCATTGCTGTAGTTCTTTTGTACTTTTGCTTTTGGTGTATTGTTCCATTGTCAGTCGTGCCGCACCTTTCAGTCGCAATTTGTTTTTCAGATGTTAACTTCATACGTCATATTTTAGTAATATGTGAACCTTTGTTATAGTGACATGTTTTCATATCATATATAACATCAGTTTGTTTTAAATGTTTTTCTTCTGTGTTGTCTTTAGTATAACGTGTAATGTTGATCATCCACAATGCAAGGTGTCGCACAGTTAAGCAGCATGATTCATTATTGAAGAATGTCATAAACAGTATATAATGGTTTTCTTATCAGTTTTTGACATTTTCCATGAAATGGTTTTCAAATTTAGTCAGAGGTACCCTTTGCTCAGGGGTACCTCAGGGTAGCTGTTCAGGGGAATCGAACCCCCGACCTTCCGACCATGGGGCCACCACTCTACCTACTGAGCTATCCCTGCCCTTAATGTTAACTTAATGTTCTTGGTTTTAGGTTCTTAGTTTTAGTCTTAGGTGTGTCTGCTTTTCCCCCCTCGTTTAGTGGACTAAGAAATTAACTGTCAGGAACCATCGCCATTTCCAGCTGTTTTTTTTTATCTGAGTGAAGAGATGTGGGAAATAACAAAGTACAAATACTTAATTACTGTGCTTAAGGAGAATTTTCAGGTATCTGTACTTTACTTAAGTAGTCATTTTTTGTGACAACTTTTACTTTTCCCCTTACATTTCAAAATGGGCTTGTTAATTTTGTTTTAAGGTGTTTGATGGACGGTATTTTGTCACTGCGGACCATTAAACAACAAGGCTAAACTGCAACATAGGAAAGGAAGTCCTGTTTGCCTATGAATCAAGTGCTCAAGTGCTCAAGATGAGCACTTTAGATAATGTAATTTGTGTTCTAAGGAATTCATGTTCTGAACATTTTTAATAAGCAGAAATGCATTTGTGCTCTTGAAATATTTAAGGACTCTTGCAGGGCTAATTTACCACTTTTCATCTCATTGACTGGGTGATGAATAATCCTTTACCGTAAACATTTTGTCATTCCCTATTATGTACTGTAAAAAGAGCAAAGGGAGACGCTAAAACTTCCTTGTGTATAATGTGATAAATTTATCAGTGTGGAAGTAAAAATTTATTTTGCAAAAATATAAATGAAAACTAACGTAAATCAACCAACATCTTGAGCTTGCAGGCAAAGAAATCCCTCCCTTCGGTAACATCCTCATTTGCCTGGGTTTAATGGAGAAAACACCCTGATACACACCAGTTTGTTACCTGCTAACAGAGCCACTGTAAACTCCAGTTTAACCAAAGCACTTACGGTTTAGTGGTGTGAACATAGGCAGCATACTTGAAGTTCCTTATTCTCTTCTAAGGGATTTTAGACCTTGACCTTCTGGTTACAATCAGGCTTCGGTAACCTCAGAACCATTAGTACGTACGATTTAATACAGCACCTTAAGCTTAATTGCTTTTTACTCTGACACACATAACACTGCAATAATTAAATATGAACCTCACATCACTGAAGTGGTCTACATATATGGAAGGAAAAGCATATCTGCTTATAAATGTAAATGCATTACAATGAGTCATCCAGTAAAAAGGTAGCGCAAAAATAAAAATAGCTGAAAATGCCATCATATGACAAGTAGTGGGATGTAGCAAGGTTTCTTAGTCTATCTATCTATGAGCACATTCACGTGTAAGCAGTGGAAGCTTCTGACCAATCACAAACCTGGTAACAAAGTGAGGCTAAAGACACAATACACAGCATAAGACGGATGTGAAACTCATTTTAAATCGAGGGTCACATACAAACCTGCTTTCATCTTAATATATCTTCATCTTAGGTTGGGTCTTAGACTCAACCTCTCTGGGTACATCTCAGGCCCTCTAAAGTACGGAGGCCTATCTCCCCTCACCACACTCCCTGCCGGTGGCTGATACCCTCAGACGTTGGTGTGTTGGTGATCCTTGTCGTCTGGGGCTGGGCGCTCATGTATGTACCGGCTCACTCCTGGTGGCCGATTGGCAGGGCCGGGTGCCTGTGGCCCGGCTGGGCTCCTTCCGGGGGGTGGGATGCCCTCGGGCCTCTGGCCTCTGGGCCTGAAGCTCGGTCCTCTCTGGCACAGCTGGCTGCCGGCAGAGCCCGCGGGCACGCCACTGCAACCCCCTCTGGCCTCTGCTCCGTAGCTGCGGGGTGACCTCTCGTTTGGGGCTCTACTCAGCTGTTCCCAGGAGGGTGGCACGGTTCCCCCCCTTTGGTGGTCCTCTTCGGGTCCTTTTACTCTGGGGCCTGTGGATATCTGGGGCCTGGATCTCCTCCATACCTGCTTCATACCCTGGTGGACGGGGCTATGGCTCCCCACACTCCCTAGCAGATCGTTACATGGAGAAACCTTTGGAATACAAGCATGCTGATCCACACAGGTATGCACACAGGTGTACACACGGGTATTCACAGACGCGGACTACATCTTTCTTGGCTGCTGCCTCAAAGCACATTGTGCGCTGTCTATCTAATCTGATAATCTGCTAGCTAGTTTATTGTGATGGTGCTGTTTTTTTTATTATGTTGCTCTTTGTTGTTTGCTTTCTCTTCTGTTTTTTTTCTCCATACAGGTGATCCAGGTGTTTTGTTTGTTTGTTTGTTTTTTCTTTCTTCCCCCCCTTCTCACCGTCTCTTCTCCCCTTTGGTTTTCTTTCTCTCCCTCTCTTTCTTTCATTCTTTCTCCCTGTCCTATTCCCCTGTCATGTCTGTCCCGTTTGTAGCAACCGAAAATAAAATAAATTCATAATTATAATAAAGGTCAATCAAATGGACCAATATGGCAAGGCCATGATGATCCACTTGGTAACATAAATCCGCTTGGCATCTTTCTTGGCCTTAAGACAGCAATTCTGGCACAGACCTCTTGTCAGGTGTTTTTATTCAGGTTTTTATCTAAGTTCTGTCTCATCTTGGTGCTGAGACTTGTGATTTATGTATTACTGACGAAGAGCACTCGACTAAAAAAAATGTTAAATGTATCTCTCAGAAAGAAGCATCTTCCACTTTTTTCAGGGCTACATCATCGTCATCACATTTTAACAACAGAAAACAGTCCAAGGTTGCATTTTATTCTCCATATCTGAATGCCCACTGGATCAGATATCCATTTGGCATTTCTTTGTAAGGAAAAGTTGTGTGCCTCTCTAAAAAAGAAAAAAAAATGGTGGTGGAGGAAACCTTGGTTTATATGTGTGTATGCAGAGGTGGGTAAACAATAGTAAGTCCACCACCTCTTAAATATATATTTTACTTTCTGTTACATCACTTGAATGTTTGACCTTCACCATGCAGAATGATTTATGAGCACAGTTTGACGTTACAAGGATGTTTTTACACTGGAGGAGGAAAGTTTCCTCAGAAGAGAATTTAACCTATTAGCATCCACCAAGTTGTGGGGGACAGATTAAAGACCCTTTGTTGTGTTTGTAGCATTATGACGTTTTTTTATGGGCAGAGCTGAACTAGTAACAGAAAGTGACATTTCTGCTTTACTTTGTGGAAAACCAAGCATTGTAAATAAAAATACATACAAATCTATATTGAAGCATAAATTGCTGGACATTGAATAGTGATATTTTTAATGCAGTTGTACAAAATGTATACAACCATTTTCTACCAGAGCTTCCACACGCAATCTGATCTTTCTGCCCTCTCCTTTAAAACTATCAGTGATTTCACGTGATACAAAGGCTTAGCTAAGTTTGTGTTAATTTCTAGTATGATATAAATATAAGAAGATATCACCTTATGCCCCTTTGTTTTTTACATCCTGCAAGTTACAAGTCCATACGGGTATTCTAATTTGTTTACTTGCTAGTTTTGCAAACACAAATGTTGGTAATGTGATACATTTATTATTCCTTGATTTTATTTGATAACCAGTGGGGACCTCGAAATCCTGAAATGTGCACTGAATAATTTCATTTACTTTGATCTGTCTGTTAAAAGAATTGCAACTATAAACCTCTTCATTTTGCTTAAAATGGTGTCTTCAAGGTGATGCATAATTGACCCATTTTGTGCAGAAGAGTCGACTGACATGTCAAATGCCTTCATTTATGTGAGGGTTGGCAAACAAAGTTGATACCCATGACTGTGATGCTTGTTATCTCCAAGTGGTGTTTTAGATTTGTCATGCTCACTAACACAAAGGGACCCTAGGTGTGTTGCCCTTACTTCATAGTATACCCCTCAGTGGATAAGAGATGTACAGTGGGGCAAAAAAGTATTTAGTCAGCCACCGATTGCGCAAGTTCCCCCACCTAAAATGATGACAGAAGTCAGTAATTTGCACCAGAGGTACACTTCAACTGTGAGAGACAGAATGTGAAAAAAAAATCCATGAATCCACATGGTAGGATTTGTAAAGAATTTATTAGTAAATCAGGGTGGAAAATAAGTATTTGGTCAATAACAAAAATACAACTCAATACTTTGTAACATAACCTTTGTTGGCAATAACAGAGGTCAAACGTTTACTATAGGTCTTTACCAGGTTTGCACACACAGTAGCTGGTATTTTGGCCCATTCCTCCATGCAGATCTTCTCGAGAGCAGTGATGTTTTGGGGCTGTCGCCGAGCAACACGGACTTTCAACTCCCGCCACAGATTTTCTATGGGGTTGAGGTCTGGAGACTGGCTAGGCCACTCCAGGACTTTCAAACGCTTCTTACGGAGCCACTCCTTTGTTGCCCGGGCGGTGTGTTTTGGATCATTGTCATGTTGGAAGACCCAGCCTCGTTTCATCTTCAAAGTTCTCACTGATGGAAGGAGGTTTTGGCTCAAAATCTCACGATACATGGCCCCATTCATTCTGTCCTTAACACGGATCAGTCGTCCTGTCCCCTTGGCAGAAAAACAGCCCCATAGCATGATGTTTCCACCCCCATGCTTCACAGTAGGTATGGTGTTCTTGGGATGCAACTCAGTATTCTTCTTCCTCCAAACACGACGAGTTGAGTTTATACCAAAAAGTTCTACTTTGGTTTCATCTGACCACATGACATTCTCCCAATCCTCTGCTGTATCATCCATGTGCTCTCTGGCAAACTTCAGACGGGCCTGGACATGCACTGGCTTCAGCAGCGGAACACGTCTGGCACTGCGGGATTTGATTCCCTGCCGTTGTAGTGTGTTACTGATGGTGACCTTTGTTACTTTGGTCCCAGCTCTCTGCAGGTCATTCACCAGGTCCCCCCGTGTGGTTCTGGGATCTTTGCTCACCGTTCTCATGATCATTTTGACCCCACGGGATGAGATCTTGCGTGGAGCCCCAGATCGAGGGAGATTATCAGTGGTCTTGTATGTCTTCCATTTTCTGATGATTGCTCCCACAGTTGATTTTTTCACACTATTAGATTATTCTGTTATTATATGTTACCTTATATATGTAATCAAAGTAGTTGAATTAGAATACTGCTGTAGATCACATTATACCCTTTAATATAGAGTGTGTGAGCTGTATGTAGTTTAGTTCTCATTATACTTTTGAGTTAACAGAACATATTCACATATTAGTTCATTAGATAAATGTGCATCACTCTGTATCCTTGATCTGCTGGGAATGTGTTACACTGTTTTCTTGACATGCTTAATTGTTGAATCATGAAGAGAAGGTTGTAAGCAGGAGACTCTGTGTCTAAAGACAGGGGAGATAGATAGACCACATTCCACACCCCCACCTTACAGAAAGCAGAGAAACAACTGCCGAGGTCATAACTTAGGCGCTGTAACAGAGAAAAAATGTGATGTTTTGGCTTTTACGACTAGCTGGGGGCCACTAGAGACTATAAAAAGCTGAGCAACCCGTCACCATTTAGAGACATGTGCCTGACCCTCTGGTAGCATCTCTCCTGTCCGGACGTTGTAATGCTCTGACTGTTGAATTGTATGGAAATAAATGATTGTTGATTGAGCATTTATACACCGAGTATTGTCCCTCCTTCAGCCCAAAGATTCCAAGAATTGGGAGAATTCAACAACTTGGTGCCGTGACCCGGATCTTTGGTGTGCTGAGGAGGTGTAGATTTGGCCTTTGGTGAGATCGTGGGGCAAAGTGAACAGAAGGCCGGCCTAAAACAGAAAGGTAAGCACAGCCTGTTGTATTATAAATACCAAATGTGCATATTGGGCTTTCCAAATTAATCTGTTCGCTGAGTCACATGTATTTTCACAGTAAATTTGTCGGTGTCTGGTTTTTGGCGCAAGATACTAACAACATAAGTTGAGGCTGAATTCCAGTGTGTTAAATAAACTGCTTCTACCGAGATACTAATAACATACTACGTTGGACTAGTTGCAGTAAACTGCTTCTACCGAGATACTAATAACATACTACGTTGGACTAGTTGCAGCCACTTTACCTTCCACATTTAATTTTGTCTAATACTGGCTTCTGTAGCAATAATACGTTAGAATTTCTTCTGAAGACGCGGCCATTAGTCCAGTACATTGAAGTCGAGGTTTGTTTATTTTGTTTATGGTGTCAGTGACGTCCTGGCTTTTGCCGGCTATGAAATAGAAGTTGATTTAAGGAAAAGCAGATGCTGGCTTCACGGTGCAGTTGAACGCTGGCAACGCGAGAGCGAAACACGTCCGTAGGTTTGGTTTATGATACGGCGTGTTCCGGTGGTGCGGCCGTGAAGTGCAGTAGTGGTTGGTGCTAGTTTTAGTACATTGGATAGAGGTTTTGACGGTGGTTTGTGGCGTCAGTCGAGTATAAAGGGCTGCGGTCATAATACAAAGTAAAAATTTAGTACATAGCAACACCTGGTTTATGATGTCAGGTATAACTTCGGGGATGCAAGCATCACTTTTATGATGCGACTTTGCCCCGTGGTGGCGGTCATAAGTGCAGAGAAAGGGGTATTTTGGTCTATGGTGCAGTGTGCTTTAAGAAGATCTAATAGTTGAGCTCAGAGGTTTCTGTGCAAATTTCTGCTGATGAGAGGCGCTCTCTGTGTGTCACACTGATGGTGTAACGCGCTGTGTGTGTAAGGCGCGCTCTGGCCGTGGGTGAGGCGCGCTCTGAGTGTGCTTTTTGTGTGTGTGAAGTCTGAACACAGTGACAGTGACGGTTGATGTGTTTGATTAGGAGGACATTAGAGCAAAGACACATTTTAGGATCAAAGGTTGATGCCTAGTGTACCTGTGGAACATTTTGCCTATGGAGTGGCGACCCTCCTGTTCGTGGACGCGCGGGCAGGACCGGCGGCGTCCGGGTGCCGAGGTGGTGACTTGGGGAGGTGAGGGCCCCCGCATAGCTACGGAAATAACACTGGAACGGCCGTGTAATCACGGGTTCACATTTATTCCGGACTAGAACAAGACACATTTTGCGAACAAAGGTTGAGTCTAGATTAGTAAAGAAATATAAAAAGGTTGAATTCCTCGTTTCAGTGGTTGAAATTGTTGTGTGCCTGTCCCCTGACGAGTGTGAAATTAAAATAAAGAGGGAATTTGGAGCCACATAGAGATAGACGGGCATAATTGGGTGTATTACTCTGTGGTGTAATAAAAATAAAAAGGAGAGATAGTAAGAGGTGTGCAGTGGAGAATTATGGAGGAGTACAGAGAGGAATGTGTTGGGAGACTGGCGTACAGTTTACGCTGTCAAGGTAGGCGGGTTGCCTGCTTATCTGTTTAACAGTGATGAAAATGAAATTAAATAAATCTCTTAGTGTGTTAATACAGGAAGCTGCGGACCTGGACCAACTGCCCCCACAAGCACAGCGGCCGAAGCAAAATTATAGGTAATGGGAACCACACCCAGCACGAATCAGCAGCTGTGAAAAAGACAGCAGCGAGGAGAGAATTAGAGGAGAAATTAAGAGAAGTTTTAACACATAAAATTGGGGCCAACGGACTTGTGGAGGTTGGGAAGGCGTCCGGAGCATCACAACAAAAAGGTGAAACAAAAACACACACAAGCAGAGAAATCTGAGAGAAAGGCTCCTTTTAAGGTAACGCCTAGTTTGAGAAAAGATAAAATTAACCTGCTTTTATACAAATGCACATACACGCAATGAAGAAACAGCTTACACTCATGAACACGTGAAGATTTTCCAGCAAGGTTAAAGAAAAATTAACATACTTAAATGATGAAGTCTATACATTACTGACAAAGAAACCCTCTGGGTTGCAGGACAACAATTTAACTAAAAAAAAAAAAAAAAAAAAGGAACACTGGTCTAACCAACCAGGCAAGACGCAACAAATTTAGTGGTAAAAAGAGTCAAATTGTGACATGTTTTCTGTTGATTGATTAATAAAAGTGATTACTGAATGAAAGAAAATTCCTTTTTTGGGTTTTTAAACATGATCTTAAGAATTTTAATATGTACTTGTGTTGTCCTGTCAACTTGGTGGGTTAGGAGTTGATTATATCGGGAGAGAAAAAAAAAAAAAAAAAAAAAAAAAAAAAGGGGGAGAGAAGGCTGACACAGGGCCTGGTCCCGGTGTGTCTCCCCTCTGAATAACACAGCCAACACAACATCATTTTCCTGTTCGTTTGTTTTTGTTTTGTTTTGTTTTTGTTTTTTCTATACATATTTAATTACAGGCTGCTTTGCCGGCCCTGAAAGCCGAGGCTGACTGGACTCCTGCTCTCCCCCATACGTGACACTGACCAAATGCTGCAACAGCTGGACCCACAACTGTCACGGCTCAACGGCACGAGGGAACAGGGATGGACACAGGCGCAGAAACCAACCCGGAAGCGAGGTGACAGAAAACAAATGATTTATTTCCGCCCACAGGAAAACAAAGGTGAAACACAAAGCGACGCCACCACACTAGTGGCGCGTAGGATTCGTCTGTGATAATGAGGGCGACCTAGACACCTCTAGGAGACGGCTGAACAGCGGGGACAGCGGGGAGGTAGAAACAGGACTAGGTAGGGGCCGGGGCACTGGAACAAGAGGAGATCACGATCAGAGGGATCCAGCAGACAACCAATAATCCTCCGCAGTTGAATTGAATTGCCTTACTTGGTTTCAGATGGAGGGGACAGGTGGAGCGGAAAACCCGGAAGCGGTCGAGGCGTGGGGAGGCAGGCAGGTGAGCAGTGGGCCGGCAGGCCACGTTGTGTGAGCAGCTGGCGGCCCAGGTCCAGGAGGACGGGAGCGAGGGGAACAAGATCTCCACTCCGGGTGCTATCGCTGAGGACAAGAAAAGACAGGTCAGTCATCACACGGCGTTAAGACAAGGTTTAGGATGCTCCACTGAACTAACATGGGAATAGCAGATACTCAGGCGATGAGTGGTTGAGAGCGCAGGTCTGATATACCGCTGGCACGATTGCTCACAGGTGGTCAGCCAGGGAGGGGCAACCGGACTCCGCCTAAAGGAGGAGGAGCCGCTGTCTGAGACCTGCAGGTGCCCAACCAGACCATGACACACAACAACAACCTGAGAATGTCAACAGACCTGCAGGAATGTGATCTCATGCAGCCGAGACGGAGAGCACTAAACCTAAGGCCCGTTTCACTACACGGGGGAAAATTCCCAGACTGCGTCAGCTGACAGAGCTGTGACGAG
The DNA here is from genome assembly GCF_057382095.1 of Aulonocara sp. 'chitande type north' Nkhata Bay. Classification (NCBI taxonomy): domain Eukaryota; kingdom Metazoa; phylum Chordata; class Actinopteri; order Cichliformes; family Cichlidae; genus Aulonocara; species Aulonocara sp. 'chitande type north' Nkhata Bay. The sequence goes on from NC_141345.1 coordinate 21,354,689, forward strand.
ACGCCCGCCAAGCCCGAATGAAAAGTAAGGCCGAGCGAAAGAATGCTGACCTTGATAACTTTGCATTCACACTGTGCAGGACAGTGATGGACCAACACGGATGATCGGGTGGCGAAAAAGGGCGTGACCGAGACAAGAGGAGTAACTGAGGACAGAAGGCACCTCAGAATGGACAAAAACACAGAAGAAGATGCAGGTTTCACCTGCGGTGAACATCGACACTGGAGAAAGGACTGCCCCAATTGGGGTCAGAACCAGGACGGACTGAATTTTGAGCAGCAGCAGCAGCAGCAATGGTCGCAAACAAACTGAAAAGGAGGGGGGCAGGACCCCAGGGCATGCTTCAGGCCGTGGTCTACCCAGAACACCAGAACAGGAAAGTGATGAACACAAACACCCACACAAACACACACATCTACATGCACTGACTCAGAATGAAGAGAAACAAACACACACACACACACACACACACACACACACACACACACACACACACGTCTCCAAACACACAGATTCAGAATGAAGTGAAATACACACATGAACACGTGCACTCGTTGAGTGAGTGAGAAATGACACACACACACACATATACACACACACACACACACACACACACACACACACACACACACACACACACACATACACACACACACACATTGGAATCAGAGGAGGAGCCAGACATTTGAAACACCCGGGGCTTAGCCCTAAAGGGTAGTATGCATGTGGGATTTTTTTTTTTTTTTGAGGGGGGGGGGGGGGGGGGGACTTAACCAAGACATAACCACAATCAGAACTAGATGATAGTAGCACTAAAAATCATCATAGACCTGCACTACACTTATTTAATTCTACCAAAGTACAATATTTAGATTGAGAAAAGTTTATATAATTATTTAGCCTTGTTGTGCAAACAAGCCTGCAGAACTTAATAAATATAGAATTTGAAAAATAGCAAACCTAAAAAGAAACACTAGGTACGAGATACATGAGTACCTATGATACGGTGATACTTTTAGTAAGCAACCATTTGACTAACATGTGTGTCTCACCTGCTCTTGTTCATCTCTGTTCTGTCCTCATTCTCCATCTCAATCTCTGCTCCTCTCTCTCTCTCTTTGTGCTGACAATCATCAAATATACAGTTGAAACCAGATATTTACAAACTCTTCAGATCAAAACAAACACTTTTTTAATTGTAACATCAAATCAGACTAAATGTTTATTTTTTTAGATTGATAAATATAAAAACATATTTGTTAACTTTAAGAGTAAAGAGAGAAACTGTCTGTGTTTTTTAATTGCAAATGGCACCAAATTGTATTCAAACTGAGCCACACTTATGGAGCTCCACAGTTCTTTTCCTGGTGTTTTGGTTGACATCTCTTGATTTTCCCATGTCACAGAAACAGGCTTTGTGTTTTGCCTTATATGCATCCACAGCTGTGCCACCAATTTACTCACATGGACTCTACTAACCTATCAGAAGCTTCTTCAGCTCAGAATGGAATCCTCTGGAGTTTTCTTATTAATTAACAATAAACTTAGTGTATATGTACTCCTAAATTTAATGAAAGTGATAAAAAATAGACAGCTCTGTCTCTCTTTATTCTGACATTTAACTAATTCAAAATATATTTCAATATTTATCTAAAACAAAAGTTTACTCTAAATTGATGTTGTACAGTAAAAATTTTTATGTTTTCTCCCTAAAGTGTATGTAAATATCTGGTTACAAATGTGAATATCCTGCTGTGTACTGAAATCCCTCTTGTTTTGCATAGAAATATACTGAACAACATACAAAGCACAATATATAAAATAACATTTACCTGAGTTTTTTCTTTGAAAGAACCCTCTAATGTCCATTCTTATATTTCAGTACATAACTGAAACCGAATTAGTCGGGGAGGGTAAGAACTGAAAATATGAAATAAACACACGTAAGCTAAGACTCTCTAAAAAATAGCATTTGTTCGGCTTTTCATTTCGCCATTTGTTGATTTACTTGAAGAGCAAGTAAAATAATATTGGTCAAGTGATCAGTTTCATATCAATCTTTCGTGATGCACCGTCATATTTACATTATTTGTACGGTACGAATGATTTGCTTTGGTACCTGGTCAAACTTAAGCTCTCCTTAGTATGGCTGGCTCCGTCTCTCCAACAGCGCACTCACGGGCAGCAGCTCCCCCCGCCCCCTCGCTCAGTCGCTTAGTGCCTGAGCTTGGATCATACCAATATCAGGGGGGGATTCACGCACAGTCGTAAATTCCCACAGTGTGCACTATGTGCTTCGAATATTGTGTGTACTTTTTGTTTTATACAGTTGTCAGCCAGGCATCTAACTATGAAAAAATTACACTCCAAAATACCCCGGGCTTCTGACAAAACAACCCGGGCTTAAGCCCCGTAAGCCACCCCCACGCTCCGCCCCTGATTGGAATGCTGATTCACTGAGAAGTGATCCACATACACACACACACACACGCTGATGCAATGAAGAATGCTTTGCTTATATGCTGATATGCAAAATGCTGCACACAAACATCCCAATGCATAATTTTTATGAGGAGCCATTGATTACTTAGAATGTGTTATATGTCACCTAGAAGGCATTTATGTAGATTTTAGGAATAAGCTCTAAAATGGTTTGGTTATGAAAACAATGTCTGTGCGTGATGTCTGTTTATGGCTCAAGGCCTTGACTGAATTCTTTGCTGTGCTTCACACAGCCCTGATGAGGAACAGTGGCACAGAGTGAAAATGATGAATTAATAGTGTAAGTTTAGGTTGGAGTACGGCATTTTCTGTGATTGAGTTTTAATTCAAGGAGGAACAAAAGGTGTTACGGCACCTGAGGTTCTCATTCCCACACAATATTGTCCCGGCAGGAAGCAAAATGTTCCTGTGAATTTCTGGTTGATTGTTTGGTTTTGTTTAGCGCTAGTTTGATGTTATCAGTGAGCTTTGGCTTGTGTTCTTTCTCGTAAGCGAGAGAGGGATAGTTTTATGCTTGGACATGTCTGCAACGGGCCCTAGTTTGTGTTATTTTAGTAGTATTTTGTTGGTTATGTCTGTTTTCGTTTTTGTTACAGTGCACTGAGATAAGAAAATCTGAGAGGTGTGATCCACCGGTGGTGATATGTTGATATTTTGTGAGTTTATGATTTAACAATCAGCTCTTTAAACCAGGCCTGAAAGATTGAAATTTAAAGCGCTATGAAATATTCTTACAAAAACAGTTGCAAAGTGTGCTTCTCCATGATTGTAATTGGCTTGGGAGAAATTCACTTATAGGGAACACTGAGAAGTTCTGAGTCTAAAAGGATTGCACCGAGTCAATCCGGCCCAAAAAACAACAAGGAATTGTTTTCCTTTAAAATGATGACGTCATCTTGCTGGTGATGGATGCTCGAATAGGTTGCGCGTGAGACTCCATTATCAGCAACATCTGGTATGAATGTGTATGGAGGTATGCATGTGAATGGACTGTGATGGACTGACGACTAAAAGCTTTGACTGACTTGATACTGAGACAATGACTGCACCCACTTTAGGATTAGTAAATGCCAATAAACAATTCACCCAGCCGACAAGAGAAGGGTGGATGCTTCGCTTTGTTTTGTTTTGTTTTTTCAGGAGCAGGAGGATAAGAGAGACTGGAGGAGGAGACTCTAGCTTCACATAAGTATGAACTGCAGACTTAACACTGTGGTTGCTGATTTTGAGTTACTGATGTTTGCATTAAGAAAACTGTGCTATATTAGCTGTGTTTTGATTAAGGTATCATGTTATATTATTGGGAATGCCAAATGCTACAGTGGAGATAACTATTGATATCACTCATGACTGGAATATGTTACTATTAACCACAGCAGGCCACTGTAAAAAAGTCAATTAAATTTTATAGAGGAAAATCGCCAAAATTGAACAATACCTATGAATGACTGGCCACATTCAGAATAGAGATATGCAATAATAAACATTGGTCCACATGAGTTAGGTTCTCACTTGAAATAGTAAGTTATTAAATGTAGAATATAATCGACAGGGACATTTGATAGGATGTGGTACTGAAAAAGAACAAGAGCAAAGTAAATAAAGAAAATATTGTGTTTAGTTTGGATAAATTCAAATTAAAATGTACCATTACACTCAGAGGATCAATATGGAATAAAACATATGCAAAATTTGTAGGAAGTACATGACTGTTCTGTCCTGAGCGTTTGTTTCCAGAGCACCCACTTGACCACACCAACAGTTTCTCGCCACCGAGGAGGGGTACTTGCAAAAAGAATAAAATAAAAATCTGAGTTTAACAAAACATTTTAAATGTAAATATCAAGCTTACCTTTCTTTTTCCATGAAATGTGCTTGTGGGCACGCCAGCCATTTTGAAAAGGTGGGCAAAACAATTGGCAAGGCCACACCCCCACACATGTGATATAATTTTAAAGGTACTGTTGCCCTCTCTAAGAAACATCAGGAATTAGAGGAGTGGCAAGTAGAGTATGCGAGCTACAAGCAAAAACTAAAATGTGTACTACAGTGTGCAAAAATGAAATACTGGGTCATCAGGGGGTCATGAGGGACATTTATAAAACTAAAAGTCCCACTAACCTTAAAGTGCACTTGAAAAGCCCACACAAGAAGGTTAACCTAGCTTACCTAGAAGACCTCATCAGGGGGAGCACACTCCCCCTCCTTGAAGAGCTCACCCACTCAACCCGCATCCCCAGAAAACAGCTAACCCCAGATAAGGCAGCGTGATGTGATGTACAACAGGACTGGGACATCTAAATAAAAGTGTGAAACAATCGCCTTCAAAAGGTTATCAATTCACTTGAACCAAAATTAGGACCACACGGTGCGGCAAGAGTTAATAGTTATTAGTCTCAACACCCAAGGATAACCAGAAGAGCATGACTGATATGATGGAACTGGGATTTTGTTACACTTAATTTTTTGCAAAACACAAATAAAACTAAATTGAAGCTAAGGATTTTCAGAAAATAAAAACTAAACTAAACTAGCAAACAATTGGTAAAAACTGATTAAAACTGATGAAAATTGCAAAACTATTACAACCCTGGTCCAGACTAAGATGGTGTTGGACATCTTCAGGGCAGAAAAGGGTTGGTGTGACCAAGGTGTGGTTTGGCTTGTTGTATGTACATTTCAAAATGTTACAGCTCTGGATGGACCAGTTACCAGGGCATGGAAGGATGACAGACTTTATTACATGAGGAGAAGGGACATTTTCGGGATCGAAGATCCTCAGGGATGACAAGGCTGGAGCAACGGTACTCGAGAGAAGAATTTCTGATACTTTCTGAGATATGATGTCACCAACCTTCTCTTTTAAGTGTCTAGCTCCGGTGAATTGACACATGGGAGTGTGTCAAAACAGGGGAGTTGAGTTTGAACATAATATGGTAAAACTTAAGCATATAATGGGTTAGACTTAGAGATGACTCATTAATTTTTGATTTCTTTTACACACACATAGATTATGATTAGAATAAGTCCTGAACATAATATTTTGAACCAAATTTGAATCATTAGAAGAACAATGGATAACAATATTAGATTATCAAGGCTAGGGAGAGAGGTGTTTTGGTTTTCTGTCTCTTGCAGAGAAAGGAACAGACACCAGACGGGGACCCGGAGATGTGAGGACCCTTCACAGCAGGGACAGATGTAGGGACTGCCGAGACAGCAACTGGGGTCAAGTGTCATGACGTTTGGGCTCCTGGAGAAGATGGATCCCACAAACACAGCAATAACCATGAAGGGGTTGGCGAAAACCAGGAACACCAGACCAACGAGGTTCAAGAGGCTCTTGGCAAAAAGGGGGACACGCCGGTGACCCCAAAATACACAGATCTTTGTTTGAAATCGGGGCAGAATAATCCCCAGAACTGTGCAATGACTAAAGGGTGGTCTAACCCCGGAGGTCGAAGAAAGAAGCTGAGAATCACCCAACTGGAAGACACTGGTAGCTGCAGCAATAAAAATAAAGGTTAAAAGCTCCTTAGACAGAGGTTCTAGTCTAAGTACATTTGAAAGGTATAAGGGGGCATTAAAATGGGAGTGGAAAACTGGAGCACCAAAATAAAGCTGTGGGAGAATTGGGGAGTGATGGGAGAGTCATCTGTAACTGCTGTTATGGTTGTAAATCTAACTTTGCTTGCATCTGAACTGCGTGAACACAGAGGTCATCCCACATATGGTCCACCCGTTAAAGGGGGACAGAGGGCCTCAGGATCAAGAAAACTTGGACCTTGCGACCCTGGAGTGCATGTTGTAAGTGATCTCTTTCAGAGATCAAAAGGGGGAATTATTAGATTATTCTGTTATTATATGTTACCAAATGACAAACCCTGGTTTACTCCTAAACTCAAAAAGCTGTGGCTGGAAAAGAGAAAGGCGTTCAGAAGCGGAGACAGGGACTGCTACAGAGAGGCCAAGTACAGGTTCACTAAAGAAGTGGACATTGCCAAACATCAGCACTCTGAGAAGATGCAGCAGCAGATCTCAGAGAATGACTCGGCCTCTGTGTGGAAAGGTTTTAGGAATATTACAAACTACAAGCCTAAACCCCCCCACTCCACTGATGACTTGCTCTTAGCCAACACCCTTAACGACTTCTACTGTCGTTTTGACGAGCCATCAGGCAGCCTTCACACCTCCAACGACCCCAACAATAGAGGCACTTTGGACACTCATTCCCCCACCTCTCCCCCCTCCATAGAGCCATCACCACCTTCAAACTGTTCACCTGCAACACCCGCCCCCTCACCCCACACAAAAGAGGATTTCACACCACCTCCTCCGACCACAACTCTTCATATTCATGAAGCAGATGTGAGGAAGCAGTTTAGGAGTCTGAATGCTCGGAAAGCTCCCGGCCCAGACGATGTGTCTCCTGCCACCCTCAGACACTGTGCAAACGAGCTGGCCCCAGTGTTTTCTGGCATCTTCAACTCCTCACTGCAGGCATGTCATGTGCCTGCCTGCTTCAAGTCCTCTACCATAATCCCTGTCCCCAAGAAACCTAGGATCACTGGACTAAATGACTACAGACCCGTGGCTCTGACATCTGTGGTCATGAAGTCATTTGAGCGCCTAGTTCTCTCCCATCTCAAGACCCCACGGCCCCCCTCCTGGACCCCCTGCAGTTTGCATATAGAGCCAACAGGTCTGTAGACAACGCCATCAACATGGCCCTACACTTCATCCTGCAGCATCTGGACTCCCCAGGAACCTACGCCAGGATCCTGTTTGTGGACTTCAGCTCTGCCTTCAACACCATCCTTCCAGACCATCTCCGAGGCAAGCTTTCCCAGATGAATGTGCCTGATCCCATCTGCCGGTGGATCACTGACTTCCTGACGGACAGGAAGCAGCACGTGAGGCTGGGAAAGAATGTCTCGGACTCCCGGACCATCAGCACCGGCTCCCCTCAGGGCTGTGTTCTTTCTCCTCTGCTCTTCTCCCTGTACACCAACTGCTGCACCTCCACCCACCAGTCTGTCAAGCTAATCAAGTTCGCAGATGACACCACCGTCATTGGGCTCATCTCGGACGGGGACGAGTCTGCCTACAGGAGGGAGGTTGAACGTCTGGTGTCTTGGTGCAGCCACAACAACCTGGTGCTGAATGCCCAGAAGACAGTGGAGATTATTGTGGACTTCAGGAAGCACACAGCCCCACTCCCCCCCATCATCCTGACTGACACCCCCATCACCTCTGTGGACTCATTCCGCTTCCTGGGTACCACCATCACCCAGGACCTGAAGTGGGAGCCCACCATCACCTCCGTCATCAAGAAAGCCCAGCAGAGGATGTACTTCCTGAGGCAGCTGAAGAAATTCAACCTGCCAACACGGACGATGATGCAGTTCTACACTGCAATCATCGAGTCCATCCTCACCTCCTCCATCACCGTGTGGTACGCTGGAGCCACTATCAGGGACAAACAGAGACTGCAGCGTGTTGTGCGCTCTGCTGAGAAGGTGATTGGCTGCAGACTCCCATCTCTGCAGGACCTGTACACCTCCAGGACACTGCGGCGTGCAGCCCGGATCTCAGCTGACCCTTCTCACCCTGGACACAGTCTGTTTGACCTGCTCCCCTCAGGCAGGAGGCTCCGGTCCATTCGCACCAGAACCTCTCGCCACAAGAACAGTTTCTTCCCCTCTGCTGTTGGACACATGAACAATAACCACATGACTGTCCCCGCAACTAACACATGACCCTACGCTGTGTCACTGCATCATTTCATGTTTGGCACTGATCACCACCTGCACTCATGTATATATCTTTCTACGTAGCACTCATAATTCTTATTCTCATGTATATATCTCATGTATATCTCATGCACATATCTTTCTTTCTACATAGCACTTTAATTCTTATTGTCTGCACTGAAGCACCGCAGCAATTTCCTAATGTTGTAAACCTCAACATCTGGCAATAAACCCATTCTGATTCTGATTCTGATTCTTATATATGTAATCAAAGTAGTTGAATTAGAATACTGCTGTAGATCACATTATACCCTTTAATATAGAGTGTGTGAGCTGTATGTAGTTTAGTTCTCATTATACTTTTGAGTTAACAGAACATATTCACATATTAGTTCATTAGATAAATGTGCATCACTCTGTATCCTTGATCTGCTGGGAATGTGTTACACTGTTTTCTTGACATGCTTAATTGTTGAATCATGAAGAGAAGGTTGTAAGCAGGAGACTCTGTGTCTAAAGACAGGGGAGATAGATAGACCACATTCCACACCCCCACCTTACAGAAAGCAGAGAAACAACTGCCGAGGTCATAACTTAGGCGCTGTAACAGAGAAAAAATGTGATGTTTTGGCTTTTACGACTAGCTGGGGGCCACTAGAGACTATAAAAAGCTGAGCAACCCGTCACCATTTAGAGACATGTGCCTGACCCTCTGGTAGCATCTCTCCCGTCCGGACGTTGTAATGCTCTGACTGTTGAATTGTATGGAAATAAATGATTGTTGATTGAGCATTTATACACCGAGTATTGTCCCTCCTTCAGCCCAAAGATTCAAAGAATTGGGAGAATTCAACAACACCAAGCTGCTTGCCTATTGTAGATTCACTCTTCCCAGTCTGGTGCAGGTCTACAATACTTTTCCTGGTGTCCTTCGAAAGCTCTTTGGTCTTGGCCATGGCGGAGTTTGGAGTCTGACTGTTTGAGGCTGTGGACAGGTGTATTTTATACAGATGATGAGTTCAAACAGGTGCCATTCATACAGGTAACGAGCGGGGGACAGAAAAGCTTCTTACAGAAGACGTTACAGGTCTGTGAGAGCCAGAGATTTTCCTTGTTTGAGCTGACCAAATACTTATTTTCCACCCTAATTTACGAATAAATTCTTTACAAATCCTACCATGTGAATTCATGGATTTTTTTTTCACATTCTGTCTCTCACAGTTGCAGTGTACCTCTGGTGCAAATTACTGACCTCTGTCATCATTTTAAGTGGGGGAACTTGCACAATCGGTGGCTGACTAAATACTTTTTTGCCCCACTGTATGTGCAAGCATGATTGGGAAAGCTCCCAGTCAAACAGGACTAGACTGGTTGGCAACCCCCTTGTGACCACCAGTCACTAGAGAAAAATATGTATTTCCTGATTGGTTGGAGTCCCTTGCAATTGCTAGGTGAAGTTCCCACTCAGGCATGCTATGGCTGCTTTGGCTGTTAGCAGATTGCCTTAGCTGGTCATAATTTGTATGGAAGATGACGACTTTCTCCATGTGGAATACACATTTTTCCCTAGTGACTGGTGATCGGCAGGGGGTTGCTGATCAGTTTAGACAGTTATGATCAAAACCCATCTTGCTAAATATATTTAATGCATTCCCAGCAGTTAAAGTGAAATATAGAACTGTTTTTCGAAAATAATAAACTAATGACAGTATTTTCATTCATAAATTGTTTTACTGAAACAAAATTGTAAGAAAAATCTAATCATCACTTAAAGTTTGCCAAAGATCTTACAATGCAATGAGCATGAGTGCATCAGATTCTGTATTAAATATCTTAAATATTCTAATGTGCTAAGTTTAAAAGGCACATACTGAAAGATACTGACTCTTCAGAGTTGGTGTATGTGGCTGGAGGAGGGCTACTTGCAGTGAGCTGCAGGGAGGCCCTGCATGGATGGATGGATTTTTGTTATGCTACTGCTCAGCTGCACTGATAGTGACATTGCTCAGGTATTTGCTTTTCAAAATATGTTTTTCAGCTATGGCTTCTCAGCAGTCAAGGCAAATGCTGAAGCAGGACAAGATTCTTTGAAACTTGAAGAGATTTAAAAAGCCGCCCCCCCTCCCCAAAACAAAATGAAAAAGAAACAAAACAAGCAAACTGCATTATCTTTAAAAACACATCCACAATGTTTTGCATGCAACACCACCCATCAGTTACACACACTGTGAGTGCATGTTGCCTCAATCATTGGTTACTCAAACGCAGTAATTGTTTTCCCAAGAAGTAACAGGAAAGAGTAACACATAGCTCAATAACACTTCCTCTCTAATGTGCTTCGCTCAACTGATTATCCCCCTTGATGACACTATTACTCTTCTCCCCTGGCAAAACTGATAGACAACAAATTGACTGCATAAACTAAGCTTCAACCCACCACTATCGACATTAACTGGAGCTTTTCTACCTGTTTTTCAGGGTCTCATTTGGGGATTGCTTTCCCATGGTTAAATGAACCAAGAAAGTTTTGTGCTTAATTCTCAGTGAGCCCTCTGTGGTGCACAACATTTAAGTTCAAGACGAATCTTTTAGCTCAAAGCTTTTGGGGCTACAGGAAGATGGGCCTAACACACTTCTCAGCTTAAATGCTGCACTCTGCAATGCTTAGGTGCTCTGAAGTCTAAAGGCACTGCTGCATGATTCACTAAAAGCGCTGTTTACAACAGCAGAGAGTGTCAAAAAGGTTGTTTGCAACTTTGGATTAGGTAGAGGTCTATACATTTTTTTTCTCTGTGAAACTGACAGTTTCTCTGCAGCAATTGCTTAGGCTTTTAAAATGGCAAAGATTTCATGAACCACTATGATTGTATAAAAGCTGAAAGTTTTTATGACATAGCTATCTTCTGATGATAGGGTATCAGAGTATTTTTTGCTTTTTAGTGTAAATGACAAACTCTTCTCAGTCAGCATCAAACCTGACAACCACCGATCACGAGGGGAAAATATGTGCTTTGTGACCAGTTGTGAGTGATTGCTGGCAGTTGTGGATTTTGAATTGGTTGCAAAGAGATAACTGGTGGTGCAATGAAAGCCTCCTTGTGAACGCTTTGGTTGTTAGCAGGTTACATGAAAGATGTCATCTTGTCTGCAGACATTCACACATTTCTTACCAAGTGGTGGTGAAACTGAAAAGTGCGATGGTAAAAAAAAAAAGTGCACTATCCTTCAGAAAAAGTTGGGCTGTTTTGAAATTTGTTGGTTACAGCAGTAAGGCGCCACTTTTACTTTGAAGGTGAACACTCCGTTTTGTTTTGAGTTACATTTCTTCAAGTTTCACTACAGTTCAGTCACTGCCAGCAACCAAAGCAATTACAAGATGGTTTCTGCCGCAAAACCCTCACAGCATGAGGGCCTCGACCATTTAGCAAGCGGTTACTGGGGGTTGCAGGTTCAGTTGTGAAAACATTTATAGTGCCGTACCGAAATTTCTTTATAAGTGCTCTTGCAAGGACCACTTGCATGGAAAACATCACCAACAGGTTGCCATTTTACCTGCAGTTTGCCAATTTGTCTGCAAACAAAAATAACATGTTACCAACTTCCATGGAAAGTGAAGGCGGCAATGTGCTAGAGAACAAAACAGCCGCATGGAAGTTTTTGGTACAGCACCCTCTTTGCAACAGATTACATCTTGCCACAGTCAAAAAAACTCCAGCAACCACTCACTACCTGGTTGGGGAATATTCATTTTTCTTTAGTAACCACAAGTTGCCAAACGGTCTATAGGCCTGTGTGACTGAGGCTAGAGTAACTATTTTAGCTGCAATAATCACATCCATGGTTGTCCACGGATGTGTTTATAAATGAAATGTGGTAGCTAGCTGACAGCGTGGGGTGATTCAGTGTCAGGCTGTGTATATCCAACCCCGAGCCTGACATCTGTCCAGCATGAATAATGACAGCACTTAAGTAATCATCCACTCCTAAAGTACAGCTGTTTTGTGTGTTTTTAATAAATAAATATTCCTGGAATCATTGTTTTTACATTGTGCTAATTTAAATGTAGCTATATATATATATATATATATATATATATATATATATATATATATATAAAGCTCTATAATGCAAAATACTGTGATGGTATTTTACATTATAGAGGAAACAGGTAAAACGAGTAGGAAATACACAGGAAATACTTTTTAGCACTATAAAGTATCGTAGCTTCCTGTTTGCCCAAGGTAACTGTTAATAATAATGGAAGATAAACTGATTTTATGAGTGAGATTAAAATGGGATCAGAGGGGACGATGTGATTGTGATTGTCTGACTCTTGGTGGTGATTTTGTGTTCTCTCAGCTAACGTATTCGTCCTGCTTCGGCCTCTTTTTCTACATTGTTCAGCCCTGAGCCATGATTGCATTTGCATATTTGTCCACCAAAACTGCTAAATTATTTGTCTAGACCCATGCGAATTTTCCAAATTTCTTGTTCCATACACATATTTGAACCCAGTTTAAAGACAGCAGAAGCCTGTGTATCAGAACAGTCGCTGGCCAGAGTCTGATTGAAGTACAAGATATCTTAGATTGAAATGTTGCAAGACAAAGTTGTTGTTTTTTAAATTTGCCTTTTGTAATTTTCTTTGTCTTATTCTTGTTCCTATTATGTGAGACATAATATGGCAGCACCTCAGAAAAACATATTCTTTGGCACCTTGACCTTTGCACATGCGAATATGCATTCAGATTTAAAGTGTATTGTGTGTTTGACCTTCATAAGAGAACATTTTCTCGTCTGAACTGTGGCGCTACTTCATCCATCGAATCACCGCAGGAACAATTGGACACAAAATCACCCAGGGAGTTTTATTTTGATCTGTATAAGCCTTTAGAAGAAAAAGAAAATCAAATGCAATGTTTACACTGAAAATACATCTTAACAATGAGGGCATGATGCCGCATTTCAAATAGTCACAGTTGCAAGAAGCACTGGAGCTACTCCAAAGGGAGAGTGACTCTCCAGCTCACGTACAGTAATTCTTATCTGTTTCTCCTTAATTTCTCACTAGCTATTAGCAAAACCGGGACACTTATTAAGAAACGTGGTATCTGATTGACTTCAGCCCAAATTGGGGTATTTTTCTTTTATGACTGAGGAGAACAATAAAACAATAACCTAATTTCACGATCACCGCATAGCAAAAGATTATGGTTATCTTCTGATTCCACTGCGATGGGTGATTTGGCTTCAGAGGATTTCGTTCAGATGAAGTGACTGAGTGACTGAGAGTGACTGCAGTCTCCTGGAGTCGCCTGCCATCTCTCCCATATGCCACAGTTTCATAATGATTTCATGCCCCAGCGAGTTGCTCATTCTATTGAAAAGAAACGCGTGTTCCCTGCAATTTATTATTAGCTTCCATTTTGTTGAACAAACGAGTACAAACAAGCCACTCACACCTTGGTCATCATGTCATAGTCTGGTTTTTGACCATGAAATCATGATATTTGCGGGGATTTCTCATTATTGTTGTACAACATTGTGGAAAAACTACAAAGAAATCAGGATTACTTCTCGGGTTAAAGCAATTTACAGTGTTATTGTATTAAAAGGTCAGGAAGAGAAACATGTGTCATTTCACAATATCTATTATTTTTAATGGCTTGGTTGTTGTCAACAGCGTTAATGTGAACATAATTAGATTATTATGATATATCAATACATTTATATGTCTTTTAGATCTGAAAATGAAAGACGATTTGGATTTTAAAAAACACACAGACGAATGCAAGGCAGTATTCAGATAATTACTTATCAAGCTGATGACTATGTGTGCATGGTCTCTATTAACCTCAGTTAACCTTTCAACTTTTAAAAAGAGTTAACAAGGATGAGTCACACAGTATGTCGAGTAAATACAGATTTCTCTGAGGAAGCATGTCAGTTAATTATGCTGCCATATTTTGTGCCGTGTAAATTGCTTTTTGTTGTCATTTAAAGAAATGCAGCTCTTGTTTAAGGTTAATTAAGAATGTGAAACAAAAAGCTAAATTTAAAAGAGAAAAAAATGATAGATCAGAAGCTCTAAAAAAAAGCTCTACAGTCTATAATCAGACAATTATTTCATCTTAAGCGGGTCTTAAAATTAGATTGTGTGTTTAGGATGAAATGTGTTTTCGAAAAAAGACACGCATGCACACACTGTGGGGGAAAAGGATCAAATATTGTTGCCAAATTGGAGCATCATGAAGTCAGATCATACAAAGAAAATTCTAGTTCATTAATTCAAAGTGGACACTAAGGACTCTTACAAAAGAGTAGTCCAACCGAGGGTGTGAATGTTTGGAATTGGAGGCAGCAGGCCAAATGGTTTCATACTCTGTGGGTCCGTGTGCTAGCACACTGGCTGCCAGTGTGCTAGCACACTGGCTGCCAGTGGCACTCTCCACAGGGCAAAGAACTCAGAGTGTAATTCACTGCTGCCTTTCAATTTGCATGTTATTTAGTTGCCTGGTCATATGGCTGCTTTTCAGTCTGCCACGTCATTGTCTTTC